>NC_136414.1:44763750-46162500 GCF_051521515.1 Lactuca serriola
CATATGCTTGTATTGACTACTTGTTGAATCATACACAAAGGCACGTTTTATAGCATCGAGTTACCAATGCGTTTTCGTACAATCAATGTATAACCAACTCATAGGCAACAACTCATATCTCTAGGTTTGAAGAATATAAGATATTATCGTCTCATGATTCACTCGTGATAAAATCCATGAAGTGAATCCAAATGAGCGTGGGTTGAATCCAATACTTAGCCCTTATGAGTACTCATGAACGTTGTAGCAGCCATTGCATTGTCTAAAGCACTTTAGACAAATCATACAAGCCAAATTCACGACAGTCTTGATTCATATCTACTTCCAACATATAACTGACTGTGGATGGTTTGAATAACTTGGTCATTCAGGAGAATGACCTAGTTATTCTGGAAGTCAAAACATGCAAAGTGAAACACAAAATAATACTAGTCCTATATGGCCTCAACACTTTGAGCGTAAATAAAGCACCTTTTATCTAAGCACCATATTGATCACTCATTATTCATGTTTCGATTAATCAACTTAATACTTGAATTGAAACAATAGTGATGCCATGCTCCAAGCATGCATACTATGTTTCTCTAAACAATAGCTATGCCATACTCCAAGTATGCACACTATGTTTACAGGTGGTCATCTCTTTGTGAAATGTATATCAATTGAACATGACTTCAATGATTCTCATTTCACAATCCCAATCCTTATTGTAAATGTAAGAATACCAAGTTCTTGTCATTTACCGTAATCTATGTAATGATCCTCTTGTAATGATATTCACACAAGTCACAAAGACTTCGCAACAAACATTACAAAGTATTCCAATGGAAAGCAATTCCATGGAGATGAAGTCTCAAATTCAAAGTACATTCCTTTGAACATCCTTCTTTGCATTAAGTTCTTTAATCTTACACAGATTCAAAGAATAACTTCCACCTATGGAAACAATTCCATACTTCCAATTGTCCATGAGTAACCAAACTTTGGAAAACCCCAAATTGTTCTCGACAATTGCTTAATCATCTTAGTCATATCCAGTTCTAATCCCTTTTCCCTTCTTAACGCCCTAAGCATTAGGAAAATTTAGAATGGATGAATATTATAACACATGCAATCGATCCTATATCCGAAGCATATGGGATACGATTCATGCTATAAAGTTTTTATCTGCCATGTTCTCATAATTCGAACTATGAAGAGGGATGACGTAATCATAATCGAATTTTGAGAAAGCAACATATATAGAAATTCCTTATGTTGAACCATTCCAACATAACATTCATATATATTCTTGACTAAAGTTGATTAAAATCTCAATCTAAGCTTGTAGAATTGGAATGAAGTATAAATTTCTCTCCCTTAATTATAGTAAAACAACTTTTTCAAAGCGAGTTGAAACTTTTGTTTTCTATAATTAACATTGCTAACTTGCAACATAATCATCATGCTCCCACTAGCATAATGATTATTATCTAACTAGCATAACACTTTATGCTCCCACTAGCTTTGACATGTACCTAGAAATCAGTCAGATTTCTGATACTAGATTGCCTTGATAAGACTTTATCAAATCATACACCTGGAGTCTAAACCTCTCCTTAGATAGCTCACATGTGAGTCTAAACCTTTGCCATTCTCATTAATTAGTGTGCCGGTTAACCACGCACGCTCCACTAACGACATGAGAATGCAACCTTCACACTTGCTATCCACTTAAATCTACTTAGTGAAAGAGTTTCCTCACTATCATTTTCATGAATCGGAGAGAAACCTTATGACACTTAGATTTTGATGGTGTATGTGTTCCGATCCATGTGAATTTGACATAACCATAATCACATGACAAGGTTAATGACAAATCCAAACTCATATGGACTGAACTTGTGCAGTCTTAGTTTCTTGCCACCTGGTAGCACAAGGGCCTGCCATTGCTTCCAAGTTGTTATGCAACCAGTTGAGAACTCTCAGAACTCCAATGCAAAACCAACTTTAACTGGAATGGGCACAAAATATGTCAACACGATAGGTTACAAACCTCAAGTCGTGGTCTAGTGATTAACAAATCTCTTGATCAGTTCTTGAATCTATCTTAAGATCCTTTTAAGACTCCCACTGACCTCTTGACATATAAGATTCTCTTTGTCAAGAACCATTCCTTGACAAAACCGAATATTCAAGAGTTAGTGCAGATTCTTATCAAGTTAAACGCTTCTCACAATTGGTCTTAGTTGGTCTTTGTTTTATCCAAAACATCACAACTTACCAATTTCAAATGTACAAGAGTAAGAACACATTTTACTCTACATTTAACAAGTGTTTTAAACCTTTCTTAAGATTATGTCACTCAAGGCTTAATCTTGGAGTATGACTCTAAGATTTAATTTTGGAACGAAGTATAATTTATCTTTTGATCTAACCATTTCAACAATTCACGATTCCTCTGCTTAGCAAAACAAAATGAACTAAGGTGTCCTTAGAGGATCAATTGTGGCATGGTTTCATAATCACTAAGATAATCATAAAGCAAGATACTCAAGTACTCTCCCATATCTTCAGATTAGAGAAACTTTTATCTTTCTGCCTTATTTGATTCTTCTTACTCATTATGTCTATCATTGAAACTTCTCCAATGATCCAGAACTATACTTAAACTTGTAAGTATAACTATATTTACTAAACTTTAGTAAATCATAATGAATAATCTTATCAACTTTGTGGTGGACCTGATCAGCGCACACCCAAGTGTATCCGATCCCTTTGTCCTTCACTTGATTCACATATACATGTGAACAAGGAATTAGACTTAATTTCCCAAATATATAAAAAATTCTCATGATCATACAATACAAGTTGCATGATTCCAAGTTTCTATCCAACTGAAACTTGGGTGATGAGAATCTTTCCTTATTTGGTAAATTATGACACTTCCACTAATGAAAGAATCAAATCCATTTACCCATATTGCTTATCAATGGAAACATATAATCAACAATTTTTCACAAATTCCGTTGTAAGGATACTTAAAATAAATAATATCAAAATCATTTTTATTTTTATTTTAAAACTTTGCGGAAAAATTTATCCTTACAATCCATATGGAAAACTTGTTGTTATCTATTCCTATGCAATATATCATAACTCTTAAGTAACAACTCAAAATTCTGATCACCGAACCATGCGATCGAAATCCATCTTCGCGATCAGAATCAGCATATACTTCCTTTAAGTTTCTTAACCTTTTCTTTGATTCTTAAAACATCAACATGTGACCTCGTCACATTATGCAATAAGAATCTCAGAATAGAAACTTAATAGAGTTAGACAATGGACTTTACCTGAAGTAGCGTCAAACCTATTGACATTCCCATCCTTAAGATGTTTCAGGTAAATTTAGCAGCTACGCAACAAATGTCTTTCCTTTGGCAACAGAATCATATGGACTTTTTAGAAACGGTACATGGAACTATCATAGACTTAACCTTTCTCTTTACCATTTGGTAAACCGAGTTGACTATGGCCGATCCCTTTCCATTGGGAAGAGAAAGTTTTTCCTGGACCTCCAATGTCACCATTTTCAATGTCCAAATAGGTTTGGAAAGTAGATCTTCCAATCCAATTTTCTTTACTAATGCTCCAAATCATTGCTGATTTAGCATCATCAAGCAAACATGTAAGATCATTAAGGGTCTTGTCGCGACCTGTCATCAGGGAGTGACTGAAGAACCAAGTCAGCAGCCAGCTACCTCGAGACCTCGACACCCGACTCTCCCGACTTGTCAATATGTGGCTTAATCCTCAAGATCTAAGCACATATAGACTTTGCTTGCCAATATGGATTGAGTGACTTAGAACTTATCAAGTCTTAAAACTTGTGGGATAGGGAGATTTATTGGAGGAGGTGGATGAAATGAAGTATGATTTCTAGTCCCACAAATGCCTAACAAAGGGATTGATCTTTCACCTTGATTGCCATTTGGGATATCATCTTCATTAGGAAGCTTTTTCCTAAAGATTTGGGAAGACCATAGCTGTCTAAAATAGACATCTATAATGGGAGAAATTCAAGTTAGTTGATTTAAAGTCCTTAATATAACACCTAATATGAAATATTAAGGCTAGGACCCAACAACCTATTTATAACTGGAAGAGGGATGCCGTAATCCAAATTATAAAATAGTTTAAGGTAGGTAAATGACGATTTACCAATTTCCACCATGAAAACGAAATATTTTATTATTAGGTTTTATTGGTTTTGAAACTCCTAGATCTTTTGAGATACATTGAACTTTTCAATGACATGTTTGAATCTCGATTGTGCCCTCTCAAATTTGTGACTCGGATGCCGAGGATCACAAACAAGGTGTGAATAACCATACAAATTGACTTGGTACCCTTAACAATATTACCTAATCGATGTGCCGGTTAACCACACACGCTCCACCGATCTATAATAAAGTCAAGTTACCCTTTGCCACTCTTACTAGTCCATGTTAGTGTGCCGGTTAACCACACACGCTCCACTAACGACTTGGTAAGGTACAAAGTGTAATTTTATGGGCTAGCACCTTTTCACATTTTCCTAAGTAACTAAGATTGGGAATTTATAAGTGTTTAGTTACTTAGTATTTTTCATTATACTTTTAATGAAGGGAGAATTATAGTCCATTCCTACCCGTTTGGCTAACGACCCTCCACCAGTCAAGGAAGCGGTGGGTGAGAGTGGACACCCATTAAACTGCCATTTTATAGGCAGTAACCTTATACCCCCCTTATAGACCAACTTCGTGAATGAGGCCTACTAACGGTAAGATTGACTTCCTCTTATACATATCTATATAATTAAAATTATAATAATATTATAAGGGTTGAATTTTAAACTTTTTTAAAATTTCAATGTTCAATTTGGAATTAAAGTATACATGAGGAGTAACTTTTCAAATTCCAAAACTTGAGGGCAAGTTTTGAAACTATTTCAAGACTCTTTAAATCATAACTTATGAGTTTAATGGTTCATTAAAATGAAGAATCTTCATTTTAATGTAACCCCTTATTCTTTAAAAACACTTTAAAGAAGTGTCTCTTCAACATCCATAACTTGAGGACAAGTTATGGAGTCATTAAACTATTTAATGGAAAAAACTCTTACATTTTATGTAACCTACAAAACTTTTATGAGTTTTTAAGATTCATAAATATGACTTTTCACATAACTTGAAGACAAGTTACAAAAACATATTATATGAACTTCTTTTAGACTAATATGGATTGAAAACAACTAAAACATAATTTTTTCATTATCAATCTAAACTAACTCATAAATCAAGGAAACATAAAATTCTTGAAAATTCATAACTTGAGGACAAGTTATGAACTCCATACAATTTTCAACAAGATCATGAATTATATCAACAAACAATTTGCACACAATTCCTATGATCTAGAAAAACTCATAAGCATGATCATTCATAATCAACAATTTTCAAGAATAGCATGAACACATATAAACTTGAAACTTTTATTATAGCATTGAAATTGGTTTAACATAATCATTACCACATTCAAAACAAGTTTTATAAGCCCAAAACAGTCAAACGTAATGATTCTAGACCAATTCCAGCACTAAAACTCGAAAATATGCTGTCTGGGGGTCCAACTCGTCGAGTGCATGAACAAACTCGGCGAGTTGGATGCATTTTGCCTTGGACTCGTCGAGTCCCTTCATGGACTCGGCGAGTCTGCTGGGCAGACAGCACCAAAAGTCAATTTTTAAGCAGTTTAAGCAAGTACAACAAGAAAACAAGCCTAGGCTCTGATACCACTGTTGGGTTTTGAGCAATCTAACACTCCTAAGTGTACATGCAACCCTAAATACCTTGGATCTATGTTTTCTCTATTATACATGCAAATATCAACTTTCCAAGGTTTTGTGCTATTCTAGCATACAAAACTTTGAATAACACAAGTTAGAATAACATACCTTTTGTTGGTGCTTGTCTTCATGAAGCTTGAGTGCCTAGTGCCCCTAGTGTGACACCTCAAATGGTTCACACAACACCATAAGCACTTGGAATAACTTAGAGAGAAATTAGAACACTTCAAGAATCGGCTTGCCCTCCATGCATAACTAGTGGCCGATTCTCACATCAATAAGATGCTTATATAGTTGTTACAATTAGGGTAAACCCTAATTGTCATGGCTTTCCATTTCCTTGGATCCATGGGTTCAAATACACCATGGAACATCCAATGGGTTTGAGCCCAACTTGATAATCCATGGAGCATTAGCCCACTATATAAGTATGGATGATTTACACAATCAACACATATATTTAATTAGTCTTCTTTTGATCACATAATTAATTCTAACTCAATTATTGATCAATACTAATTAAATAATCTTATTAATATATTAGAACTTATAATATATTAATAAACCTTAAGTGTTATTTCTCTCATTTTAGTCTATCCAAGTGCATGATGCCATGCAACCCAAATGGACCATGCCGAGTCGGGTCAAGTCTTACCAATTATAGTTATGGACTTAGACATTAATCCAACAAGTATGTAGGTATTGTATACTTTTGATTAAGTTTTTTAGTACTTAAAGTATAAACTCTTGGTCAGAGTATTTTAATCCCAATGTGTTTATAGTTCGTATATCTTTTATGGGTTGATACACTCAATTCACTATAAATAATGTTCTGATACCAATCTGTCACACCCCCAAACCAGAATGGCAGAATCGTTCGAGGGTGGATGACTTCATGTACAGTATCATAACAATGCAAAGTAGTAAACAAGCAACAACATCGTCCATTGCATTAATAGTAATAGTTTAATACATTTGTGTCCTTTCATAGTAATAAGACATTACAACAAGGAATCAAAATAAAAGACGAGTCTTGACTGCTCCGTCTTCGCAAAACCCGGTCATCGTACCTGTCTATTGGTGACCTGAGAATACAAGTTATTTTGAAAGTGTAGGTCAGCATTTAAGCTGGTGAGTTCATAAGTTTTTAATGTCATTGTTTGTATAAGTATGATGAAAACGTTTGAAATTGTTCAATGTAATTGTTTGTATATGTTTTGAAAACTCCTAGAAAATCCCATATTTTCTACTAGTATAAAAGTAGCCTTTTACCTAGGCCTGACTGTTTTTGAATATTTATTTCTAAAAGTCCAACATTTATCCATAAGTGTGTGGTAGTTTAAAAGTTCCAAAACTATAACACAATGATGTTTTTCATGCCTAAATAATAGATTTATGTATGTATAAAATCGCCAAGGCACTTGATGACTCTGTAAACCAATATATTTTTAATACTCCCTTTGAGTCTTTTGTTTAAGTAAAATTTGTTAAAAGAGTGTTTATCCCGAATGGTGAACATGCAAATAATATGCCATTGTATAGTTATTACCCTGTGAGCATGATTGAGTTAAATGTATATTACTACGTACAAGAGTTGTTGTTTCCACGGTTTACAAGTTTCTCATAACCATACTAGATGTAGTACTAATGTCGACATTTGTCACCCCAGACCTTCCGGTCTAACTGGAGCTTACAGTTTAGGTGCGGGTTTGTCAAACCCGTATAGATCTATACACAAATTCACGCTCTCCCTCCAGGAGACTCTGGTTAAAGGTGGGGACTTTCATTTTGGTACTAACAATGCCATATGTTTCACATGATTGCTAACAACAAGTTCACGAGTAATATAATGAAATACCTTTTGTATGAAAAGATTATCCTTGTTATGAAGAATGTATACTTGTAAATAAAACGTTGGTATAATTAGATCCGTAAGTGTTCTTATACTATAGTATTTTAGTATGTTCTCTTTGTCAAAGTATATTAGTATGTTCCTTTGGTTATAGTATTCTATGTTATTATATTTGTATACGATAGTATTCTCCTAAACTATACCTATTATAGTTTACTAGTAAGTTCCGTTATAGTATTTGAAGAAATGAATGTACACCTTTGCTACTCAAAGGTATTGAACTGATTGAATAGTACTTTTATATCAACATATGTATACATAATATATAAGTTTAAAAAGAAATTTCATAACACATTTGAATGAGTTTAATAATAAATACTGATGACTTGATGTCAGTGTATACAACGATTTAAAAAGTAGTTTGTTTGATAAGACAATGTAAAGTAAAAGAAATCCCTTGTTCGAAAACACAGTTATAAATCGCATGCGATTGATTATATAACAAAGAGTATAACAACATGTTTATGTTTTTGACACGATGATAATCGTGTGTTTACTTGTATTCCCCCTCTTTAAAGTGTATAAAATGCATTTATAAAACATTTGAAAGTGTTGTTTGTAGGGGTATGAACTCACTTGATTGATTGGAGAAAGGGAGATGATAATCGAGCAGAACTTCGACTTGGATGAGTTGATTTTCTCGGGATTCTCAGGAGTCTCGGGAGTGTAGAATCTTCTTTCGGAACTTGAGTGTGAAAACCAGGGCTTCGGGAAGGTCTCGGGGGCTTAAACGCAGAGTTTCGGTGCGAGAAAGAAGGGAACTGAGCAATGAAACCCAGAGCCCTTGAAATCTATTTATAGGGCCATTTTTTTGAGTGCCACGTCGTGGCAGAGGGTCTGCCACATCGTGGTGAGTCAGCCTTATCCTCTTCCGTTGATTGGACACTCTCAGTCACTGGCCGGGTCGCGGCGAACTGTGCCACGTCGTGGCAGACCTGATAGCCTCGGATCTTGGGCCTCGAACTTGTAAAATCCATAACTTTCGCGTACGAGCTCCGTTTTCGATGTTCTTTATATGCACGAGTAGGTGAGAATATACTCTACAACTCCCGTTTACACTTCATCGGCTAATTTTGATTTTATTTTTAACTATTTATTTTTAACGGGCTGGGACACGAAAATTCTGTTAAAAATCCATAACTTCTTCATCCGATGTCCGTTTTCATTAGAATTTTCATCGTTGCGCTACTATTGTTGAGACCTTCGATTCTCATTTAGGTTGTTTTGGCTAAAAGCCTCTCGATCTCTATTTCGAGTTTTTAGTTGAAACTTCGTGTTTTTCGTTTAATCGGTGTTGTCGGTTTTATCGGGAATCTTAGAATGGTTATAACTTCTTCGTTATAACTCAGATTTTAGTGTTCTTTATATGTATGAAAACCTTGATACAATTCCTACCACTTTATTTAACCCAAATAAGATTTTTGGAAAGTTAAGTTTTGACCTAAATTTGACTGGTGATACATTACATTGTCTCGAAATATCGGGTCGTCACACTAAGGTAGAGACTCCAGTGGTGCGGGGACAAGCATTTTAGTTGACGGCCGAGGATGCACACGCTACACCCAATGTGGTGACGGGTACGGTTTCTTCTCTTATTTCTTGATGATTATGTCATTGTGATTTGGATATGTTATGTGTATGATCTGTTTAGGATCATTCCACGTGAACGGTATCCCGATTCAGGTGTTGCTTGACTCGGGTGCTACCCGATCGTTTGTTTCTCTAACGCTTAGCTTGAAGTTTCCTAAGTCATAGGGCATGTTGGATTGCCCTCTAGAGCTCGAGATTGTGGACGACCGGTCAGTGCGAGCATTAGAGGTCTACCGGGATTGTGTACTGAGGCTGTTCAAGGAACATTACCTGGTAGACATAGTTACCATAGCTTTGCGGTGGAACAAGGTTATTATTGGTATGGATTGGCTAAGCCCCAATGGAGCAGTGATCGACTGCGCGCAACAGTTGGTGCGGATCAGGACCCTAAGTGGGGGAGAGCTGGTGATCCAGGTCGAGAGGCCACAGTGAGGACTAGCTTTATGTTCAACAGTGAGAGCTAGGCTCTACCTTCAGCAGGGTTGCGCAGGATTTGTCGCCTATGTCATGGATACTCGGGAGGCGGGTAAGGCGACGGTGGGCGATGTGCCCGTAGTACGAGAGTTTGCGGATGTATTCCCCGAGGAGTTTCCTGAGATACCTCCGGAGAGGTAGGTGGAGTTCAGTAAACAAAAATTTACTATAGTGTGTGTGTGTGTGTATATATATATATATATATATATATATATATATATATATATATATATATATATATATATATTAAGAAGTGTGACATTTCAATAATATTATTTACAAGAATTTATATATATATATATATATATATATATATATATATATATATATATATATATATATATATATAGTTAGGATCATATATAACCTTTAATTATTGTGTGAATGTATTACCAATTCTAGACCAATCATTTGATAATGATTTATTTGTAATGTTATTAATTATATTAATTATTATATATTATAACTTCTTTAGAAATATGGTAAGCAGTCGGTTATTGCCGATAATTATAATCTATATGAACAAATTATACATTTTTTTTGGAACCGGCAAAATTGATATATATTAATGGGAATAACCTCACTAGCAAGAAGCTAGCAGAGAACTGTTTTACATAAAATCAACAAAATAAAGGAGAAAAATTCCATACTCGCCAATCTAAACTACCATTTTCTCCCCTATGTTTAATCCACACATATGACATTGACTTAACATCAGCCACAATCCTATCTGCCTTCATGACGATTTTTTTAAAAATCCTCTCATTCCGGGCTATCCATAAACACCATACGGTTCCATATAAGATTGTGATTAATTTACATCTCTTCTTAGGGCAAGTGCCCCATGTAGATGCAAACTTAATGATGTACAGAACTGATTGGAAATCCATCTCCGATAGTCCGCACCAGTGAAAAATTAACCGAAAAACTTGCCTTGCCAATGAACATGTTGCAAGGATATGATCACCCGTTTCTTCTGCCGAATTGCAAGCACCACAAACAGTTGACTCCAATGAAACACCTCTAGTTTTAAGTGAATCAGCTGAAGGAATCCGATTTTGTTTTGCTCTCCAGATAAAGCCCAAGACTTTTAATGGAATCGACTTAATCCACGGGAAGATCCCATCACATACCGGAAAGGATGCTCTTTCAATCCTGTCTCGAAGGGCAACCACATAGAATTGTCCATCACTAACAAAGGGAGAGACCCAGGAACTACTAGACTCTTCATAATGCATTACGTTCCCGAAAGGAATATTAATTTGTTCTAACTTTTTTATGCTTTTTGCAATATTATGCCATACACTGCTCCAAGGATTTTTTGCTCCAAACCTGTTATTCACACCTACCAATTTATGCAGTCCATTGATGATCTGGACCCAAAAAGAGTTTGGTTCGTTTTTCAGCCTCCATAACCACTTAGTTAGTAATGCCAAATTTAGGGATCGGATAGAACAAATTATACATGCCGACCAAATCTTTTTGTAACCCCTCGCCAACCTATACCCAACACTAATAGATGTCTTCTCTTTCTAAATTTTGTTTTAGGGTTCTAAGAAGGTTTCGCACAAAATTTCCATAAGAGTACTTTTTATTGTGAAAAAAGATATTGGATTATCAAGAGGCACAAAAACTCGCATGGGGTATTGTTGCGTCCCAATAAGTAATTTATGTTTAATTGTAATAATTATTCACCATTTGTTATTTTATTTGTGTTTAATATATATTTGTTCATAGTTGATTCTACATAAAATGATAATTAAATCGATTGATTTTTTGGCATATTGACTTTATTGGTTATCACGACAAACATTCTAATTTGTGTTTTGTAATTAACATTTTTAAATTCTTTTTTCTGCTGGAACAAAGACATAGCAAAAAAAAGATAAGGAAAAAAAGGGCAAAAGTTTTTAGGGGCTAAATTCTTCAAGAATCGGACTCTTCAAACATTCTTCAAGAATTATTTAATTATTCAAGAATTCTTTGATTGTATAAAAAAATTTGAATATAAATATTGAAATGAAATATTTTGATGTAACAGTCATTCTCAAAGAATGTGAACTATTACATAGTTTTTACTCAACGTTCTTAATAAAATACGTTGCACATTCAATAGAATGAACCAAAAAAACGAAGGAAAATCAACAAATTGAACAAAAAGAAAGAAGGTAACGGTTATTCTCAAAGAATATAATATAATGGATGATGTTAATTGATTTAATCATGTTTAGAATTATGATATACATATTCTTAAAAGAATACAAAGACAATAATCACTTAAAAAATCCAGATAGTTCATGTTAATTAAACAACAAAATTATTAATTTAAAATGTAAATAAATATTATTTTATTTTTTAAATTGTATCCCGTCATATCCTTACTTTCCATAGTTTGTTATTAATAAATTAGTTTAATAAATGAAAACAATTAATTCTTTTCAAATTAATTACCATCATGTCATTCTCATCTTAACCATTCATTATCTTAATCTAATGGACTCAAATTGGTTATACAATCACACAATATTTACAATTTACATTTAATCCCAACCCTATATGTATATGTGTGTGTGTGTGTTTTTAGAACTCACAATATATACAATTTCACCTCCTATAAACAATTTTACTCCACCTCGTCGATCCTCACAACGACATGATCTATACTCTCGGATCTAAAATTAACCTATTTACCTAGTCCATAATCCCGGATTGGGTATATCTAATCAATGCTCTCGGATCAATAACTATGCCCATTCCATACTCTTGGACTAGAGACATTTGACTATGTCTAATCCATGCTCCCAGATTAATGACAAATAACTATGTCCTCTCCATACTCTTGGACTAAGGACAAATGACTATGTCTAATCCATGCTCCCAGATTAATGACAAATAACTATGTTCTCTCCATACTTTCGGACTAAGGACAAATGACTATGTCTAATCCATGCTCTCGGATTAATGACAAATCTTAAAGTTCAACCCTCTATGTATATTTCACCCATACTCATAAGGAAATATTACCCAATATCTATCTCAATTAATTTAGGTTTGTTCTGTACCTTAAATCATCATATATTATCATATATGCTCTTAACACGTATTTCAAGCAATAACAAACATTTCACACACATTACTTAAATGCAAGTTGAAAGTGGTTGGAACACGTGGCACAATTACAGATGGATGACTAATCACACGAGCAAGAACTTTTCATAAGGATTCGGGAAAACAATCTCATTATAAGATTCAACAATTACAGGTTTCTTGGTTAATAAAGAACCATGTTCCACTTCGGAGTATAACTTCAGATGATGAAACCTGAAGATTTAATGACTAAATCAATACAGTATAAAAAGATTGAATCAAATCATTGGTTACTTATTGACTTATAAGTCTAATTGCCCACTCCCCTGCTCATGAAAGGGTCTACGTGCATGATGTCTTTGTGGAGATGAAACAGTGACAAAGCTCCCCTGTACTCATACCTTTAGACATAAAACCAATTGAAGAAGTTCCTTCATTGCAGGTGAACATTTTAAGCACTAAGGTTTGAGCTTGAATGTTTGTTGCAAAAGCTACATAATCCATTATTATTTCGTCTGAAAGACATCATTACAAGGTGCTAAAACTTGCAAAAACCAATTCTATTAGCAAAAAACATGGTAGAAAGCATGCGTGATCACCCAACCCCAACAAAAGCTGAAGTTTCTAACCTTGCAACAGCAGTAAGACAAGGTACTAGTCTTATCAGGGGAAACTACTCATGGAAAGTAAGTTTTATGAATTTATTAATCTGCTCAATTATCTACTACCTCTGTCCCAAATTGATAGTCCATTTTTGAATTTTGAAGTTTTTTTTTTTCAACTTTGACCTTAAATATTTTTGTTTTTGATAGATAATACTTGATGCAAAATATATGAATGGATTGTATTTTAAATGTTTTTTCATTGTTATAAGTTTTATCAAGTAATATATAACATAAATAAAAATATTTAAGGTTAAAGTTAAAGAAAAAAAACTTAAAAAGTCAAAAGTGGACTATCAATTTGGTACGGAGGGAGTATAACTTACTAAATCGTTTTAAGTGTTAAGTAAATCATTTACCATGTAATGACAAATGTAGCATGTTTCACTATCAAAATATTTTTAAACGATGCAATTACTATTACCACATGTGTAAATTGTAAAATAACCTTTTTAACATATACTAAGTTTTATAAATCATGACACTCACATCTTATAAGCTGTTTATAGCTTTTATATATAAAGGGCTGGTCCAAACATATATGGGGCCGTGACGAAAAGAAAAAAAATGGCCTCTCAAATACAAATATAATAAAGATTCAAAAAAATATTATTACTCTTCAATATAGACGTTTTCAATTAAAAATAAAAAACAAAATAAATTGTTTATATTTTGAGTCAATTTAAGTTTCAACAAACTTTATGCCCTTAAAATCATCTAGGTAATATATATATATATATATATATATATATATATATATATATATATATATATATATATATATATATACACACACACACACAAAGCACATAGCCCATAAATTTTAGGCCCTTGGAGTCGTGGGCCCTAGGCGGTCGGCCGGGTTGCCCACCGTCTGGACCGGCCCTGTAATATATAATTCGTACACATATTCTCAACTTGACAAAGTCACCCCTTCAAAATGCAAATACATAATTCATGTTTTTTTTCATATAAAAGAGAGCTACTATGTCTGTTCACTTTATCAAATTCTTAGTATATTTTTTCACCTTTTTTACACGAACAAAATAGCCAATTCACACAAGTGGCACTGTAACTCAAATATTATGTAATACATTTGTAAAATACATCTTATTTGTAGGGAATGCTTGGAAGAAGAAATGTGGTTATGCACAAAGTGTACGTAATATTTTACAAAGTCCAAATAAATATGATAATCTATGTTTTAGAATTTCATTTAGATTTTTTTGAACTATATGATAGTTGTAGTTGACTTGGCAGAATTTCTTTCGGGCAAAACCCCTATTGTTTCTACTTTGATAAGTGATGAGGTACCTAGACATATGCATATACACAATAATAACTTTGTTTTTGTTTCACTAATTAAATAAAGTAACAAGCTTTGATTATTGTCATGTACCATCTGTTTTGTTTCACTTATTAAATAAAGTAACAAAGATACCCTTTGTGGAACACGGTATGGAATGTGCTCAATAAGGAGTGGCTGATAAGGTTTCAGAGTCAACAAAGATTTCGGATTCAGCAACTAAAGTTGATGATTGGTAGAAAAACTCAGTATTGCCTGTTATTTTTGCTCATGTAACAACGTTATGAACGTTCATTATGGAAAGGAATCTAGGTTTGCATACAACCACGTTGTGTTCACACATTCTAATAAAAAACTATAACCTACCGACCCATGAAAAGCATAGACTTCCCTCTAGTTAATATTAGTAAATAAATTACTAATTAGTCTTAAATGTCTGCATGTACGTAATTATTGCATTGAAAAAATATTATAATGTTTTGGTAATATCAATTATTGATATGTTTGATTGACTGGTGTAATAGTTATTATTTTTAATTATTTATCATATATTTTGTTTAAAACGTGGTTGTTGTTATTATTTTTTTACCACTACTTTTTTTGTTGGTATTTATCTTGGACTTTTATTTTTTCTATTAATTAATTTTATAAAAAATTATATATATATATATATATATATATATATATATATATATATATATATTATTTATCATTTTATCTATGTTTTATGTTAAATGGTCATCAGCATTTTAAAATATTATTAATTTTATTAAATATAACATTTGTTACTGTTATTTAACGTAGGTAAAGAAATAGATAGAGAAAACAGTAGATATATATTTGATTTTCTAGATTTAAATAAATTTGTAACATCCTTTTATACCCACGGGTTATTATGTCTTAGTTTTATAATTTTATCTTAAATATTTAATATTTCAAATAAATTTTAATTTGTTAGTAAAAATGATGTTTTTCTATTTATAATGCGGTAAAGTTTTTAATGTAAAGTGACTGATATTCATTAATTAAGTATTCGGTGTTAGAGCCTACATTTACTTATACCGGTAGAATTTGATGCTCGTGGCGTCGTTTTCATTTTCAATATATTATGGCTTTTTTTTTTTTTTTTTTTTTTTTTTTTTTTTTTTTTTTTTTTTAATCTCATCTCCTAAATTTATTTATATGGTACTGAATTAGATTTTGTATGTGTCATTTTTATAAAATATGCAAAATTTTAACATGTATAACACAATATGTACACTAATATATTGTTAAAATATAAATTATAAAGATTACATATTCAAGTTTTATTTTGGAACCGGCAAAATGTGATATATAAAAATGAAAATAACCCCACTAGCAAGGAGCTAGTAGAGAATATAGTTACAATATATCAATAGAATAAAGGGGAGGAGTTTCATACTCTCCAATCTATACTATTATTTGCTCCCCTATGTTTAATCCACACATATGTCAAAGATTTTACAGCCCCCACTATTCTCTTTGAATTTAAGACAATTTTTTTTAAAGATCCTATCATTCCGGGCTCTCCATAAACACCATATGGTACCAAATAAGATCGCAGTTAATCTACTTCTCTTCTTAGGATAGTTTCCCCATCTAGATGCATAATCAATTATGTCCGACACTGAATGAAAATCCGTCTCCGGTAAACCACACCAATGAAGGATCATTCGTAATACATCCCTCGCCAATGTGCATGTTGCAAGAATATGGTCACTTGTTTCATCTGTCATATTACAGGCACCACAGATAGTTGAGTCCATTGTAACTCCCCTGGTTTTGAGTGCTTCAGCTGAGGGTATTCGACTTTGTTTCGCTCTCCAAATAAAGCCCAATACTTTTAAAGGAACCAGTTTAATCAACGGGAAGATTCCGTCACATACCGGAAATGATGCTCTTTCAACTCTTTCCCGTAGAGCTGCCACACAGAACCATCCATCTCTAGCAAAAGAAGATACCCATGTGCCACTAGCCTCCTCCTGATGCATTACATCGTCGAATGAAATATTAATTTTTTCTAACTTTTTTTATGCTTTTTACTATATTGTTCCATACACTGCTCCAAGGATGTTTTGCCCCAAACCTATTATTTGCACCCACCAATTTATGAAGACCATTGATAATTTGGACCCAAAAAGAGTTGGGTTCGTTTTTCAGCCGCCATAACCACTTAGTTAGCAATGCTAAATTAAGGGAACGAATAGAGCCAATACCCAAACCTCCAACAATTTTTGGAGCAATAACCTTTTCCCAGGCCACCCATTTTATGCTATTCTTGCATGTAGACCCACCCCAAATAAACTGTCTACGAATTTTCTCCAATGATCTTATGACTCCTTCCGGGGCGCCAAAGATAGATAGGAAGAATGTGGGAATGCTTCCCAGTACCGTTTTGGCGAGGGTGATTCTTCCACCGAAACTGAGGGTTTTAGCTTTCCAAGTTGAAAGTTTTGACCTCAATTTTTCTATTATAGTGTTCCACGAGGCCTTTCGATTCATATTTAAACATATCGGGACACCAAGGTAGGTGAAGGGTAGCACCGCAGGTTCACATCCAAGAGGGGTTGCCCAGTTAACAACCTCCTGGGACGGGACCCCAATACCATAAACTTTAGACTTTGAGAAATTGACCTTTAAACCGGATGAGACATAGAAACATCTAAGGATTCTGGCAAGGTTTGCAACATTCCTTTGTGACCAATCCCCCAGAAATAGAGCGTCATCTGTGTAGAGGAGGTGAGATAGACATACATTAGCATTAGGAATATGGATACCATCAAATATACCTTTGGAAGTCACAGTCTTCATTACAAGATTTAGTCCCTCCATCGCGATAATGAACAAAAAAGGAGATAGAGGATCTCCTTGTCTCACACCTTTAGTCATTGAGAATTCGGCAGTGGGGCTCCCGTTAATAATGATAGAAGCCCTAGCCGATTCAAGGCAACCCCTAATCCATGATCTCCATTTACAACCAAAGTTCATTTGAGTCATTATGGACTCAAGGAATCCCCAATTGATCGAATCAAAAGCCTTGTTAAAATCTGCCTTGAATAATAAGATTTCCCTTCCACTTGATTTAGCCCAAGAGCAAATTTCGTTTACTATTAGGGGGCTCTCTAATATGTTTCTTCCCTCCACGAAGGCAGATTGAACTTCATCAATCACACTGCCAATCACCTTTTTCATACGTAAGGCAAGGATTTTTGTGATGACCTTGTACATCGAACCAATTAGGCTGATTGGTCGATAATCCTCAAGCCGGAGCGGGTCTTTTATCTTTGCTGCCAACGTGATGAAGGAAGCATTGCATCCTCTTGAGAATTTTCCCCATCTTTCGAAATGTTTTACCGCAGCTAATACATCATCTTTAATGCCTTTGTCAGATACAGAAAGGTAAGCAAGGAACGGGAACTGGAAGCGACGTTACAGAAGATTCTGTGCTCAGGTTGTTAAAGTACAACACCTGGTCACGTGCATTGGTCTCTTTGCACATTTCTATCCTTTTTACTTTTATGCCCTTTTGTTTCTTTCCCAGTTTTAGTCATTTGACTTTGTCTTTCAAGTAATGGGTAGGTTTCCTTTATGTTCTCAAGTAGATGTTAGTGGGTCAGTTACCTTTTGCAGTTTTCCGTTTCTGTGTAAGCCTCATGGCCATCTAGTTTTTGTAGTTCTGTAACTTACTTCTTCAGGAATCAAGTAACATAACTTTTGTGTAAAGTACTTTTGTGTTTCTACCCTCTGCAAATACTTCATTTAAGGTTAACATTCTGGTATCAGAGCCATCCATGGTTGATCTTCAAGTAGTAGGCGGTGTCAAGAAACTCAACAACCAAAATTACAACACATGGTCCACCTGTATCACTTCGTACATGCAGGGGCAGGATTTGTGGGAGGTTGTAAACGGTACTGAGAAAGTGCAACCAGAAGCTGAAGATAACAATGGGGTTCTGCGAAAATGGAAGATCAAGGCAATGTTTATTATGAAGACAACAGTTGAAGAAGACATTCTTGAACACATCCAGGATGCTGTGACTCCAGCCGAAGCCTGGAAAACTCTTCAATCACTGTTCTCGAAAAAGAATGACACAAAGTTGCAACTTCTGGAAAATGAGTTGCTGTCTGTGTCTCAACGTGAGATGTCTATTCCTCAATACTTCCATAAAGTGAAGTCAACTTGCAGAGAGATTTCAGAACTTGATCCACTGTCTCATATCAGTGAGACTCGTATGAAACGGATCATTATACATGGCCTAAAATCAGAATTTAGAAGCTTTGTGGCAGCTATTCAGGGATGGCCTGTACAACCATCCTTAGTTGAGTTTGAAAACCTCTTAGCAGGGCAAGAGGCTCTTGCAAAACAAATGGGGGGGAGTCACATTAAAAGCTGAGGAAGAAGCCTTATATGTGGAGAAGGGAAAAGGGAAGGTTAAGACAAAGTACAACTCTAGTTCCAAAATAAACTCAGAGAGAAACAAAAGTCATGGTGATGAAAGAAAGAATTGTGAATATGAGAAGAGAGAGCAGCCTGAAGAGAAGCAGAAAAATTACTCAAACAAAAAGTTTCCATTTAAATGTTATAACTGCAACAAGAAAGGTCATAGAGCAAGGGATTGTCCGTCACCACGTATGGAAGAAGGAAATGCAGCTACATCTAAAGAAGATGTTTGGGATGCTGAAGCACACTTTGCTAAAGAGGAAGACATTATGGCTCTCACGGCTACAACCAAGAGACGGCTAAATCAGTGGATTATAGATTCAGGCTGTTCAAATCAAATGACGGGTGAAAAAGAAATTATCCAAGATCCAGTTGAATATGGAGGTAGTCGTGTAGTCGTGATTGCTGATGACTCTAAGTTGTCAATTGCTCACGTCGGTGATGTCAAGTTTCACCCGGAAGAGAACACAAAAGAGATGATGTTACAAAGTGTGTATCATGTCCCTGGGATGAAAAAGAACCTTCTCTCTGTGTCCCAATTAACCTTAGCAGGTCACTATGTGCTTTTCGGTCCTAATGATGTAAAAGTATATAAAGAGTTTAAAACCCCATCTCACCCCATTGCCAAAGGAAGACGATCAGAGTCTATATATGTGATGTCTGCTGAAACAACATATGTAGATAAGACAAAGAAGAATCAAAATGTGGATCTTTGGCATATGCGTTTAAGTCACGTAGCTTACGACAAACTCGATATGATGATGAAGAAGAAGCTTGTCACCGATCTTCCTCAACTCGAAGTAAACAAGAATCTTGTTTGTGCAGGTTGTCAATATGGCAAAGCTCATCAGTTACCTTTTGAGAAGTCCATGTACAAAGCCAAACAACCGCTAGAACTAGTGCATTCAGATGTGTTTGGACCTGTTAAACAACTCTCACTTGGAGGTATGAGATATATAGTCACTTTTATAGACGACTATTCAAGATTCGTTTGGGTATACTTCATGAAGGAAAAAGCTGAAACATTCAGCAAATTCAAAGAATTTAAAGCTAAAGCAGAAAGAGATGTGAAGCACAGTATACGATGTTTGAGGTCAGACAATGGCGGTGAGTATCTTGCTAAAGAGTTTACCGGCTATCTAACTGAGCACAAAATCAAGCGACAGTTGTCATGTCCAAGCAATCCACAGCAAAATGGAGTTTCAGAACGAAAGAACCATCATATTGCTGAGATTAGTGGGAGTATGATCCATGACAAAAATGTTCCAGGTCGTTTTTGGGCTGAAGCTATGAAGACAGCAGTGTATGTCATCAACAGAATTCCTCAACAAGGTCTTCAGTATGTATCTCCTCTCGAGAAACTCTTGAACATCAAACCCAATGTAAGCCATTTACGTGTGTTTGGTTGTGTATGCTATGTATTTATACCTAGTCACTTGCGGTATAAAATGGAGAAGAAGGCAATTCGATGCATATTTGTTGGGTATGACCAAGAAAGAAAAGGATGGCGATGTTGTGATCCTAACAGTGGAAAATGTTATGTCTCTAGAAACGTGGTGTTTGATGAAACATCGTGATGGTGGTCTTCAAATCGTGAAACTCTGCCTGATTCAGATGTGCTTAAAGAAGGTTTGGAGTCTTCCAAGATTAATGTAAGTATTATTGATGAAGTGGTTGTTGCTGAAGAAGATGTTGCTCATACAGAAGCTCAACAACCATGGCAGACTAGAGTGTTTAATAATGTGCACACTGAAGATGAAAATAGTGAGCCAGTAAGTCTTAGACGATCATCAAGACTTAAAAGACCAAATCCTAGATATGCTAATGCTGCTATTGTTGAAATTGGAATTCGTGAACCAGAAACGTTTGATCAAGCGTGTACAAAGCGTGAATGGTTGGTCGCAATGGAAGAAGAGATGGCAGCCCTAGTCCGAAACCAAACCTGGGAGTTGGTTCCAAAACCTGATGATGTAAAGCCCATTTCGTGCAAGTGGGTGTACAAAGTGAAGCAACGTGCAGATGGTTAAGTTGAGAGATTTAAAGCTCGTTTAGTAGCACGGGGTTTCTCACAAAAATTTGGGCTTGACTATGAAGATACATTTATCCCGGTAGCTAAATTAACCACTGTGCGTGTTCTTCTTGCCCTAGCAGCAAGCAAAGGTTGGAATCTCTGGCAGATGGACGTGAGCAATGCATTTTTGTATGGTGATCTGGATCATGTAATTCATATGCAGCAACCTATGGGGTTTGAGAGCAAGCAACATCCCAAGTATGTATGTACATTGAAGAAAGCCCTTTGTGGACTTAAGCAATCGCCTAGGGCGTGGTTTGGGAAGATTGCAGAATTTCTTGAGCACAATGGCTATTCCATAACAACAGCAGATGCAAGCTTATTCGTGAAAGTTGTGGGTGATAAAGTGGCAGTTGTTCTTGTCTATGTAGATGATCTTATTATCACAAGTGATCTTGAAGATGTGATTGCTCAATTGAAAGAGAATCTATGTACTAGGTTTAAGATGAAAGATCTTGGGAAGCTCAGAAATTTCTTGGGTTTGGAAGTGAAATATGAAAGTGAAGGACTTGTGTTGCATCAACACAAATACATTGTTGATCTATTGACTCGTTTTGGCATGCATGAATGCAAGCCTGCAATGACCCCAGTAGATACAAATGCAAAGATTTGTGCAAACAAGGGCAGAGAGTTAGAAGATGCAACCATGTATAGAAAGATTGTTGGGAGTCTCATCTATCTTACTCTAACAAGACCAGATATAGCTTTCATTGTGGGGGTGTTAAGCAGATTTATGTAGACTCCAAGAAAGTTCCACCTGGATGCAGTTCGAAGGGTCCTAAGGTATGTTAAAACCACAATTAACTGTGGAATTATGTTTAAGAGGGAACCAGGTTGCAAGCTTTCTGGATATTGTGATGCTGATTATGCAGGCGATCTAAACACACGTCGTTCCACAAATGGGGTTGTTTTCATGTTGGGGTCCAGTGCAGTGTCGTGGTGTAGTAAGAGACAACCCACTGTGTCTCTATCTACAACTGAAGCAGAGTATAGAGCTGCAGCAATGGCTGCCCAAGAAAGTGTGTGGCTTGTACAACTTTTGAAAGATTTAAATCAAAAAGTTGAATACAACATTCCAATGTTTTGTGACAACCTTTCCTCAATTCAGCTGGCCAAGAATCCTACATTCCATGCCAGGACAAAACATGTAGAAGTTCACTATCACTTCATTAGAGAGAAGGTTCTAAAGGGGGATATTGACTTGCAGTACATCAAAACCTCAAACCAAGTTGCAGACTTTCTCACGAAAGGATTGCCAAGTAAGAAGATGATTGAATTCTGTGAGAAAATTGGAATGACTGAAGCAGGTGTTGAGAGGGAATGTTAAAGTACAACACCTGGTCACGTGCATTGGTCTCTTTGCACATTTCTATCCTTTTTACTTTTATGCCCTTTTGTTTCTTTCCCAGTTTTAGTCATTTGACTCTGTCTTTCAAGTAATGGGTAGGTTTCCTTTATGTTCTTAAGTAGATGTTAGTGGGTCAGTTACCTTTTGCAGTTTTCCGTTTCTGTGTAAGCCTTATGGCCATCTAGTTTTTGTAGTTCTGTAACTTACTTCTTCAAGAATCAAGTAACATAACTTTTGTGTAAAGTACTTTTGTGTTTCTGCCCTCTGCAAATACTTCATTTAAGGTTAACACAGGTGCCTTGCTGGAAGTTAATATAGCAAAGTTTGAAAGGAAAATGATGGCTGAGAATGTTGAAGGATTGAAAAAGAAGGCCCAGTTTGTTCAAAGACCGTTGAGTCAGGCATTTCGTGATAATAGATCTTTTGCGGAAGCTGTGACGGGGAAGTTTTATCAACCCCCACCTCCACCACCACCCCTTTCAAAAAAGCCGGTAACACTTGTAAATGGAGCATTTATGGCGGAATGGCTGCACAATCCCCTAACTCTAGTTGGTGAAGCCCATAGCCTGGAAAATCTAAGGAAAATTCCACTCTTCCTTCGACTGGGTGACGAGCAAGCTTACGGAATGAAATATCTTGGTGGGCTTATGGTGGGAATCCGTTTCCGATCCCCGTCTGATGTCAGTGAATTCCTTTCAAAGAAGAATATATGGAATACCTGGTTTAAGGATTTCAAACAGGGGAATACAATCAACGGCAAATTCGATAGACTTGCCTGGTTGAAAATTGTCGGGCTTCCAATTAGCCTCTGGAACGAGGAAAACTTTTCCAGAATTGCAGGTGAGTTCGGCAAAGTTCTTGTGCCAATTGAGATTCTACCAAGCTCTAAGGATCTGTCTCTTGGGAATGTCTGTATCTTGACCGGAAAAAAGTTAAGGATTAATGAAGAAGTCCCGGTGGAAATAAATCGTAATATCTTTAATGTGGGGGTGATTGAAAGTGATTTTGATTGGTCCCCTTTCCCATCTGGGCCATGCGACACAATTGAAATCAGGGAGTCTGTTCATGAAGGAGAAGCAGAAGTATCTGTTAGTACCGAGAAGAACATGGATGAAGTGTTATTGGAAGAAGGTGAAATTCCAGACGAAGCTGCTGGAGATGCTGCCATTCCGGCGACGATAGACATGGTCCCAGAACCCGAACGGTTGGACGTTGGAGTGCCGATGGAAGATCAACGGACAATATGCGACAGTCAATTGCCGTCGCCAAAAGAATTTAATAATTGTTGCGACGAGGAGACGCTTAATGAGGAATACATATTCAAGTAAATTCATAAACGAGGATAAAACTAAAAAATCAAAGAATTGAATAAGATACATAGTTAATAATTGATACATATCTAACTAGCCATAAACGATAAAAATTACGATAGTACACCAAAATAAAAAAATTTATTTTTTATTTTAATAGTTCGATATATGTTTTCTTTTTATTAATTTAACATATATGGATACAACCATATCAATTTGGTTTTGTCTATATAAATGAGAATCTAAATGATTTATTGATATAATAAAAAGTGGTGCTATAAGTACCCCTTCACTTAGATACATGCACAAACATTATTAAACTCATATGTAAGGAGGGTACATAATACTGGAGGTACATATAAATATTACCATAATAAATAGACATCATTCATATGTTTATTGAGATCTCAATAAATATACGTAATAAAGTGTAAATAAATATTTAATAATCATCAAGATAATTCAATTAAAATATTATTATAATTATCGTGTGCTACAAATAAAAGAATGTAAAATTTCTTGAGCTGTAGTAGTCTGTGTTTATAAAGCCAAAATAGCAAAATAGCATGACACTTACTTTTCAAATATCAATGGTAGGTACCACTTATTATGGACTACTTATATCTTTCTAAAACTCTAAAATGAATATTTTGACGGGTTAATGACCTAGAAAGGTAATAAACTTTGGTCTTTATCCACATTTAGGTAATTGTGTTTTTTTAGTTCATATTTGACCATTGAACTTGTTTGACCTGTTCAAAATAGGGTAATATGACCAGTAATTATGGTAATATTACCCTATTATGAACAGATAAAACAAGTTTATTGATCAAACGTGTACGAAAAAACATGGTTACCTAAATATGGACAAAAACCAAAGTTTCTTACCGTTTTGGTAATATTGGACAAGAACTGTCTCAGTAACTCTGCCTTGGGATCAGGCTTCGACAGTCAATGAACAATTAGGTTAGGTTGGTCTAACCCAATACTGGCTAGTCATGGGCTAGGATATCTTGCTAGGTCTTTAAAGCACATACAACCTAGCCCTTTAGCGTATACAACCTAACCCCTAACTAGCTGAGCCTAAACTGGGTTGGCCCAAGACTTGACCATCTCTTAATACACAAAGACCGGACAACCCAATTTCATGTAACATCAATGGATATTATAATTACTTGCACTTAACATAAAGAACCCAATATTATCAAAATGGGTAAGGAACTTTGGTTTTTGTCCATATTTAGGTAACTATGTTTTTTTCGTACAGATTTGACCAGTAAACTTGTTTAACCTGTTCATAATAGGGTAATGTTACTGCTAATTACCAGTCATATTACCTTATTTTGATCAGGTCAGACAAGTTCAATGGTCAAATATATACAAAAAAACATAGTTACTTCAATGTGAACATACACCAAAGTTCGTTACCTTTCTAGTTCATTAACCTTATTTTGACACACTAAGACTACAAACAGTTTGTGTGTCATGCCCACTCACCAAGCATGTTAGCACACGCAAGCACCACCCCTTAGCACATGTTAAGGGGATGCGCCAAGCTTGGTTCCCTAATTCATTAACTTGAACACATAGGAGAGAGAAGAGAGAGAATGTAGGGTTGGCTGTAATTATCTTATTTTTTAAGTTTTATTCTTTTATATCTTTCAATTTCGGTATCAAACTCACCATTAGAGGGCTAAACTTAGTTAAACTTAATTGGAATACAGAAAAAAAAAGTGACAGTTTATCATACACATCACCACTTTCTCAAATCTAATTGACATTAACGTATTATCATACTTTTTTTATTTATTATATTTTCTTTTTTGAACATAGCACAAACCACAAACCATAATTATTACATTTAAATAAATTACAAATCTTCAAACGGACTTGCATATTTTCGAGAAAAATACAAAGCAACATATATCCATATTTATTATATTCATATTGTGATAAATGTATTATCTCAAATTAATAAAATTGAGTTAATATATATTTTTAAGTGCATTTTTTGCACATATTTCACATATTTAATCACATCATTTCATTTCATCTTAGTTCTTAATTCTTGCATTCCATAATATTTAATCTGCCTAGTTTTTCAGGTTTCGTGTTTTTAGCTAAAATTTTGAATTTATGATTTATTTATAGTTTAATTTATTATCTTATTCTATTTAAAACAGAATAAGTGAACTAGGAGGATAAATATGTCTAACTGATTTGTATTTATTAGTAATTATCAATTTGAAATTAATTAATTAACACTAAATTAAATATAACTTGATTAAATCATAAATATTTTAAAATGTTTAAAATACACTTGTATATAAATTTATTGTAACACCCAATCCTCTCAGGTATGCTTTATTTCCCTTTCCAATTAAAAGTATTAGAATTTTGGTGAGTTGATCCTACGCAGGGCGTAAGATGGGCTCCTACGTACGCAACATATAGGGAGGGGGGGTGGACACAAAACTCAATTGCTCTACACAAGTTGTAGAGCTGGTTACACAGAGCATAGTTGCGTAATTGCCAAAACCTAATTTTTGAGGTTGTGAGCCCTATTTAAGGTCTTTAACCCTTAAGGACCTTCTTACTATCAGCCTCCACCCGTTCATACCCACCTGTCGAACCCCTAATTCCCTTGATTGATTTTTAAGGCCATTGTGTGATATTTTGGTGTTTTTGGTACAAGGACGACCCGATTGTTGATGTGAGTTCAAGGAACAATGTGCAATGACAAGGTTTGAAAACTCAAACCTTGAGTTAATCAAAAGATCGATGTATGACCTTAATTAATGTTCCGGTCAAGTCTGGTAATACTAGTAGAGACTTGAAGTAAATAATCAACAAAGTACACAAGTGTTTAGTGAAGAAACTTTGAGTATGATAAATGTAAAGACAATAAATGAACAATGAGAATGTTATGAAAGATTTTGATGTGAGATAAAAGTGAAAGTGAAGTAAATGAAGTTTTAGCTATCTTTGGAAGAACAATATGTCATTTTCTTGTCATTCAAAACACTCCTTTTATAGGAAAGGAGGTACATCGTACAAACTTGTGATATAAACATAGGACTAGATAATAACCAATTTTCGATATCTGATTATTTAACTTATTCAAAAGGCTATGTCCTATGAAATGATAAATTACATAAAAGACAAGTATAATAGATTTTCAAACACATAACTGATCTCGGATCTTCATTCTACTTCTGACTATACTTCATCTCGTACTAAAAGCTTATCTCGGATCACTTCACATATTGGACTCAGAACTGACTTGTGATCTTCATAACTTTTGATTGATAGAGGTTCACTTTTAGGTTCCAACAATCTCCCCCTAAGTGAACTTAGCAATGTAGTTAGCTCAGTTTGCTTCTTCCTTGATTAACACATATTCCATGTACAACCCTTCTCGGACTTCAAGATACACCTGAAGTTGGCTTATAAATTTGGACTTCTCATGTTCAGGGGCATTTGACTTAGTTGCATGATTGATGAACCTTTGAATAGCTTTGGAGGGGACCGGATGCTTGTCTAAGACTTGGAAAAAGTCCTTCTGGTTTGTCTTCTTTTGCAAGTAGACGTACCCTAACACTGGTTCATCAATTGACCCTTCTGCCAAAATCTCTGCTTCTGGTAACTTAAAATCAATCTTTTCCAAGAACTTTTCAATTCTAAAAAAGCGGGCTAATTCAAAGTCACGTCGGCAAAACTCAGCAACATAATCTTTGAGAAAACTCAGGGCAACATTGTAGGCTTCGATGCCGGTTTCATCGTTTCTGGTGGCTTCAGAAGTGTGCATCTATTGTCAGGATGTCATTGGGATTGATGGTTGGGAAGTCAACGTCTCAGATGGTCAGTTGAGTTGATTTGTTTCATAAGATTTAGAAGTGGTATATCATGCAGTTCAAGTCAAATTTGCATAATACTTTCCTTCCAAACCCATAGATCTTGGTTATTCTCTTTCGAGACCGTACTTCTTTTTGAGGCAGTGCATTCTTGGAGTAGAAAGTCTTCAATCGTTCTCTTTCTGTTCGGATGATCATTTGAGGATCATCCGCAGGGTGGAGAGGAGCAAACTTGTTATAAAACTTGCTGTATGGAGAGATAGGTAAATCAATTTGGTCTGAATCTTGATTTGGCAGATCATAATACATGAATAGTATTATGTCTAAGTCATGTATTATCCCTTCACGATAAAGAGGGGAAAGCCCTAGCATCGGATTGGGGTTATCTTTAAGGGATTGAATTTTGATGCTTTTTTCGAGGGCTTTATCTATATCAGCTTGATACCAACCTTGTTTTTGTTCGGTTGGAGGTTCGGAACTACAAAATTCTGAGATGGGTTGACTTTATCATGCTGTTTGTAGAGGATCGAGATAATGTGCTGCATGTTTTCATCAATTTTGAATTTCAGAAGAGAAGGAACCAAGGACTCATCAGGGATATTGTCAAGTTTTCGAAGTGGAGGACCTTCATTAAAAGGAGCAATTCTGAGAGAGGAAATAGGAGGTAGCATTGATTGTGTGGCTCGAAACGTATCGACAGTGAGCTTAGTCTTTACTTTTGATAATTCTCTGCTTATTTTCAAAACATTAGGCAAGGATGATGGCCAAGCGACTGCAGAACAAATCCTTCTTTCATCCTTAGAGAGAGTTTTTGATGGAAATTTCTTTGGGGCCTCAACAACATTAGAGATGTACATATCTTCATCATCATCATCGTCGTTGTTGTCGTCATTTAGAGTACTTGTAAGAACAACTTGCACAGAGTCATTATTAGATTCATTTTCATCTGGGAGTTTGAACTCTGAGGCAGGCTTCCATGAGATGGATGGATCTCTTTTGTTGGGTCCTTCTCCCCCTCTTGCATTGGATGCCCCTACAGCCGAGGCAAGAAGGGCTGAATGTTGAAACTCTGAAAGTCGTTCGAATACTTTCTGAAAGCTTGTGTTTATTTGCAGGGTTAGGGCATCATAAGCTTCAGTTGTGGGAGCCTGAGCTTTTAGGTGATTAAACAGGGGTGCACAAATTGAGAGAATTTCATCAAATTTGTTGTTTGGAACATCCACAATGTTCCAGCATGCTCGGAGGAGTCTGATCAACACTTGTTGCATTATCAGATTCATCTCGTCTTTCTTCTTAATTTCTTTCTCTATTCTCTGAGCCTGCTTCTCATGGCGAACATGAGTTTGTTTGATTAGTTCGTTGGTAGCAGTAATCATGTCATCGTGGAATTTGAGCATTGTGGTGATGGTGTCAAAATAGTGATCGAGGTTAGCATTGTATTTTTGTTCGACCTCCTTAATTGAGTCGGAGGGGGTTGAGAGTCACTACACTACACGCACTACGTCTTAGGTTTATTATGTCTTCGTTACGACTAGTAGTCATAAGTCAAGAGAGGTGCGCCCTCCAAGAATCCATGTAATCCGAATTCACTAATTGTATTGATAGCTATATTCTATTATGATAAACTTAGCATTCGTATAATGTCTATTTCTACACCTTACCATAAATACATCATCGAGATGCAGGTCAAAGCATTTAGAATCATACAACCATACGTGAAATTTATATGCGAATATAAATAGATGAATACAACAAGAACTGACCTTGGTTACTCACATGCCCATTTCTCCTCATGCAAAAAAACTATGTCCTCCCATGGAAACAACCAGCCAACCGGCGAAACACCAATCCTACAAATAGACTCAACTACCTTCCAAGCCGCATCAACAACTGTCATGGCACAAATTAACAACACAAAGGGGGATGAAAACGAAATGGGTATCAACAACTCCAAGCGTGGTAATAACCAAGGGCACCAACGAGGGGATGTCCACAAGGACACTTCGGACCACAAACCTAAGATCAAGAAAAGAAAGTCCCGGAAAGAAAGGAAGAGTAAAACAACACAAGAGCCCTTGGAGAGGCCACAGACTGTTGTGGTTCATACTGCCACAAAAGCTGCCACACCGGCACCGGTCCGTCGATACGTCGGAACCCTCCAAAAGTGTAACAAGTGTAATTTTCATCACTATGGAGCCTGCCGAAAGTTACACTGCAAGAATTTGAATAGGAAAGGGCACACTACCCATTTCTACAAGGCATCAACACGACTAATTCCGCAGAACCCCAACATCAGAATGAGCCCGACCTGTTACGAGTGTGATAAATTTGGACACTTTAGGAGAGACTGTCCAATAACAAGGAACTTTGACAGGGAGAGTGAAGTGCTGACAATCACTACAGGAGAGACCCTCCTGAAATCTCCTGTGAACAACGACATGTTTTTCCCACTAAAGATATTTAAAAGCTTTAGTAACTAATTATAAATTAACACTCTCGTCCGAACGAAACACATCATTCATATAAAAACTAAGGGTCCTTGTTGGTGAGTTATGATGGATTAGTATATATACATTAGGGTCATATATAATTGAGATTTTAAAGGCTTAGAGTGCGTGATTCCGCCTCATTTCATGTTCCTTGTTTGGTTGTGAATTTAGGGAAAAGTCCCACATTTGACGGCCTTCCCAGTCTTAACTATACATGACTTACATACGCCAAGCGATTATAGAGGGGCCTGGTGGGGACCATACTCTGAAACATCATAAGTAATAGTCGGAGCACTCATACTACTAATACTTGCTAAAAGTGGTACAAGATACTCATAGTAGTAATACCAAGGACGAAATTGGTAACATCACAAACGTGTACATAGAACACACTATCATTTCAAACAACCATCCCTTCTAAATCAATCCAACATCTATTACAGCAAAGAGCCCAACAACGTCATTTGACATGGGCTGGCTTGATCCTCACCATACAGATTTTTTGTAGAGACCCTACGCCTTAACCAATCGACTAACGGAATCCTTACAACTTATAAGGACAGATCCCCGAATCATCCCTGGCATCTAAACTCCTAAGTAGCTATGTAAGAAATACCACGCTCGTTCCTAGCCCATAATAAAGATAAGAAACGAGAAGCCAAGGACATCAAGGGTAACCTAGAGATTTATAATCATTCCGAAGTGGATTCGAAAAGTCCTTCTGGAAATGTTACCTATACTTAGCAAGTTGAGTTCGGAAATCGACTCAAATCATGAAGCCATTTTCATAGCCAGACCACCAAAGACACGTAGTGCCAACATAAACACCGAAGATATCCGGTCGATGGAACGGCGCAATAAGTATGAGATTTATCAAACCAAGACTTGAACCTCATAGAACACTCATCCGACTCATAAAGAGGAAAGACTAATTGTCCATGGGACCACTGACTACTAAGAATCACACGAACCCATCCTCAAGGATCGATATCCCCTTTCCCGAATCGAATACTTACTCGACCTATCCTCAGAAACAAGCAAAGATCAACATCCCACTAGTTCAGAATCCCGTAGTAAGAAACTCCCATGCCAACTTAAGAAGTATGAGGCCAACTATACCGCACGTGACCTTAACTTTATTGACAATAGTGTTTGCCCTCAGGATTTGAGAAACTACTTTAGGGACGCCAAGCACACAATCCTCAATAACCGGGACCATCCATTCACTTCACCATATAGGACGCAAAGGTAGAATACCTATGTGCTGGGCTGAGATGACCAACACCCAACTAGCCAAAAGGCATGTACCTGATGACACTATCACCGGCCTCGAAAACACCAGGGAGACAACCGAGGAGATCCCCCAAAACTCAATCCTGACTAGATGCATCTAGGATTTAACAAAAGAACTACGCAAGTAAGCGACAGAAGCCCTTGGAATCCCAAATTAGTAATCGTACACTACTATAAGTCCCCATTTGGAAAGAGATAATATGCTTATGAAAGCATAGGAAATTGAACCCGAGACACATCGGACCTTTGAAATCCCTGCTACTATTGGCCAAGAACTTATATACTCTGACTACCGTCTGAATTCAGCAATGTATACCCTATCATACATTCATCCAATCCAAATAACTCATAAAAGTAATGGACTGGGAAACCAAAGGAGCAAGGTCAAAGTACAGTAGCAAAGGTCCGCTAGAACACTAAGCAAAGACTTAAATTATCCTAAGAATGAAGAGACTAAACAAAACAGAGACACTCACACCTTTTCCTTAGTACTTGGGATGGTGCTTTAGAACGAATTTTGGGACGAAATTCCCTTTAACAGGGGGATGATGTCACAATTAGTAAATTAGGGTCAAGATTTTGGTCCTTGTGCAAGACAATCCCTCCATGTAAACTTGTAATAACCCATTTAGTGAGATTCAAACTACGATGCTATTTAAGTTCATACTTTCATACATTACGATTCAAGTAAAAAAAACCTCATATGAGCCCGAAACTTGACCCACAAAGCCAAGTCTAATCATTTTTGGGCCTTAAACATAAATTCTCAACTGGAAACCCAATTTTGGGCCACAATTGGGCCAAAAAACTTTATTTAACACCGTATTGGGCCATAAGACCCTTATTGGGCCTTATTGGACCATGGAGAATTATTTCAAGCTTCTTGGGCCGAAAACCGTTTCACTTAACCTCATTGGGCCGAAAACCCAATATGGGCTCTAATGGATCGAAAATCCTTATTGGGCCTAATATATTCTCGGTTGCCTTCTAGCCCACAAATCCTTTTTCTCCTTTCTCCTTTGGGCCGATAGCTTAGTCCATTTATAAAAAAAGGATAAAAAAAAAAGAATTAATCTATGCATGCCACCTCAATAATACACCACAAATAACAAAGTTTTGACCTACATACATCCATGCAAATGATCATTTGTCCAACATATATCCAAGCCACCACTCTACTCCCTCTTCTCCCTTATCTCGGCCAACCACCACCATCTCTCTTACTTTTCATTTCAAACTCACCCATAATTCTCTCATCTTTCTCTCAATCCTCAAGAAAATTCTCTCACTCTTACCTTCTTGCTCCAAAAATTGTGAGTTGAGAGGGTGTGTTCAACAAGGTTTCTTCAAAGATCATACATTTGGTAAGTGTATATCTCTCTCAAAATGTTCTATTTCCATCTTATACTAAGATTATTCCTCATAACCACCTCATCTACGTGAATATACTCATAGAACCACCACCATTTTGAGATATCTCCAAGAACTCAAGCTAGGTTCAAAGTTTCATCATCTTCTTCATCCAACTCTAAAAAACCCCTAAGGTGAGCTTCATACCCCACTATTTTAATGTTTTCATACTATTTTGGGGGGGGGGGGGATACAAGTGAAAGTTCGGTTAACCATTGGATAGTTGCATGGACCAATGTGTTATTTGTTTAACTTTTGGATTTTTGCTTGAACATGAAGTTTATCACCTACATCTTCATAAAAATCATGAGAAAAGTGTTTTTAACAAAAATATTTCTTGAAAAACTGTAGATATGGGGCTATACACTCCAAAAATAGCATAAATTAGTCTTGTGTGCAAACATGTATAACATAAACTTAATTTCCAGCCTTCCACATAAAAGTTATAGTCCATTTACAGATAGTTTTGACAACCTTGAATGTAATATTTTTCAAAACTATTTTACATGCAAATAGTTCAGGTTTATACCTTTCTAATGACTACTCTCACGCGTTCATACAATTTTTATACAATTTTTTGCGATTTTATAAAACTACCTATCATTTCGGAATAATTTCGGACCAACATGTGAAGGTGAAATTTTTAACACACTAGTTCGAGGCCATTAAAAATTATGGGAAAAAATTTATACAAAGTTGACTCAATTTCCAAACTCCCAGAGTTTAAGGATCCAAATTTCGGCTTACAATAATTTTCTAAAAATAGGGACAGAAAAGCCAAAAACTAGAAAATTGTTTTAACTTATGAAAAGTTCTTATACTTATGTTTAGAGGTAAGTTTTAAAGGTTCTAACATTTTGGAAACACCTATACTTGATAACTTCATGTACTTATATACTTTATTATATAAATATTTCCAATTACACTAGATACACTCAAATCGTTTTACAAGAAATAGAAGTCATAGTTTACGTAAATCTGTTAAGGTTCTTATGAGACTCTCCTTTAGTCGTACCTACCTAGCGTATGCGGTAAGTCCTGTTAGTTATAACCAGAGTCTCTTGGAGGGAGAGCAAAAATTTGTGTATATATCTATACAGGGACGACACCCCACACCTGAGCAGCTCGCTACATCTAGACAGGCTAGTCTAGGGTGACAAATGTCTTACCGTAACCGACGTCTGGAAATGTCATGACAGTCATATAAGTCATACCAAGCATGGTTATAGCGACTCACATAGGGAATAACAACAACATTTGGTTTATGGTAAGATTTACTTCATTAGTTTTATTAAAAGAAATACCAAACTATGTTTCATATACTTTGTAACTAATTTTTACCACGCGAGTCTTAGGGTTTTAAGACCACAACACCTTTATATACAAGAAATATAGGATTTGATGGATTTATTCATCATTACTCTTCAAGGAAGAGACACACAGAGAATAACCACATAATTGGAATTTACGAAGAATTTACACTCATCTAGTTTTCACAAAACACCAAACTATGCTTCGTATACTTTGAAAACTGATTTCACCACTCGGGTCTTACGGCTTTAAGACCACAACACTTTTATATACATAAAATATAGGATTTTATGGGGATACACTCTTTTCAAATACAAACAAAGGACAATAAAGGACGTGCATGCAATTATACATGGTTTTGGAACGAAACTCACAAACTAATTTTTATAGAAAATATTGGATTTTCTGAAGTTTTACACTTATTATAAGAAAAGATATTACAAAGTTTTTCCTACAAACATATTTATGAACTCACCAACATTCGATGTTGACACTTTTTAAAACGACTTGTATTCTCAGGGACTCAGTGAACAGGTACTCGAGCCTCGGATCTGGATTACTTTACTACCTTTGAGCAATCATGCTTTATGTTATTTTTGTGTAATTGATAAACAAGTACAATTTGTAAAACAAGCAATCATGCTTTAAGTTTTACACTTAATATGGGTTTGTTCCAGGGGTGAAAGGAACTATGTTCAACACCGGCATCACCATGTTGGGAAGGTGAGGGTGGATTATGAGGAGACTCCCTGTGAGTGTGTGCAGTGGTTTTTGAAACTTCAAAGGGTACTTCAGAAGAGTGGCTAGGTGGGGTGAGTGGATGACCACAGTCAGTAGGAATGTCTTTCACACATTCCTTTTGAGATAAAGTATTGACTTTGGTTCTCTTTCTGGCTTTAGGTTTTGAGGGAGAAGTCTTTCTTTTACCAGCTTTCTTCTTCTTTCCACCAGACAAGACTGGTTTGGCCACATTCAAGGTGGGTTCAACAGTGACCGGGGTAGACTGTGTAGGGCTATATACAATCATGGTCTCCAAGTGATGTTTCAAATAAGGGGACTCGGATGTTAGATTGACCAACATATGTTGTGACAGTCTTTGTGTGGGACCAAAGGTAGATTGGTTCGGAAATCTATAAGTTTTAATAGTCTTAAATGACAGAAATACCTCCTTTAGAAAAGTGTTGAATGGGATGGGTTCCTTCCAGTCCTTGTAGAGTTGTTGAATGGTGAGTACCTAGAACCTCGAACTCGGAATATCCAGCAGCTTTCTGGTGACAGAGAACTTCCAGAACTCCTGCAATAAGACATCTGTGATATCGACGAAATTTGATTTTCCAAAGTATATGTTGTAGACAACATAGAGCCAGTCTTTTCTCATAGTGTTTGTACCGTCGTGCTTGTTGGAGAAACCTCGAAGGATGAGGTGCATTAGAACAGTCCATAACCCAGGAACCGCCAATTGTTTGGCCTTGAATTCGCCGTCGTAGCCAATGTCGTTAAGAAAGGACTGAAATTCTTCAGGTGTGGGTTCTTGAACTTTAAAACCTTTTAGGTTTTCAGGCATCCCAATTGCAAAAAGGGAGGTTTTCATATGTATTGGGACAATTTGATCTCCACAAATCACCGTTTTGAGCACGTCGTCTTCAATTTTGGCGCGTTCAAATGCTGTATGAAGAAGTTGAAGAGGAAAGGGTGGATGAGGGATCTTTGTGAGAGGAACGGAGATGGGATGGCGAGCAATGAACTTGATCATGACCCGGATGGACTCGTCATAGTCGAAGGGCTCCAACGAGAAAAGTTGCGTGGTATCCCTGAGAAAGGGTTCAGTCGATGAACTTGAAGCAGACCCCTTGGATGATTTCTTCTTGGGAGTTGTTTTCGAGATTTTAGGAGCAGGCTGAGAGCATGCCATTTTCGCAGATGATGAAAGCTTAAAGAACACAATTTTCAGAGAGTAAAAATGGAAAAGTTTGAGAGCGTAAAGTGCAAATAGGTTTCAGTGGGGTTTATATAGGTTAGAATAAAGTGGGTTTGGTAAAAAGGATGTAATTGTCAAACCTAGATATAGATATCAAGAGCATTAAATGTGTTGCCACAATTGGAATGAATTGACCTGCAAGGACGGATTACACAGTGGCAAGACATGTAAAAAGGAAATCATCATTTGATTGACATGATATGCAGTTTATAGAAACGTGTGCAAAAAGGTGCTAGTTTCAAGGATTAAGGATAATCATCATTAAAAAAATAACCGTTTGGGTTATTAAGAAAAATGTTTCATTACTAATGACGAAATAACCTTTTGAACTTCTTCGAAGTAAGAGATCTCGGAGAAGAAAGATTCCAAGATAAATTCGGAAAATGATCTCGAAGCATGAATGTTCCGAGATGGATTGACAAAAAGATCTCGGAGAGGGTCCAAGATGAATTTATAAAACGATCTCGGAGCAGGAAAGTTCTGAGTTGGATTGTCATAACATACTTCTAAGATAAGAATGAAAACAATTAGTACATAATATAGAGTACGAGATTGCACAGACTTGGACTGAATATTAGAGGTAGAAGAAAGGAAGATCTTAGTGGACACTTGTTAAACAGATTTTGAGACACTGAGACAAGAAGGATATGATCTCAAATATAGAAGTGATATGAAAATTCAATACCGTTTTGGACTTGAATTCTAAGATAATCTTCTTATCATATTTATGAAGTATGTTCCAAGGAGTGATTAAAGTAAAATACGAATGTGACTATATTGGTCACGAACTTGAAGAGACAAGGTAAACTGTACAACTTAAAACTGGAAGAGGTGGTTAGACAAAAAGACAAGTAAAATGATCCTAATTGATCCGAGAGGGAACACTTATGAGATGATAAAGAATTAAATTTGAAACTATCACTTCCTGATGTTGCCATCAGAGAGTGCAAACCTCTTTAAAGAACTGGGGATCATGCATCATCATACCCATTTTGTTTAGAAAACCATTGAATTTTGTTTCATCTAACGCCTTAGTAAAGATATCAGTAATCTCATCATCAGATGGAACAAAAGTAACTTCGATGTTACCATTCAAAACATGATCTTTAATGAAATGGTACTGTATATCGATGTGCTTCATCATAGAGTGTTGAATTGGATTGTGTGAGATAGCAATGACACTTTGAGAATCACAATAGATTGGAATTTGTTGAAACCGGTAACCATAGTACAAAAGATGTGATTTCATCCAAAGAACTTGAGAAGTGAAACTAGCAGCAACAATGTATTCAACTTCGGCGGTCGAAAGTGCAATGCAGTTCTGTTTCTTATATGACCAGATAACTAGTCTTCCACCTAAAATTGACATCCACCAGATGTGATTTTTCTATCCAATTGAAGACCGCCATAGTTTGAATCGGAATATTCTTGTAGGAGGAAACTCTCATTAGCTGGGTACCAGATTCCGAGACTCTTTGTACCTTTGAGGTATCGGAATATTTGCTTTACCGCCAAGAGATGAGACATCTTTGGATTGACTTGAAGTATGTCGCATAAAAAAATAGCAAAAATGATGTCCAAATGACTTGTTGTTAGCTAAAGTAGAGATCCAATCATTTCTCTGTATTTCTTTTCATCAACAGCAACACCTGATGGATCCGAGAAGATTTTGTGTCTGAAACCCATGGGTACCTTGGCAGAGGCACAAATGTCCATCGAGTATTTCTTTAGAAGCCCGGAGATATACTATTCTTGTTGAATGAATATTCCTCTGTTGGTTTGCTTTACTTAAATACCGAGGAAAAAATTTGCGATTCATACTCATTTGTAATCTATTGATCATTAACTTAGCAAAATCGGCAACCATTGATGAATCTAGGGGTGTAAGTGAGACAAGCCAACTCGCGAGAAACTCGAGACCGACTCGGAAAATACTCGAAATCGACTCGAACTTAATCGAGCCGAGCTCGAGCTCGAGCTACTCAAGTACCTTATCAAGCCGAGCTCGAGTACAAAAATACTCAGCTCGTAATGCTCGCGAGCTTAGTCGAGCTTAGTGTAATTTACGTATATGCCATTTCTTTATAATTTTTCATTTATAAGATATATGTCATTTCTTTATAATTATTCATTTATGACATATATGGTTGATGTTATATTGATATTAGGTGATTAATAGTGATTTTTTTGGTAGTTTGGACATTTACATGTGGAATGTTTAATATTTCTTACTCAATTTAGTGATTTTGATTTTTTAAAATATTAGTCGAGCAGAGCCGAGCCTAGCCGAGCTCGAGACTATCAAGTATTTCACAAGCCCGAGCTCGAGCTTAAAATCAATGCTCGAGTCGAGTTCGAGTCGAGTTTTGAGCTTGAGTATTTTAGTCGAGCCGAGCTTCGAGCTTGGTAGTATTCGACTCGACTCGGCTCGTTTACACCCCTAGATGAATCCGTGGATCCGAAAATGATATCATCAACGTATATTTGGACAAGCATAAGATGTTTTCCATTTGACCTTCAAAATAGGGTAGGATCGAGAATTCCTCTTTGAAAACCAGATCGATTGAGGAAGTCGGTGAGCGTCTCGTACCAGGGGCAAGGAGCTTGCTTGAGGCCATAAACAACTTTTCGGAGTTTGTAGCAGTAATTTGGATATGAGGGATTGACAAAACCAAGAGGCTGTTAGAGATACACTTCAATGTCTAGTTCACCATTAAGAAATGCACTTTTGACGTCTATTTGGTAAACCTTAAAGCCTTTGTGAGATGCATAGGCAAGAAAGATTCTGATAGCTTCAAGACGGGCTACGGGTGCAAAGGTCTCATCATATTCAAGCCCTTCGATCTGTGTGAATCCTTTAGCCACCAATCTTGCTTTGTTTCGAATGATAACTCTAGCATCATCTAGCTTGTTTCGAAACACCCATCTCGTACCAATAATGGGATGATCCTGAGGGGGAGCAACAAGAGTCGACACTTCATTTCGATCAAATCCTGCCAACTCTTCTTGCATGGTTGTAATCTAGTTAGCATGTTCTAATGCTTCCTTGATGGATTTGGGTTCAACCATAGAGATAAATGTCGAGAAATGGCATTCGTTTTGAATATTTGTGGCAGAACGAGTTTGAACACCAGCGTTTAGATTTCCAATCACTTGGTTTGGAGGATGATCTTTAGTCCATACGTGTAGTCTCAGAAGATCTGGTGCATCAGAAGATCTGACATCAACAATGGGGTTATGTTGCTCCCCCTGAATAACTTGAACTTGATGATGATGCTACCACTGAAATTTTGAACCAGACAAACTAACATCAACATCAGGTGCGAAATCAAAGAAATTTGCATCATCGTCGTTGTTGATCGGAGTGGAATTAATGTCAACAAATTGATCCGCTACATCTTGGAATCCATCCACATTTGATTCAAGGGAAGGTTGACCATTCTCCCCCTCAACCTAAGAAGGTTGGAATAGTTCGGAATCAAATGGAGGAAAACTAGGTGTCGGACCTGAAACATTTTATGAAACGGGAGCTTTAGTTGATGAGGTTTGTCTTGTTCGAGATTTCGAATCAAGAGCTGTTTCTGAGGGTCCGAACATGGTTTCAAAGTCATCTTCATTAATTGTTTGCTGGTTCGGACATCCTGGGGCTGGAGCATCGGACTCCATGATGTGGGTGGTAACATGGGTTGGGCCAGAATTCTGAACATAGTTGTCTTCAAAGGTGACACATAAGCTTTCTTCAAGAACACGAGTTCGACGATTCAAAACTCGGTAAGCTTTTGATTTGGCTGAGTATCTAAGAAAGATTGCTTCATCGGATGTGGGTTTAAACATTGTAAACTGATCACGATTGTTTTTGGTGAAGCATCCACATCCTAAAAAATAAAGAAAAAAGATACTCGGATACGACCGTTCATGGATTCATACGATGTCATATTGAGGTGTCGATTGATGATACTTCGATTCTGAGTGAAGCAAGTAGTTGACACAGATTCAACCCAAAGATAGAGTGGAAGATTTGCAAAGTTAAGAATGGATCGAGCAACTTCAACTAGTTTTATGTTTCGTCTTTCGACTGTACCTTTTTGTTGTGGAGTGTAGGGAGCTGAGAAATTATGATCAATACATTTGTTGGTGAAGAATTTCTCAATAGTGGCATTGGTAAATTCCGTACCATTATCACTTCGGATTTTTCGCACAGGCAATTTGACGAGAACTTCAATTCCTTTGATAAAGTTGATAAGTTTTGAGGCTGTTTATGACTTGAGCCTACGAGAGAAGACCCAGAAAAACCTTGTAAAATCATCTACAACCACAAGAATGTATTTCTTGTGATGCAAACTCTCTACTATGGAGGGTCCACACAGATCTATATGATGCAGTTCTGAGGCTGTTTATGGCTTGAGCCTAAGGGAGAAGACCCAGGCAAACCTTGTAAAATCATCTACAACCACAAGAATGTATTTCTTGTGATGCAAACTTTCTACTATGGAGGGTCCACAAAGATCTATATGATGCAGTTCTAATGGTTCCGAGATTGATTTTTTAATGATGACAGGATGACCTTTCTTCGATTTCTTCCCACATACAGAGGCAGCACACAAATGGTTGTTTTCGAACTTGAGGATAGGTAAGCCTCTGACCATTTCATTAGAGAGAAGATCGTTCATATAGAGAAAATTCAGATGAGCAAGCATTTGATGCCCCAACCAACTGACATCAGGAGCTGCTTTTGAAAGAAGATAGAGTTAGGGCTTGCCAACGATCATGTTGATGTCAAGAGGGTACATATTCTTGTTGCGATTTGACTTGATTAGACATTCTTTCTGGTCTCCGGACATGATATAGTTGTGTTTCTTGTAGAATTTAACTCGTCGATTTGTATTAGTAAGTTGATTCACACTGATTAGATTATGCTTCAAATTAGCTACATACGCCACATTTGATACATAGAAGTTTCCATTGGTGAGGATGCCATAACCTTATATTTGAGAGTTGGAGTTGTTGCCATACGTCACATAGCCATGATTTGGTGAAAGTTTAAGATCTCGCAAAAAGTCTTTCTGCCCCGTCATGTGTATGGAACAAGCACTATCAATATACAATATTGTATCTTGTTCCAAATCATAGTGCCTGCAAGGATTAGTGAAGTTTGGAGTTTTTAGGCTCCGAGTTAGGTTTTCGAACATGGGCACGGGCTTTGGACTTTAGCAGTGACTTTTGAGCAACATGTATCTCATAATGCTTTTTCTGAGATCCTTCGGGAAAGAAGCAAAATGCTAAGGTCTTTTCGTTAATCCAAAAACCATATTCAACAGTAGGTTGTTTCGAAACCACTTTTCTCGGACCAACTGTTTTTGTAGGAATCATAGTATTACTTGAAGTTGCAAAATCTTTTTCGATACTTTTGACTCTCCACTCAAATTTTTGTTTTGAATTCCTTGAAAAAGTTTGAGTGACAGTGTGTTTAACCAAACTATCTTTGTTTACCGCTCTTAATGGTGCACTTGATTTTGAAAGATGTCGAGGTTTAAAAATTATACCATCAGATTTAGCAATGAAAATAGAGGAAACAGTCCGAGGAGAGTTATTTCTTGTGGGAAAAGTATCAAGAGACTTTCGGAATTGAACTGAAAGCTTTGTATTGAACAACCAGACTAGGAAGGATTGATGGCCTTTTGAGGATTTTAACAGCACATATGTTTTATGGTTCCTAGGTTCCGAGCTCACATTCTGAGACACTTTCTTCTTAGAGTTCTCAATGAATCTGGAATTATGTCTAGACCTAATTTCCTTTTTGAGAGCATTTTTGGCTTCTAACTTAGGATCAACGACATCTTTTATATTCAATGAAGGTTTCTACCTTGAGTCAGATGTTGACTTGGAAGTTTGCCCAATGGATGGGTTGTTAAACTTGGGTTCGATTGGCACTAAGGTGGTTTTGGAGATCACTTGAGAATCTGAAACATATGAGTCGGATGAATTATCACTTATAGTTTCTACATCAATGTAACTATCTAAGGATGCCGAAACAAAGTTCGACTTTTTAGAGTCAGGTCCAGTTGTCTCTGGAATAGTTTCCTCAACAAGGCAATTTTTAGGAGGACTATGGTTCGGAATGCGAACTACAGAGTTGGGCCTGCTGTGAGAAAATTCTGAGGTCTGATTTAGTTCAAAGGGTATCAGAGGCAGAAGAGGCATGGAATCAGGATACTTGACAACTATTGGTTGAAACTTAGGAATCAGTGAAGAAAAACTGCCCATGGTCTCATTAAGGGGTGACAAAGGTGAGACAGGGGTATCTGAATGTTTGTGGTTTGGAATGTCTCCCATGAAAGTTAGATTTTGTAACTCCTTCAAGGGACGAGCAATAGGTTTTGGTAACTTGCTTCTGAGACCAGGTTCTTTAGACCAAGGATGATGGAAATTATGAGTCATCCTTTCGTTTGGTTCAAGAATGTCTATGGAATTATGTAAAACATCTATTTTTGCATTGAGACATTTGTTATCAGAAATCAAAACATTTCTTTTAGAATAAGTGATTTCACATTTGTCTTTAAGAATGATACATTCATCTTTTGACATTACAAGTTCATGTTCAAAAGACTCTATTTTAAGATTCTTATCCTCGAAACGTAATCTAAGACGACTTAATTCACTCTCCATCTTCTCACTGTCCTCTATGGCTGACTCATAGGCTTTGTAAATGATGTTCATATCTAATTGGATTTCGGTTAGATATGGTTCGCAATGAGATAAATCAAAATTATTATCATAAATCATAGATTTTACCTGTTGAACGATGCTTCTATCTAGTGGGTCATTGGTTTCCATGTAATAATATTTTGGTTCGACATCATCATCATCATCCTCTGATCCAGATGACTAATAGCCTTCATCACATTCGATGGTTTTTCTAGCCATAAGACACATGTTTCTTCCAGTACACATATCATCTTCATCTCTGGATGATGAATATCCTTTCACATCTCTTAACAAAGTAATAAAAAGGGCTTTTTCACTAACAACCATCGCTTGAGCTCGATGTGCATAGTATGAAGAGTCCTTAATCTTTGGTTTTTATGGAGCTTCTACCAAGCAGTCTTTGGCAAAGTGGTTTGCATGACCACACTTGTGACAAGCAATTTTTGGTTTGTCTGACTTCGGAGTCTCATGAGATTCCGAGGAGTAAGTTTGTGTTGGAATGTTTGGCTTGTATGTAGGTGGATTTTCGGAAGGTTTAGTGTATGGTTGGGGACTAGTTTGATGTGGGGCTTGAAAGAATTTTTGGAATGGTTGGTGAGTGGGATTGAAAGGAAGCTTATATTTCATAGTGATCAAAGCGAACTCTTATAGAAAACATAGTTTGGATTCTATAGCTTTAGGATCGAGGTCTCCATGAAACTGATAGTTTGTGCTGGCAAGAGTAGGTAGAGTTGGTGGAGAGGGTTGAATAAGTGGGATAAATGGATAATGGATTTGAAAGGGTCCGAGACAAAGAGATTTGGAACTTGAGATTCATAGGAACTAACAAGAGCTAGAGGACCTCCTGAGAGTTCTCTTAGGGTTTGTGCAACATTTGATTCATGACCTTAAAGCTCATCAAACAGTTGGTAGAGCTTTAGCTTCTTCAGAGACCTATTACTCTGAAGACAAGACTTTACATTTCCCTATCCCTTTACGAGTTTGTTAATGAACTTGAGATTGTATTTTAGAGGAGCTCAGACTATCCTATGAGCTGTCATGTTTTTAACAACGATTCTGTATCAGATAGAGGCCGAAGCAACTGATTCACCCGGAGTTGTGGTTAAAGTATTGAACTCGTTGACAAGGGATGTCAACCACTTATCTTTCATGTTTTCTGATCCCTCGAGCAGATCTTGGAGAGTGTCCCAAATCTCTTTAGCAGATTTGCACAACTTAATGTGCTCAAAGAGAGAAGGTGGAACACCAAACACTATTTTGGATAATGCAACTTGATCTACATGCAATTTCTCGATGTCATCAGCAATAAGAGGTGCTTGACGCTGTTCATCCTGTCCCATGAGAGTTGCAGCAACGTCTCTCACCGTTTTTCTTATAGAAACATGTGGACCTTCTTTAATGAATCTCCAGATAGTTTCACCTTTTTTTGTAACACCCCAACTCTCAGGTATAAATTTTACAGCCTTATATTCATTTTGAAAGGTCTAATCAATGAGTTGGATGCCCTGACTCGTCAAGTAGGAACAAACTTGGCCGCATGTCTTAAGTGACCAACTCGACGAGTTGGAGGACACAACTCGACGATTTAGAGTTAGAGGATGAAACCCTAATTTCCATGGTTTTATACCCTATTTAAAGGGTCATTAGCCTCCCTTACTGCCCCCTTGTGCTTAGAAACCCTAAATCATATTTACTCTCCATATTTGTATGTTATTAAGCTTGGAAGGTGGATTTTGGTGACAAGAGCTTGAAGTCCAAGGAGCTTGGAGCAAGGAGAAGTTGTGGATCCGAATTCTACTCCATCTTAGCATCACTTTGAAGGTAACAAGTCGTTACCTTGGCTCTCCCTTAGCTAGATCTCCTTATACATGGGTTTAGAACCCTTTCTAGTGTATTGTTGTGGTATTTTCGGATTTGGGGCAAGATCTGAGGTTGTAACTTCAGATTTGGACTCCTTTAACCCCTTATTGTCACAAAGTTCTAGTCTTTCTAAAGCTATGGCCTTCTCCTTGCCTTACACTTCTTCTTTAGCCTAGTTTTTGCTCTTAAGACCTTACATTCACGTAAAGTTTGGAACTTTACATGGTTACTAGGCCTTAGCAGGCTAGATCTATCAATTGGAGCTTTGGAGTAGCTTAAATTCATCTGGACAAGAAATGGACTGCATGAACTCGACGAGTCAGATAAGCCAACTCGACGAGTTGGGAAGGGTTTTCTCGTCGTTTAGTTTCTGCATGGACTTGGCGAGTCAGTAAGAGGACTCGACGAGTCAGTTAGAGTTTTCTAGAATTTTGGACACGTATGGACTCGATGAGTTGTCTGGAAACTCGACGAGTCAACTGGGGTTTCACGACTTCTCGAGTTCTGGAAGGACTCGACGAGTCAGTGACCTACACTCGACGAGTTGGGTCAACATGGACTGTTGATCATGACCACTGACTTTGACTATGACCAAGGCTTGACCAAGTCTTAATTCTGGGGGATATTTTGGTAATTTTGGAATTTATGGAAGAGTATCATCGCTGGGTGTAGGTGTTAGACTTGGAGTTGCATTTGGTGGAGTTTATCTTTATCACTTCGAGCTACTTGTGAGGTGAGTTCTCCTCACTATATAAATTGGGTCTAAGGCACCAATGTTGGCCCTTATCGGATTTGTATCCGGATTTATTGCATGATATGCTTATTGATCTACATCCTGGTAGTTAAGATGGTGACATGCTTAGTGACCTGGTTAGGTTGGTATCCTAGTATATAGGATGATGCTATGTTAGTGACCGTTTAGGTCTGTATCCTGGCTTTAGGATGATGCTATGAGTGGTGATCTGTTAGATCGATTGACTGTTATATATGCTAGCGTATGATATTTATGTGTACATGTTTGTTTGATTGGGGGTTGGATTGAGGTGGTCCTGCTTTGTGTTGAAGGCCAACATACCTAGGGCAGTCGGGATAGACGGAAGGTCCTACAAGGGGGTTCAGTCAGGCTAAAGGCCCGACGACCAGTCTGGATAGGCTGTAGGCCCTACCAGGCGGTCCAGACGTGTCGAAGGCTTGGAGAGAGTTCTAGATAAGCTGAAGGCTCGTTATGCATGTTGTTTGCTTATATGTTTATGTGATATGGTTATATTTGTATAGCGTTGGTATTTCAGGTGTAACTCACTAAGCCTTCAAGCTTACATTTATCGGTTATTGTTTCAGGTACTTCCGACGATCGCGGGAAGGCAAAGGTGTGATCTTACAGCTCCTCATATTTCATGATTTTATGATTTGGTTCTGGGATACTCTGACATTATACTATTTTGAAAACAAGTTTTGTAATAATCATTGGTTTTGAAATGTTTTAAATTTTTTTTAAATTTGGCATGATGTTTATGGATGTTACATTTTCTTTACCAAGTAAGAACCTTTCCATTCTAACTTTCCAATGATCATACTCTTCAACAACTAGCAATAGGACATGAGAAGGGAAACCCACACAATTTACTATTTACATTGAATCATTTGTTGAGAATTAGGAGCAGCCATTTAATCTTCGATATAAGAGAATAAGTGGTGTATAGAATAACTTTTATCCTGAACACAGAAATCATCAAAACACCAAGGTAATTTCAAATCAACTATAATATGTTCTGATGGATTCAAAGGACAACCACTCAAGCTGTGATACCAATTTTGAATTCAAGGAATGATGCACAAGGACATGGTTTGAAAACTCAAATCTTGAGTTAATCAAAAGATCGATGTTTGCCCTTAATTAATGTTCCAGTCAAGTCTGGTAATACCAGTTGAGACTTGAAGTAAATAATCAACAAAGTACACTAGTGTTTAATGAAGACACATTGCGTATGATAAATGTAAAGACAATAAATGAACAATGAGAATGTTATGAAAGACTTTGATGTGAGATAAAAGTGAAAGTGAAGTAAATGAAGTTTTAGCTATCTTTGGAAGAACAATTCGTCATTTTCTTGTCATTCAAAACACTTCTTATATAGGAAAGGTAGTACACCATACAAACTTGTGATACAAACATAGGACTAGATAATAACCAGTTTCTGACATTTGATTATCTAACTTACACAAAAGGCTAAGTCCTATGAAATGTTACATCACATGAAAGACAAGTATAATAAATGTTCAAACATATGACTGATCTCAGATCTTCATTCTACTTCAGACTATACTTCATCTCGTACCAAAAGCTTATCTCGGACCACTTCACATCTCGGACTGAGAACTGACTTGTGATCTTCATAATTTGTGATTGTTAGAGGTTCACTTTCAGGTTCCAACAATTGAAGATATGGAGTACTCAAGCTTGTTAATCTGGGATTTTGTGACACTCATCCATCTCAAGAAGGTATAAAGTTTGTACCTTTATACTTCTTTTGTTAGATCTAGCTAGGATGTTAAGTTTATGCCTTTTGGTCCCATTATTTGGGTCAATTTAAATATGAGCTACTCTAGACATTGTAGAGTGCATTTCCATATGTATTTGAGGGTATTAAGTCATAAAAATGGTATCTTGGCCATATCCAACCATCTATGCATGAGTTTCAGATCCTTAGGAAGTTGTTATGAGATTAGGGTTTGTTCTTGAGCCTTGATAAGCCATGAAAAGGCATAAAGTTTGGAGCTTTATCACTTAGGACGTTTATTAAGACTAGATCTGAGAGTTAGACGTGGTATCTATCTATATTAAGCACTTAATGAAAAGTTTGGCATCAACATAGCTATGTAGGGCGCAACATAGGCTACACGGTGCATAGCCCTATACTTGCCCTTTTTCCACCTTGATCCTTACGCAGGGCATAGAGCGGTTACATGTAGCATAACCTGGCTGAGTGTTGATGTTTGACATTTTTTAGACAGTTGACCGTTGAATTTGACAAAGTTTAGCTTTAGGTCGGTTGGGGTATTTTGACCAGTAGATTGAGACTTGGTCCCTGTTTTTTGTATAGGTGACTTGTAGAGCCAATGTTGGAGTAGTAATAAATTCAACTATCTTTTGGACTTTAAGGTGAGTTTTCCTCATTATACTTGTCGGTCGAAGGCACCAATGTCAGCCCACTACATTGTATGATGTATCCTGGTATATATGATGTTGCTATGATTTAGTAAATTATCATATTTGTAGATTTGTATGATTATGTGTTTGTTGGTTATATGTTTATTTGTTGCATATTTCAACATAGTGCGGTTGGGTTGAGGCAATACTACTTTTTACGGAAGCCAACAAACCCGGGAGCAATCTAAGCATAAGCTCAGGGTTGGGAGGGAAATCTAGACTTATGATGTAGGCTTAGGAGAAATACAAACATAAGATGAGGGCTGGGAAGGCAATCCAGACTTATGATGTGGGATCAGGAGTAATCCAGTCCAATGACTGTGGACCCGATGGTAATCCAGTCCGATGACTATGGACCCAATATGCATGTTGTTATATGTTTGTGAGTGGGGTACTTTGGGGGAACTCACTAAGCTTTGGCTTACAGTTTAATTTTGTGGTTTTAGGTATATCCGAGGATAGGGCAAGGCAAAGACGTGATTGTGCAGATAATGCTCGATATTTATAGGATCTATGATTTTGGGATACGCTGATTGATAATTATGACTTTTGGAAACAATGTTTCGTATGATTTATAGATTTTGATTTTTTTTAAATGAAAGTTTTTCATGATTTTTGGGATGTTTCATGCTGGTATTAGATCCCTGGTTTGAGAGAATTTGATGAGCACTAGTGTGATTCCAGACTCAAACTAAGGATCTACAAAATGTTTTTTCAAAATTAACTCTAAAAGGACCGATAGGAAGGATGCGATATGTACAATCATCCGGAGCCAAGGAAAGTGTTCCCCAAGATACCCACACTTGTTAAGTGTACTAATGATAAGATAGAATTGCATGCTAGTATGTAGGCTAGGGATCTTCTAGAGTTGCATGATAGAATTGTCTGATGTATGATGTCTAATAGCCTAAGAGAATTCCTAGTTATGCTATATGGAACTGACATTATTTATGTGGTTGCATAGTGTATGCATCATAGTTGTACATAAATAAGATTTTATAGCCTGAGAATGTTTGATTTAACCTTATTTGACGTTCCTTATTTGGTTGTGGGCATAGGGTAGAATCAGCTATTCGACTTTCTATCTAATCCCGAGTTATGTATGATAAGCATACACGAGTTGATGTAGGTTTAGTGGAAGTTTCATGAGTGAGTATGGTTTGCAGTAGGCCATCTTGAGGAATGATTAGCTACTCTCGAAAGAGTGAGTATATGATGTATGTGCATCCTAGTTATTGAGCTTTGTGGCCGGGTGGTTCTCGACGTTCCTCTAAGAAAAATATAGGTTGGTGTGGAAGGTGGTATGGACCCATCCTACTGAAAACACATGATCCGTACGCATATCAAGGAAGTCACGAACCCTGGTGAATTAGTGACCTATTAATGATATTATAGTGTAAGTTGTGACTTTACTGTAACGATCCAAAAATCATTTTGTTAATGATGTTAGTTTCCATCACATGAATGTTTATTTCGTAAAGCCACTTCGGTTAAAGGTTATAAAAGAATTAGTTTAAATCAAAATGGGTGTTAAGTTGTATTTAAAAGAGTTAATTTAAAATTAAAATTTGTAATAAAAATAGTTAATTGGTGAAAATATTTAAGAAAAAAATATAATCCATTTAAAAGTTATAATAGTCGAAGTGGTAGAATGTAATTTTGGAAAAATTGAAATTTTATAATTAAATAAGAATGGGGTAGTTATGGTTTATCTGATAAAAGATAAGGGACCATGAATGTAACTTAAGAGTTACAATTAACTCATGCGTTTAATCAATTCAAGAAATTTCGACGATCTCTTCTTATTGCCGACCGTTACATCCAACCATTTTATTCACAATAAAAATTGCTAAATGTTTTTGGATTGAAGGCTTAAGGTAACGAGAGGCTGTTGAGGGGGAGAGTGGAGAATAGCAATGAAAGAGAGGCGAGGTGTTGTGATTTTCTTTCAATGCGGCAAAAACTCCTGCTAAGAGTCGAGATTTCTTGGAGACTGCCTGCAATTCCGATCGCCGCCAGCTTGACTTGTTCTTGTGAATCCAACAAGGGAAACTGAAGAATCGAAGGAACACTGAGGGGGCGGAGGAGTGGAGGATGTGAGTTTTATTTCTTTCCGACCGGTGGCAAGTGTTTCGGCAAGGCTCTGGCGAAGAGTATTGCGACCTAGGGCAGGGGCTATGTTTTTGCGGTGAGATCTATGGCCTAATTACAGACCCAATTAGTAACTGCTGAATGTTCACCAATGATGGCGACTCATGAAGCCGTGATGTGGATCAATCGTTACGCATGATTTATTCATAATAGTCAAGTAGAGGAAGGATCATCGCTGCATGCGTGAAGTTTCAAGAGGTGTAACGAGTTGCATGAGCTTTTTGCCATTATTTGTTAGTTTGGAAGGTAAAAGCATTATTCAAAAGTTAGTTATTACTTGAATTGAAAGGGAAAATAATATATTGGACGAAAACATCTGTTATGCATCTGTACCCAATTTAGCAGTGAGGAACTACTAGTGGGTTCAAACACGAAGGCATTTTATAAAGTATTACTTTAAATTTAAACATAAATATTTGTTATGAATTATACTTATGACAGATGCTAAGGACTACGTAGGTTTATAAGTTAGTCAGGAATCATAATTTTACAAAAAACAGTAATTTTTTGATTTAAAAGGGTTCATATACTGGCCATTTTTGTTAAGTTAATTGAATTGGTAAATTAAATTGTTGAGCTCGTGTACACGACATGTCTTCATGTATGTGTTTTCCATTTTTGTGGTTTTGTGGTCGTTTGCGTATCGGGACGTTATGTGTTGGTTTCGGGGGTTTAGTAGCAGTATTTGGAGTTTGCTTATTTGCTTATTTCAGTCTTAGCGGGATTTGATGTGAGTTAATCTGTGTGGTTTTAAGTATTTTGTTAAGCAATTACATGTCTTAGATGAGTTGGAATGAACCTAGGTTGTTTAGGTTGTATGTACCTCTATTGTATGTGATATGATATTGGTTGTTATGCTTACTTATGTGTATGAGAATTTAGGATGCTTATATGCTAGATTTTTATTCTTTTTGATGTGAGATGTGTTAAGGCCATGATAGAAAGAGTGTATTGTGTTGATTTTTGTGATGTTTGCAAATCATGATTTATTGGAAATATTTGTTTGTGATGATTTTTGACAACAAATACTAATATGGTGATATCTATAAATATGATATGTGATGTAAAATGTTATAAATTGCAATTATTAGTTTGCATGTTTATGTAAGAACTTGTGAAGTAATATGCTAGAAAAATATGTTAATAAACATACATGATTACTTAGGGAGGTTAAATGTGTAGTTGCTTAAAAGATGAATTAATAATAAATTAATTAAAAGAGGAATACAAAAGTGGCGCGAAGGGTAGTGTTGACTCCACGAGTAAAGCCAATTAGGCTCGATCTACATGGAAAGCCCATAGGTGTTGGATATACAAGGATAGCCAAGTAGTGTCGGTTCAACGAGGATAGCCGGTTAGGGATGACTCTACGAGGAAAGTCAGTTAGTGTTGGCTCTATGATGAAAGCTAGTCAGATGGTTATTGTAGACGACTAGTTTGACACATGGTTCACCTAAAGATAGGTGAACTGGAGTGATGTTGGCTCTAGGAGGAAAGTCGGTTGCAAACACCACGAGGGATTCAGGAGGTGTAACGTGGTGGAATTGGCATCACTTGAACCGAACCTTAACGACAACATGTGTACAAGTATATGCAACGTCAGAGTAGCGAAGACAATGAACCGGGAGCAATGTTACGGGTGAGAGTTGTGCCTCACTTAGTGCATTGGGTCGTACCGATCACGTTAGTAGTAAATAGGATACTTACCTTGGGGTTACTGATGAATACATATATATATATATATATATATATATATATATATATATATACCCATGAATAGGAAGTATTTTAATAACAATTACAAAGACGATTAAGGGCAAAGTAATTGTTAATAATGAAAATGAATATTAATATTATCTTATAATATTATAGTGATGTATGAAGTAATAACTAGCTACAAAGATGAAAAATGAAAAGAAACTAAAATGCTCTAATGATGAATTATATTAATGAGCATCATTGTGATGTATGTGATGTAAGTGGTGTATGTGATGTAAGGAATGCATGTCATGATTATATGATGTATCTGATGTCATGTTGTATGAGTATTTGAATGCTTGCTTATATGATATCATGTCAGATGCATTTGGGATGTCACACCCCCAAACCGGAATGGCGGAAACGTTCGAGGGCAGATGACTTCATGTAGTACCGTAACAATTGAATACATGGTAAAGAAAGCAATATAACCATCATATATATAATTGAAAGTTTACATTGTTGAAAGGTACATGTTCAAAACCAATTACAATATGATGTCAAAATATGAATTTAAACTGGCGCCGCAGCGTCCCTTCTTCAAAAGCTGTTTGTTACCTGTAATTAATGAATCCCTGTGTCATACAAGTAGTTTTGAAAGAGTAGATCAGTATTTAAGCTGGTGAGTTTCATAAGTATTTAATGACAATGTTTGCATGAACTAAAATGAAATGGTTTGTTTTTGTTTGTTTGTTCCTAGAAAATCCCATATTTTCTACTGGTATAAATGTAGCTTTCTACCAAGACCAATGTTAGTTTCTAGAAATTCGATGTTTTTCCGTATGTGGGTGGCAGTTTAGAAGTTCCAAAACTGTAACACAATAATGCTTTTCATGCCTAGAATACTCAATTTATGCAGGTATAAAGTTATCGAGACATCTGAAAACCCCGTAAATCAATGTGTTTTTAATACTCCATGTGAGTTTTATAACCATGCTATTGACTAGGATGGCCTATACACAACGTTCTTCAGGCCTTGGAATGTTCTGACGTTTGTCACCCCAAATGGTATACTGTAGCTAAAAGTCATGGCGCGGGGTTGTCAATCCCGTATAGATCTATACACAAACACCATGCTCCACCTCCAAGGGATTCTAGTATATAATATAGGACTTGAAATGCGTACTCGAACGTATGTGAAGTTTATTATCTCACAAAACTTAGTATAAAACAGATTTATGTATGAAAATGTTCGTTTGTTCTTGTGTATGAAAGTATCTCCTTGAAATAGTGTTTTTAGTATGTAAAGGTTCATGATGTTCTCGTAAAGCTATACCTATTATAGTTTTCCAAAAGTGTGTTTCGTTTGTATAGTAAACCAAAGTGTAATGCTCAGTTGTTATGAAAAGTATAACTTTTGTAATGTCAAGGATGGACACATATACATAAAGTATAAACAAAGTGTTTGATTTGCATATATATAATAACATATTTCATTTCAAAAGAAAAGATGTTATCGTGATATATTTTGCATACAAAAGTTTCCATATAGTAGTTATAAATCACATATGATTCACTTGATAAAAAGTGTATAATGAAACTTTATGTAACACACGATAATAACCGTGTGTGTACTTGTATTCCCCCGCCCCCTTAAAGCACATAAAAGCATTTATAAAACATTTAAAAGTGTAGATTATAGGGGTATGAACTCACTTGATTGTTTGAAAAAGCGAAACGACAATCGAGCAGAGCTTCGACTTTAGATTGTTGATTTTTCTCGCGGAAATCTCAGGATTCTTGGGAGTGCAAAACCTTCCGTCGAGGCTTAGATATGAAAACTGGGGCTTCGGGATATTTCTTGTATGTAAAACGAGGTAAAATCGTGAGAGAAAGAGAGAGAATGAGCAACTTTGGCCGGCACCCTCGCATCCTTTTTATAGGAGGGCTAAAACCTTCGGTACGCTGGGCGTACTCCAGACGTACGTTGGGCGTATGCGTGCGTCACTGCTTACCGCTTCTTCGGACGAAGCGTCGGATGTGATGGGCTAGAAGAGTAGGGGCGACGTGGACGAACCGAGGCCTAGCACTCCATTACGCTGGGCGTAAATCCTCTTGGTGCGTGTATCTCGAACTTGTAAAATTCGTAACTTTCGCATACGAGGTCTGTTTTTGACGTTCTTTATATGCACGCGTAGGTGAAAATATGCTCTACAACTCTCGTTTAGACTTTATTGGCAAATTTTGAATTTATTTTGAATTATTATATTTTTAACAGGCCGGGACACGAAAAGTCCGTTAAAAATCCATAACTTCTTCATCCTATGTCCGTTTTCGCTAGACTTTTCACCGTTACACTACTATTGTTGATGCCTTTGATTCTTATTTAGGTTGTTTTGACCAAAAACCTCTTGATCTCTATTTCGAGTTTGTAGCTGTCTACTGTCATATCCGTATTTTGGAAAAATCATAACTTTCTCATACGAAGTCAGATTTGGTCGTTCTTTTTATGTACATTTTTGGTTTAATGATATCTACAACTTTCATTTAGATACTTAAGGCTAAAAACTATCGTATTGAAACTTCGCGTTTTTATGTTTATCTATATTGTCGGTTTTGTCGGAAATCTTAGAATGGTCATAACTTCTTTGTTATAACTCGGTTTTTAGTGTTCTTAGTATTTCTATAAACTTTGACTCAATATCTAGCATAGTAGGTAACCCAATAGAGACTTTTGAACATTTTATTTTCAAAGTTAATTTTATTACATCAAAAGAGGTTACAATACTTGCCTTTCAGGTCATTACATATATTCGAAATATCGGGTTGTCACATCATCCCCCCGTTAGAGGGAGTTTCATCCCGAAATTCAATGTAAGAAAGACACTTGTGAATCAAGGAAAAAGATGTGGGTACTTTTGTTTCATCTGATCTCCATGCTCCCATGTGAATTCAGGTCCTCGCTTGGCGTTCCAGCGAACCTTCACGATGGGTATGCGACTTTGTTTCATTTGTTTGACCTCTCGGTCCATGATTTCTAGCGGTTCTTCCATGAAGTTGAGGCTCTCGTTGATCTTGGTCTCGTCGAGTGGGATAACAAGAGTCTCATCGGACATACACTTTTTCAAGTTCGAGACGTGGAAAGTTGGATGTCCGTTACTTAGTTCACGTGGTAGGTTGAGTTTGTAAGCTACAGGGCCGATTCTGGCGAGAATCTCGAAAGGCCCTACGTATCTTGGATTTAGCTTTCCACGCTTTCCAAAGCGTATCAAGCCTTTCCAAGGTGAGACCTTCAATAGAACGCGGTCTCCTACCTGGAATTCCAAAGGTTTCCTCCTTTTGTCAGCGTAGGTTTTCTGTCGGTCTCTAGAGACTTTCAATCGTTCACGAATGTGAACGATCTTCTCTATCGTTTCTCGTATGATTTCTGGCCCGGTGAGAGTGCTTTCAGGAACTCGTCCTTTAGCTAACTATGTGTCGCCAACTTTAGCCCAACACAGAGGGGACCTGCACTTACGGCCATAGAAGGCTTCAAATGGAGCAGCCTTTATGCTCGTATGATAACTATTTTTGTATGAAAATTCGACAAGAGGTAAATGGATATCCCATGCCTTTCCAAAGTCAATCACACAGGCTCTCAGCATATCTTCCAAATTTTGTATCGTTCTCTCACTTTGCCTGTCTGTTTGTGGATGGTAGGTTGTACTCATGTCCAGCTTAGTCCCCAGGGAACTTTGTAGTGACTGCCAGAATCTTGAAGTGAATCTACTATCTCTATCGGAGATAATGGATATTGGAACACCATGCAGTCATACTATTTCCCTTATGTAAGTTCTTGTAAGCCTTTCCATCTTGTCAGTCTCCTTGATTGGTACAAAATGCGCGGATTTGGTCAATCTGTCGACGATGACCCATATGGTATGGAGTCCACCCCTTGTCTTGGGAAACTTGGTTATGAAGTCCATAGTAATCCGTTCTCATTTCCATTCCGGTATCTCCGGTTGTTGTAGTAATCCTGAAGGTTTCTGGTACTCGACCTTAACCTTAGCGCAAGTAAGACATTTACTTACGAAGGTAGCAATTCCTGCTTTCATGTTAGGCCACCAGTACAGTTTCTTAAGATCCAGGTATATCTTATCTGAACCTGGGTGAACAGAATATCTCGTGTTGTGTGCTTCGGTCATGACCAAGTCTCTGAAGCCACCATGTCTCGGTGTCCAGATATGGTCCATGAGATAATATGCTCTGCTACCCTTGATTTCTAGATTCTTCTCCATTCCCCTCAGGGATTCACCCGCCACATTTTCAGGTTTCAAAGCTTCCAGTTGAGCCTCCTTAATTTGTGTGGACAAGTGTGAATGGATAGTTATAGTCAGAGATTTGACTCTCCGACCAGTGTATTCTTTTCGACTGAGGGCGTCAGCTACTACATTGGCCTTGCCAGGGTGATAACGAATTTTGCATTCGTAGTCATTGAGTAGTTCGACCCACCGTTGTTGTCGCATGTTGAGCTCCTTCTGATCGAAAATGTGTTGAAGGCTCTTGTGGTCGGTGAAAATAGTACTCTTTGTTCCGTACAGGTAGTGTCTCTAGATCTTCAGAGCAAATACCACTGCTCCTAACTCAAGATTGTGTGTTGTATAGTTTACTTCGTGTATCTTAAGTTGACGGGAGGCATAGGCAATAACCTTCCCTCTTTGCATAAGAACACAACCAAGTCCTTGATTTGATGCATCGCAATACACTACGGAATCTTCTATCCCTTCGGGGAGGGGTAGTATCGGTGCGGTGCATAAGGCCTGTTTTAGTGTTTGGAACGCCTTCTATTGTTTTGCTTCCCAGTCAAAGGCCACGCCTTTCTGGGTTAATGTAGTAAGAGGTTTCGCAATGCTAGAGAAGTTCTTTATGAATCTGCGATAGTAGCCAGCGAGACCTAGAAATTGATGAATCTCTGTAGGTGTTTTTGGTACCGACCAGTTCTCAATGGCCTTAATTTTGGAGGGTTCCACGTGTATCCCCTTTTTGCTAACAACGTGGCCCAAGAATTCGACTCTTCGAATCCAAAATTCGCATTTAGAGAACCTCGCATAGAGCTTCTCCGATCGTAATGTTTCTAAGACTTTTCGTAGGTGCTGACTATGTTCTTCCTTACTTCGGGAGTAGATAAGTATATCATCGATGAAGACGATGACGAACTGATCCAAGTAAGGATGGCACACCCTATTCATTAGGTCCATGAATACTGGTGGTGTGTTGGTTAATCCGAACGGCATCACTACAAATTCGTAGTACCCATAACGAGTTCGAAAGGCTGTCTTGGGAATACCCTCCTCTAATACTCGTAATTGGTGATAATCGGAACTTAGATCTATCTTCGATAAGTAGTTGGCTTCTTGAAGTTGATCAAATAGGTCGTCAATGCGGGGCAGAGGGTAACGATTTTTGACAGTAAATTTGTTCAGTTCTCTGTAGTCAATGCACATACGGAACGATCCGTCTTTCTTCTTTACAAACAAGACTGGTGCTCCCCAAGGTGAGAAGCTTGGTCTAATGAATCCTTTTTAGTGTAGTTCATTAAGCTGGCTGGAAAGTTCTTGCATCTCTGCTGGTGCCAGACGATAAGGGGATTTGGCTACTAGGGTAGCCCCTGGAACTAAGTCGATTCTAAACTTGACTTGACGCTGCGGTGGTAGTCCCGGTAGTTCTTCTGGAAAGATATCAGGAAAGTTGCATACTTCTGGAATGCTCTTAATGTCTTTCACTCCCTGACTCGTATCGACTATGTGTGCAAGAAAAGCATGACAATCCTTCCGCAAACACTTCCGAGCTTGGATGCATGAAATGATGTGAAGGTTTGCACTTGATTTGTCGCCGTAAATCACTACTGTTTCATTGTTAGGGAGATTAAGATGAACTGCTTTCTCAAAGAACATGATGTCAGTGCGAAGAAGGCTTAACCAATCCATGCCAACTATGACGTCGAAACTTTTAATTTGGACCGGCATGAGGTTGATTGGGAAAGAATGACGTGCGAGGTTTATATTTAAGTAAGTGAATAAAATTCTGGCTCACAAAGCTTCTCTCTGCTCCACTATCGAATAGTATGCATGCATATGAATTATGGAGAAGAAACGTACCAACAACTACTGTAGGATCAGCTACGGCTTCCTCGTGGCCTATAGCCAAAACTCGTCTCACTCCGCCGGTATTCGCTGCCTTTGAGCAGTTTCTTTTGTAGTGGCCCACGTCGCCACAACCGTAGCAAGCTTGGCCCACACTAGCATTGGGTACTTGAGTGATCGGCTTTACGGGGGATTTGCAGAAACGGAAAGTGTGTCCCTTTCTATTGCAGTTGGAGCAATGCATTTCCCGACAAGGTCCATTGTGGTGGTAAGTGCATTTGGCGCACTTTGGAAGGTTACCCACATAAGGCTTTGTTGGGTAGAGATTTGTAGAAACGGTAGTAGGTACAGTAGCAACATTCACTGTAACTAGTTGTTGTTTCTTCGACGACTCTTGGGAAGACCCACCCTTCCGCTTATTCCATCCTCTCTTCTTGTTATTGTTGTTGTTGTTTCCCCTTTGTGGTTATGGTGCAGAAATTGAGTTCTGATGACTTCCATGACAATAAGAGATTGTGCTAGCTCCTTGGCACTTTCAATAGTGTCAGGTTTTGAAGCTAACACGCTTGACTGAATTTGGGGCGACAGTCCCCAAATGTATCTCTCTATTTTCTTGCTCTCAGGAGCAATCATATCTGGGCAAAGGATTGCCAGATCGTAGAATCTGTTGGTATAAGTTGATATATCGGTACCAATCATTCCAAGAGTCCAGAGTTCGTGCTCTAGTTTCTAAACTTCCCCTCGTGGACAGTACTCTCTCATCAGCATGATTTTTAAGTTTTCACAGCTTATTGAATTCGCCACTATTAGAGTAAGTGCCTTAAGGTGGCCATTCCACCAATTTAAAGCTCTATCAGTAAGTGTGTAAGTGGCAAACTTGACTTTGTTGTCCTCGGGACAGGAGCAGATTTCAAAGACTGATTCTGTCCTTTCGATGAACTGCCTCAAAATCATCACACCACCAGTTCCATTAAACATCTGGGGTTTGGCATTCGTAAAGTCCTTATAGGTGCACTCTCGGGCTTACCCATGACTCTCGCCATGGTTGGAAGGAAGTGTGCCAATTCCTGAACCAGTAGTAACAGGAGTATTGATTTGCGACATGGCAGCCGCCAAAGCTGTTGTGACTGCTGCTTGGCACATAACAACATCGAACTGAGGAGGTGGAGGCGGTGGTGGTATCGGTGCTTCCCCACTGTTGTTACGTCTCGGATTTCTACGCGGAGAAATCCTTCAACTATAGGTTGAAAAGATAAAGATAAGAATCCCATAGTATAGAAAATGAATTTGTCTCATGAACTAAATCGCCATAGTTCAACAACAGATGATAGTATGAGTCTTAATGATAGCAGAATGAAAGTTATTCGCAATTCGGAATATATGAAACAAGTGTATGGTTTCTCCTTAACATTTTAAGGATTTAACGAAATACTCAATGTAGTATAATAACGTGTCAATTATATTAATATAATAGTTGATACAACGATCAAGAAAATTTGACCCCTCTAAGGGTCTCCGGTTACACAGTTTAAGAAAAAATAAAACTTTTAGCCGAGGTCCTAACTTATAACAAAATTTGGGAGCCAAGAAAGTACTACTTGCGGCGTAAGTTGCGTTTGGAGCTTGACTCCGTGTCCGACTCTTTCAACCCCATAAGGCGCCTATCAAAAGCGACATGTTCCTCCCTCATTTCTAGCATTTCTGCGATGGCTGTATTTAGTTGCGCTTGGAGGGTGTTGATGCGGTCTTGGTCATCCCCTTGCAATTTGTCTAGACGGCGGATGTCGGAAGTGTGTACATGAACATCCACATTGACCTCGCGGATCTGGGCCGCTTGCACTCCGGATTGATAACTCTGGTTGGCTAGCTTGCCAATCATAACTGGGAGTGCTCGATCGGCTGAACTTCCGCCTCTAACATCGTAGAAGTCTATGCACATGCCGTAGGGAGGGCGTAGACCTTGTTGGTTCCAATGGTGAAGATGGCTCCCCCACACGAGAGTTGGTCCTTGAAAGTTTCTCATGAAGACGGGAGGTTGTGCGGGCGGTGGGTTGATTATTTCCGGCTCTAAGTCAGTACCGGAGTCCTCCCCTTCATCCAATTGTATGGGTTCTTCGTCTTCCTCGGGATCCTCTTCGACCCATCCCCCGTTGCCTTGGTTGGGATAGTAGGGGTCTCCAAATGGATGAAATCCAGCCATTTGACTATACGAGAATAGGGTTATAAGAATTGAACAAAATTTGGAACATGTAAGACTAAACATGTAGGTTAAACTATTTTATGTACCAAATACTCCTATAGTATTTAAGTTCGTGCTCTTGATCCTTGTGATGTTTTGGTAAGTTTCGACTTGTTGTTCACTGCGACCATTCCTCGATATACATTAGTCCGATCTCGGATAAATATAGTTGATCAGGCTATATTCATCCCAAATCCGATTACATACATCGAGGCTTAATCGTAGTGTCCAACTTGTCTAAATACTTCTTGTATAGTTTTAATCATGAAAATAAGTTGTTGTATGCATGTATTTGTACTTAAATGAACTACCAATTTAAGTTAAACGAAACGCGGCTTAGGCGTAAAAATATTTTGTCAGAGAGTATTAGTCCCTTAAGCATTTATAGTTTGTATATCTTATGTGGTTCAATATACTTAGTTCACTATAAACAATGCTCTGATACCAATCTGTCACACCCCCAAACCGTAACGGCTGAAACGTTCGTGGGCGGATGACTTCATGTAGTACCGTAACAATTGAATACATGGTAAAGAAAGCAATATAACCATCATATATATGATTGAAAGTTTACATTGTTGAAAGGTACATGTTCAAAACAAATTACAATATGATGTCAAAATATGAATTTAAATTGGCGCCGCAGCGTCCCTTCTTCAAAAGCTGTTTGTTACCTGTAATTAATGAATCCCTGGGACATACAAGTAGTTTTGAAAGAGTAGATCAGTATTTAAGCTGGAGAGTTTCATAAGTATTTAATGACAATGTTTGCATGAACTAAAATGAAATGGTTTGTTTTTGTTTGTTTTTTCCTAGAAAATCCCATATTTTCTACTGGTATAAATGTAGCCTTCTACCAAGACCAATGTTAGTTTCTAGAAATTCGATGTTTTTCCGTATGTGGGTGGCAGTTTAGAAGTTCCAAAACTGTAACATAATAATGTTTTTCATGCCTATAATAGTCAATTTATTCACGTATAAAGTTTCCGAGACGTCTGAAAACCCCGTAAATCAATGTGTTTTTAATACTCCATGTGAGTTTTATAACCATGCTATTGACTAGGACAGCCTATACACAACGTTCTTCAGGCGTTGGAATGTTTTGACATTTGTCACCCCAAATGGTGTACTATAGCTAACAGTCAGGGTGCGGGGTTGTCAATACCGTATAGATCTATACAAAAACACCATGCTCCCCCTCCAAGGGATTCTAGTATATAATATAGGACTTGAAATGCGTACTCGAACGTACGTGAAGTTTAATGTCTCACAAAACTTAGTATAATATAGATTTACGTATGAAAATGTTCGTTTGTTCCTGTGTATGAAAGTATCTCCTTGAAATAGTGTTTTTAGTATGTAAAGGTTCATGATGTTCTCGTAAAACTATACCTATTATAGTTTTCCAAAAGTGTGTTTCATTTGTATAGTAAACCCTAGTGTAATGCTCACTTGTTATGAAAAGTATAACTTTTGTAGTGTCAAGGATGGACACATATACATAAAGTATAAACAAAGTATTTGATTTGCATATATATAATAACATATTTCATTTCAAAAGAAAAGATGTTATCGTGATATATTTTGCATACGAAAGTTTCCATATAGTAGTTATAGATCACATATGATTCACTTGATAAAAAGTGTATAATGAAACTTTATGTAACACACGATAATAACCGTGTGTTTACTTGTATTCCCCCCCTCCCCCCTTAAAGCACATAAAAGAATTTATAAAACATTTAAAAGTGTAGATTATAGAGGTATGAACTCACTTGATTGTTTGAAAAAGCGAAACGACAATCGAGCAGAGCTTCGACTTTAGATTGTTGATTTTTCTCGCGGAAATATCGGGATTCTCGGGAGTGCAAAACCTTCCTTCGGGGCTTAGATATGAAAACCGGGGCTTCGGGATATTTCTTGCACGTAAAACGAGGTAAAATCGTGAGAGAAAGAGAGAGAATGAGCAAATTTGGACGGCACCCTTGCATCCCTTTTATAGGAGGGCTGAAACCTTTGGTACGTTGGGCGTACTCCAGACTTACGCAGGGCGTACGTGTGCGTCACTGCTTACCGCTTCTTCGGACGAAGCATCGGATGTGATGGGCTAGAAGAGTAGGTACGACGTGGACGAACTGAGGCCTAGCACTCCATTACGCTGGGCGTAAATCCTCTTGGTGCGTATACCCCGAACTTGTAAAATCCGTAACTTTCGCATACGATCTCTGTTTTTGACGTTCTTTATATGCACGCGTAGGTGAAAATTTGTTCTACAACTATCGTTTAGACTTTATTGGCAATTTTTGAATTTATTTTTAATTATTATATTTTTAACAGGCCGGGATACGAAAAGTCCGTTAAAAATCCATAACTTCTTCATTCTATGTCCATTTTCGCCAGACTTTTCACCGTTACACTACTATTGTTGACGCCTTTGATTCTTACTTAGGTTGTTTTGACCAAAAACCTCTCGATCTCTATTTCGAGTTTTTAGCTGTCTACTGTCATATCTGTATTTTGGAAAAATCATAACTTTCTCATACGAAGTCAGATTTGGTCGTTCTTTTTATGTACGTTTATGGTTTAATGATATCTACAACTTTCATTTAGATACTTAAGGCTAAAAAATATCGTATTGAAACTTCGCGTTTTTACATTTATCTGTATTGTCGGTTTTGTCGAAAATCTTAGAATGGTTAAACTTCTTTGTTATAACTCGGATTTTAGTGTTCTTAGTATTTCTGTAAAGTTTGACTCAATATCTAGAATAGTAGGTAACCCAATAGAGACTTTTGAACATTTTATTTTCGAAGTTAATTTTATTACATCAAAAGAGGTTACAATACTTGCATTTCAGGTCATTACATAGATTCGAAATATCGGGTTGTCACATGGGATATGTGTGTTAATTCGATAATATTATACTTTGGTTGACTTACTTAGCTTATGTTGACACTTGTTTCATTGCTTGCTATTGGCCTTGCATTGGAAAGGTAACTTGTGACATCCCCAAAATCACGGCAAGAAAAGACCGGTTTACCTTATGCTTTTAAAATAATTTCAGAGTAAATCCATTGATTTAAAAGAGTTGCGGAATTTGTCCCCAAAACAATACATGATAAAATAAGTTTTATCAAAGAATTTCTTAAAGAAATGTATTTTCATTATATATCAAAACTCGGGATGTCATGTTCTGAAACTGACACAAAAGCATAAACGATAAAACATAGACCTTACACAGTTATATACAACTACTAGTCTATAAACAAAAACAACTTCACAAGTTCTCCAACTTATGCCCTCGCGCCACTACCTATAATACAATGAAACTGAGTGGGTCAGACTTGGGAGCTTGGTGAGCATATAGAGTTTTCAACCAACAATAAATAGTTATATTTAATTTCACCAACCAACAATAACCCGATCACCTATTCCCGTTATCCTCACTTTACGTCCCTATGACAACAAATATTACAGGGGACCTAATCTAGGATTTTTATTGGGACGGACACTACTGCTAAGGGGTTTCCTCAGCAATGAATGCCCTAAGGAAACCATGAGGGGGATAGAATACAGCAAATGAACACCCAAGTTCACTACACCTACAGGTTATGAGCCTGCCAGTGTTCTATTGAACTGTCTAGAAAAGTCTGTGGTCGTCATCCATATTCTGTTGGACGACTAGATCACAATCACATCGAGGCCTCTCATCATTTTTATTTCATCACACATCACTATCTACCCATGTTCTACCCAACATATTTGTAGATAAAATATACTTGTTTATATACAGCTTAAAACCTGTATAACATGTTCATTCAATACCCATACCACATAATAAATAGTATATAATCACATAGCACGTAATTCATAGAGTATAATTAATATATGTGTATTATCAGAAAGCAACTACACACTTACTCATATCATATATCTAATACATTCACCAATACTTGTATTAAAATCGTGTATATGAAAGGGACTATGCACTCACTTGATAAGAGGATGCTCGGACAACACTACGACTCTTTAAAACGGTATTCTTCGGTGAAACCGAGATCTTTTTCACAAATAAGAAGTTTCGTATTGAATTCGGATATTAGAAGGATTACCATATATAACACAAAATTTCTCCGCCTATTCTTTCTAGTCGAGCCTCTCGGTCTGTCATTATACCCTGAGAGGTAGAAAGAATTACAATCCCCATCCCACCTAAAATTCTAGGATTGGTCCGAGTGAAGAAAAAAGCAGAAAAAATGAAACTGATAATCTTTTCTGGAGATATCCATTTTCCTGGAAAGACAAATAAGGCATTCCGATTGATACCACCAGGAGGGGGAAAACCAAATTCCAAAGAATACAAAAAATTGAAAAATTAGCTCTATATCTGGCCTCATCTAATGTAGCGATACGAACTAAGAAGCAATAGTAAAAGAAGCAATCATCTCCGGGGAGTAAGATTATAGTCTGGACAGGTTCTTGGAGGCCTCTAAATAGCACGGGTCCAAGCTTGATTGATTGATTCTTTTCAAAGTAGCTCCTATAACCAATCTAAGCATTAGCATTTTCACCATTCTAATGGAAACACAATTCATTACCGGACTTCTCGCGGGCAGAGCTTTGGCTCGGGAACTCTGTTTCTTAGGATCCTCGGAGCTTCGGGACTCGCTTCGGGTTTCAGGATGATACCGGGGCTTTGGGGGTATAATTTACATGTAAAACAAGGTAATAAGGGAGAGAGAGAAGAATTTGAGCAACTAAACTCGGCTGACCTTGTGTTCTATTTATAGGGGCTGAAAATCTATGCTCATGTCGTGAGCCACAACTGCTCCCTTCGTGAGCCCGATATGTCAAGGCGTTCGTCATCAGGCCACTTGCTCTGGAAGGCGTTCATCACCTGCTCACGTCTTGAACACTGTGCCCACGTCGTGAGCTCTGACACAGGTAGAAGTTTGTGCTCCGAACATCAGAAATTCATATCTTTCGCATACGAGCTCCGTTTTTGATGTTCTTTATATCCACGCGTAGTTGAGATTATGCTCTATAACTCTCGTTTAGACTTCGTCGGCTAATTTTTACTTTAACTTTTATTATATTATTTTTAGTAGGCCGGGATAGGAAAACTCTGTTAGAATTTCATAACTTCTTCATCAGACGTCCGCTTTCGTCGGTCATTTCACCGTTGGAATACTATCGACGAGATCTTCAATCACCCGATCCCATATTCAAACTTTGGGTTGCATACCGCTAAATTGAAACTTCAAAAAATCATAACTTCCTCATATGAAGTAAGATTTAGACGTTCTTTTTATGGGTGCTCTCGGTTTAACGTATTCTAAAACTTTCGATTAAATCACTTAGGCTAAATATCGCTCTATCGTAAATTCACTATTTACATCATGCAGTGTCATACCGGTTCTGTCACGAAACTTCGACAGGTCATAACTTCTTCGTTGTAACTCGGATTTCAGCATTCTTTATATTTTCGGAAACCTTGCCACGACCACTACGTCTTCATGTATCGATATCGTTTTTATCTAACATTTTATTTTTACGCTTATTTTTATTCTTAATTCAATTAAGCCACACAATGAAGCATAAAACACATAACAGTCAAATAATATATTTCTATTAATTCAAAATGAGTTACAAAGGTTAACCTAGACTATTACATCAATATTAATGCCTAGCCTAGAAACACGGGCGTTACATAACTTGATATGTTGATATAATGCCTGAAGAGGATATGGACCTTTTGGGTAGCTATATTGTAGTTTATATCTTAGTATTGATACCATTTTGGACATGTTTTTGAGTTTTCATTAGATTTAGTTTTGAGAATCTACTTTGGTGTTTGCTTTTGAAAACTTTTGTTTTGATGGAGTTGTTTTGATAATAAGTAACATTGGTGATGTTTTCATAATATTTAAAATAAGACCTCCGTTAATGTATTTTGGTGAAAAACCTGTTTAAAATAAAAAGAAAAAATTTTGGTGAAAAATATCATGGTGTTACAAGTTGGTATCAAAGCATGTTGTGAGTGAACTGAACACAGAGGCCGATGTTCAGACTCACATTCTACACTGGCTCAATTACGTTGCTTTAGACTCCTACGGGGGATGCGTGTGTACTGAGAGTTATATGTTATTTGTTAGACGCCAGTAGGACTCTTATTTCTTTTCTATATGAGAACATCCTATCTTCTTTCTCATTGATCTTATATTCGGTAACGACGTAATTAGAAGAGAAAATTTTTATGGTCTAAGGATTCTACCAAGTTATGAAATTTAGAATGCAAAATATGTCTAAAAACATGTAACCTAAACCAGTGAGACATAAGACTTCGTGGTAATGCCAGTAGTATATATATATATATATATATATATATATATATATATATATATATATATATATATATATATATATATATATATATAGGTGTGCACGTTAGTATGGGCCCAATACAATCATAAGCACAAGATATATAGTCCTATGTATGGCAGATTTTTTTTTCATTATTTTCTTTTGTGCTCGTCTTGATGTACCTCAGAGTCTACTGATTTGGATGTTAGATAGTAATGCGGCTGTGGGAGATCTAATCTCGGTGTAGGAAAACTTTTGACGTGTGTGGAATCTTTGTGAGTGACCACATTTTCCTCAACGTTTACTTTCTATTGGAATCTAGGCGTTCGATGTTGTCGTTAGTATGGTTTGGATTTCTGCCAACCAGAATGAAATTCTCTGTGTTGAACAGTATGTGATTATTCCACTTTTTGAGGTAGGATATCTCTGAGGGGATAAAATTATAATCTGGATTCTATCCCTATAATTCTTATAATGTTAGCACTTAAGTGCCTAATGAGGTGATGTAAGGTCTTCTTAACTTGTGGGATTGGGAGTTCAAGAAAGACAATAAGTATCTTCGATATGGAGCTCGCTTGGGAATATGGTGATGTTTTTTCCTGATGAGTTCTTGAGTGTATAAACACCATGTCAAGTAGAGTTCTACTTTGACCTTATTTCTGGTATGGCTCCAAAGCCAAAGCACCTTTTAAGTTGGTTCATTCGGTAATGATGTCGTAGCTTGATTAACTGTTTGAGTATTGGTTATTCAACCAAAGTTCCTCGTCTTTTAAAGCACCTATCCAATTTGTTAAAAGAAAGATGATACATGCTAATGGGTATTAATTATATAAGATTAAAAAGGATCAAGATCAAGGTGAGTCATTCGGTGTATGATTATGGGTTGGCGACAGTGGTTATTACCCATTTACCCTTAAATATGACGTTATTAATTGTATGTTGTGAGGTGTGCGCAGATCCTAAGATCTTACAACACATTCAGAGCGAGAAAGATCTGAATGCGAGGTAGTGGTGTTGGATTGAGCTGCTTGTCGATTTGTTCGCAAGATATGTTTCCACCCTGGTAAGGCGAATACGGTAGCTAAAGCGTTGAGTCGCAAGGAATCCAGATCCTCACATCAACTCAAATATAAGAGTGTGGTGGTTGTTCCAGGTATTTTTTGAATAAGGCCAAGTTGCTCGGTTCGTGGGTTTAATCGAACACTTCACTACTAGAAAACAACCCTTTAATGACACGCAAACAATGACAATCGCTGATAGAGGACGCACATTTGTGTGTGCCCTAAAAAATAAAGTCAGTTTTGCGAATTGAAGGATAGAGGACATGCATTTGTGCGTGCCCTAAAAATAGTGTCCAACAAAAAAAGTTAAAAACACAGAGGGTACCTATCATAAAAAGGTGTGTCGTCTAGAACTGTCGCTTTATATTTTTCTTTATGAACACATGTTCTCCAGTTTTTTAATTGCCAAGGGGGGAAATGAAATCCAAAAAATAAAAACCCCCGCCTTGATACTCTCATCCTTCTTCTTCTTCGTATGTTGTAAAAACCTCTTCAATCAAAAGAAACCCTAAAAGCATTGTGTGTAAAAGATCAATAATTTCATACTTGAAGTTCCTAATAACGCCTTCATACAGGCCGCAAACCCTTGTCTCCTTTACATGGCTGAAAACCCTTCTCATTTCTATGGTTTGACCTAATAACAATTTTGGGCATTTCAATCTTTCTCCTTTTCTTCTCTCTAGATTCTAAAACCCCCGCCGCTTCATTTCTCTACTTCGACACTCAACCTTTGCATCTCCAATGCCATACTCCCACGCCTTCGCATCTTCAACCATATCCTCCCATAGCTCCAGCACCAAGGTCACACATTGAAGGTCGCTTCAGGTATGCACCGCTCTTTAGCTTTTCCTTTTTTTCTCTTCCCCATATACGCTGAAATCGCCGATTTATGGCTGAAATCAAGTTATTATTTGTTGATTTCTTCTAAAAAAGATCATTAGTTGCTTCAATTTTTTTCTTTTTCCTTTGTTCTAAATCAACATTGGGTTATTATTTGCTGATTTCTTATTTTCGGAATCATCGCATAGCCAATTTGTTGTCCTTTTGGGGATCACCGTAAGGTGCCTTCATCATGTGGAAATCTTTTTAAGTCCTATCAACTTAATTACTATAAATTTTCATTGTATATGTATGTTACTACTAATATCATATCATATCTTATTTATTTATTTTAATAGTTGATAAGATGACCAAAGGGAAGGCCAACACTGCACACTGCGTTCGTTTTCCAAGTGATTAGTATGAAGTGTGATATTCTTTCCACATCTTTTTCTACTTTCTACATATTCTTTGGATATTTGGCATATGTTGTTTCTTTCATACTAGTTTCTGGTGTGCTGTTAGGTTCCATGTGTTTGGAATCGGATAGCTTTCAAGAGGATTCACCATAAGGTTTGAAGTTAAAACATGGTCTAAAGTCTATGTATGTGGCTTCCATCACCACATAACTATGTGTAGGGATGATTTTGTATTTCTTAAAGCTTACTTTATTCTAACAGGAATTAATTACCCGTCCTGGAATTACAACAACCCTTTCAAGTGATAACATTTTGAGGGTGAATTTAATTGGGGAGTATGTTGGATACAGTGACGTACTTTCTTTTGAGAATTTCTTTCTTGTTGTTCCAAGACAGGTATAATGCATGCAATGTTGGTAAAATAAAAGCTTATGTTACGTGTTGATCATTTTATGGGTAGCTGTGTTTGTATTAATTGTTTCCAAGAGAGGTATTATGATTATGGGTTTGGTTATAGATTATGGGTTTCGTTATAGCATGAGGTTTATGGTGAAGGTAAAGGAGCTTGCTTTACAGTATAGAATTCCACACTAAAGCTGTTAACATAAATATTTATAAATGGTCTATTTTTTATTTAATTTTATTACATAACTTAATGTTTTTAAAGTATGATACATTTCTTGTCATATTTCCATAGTTTAACCTTTATGAATCTTGCAGCTGGTAAACTTACTTGAGTTAAGGGAAGAAAATCATGTTGAGTTTTTCAAGATAAAAAGCGTGCTTGATGAGATTTTGCAATTGTATAAAGACTCAGAGCTTCATGAGATAATTAGATTATTAATGGATCCTACTTGGGTAGCAACCGGATTGAAAATCGACTTTCAGACACTTGCAAGTGCTGAAAATTCTTTAAATGATATAATATATATATATATATATATATATATATATATATATATATATATATATATATATATATATATATATATATATATATATATATATACATATATTTTCTTTTATATACCATGACACTTATTGTTATCTATATTTTGTTTGGTTATTTTCAGGCGAATAAATGTGAATCTCTCCCATAGAATTGGTGAACTTATCTCTTTAGATGGTGAAAATGATCAGAACACAAGTTCATATCCAAACATACCAAATAATGTTTTTTGAAGAGATGGAATCTTCATGGAAAATCAATGTTAAAAAGATCCATATAAAAGAATCCTATGAAGAGGTTGATAAAGCTGATGAAGCCTTATCTTTAGCAGTAAGTGTTCTTCCTTTGCTTCCATAGGTGGTTAGTATTATTATTATAATAATTATTATTATTATTATTATTATTATTATTGTTGTTGTTGTTGTTGTTGTTGTTATTATCTTGTAGTAAGTTAACAGATGCCAGGTGGCATTTTTTTTAAGGTTACAGAAGATTTCCTTCCTATAATTTCAAGAATAAAAGCTACCATAACACCATTTAGAGGTGTGAGAAGAGAAATCACATATGCACATGAGCATAAATCTATTTTGTTTAAAGGAAAAAGATTTGCTCCTTCTGTTTGGGCTAATACCCCTAGAGAACAACAAATAAAACAACTCAAACCTTCTATAGACTCAATGGGTAGAAAATTCGGAGAAGAATGGTTCACCATAGTAAAGGTCGAAAATGCCCTCACAAGGTTAACCTTTAATGAGAAAAGTTTGTGTTTGTTACACTAGACTAGACAAGGTTTTTTAGGTTGTTTTCAATAATGAAGATAATGAGGGCATTTTCGTCTTTTCAGGTTCCATGAAGCTGGTGCTAATGCAAAGGAAATGGTGTTAGAATTGTTAAGGGGACTTTCTATAAAATTGCAAGATAAAATTCATGTTCTCATTTTTGCCTCCATGTTGCTTGTCATTGCAAAAGCATTATTTGCTCATGTGAGGTAAGAGATCAAATATAACAATTGTCTTCTAGTTTGCAAGATTCTTAATTTTTAGCTCATAAATCATAAATCAAATTTTTTTGCATATTTTTGTAAACTTAATTTTCCTTTTGTTCTTTAAATAAATACATTAAGTTAATTGTTGTGAACATGAAGTGTGGTCTTGTATATGTAACAGAACCTGGGTATGTAATAAATTAAGTTAAGTTGTTTAAAATTTATTTAGTATGATAACTTTAACTTTTGTCATATATATGCGATTACATGTTGTATAGAGTAGGGGTCCCACAACATTCTATTATCAAGAAGTTAGCAAGTAAAGACATTTCAAATATTTAAGACTTGATCAATGTTCTTTCTAATTTATGTAAAGGAGCTACGGTTCCTTTAGAATACATAAGCTATACAGATAGGCATAGGAGGAAGTCTGTTCCTGTTACAGTTGATCACTATGTGTGGTATGCACCACCTCAGGCGCAAAAGGTCCCTCCCTTCTTATAAATGGCATAACAAGACCCATGCCTCTAGTTAGGATTTTGGAAGTTGAGCTTTATCCTACTTTGCTTTCTGATAGAGAATGGGTCCTATATAAATATAGGGGCAAAGATGGAGGGACTTATTTGGAATATTTCTTATTTACTGTTTTACCCCCCCCCCCCCCCCCCATTCTAGAAACACCTTAGCTAAGTATAAATAAGAGTGATAGGAGTAGTGGGGAATATCTTCTAGTTTTGTTTAGAAAGAATCGTTTAGAATACATGTTTCTCTCTTACATTATTCATCTGGCAATTCACATATTTTGTAAGGATAGTTAAATTCACATGTTTTGAATCATTTAGACTACATGTTTCTCTCTTACATTATTTTTGTTTCATTACTCTATAGGGTGGAGTGATGCTCTTGACCAAGCTACCAAGGAAGGGAGAGATAGAGATACATTAACTGTTGTGGCGCCTATTGTTAAAAATGAAAAGAGCAATAAAGCTTATGATGTAGACAACATATTTGAAACAAGAAGGCGCCCCTTAATAGCAATGTAGTATTAGGTTATATAGTTAGAGAAAACCTCTTAATAAAAATGTACAATCAGATCGTTTTAATATCAATGTATTACAATTTTTGACATTATATTATTGGATGAAATTGATTGTTTTGGTAAATATTTATTTCTATATTTTTGTATTATGTGTAAAAGAGTATCGTAAAGGCACATCGTATATGCATATTGTAAATGGTTGCTGAAATTTATTACACGCAAATGTGTGTCATCTTCATTTATGACAGGGGCTATACTGATACGCAATGCGTATCCTAAACGCGCGTCGTAAAGTTACGAAACACAAATGCGTGTCGTCTTACTTTATGACAGGGCCTTCCTTGATACGCATAGTGTGTCGTAAATGAGCATCTAAATGTGTGTCGTAACTGCGCGTCGTAAATGTGCGTCGTCTATAGACGACACGCAAAAAAGCGTGTCGCCTCTCGTTATGACCGGGGCTTCCTTGACACGCATTCTCACGTCGTCTGAGCATTTTACGACGCGCATTGCGCATCGTAAAAGGTTGTTTTTCTAGTAGTGCTATTGATGAAGGATGAAACAATGGTGAAATGAATAATTTACTTTGTAGAGGATTGAAGAGGACTTGGGACCTTTAGAGGGAAATTTTGGGTCTCGATCAGTGTTGGTCGTGACACATTGTTGTAAGAGACACACTAGTTCAAATATTTGGTTCACTTGAGAACTTCTATGATGTTCTGTTATTTGAAATCTGATCATTGGTGCCCAGGGATGAAATGGGACACAGTGAAGCATGTGTCAGAATATGTGATGTGTTCACAAGATAAGTCATAACATCGGGGACGTACGATAGTTTCCATCTATTGGCAAGAAGTTAGAGGATGTTACCTATCATAAGGAGAGCTCGTCAGATGTAAGATATACTGGAGGTGATTTATATGAAACGTCACTAACACTATAAAAACCACATCTGTTTAACATGAGTAATCAAAGTGGTTGAGTAAGTATAAAAGGCTGACATTTGATGTGTGACTCATGATTAAGTGTGAACTATAACTCGATAATTCGATCTGTAACGTCCCAAAATTTAAGACCAAAAAATTCATTTTAATAATAATAAAACCATCATCCAAAACGTTTTCATAAGACCATAAAATAAAAATCAGAGTATATCAATCAATCATCTCAATATATCATAGTCAAATAAACTGAAGTCATGATGTGTGCGATGCGATCATCCCAAGCTCTTCCCCATCGACCCGAAAGTACATGAAATATAAACTGAAAACCATAAGTACAAAGCTTCATGAGTTCCCCAAAATATCTCATATCATTCATATCAAACATACAATGGGCCATGCTGAACAACTATAGGGCTCCGCCCAAAATCGAGCCCCACTCAGAACAGGTATGTCAATAACATGAGATAGGCTCTGCCCCATCACATTCATCAGGCCCCACCCGACATTCATACAGACACATAAACACATGCATGAATCACTAAGATAAATATCATACAATACACCCATAAGGCATCGCCTAGCATTGAACCCCGCTCGGTATACATATCACATACTACACACTCAAGAGTCACACATACAACTAGCATCCTAATCATAATAAATCATGGGTCGGCATTGGTGCATTCGAGCTACCAAGAACAGTAAGGAGACTCACCACAAACTGCTGAAAATCAGATAAATGTTCAGACTGTTGATCGGGAAAATCCTCATGTTAATCAATCGTATAAAACCCTAATTAATATTTTCACCATAAAAATAACTAGGAATCTATTTCATTTGTCTAACTCCCACGGTAAAATAGCATTTTACCCCTCCTTAGTTGGCCCAATTATCGAGGTCCAATCTAATGGATCCAAAATCCCAAAATGGCCCAAATTTCTAAATGACGCCTAAAACCCATTATGGGCCCAAATCCAGGAAGGACTAAAGCATAACAACGACCCAAAGTCAAAAAGGCTAAGGGCCCTACAAGACCCAAAACTCCAATAATCCAAACATGGACCAAATTGCAAAAGCCCAAGACCAGACCTGGTACATTGGGCGTACCAGGAGTACGCCCTATATACTAGGCTGCATGTATGATCCCAGACACGGGCATGTACACACAATGTACTCTTGCATACGTCCAACGTACATGCTCATTAAGCACTTTTTCCTTAAGTTCTTAATACTTGCATTATAACATCCAAAATATAGATCAAAGTTTATAGCAACGTCTTAATCCATAAAGTTCTTAACTTGGAGCCTTTTCATGGCTCAAAGGGACCCAATACTCTTTTTTACCATTAAGACTCATAATAAGAGTCCGAATTCATGCATGGTCCAAAATAAGACATCAAGATAGCATTTTTATGCATATGAAACATCAGAGAGGCTATGATCTAACATTTCCAACTCTTGGAGTGACTCATACTCACAAAGAGGACTCATGGGGCCAAAACATACCAAAACTAGATCTATTAGTTAGAGTTACCAAGGTGGAAGCTTTATACCTCAGAAAGCTTGCGAAGTTGATGAAGATTATGGATCTTCAAGCTCAAAATCCACCAATGCTTCACTACCAAGATTCATCTCCTACAAAGAATCCAAAAACACCAAAGAATCTCAAAAATGGCTCACAAACACTCAAATGAAGTCTAGGGTTTCGTTCTCTGTGATTAAAGGGATGGAGGTTGGTCATATCCAAGTCCAAGAGCAACTTAAGCTCTTTAAATAGGGCACAAATCCTAAAAATTAGGTTTTTTTCCCCTGATGATCGTACACCCAGCGTACGTGGGTGCCTCTGCATCCAAGGCATTGAGTCACTACGCTTAATGTATGCCCAACGTACTTGCCTAGGAACCAAAATGCCAGAAACTTTCAAATGAAGGGCTTGAAGGGAAAAACCTAAATGTAGTGTTACAATGCTCCACCACTTTAATCAGACTTCGTCTTTGAAGATGTTGTCACTGTAACTTTACCAACCCAATAACATTGTTCCTCAATGTTTTCATCTTCCGATCAAGGATTGTCACCGATCTGTCGATATAATTCAGGCGATCATCCACCTAAATATCCTCCAATAGAATCACTACGGAATCTTCAACCAAACGTTTCCGTAGTTGAGAGATGTGAAATGTGCTATGGATCTAACTAAGGTCCTCAAGTAGATCCAAGCAACATGCAACCCTGCCCACCCAGACCAAAACCATAAAAGGACCGATATACCTGGGGCCTAACTTTCCTCTCATGCTGAATCGGATGACACCTTTCCAAGGTGACACCTTTAGGAGAACCATATCCCTAACCTAGAACGCTAGATCTGATTGGCGCTTGTCGGTATAGCTCTTCTGTCGACTCTGAGTTGTTTGAAGTCTACCCCGAACCTGTTGAATCAACTTGGTAGTCTTGAGTACCACTTCCATATTCCCCATGACTCGCTGACCGACCTCACCCAACATATCGGGGTCTTGCACTTCCTCCCATAGAGAATTTCAAAAGGAGGTCGATCAATGCTGGTGTGTTAACATTTGTAATACGAAAACTCTGCCAAAGGGAGATACGTATCCCAACTTCCACCAAAATCCAATACACGTGTCCGAAGCATATCCTCCAGGGTTTGGATAGTCCGCTCACTCTGTCATTCAATCTAAAGGTGGAAAGTCATGCTAAAATGCAGACAAGTACCCAGCTCCTCGTGAAACCTATTCAAAAACCTGGAAGTAAACCATACATCTATGTATGAAACCACTGAAACTGGCACCCCATGTCGTGCCACAACCTCCTTAAAGTAGATGTTGGCTAACATCTTTGCAAAGATACTCTCCTGAATCGGAATGAAATGCACGCTCTTAGTCAATCGATCCACGATAATGTAACTGAAGGGATTTGAGCATTCTAACACCCTTAAGGTGTACTTGCAACCCTAAAAACCTTGGATCTATGTTTTACTAAGATACATGCAAATTTGATTTTCCAAGGTTCTTAACCTAAGTAGTAGGGCATGGGGAACATGAAACATAAAAGCTTGTAGAAGAACATTTCTTTCTTGTTGCTTGGATTCCTTGAGAACTTTGTGAGCCTAGCACCCCAAATATGATGCCTAAAATGTCTCACACAACACCACAACTCTTGGAATAACTTTGAGAGAAGTTCACACACACTCAAAATCGGCTAGCCATGTTGTTCTACAATTAGTGCCATTTTTGGTAGCTCATGGGGTCCTTTTATAGTTGTGTCACAAGTAGGGTTACATCATGTAAACCCTAATTGACATGGCTTTTCATTTCCTCCATGATCCATGGGTTTTAATTTCCATGGACTATCCATGGAGCACCCTATGGGTTTTAGCCCAACTTAATAAACCATGGATCATTAGCCCACTATAAAAGAATGGATGATTTACACAATCAAACCCATAAATTTAATTAGTCTCCTTTTGATCACCAAATTAATTCTAAATTAATTCTTGATCGATACTAATTAAATACTATTATTAATATATTAGAACTTATAATATATTAATAAACCATAAGTGTCATTTCTCTCATTTTGTCTATCCAAGTGTCATGATGCCATGCAACCCAAATGGACCATGCTAACCGGGTCAAGTACATTCCAGAAATAGTTATGAACTTAGACACCTAATCCAACAGTCTCCCACTTGGATAAGTCTAATAACTATACCTGAAAGAATGACTTCAGGAACCGATCAACAATCGTAGCTCTTTCAAAGTCTCGCAGAACTGATATGATGATGATACGCCATTTAAGATAAGTGATCATATAATCCTCTGTTCTAGATATCAGCCAGACAAATACATGGAACAATGTCGTACTTATTGTCCAGTAGTTTGTTTCCTGATTTCCGATTTGTTTCACATAGAACATAATTGAACACATCAATTTAGTTTTGACTGGGCCCGGTACATAGGTCAAAACAAAATCATCGACGGTCCCAGATATCGCTTCTAATTTAAGAAGGAACAGATAAACTTTGACTCCTATGCTTGTTCTACTACTTGTTGAATCATACACAAAGGCGCATTTTAAAACATCGAGTTACCAATGCGTTTTCGTGCAATCAATGTATAACCAAATCATAGTCAACAACTCATATCTCTAGGTTTGAAGACTTATATGATATTACGATCTCATGATCACTCGAGATAAATTCCATGAAGTGATACAAGTGAGCGTGCGTTGAATCCAATACTTAGAACTTATGAGCACTCCTGAGTGTTGTAGCAACTCTTGCTACGTCCAACACTTTAGACATCTATAAGCCAACTTCATGATAGGCTTGATTCATATCTACTTCCAACATATGACCGACTGTGGAGAATTTGAATAATATGATATACCATAACATAAGTATTTTGGATGTCAAAACATGCAAAATGAAATGATAGTAAACGATTGAAAGAATATAGCAACACTTTACTTATAAGTAAACAACAATTTTTATTTATCATCAAATGTCAATTACACTTTACAGATTTCAAAAGCTATCTAATTTCTAAAACTAATATCATCATTTAGCCCTGTGCACCTCGCATGCTAAAGATGCTTAACCCTACCCAGTCCCTTCGTGAGGGGATCTTTTGGGTTCTCATCCGATGATACCCTCTTTGCCACGAGGAGTCCTTCTTCTATTCGATGTCTTATGAAATGGTATTTTGTGTCGATGTGTTTGGATCTCCCGTGATCCCTTGGTTCCTTGGCTAAGGAAACTGTACTTTCACTATCATAGAAAATCTCTATAGGCTCCTTTATAGGTGGTACTACTCCAAGGTCTCCAACGAAGTTCTTCAGCCATATAGCCTCGTTTGCTGCATCGCTTGCTGTTATATACTCTGATTCGCAAGTTGAATCAGCCATTGTCTCCTGCTTCGAACTTTTCCAAGTAATTGCTCCTCCGTTTAGGGTAAAGACCCAACCTGATTGAGAGCAGAAATTATCCCTATCAGTCTGAAAGCTAGCATCACTATAACCTACTACTCTCCAGTCATCACTCCCACCGAGGTTAAGAACCCAGTCCTAGTCCTCCGCAGGTACTTGAGAATGTTCTTTACCGCAGTCCAATGAGCCTTGCCAAGGTTCCCCTGATATCTGCTGACCATGCTCAACGCAAAGGCCACATCAGGACGAGTACAAGTCAGAGCATACATGATCGAGCCTATAGTGGAAGCATACTGTACCCGACTCATCTCAGCTATCTCAGCCTCTGTACTCGGGCTCTGAGTCTTACTCAATTTGGCGTTACTCTGGATCGGTAACTCTCATTTCTTGGAGTCTTGCATGCTGAACCTATTCAACACCTTATCCAAGTAGGTACTCTGACTAAGTCAAATTAGTCTCTTACTCCTGTCTCTCAAAATCATCATCCTTAGGATATAGACGACTTCTCTAAGGTCCTTCATAGGGAAACACTTCCTAAGCCAGGACTTCACTTCCTGCGGAATTGGGATGTCATTTCCTATGAGTAGTATGTTATCCACATACAGTTCCAAAAATCTAACTATACTCCCACTAGCCTTGACATATACACAAGATTCATCATCACTCCTCGAAAAGCCAAACTCTTTGACTTTCTCATCGAAACAAAGATTCCATCTACGAGGTGCTTGTTTCAATCTATAGATGGATTTCTCAAGCTTACACACTCTATTAGGGTACTTTGTACTGACAAAACCCTCTGGCTAACTCATCTAAACATCCTCAACCAACTTTCCATTAAGGAAATCAGTTTTGACATCCATTTTCCATATTTCATAATCATGAAATGCAACAATGGCTAACGTAACCCTAATAGATTTAATCTTTGCTACTGGTGAAAAGGTCTCATCATAATCAACTCCCAGACTTTGAGAAAAGCCCTTTGCAACTAGTCGCGCCTTATAAGTGTGTACATTCCCATCCACTTCGGTCTTCTTCTTGAAGATCCATTTGCACCCAATTGTCTTACGACATGGTACATTGTCAACCAAGTTCCAAACTTGATTGTCATACATAGACTGTATCTCGTTGTCTATAGCCTCTTTCGATTTAGCAGCCTCAGGGCTTGCCATGGCTTCCATGTAGCTGTTAGGTTCATCTAGACTTACCAGTGTACTATCACTGATAAGTGCATCGCCTTCCGCAGTAATATGGAAACCATAGTAATGCTAAGGTGCATTCTTAACTCTCGTGGAAAGCCTCGGAGGTACAGACTCGTCAGTCGGATCAACAATAGTTTCCTCCTCAGGTTGACTGCTAGGGTTTGAGGTTCCTTTACCGCTCGACTCTTGAATTTCTTCAAGGTCAATTTGCCTCCCACTGTTTCCTTGGCTTATGAACTCTCTCTCGCGAAAGACTCCCCTCCTTGCTACAAATACCACATTATCATTGGGTCTATAGAAGAGGTAACAAAAGGATTTCTGTGGGTAGCCGATGAAAATACACCTCCCACTTCGAGGTTCGAGCTTATCGTGAGTCTCGCGCCTCATGAAAGCCTCGCAACCCCAAATCTTGATGTGCTCCAAATTAGGAACTTTCCTAGTCCACATCTCGTGAGGTGTTTTGGCAACCTTTTTGGTAGGGACTAGATTAAGAATTTGGGCGGCAGTCTCTAAGGCATACCCCCAAAATGAGATTGGTAGCGAAGCTTGACTCATCATTGAATGAACCATATCCAACAAGGTTCGATTATGCCTCTTAGCCACACCATTAAGCTGTGGTGTTCTGGGAGGTGTCAATTGTAAGACAATCCCACATTCCTTAAGATAGTCCAAGAACTCTATACAAAGATACTCACCACCTCAGTCGGATCGAAGCATCTTAATGTTCCTACCCAACTGATTCTCCACTTCATGTTTAAACTCCTTGAACTTTTCAATGGTTTCTGACTTATGCTTGATTAAGTAGACATATCCATATCTACTATAATAATCAGTAAAACTCACATAGAAGCGGTTAGCATCCCTTGTGGCGGTTCTGAAGGGTCCACACACATCAGTATGTATGAGATCCAACAAACCCTCACCCCTAGCATAAGAACCAATGAAGGGTGATTTTGTTATTTTTCTAAGTAAACAAGATTCACAACTACCATCCGACTTTAGTTCAAATGACTCCAAGACTCCATCCTTTTAGAGTTGGCCTATGCATTTCTTGGTCTCATGTCCAAGACGACAATTCCATAATGATGCTTTATCCAATCTATTGGAAGAATCAATACACAACATATTATTTCCTAGGTTATCTACAATCGACACAGTTTCATACACACCATCACAAGGCAATGCTTTAAAATGAAAAGCATTATTAAAGAAAACATTAATACCACCACATTCATTATCAAATGAAAAGGTAAACCCTTGTTTGTACAAACCATGAATGGAAATAATACTTCTTGCCATTTCAGACGAGTAACAACATTTATTCAAATCTAAGGTTAACCCACTACTTAGCAACAAAGAATAAACTCCAATATTGGTGACAGGTGAAGCTTTCCTATTCCCCTTGATTAAGTTTATCTTCCCATGCTCCACATCCTCACTTCTTCTTAGTCCCTGCAAATCAGAACATATGTGAATACCATAATTTGTATCAAGGACCCAAGAAATAGAATGAGGTGAGTTATTAGACAATATAGTATAAATACGTGCATGGTTGCGTTTTACTTTCCCATCCTTAACATCTTGCGGGTACTTTGGGCAGTTTCGCTTCCAGTGCGCCTTTTCATGGCAATAGAATCATTTAGCCTGTTTAGGGTTGGCAGAAGGAGTGACAGAACCACTTTTGGTTCTACTTGAAGAGGAGCCATCAAGAGACTTACCCTTGGTACGCTTCAAAGGGCTCTTCCTCTTCTTTCCTTTACCTTGCCCGATAGCCAAAGCAGGGGCGGCGGTTGGAGTAGGAGTAGTAACAACCAATTTTCCCTTAATACCAGTTTCAGCGGTCTTCAAAATCCCTTGAAGTTTGCTGAGTGTGACCTACTCCTTGTTCATGTGATATGTCATTCGGAATTGATCATAACAAGAAGGTAAGGAGTGCAAAATGATGTCAATTACCAACTCCCCGGGGAAGCTTACATTCAATTTTAGCAAACGGTCCACAAATCTTTGCATTTTCTGCATGTGGCCCGTGATGGGTTCACCATCCTTCATTCAGGTTGTTATCATGGAGGAGATGATTTCATACCGCTCATGACAAGCACTCTGATGGTATCTGTCCATCAAGTCCTAGTGCATCTCAAAAGGGTAATAGTCCTCATAGGACTTTTGGAGCTCGACTTTCATCGTGGCCAATATGATACATGCCACTTTGGTAGCATCTCTCTCATGTTCCCTAAACTCAGCGATCTCCTCAGGAGTAGTAGTAGACTCATCAAGATCCTTAAGCTCCTTGTCGAGGACGTATTCCTTGTCCTCATAGCGCGTGACCATCCTGATATTCCTGATCCAATCAATGAAGTTGGATCCATCGAAGATGACTCTTCCACAAAGGTTCATGAGAGAGAAGGAGCCGGTAGGGTTTAAGCCAGAAGCAACATTGTTGGAAGACATTTTAAAAGAAGAACAAGTTTAGATTAGATATAAAGATAGTCCTTAATAAGACACCCAAATGTAATATTAAGGCTAGGACCCAACACAATATTTTATAACTTAGAAGAGGGATGTCGTAATCCAAGCTATAAAATATTTGAAGGTAGGTGAATGACGATTCGCCAATTTCCACCATGAAAAACGAAATGTATTATTAGGTTTTAATTGGTTTTTGAAACTCCTAGATTCTTTTGAGATTCATTTAACTTTCCAATGGCATGTTTCAATCTCGAATGTGCACCTCAAGTTTAGTGTCTGGGATACCGAGGATCACAGAACAAGGTGTGAATAACCATGCAAATTACTTGGAACTCTTAATGTTTATCACCTAACCGATGTGTCCGTTAACCACATATGCTCCACCGATCTATGATAAACCTTAAGCCACCCTTTGCCTACCTTGTTAAATCCAAGTTTGTGTGCCAGTTAACCACACACGCTCTACTAACGACTTAAGCAAGGTGCAAAGTGTAATTTCATGGGTTAGCACTAAATTCACATTTTCCTGAAGTAACTAAGATTGGGAATTTAATAAAACATTTAGTTACTTTATAATAATCATTACTTTTAATGAGAATTAAAGACATTGTCCTACCCATTCAGCTAACGACCCTCCAATAGTCAAGGAAGCGGTGGATGAGAATGGACACCCATTAAGCTGCCCTTTTATAGGCAGCAACCTTATACCCCCCTTATAGACCAGCTTCATGAATGAAGCCTACTAACGGTAAAACGACTTGTTGTTATACATACACACACACACACACACACACACACATATATATATATATATATATATATATATATATATATATATTATTAACTTATAATATTATAAAGTATAAGGGTTGAATTTTAACTTTTAAAATTCTAGGGGTTGGAACTAATGTTTTTAAGGTGACTTTACATGTTCCAAAACTTGAGGGCAAGTTTTTTAACTTTCAAAACTTTTCAACGTCATAACTTGTGAGTTAATGGTTTATTAAAATGAAAGACTCTTCATTTTATGTAACCTATGTGCACATTAATGGACTTTAAAAGGAAGACTTTTGGTAATCCATAAATTGAGGACAAATTATGGATTCCATTAAAACACATCAAGATCAAGAATTAAGCTAACAAACTATTTACAAATAATTCCTATGATCTACTAAACTCATAAGTGTATGAACATTCATATCAACAATTTCAAGAATCATAAAACCACATATAAAACTTGAAATTTTGATAATTAACATTGTAAATAGATTAGCATAATCATTACCACATCAAAAACAAGTTTTATAAGTCCAAAACAGTTAAGGGTAATGATTCTAGTCCATTTCCAGCAGCAAAACTCGAAAAACTGCAATCTGGAAGACAAACTCGTCAAGTTCTATAAGAAACTCGTCGAGTTCATGCATTAACTCCTGAACTCGTCGAGTTCTCCAGTCTGGGTAGATTCTTGGTATTGAAAAAACAAGTTTGCATCAAGTATCAAGAAAACAAGCCTAGGCTCTGATACCACTGAAGGGTTTTGAGCATTCTAACACTCCTAATGTGTACATGTAACCTTAGAAACCTTGGATCTATGTTTTACTAAGATACATACAAATTTGATTTTCCAAGGTTCTTAACCTAACTAGCATGGCATGGGGAACATGTAACATAAAAGCTAGTAGAAAAACATAGCTTTCTTGTTGCTTGGATTCCTTGAGAACTTTGTGAGCCTACCACCCCAAATGTGATGCCTCAAAATGTCTCACAGAACACCACAACTCTTGGAATAACTTTGAGAGAAGTTCACACACATTCAAAATCGGCTAGCCCTTTTGTTCTATACTTAGTGCCAATTTTGGTAGCTCATGGGTTCCTTTTATGGTTGTGTCACAAGTAGGGTTACATCATGTAAACCCTAATTGACATGGATTTTCTTTTGCTCCATGATCCATGGGTTTTAACCTCCATGGACTATCCATGGAGCACCCTATGGGTTTTAGCCCAATTCAATAAACCATGGATCATTAGCCCACTATTAAAGAATGGATGATTTACACAATCAACCCCATATATTTAATTAGTCTCCTTTTGATCACCAAATTAATTATAAATTAATTCTTGATCAATACTAATTAAATACTATTATTAATATATTAGAACTTATAATATATTGATAAACCATCAGTGTCATTTCTCTCATTTTGTCTATCCAAGTGTCATGATGCCATGCAACCCAAATGGATCATGCTAACCGGGTCAAGTACATTCCAGAAATAGTTATGAACTTAGACACCTAATCCAACGTAACGACCAAAAAATAAAGGGTAAAAAATTTCATTTTTTATTATAGTAAAATACAATTGACACTTATTCCAACCATTCAAAAACATTGCTTAATTAAAACATTTATCAGAGTTACATCCCAAAATCACATAATGCGGAAAACACGGGTGTGTGCGCTGCGATCAAGTCGTGCCCTCCTTTCCAAACCAATGATACCTGAAACCATAAACAAAACTATAAGAACAAAGGTTAGTGAGTTCCCCAGGGCATATCCCGCATAATCAAATAACCATATCAATCGCATAAGCCATGCATATAGAAGGATGCCATGGAAACCCTCCAAGGTCTTACACCGGGTGCCATGGGAACCCTCACATGGTCTTAGCCTACTGCCATATAAATCATACATACATAATCACATAAACTATATCAACCATACAAGCCATGCATACAAACATATAAGGAAGCCATGCGCTCCCCCAGGGTCTTACACCTTTGTGCCACGGGCACCCCCGTGGTCCTACATGGAATGTCATGGGCACCCCCACATAGTCTTCTAACCATGTGTCATGGGCATCCCCATGGTCTTTAGCTGGATGCCATGGGCACCCCCACATGTTCTGACAACCAAGTGTCATGGGCACCCCCATGGTCTTTACCTGTAGGGGTGTTCATCTGGATGGATCGGTTCGATCCGATCCAAACAAGTGAATCCAAATTGATTTTGGTTTTCAAAACATGAATCCGAATAATCCAAAATAAATTCAAATCTGATCCTATCCAACCAAATTACAATTTGGTTGGATCGGTTTTTACAGTTCGGTCTTCAAGAGGCAAAACATTTTAAATATTATATGACTTGAATATTTTCCAACTCTAAAAAATAAACTAAAAAAAGTGTAATTGTGAATTAAAATTTATAAAAAAACCACTAAGAAAAATTTATTGCAGTTTAATATTTCGCATGACAAAAAATATTTTGATAAGGAATACATATTAAGGTATTATATGTGCGACATCCCGATTTTGTTCTTAGTCTGATTTTGTTTATGCTTTATAAAAATCAGAGTACTTCTTTTAATAAAAATGTTGCGGAATTTGTTCCCAGTAAAACATGATAAATATGTTATCAAAGCATTTCTGAAGAAATGTATTTTAATTCATTTTAAAACATTTGGGATGTCATCGTCAATACAGAAACATAAGCATAAATAGAACTTACATTCATTATCACTAGTGATCTATATCTCCTTAATCTCTCAGTGTAATGTGACTTCATATCAGCACCTGTGATATAAATAAACTGAGTGGGTCAGGTTGGGAAACCTAGTGAGTACATAGGGTTTTCAACCCACAATAATATAATTATTAAGTTTAATCGTCAAACAGTTAACCCAATTACCCATCCCCATTATCTTCTTTACTCTTAAGGGTCTACCCTAAGAATCCACTACTTCTCGTTAATTCATTCCTAAGGATCATCCTAAGGAATCGGCACGAAATCCATCGTTTCCAGGGTTTACTCAACGGGCACTAAATCCATAGCTGCCAGGGTTTTCTCAACAGGCACTAAATCCATAGCTGCCAGGGCTATTTCTTTTATCGACAGTATCCACTTGCAATACATGTCAATGGGTTTTTAGAGTGCACCGGTGAACACATCGTTCACAACACCTACAGGTTGCGAGCCTGCTACTTTTCTACTGGACTGTCTAGAATAGTCCATGGTTGTCATTCATACTCTACTAAATGACAGGGCCATCATTTGGAAAAAAGGCTTCTCACATCGTCCACCTCTCACCCTCACCTCACGGTCTATTTCACCTCTCAACTCATCATCCAACTCATACTCCATCTATTACATCTACCCATGTTTTACCCCAACATTATCGTAGATATAAAATACATATACAATTTAAATCATTTAAAACATGTATAAAATCGTTCATCCAACATAGATAGCAATTATACAGATAATATTCACACATAGCACGTAGTTTATATAAAATACTTCATATCTATGTGTAAGATGAAAGGGACCATGCACTCACTTGAAAAGGTGGTGATTCCAAACTCAAACAACGCTTCGCTTCTTAAAAATAATTTCCTTCGACGAAACTTAGTATTATTACCACTAGAGTTTAGTTTTTTTAACGTTAACCGCGACTACTTAACAGTGTAGCTATTATTACTATTATGTAAGCGTTAAATACCACTAAATATAACTCATAATAATAGCCCAAATAATTATTTTAAGGTCCTAATAATTTTACTATAATTAAATAAAAGTTATATTAAATATAGTATAGGCGTAGCTCACTTACAGCGGGTTTTTATTAAAAACTGGGCTTCGCTGGAGCAGCGTTTCCGAGCCGAAAGCTTTTCTTCTCGGAGCCGTCGGGCGCTCCGAGGCTTCCTTCTCATGCTAGGGAGGTTCCCTAGACTTGGGAGGGGTTTAGGGAGGCTAGAGAGAAGTTAGAGAGAGAAAGAAATGCTTATGGTGTGAAGAAATAATGAAGGGTTCACCCTTTATTTATAGGAATTTTATAGTAAAGTAGCCGCTAAGTTTCGTCCGTATCTTCCACGTACGAGCTCCATTTTCTAAGTTCTTTATATCCACGCGTTGGCATTTACGAGGACTACAACTTTCATTTAGACCTCATCGGCTAATTCTCCTTCTATCTCAGATTTACAAAAACTGTATCGTATTTATCGCGCTCAAAGATTAGCGACTAAGCTTCGTCCATATATTTCGCATACGAGCTCCGTTTCCGACTTTATTTATATCCACGCGTTGGTATTTACGAGTACTACAACTTTCATTTAGACCTCGTTGGCTAATTCTTAATCTATCTTGGATTTACAAAACTGTATCGAATTTGTTGCGCTCGAAAAGTAGAGGCTAAGCTTCGTCCATAATTTTCGCATAGCAGCTCAGTTTTTTACTGTCATTTTATCGTTTAACTCCTATTAATGATATCTTCATTTATCGTTTAGTTTATTTTTGCTGAAAATCGACCGATCTAAAATTCGAATTTTTGGGTTGTGCACTGCTATGCTAAATCTTAGAAAAATCATAACTTCCTCATACGAAGTCAGATTTGGGCGTTCTTTTTATGGACACTCTCGGTTTAACATTTTCTATGATGTTTTTTTAGATCGTTAAGGCTAAAATTAGCTCTATCGTAAATTCACTATTTACACTTCCCAGTGTCATGCTAGTTCCGTCGCGAAACTTCGACGAGTCATAACTTCTTCGTTATAACTCGGATTTTGGCGCTCTTTATATGTACGGAAACATTGTAACATATAATACAACTTGGTTAAGATTATTTATTCTAAATAATCTTTTGTCGAAAAGTCATTTCCAACCCCTATTATCTCTAAATTGACTAGCCCGGATCTACGGGCGTTACAATTATCTCCCCCTTAGGATGATTAAGTCCCAAAATCATCAAAGAAACAGGGCTCACATGATGACTCCATACATTATCTCTTCATCCTAAGTAATAACTGTAACTTTGATGTTTCTTCAAACGAGTATCTAACTCTAAGATTTCCTGACTACAGGCGATGCCCGATCTTGGACCCGCTCCCTATCTCACGTTGGACTCCCAATTATGACCTTCAAGTCACAATCTCGATCCTTACTGGAGACTACTTCTTCCTCTTAACAATCTTAGGATTACTACCATGGACCGATGTGTCGTATTGTAATGACCTAACATTGTATGTTGCAACGTTTAGACTCGGGTCTTTTAGAGTCAAATATCCAGAACAAACTATACCTTCCTTCATGTTCTAACCATATCTTAAAAGGTAGCATTTCTAGCTACAAGAAACTTTTCGCGATACCTCTACAAATCATTTTTTTTTATTTCAATCTTCCGTCTTAAGTTAGATGTTACATCGAACTTGATTCTCTGAACCGCATAACATACTTAGCGTAGTCGGACTCAATTTGATATGACCACTGGGGTCGGAATAACAATCATCTTCTTAGTCATTACCGATGATAACAACATACTTGAATAAAACGAAATCAATTACTAGCTTCTTGGTAACCTTGTGACTTTCCCTGATCCAAGCGTGAGTCCTATGCTTCCGGTAGTATATGCATCTACTACCTTTCACACCTACTCATACTCGTCCCAAGTATTGTCTCGTAGTCCCCAAGTCCTAAATCACAAAACAATTTAACACATACGAGTGTTACCAAATAATCATAAAATTTTTCCTAGACTCTACTAGGACTTCTTCCATGCATATCTTCAATCATCAATTCTGCTTCAACTCGGTTAGTGATGGACATTCCAGATGATAGAAAAACTTTAGGAATTACACCAATCGTTCTATTATCCCGCCAATCAAATGTGTACATTCAAATGTACCCTACTTTTCTAGACGTACTGCTATTTTATCAGACGTATTCTAAAGGCAAGATACCTCTCTTAAAATATCTTCTGATAGGTATCATTCACCATTGTAAGCCTTATCATTTCCTCCATTTGCTCAGTCTGCTATGAGTCCTTATCATGACATTCTATACACCAAAGTCGGCGTTCGGTGTATCGAGATGAGAATATAGACAGAGGAAGATTTAGACGCGTATTCCTCCGTATTACTCCGAAAAGTTACATGCCAGTTCTAATATCGTAATTAAAAGTTTAGAAAGCTGAGCAAATAAAATTTCCAGATCGGGTCTGAAGATAATTGTAATCGAGATTTAGAAAGCAATCATGATTATATGAATGAAAAGTAAGAACACAATGAGTAAATATTTATCAGATCTTATATGGATGAAGAAACTGATTATAGACTAAGCAGAGAAAAATGTGAATGACTATAGAATCACTCCATGAATCATTCGTTACTCTACTTCTAACCTCAGTCCCTATTTATAGGAAACCTGAGTGTACAAAAAATATACTAAGTCCTTAACAATACGCTTCGCACAAATGAAGACTTAGTAAAATAACTAATATGCGAAACTAAGAACAGACACTTCGACTTTTACAATTTCTAGACTCTACATTCTCCCCCTTTGTAACTGTCGAAGCTATTCAGTTTGTGAGATTCTGAACAGCTGAGTGCATTGTTCTTCGAATTTCTGAATACCAAGTGATGATCTTTTTAAGCTCCTTCCTGTCTCCTTCATTATTCTTCGTGAAATTATTCATACGAACAATGAAATTCGTATATTGCGAAGTGGTGTATCTTTCAATCTCTGAGACTTGAAACAAAAATCTTTTAAGCTTCCCCTTGGTATCTTTGCCTGCGAAAACCATGCCAAAAGGTTTAAGGCGTATTTCCCCGTCTGCATACTTCTTCAATTCGGTTTGAGGCATTGTTGATTCCCAAGGAATTGTGACTTTTCTACCAAGGCCTGATGCGAGTTCTTCATCAGTTAAAGCCAAGCAATCATAGTAGTTATCTATGAATATCTTGATATGTGCGAAACCAAATCTGAACACATCAGTATCATATCCTTTGAGCTTGTTTTCTTCCATATCTTTCAGGATAAGAGCCACTTGAATGAGATCATTTAGATTCATTAAGGGAAAGTTAGCAATGGTAAAATCGAAAGGCTTGTTATCTGCTCGGACAACGAAATATCGAAAATTTTGAAGCATGTTCTCGAACATTTCATCCTTCTTGATAGTTAGCACTTTCTTTATCTTCATCAAAGACCAAACTTCCTCTTGATCCTTCACAAGTACAGCATGAAATCTGATTTTCATGTAAGTGTATTCATCAGCATTTTCAAACTTTTCACTGATCTTGTACTGCGCAGTGATAAACATCATTTCGTTTATTGGGAAGTCAAGTTGGCATCTTTCTGAATTCACAACATCATAACTTCTTCTAGGCTTTTTCTCAAAATCATAAAAGTGATTTCCCAAGACTTTTGATTCGATGGTTTCGAATGAGTACAACTTCGCAGGATCACCCTTGTTCAAAGTTGGTGGATCACTTGCTCTTTGCCTTAGAATGCTCTGAATCTGTCTTTGTTTTTCCATTTCTGCTTCAAGCTCTGCTTTCTTTTCTTCTTTCGACTTTTCATAAACCACCTCTTTACCTTTTCCGGTATTCACTGTTTGAGGTTTCGCACTCAAACTCCCTCCTTCTGTTGAACCAATTGTAAATCCCTTAAGAATTGGCTTTGTAAATGGCTTTGTTGTTACTATTGTTGAAGGAATTGGTTTCGTGAGTACAGACAAAGTTGTTTTAAGCTGAGTCGAATGTATCTTTCCAACGGTTTTCGCATCATCCTTTTTACTTCCTTTTCTTTCTCCCCCTTGCACCCCTGTGAAAACAGGTGGGGCATTCTTCGGTAAAACGGAAGTAAAATTTGTAATCGGGGCCAATGCCTTCTGAATAGCTTGCTCCAAAGTGTTGACTTTAAGCGTTAAAAATTCCAGAGTAAGAATTGATTGTTGAGAAGGCTATGAAACATAAATTTTTAATTTCAGTCACCAACTGAATTAATTTTGCGAACTGCTCCTTATCTTCTTTGTGCTTGGCTTCGATAATTGGAGCAGATGATTGATAATTAGTAGCAATCTTGGTAAGTGCTTCAGCAACAACATCAACACGTTTTTGCACGTCCAAGTTTTGTGAATTAAGCTCTTGAAGCTCTTTTGCAATCTCCTTCTTTAACTCCTCAACCTTGAAGTTGACATCTTCCCGGACCTTCTTCACATCTTGTACGAAAAGAACATGTCGTTCTTTGGTAACAATTGTCAGATCTTTTACAACACCATCAAAAGATTTCCCTTGAGCTTGAATGTGAAGCTCATTATTCTTATCAGAAGCATCAACTTTCGCAGTTATTCTTTTCTCTGCAGCTTTGATCATTGTTTCAACCTCCAAACCCGATACAGAAGACTTTGTACCAGAATCAGCTTGTGATTGAAGGATTGCATTCAACTTTCGATTCAGGATTTTAAATTGCTTACCTGACATAAGCATATGATCAAGGATTTCCTCCTCCTCTGAATCAAAGTGTAAAGCTTCAAATATTCCTCCAAAACCTCCTCCTTCTGTTTCTTCATCAGACTGAGCTTGCGAAGATATAGGTTGTGGTGTTTCAGGGGATTGTGATGGAAACAATGTAGTTAAGGGATGTTGTAAAGGATGATAAAAAATGGATGATGTGGTTATATTTGTATTCGGGAGAAGGAATGGTGGTAATGAAGTAGATAAATTCTCAGATGAGATGGGTAATGAAGTAGATAAAATGATTGGCATTGTTAGTTCAACATTCGTGATAGGTGTCCCCGTATCAGATACGTTAACAACCATATCAGAAGTAGGTACCTCCTCATGAACTGATTTGGTAGTGACTACTTCGAGTGGAATGGTTGTGGTAGTGGAAATTTGCGAAGTAATGGGAAGAGAGATGTTTACCACTGATGAAATTGAAACAGGTGGAGTCTCAGGAACCACTTCATCGTTTGATGACTCATTACGAATAATCATCTTCCTTTTTCTTGTATAGCTTCTTAGTGATGTGCTTCGCAACATCTTGAGCTCTTCTTTTCTTTGACATAGGAGAAATAGGAGTCGGAATTTCTCTAAACATAGCCCCCTTACTACTCACTTCAGTTTTGCGAATAATAGGAGAGGCAGTCTTCTTTTGTGACAACTTGCGAAGCTTCTTTAAGACCCCTGACTTAGTCGGTATGATCTCCTTCTCAAGATTGGTAGAAGACTCAACATTCTCAACCTCTTCAGCCTTTGATACTTTTGGAGATTCACTTTTTTCCTCCTTTTGAGTCTTCTTCGTCTTCTTGGATGACTCACCACTGACTTCAAGTAGCACTCCAGTTCGCACAGTAGGATCAAAGGTTTTCATGTATCGAACTAACACCTTGTGAGTAGAGGATACTTTGCGAAGCATTGCATCAGGAATTCTTGCAACACTTATGAAGATATTCTTATCATCTTCAACAGCTTTGGGAAATTGGTACAAAGAAAATTCTGCGACATCTCCTTCTTCAGGAACTTGAATTCCTTCTTTCGCATATACCTTTTCCAAAATCAAACTCCAGTACCTTGCACAATAAATCCCCTTATCAACACTAGTGTTTTCTAAGATTTTGTTGAATTCCTTCCAAAGTTGAGTTCCATAATCTACACTGAGATCGTAGTAAAGTCCCATAACCATTGCATAAACCTCCATTCTACCCCTGTCTATACCGACACTCCTTCCTGTCAAGCATCGTAGAAAGATTCCAAACAAGAAGTTCCAAATATAGGGTAAGCTTGATTTCCTGAAATCACTTATCTTTTCAAGAGTGGGTTGATGTCCCATCTCATTGAACATGAAGATAATATGTGAGTTAGTTGGCTTAAAGAACGGTGGGTTATGAGGAATGTTCAAGAAGTCAATGAACATGTTCTTGGTAAGATGAACCCTCTTGTTATTCACCAGGTTGAAGGTTATCACATCTATTGCATAGTTGTATGACGCACTTGATGCTGCCATTAACAGCCAAGTCATAGGAACAGGGAAGGAATTGAACATAGCAGTTGACAATGCTGATCTTTTCAGTGCAACGATCAACATCTTCAATTCTTCTGGGTAAGATGAGACATTGGGATCAACTTGGAAATTTGTGCTTTGAATCTTCATGAGGGACTGTGAGATAACTTCTTCTGTGTTTGATTGAGTAGCAGCCATTTTTATTTTGAGAAATTTCTTGAAAGAAAGATTAGGGCTTTTTGTTCGTCTGAGAATTTTGAATCGCGTAATGATTCTTAGAAAAGATTATCCCTTTTATATGTTAATCTAAAAGATGAACCTTTTCCAAAAATAGAGTAGGCTACGTGTTCCTGGAAACTTGCAATCAATAGTCGTTGTAATGATGATGCCCCATAAAGTGCCTTGAAACTAGGGCCAACGGTTACTGGAAATTGTTCATGAGTACAGTTGTGTGAATGAAGACCCTTCAGTAACGAGGTTGGGCTCTTTCGTTCATGGGATTTTAAACGAAGTCATTTACCAGTCTTGCGAAATCGTCAGCCTAAGTTGGTATTACTTAGAACCTCAAGGATTTCGTGCGTGCATGTGATTCAAAGAAATGAGATAAGAAGCAAGTTAAAAAAAATTGGAATTCTGTGATGTCAAAATTTATTGACACAAAGCATTAAAACCCCGGCCAAAAGGTTACTTCGTTAATTACCAAGAGTGGTAATCAACTGCTTTCGCATTTTCCCGTGACATACAATCGAATACTTATAGAGAAGTATCGAAGGGGTTCTTTTATAGGCTTAATATGGTGGTTTGCGAATTTCGTTACATATCATCTTAAACATAAGGTGAGTAATTGTAACTGAAATTACTTGTTTGAACATTGTGTTCAGGGACAATATTGCTTTGGCTTATTTTTGAAAAGTGACAAGGATTTCAGATATATACTCACACGAAAATTATATTCAAAAAAAATTTAAGTGTTGGACCCTGTTGGGAAACAAACTTTGTGGGCTTCGAAAATTTGATCAGGATCTCTCATAAGAATGAATATAATTTGGAGTATATGGAATATCAGGTACAGAAACAAGTGTTTCATAAAAATATGGAACATAGTTCCCCGTCAATTCCTTAGCTTGCAAAGTTTGTGGATTTTACTTATTTCACGGACTCATGAAAAAAGATCATTAACACAGAATAATGACATGTCTAAATCACGATTAGTTTGATCAAGTGACTCTTGGACATGTGTCTTTGTGTGTGCATCGTGTTAAGAAATTTTGTGATGAAAAAGATTGGTTATAAGATCGAATGCACCTCTGTTATTTGTGGACCAAACATAAAACTCTTTACTCATTTGAGAAGAGTAAGGTAGCTCTGTTGACTAATGCGAATATAAGCCTGATTGGGAAGAAATTTTAATAAGATAATTTCATTAAGGCTTTCATTTCTCACACATAGAGCCATATGAGGCTTGGGTCAACATGTTGCAGCATGCTTCTAGGGACATCCTAACTAGTACATAGTTGAAAGAAATGATACCTTCCCATAGAAACATAAGCATGACCTCTTCGCATTTTGCTCTTGACTAATACTGAAAACACACAAAACTTTAAAGAACAAAGTAATTTTTTTTTTTGTGATTTTGTATCTTTTAAATATAAAAGAACAAAAACGAAATCTAATTTTAACAATCTTAAGAAAATATTGTTGAGTTTTATATTTTTCGAAAATAAAAGACAAAACAAAAGAAAATCTTTTTGTTGTTTTTGAATTTTTCAAAAAAAATTAGAGAAACAAATGAAAATATTTTTGGTTTTTCGTGTTTTTCACAAAGCAGAAAAGAACAAAATTAAATTGAACCTCAGTTACCAAATATGCGAATGCGAATCAATGCAAAGCCGCTTAACGCACAGTAACTTCTGAATGATTCTGATTCAGAGTTGCTAAATGGACTTTTCATTCTTGAGTGATTGATTTTGGCACTGAATTCGCATCGATCATCCCTAAACCGGCTAAAATTCTCACAAATGATTTTTCATCAAGAGGTTTAGTAAAAATATCAGCAAGTTGTTCAGTGGTTTTAACAAAATGTACTTCAATATTCCCATCTTCCACATGATCTTTGATAAAGTGATATCGAAGAGCAATATGTTTTGTCTTTGAGTGTTGTACTGGATTATAACAAATGCGAATTGCACTTTGAGAATCACAATACAAGGGAATATTTTTCATATTTATAGCATAATCACGAAGTTGACTCTGAATCCAAATGATTTTCGAAGTCAAGCAGCAGCTGAAATATATTCAGCTTCAATAATTGATATAGCAACACAAGTTTTCTTCTTCGACTGCCAACTCACCAATTTTCCATCCAATAGTTGACAACCACCAATTGTACTTTTTCTATCCAAAGTACATCCTCGTAGATCAGAATCTGAAAAAGCTTGAATGAAGAATCCCGATTTTGAAGGATACCAAAGTCCTAACGAAATTGTCCCCTTAAGATAGCGAAAAATATTTTTCACTGCAGTTAAGTGAGGTTCTCTGGGATTAGCTTGATACCTAGCATAATTACATACTGAAAACATAATACTAAGTCTGCTTGCAGTTAAGTACAATAAAGACCCTATCATGCTTCGATAAAGTGTTAAATCAACAGCAGGAGTATCTAACGAAGGAGTTAGTCTTGTTCCCACTGCCATTGGTACTCTAAGCTTTGTGCTGTTTGTCATTCCAAACTTTTCAAGAAAATTCTTTGTACATTTTTCTTGGTTGATTAAAATTCCATCCCTGTTCTGTCTTATATTTAAACCAAGAAAATTATTAATTTTTCCCATCATGCTCATTTCAAATTGACTCTTCATGAGATTTTCAAATTCAGTAGACAATGATGGGTCGGTTAAGCCAAAAATAATATCATCAACATAAATTTGAACAAGCATAAGATGATTCCCAAATTTCTTGTGAAATAATGTGGGATCAACTGATCTTTGTTGAAATTTAGATTGTTTCAAAAAAATTGTAAGTGTTGCGTACCAGGCTCTTGGTGATTGTTTAACCCATAAACTGCTTTGTCTAGTATGTAGACATGATCAGGATGTTCCTTATTTATAAACCTGGTGGTTGTTCAACATAAACTGTTTCTTCTAGTTCTCCATTTAAGAATGCACACTTAACATCCATTTGAAAAAACATCGAAGTCTTTGTGATCTGCATAAGCTAAAAATATGCAAACTGCTTCGAGTCTTGCGACAGGAGAAAATGTTTCTTCATAGTCTATTCCTTCTTATTGCGAATAGCCTTTAACAACTAGTCTAGCTTTATTTCGAATAATATTGCCTTCTTTGTCGGTTTTATTTTTGAAAATCCATTTTAATCCGACAATCGAAACATCTGGAGGTTTAGAAATTAATCTCCAAACCTTGTTTCGTTCAAACTTAGCCAGTTTAGATTGCATAGCAACAACCCAATCTGAGTGTTCCATAGCATTCTTTATTGTCTTTGGCTCTATTTTCGAAATAAAAACATTAAACATACAAAATTCTTGGTTCGCATTCAGTACCTCATTTTTCTCATGAATTTGAGCTCTTGTCAACACACCATCTTGTGGATTCCCAATCACCTGTTCTTTGGGATGATTCCTTGTCCATTTCTCAAGTGGTGGAAAATCAGGATTGAATTCCAATGGTGCATCTTCGTACATATCTTCATTTTCAGATCCTGCAATAGAAAAATTATCATTTAATTCATGAAATTCAAAATTTTCATCAAGATTAATTGTCTCTATTTCATCATTCTCCCCCTCAACATGATGTTCATCTTGATGCTCCCCCTCAAAATGATGTTCTTGTTGAAATTGTGAATGCTCCCCCTCAACTTGATGATTCATAGTCTCATTCTCCCCCTCGAAAGTTTGCTTTCCATGTACATTTGTGATCGTATGCTCCCCCTCCATACGAACTTCAGGCAGACTTTCACAAGATATTGACTTCGTAGTAATTGTTGAATCATCAGTATGTTTTGAGGATTTTGATGTTAGATTATCAGGAGCATGAACTTCCGCATCAATTGCCCTGACAGGAATTCCGAAAATTAAGTCATAATCAAAATCATTGATATCTGAATTTTCAATTTGAGTTTCTAAATCAACAAGAATTGATTTATTTTCAAATTTACTATCCGTTTGTTTAAGATAGTAATCATCAAAGGTTAAGTTGAAAGTTTCTTCAACTTTTCTTGTTCGCTTGTTTAACACCCTATATGCAACTGAATTTTGTGAATATCCTAAGAACATGCCTTCATTAGCTTTAACTTGGAATTTGGTCAAATTATCTTTTAGATTCATTATAAAACATCTGCAACCAAAAACATGGAAAAATTTTACATTAGGTTTTCGATTGTTGAGTATTTCATATGGAGTAACATTGAATCTTCGATGAATGAAAGAACGATTCTGAGTAAAACATGCAGTCGACACAACTTCAGCCCAAAAGATATTGAGGTAAGTTCGCATATGTTAGCATGGTCCTTGCTGCTTCGCATAGAGACCTATTTCTTCTTTCAACAACACCATTTTGTTGTGGAGTGTATGGGGATGAGAAATTATGCGAAATGCTTTTGGCTGTGAGAAATGAATCCAACATTTAATTTTTAAACTCAGAACCATTGTCACTTTTAATTATGTGAACATTCTTTTTAAGACTCATCTCAATCATTTTGATAAAATCAATCATCGTTTGAGCAACTTCAGATTTTAACCTGAGAAAGAATACCCATGTAAATCGAGAAAAATCATCTACAATAACTAAAATGTACCGCTTTTTATTGATTGGAGCAACAGTCGACGGTCTACATAAGTCAAAGTGAAGAAGTTCCAATGGTTCCACGATTTTTGAATCTATCACAACTGGATGACCTTTTCTATGTTGTTTTCCTTGTTCGCAAGCTGCACACAAAGTATCATTGTCAAATTCTAGTACAGGTAAACCTCGAACTAAATCTTCAGTGACAAGCTTGTTAATATTGCGAAAGTTCAAATGAGACAATCTTCTATGCCGAATCCAGCTAACATCATTAGAGGCCTTCGACAATAGACACACTGTAGGTTTGCCCACAATCGGTTTGATGTCGAGAGTGAACATGTCTCCATATCTTTTAGATTTGAGAAGTACTTCATTTGTCTCTACTTTTAAAATGATACTTCTTTCTTCATTGAATACAACCTGATTTCCAGTACCCACAACAAGTTGCGAAACACTAATCAAGTTATGTTAAAGACCTTCGACATAAGCAACCCGGATAACTATGAATTGTAAATTTGTGACTTTTCCATAGCCTTTCACTTGATACTTGTGATTTTTTCCAAATTTGACTACTCTTGCATTTTCCAAGCTTCTATAATCTCGCAAGTTTTCCTTTCTTCCAGTCATGTGACGAGAGCAACCACTATCAATATACCATTTCGCATCATATTGCTCGTCACATATCACCTGTATTTAATGAAAGAATTTAGGAACCCAAGATTTGTTGGGTCCTTCATTAGTAGCACTGAACAAATTCTTTGAATTTAAAAACCACGTTTTCACTTTGTCTGTGACATTATCAATTAAATAAACATCATCAAATCTAGATATTGAAATATAGTTGTTCGATAGTTTTGGATTTCCATTGACTTTTACCTCATCCTTCACAACCTTTGCAACTTTCACAATTGGTTTCCACTTTGGTACTGGAACTTGCGAATCATGACATGATAAATTTCCAGTAGAAGACTCATTCACAAACTTGTCAAATGCAGTCTTTATCTGTTGTTTTGAAAACTTTCCATTTTGGTATTGTTTTCCTTGCCCTTCAAGCCAATTATTGAACGTATATACATCAGATTTTCCTTTTATATAAGAAACTTTGGTTGGTTTTGTTTGAGTTTTGACATTCAAAGTTGGTGAATTATTCATTAATTTTCTAACATTTTGAAATTATGATCATTTACAAAATTTTACGAAGTCTCAAATTTTCTAATGTTGTCAAATTCTCGAACAGATTCATCTTTATTTTTCATTGAAATTTTTTCAACAGAATATATCGGTTTGTGAAAACTTGTATCCTTTTGTTTATTTGTTTTCTGAAATTTTGATGGTTTTTTTCTCGTAATTTGTGCTTTCGCAACTTTTGGTTTATCATTAGACACAACTTGCCAAAAGATTGTTTTTCTTGCTTTTCTTTTTGAAACATTGTTTTCTTTTGAATACTTTCTAACCATCAAATTAAATTCATGAGAATTCAATTTCAATTCCATCTTTGGTTTTTCATCTTTTTCAAAAACTTTGTTTTATTTTTCATTTTTAACCACCCATTTTTGTGTTGATTTTTGGTGTTGAAAAACATAAGAGTTTTGAATTAAATTGTTTTCTACCGTATTTTGATTTGCAAAGAAACCTTCGGTAGTTGACCTTTTGTTGTCATTTTCAACCATTTGGTTGAACTCATGCTTGATTTTCTAAACATTTTCAGTTGTAACGAAGACTTGATTTGGAAAAATCATGTTATCAGTGCATGTAAAATTCGGATAGACCACAGTGTTGGTTTCCAAATAATGTGCACCTTTGTCATTAAGAACTTTGTCAAATTCTTTTGTATCACCAAACACTTGATTAACAACCACACATTGAGGTGATTCATGTGAATCTTTCATTTCTTCTTCATCTTCATCAGTGTCATCTGACTTACATCTTTCAACTTCCACATTGTCAAAGTCACAAGTTTGCGAAGTAGAGGGTTTATCATTTTCATCCTTTACTATCGAATTAACTATAATTTCTTTACCTTTGACCTTAGATGTGATATTAATGATAGAAAGTTGAGAACAATCAACCTCTTCGATCTCACTGATTTCACTCACATTATCTGATTTGTCATCGACATCAGCATAATTGTGTTGAGAATCAAGAGTTGAAGTTTCAGTTTTCTTCAATATTTTCACCATGTTCATTCATTGTCAAGATTTCATTAACAATATTAACCAATTCATTCACATTCAAAAATTCATCAATTTTGACAATACCAAATGCGAACCTATCATCAGTTATTTTGTCAAACTGAGGAATAGTATTCTCACAATCATAAGAAATAACATCAACTTTTTCGCGTTCAAATTCAAGAAAAGGTAGTAGTTTCCTATGTTGTTCTTTGCTTATCTCAGATGAATGATGTAAAGCAGTTAACTTCGCATATAAACGTTTAGCAGAGTTACAACAAATGTTTCTTCGTGCTAGTAACAACCTAACTTCTTTATCAAGCTTGTCCCTATCACAATTTACATTTTTCATTTGTAATTCAAGTTTATCTACTCTGCTTCGTTTTATTTCTAATTGTCTTCTTGTCTCAACTAGTTGCGAATTTAGATTTTGTGCTTCAGTACTAGCAGACACAATAACAGCATCAAAATAAACAACAATATCATCAAATGAAGTTATTTCAGCATCATAAGCAGATAAAGGAATATTAAAGGATTCAAGAATAGCACGTACCTTAGTGGTCATTGGAGATTCATCAGTGGACTTGGACACAAAGCATCGTCCAGAAACATTCTCTTCACAATTATCTTCATAACTTGCGAACATTGCACCATGAGTTGGATGTCTCATCAGACTGATAGGTTCCACTTTCTTCTTCATCAGACTCTCCTTTTGCAACCAAAGACAATCCTTTCGCCTTCGCACGCACCTCCTCAAGCTTCTCTGAGTAGTAGGCTTCATCTTTGATTTTGCTCTTCCTCTCCTCTTTCTTTCTCAACATGCAATCAGCTGCGAAGTGATTTGCACCATTGCAGTAATGACAATCAATTCCAGAACCACCTTTTAGTTTCTTCTCTGCTTTTGCATCTTTCTGCTTTTCTTCAACCTTCTCAAATTTCTTCTTTTCCTCACCTCCAGCTTTTATGAATCCGATCTTCGCATCAGTTTGCTTCCCTTTTGGATTAAAAGGCTTTTTGAAAAATTTCTTAACTTTGTTATTCGAATAAAATGCAACTGCTTCATCATCAGAATTCATTAAGAAACCTTCATTGTCAGATTCTTCTTTCTCACCAGCATCAATTTCAGTAACCTTCGAAACTGAAGCCAATGGTCCTCCTAGACTCTGTTTTGGATCTTCAAGCATTTCTGTAACTTTGCTTTCATGTGTTTTCAGCTGGTTGTAGAGATCATTCAACGTAGTTGTATCAAAACTTTCTTGGTTCTTTATCATCATACTCACACTACGCCATTCTTTGCGAAGACCCATGATGAATGTCAGATTGAATTCCATGAGAGATCTTGAGATTCCATACCTACTGCATCGATAAACAAGCTCATTCAGAAAATCATAGTAGTTTTCAATTGTTTCAGCATCCTTTTGTCTGAATTCATTAAGCTCAACAAGACATTGCTTAACGGAATTGATCTTTGGCTTCTCACTTCCTTGATACTTCTCTTTCATAGTAGTCCAAATTTCCTTAGTTGTTTTACAACTACGAATGTAATTGTAAACCATAGGAGGCAGAGCACCTCTTAGCTACCTCATACATCTTTTCTCATTCTTCTTCATGCGATTCTGTTGTTCAGCAACTTCATTTGAAGAAGCAGATGGTCCAATTGACTGAACATTTTTAGGAGGTAGAAATTTTCCACTGATACAATTCCATAGTTCTTCATCAATTCCATTAAAGTAATCCTCCATCCTATCAGCCCACTAATCATAGTACTTAGGTATTAACATTGGAATTTTGGTTGAAGAACCAAGTACGTGAGAGAAAGAAGTCATGGTATTCATGTTGAAGTTCGCCATTGATGAACACGAGAATTTTTCAGAAAAACTTGATGAATTTGTGAATTGATCAAATGAATTGATCACTGATTGCTAATCGATCACTTGAGTAAACAATTCAAATGCAGAATCGATTCAAATCTGAAGATCAAGAGAGATTTTCAGAACCAAAATGCGCGGAAATTTTTTGAGTAAAATCACTACTCAAAAAGCAAACGATTCTAAAACGAAAATCAGATCAATGCAGTTTGAATCCTGCTCTGATACTAATTGAAGAGAATTGTAATCGAGATTTAGAAAGCAATCATGATTATATGAATGAAAAGTAAGAACACAAGGAATAAATATTAATCAGATCTTATATTGATAAAGAAACTGATTACAGACTAAGCCGAGAAAAATGCAAATGACTATAGAATCACTCCTTGAATCATTCGTTACTCTACTTCTAACCTCAATCCCTATTTATAGGAAACCTGAGTGTACAAAAAATATACTAAGTCCTTAACAATACGCTTTGCATAAATGAAGACTTAGTAAAATAACTAATATGCGAAACTAAGAACAGACACTTCGACTTTTACAATTTCTAGACTCTACATGGTCGGCAACAGACCATAGATCCGATCAAACAATAGCATAAAGCATCACAAATCATTTAGCACATAAAAGCATTTTAGGCATCTTCCCTAATTAAGCTAGTGCTTGTGTCTATTTAGGTGTACTTCCTAAAATATATTAGACACACTCCTCACGATCATCGCTTAGCATTCTAAGTTTAAGTCTAGAAATAAATCATTATTCTTAGTTCGCTTAAACTAAGACTCTGATACCAACTGTGACATCCTCATTTTTCACGGACAGAAAAGACCGATTTTTTTATGCTTCATAAAAATCAGAGTACTTCTTTTAATACAAATGTTGCGGAATTTGTTCCCAGTAAAACATGATAAATATGTTATCAAAGCATTTCTGAAGAAATGTATTTTTATTCATTTTAAAACATTTGGGATGTCATCGTCAATAAAGAAACATAAGCATAAACAGAACTTACATTCATTATCACTAGTGATCTATATCTCCTTAATCTCTCAGTGTAATGTGACTTCATATCAACACCTGTGATATAAATAAACTGAGGGGTCAGGTTGGGAAACTTGGTGAGTACATAGGGTTTTCAAACCACAATAATATAATTATTATGTTTAATCGTCAAACAGTTAACCCAATTACTCATCCTCATTATCTTCTTTACTCTTAAGGGTCTACCCTAAGAATCAGCTACTCCTCGTTAATTCATTCCTAAGGATCATCCTAAGGAATCGGCACGAAATCCATCGTTGCCAGGGTTTACTCAACGGGAACTAAATCCATAGTTTCTAGGGTTTTCTCAACATGCACTAAATCCATAGCTGCTAGGGCTATTTCGTTTATTGACACTATCCACTCGCAATACATGTCAATGGGTTTTTAGAGTACACCGGTGAACACATCGTTCACAACACCTACTGGTTGTGAGCCTCTAGTGTTCCATTGGACTGTCTAGAATAGTCCATGGTTGTCATCCATACTCTGCTAAATGACGGGGCCATCATTTGGAAAAAAGGCTTCTCACATCGTCCACCTCTCACCCTCACCTCACGGTCTATTTCACCTCTCAACTTATCATCCAACTCATACTCCATCTATTACATCTACCCATGTTTTATCCCAACATTATCGTAGATATAAAATACATATACAGTTTAAATCGTTTAAAACATGTATAAAATCGTTCATCCAGCATAGATACAGATACTATTTACACATAGCACGTAGTTTATATAAAATACTTCATATATATGTGTAAGATGGAAGGGACCATGCACTCACTTGAAAAGGTGTTGATTCCAAACTCAAACAGCGCTTCGCTTCTTAAAAATAATTTCCTTCGACGAAACCTAGTATTATTACCACTAGAGTTTAGTTTTTTTAACGTTAACCGCGACTAGTTAATAGTCTAGCTATTATTACTATTATATAAGCGTTAAATAACACTAAATATAACTCATAACAATAGCCCAAATAATTATTTTAAGGTCCTAATAATGTTATTATAATTAAATAAAAGTTATATTAAATATAGTATAGGCGTAGCTCACTTACAACGGGTTTTTATTAAAAACCGGGCTTTGCTGGAGCAGCTTTTCCGAGCCGAAAGCTTTTTTTCTCGGAGCCGTCGGGCGCTCCGGGGCTTCCTTCTCGTGCTAGGGAGGTTCCCTAGACTTGGGAGGGGTTTAGGGAGGCTAGAGAGAAGTTAGAGAGAGAAATAAATGTTTATGGTGTGAACAAATAATGAAGGGTTCACCCTTTATTTATATGGATTTTATAGTAAAGTAGCCGCTAAGTTCCGTCCGTATCTTCCGCGTACGAGCTCCGTTTTCTACGTCTTTATATCCACGCGTTGGCATTTACGAGGACTACAACTTTCATTTATACCTCGTCGGCTAATTCTCCTTCTATCTCAGATTTACAAAAACTGTATCGTATTTATCGCGCTCGAAGAGTAGCGACTAAGCTTCGTCCATATCTTTCGCATACGAGCTCCGTTTCCGACTTTATTTATATCCACGCGTTGGTATTTACGATTAATACAACTTTCATTTAGATCTCGTTGGCTAATTCTTAATCTATCTCGGATTTACAAAATTGTATCGAATTTGCAGCGCTCGAAAAGTAGAGGCTAAGCTTCGTCCATAACTTTCGCATACGAGCTCCGTTTTTTACTATCTTTTTATCGTTTAACTCCTATTAACGATATCTTCATTTCTCGTTTAGTTTATTTTGGCTGAAAATCGACCGATCTAAAATTCGAGTTTTCGGGCTGTACATTGTTATGCTAAATTTTAGAAAAATCATAACTTCCTCATACGAAGTCAGATTTGGGCGTTCTTTTTATGGACACTCTCGGTTTAACATTTTCTACGACGTTGGTTTAGATTGTTAAGGCTAAAAGTCGCTCTATCATAAATTCACTATTTACACTTCCCGGTGTTGTCCCGGTTCCGTCGCGAAACTTCGACGGGTCATAACTTCTTCGTTATAACTCGGATTTCGGCGCTCTTTATATGTACGGAAACCTTGTAACATATACTACAAATTGGTTAAGATTATTTATTCTAAATAATCTTTTTTTGAAAAGTTATTTCCGACCCCTATTATCTCTAAATTAACTAGTGCGGATCTACAGGCGTTACAATATGGGATGAAGTTTTCTAATCTATTAACAATATAATTTTGTAAATTTATAAAAGATTAAAGATATAATATAAATAAATAAATAAAATATTATTATTCGGTTTTTTGGACTATTTGGTTCTTATTTTATAAACCAAAATCAATCCAAAATCCAAAATAAAAATTCGGTTTTGCTAAAAATCAATCCAAAAATCCGAATATCCGAACTAAATAGTCCAATCCAAATTGTCCGATTGGAAAATTCGTTTTTATCCAAATAGTGAATAGTCCTATTTACCTGGACTGCCATGGGCACCCCCACATGGTCTTACATCCAAGTGTCATGGGCTCTTCTCGGGGCCTTTCATGCAAGTAACATAGAGTCAACTAGCATACCACATATCACAGAAATAACTAGCATACCGCATAACGCATAATGGCTAACATACCACATAAAACATAATTGGACGGCCTTAGTTCCTTCGACCCATTGGTATGGTGAGGAGACTCACCTCGCACTGCTAAAGTCCTGCGGATAAAACTCCAGCTGCTGGTTGACAGATTCCCGAACTGTCAACATCAAAACAACACCACATTAATAATTGGGTTCCAATACATAACCATAAGTCCATGCTTGGGGTAAAAGATTACTTTACCCCCAACCTAGCTTGATCCCAGCCCAAGGCCCAACACACACTCTAAAGGCCCAAAAGTCAAATAATGAACCAAGGTCCAACAAATACACTTCCAACCTCTCCTTTTCTCTTTCTTTCGAATTAAATCCTAATACAACCATTCAGCCCTCAACATTCCAAAATCCTTTCAATTTAAGTCCAATATTTACCAAACACCCGCTTGACTTTTGAAAACCTTTACAAAATAAATCCCATAGATACACTTTAACAGCCAAAACCAACACCCTGCTAAATATTATTGACTTTGGCTACAATAATATAAAATAATAATAATAATAATTACATCTCGGGGTTTTGAGTTTATTATTTATTTAATTTCAAACGGAATGTTACAGGTGACACATATCAAATCCACTCCACGCGCTGTCTGTGGCAACTTGGTGACGAAGTCTAATGGTTGCATCTTTCCATGATGTCTCTGATGTTCGGCCTTAACTTTACTGCAAGTCAAGCACCTCTCTACATACCATGCTACATCTCGCTTCATACATGGCCACCAATAATCATGGCAGAGATATCTATACCTCTTTTTTCACTCCGAGATGAATAGAGAATCTCGAATTGTGCGCCTATTCCATCAAAACATGTCGTGCACCAGTCCAGTACGGAATCCACACCATCCGATGAAGGGTCAATAACCCCTAGCTATAATAATCGCACGAAACCACCTGACCCACAATGTGATCACTCTTATGGTGCTCTTCCTTCATAGTCTCAATCTGAGCCTCTCGGATCTTCTCTAAAAGTGGAATAATCACTGTCATCCTCAAACACATATCTCTGATCGGATCTGTGACCGCCTAGCGGCAGAGAGCATCGGCTACCATGTTGCCTTCCCCGGATGGTAAAGGATATCATAATCATAATCCTTCACCACATCCAACCGCCTACGCTGCCTCATGTTTGGATTCGGCAGATTCATCAAAGAACTTAGGCTCTTGTGTTCCGTGTATATAATACAACAAACTCTATATAGGTAATGCCGCCAAATCTTAAGGGCGAACACCACAGCCACCAACTACAAATCATGCATAGGATAGTTCGCCTCATGAGGCTTCAACTGCCTCGAAGCATAAGAAATAATATGACCCTCAACATAAAAAAATGCACCCAAACCCGTGATCTATGCATCACAATAAACCACAAAATCCTCAACACCCTCTGGCAGGGTCAGAATTGGACGCCTCACACAGTTTCTGTCTTAAGGTCTCAAAGGCTTCCTGCTACTCAAGCCCCCAGCAAAAAGTGATAGTCTTCTTCGTCAACCAAGTCAGAGGAACTGATATCCTAGAGAAATCATGAATGAATCTCCGATAGTAACCTGCCAAACCAAGGAAACTTCGAATCTCAGATGGAGACTTCGGAACTTCCCATCTTATCACCGCCTCAAATTTGGCTAGTTCGACCGGGATACCATTCTGGTTGACAAGGTTCCTTAGAAATTGCACCTCGCGCAACAAGAACTCACACTTGGAGAACATTGCATACAATATCTCCATCCTCAAGGTCTCTAATACCTCACTCAAATGATCCACATGCAGCTCCTAGGTCTGAGAATAGACCAGGATGTCCTCGATAAACACTATCACAGACCATTCCAACATGGATCTGCATACACGATTAATGAAGTCAATGAATGTGGCTGGAGCATTTGTGATCCCGAAGGGCATCACCGCTAACTCGTAATGGCCATAACGAGTTCGTAAGGTCGTCTTCTGCATATCCTCCTCTCTAAATCTCATATGATAATAACCCAAACGTAGATCAATCTTGGAAAAACAAGATGCACCCTGGAGTCGGTGAAATAAATCATCAATCCTCATGAGTAGATAATGGTTCTTCACCATTAGCTTATTTAGCTCCCGGTAATCGATACACATCTGATATGACCCATCATTTTTCTTCACAAACAAGATCGATGCTCCTCATGGTGAACTACTAGTCTGAATAAATCCCTTATCTAAAAGCTCCTGTAGGTGTGTAGACAAATCCTGCATCTCTGGAGGTGCTAACCGATAAGGTGGTTTGGCTATCGGAGCCGCACCGGGAACCAAGTCAATCTGAAACTCCAGTTGCCTCTCTGGAGGTACTCCAAGCAACTCATACGGGAAAACATCTGTGACATCCCCTAATTTCTCAGACAGAAAATACTGATTTAATTTATGCTTTTTAAAATCAAATCAGACAAATCTTTATAAAAGATGTTGCAGGATTGGTCCCCAAAACAAAATATGATAAAATTTTGTCAAAACCTTTCTTTAAGAAATATATCATTTCCTTTTATATCAAAACCTCGGGATGTAATGTTCCGATACAGATCAAAAGCATAAACAAGACATTATAAGCCTTACAACAGTTATTTATAACTACTGGCCTATAATCCAAAATCACTCATCATCATCATCCGACTATGCTCGGAGTCCTCTACCTGTAATATAAACAGCTGAGTGAGTCAGGCTTGGAAACCTGGTGAGTATATAGGGTTTTCAACCCACAATACATAATTTAATATGCTTAAACATCAATCAATCAACTGAATTACCCCAACCCCATTATCTTATTTATTTCATAAGGGTTTACCCTAAGAATCAACTATCACTCCTTCCTAAGGATTCATCCTAAGGAATAGACACAAAGTCACCTCGTCATCGGGGTTTATACAACGGGAACTAAGTACATAGCTGCCAAGGTTTATTCAACATGTGCTAAGTTCATAGCTCTCATTTATCGATAGTAGTATTTATAGGTATCCCTCCCCCCCACTGCAATACATGTCAATGGGTTTTTAGAGTACAACAAATGAACATATAGTTCATTACACCTACAGGTTGCGGGCCTGCTAGTGTTCCACAGACTGTCTAGAATAGTCCATAGTTGTCATCCATACTCTGCTGAATGACGGGGGGCCCATGTTTGGGTAAGGGCTTTTCTCATATTGCACCACTCACGCCACACGTTTGGGTAAGGGCTTCACCCCTCACTATCAACTCATGATCTCATTTCACCACTCACTCTCAACTCATGATCTCTGTCACTGATCATCTCATCTATCCAACTCACCTTTCATCACACCCACTATTTCATCTACCCATGTTTCACCCAACATTTTTTGTAGATAAAAATACATATACAGTTTAAATTATTTAAAAGCATGTATACATCATTCCTATAACACCTATCTCAAATAAACGAACAATATATATTCACACAACACGTATCTTATGTAAAATACTTCATATCTATGTGTAAGGTGAAAGTAACTACACACTCACCTGATTTAATGAAAATCGGGTAAAAATTCGTTTCCTAAAATGATCGTTTCTAATAAAACCGGGAGTTTTATTGAGAAATCGGGCTCTACGAGGGTCGGGCTTCGAAATCGAAAAGATAAATTTCCCGGGTTCTCGGGCACTTCGTGGCGTATTCCGGGTGTTATAATCGATATCGGGGCTTCGGGGAATGTTAAGATGAAGAAAATATGGAAAAAGGGGTTAAAGTGGCAAAACTCCAAAACTACCCGAGAAGGCTCGCATACCCCTTCTATTTATAGGGTCCGAAGGTCGACTAGGGAGGTGGGGTCCGCAGGCAAGGGTGCGCAGGTGCTCGCACAAGGGTTGCGCATGCGAGGACCTCGCTGACGGCTTCTGATTGGACCGTTTCAGACAGCTCCTCGGTTCGGACACGTTGCTGATGACACACCGAGATCGGACACGGGGCCGTCTCTTATTGCACCGAACCTTCGGTGCGAGGACGGTGCGACACGCCTCGCCAGCTGGCCTCCAGTGACTCAGCAGTTCGGATACGTGGCAAGCATGCAGCGAGGATGACGTGGCATTTCCGGGTGAAGCTTATCTATGCGAAATTTCTCGGTTTTCGCGCCAAAACTTCGAAAATCCATAACTTTCGCATATGAGCTCCATTTTTGATGTTTTTTATATGCACGTGTAGGTAAAATTACGCTCTACAACTTTCCTTTAGACTTCGTCGGCTAATTTTGAATTTAATTTTTATATTATTATTTTTAACAGACCGGGACAGGAAATCTATTAAAAATTCATAACTTCTTCATCCGACGTTCGTTTTCATCAGACTTTTTACCGTTGTGCTACTAATGACAAGACCTTCGATTCTCGTTTCGGTCGTGTCAGCTAAAAATCACTCGATCTAAAATTCGAGTTTTTAGCTGTCTACTACTAAGCTGAAACTTCGAAAAATCATAACTTCCTCACACGAAGTTAGATTTGGGCGTTCTTTTTATACATGGCAAGCATGCAGCGAGGATGACGTGGCATTTCCGGGTGAAGCTTATCTATGCGAAATTTTTCGGTTTTCGCGCCATAACTTCGAAAATCCATAACTTTCGCATATGAGCTCCGTTTTGATGTTCTTTATATGCACGCATAGGTAAAATTACGCTCTACAACTTTCCTTTAGACTTCGTCGGCTAATTTTGACTTGAATTTTTATATTATTATTTTTAACAGACCGGGACAGGAAATCCCTTAAAAATTCATAACATCTTCATCCGACGTCCGTTTTCATCAGACTTTTTACCGTTGTGCTACTAATGACAAGACCTTCGATTCTCGTTTCGGTCGTGTCGGCTAAAAATCACTCGATCTAAAATTCGAGTTTTTATCTGTCTACTGCTAAGCTGAAACTTCGAAAAATCATAACTTCCCCACACGAAGTTAGATTTGGGCGTTCTTTTTATACATACTCTCGGTTTAACGAGTACTACGAGTTTCGTTTAGATTACTAAGGCTAAAAAGTGGTTTATCAAAAACTCATTTTTTATGACATTCGGCACCGTGTCGGTTTATCGTGAAACTTCGACATGTCATAACTTCTTCGTTATAACTTGGATTTCAGCATTCTTTATATATCCATAATCCTTGTCACGCCCACTACAAGTTTCTTAATAGATATCGGCTTTATCTAAAATTTAATTTTTGACGCTCATTTTTATTCTTAATTAATTAAATCCTAATAATTAAGCATAAAACACATAATTCAATTTCATTTCTTCTAAATGAGTTACAAATGTTAACCTAGACCATTATGTAAATATTAATGCCTAGCCTAGAAACACAGGCGTTACAACATTCGGATATTCCTCCCGGGTATCCATAACATAGGTGACAAATCCGGAACAACTGTCCTGAAGATGTCGTCTGGCCCTAACTGTTAAACATAAAATCGGTCTGCCCTGAACACCCTCTCTCTAAATCTCCAACTCTCCCCAACTTGGGCACCGAATACGCATCAACGGTTGCTCGCAATCAATCATTTCCCCATTGGGGCTGAGCAAATCCATCCCTACCATAACCTTGATCTCACACAGGGTAATAGGAACCAAATCGATTGGATACCGCTCACTAAATAACTCTAGAACACCACCCCGATGAACCCTAGATACTCACACAAGATGATTGTCGATAATCTCAACCTCTAGTGGATAATCCAGCTCCCCTGGAGCATCGGCAAACCTCTTGCTGAGTTGAAGAGATACAAAGGATCGGGTAGCCCCCAAATCAAACAATATTAAGGAAAATATACCATTCACAAATGATCCTCAAACAAAACAAACAGATATAAGTAGAAAATCAACATAAATAAAGGGATAAGGAGAAGATACATACCCGTCACCATATCTGGTGTTGCATGAGCCTCCTCATTGTCAGGTGGAAAGCCCTGCTCCTCATAACAGGCTCCTCCGCCTTGCCTTGCCTTGCCGGCCATCTGTAATTAGCAAGGTCGCCAGTACGGGTGCTATAATTGGTCCCATTGTTGCTAAACTTGAGAAATTGGCCTTCTTATGTCCCCTATGATTGCCATGAAATCAAATTAGATCAGATACCTGGGTGGTGGTAGTGGTGGCAGTGCAATCCCTGCTGAAATGACCCGTGTTTCCGCACTTAAAGCAGCCATAACCACCCACCCTGCACACCCTATCATGGATCTTGCCACACTTACTGTTGTGTCCCTAACCTTACTGGCCCCTTGACCTCGAATCAGAAATCTTGGGCCTCTTTCTGGAACCTTCAGAACTCTGAACTCTTGCCTTGTCGGCCATCTGTAATTCGCAAGGTCATCGGAGCGGGTGCTACAATTGGTCCCATTGTTGCTAAAGTCTAGCAATTGGCCTTCTTATAGCCCTTCTAATAGCAATGAAATATAATTAGATTAGATACATGGGTGGTGGTGCTGGTGGTGGCAGTGTAATCCCTGTTGAAAGGACCTTTCTTGCCGCACTTAAAATAGCTAGAACCACCCACCCTGCACGTCCTATCGTGCATCCTGCCGCACTTACTACTCTGGCCCCAATGCTACTAGCCCGTCGATCTCGAATCAAAAATATTTGGCGTCTTTCCCAAAGCCTCTGAACTCTTAACCTGATCTAACTTCCTCTTCCTCTCCATCTCCAAGTCAATCTCCTTCTCTCTGGCTCATGCTATCATATCCTTTAATTAGTGTCTTGCAACTGGATCAATTCATATAATGTCAGATATCGCTTCTCAACATCTTGTGGTACCTCGCCTTCTTCCTCTCCTCATCTACCACATATTGTGGAAGCAATAACGCCCTCTCACGGAAGATAGCAGTGATCTCCGCTACCGTCTCAGTAGTCTGGCGAAGGTCCTGAAACTCCCTTTTCCAAGTGTTAGACCTCAATCCTAGGTGCGAACTCAGCCTAAAATCTCGCCACAAAATCCTCCCAGGTTATCGACTTAATCATATAACCTCCCAAAGCATTCCCAACCTCCTCCCATCAGTCTCAAGCTCTGTCCTTCAGAAGATAGGATGCAAGTCAGGCCTTCGCTTCCTCAGGACAAAGGCTAGATCAGAAGGCATTCCCAACGTCTGCTAACCACCGCCTGCTCACAAGCGGGATCTTCTTCCCGAAGAACTCCGACGCTCCACATGCCCGAAACACATTGAAAGTCAAAGTGCGAGCTCCCATCATCGCCACCATCTTAGAATGAAAAGCGCCCATGCGCTCATCGAAAATCTCCATGACACACACCTTCATCGTACCAAAGATCACAGGAGTCTGTTCTAGAATGTTGTGGGTAATCTCTGATGAAATGAACTCCCGCATCTGATCATCCAAATATACGACAAGAGAGTCTAAACCTGAACCCTCATCGGCCCTATAACCATTACCATATCCTCCTCAAGTAACCACCATACTGAAAATAGATCATTCAAACCATCAGAACACACACACACACACACATATATATATATATATATATATATATATATATATATATATATATATATATGTGTGTGTGTGTGTGTATGTGTGAGAGAGAGAGAGAGAGAGATAGAGAGAGAGGAATCCCATATTCTATAAGCTTCCTGGTATCATTATGGCTTTCCATGAATCAAGTACGGATCCTCCGCTTCCAATAGTACGGGCCCAATAATTCTTTCCACATCTATCCATACTGTCTTTAAGGATCACCCCGAATCCTACAAGTCACTCCTTTATCAATACATACAACCCTCAACAAGACAATGCTCCCAGCACCGAATCTCTTCCTAGGTTTTCCTAGGGCTACCCCTACACTACTCCTCGCCATCAGTTGCAGAAGGAATTCCCCATAAAACCCTCTAACTATCCCAAAAATACAATTACATATCACCGACACCAGATAATTCTTTCAATGAAAGGTCTCATGCTATAATGGTTGGACTCACACAAGAGCTACGCAGTAGAATTAAAACCTAGCCTTCTAAAATAATCTAGTCTCAATAATGTGTAACTTAGCATATTCGTTTACTAGTTAGCTGAAGTTAATGGGAACTCATAAAAAATCACAAAGAAAGAAGCATTCGAGCATCGAGTAACCGAAATCAAGCATAACCTAATCAGGTCATCCTGTCACTAACTGATCAGTACAAGCATGCAAGTCTACTAGCTCAAACAACAGACATACAAAGGCATCTCTCCTAGCCTTATATCATGCAATCCTGAGCAGATCCTTAGCCCTAATCTAGCATACGATTCACAGATTCACAATTCAATGTATAACATAAAACATGTATGGGTATTTTGGGAAAACTTACTTGATCCCGGTCGATTGCATGCACCACACCCCTTTCTTTTATTAGAAAACTCAATTTTATAAAAAATTTCGTTTATGAAAAAAATATACCAAATTCTCAGTTTGAGTTCAGACACACTCGAGAGTATGCCTGATGTAACAATTAGTAAAAATAGGAACGATCGTACGATGCTAAGTTTTGATTCTTAAGCAATATGAGTATTTTATCAAAAATGGTTGAAGGAATCTAACTTGTTTTATTTAGATAAGTTCTTGTGAAATATAAAACAAGTAACTATTGATAAATTTCGTTATGATGTATGACTACGAACCATCACCGGCTTGTGAAAATTAGCATATAACATCATTTGAACGCAACAAACTTAATTTATGTATCAACGTGTCTTTAGTTGATAAGTAAGTTAAGTTCTATGTAAAATTTGTTCTTAATACTTGTGAAGGATCTAAATTTGACAAATATATGAACCAAAGTGACAAAATGTGTTTAACGATATGGTTAACCGGTTAAATATCACGAAATTATACCTTGGTCAATAAATTTTATATTTAAATAAATAAAAATATAGAATGCGTTATTATAAGGGATAATTAGAATGTATTTAAGTGGTTTTGAATAAAAATAATAAAACATAACATTTAAGTTCAAATACAAAAAAACTACATTGTTATTTTGTACTAAAAATACATGTATGTATTTATACATATGTATTATTATCTAGTGGATGACTAGTTATGGGTCATGACTTGAAGAGATTTATGTAAGGAATATGGTGTCTAAATCAATTAAGATAAGAGAAATGGTTGAGATAAGTGCCAACTTAACTAATAAGTGCTTAATAACTTAAGACATTTTACTAAGAATGCTTCTTAATCCCTCTTCTAATTTTAGGGATTAAGACCTTCCGTCTCCATAACGAGAACTTCTAACTAACTAACTAACTAGTATTTAGTTAGTTAACTTACCCTATCTCTAAGCAACCACCCAAGCAAGTGGCTAGGCAAGATCAGATCACATAACTTCCCATCCCATCACAAGCTAGTCTAGGTTTTGTCCCCTTATCCTCTTCCACTCTTTCCTCCTTCATATCCATGAAATTTCCTCTTAGCCAATACTCCAGGGAATTACTCTCAACCTTCATCTCATTTTCAGCCATAAGAACTTCCTTCCAAAGGCCTTAAAACCGTGAACTAAAGGGTTGTTGTCCCTTTTGTGTTTCATCCACCATTTCACCCATCTACACCTTCCTTTTGCTTGATATTTTTACCACAAAATACCCCTGGAAGTTAGTTGTTATGCAAATCAAAATTATAGATTCAAAACAGTGAGTAAACTACCCTTTTTCTTACTCTTTTGCTGTGGAGTTTTCGTGACAGCAACATAGCTAAAATAGTGGCTGTTTTGGAGCATCAAACCAACACCTAGAAGTTCTTCATCTTCAACCTTCAATTCTTCAAGTATTCACATAAGTTGAGTTCATACTCCTACATTTTCATGCTTTCTTCAAGTTTTAAGGGGGGGGGGGGGGAATACAAGTTAGAACGCTAAAGATAACTTAAATTTATAAGACAACTTTCTACAGAATAGTTGAGTCCAGTTCACGAACTGTTTTGACCATCTTAAACTTAATATATTTCAAAACTGTACTATATGCAAATAGTTCAGGTTTATACCTTTCTAAAGACTAATCGCACGCATTCATATGATTTTTATACAATTTGTGGCGATTTTTATAAACTACCTGTCATTTCAAAAGTGATTTCGGACCAGTCTGTGAAGATGACCATTTTCACACTAGTTTGAGACCACTAAAAATCATAATAAAAATTAGGAACAAAGTAGACTCATTTTCTATGCTCTCAGAGGTTACGGATTCAGTTTTCGACTTACGATTATTTTTTATATGTTTTCTAAAAACAGGGACAGTAAAGGGTAAAACTGTCAAAAGTGGTTTATAGATTTATTAACACCTTGTAACATTTTTGAGCAACGTTTATACATTAAGGAAGTTAAAAAACAATCATTTAAATACTTTTAATTGCTATTTTAACAAAAAGTGATAAGTAGAAAAAGGTCTTTACTGTCAAACTTAAGGATTATTTCATGCAAAGTTTCTAATAAAAAAAACGTAAGAGTATGAACAACAATTACGAAACATATCAAATCATATTTTAAAATATATATATATATATATATATATATATATATATATATATATATATATATATATATATATATATATATATATAACCCATTTGCATATATATGTTTTCTTAAAATACAAATATATTTTACGAAACTATATCCCATTTGTATCCCGTTGAGCAAAGGGTAGAATATCATCAAATGCATATCTGAAGATTTCACGTCATCTTTCATAGCTATCCCAGTCTTAGGGGATGATCATTTATACAAATATTTTTAGCACGAAAACATGTAAACTTGTTGATCAAATTTAGTGAGTTTTGTCTTCACGGTACCTTCTAAAGTACACACGAAAGTCCTGTTAAATATAACTAGAGTCTCTTGTAGGGAGAGTGTGATGGTTGTGTATAGATCTATATTGGGACTAACAATCCCGCACCTTAGCTTCTTGCAACAGCTGGACCGGCAGGTCTGGGGTGACTAATGTCATAACAAAATCGACACCTGAAGAACGTTGCGAACAAGGCAGTATGGGTCAATCAAGCATGGTTATAAGATAAAAATGAAAACTTACATAAAACAACAACGACACTTGTAGTTTACGCAAAGACAGTCTTCAACAGTTTTATATACAAAAAAAACTGTATAACATCATTTTAAGTAGGAAAATGACTTATACTCTTCGGTCTTGGTTCATTTAAGGCCACATCTCATTTTAGGGAAACTATAGGATTTTCCGGAAAACAAACATTACTACATTTCGTAGAAAAGGTTTACAAATATACGTACAAATGCTTATGAACTCACCAACTTAAATGTTGATACTCTATTTTCAAATAACTTGTATTCTCAGGAAATCAGTAAATCAGGTAACAACTGGCTTTGAGGATGGGACGCTTAGGCATCTAAACAAATCTTTTGACAACATATTGTAATTGATATTTTTAAACATGTAATAAGTACAAATGATCTAACTTTTTCCATTATATATATATATATATATATATATATATATATATATATATATATATATATATATATATATGTTGGTTGTGTATGATTTTAAAAATTATACTCAACTGTTATGATACACTACATGATAGTCACCCGACCCTGGACGTTTCCGCCATCCTGGTTTGGGGGTGTGACAGATTGGTATCAGATCATTGTTTATAGTGAGCTAAGTATATCAAACCACATAAGATATACAAACTATAAATACATAGGGACTAAAACTCTATGACTTAACAATTTCAAAATAGGAACATCAGGGGTCCTTTGCTGGTAAGTCTATGTTTACTAAGTGTATACGTTAAGGTGGTATATACTAAAGGTTTTATAGACTTAGAATTTGTGATTTTCACTTTACTTCCTTTTCTTTTTTTGGATGTGGATATAAGGTAAGATCACTTATTCGACTGACTATTCAATCTTGACTGCATATGACCTATATACACAAGGCAACCATAGAAGGACCAGGAATGGACTGATATTTCATGAAAAACGTAAGTGCATACAAACATACTAGTAAGGAGTCATATTAGTAACAAAACAAAAGGTATTAAGATAAGTTAAACACTACGAGTAAGCGTCGGGGTATGTAATCAAGTCTGGGATGGATATAGCCTGATCAACTATATTTATCCAATAGGTAACCAACATATGCCGAGGAATGGTCGTAGTGGATGACGAGTCTAAAACTTACCAACAAACCATATAAAGAAAACTTTAACATACAAACTTAAAATACTATAAGAGTAGTTTGCATTACTGTAGAACCACACACTTAGATTCTTCATATGCTTCTTACCCTTATTCTCGCATAGGCATATCAGCTAGACTTCATCTCCACATGCATCCCTACTATCCTGCCACCGCAGCCAACAAATGGATCGAGAAGGATCCAAAAGAAGATTTTGAAGAGTACCAATAAATGAAATTCGAGGAAGAAGATTTCCGAGAAGGGACCAGATGGAGAAAGAAGTTCGGGAGATACCATCAATAAACCTTACCCTATCAAGAGGAGTGTGAGACCCTCCACCTCTCATTTCAGGAAGCAACCCGCAATTGACTACCTAACCACACGTATAGACTGGAAAGGATAGCTGACGATCCACAGCCGACATCAACTCACTACAACGTACTTCGGTCATAGCACCCACAGGCCGGCAAGCAGATCAAGAGAACAATACGGATCACTTACAGTCCTTAGAAAAGGAGATAGTTGTTATAGGACAAAGAACCCTTACAGCTAAAACCAGGACAATCATCACAGAACTGAGAACAAAGGAGGCCACTCGCGAAATAGAATCATGCCAACACATGAAGGTAATCAGCATACCGGCGCAACACTAGTTCTACAAATGGACCCTACAAGATTTCAAATTGCGATAACAGCCGCCATGACAACAGTCATGGCACACCTCGACGCTAACAAAACAAACAAAAGCGGGAACGATGCTGAAAGTTCCAATCGTAATGAAAACCAAGGACACCCCCGAGTATGTTCCTGCAAGGACGCCTAAATTTACAAACTTGAGAATGCCCACGACAATGAAGGAGTAGTACCCAAGAAACGAAAGTTATGGACCAGGAGAAAGAGTCGTCCGAATCAAGGACCTACCAAAAGACAACAAACAGTGACAGTCCATACCAACACCATCCCTACTACCTCAATGCCGACATGACCATATGCTGGAAACCTACCAAAATGCACCAAGTGTAGCTTTCGTCACAAAGGAAAGTGCAGGGAAATGCACTACATGAACTGTAACAAAAAGGGGCATACCACAAATTTCTGTAGGGTGTCGGCTAAAAAGACCATCCAAGACACAAAAGATGGGATGAGTCGGACCTGCTACAGATGTGGAGAAGTAGGGAATTTCATAAAGGAGTGCCCAAGGATTAAAAACAAAGATGTCAGGAGCGTCGAAAGAGTTTCAGCAACAGAGCGTGGGAAAACAATAATAGACCCGCTGAGATTTCCGGTACGTTCATTCTTGATAGCACATATGCATGAATACTATATAATAGCAACGCGGAGAGGAGTATTGTGAGTCGTAGATTTAATAAATGTCTCAACCAAAAACCTCAAACACTTAAACGAAATATTTACAATAGAATTAGAATGATCAAATCACTATAGATGTGTACATAGGGTGTACTCTAACACTAAATCAACCAATTCGTTCAGATCATCCTAAAACCGGTCACAATAAAAAGTTATGACATTTTCATTTTAACAACGCATTAGTTAGTTTCCTCACCATACCAATATCATATATTATGAAAAGGCCGTTCGCCTAAACCCATCAAGTAACAAAACCCTCGTCGTCTATGGCGACAAACCGGACACAAACCCCCGACTCACCTTTTACATCAATACTCAGAAGTACCTACACAGGAGGTACCATGCCTTCCTAGTCCACAATGTGGATAAGAAACAAGAAGAGAAATACATCAGGGATGTTCCAAAATCCCATAACCTTCCTGATGTATTTCTAGAAAACCTCCCAGGAATACCACTCATACAGCAAGTCGAGTTCAAAATCGACTTAAACACGGCAGCTGTGGAAAAAGTAATTGTAAATACTGTCTCACCCAAAAGTAATCACTTCACTCATGTAGGGACTATGGACTCATGCTAGTGAATCTATGATTACTAAGTGTATATAATAGAGTCATATATAATTAAGATTCTACGGAATTAGGATAGGTAATTCCGCTTTAACTCCTTTTCCTTGTTTGGATGTGGACTTAGAGAAGAATCAATGATTCGACTGTCATTCGATCTTAATTTTATACGAATTATATACATAAGGAGATGATAGATGAACCAAGTATGGTCATACCATGAATTTTAGGACAAGTTACCCAGGACAACAGATGGACACGCTACCACTTGAGCGATTGTAGAAAAATTAACCAAACCCACACACTTTCTACCGACCAAGGCTACAAAGAAAAATAGAAAAGTTGATAGGAGCATATCACAAGAAGATTGTGAGACTACATAGTACACCACTATCTATCATTTTGGGTAAGGGACAAGCGATTTGCCTCGTGTTTTCAATAGTCGTTAAAGACGTACCTATATCACCCTCAAACTGATGGACAAAGCGGATTAACCATTCAGACGCTGAAAGAAGTGTTACGAGCTTGTGTGATAGACTTTAGTAAAGCTTGGGATATCCATTTACCACTTATCGAGTTATCATACAATAATAGTTATCACACTAGCATCAAAGTTGCTCCGTTCGAAGCCCTCTATGGTCGTAACTGCAGATCACCTTTGTGTTGGACTGAAGTGGGCGACACACAACAAGCTAAAGGGCAAGTCCCTAACAGCACTCTCATCGGCCCTGAAATAATAAGGGAGACAACAGAGAAGATTATCCAAATTCGGGAACGACTGAAAGCTTCTAGAGACCGACAGAAGAGTTATGCGGATAAAAGACAGAAGCCCTTGGAATTCTAAGTTGGGGACCGTGTACTATTGAAAGTGTCACCCTGGAAAGGAATGATATGTTTTGGAAAACGTGGGAAACTAAATCCAAGGTATATCGTTCCGTTCGAGATCATTGCCAGGATTCGCCCGGTGAGATACAAACTTCGATTATCGCAAGATCTCAATAACGTACATCCTACCTTTCATGTGTCCAACTTAAAGAAGTGCCTATCCGACGAGACTCTCACCATCCCACTTGATAATTTTTGAAACCAACGAGAGTCTCCACATCATAAAGGAACCGCTGGAAATCATGGACAGGGAGGTCAAAAGGTCCAAACAAACCTGGATACCCATAGTGAAGGTCTGTTGGAACGCCAAGTGAGGACCTGAATTCACCTGGGAATGCGAGGATCAAATAAAAAAAATACCCCTAATTGTTTAGTAATATCCCCTCTATAAGTTGAATTTCGGGGCGAAATTCTTTTAACGGGGGGAGAATGTAACAATTGGTAAAAATAGGAACAATCGTACGATGCTATGTTTTGATTATTAAGCGATATGAGTATTTTATCAAAAATGGATGAAGGAATCTAACCTGTTTCATTTAGACAAGTTCTTGTGAAATATAAAACAAGTAACTATTGATAAATTTCGTTATGATGTATGAGTACGAACCATCACCAGTTTGTGAAAATTAGCATATAACATCATTTGAACGCAACAAACTTAATTTTTGTATCAACATGTCTTTAGTTGATAAGTAAGTTAAGTTCAATGTATAACGTGTGCTTAATACTTGTGAAGGATCTAAATTTTACAAATGTATGAACCAAAGTGACAAAATGTGTTTAACGATATGGTTAACCAGTTAAATGTCACGAAATTATACATTGGTCAATAAATTTTATTTTTAAATAAATAAAAATGTATAATGGACTATTATAAGACATAATTAGAATGTATTTAAGTGTTTTTGAATAAAAAGAATAAAACTTAAACATTTAAGTTCAAATACAACAAAACTACATTGTTCTTTTGTACTAAAAATACATGTATGTATTTATACATATGTATTATTATCTAGTGGATGACTAGTTATGGGTCATGACTTAAAGAGATTTATGTAAGGAATATGGTTTCTAAATCAATTAAGATAAGATAAATGGTTGAGATAAGTGCCAACTTAACTAATAAGTGCTTAATAACTTAAGACATTTTACTAAGAATGCTTCTTAATCCCTCTTCTAATTTTAGGGATTAAGACCTTCCCTCTCCATAACGAGAACTTCTAACTAACTAACTAACTAGTATTTAGTTAGTTAACTAACCCTATCTCTAAGCAACCACCCAAGCAAGTGGCTAGGCAAGATCACATCACATAACTTCCCATCCCATCACAAGCTAGTCTAGGTTTTGTCCCCTTATCCTCTTCCACTCTTTACTCCTTCATATCTACAAAATTTCCTCTTCATTTTAACCTCATTTGACCAGCCAATACTCCAGGGAATTACTCTCAACCTTCATCTCATTTTCATCCACAAGAACTTCCTTCCAAAGGCATCAAAACCGTGAACTAACGGGTTGTTGTGCCTTTTGTGTTTCATCCACCATTTCACCCATCTACACCTTCCTTTTGCTTGATATTTTTACCACCAAATACCCCTGGAAATTAGTTGTTATGCTACGCAAAATTATAGATTCAAAACAGTGAGTAAACTACCGATTTTCTTACTCTTTTGCTGTGAAGTTTTCATGACAGCAACATAGCCAAAACAGTGGTTGTTTTGGAGCATCAAACCAACACCCAAAAGTTCTTCATCTTCAACCTTCCATTCTTCAAGTATTCACATAAGGTGAGTTCATACCCCTACATTTTCATTTTTTTCTTCAAGTTTTAAGCGGGGGGGGGGGGGGGGGGGGGGGGGATACAAGTTAGAATACTAAGCATAACTTAAATTTAAAAGACAGCTTTCTACAGAAAAATTGAGTCCTGTTCACGGACTGTTTTGACCATCTTAAACTTAATATATTTAAAAAATGTACAATATGAAATAGGTTCTGGTTTATACCTTTCTAAGGACTACTCACACGCATTCATACGATTTTTCTACAATTTATGGCGATTTTTATAAAACTGCCTATCATTTTAGAAGTGATTTCGGACCGGTCTGTGAAGATGACCACTTTCACACTAGTTTGAGACCACTAAAAATCATAATAAAAATTAGGAACAAAGTAGACTCACTTTCATAACTCTTAGAGGTTACGGATTCAGTTTTTGATTCACGATGATTTTTCTATAAGTTTTCTAAAAACAGGGACAGTAAAGGGTAAAACTGTCAAAAGTGGTTTGTAGATTTATCAACACCTTGTAACATTTTTGAGCAGGGTTTATACATTAAGGAAGTTAAAACACAATCATTTAAATATGTTTAATTACTATTTTAACAAAAAGTGATAAGTACAAAAAGGTCTTTACTATCAAACTTAAGGATTATTTCATGCAAAGTTTCTAATAAAAAAACGTAAGAATATGAACAACAATTACGAAACTTGTCTTCTTCATCAAAAATATACAAATATAGTTTACGAAACTTTACCCCATTTGTATCTCGTTGAGGAAAGGGTAAAATATTATCAAATGCATATCTAAAGATTTCACGTCATTTTTCATAGCTATCCCAGTCTTAGGGGATGATCATTTATACAAACATTTTTAGCACGAAAACACGTAAACTCGTTGATCAAATTTAGTGAGTTTTGTCTTCACGGTACCTTATAAGTACACACGATAGTCCTGTTAAATATAACCAGAATCTTGTAGGGAGAGCATGATAGTTGTGTATAGATCTATACTTGGACTGACAATTCCACACCTTAGCTGCTTGCAACAGCTGGACCGACAGGTCAGGGGTGACAAATGTCATAATGAAATCGACACCTGAAGAACGTTGCGAACAAGGTTGTCTGGGTCAATCAAGCATGGTTATAAGAAAAAAAAAATGAAAAATCACATAAAACAACGACTCTTTTAGTTTACACAAAGATAGTCTTCAAACAGTTTTATATACAAACAAAACTGCATAACATCATTTTAAGTAGGAAAATTAATTATATGCTTCGGTCTTGGTTCATTTAAGGTTGGATCTCATTTTAGGGAAAATATAGGATTTTTCGGAAAACAAACATTACTACATTTCATAGAAAATGTTTACAAATATACATACAAATGCTTATGAACTCACCAACTTAAATGTTGATACTCTCTTTTCAAATAACTTGTATTCTCAGGAAACCAGTAAATCAGGTAGCAACTGGCTTTGAGGATGGGACGCTTAGGCATCTAAACAAATCTTTTGACAACATATTGTAATTGATATTTTGAAACATGTAATACGTACAAATGATATAACTTTTTCAATTATAGATATGTTGGTTGTGTTTGCTATGAACATTTATACTCAACTGTTATGATACACTACATGATAGTCACCCGCCCCTGGATGTTTCTGCCATCCTGGTTTGGGGGTGTGACACCTGAATCCCTCAAACCAAGGCTCTGATACCAACTTGTAACGTCCCAAAATTTTAGACCAAAAATTTCATTTTAGTAATAATAAAACCATCATCTAAAATGTGTTCATAAGACCATAAAAGAAAATCAAAGTATATCATTCAATCATCTCAATACATTACAGTCAATTAAACAGAAGTCGTGATGTGTGCGATGCGATCATGCCGAGCTCTTCCCCGTTGATTCAGGAGTACCTGAAACATACACTGAAAACTATAAGCACGAAGCTTAGTGAGTTCCCCAAAATAACTCATATCATACATATCAAACATACAATAGACCATGCCCAACAACCATCGCGCCCCGCTCGAAACATATTTGTCAGTAACATGAAATGGGCCCCACCCATCACATTCACCAAGCCCTACCTGGCATCGGGCCTCAACCAACATTCATCCAGACACATAAACACTTGCAAGAATCGCTAAGATAAATAGCATACAATACATCCATCAGGCCTCGCCTAGTATCGAACCCCGACCGGTATACATAACACATACTACACATGCAAGATTCACATAGACAACTAGCATCCTAATCATAATAAATCATGGGCTGACAATGGTGTCTCCAACCCTCAAAGAATAGGGAGGATACTCACCTCAAACTGCTGAAAATCAGTAAATGCTCGGACTGCTAATCCGGAAAATCCCTGTGCTAATCAATCACATCCAACTCCCAGGGTAAAAGACCATTTTACCCCTTCCTTAGTTAGCCCAATTATCGAGGCCCAACCCAATGGATGCAAAATCCCAAAATGGCCCAAATATAGGAAGGCCCAAAGCATTACAATGGCCCAAAGTCAAAAAGGCTAATGGCCCAACAAGGCTCAAAACCCCAATAATCCAAATATTGCTCAAATCGGAAAAGAAAAAAACCAAGACCAGGCCTGGTACGCTGCACGTACTAGGCATACGCCCTAAGTACTAGGTTGCATGCATGATCCCAGACACGGGCATGTACATCCAGCGTACTCTTACGTACGCCCAACGTACGCGCCCATTAAGCACTTTTTCCTTAAGTGCTTAATACTTGCATTCCAACATCCAATTTACATATCCAAGTCTATTGGAACATTTTAATCCATAAAGTTCCTAACTTGGAACCTTTGCATGGTTCAAAGGGACATAATACTCGTTTTTGACCATTAAGACTCATAATAAGTGTCCTAACTCATGCATGGTCCAAAATAAGACCTCAAGGTAGCATTTTTATGCATAAGGAACATTAGAGAGGCTAAGATCTAGCATTTCAAACTCCTAGAGTTGCTCATACTCACAAAGAGGACTCATGGGGGTAAAACTTACAAAAACAAGGCCCTAAACTACTTCTATCAATTGGAGTTACCAAGTTGGAAGCTTTTATAACAGGCCAAAATTTCAAGTAAAAATTTTCATTTAAATATTAACAATCCATGTTTAATAATTAGAAATTTTGATCATAAGTTGTTTCCGAAATTCAATACATCAACATATTATTTAGAAAGATCAGAGTGTCCATAATAACTAGTGGGGAAAATGATGGAGAGGGCACGCTGCGCCATCAAGTCGGGCCATTGCCCTTATCAATAGAAGTACCTCAAACATGCAATAAAACTGTAAGCACAACCTTAATGAGTTTCCTAAAACACACGAATCATATAATCACATAATACCATGCACACATATACACATATAAGTTTGTCATGGACTCCCTACATGGTCTTCATTGGAATGTCATGGGCTACCCCATGGTCTTACCAAATGCCACGGGCTCCTCCCATTATTTGCACATAATTCCACATATAAATCCAATAGCAAACAATTACATATTACAATACAAATAATCTCATAAACATTAATGGGCCGGCCTTAGTGCCTTCGACCCATGAGTGTGGTGAGAAGACTCACCACAGTCTGTTGAACACAAAAGTTGCTCGTCTAAAAGTCTATTACCACACACTGAACAATGATACAATTAACCCTAAGTTGGTATTATAGCACAACCTAATCAAAGAGTCTTAAAACTTAAGCATAAGCCCTTCCATAATGACCCAGAAGTGTTCCTTTTGCTAATGGGCCTAAGATTCAATAAAAATGATTAATGGGCTGCATGGCCCAATTTGGCGACATTATCTATATGGGGTCCGATGTACCATTTACGCAGATCATAAGAGTTTGATCTATCTTATAGATCAGCCGAATCTAAACATGTGGTAGCGTAGATGGCTTAGCATGGTCAAGGATTATGATTGTGACACTCTTTATCATCCGAGGAAGGCCAATATGGTCACTGACGCATAGGGCCGCAATGCGGATACTCCTGTCCAGGAGCACTATTTGAGGATGACCATTGACTCCCCATTTCTAGATTTGAACAGGGAGGATCAGGCCGAGGCAGTCAAGAGGGAAAATGAGAAGAAGGACAGGATCAGAGGTGAGATTGACAGATTTTCTGTTGACAGTCGTGGACTTCCAAAACTAGTGTGGTCGAGTTTGGATCCCAGTTTCTAGAGGGGTCCGACAGGCACTGATGAAGGAGGCACACAAGCCTAAGTTCTCGATCCATCATGGAGCCACACAAATGTATTGGATTTGAGGCTTAGCTATTGGTAGCTCTACATGAAGCGGGAGATAGCATGATATATGGAAAGATGCTTGACTTTTCGAATGGTCAAGGCGGAGCACTGGAGGCCGCATGGAAAGCTTCAGCCTTTATAGGTTCCCATGTGGAAATGGGAGCATATCACTATAGATTTCATCACCAAGTTACCGAGGAAAGCCAAGAAATTTGATGTAATTTGGGTTATCGTCGACTGTTTGACAAAGAGTGCCCATTTTCTTGCCATTCGGGAGAGTTCTTCGGCCGATAAATTGGCCGATGTGTATGTATGCAATATTGTCACTCACAACAATGTAGTAGGCTCTATTATATCTAACCGTGATGTTCGATTTACTTCTCGTTTTTGGCAGAAATTTCATGTGGAGCTGGGTACGAGGATGCATTACAGCACTTCTTATTACCCTTAGACTGATTGTTAGAGTGAACAAACCATTAAGATGCTCGAGGATATGCTGAGGGCTTATTTCATCGATTTCTATGGGAATTGGGACTCCTACCTTCCCTTAGCCGATTTTTTTTTATAACAGTAGCTATCATTCTAGTAATGGTGCATCATCGTATGAGCTTCTCTATGGGAGGAAGTGTCGTACACCAGTTTCTTAGGGAGAGATCGACCAAAAAGTCATGGAAAGGACATAGTGGTCCTTTAGACGATGGAGCTCATCCAATAGATCAGGCAGAGATTATAAACGTCCCAGAGCCGATAGAAAAATTATGCTGACACAAGATGATCCAACATAGAGTTTCAGGTGGGAGATATGGTTTTGTTAAAGGTATCAACTTCGAAGGGTGTTATATTCTTTAGGAAGACGGGTAAGTTGGGTCCCCAATTTGTCGGACCGTTTCGAATAGTAGCCAAATTAGGCAAGGTGGCCTATCGATTGGATTTTCCCAAGGAGCTTAGTTAGATTCAAAACACCTTCCATGTTTCCCGGATTCAGAAGTTTGTGGTTGATGATTCGGTGGTAGCTCTTTTGGATGACATTCAAGTCAATGAGTGCCTGAATTATGTGGAGAGACCGGTAGCGATTCTAGATAGAAAGACGACGGCCTCGAGCAACAATGTAGTACCTTGGTCAAGGTCCAGTGGTAGCATTGGAAAGGTTCTGAGTGGACTTGGGAACCCGATGCGGAGATGCATGACCATTACCCAAATTTATTTGCAGTATTGGACTTCAACGACGAAGTCTAATTCAAGTGGGGGAGAATTATAACACTCGATGCTTGTATGTATGCTTTATTTCCTTTTTAATTAAAAGTCTTGGAATTTGAGTGTTTTGATCCTATACGGGGTGTAGGATATCCTCTTACGCAACACGTAGGAGGAGTGGTGGACACGGGACTCAAATGCTCTACACTGGACGTAGAGCTGGTTACACGGGGCTTAGTTGTGTAAGTGTCAAACCCTAATTTTCAGGGTTATGACCCCTATTGAAGGTCTCTAACCCCCTGAGGGCCTTATTACTATCAATCTCTATATCTTCATACCCACTTCTCGAAACCCTAATTCACTTGAGTGATTTTTGAGGCCTTTGTGTGATATTTTGGTGAACTTTGTAAAAGGAAGACCCCATTGTTGAAGATTGGAGTGCTCAAGCTTGTGGACCTAGGATCTTTTGTTTGTCATCCATCTCTAGAAGGTATAAAGTTTGTACTTTTATGCTTCCTTTTGTTATATCTAGCTAGGATGTTAAAGTGTATTCCTTTTTGGTATGATTGCCTTGGTCGTTTTGAGTATGAGCTACTCTAAACCTTGTATATTGCTTTTCTAGGAATGTTTGAGGTTGTTGAGTAATAAAAATGGGATCTTGACCACTTCCAACCATCCATGCATGAGTTTTTTCTCCTTAGAAGTTCTAATGAGATTAGGGTTTGTCTTTAAGCCATGATAAGCCATGAAAATGCATAATGTATGGAACTTTATCTCTTAGGACATTTATTAGGCCTAGATTTGAGAGTTGGATGTAGTGTATTTTTTTATGAAAAACTTAAATGGATGTTTTTACATCAACATGGTTACATAACGCATAAGTCAGGCTATGTAGTGTATAGCCCCTTAATTTCCCATTTTTTCCACCATAGGCTCTACGTAAGGCTTAGAGTTGTTACGCATGGCGTAGGTCAACTGGAAGTTGATCGTTGACCATTGACTTTGGCCAAGTTTGAATTTAGGTCTTTTAGGGTATTTTGAGTAGTATATTGAGACTTAGTCCCAGTTTGATGTATAGGTGACCTGTAGAGCCGGTATTTGGAGCCATGATCAGTTTAGTTATCTTTTGAGCTTCAAGGTGAGTTTTTCTCACCGCACTTGTGGGTCGAAGACACCAATGTCGGCCCACTATGTTGCGTTAGATATCCTAATATATATGTAGGATGTCACTATAATGTAGTGACCTATTAGATTTGAAGATATGTATGATTACCTATACATGCTAATTTTTATTTATCTATTGCATATTTCGACATATTGGTGGTTGGGTTGAGGCGGGAGGCCAAGAAACCCTGGATGGTTGGGTTGAGGTGGTACCGCTCGTGCGGTAGACCAACAAACCCGGGATGGTTGGGTTGAGGCTCTAAGCAAACAAACCTTGGATGGTAGGGTTGAGGTGATATAACAACAAACCCTGGATGGTCGGCTTTAGATCACATGCAAACAAACCCTATATGTACATATTGTAATTATTATTGTATTATTGTGTGGAGTATTTTGGGGAAACTCACTAAGCTTTGGCTTACAGTTTGTGGATTTCATTGTTTCAAGTACTTCAGATGATCGGGGGAAGGTAAAGGCTTGATCGTACACATCATATTATGGATTTCGATGACTTAAGAGATGTTTTGATGCTCCGATTTTATGACTATGATTTGGAAACAATGTTGTGTATGACGCATAGTTTATGAAAATGGTTTTAGAAAAACAAAAAAATAATCATGATTTTTAGGATGTTACATGAGTATCCCAGATCATTGACTTTACCTCGAAAATTCCCTCTTCAATGGTGAGCAGAGAGACATCAAAAGTGCCACCACCAAATTCGAAGATCAACACGTTCTTTTCGCTGAAACTATCAACCTTATTATGTCGAGCCCATAACTAATCACCAGTTTCTCAACATTATCCGATATATTTCCGCTCACCGATCAAAAAAAATATTGAATAAACGAATATATAAAAAGTCATATAAAAAAAGAGGGAAATCTTCAAGGCTTTTCGAAGTCTAAAGTTGGAAATTGAAAAGGTCATGGAGATAATCAGAAACTATAAAACCCACACCAAACCATTCAAGCAAGAGAGGAGGAAACTACGCGTGTAGAAAAAGAATAATAATACTAAAAGAACACATCAAATAATTAAGAATGGAACTTTATTAGGCATTCTCTTTTCATAGAGCGAAGGAATTGGAGTAAAGTTTAGGGAGAATTTTACAAATTAATAAAAGGTTGAAAAAGAAGAACAACGAAGAAGAACAAGAGGAAGACAATGATAAGTGTAAATGTTATGGTCAAGTTTAAGTTGGGGAAGGAACAAACACTGAAAACAAAATGTCATTTAGTCACATATATTTTTAATGTCACATATATGATGTGTCATCATGTTTTAGTGGTATACAGTATGTCCCACTATAATTAATTGATTTAGCAACACTTAATATTTTATGTCACTATAACTTATAATTATTAGTGGCATAATGTTTAATATGCCATTAAATTTAACTTTGTTATAAGCATTATATAGTATAATTATCACAATAATAAGAGTAAATTACAAAAATAATCTATCATCTTTATCAAAAATACAAGTTTAGTCCATGTATTGAACAATTCCTATAGTTTTCCCTAAATTTTAATTATTGTTTCATATATGGCCCTCTATATCATTTTCATTTCCGATAATCACATGAGATATTTTGATATTTTCATTAACCCTCTCCTCCTTTCACTTAATACAAATGAATGGTTTTTATTTATAACTAGGTGTAAACCCGTGTATTATACGAGTTGATTAAAAAATAAAATAATAAAATATAAACAATAAGTATCTTTTAAAATAGAATTTTGAAATAAGGAATGAAGAAACATATTAATTGCAATTTTACTATCACAATTATTATATTTAATCCTTTACATATATAAATATAAGTATTATCTAACTTTTTAATTTTAAAATATGAAAAAAAAATCATAAAATGATATGTGAATATTACTTATTCAAAAACTATCACCAAATGACAAGTATTAAATCTCATTAAAGATTGACATGTGACAAAATTATCTTCATTTATTATAGAACATTATAGAGTTCATTCTTAACTATGTGTAAGACCCATATATTACATGGATTAATTAAAAAAATTAAATATAAAGGTCTAAATATTTAAGAGCTTTGGATTTATAAAAAAATAAGAAAAATAATAACTTATTAAAATTGATTGTTTTTATCTTTTAAATTTAAATAAATAAACAAAATAAACTAATGATCTTTAATTTGGAAATTTTAAAATAAGAAGTTAAGTCCATTAATGAAATTGATATTCATTTATTATTACATTTATTATAATTATTACATTAAAGTATTACGTGAAATTTATTAAATTAGAAAACTCATAAAATGACATGTGGAAAAGAAATTAGTTCAAAATAACCATAAATGACATTTGAAAAATTGAATGACAGTGTGACATGTGGCAAAAAAAACTTTCATTTATTAGAGTAGATTAAGATTAATATCTATACAAATTTGTTCTTAATCCCCTAAAATACAGTATTAATCTAAACTATTTCGCTATCTCCTATCACCAATCGAATACGTAAACCCAGTCCTGCTAGCAACGTTGATTGGAGCATACAATCACTGCCCTCGCTTCATTGTTGTTGCACCATCTCGTAGTTGTCGACCAGGTCGTTGTCGTCGCACTATCACGTCGTCGTCATCTCCATACAACATCGTTGGTGTCGTATAGTTCATCCATGAAGACATCTCTAGTTTCAGGTTCTCTGGTTAACGTTATAGCCTCCTTTGTCCTTCTATTCTCAAGTTTAATTGCAACATTCAATCTGTTTCTCTTTTTTTTTCTATTGTTTGATTTACCAATCTATATACTGGTGTTTTGGTTGGTTTATATTTATATTTTTAAGAAATTGAAGAGATATGGAGTTAGACAGACATGGATTGAAATTGTTGAAGAGAAGTCCTTCATCCTTTACATCTTGTTTCATTGCATAATTTCAATGTTTTCAAAATAGATGTTGATTCACATCTAAGGTTCTATTGATGTTTCACTTTCCTATCTCGATATCACATCATCATATTGTTAAGAACACCAATTGTTTGCTGGTAAGACTAAACGGTGTCGTAGAGGGTTTGACGGCGGTGTTCGACATGGCGCCCTTTCACCGCCAATGAACACCGCACTGTGAAAGGCATTTCACGGCCGACGGACCTTTACCGGTGGGAAAAATTTGAGTTTTGTGGTGATTTGAGGAAGTGAACGTTGCCAACAGTCGCCAACGGCTACTTTTGACATATTTAATTTTCTTCTTGTTTAATCAACATATATATATATATATATATATATATATATATATATATATCTCACATATTCAAAAAAAATTAACACACAATACACACTCAATATAACAATTCTTTCTTTGAAAATGTGTTATTCCAACAACTGATACTCTTCCAACCAAAATGTTAACAACGCCTACGTATTTTTCGGCTACGATCCGTCATCACCAACACCTTATTGGCTACAAATGGATGGTGTAACTAACTATTATTCACAAATCCAAATGCCTCAATAATTCCATATCCAATCTCAAACTCAAACTTAACTATCTCAACCCAAATTTTCATCCCAACCACCATTCACACCTTCAAGCGAACACGAAGAACAACCTCAACAACAAAAGAAAGGGAAGGCTGATCCAATAAGATGGACACAAAAATAAGAAGTTGAGTTAGCAAGGGAATGGGTTGACATATCTGAAGATGGTGGCACAGGAAAGGGTCAAAATTGTGATCAATTTTGGTTACATATCACAGAACACTTTTGTAGGGGAATGGGCCGAAGTCTAGGCTATCAGACCTCCGACCAGTGTAACTCCAAATGGAATCTTTTGAACAAAGTCGTCACAAATTGGAATGAAATTTACATAAAATTTGAGAAGCAATTGGCTAGCGGAGAAAGTGAAGCGAGTTTGTTGAAAAAAAATACATGATACATTCCAAGATGATATGCAAAAGTCTTTTAAGTTTATCCATATGTGGGAAGTTGTCAGAAGAAGAATTAGGTGCAGGGAACTTGCAACGCATGAAGAAATTGCAAATCCACCAAAAAGAAGTCGGACATCTTAATATTCGAGTTCGCAACAAGTCTCATCCGATGGTCACATTGTCGTTAATCATAACGATGATGACGACAACATTGAACAAATATGACCGCCTCCTCGTCCAATGGGAAGGGACAAAACAAAAGCTCGAGCAAAAGGAAAAGGGAAAGCAACTTCTTCAAATTCTTCGGTCGGAACCGAGCGGTCAGCCAGATCACAAGAAATGATGACACAAATGACCCAATTGAATTCAAATTTGGAGAGAGATATAGTTGAAACCATCCGACTCACGGAGTATACGTTGTTAATGCAAGACGTGAGACATCTCGACCCCGAAGATCAAGAAGCGACTAGAATTATGAAAGCATCGATTCGGGAAAAATATAATCTGAAATGCAACTAAAAAGTTGATGCTTTGTTTTTTTTTTTCTAGGTTTTTAAATTTTAATGTCATGTTTTATTTTTAATTTTTAGGTTTTCAATGTAATTTTAATTTTCATGTTTTTTTTTTGTAAATTTTTAGGATTTTTAAATTGTAATTTTTAAGTTTATGTTATTTTAAATTTTAGTATGGTTTTTTTGGAGTATGGTTTAAAAAATTATTCTTTTTCTAAAATGAAATAAAAAAACTCATAGGTACGACACCACACTTCATAGGTAAAAAATGTAAAAATTGTAAAAGTCTACGTGACGCTTATGTAACATCTTTTTACCATTGGTAAAAAGAGCATGGCACCCTTTAGCCTAAGGGTATGGTGAATTGATGTGATCGAATAAGGAAATGACTCAGTTTGCTGGTTTATGACTATGCATTTCATATTTCTATCTCTTCATAGCTAACTTCGACTTAATTACCATTGATTGAATAAAAAAATTCTTATAAGATACATAATGTCACCAATATTATTTGTTCTGATGATTGATTGATAGCTAACTTTTGAATAAACAAGTGGAAAAGAATTAAGGATCAAAAGAACCCTATTGATTTTCATTATTTGTATTCTTCTTTTACAAAATCACAATATAATATGTTACCTCCACTGTTGTTTATATATAGGTATGAGGATTAGCTGGACAAGTTCCGCAACTTTATGGATCCACTAATAGATTCATCTTTACTTGAAGTTCATGGAGGTGTCTCATCTTTGAATTACCGATTCAAAGATCAACTACAAAAATCAGAAATTGTCTCGATCCGTTTGTTTCCATGGGTCAACAAGGGCTTGCTGGCACATGTGCAAAATAAAACTTTTACACATCAAGTAGTTGTGTATATTTGCATAAGCTTATGTATTTATACATTTTTATAAAGATTTATGGACCTTTTACTATCACCTGCATCAAATGTCTTGAATCATTTGTTTAAGGTTGTTACTTGATCCTTTTTCCTCAATGATTTCGAAAACAATGTGGTTTTCATATCGTAAAGAAATATTGGTATTGTGTATAGAATTTTGATCTTTTATATGTTCATGAAATATAAGATGAGGTGTCGAAAGAGACATTTGATACAAATGCAGTGATAGGTAGACCTGACAAAACACGACACGACACGAAAACTTGACACGAAATTAGTGGGTCAGGGTCAGAGATTTCGACATGTATATGTAAACGGGTTGACACGACACAACACGATAATTAAACAGATAGGGTTAGGGTCAAGACTTTCAACTCGAAAATGACTCAAATATGACTCGTTTAACTGTATATTATTAATTATAAATTTCATATTTTTATAAATGTATTATATATTATAGATTGGGAGTGATCCAAACTCAATAATAAGAAGTAATATTCAAATTCTCAAAGTTACTTCATTTTAGACATCCTCACCACCTATCTCTTTTGCTCTCCAACTTTAACTCTTTTCATTTTTCCTTCTAAACTTACTATAAATTTTATCATTCCATCTCATACATCCAATGTTTCACTTTTTTCTTTTTGCCTCCACAACTCCTACTTTCCAACCTTTAAAATATTTCACACTGACATTACACAACATATTTACAAGTTTTAAACCATAACCTGAAACCCGACACGAAACTGACATGAAAATAAACGGGTTAATACGGCACGTCATGATAATTAAACGGTCGAGTTAGGGTCAAGCCCTTTCAACCTTTTTAATATTTTGACACGACACGACACATTTGTCCGTCTAGTGATAGGAACAACTATACGTACCCTTTCGATTAATGCAAAAGAATTTATGCAAGCATCATCTATCATCATGGTTGTATTTGACTTTCTAATGCATGGAATGGATTTTTTTTTTTCAGGTGATGGGAGAAATTAAAGGTTTTTAGTTGTATCTAACGGTTTATTAATAAATCAATATTTTCTTCACCAAATAATCAAGCTTTCTAAGTTTCCTTTTTTGATGCATGTGTATTTATTTTTCATTTTATCAATTGAACAGTTGACAAATAGCCACATTTCAATTCCTGCAATTTGAATTATCCTAAAGGTAGTCCACAACATATGGGAACCATTCACATTGGTTCTGAGAGGTTTCTATTTTTCATTTATTTTTCTCTATTTCACCTTTTTATATTTAATTTAAATTCTTGTTATATAAAATTATCATATATGTTCTTTAGAATGGATGAGATTGACACCCCATGGCGAAAAGCAATGGTTGGACTTCCATAAAAAGGGCATGTAATCAAAATGATAGTTCCTTTGGTTTTTGCACTAGAATATATCTCCACATGGTATTTATTGTACAAACTTCTCAGTTTTTTATTATTATTATTTAGGTTTCGAATGACCTTTTTTTTATGCAAGCATCTTATCAACATCTTTATTCAGGATACCCATATAAACCTAATGATGATAGTTAGGAAGATCCAACATATGTAGTGAGTTTTGTATTTTATAAAAATACACATGTATCCATTTTTACTACTTTTATTATTGATTTACAGATAAATGGTGTATTTTACGATTACTACTGAGGTTTTCTAACATGTCACTGTGGTTCGACATTTATTTGTTAGAACTTATTTATTGATAATAATTGCTTTTAGGAATCATTTGCGCAAGGATATTTTAGATTAATTAATGAATATGCACCTGGCTTTAGTTCATTGGTTATTAGATATGAAATGTTGAATACACCAAACCTTGAACTCGACTAAAAATTATGGGGTTTTCCTAAAGACAATAGCTACAAAAAAATTTCATAGCTAATTAGCTACGGAATTTCTACAGATCAACTACAGAATGAGACGCCCTAACGTAGTTATGAAATAGCTATAGATGTTAATCCGTAGCTAATTAGCTACGGAATAACTACGGACTAGAAATGGAAGAAAATAACTACATAATAGCTACGAAATACCGACAGATTTATAATTTCCATTATTATTATTATTTTTTATTATTCGGCTCTTAATTTTTTTTTGGATCATTTTTCTTACATATTTAAGACATGAACAATTAAAAATCATACTAATAATACTATTAATAATAATATTTATAAACATCATAATAATATTTAATAATTGTAACAAATGTGTTTAACACACAAACAAACAATTAAATGAAAAAAATTACATTTAACACATTAATAAGGTGAAATAATCTATGTTTAATTTATAAGTAATGAAAATGATTATAATAAAGGGAAATATGTATATTTGTATGTGTATGTATGTATTTATGTATGTATGTATGTGTATGTACGTGTATGTGGGTGTATATGTAAATGTATGTGTATATGTATATGTATGTGTATTTGTGTATTTGAATGTGTATGTGTATGTGTATGCATGTTTGTGTATTTGAATGTGTATGTAAATACATATGTGTATGTGTGTGTATTTGAATGTGTATGTGTATGTTTATGTTTATGTTTATGTTTATCTATTTGTGTATGTGTCTACATGTATGAGTATCAGAAATCACAAATATTAATAAGTATTACAATATTAAACCATTAAGCGAGTAAGAGATCTCGAATGTGCACACGATTTTATGAACGATATTAATAGCTATAAGTTGGTAAAAATATAGATGATCATGTATAATAGAGGTGTGAAAAAAATAAAGCGAAAAAAAAACGATTTTTGATGCCCGAAAAATCAAAAATAAAAAATCCATAGCTAATTAGCTACAAATTTTTCTTATTTTCACCAACTTTTCACACCTCTATTGTACATGATCATCTATATTTTCACCAACTTATAGCTATTAATATCGCTCATAAAATTGTGTCACCCTTCGGGATCAAGTACTCGTTTCATGGTTTAACGTTAGCATGCATTCTTGGATCACATGAGCTTTTAGTGGCACAAAATATGTGCCGCAAAAAAGTTTTCTTTTATTGTGACAAATAGAAAAGTGTCGCTAAAAACCTAATAGAACTGCAGCGACAAAAGCAAAAAGTGTCACTAAAAGGTTTTAGTTGTAACGTTTTTAGTGATACTTATTATGTGTGCGGCTGATTATCTAAGAAACTTTTAGTGACCTATTTTGGAGGTTTTAGTGGCTTTTTTTGTTTGCCAATACATACTTTTTGTGTGCCAATAATCACATATTTTTTGTAGTGAAAGATTTGTTCCTAATTCAACAAATAAGAACACAGATTATTAAACCGGCTCTAATAGGTTAAGATAAAGAAATAACATTTCTAGATTCAATTTGTACCATTTTAACGCAAGAAAAAAAAACATTAGGGATCTTTTATGAGAAATGGGAAAAGTTTGTAGGTTTAGGTTGACATTAACATATTTTTTTATGTTGCTAATAAGACACCCTTTAGACGCCCTATTATCATTTTTATAAAAAGTCAATCAATAATCAACTACTTATAATCAATTTTTTCGGAAAATAATGTACTTTCAACCAATAAAAATATTTTAAAAACTAATTATGGTGTCTATAAGGTAAAATGAGGTGCCTTTTTAGCCAACCATTTTCTTAAATGCTAGACGCTAATTGGTAGTCTGAGGAAATGAATGAGATTTCAACTCGTAGATGGCTAACATATACACGACGTAGTGTGCAGAGGCCACGTAATCCTTGTCGAACGACTCTCTGCAGCCTAATAATTAAGTAAAAGAAGTTGTATGGATGAAATTTTGGTTGATTAATCCTATGTTCGGAATAACAACACCAAATATAGTTAAATCCGTAGGAGGGGAATAGGGGGTAAACGAATAGATTGAGCCGTAATTATTGTTTGATGTTGCTTGTAATTATTGATAAAGGAAATATCATAAGATGATAATTCTTACGCATGCATCATATGAGTTTTTTAATCATATTTTTTATTTTGAAAATGTTTGTATTAACGGATATATTTTTTTCAACAACCATGTCTAGCTTTTAGCAATTGTAAAACGTGGATCTCGTGAAATCTTTTGGACATGCATGCCACCTCACCTCGTTAATTCAAACTCCATTATTCAACTATATATACAACGCAAGATGGTGTCTATATATACTCAAGCACGCAACCGGCTAGATGCACAACTTCAGTTCCACACAAGGAACATCATCTCCCAGCTTCTCTGAAAATACACTCAGACCAAAATGGTACAGACTTTCACCATATTCTCTAGAGTTAATTTGTTATCTATATTTGGGAATGTCAGGTTTACAACGTTTATTCATTGTTAACATTCTATCAACTCTTTCAATAGTATTTTATTTTGGATCCATATGCAGGCAGCGAGTGCCATATGGGGTACACCATGGGGAGGTGAGGGTGGAACCGGTGTAAATACGTGGGAGTTCATAATACCTGATGGTGCAAGACTTACCAAGATAGACTTAAGCAGTGGAGATGCTTTAGATTTCATCCGCTTCACTTACAAGGATCAGTATGGCACTCATATTTCTGAAAAATTCGGTGGCGATGGTGGCTCGTCTCATTCGGTAAGCTTTGAATTCATCTGTACGTAGGTTGTTACTTTATAATATAGCAGTCCAGTCATGATATTTATATTTGGGTTCCAAATCACATTCGCTGACAATGAGTTCCTCATCGGGATTAGTGGACGTGTCGGATCATTTGATGGCTCCACTGTGATTACGTCAATGAGTTTCGAGACCAACATCAGCACTTATGGGCAATACGGCACAAACCCAGGGACTGATTTTTCGTTAGGGGTCACACGCGGTAAGATTTTGGGATTCTATGGAAAGTACGGGAGTTACGTAGACTCTTTGGGTGTCATTCTTCACCCGTAGCATGATATATGGCAGAATGGATGCATGTTGTGTTTCATGGAAACAAATGTTAAATGGTCGGTCGTATGTCATTTTGTCTTCTAAACGTGGTATTTGTATGTATTGTATATGCTTTTAAATCGTATCTAGTATCTTCGATGAGGGACTAGTAAAATAAGGTGGCATACCAAGTTCATGTGCATCTGCATATGTTTTTCATGTACTCTTGAAGCTTCTAAATGGATATTTCATGCTTTCTTCTTTGCTAATACTTCCACCGTAAATTTATTTGCTTTTAATATCTTGTGTTTGTTTTTTTTTTTTTAGTTTACACAATAATCTTTTCTTAGGGACAGATCCTTCGTTTTCTTTAAGTGTATTTGATGAGGACTCCATTTATCCTTTCAAATACATGTAACCATATAAAGAAAAATCATCATACCGGTCAGCTATGTGGTTCAATGGAACATCTAGGATGGATTTTAAGTTAATTACTACAAAACTGATCCACTTACGACACCAAATCTGTTGGAATGAAATATGTGGCATATGAACTTGGTGAGGGAATAAAATATAGGAGCAGGAGATAATAAAATATTAAACTTTATTCTCCTTAAATTATATTAAAATTAAATTATTTGTTTGGTCGCTATGGTTTTTCAAAAGTAACATCTTTATTCCACAAGATTCATTTTGGCACCGTTGATCCTTCATATTGGTTGTTTGCTTACACTTGGTAGCTCAACTTAAATGCCATAAAGGTGGAAGTCGCAGGACCCCTTATGAGGGCATTTTCGTGTTTTCATCTCTCACTCCACCTTAAGAACACCAATATTTGTTTGCTGGTAAGACTAAACGGTGTTGTAGAGGGCTTACCGGCGTTGTCTGACATGGCGCACTTTCACCGCCGGTGAACACCTCGCCGTGAAGAGCATTTCACTGCCAATGGACCATTACCGGTGGGGAAAATTTGAATTTTGTGGTGATTTGAGGAAGTGAACGTTGCCAACGGTCAGCAACGGCAACTTTTGACATATTTAATTTTTTTTCTTGTTTAATATATATATATATATATATATATATATATATATATATATATATATATATATTCAAAAAAATTACCACACAATACGCTCTCAATATAATAATTCTTTCTTTGAAAATGTCTTATTCCAACAACCCAAACTCTTCCAACCAAAATGCTTCAAATCAAAATGTTAGCAACGCCTACACACTTTTCGGCTAAGATCCGTCATCACCACCACCTTACCGGCCACAAACGGATGGTGTTCCTAGCTATTATTCATAATTCCAAACGTCCCAACATTTTCATTTCCAATCTCAACCTCATACCCAACCAACTCAACCCCAATTTTCATGTCAACCACGATTCACACCTTCAACCGAACACGAAGAACAACCTCAACAACAAAAGAAAGGGAATGGTTATTCGAGAAGATGGACACAAAAATAAGAAGTTGAGTTAACAAGGGCATGAGTGGACATATATGAAGATGGTGACATAGGAAAGCGTCAAAATCGTGATCAGTTTTGGTTACATATCACAGAGCACTTTTGTAGGGGAATGGGCCGAAGTCTAAACTATCGGACCTCCGACCAATGTAACTCCAAATGGAATCTTATGAACAAAGTCGTCACACATTGGAATGGAATTTACATAAAATTTGAGAAGCAATGGGCTAGCAGAGAAAGTGAAGTGAGTTTGTTGAAAAAAACGCACACTACATTCCAAGATGATATGCAAAAGTCTTTGAAGTTTATCCATGTGTGGGAAGTTGTCAGAAGAAGCATTGGGTGGAGGGAACTTGCAACACATGAAGAAATTGTAAATCCGCCAAAAAAAAGTCGGACATCTTAATATTCGAGCTCGCAACAAGTCTCATCGGATGGTCACATAGGCATTAATCTTAACGATGATGACGACAACATTGAAGAAATATTCCCGCCTCCTCGCTCAATTGGAAGGGGGACAAAACGAAAGCTCGAGCAAAAGGAAAAGGGAAATCAACTTCTTCAAATTGTTCAGTCAGAACCGAGTGGTCAACCAGATCGAAAGATATGATGACACAAATGGCCAATTGAATTCAAATGTGGAGTCTTATATGGCTGAAACCGTCCGACTCACGGAATATACGTTGTTACTGCAAGGCGTGTGTCATCTCGACCCCAAAGATCAAGAAGCGACAAAATTATGAAAGCATCTCAGGAAAATATAATCTAAAATGCAACAAAAATTTGATGTTTTGTTTTTTTTTTCTAGGTTGTTAAATTTTAATGTTTTTTTTATTTTTAAATTTTTAAGTTTTCAATGTAATTTTAATTTTCATGTTTTTTTTATTTTTTTAATTTTTAGGATTTTTAAATTGTAATTTTTAAGTTTATATTATTTTAAATTTTAGTATGGTTTAAAAAAAATAATCTTTTTCTAAAATGAAATTTAAAAAAAAATAATAAAAAAAAATAATAAAAAAAAAAAACTCATAGGTACGACACCACACTTCGTAGGTAAAAAATATGAAAATTGTAAAAGTCTACGTGGCACCTATGTGGCATCCTTTTACCATTGGTAAAAAGAGCATGACACCTTTTAGCCTAAGAGTATGGTGAACCGGAACGTTTGAGAGCGTGTGAGAGCTTTTAGCTTCTAGCTTCTAGCGTTTGACAAACGCTCCGTTTTGAACAGAAAACCTTGTTCAACACTACAAACTTCTAGCATTTAGTTTAAACAAAACGCTCCAAATCCGAATGCTACTTCATTTAGCGTTTAATAAAACGCTAAAAGCTACAAACTACCCGCTACCCGATGGCAACTAATTTGATCGAAACTGTTTACTGGTTTATGACTATGCATTTCATATTTCTATCTCTTCATAGTTAACTTCGACTTAATTACCATTGATTGAATAAAAAATTCTTATAAGATACAAAATGTCACTCATATTCATATTTGATCTAATGATTTATTGATAGCCAACTTTTAAATAAACAAGTGGAAAAGAATTAGAGATCAAAAGAGCCTTATTGATTTTCATTATTTGTATTCTTCTTTTACAAAATCACAATATATATATAATATGTTACCTCCACTGTTGTTTATATATAGGTATGAGGATTAGCCGGAGAAGTTCAACAACTTTATGGATCCACTAATAGATTCATCTTTACTTGAAGTTCATGAAGGTGTTTCATCTTTGAATTACCGATTCAAAGATCAATTACAAAAATCAGAAATTGTCTCGATCAGTTTGTTTCCATTGGTCAACAAGGGCTTGCTGACACATGTGCAAAATAAAACTTTTACACATCAAGTAGTTGTGTATATTTGCGTAAACTTATGTATTTATACATTTTTATAAAGATTTATGGACCTTTTTACTATCACCTGCATCAAATGTCTTGAATCATTTGTTTAAGGTTGTTACTTGATCCTTTTTCCTCAATGATTTCGAAAACAATGTGGTTTTCATATCATAAAGAAATATTAGTATTGTGTATAGAATTATGATCTTTTATATGTTCATGAAATATAAGATGAGGTGTCGAAATAGAGATTTGCTACAAATGCAGTGATAGGTAGACCTGGCAAAACATGACACGACACGAAATTAATGGGTCAGGTTAGAGATTTCGACACGTTTATTTAAGCGGGTTGACACGACACAACACGATAATTAACGGGTAGGGTTAGGGTCAAGACTTTCAACTCGAAAATGACTTGAATATGACCCGTTTAATTATATATTATTTATTAAAAATTTCTTATTTTTATCAACATATTATATGTTATAGATTTGTAATGAGCTAAACTAAATAATTAGAAGTAATATTCAAAATTTCAAAGTTACTTAATTTTAGTCACCCTTACCATCTATATATCCCTTTTTCTCTCCAACTTTAACTCTTTTCATTTTTCCTTCTAAACTTACTATAAATTTTATCATTCTATCACATAACTCCAGTCAAACATTTTCAACCCGTTTAATATTTTTACACGACAAGAACCCGACACGACACGACACATAGCTAGAAACAACTATACGTACCCTTTCGATTAATGCAAAAGAATTTATGCAAGCATCATCAATCATCATGGTTGTATTTGACTTTCTAATGCATGGAAATACTCAAATACTAGAAAACGCGACTATTTTTTTACATCAGGTGATGGGAGAAACTAAAGGGATTTAGTTGTATATAACAGTTTATTAATAAATCAATATTTTCTTCACCAAATAATCAAGCTTTCTAAGTTTCCTTTTTTGATGCATGTGTATTTATTTTTCACTTTGTCAATTTAACAGTTGACAAATGGCCACATTTCAATTCCTGCTATTTGAATTATCCTAAAGCTAGTCCACAACATATGGGAACCATTCACATTGGTTATGAGAGGTTTTCTGTTTTCATTTATTTTTCTATATTTCACCTTTTTATATTTAATTTAAATTCTTGTTATATAAAATTATCATATATTTTCTTTAGAATGGAGGAGATTGACACCCCATGCAAAAAAGCAATGTATAGACTTCCATAAAAAGGGCATGTTATCAAAATGATAGTTCCTTTGGTTTTTGCAATAGAATATATCTCCACATGGTATTTATTGTACAAACTTCTGAGTTTTTTTTTTTTTTTATTATTTAGGTTTTGAATGACCTTATTTTATGCAAGCATGTTATTAACATCTTTATTCAGGATACCCATATAAACCTAATGATGATAGTTAGGAAGATCCAACATATGTACTGAGTTTTGTATTTTATAAAAATACACATGTATCCATGTTTAGTACTTTTATTATTAATTTACAGATAAATGGTGTACTTTACGACTATTATTGATGTTTTCTAACATGCCAATGTTGTTCGACATTTATTTGTTAGAACTAATTTCTTGATAATAATTGCTTTTAGGAATCATTTGCACAAGGATATTTTAGATTAAAATAATGAATATGCACATGGCTTTAGTTCATTGGTTATTAGATATGACATGTTGGATACATTAGACCTTGAACACTACTAGAAAATAGAGGGTTTTCTTACAGAAAATGTTGACAGAAAATTTCCGTAACTAATTACCTACGGAATCTGCTACGAATCACAGAATGAGATGCCCTAATATAGTTATGGAATAGCTACAAATGCTAATTCGTTGCTATTCCATAGCTATTTAGCTACGGATCAGCGACGGAAGAAAATAGCTACATAATAGGTACAAAATACCGACGAATTTATAATTTCCATTATTATTATTATAACTCCCATTCTTATTATTTTTCATTATTCGGCTCTTAATTTTTTTTTTTTGGATCATTTATCTTACATATTTAAGACATGAACAATTAAAATTCATACTAATAATACTATTAATAATAATATTTATAAACATCATAATAATATATAATAATTGTAACAAATGTGTTTAACACACAAACAAACAATTAAATGAAAAAAGCTACGTTTAGCACATCAATAAGGAGAAATAATCTATGTTTAATTTATAAGTAATGAAAAATGATTATAACAAAGGGAAATATGTATATTTGTATGTGTATGTATGTATATATGTATCTGTATGTGTGTATTTGAATGTGTATGTGTAGGTTTATGTTTATCTATATATGTATGTGTTTACATGTATGCGTATCAGAGTCGCAAATATTAATAAGTATTACAATATTAAATCATTAAACGAGTAAGAGATCTTGAATGGGCACGCGACTTTATAAACGATATTAATAGCTATAAGTTGGTAAAAATATAGTTGATTATGTACAATAGAGGTGTGGAAAAAAACAAAGCGAAAATAACAACGTTTGGTGCCAGAAAAATCGAAAATAAAAAAATCATAGCTAATTAGCTACGGATTTTTCTTATTTTCGATTTTTCGGGCACCAAACGTCGTTTTTCTCGCTTTGTTTTTTTCACACCCCTATTGTACACGTTCATCTATATTTTTACCAACTTATAGCTATTAGTATCGTTCATAAAGTCATGTAACCCTTCGAGATCAAGTACTCTTTTAGTGGTTTAACATTAGCATATATTCTTGAATCACTTGAGTTTTTAGTGGCAAAAAATATATGCCGCGAAAAAGTATTCTTTTATTGGGACAAATAGAAAAGTGTCGCTAAAAACATAAAAGAACTGAAGCGACAAAAACAAAAGTGTCACTAAAAGGTTTTAGTTGGAACGTTTTTAGTGATACTTATTATGTGTGCGGCTGATTATCTAAGAAACTTTTAGTGACATATTTTGGAGGTTTTAGTGACATTTTTTGTGTGCCAATAATCACATATTTTTTGTAGTGAAAGATTTTGTTCCTTTATTTATTTATTATTGTTTTTGTTGAATTCAACAAATAAGAACACAAATTATTAAATTGTCTGTAGTTGGTTAAGATAACGAAATAACATTTCAAGATTCAATTTGTACCATGTTAACGCAAGAAAAAAACATTAGGGATCTTTAAAGAGAAATAGGAAAAGTTTGTAGGTTTAGGTTGACATTAACCTTTTTTTTAAATGCAAGGCGTTAATTGGTAGTTGGAGGAAATGAATGAGATTTGAACTCGTAGATATCTAATGTGTACACGACGTAGTGTGCAGAGGCCACGTAATACTTGTCGAACACGTAGTGTGCAGTCATTGGCAGAGCCACTTGAGGGTCAGAGTAAGCCCAGGGCTACCCTGGATTTTAATTTTAATTTTAGTTTTTTTTAATTTTTTTTTAAAACTAGGCCCATATCGATTGAATCAGTAGGATCCCAAAATTCGCTTGCTCCGGAAGAAGCGTGCGTGCTTGAATCACTGTCCATCTTCATTTTCAAAATCAATATTCCCCTCAATCGAAATCGTCGGTGGCCAATGGGAGTTGGAGATCTGAGCGTTTTAGCAAGAACCAAGTTATTGTATGATACAAGAAACAGGATAATAAATTATATTATGAACCAATTTAGGTTGATTTTTGTTTTATTCTAAGCTATTTGTCGAACAATGTATGTTGGTTGTGTTTATTTAGGTTGTATTGGGAGTAGAAAATATATGTCCCCTATCCCCAAGTCTTTTGTCTTAGAATCCTACTATTATTGTGTAATTTTGTTTGTCTGTTGTCTTGTTGGAATAAAACGAAGCTAAAAGAAGTACATGAAGTTTTCTCTTTCTTTGTAAAATTATATAAATTTCTATGTAAAAGTATATAAATTGTATGAAGAAAGAAAGGAAGTGGACTTTTATATTACAAGACAATATATCATTTTTATCTCACGTTTTTGTTTGTTTTGCTACTGCATGTCATTTTCCCTTTGAATATTAAATTAAATCTCACCCACTTGTAGGGAAAAGATGTAGCAGCCTACCTTTTTTTCTTTGTTTTATTCCAGTAATTGAAAGGAGAAAGTTACAATCATTTTTCCTTTTGAATATGCATATTTCTTATATCTTTCTTCTTTCTTCTCGCTCTCTTTAACCATATGAATCCATATTTCTATATATAGCATTCTACACTTTGTTTAGTTATTGTGTTTATTATAAGATTCAAAGCATATTATTTATTAATTACTTATTATTTAACACGCATAAAGAAATATTTAACAAAGAGAAAAGTTTCAGAGTCATCAGAAGCAACTAATGTTGATTTTTCTAAACATAAATGTGTGGAGATCAGTTTAGCAGATCTTCTGTCAGACCCCGGAATGAGGACTAGGATTTTAGATTATGATCCTAATGTTCGAGACGAAGTTCGAAGAGCATACCTTTTAAAAGGGCCTTGCCAACCTAAATCTTACGAGTTTCCTTACATTCTTTTTGGCAAAAAACCACGAAGATTCAATGTTGCATGGTTTGATGTTAATAAATATTTCGTCATGGCTAGAATATAGTGTAAATAAAAATGCTTCATATTGCTTATATTGTTATTTGTTCAAACCATATGTTGGAGCACAAGGAGGCGGTGAGACGTTCGTTGGTGTAGGATTCCAAAATTGGGCCCATAAAAAAAGTTGACTCATCATGTTGGAGGTGTCAACAATGTTCACAACCAAGCTTGGGCCAAGTGCAGGGATTTATTGAATAAAAAACAATGCATTGATGTTGCATTCACAAAGCATTCAACACAAAGTACAATAGACTATGATATTCGACTGGATGCATCAATTGATTGTATTCGATTTCTTTTAAGACAAAGTCTTGTATTTAGAGGTCACGATGAAAGTGAAGCATCAAATAACAGAGGGAACTTTATGGAGTTGTTGCAATTTCTAGCTGATCATAATCAAAGCATTGAAGTTGTTACTTTCAAAAATGCACCTTTGAATCTGAAGTTGACTTCACCAGATATCCAAAAGGACATTGTTCATGCAGCTGCAATTGAAACAACGAAGCTCATTATAAATGATATTAGCATATCTTTTTTCTCTCTCCTTGTCGACGAATCTCTTGATATTTTGATCAAAGAACAAATGAGTGTTGTGTTGCGGTATGTAGATATGGAAGGTCATGTAATTGAACGCTTTCTAGATATTCAGCATGTCCCAAATACTACAGCCATTACACTTAAAGAGACACTTGATAATTTGTTTTCAAGACATGGATTGAGCATCTCCAATTTGCGTGGACAAGGTTATGATGGGGCCAATAATATGAAAGGTGAACTTGATGGTCTTAAAACTCTGATTTTGAATGAAAATGCAAGTGTTTATTATGTTCATTATTTTGCTCATCAACTTCAACTTACTCTTGTAGCTGTGGCAAAAAATAATTCGAAAATAGTTTCTTTGTTTGTGTTACTAACCAATGTTGTGAATGTTGTTGGAGGTTCTTGCAAGCGTCTTGACCGTCTTCGAGAACAACAAGCTTCCAAAGTTATTGAAGCACTTGGTTTAGGTGAAACCATAAGCGGTCGAGGCCTCAATCAAGAAACATCTCTTATCAAACCGGGAGACACGCGTTGGGGATCCCATTATGGTACTTTGATAAGTATGATTACATTGTTTCCATCTGTTTTAGACGTGGTTGAGATTACTGCAGAAGATGGAGCAACCCTAGAACAAAAATGTGAAGCTGATATGTTAATTAACTCCTTGCAGACCTTTGATTTCATATTTTCTTTGCACTTCATGAAAAAATTATTGGGTATTACTAAGGATTTGTCCCAAGCATTGCATAGGAAAGATCAAGATATTGTAAATGCAATGAACTTGGTTAGAATTTGCAAGCTGCATTTGCAAATTTTGAGAGATAGTGGATGGGATTCTATGCTCACTCAGACTACATTGTTTTGTGAAAAACACGAGATTGTTGTTTGCAACATCGATGCAATGTTCTTACTTCCTGGACGGTCACGACGAAAATATCCAAAGATGACAAACTTACAATACTATCGTGTAGAGTTATTCTATGATGTCATTGATTTGCAACGCACTGAACTAGAGAGTCGTTTTAGTGATATTGGCACCAAATTGCTTCTTTTCATGGCATGTGTCAATCCAAAAAACTCTTTTGCAGCTTTCGATAAAAACAAATTGATTGAGGTAGCTCGTTTATATCCAAAGGATTTTTTTGATATAGACTTGGAGATACTTGATGATCAACTTGAAACTTATATTCTTGATATGTTGAATTCATCAGAGTTTTCGAATCTAAATGGGATTGGTGATCTTGCACAAAAGATGGTTGAAACAAAAAGGGATAAAGTGTTCTCTATGGTTTACCTGCTCATCAAATTAGCATTGACATTACCGGTTTCAACAGCAACAGTTGAGAGATCATTTTCTGCTATGAAGATTGTGAAGAACAAGATACGAAATAAAATGGGAGATCAATGGATGAATGATAATTTGGTTACTTATATCGAAAAAAAGGTTTTTGCGGATGTTGCTAATCAAGATATCAGCAATATGTTTGATAAAATGAAAAAGCGTCGACGACCTTAATGAATTTGTAATATATATATATATATATATATATATATATATATATATATATATATATATATATATATATATATATATATATATATATGTTTGCAGCTTTTGGATGTTTGATAATTTATGAGGAGCATCCTCAAAAAAATTTATGGTTACGCCCCTGTGTGCAGTGGCAACGTAATCCTTGTCGAACGAGTCTAATAATGAGTATTGTTATACCTACTGTAGATTTTTAATCCTACCCCCTGTAATTATTATTTTTTTGGTAGATAACAAAACCTAGACATAGTATTCCACGCCACAAAAACCTAGATATAGTATTTCACGCCTGTAAGCTAGAAAGCTTCAAAATTCGGATTGTACATAGGGAGATTCGAACTCTAAACCTCCGGACAACATCACACATTAACTTTAAACACTTTACCACTGAGCTGAAACCTTTTTTTGTTTAATTAAATCAAATCATTCTATATAACCTATAAGGAATAATAATAATAATAATAATAATAAATTATTATTATTATTATTATTATTGTCGTTTTATTATTGTTATGGTTTATATTGTATGAATTCGTATAAATACATATCGTATACTTATAAATATGAAATAAACATATATGTATACTTAATAATATGTACAAATACACATAGTTATGTCTTCTATAAATATAAACTAACAAAACATTAAATATATATATTCAAATGTCAAACATTTTTTTGTTTAAATCTTTTGTTCAGCTAAAATTAAAGATTTTTTTAACTATACAATAAAGGATAAAGTTTAAAGATTTTTTGGTTATACAAACAAACAAAACATCATTTTTTTTAAAACAAAGTCATATTTTTTTTTTTTAAATTCATCGTTCGAAACACGAATACAAAAACATAATAATTACCTCAATAATGCTTTTTTTATGTTAAACAATGTTTTCAAACAAAATGTCAAAAAAAATATTTTTAAATCATAAAACTAAGGTAAATAAGTAAAATAAAAAAAACAAGATTAATAAAAGAAAAAATAAATAAACTAGTATATATTAAAAAAAATAATCATTACATAATCATTAGTTATTTAAAGAAAAAAAAGTAAAATGTAATTATTAGGTAGATTTAAGTGAAAAAAGGATAGAAATAATTATTAGGGTAGGCTTAAGTGGGAAAGAGGGTATGAATAATTAAAACCCTAATAAATAAGTAAAAAAAGTCGTATGGATGAAATTTCGGTTGATTAATACTATGTTGGGGTGTGAATAACATCACCAAATATAGTTAAATCCGTAAGATCAAATAGAGGTAAATGAATAGATTGAGCCGAAATTATTGTTTGATGTTGCTTGTAATTATTGATAAAGAAAATATCATAATATGATAATTCTTACGCATGCATCATATGAGTCTTTTAATCATAATTTTTATTTTGAAAATATTTTGTATTAACGGATATATTTTTTTCAACAACCATGTCTAGCTTTTAGCAATTGTAAAACGTGTATCTCGTGAAATCTTTTGGACATGCATGCCACCTCACCTCGTTAATTCAAACTCCATTATTCAACTATATATACAACGCAAGATGGTGTCTATATATACTCAAGCACGCAACCGGCTAGATGCACAACTTCAGTTCCACACAAGGAACATCATCTCCCAGCTTCTCTGAAAATACACTCAGACCAAAATGGTACAGACTTTCACCATATTCTCTAGAGTTAATTTGTTATCTATATTTGGGAATGTCAGGTTTACAACGTTTATTCATTGTTAACATTCTATCAACTCTTTCAATAGTATTTTATTTTGGATCCATATGCAGGCAGCGAGTGCCATATGGGGTACACCATGGGGAGGTGAGGGTGGAACCGGTGTAAATACGTGGGAGTTCATAATACCTGATGGTGCAAGACTTACCAAGATAGACTTAAGCAGTGGAGATGCTTTAGATTTCATCCGCTTCACTTACAAGGATAGTATGGCACTCATATTTCTGAAAAATTCGGTGGCGATGGTGGCTCGTCTCATTCGGTAAGCTTTGAATTCATCTGTACGTAGGTTGTTACTTTATAATATAGCAGTCCAGTCATGATATTTATATTTGGGTTCCAAATCACATTCGCTGACAATGAGTTCCTCATCGGGATTAGTGGACGTGTCGGATCATTTGATGGCTCCACTGTGATTACGTCAATGAGTTTCGAGACCAACATCAGCACTTATGGGCAATACGGCACAAACCCAGGGACTGATTTTTCGTTAGGGGTCACACGCGGTAAGATTTTGGGATTCTATGGAAAGTACGGGAGTTACGTAGACTCTTTGGGTGTCATTCTTCACCCGTAGCATGATATATGGCAGAATGGATGCATGTTGTGTTTCATGGAAACAAATGTTAAATGGTCGGTCGTATGTCATTTTGTCTTCTAAACGTGGTATTTGTATGTATTGTATATGCTTTTAAATCGTATCTAGTATCTTCGATGAGGGACTAGTAAAATAAGGTGGCATACCAAGTTCATGTGCATCTGCATATGTTTTTCATGTACTCTTGAAGCTTCTAAATGGATATTTCATGCTTTCTTCTTTGCTAATACTTCCACCGTAAATTTATTTGCTTTTAATATCTTGTGTTTGTTTTTTTTTTTTAGTTTACACAATAATCTTTTCTTAGGGACAGATCCTTCGTTTTCTTTAAGTGTATTTGATGAGGACTCCATTTATCCTTTCAAATACATGTAACCATATAAAGAAAAATCATCATACCGGTCAGCTATGTGGTTCAATGGAACATCTAGGATGGATTTTAAGTTAATTACTACAAAATTCTGATCCACTTACGACACCAAATCTGTTGGAATGAAATATGTGGCATATGAACTTGGTGAGGGAATGAAATATAGGAGCAGGAGATAATAAAATATTAAACTTTATTATCCTTAAATTATATTAAAATTAAATTATTTGTTTGGCCGCTATGGTTTTTCAAAAGTAACATCTCAGTCCACCTTAAGAACACCAATATTTGTTTGCTGGTAAGACTAAACGGTGTCGTAGAGGGTTTACCGGCGTTGTCCGACATGGCGCCCTTTCACCGCCGATGAACACTGCGCCGTGAAGAGCATTTCACTGCCGATGGACCATTACCGGTGGGAAAATTTTGAGTTTTGTGGTGATTTGAGGAAGTGAACGTTACCAACGGTCGGTAACGGCAACTTTTGACATATTTAATTTGTTTTCTTGTTTAATATATATATATATATATATATATATATATATATATATATATATATATATATATATATATATATATAATTACCACACAATACACTCTCAATATAGCAATTCTTTCTTTGAAAATGTCTTATTCCAACAACCCAAACTCTTCCAACCAAAATGCTTCAAACCAAAATGTTAACAACGGCTACACACTTTTTGGCTAAGATCCGTCATCACCACCACCTTGTCAGCCACAAATGGATGGTGTTCCTAGCTATTATTCATAATTCCTAACGCCCCAACAATTTCATTTCCAATCTCAACCTCAAACCCAACCATCTCAACCCCAATTTTCATGCCAACCACGATTCACACATTCAACCGAACACGAAGAACAACCTCAACAACAAAAGAAAGGGAATGCTTATCCGAGAAGATGGACACAAAAAGAAGAAGTTGAGTTAACATGAGCATGAGTCGACATATCTAAAGATGGTGACACAGGAAATGTTCAAAATCGAGATCAATTTTGGTTACATATCACAGAGCACTTTTGTAGGGGAATGGGCCGAAGTCTAAACTATCGGACCTCCGACCAATGTAACTCCAAATGAAATCTTATGAACAAAGTCGTCACACATTGGAATGGAATTTACATAAAATTTGAGAAGCAATGGGCTAGCAGAGAAAGTGAAGTGAGTTTGTTGAAAAAACGCACACTACATTCCAAGATGATATGCAAAAGTCTTTGAAGTTTATCCATGTGTGGGAAGTTGTCAGAAGAAGCATTAGGTGGAGGGAACTTGCAACACATGAAGAAATTGCAAATCCGCCAAAAAAAGCCAAGCATCTTAATATTCGAGCTCGCAACAAGTCTCATCGGATGGTCACATAGGCGTTAATCTTAACGATGATGACGACAACATTGAAGAAATATTCCCGCCTCCTCGCTTAATTGGAAGGGGGACAAAACGAAAGCTCGAGCAAAAGGAAAAGGGAAATCAACTTCTTCAAATTGTTCAGTCGGAATCGAGCGGTCAACCAGATCGAAAGATATGATGACACAAATGGCCAATTGAATTCAAATGTGGAGTGTAATATGGCTGAAACCGTCCGACTCACGGAATATACGTTGTTACTGCAAGGCGTGTGTCATCTCGACCCCGAAGATCAAGAAGCGACGAAATTCTGAAAGCATCGATTCAGAAAAATATAATCTAAAATGCAACTCAAAATTTGATGTTTTGTTTTTTTTTTCTAGGTTTTTAAATTTTAATGTTTTTCTTTTTATTTTTAAATTTTTAAGTTTTCAATGTAATTTTAATTTTCATGTTTTTTTTTTTTTTAATTTTTAGGATTTTTAAATTGTAATTTCTAAGTTTATATTATTTTAAATTTTAGTATGGTTTTTTGTAGTATGGTTTTAAAAAAAAATAATCTTTTTCTAAAATGAAATTAAAAAAAAAAAAAAAAAAAAAAAAAAAAAAAAAAAAAACTCATAGGTACGACACCACACTTCGTAGGTAAAAAATGTGAAAATTGTAAAAGTCTACGTGGCACCTATGTGGCATCATTTTACCATTGGTAAAAAGGGCATGACACCTTTTAGCCTAAGAGTATGGTGAACCGGAGCGTTTGAGAGCGTGTGAGAGTTTCTAGATTCTAACGTTTGACAAACGCACCGTTTTAAACAGAAAGCCTTGTTCAACACTACAAACTTCTATCGTTTAGTTTAAACAAAACGCTCAAAATCTGAATGCTACTTCATGTAGCGTTTAATAAAACGCTAAAAGCTATAAGCTACCCGCTACCCGATAGCAACTAATTTTACTGAAACAGTTTACTGGTTTATGACTATGCATTTCATATTTCTATCTCTTCATAGCTAACTTCGACTTAATTACCATTGATTGAATAAAAAAATTCTTATAAGATACAAAATGTCACCCATATTCATATTTGATCTAATGATTTATTGATAACCAACTTTTGAATAAACAAGTGGAAAAGAATTAGAGATCAAAAGAGCCTTATTGATTTTCATTATTTGTATTCTTCTTTTACAAAATCACAATATATATAATATGTTACCTCCAATGTTGTTTATATATAGGTATGAGGATTAGCCGGAGAAGTTCAACAACCTTATGGATCCACTAATAGATTCATCTTTACTTGAAGTTCATGAAGGTGTTTCATCTTTGAATTACCGATTCAAAGATCAATTACAAAAATCAGAAATTGTCTCGATCAGTTTGTTTCCATTGGTCAACAAGGGCTTGCTGACACATGTGCCAAATAAAATTTTTACACATCACGTAGTTGTGTATATTTGCGTAAACTTATGTATTTATACATTTTTATAAAGATTTATGGACCTTTTTACTATCACCTGCATCAAATGTCTTGAATCATTTGTTTAAGGTTGTTACTTGATCCTTTTTCCTCAATGATTTCGAAAACAATGTGGTTTTTATATCATAAAGAAATATTGGTATTGTGTATAGAATTTTGATCTTTTATATATTCATGAAATATAAGATGGGGTGTCAAAAGAGAGATTTGCTACAAATGCAGTGATAGGTAGACCTAACAAAACATTACACGACACGAAAACCCGACACGAAATTAGTGGGTCAGGGTTAGAGATTTCGACACGTTTATGTAAGCGGGTTGACACGACACAACACGATAAGTAAATGGGTAGGGTTAGGGTCAAGACTTTCAACTCGAAAATGACTCGAATATGACGTGTTTAATTATATATTATTTATTAAAAATTTCATATTTTTATAAAACATATTATATGTTATAGATTTGTAATGAGCTAAAACTAAATAATTAGAAGTAATATTCAAAATTTCAAAGTTATTTAATTTTAGTCACCCTCACCACCTATATATCCCTTTTGCTCTCCAATTTAACTCTTTTCATTTTTCCTTCTAAACTTATTATAAATTTTATCATTCTATCACATAACTTCCGTGGTAGGGTCAAGCCTTTTCAACCCGTTTAATATTTTTACACGACAAAAACCCGACACTACACGAGACATAGCTAGGAACAACTATATGTTCCCTTTCGATTAATGCAAAAGAATTTATGCAAGCATCATCAATCATCATGGTTGTATTTGACTTTCTAATGCATGGAAATACTCAAATACTAGAAAACGTGACTTTTTTTTTACATCAGGTGATGGGAGAAACTAAAGGGATTTAGTTGTATATAACAGTTTATTAATAAATCAATATTTTCTTCACCAAATAATCAAGCTTTCTAAGTTTCCTTTTTTGATGCATGTGATTTTTCACTTTGTCAATTTAACGGTTGACAAATGGCCACATTTCAATTCCTACGATTTGAATTATCCTAAAGCTAGTCCACAACATATGGGAACCATTCACATTGGTTATGAGAGGTTTTCTATTTTCATTTATTTTTCTATATTTCACCTTTTTATATTTAATTTAAATTCTTGTTATATAAAATTATCATATATGTTCTTTAGAATGGAGGAGATTGACACCCCATGCAAAAAAGCAATGTATAGACTTCCATAAAAAGGGCATGTTATCAAAATGATAGTTCCTTTGGGTTTTGGACTAGAATATATCTCCACATGGTATTTATTGTACAAACTTCTGAGTTTTTTTTATTATTATTATTATTATTTAGGTTTTGAATGACCTTATTTTATGCAAGCATGTTATTAACATCTTTATTCAGGATACCCATATAAACCTAATGATGATAGTTAGGAAGATCCAACATATGTACTGAGTTTTGTATTTTATAAAAATACACATGTATCCATGTTTAGTACTTTTATTATTAATTTACAGATAAATGGTATACTTTACGACTATTACTGATGTTTTCTAACATGGCAATGTGGTTCGACATTTATTTGTTAGAACTTATTTATTGATAATAATTGCTTTTAGGAATCATTTGCACAAGGATATTTTAGATTAAAATAATGAATATGCACATGGCTTTAGTTCATTGGTTATTAGATATGACATGTTGGATACATTAGACCTAGAAAATACTAGAAAATACTAGAAAATAGAGGGTTTTCTTACAGAAAATATTGACAGAAAATTTTGTTAGCTAATTACCTACGAAATCTGCTGCGAATCAGCTACAGAATGAGATGCCCTAATATAGTTATGGAATAGGTACAGATGCTAATCTGTAGCTATTCCGTAACTATTTAGCTACGGAATAGCTACGGACCAGTGACGGAAGAAAATAGCTACATATTAGCTACAAAATACCGACGAATTTATAATTTCCTTTATTATGATTATAACTCCCATTATTATTATTTTTCATTATTCGGCTCTTATTATTTTTTTTTGGATCATTTTTCTTACATATTTAAGACATGAACAATTAAAAATCATACTAATAATACTATTAATAATAATATTTATAAACATCATAATAATATATAATAATTGTAACAAATGTGTTTAACACACAAACAAACAATTAAATGAAAAAAACTACGTTTAACACATCAATAAGGTGAAATATTCTATGTTTAATTTATTAGTAATGAAAAATGATTATAACAAAGGGAAATATGTATATTTGTATGTGTATGTATGTATTTATGTATGTATGTATCTGTATCTATGTGTATGTACGTATATGTGGGTGTGTAAGTAAATGTATGTGTGTATGTATATGTATATGTATTTGTGTATTTGAATGTATATGTATATGTTTATGTGTATGTAGATGTATATGCATGTTTGTGTATTTGAATGTGTATGTAAGTACATATATATGTGTATGTGTGTATTTGAATGTGTATGTGTATGTGTATGTGTATGTGTATGTGTAGGTTTATGTTTATCTATATATGTATGTGTCTACATGTATGCGTATCAGAGTCGCAAATATTAATAAGTATTACAATATTAAATCATTAAACGAGTAAGAGATCTTGAATGGACACGCGACTTTATAAACGATATTAATAGCTATAAGTTGGTAAAAATATAGTTGATTATGTACAATAGAGGTGTGGAAAAAAAACAAACCGAAAATAACAACGTTTGGTGCCAGAAAAATCGAAAATAAAAAAATCATAGCTAATTAGCTACGGAGTTTTCTTATTTTCGATTTTTCGGGCACCAAACGTCGTTTTTCTCGCTTTGTTTTTTTTACACCCATATTGTACATGTTCATCTATATTTTCAGCAACTTATAACTATTAATATCGTTCATAAATTCGTGTAACCCTTCGAGATCAAGTACTCTTTTCATGGTTTAACATTAGCATACATTCTTGAATCACATGAGTTTTTTTTGGCACAAAATATGTGCCGCGAAAATGTTTTATTTTATTGTGACAAATAGAAAAGTGTCGCTAAAAACATAAAAGAACTGAAGCGACAAAAACAAAAGTTATTGTATGATACAGGAAACAGGTTAATAAATTATATTATGAACAAACTTAGGTTGATTTTTGTTTTATTCTAAGCTATCTGTCGAACAATGTATGTTGGTTGTGTTCATTTAGGTTGTATTGGGAGTAGAAAATATATGTCCCCAATCCCCAAGTCTTTTGTCTTAGAATCCTACTATTATTGTGTAATTTTGTTTGTCTATTGTCTTGTTGGAATCAAACGAAGCTAAAAGAAGTACATGAAGTTTTCTCTTTCTTTGTAAAATTATATAAATTTCTATGTAAAAGTATATAAATTGTATGAAGAAAGAAAGGAAGTGGACTTTTATATTACAAGACAATATATCATTTTTATCTCACGTTTTTGTTTGTTTTGCTTCTGCATGCCATTTTCCCTTTGAATATTAAATTAAATCCCACCCACTTGTAGGGAAATGATGTAGCAGCCCAACTTTTTTTCTTTGTTTTATTACAGTAATTTAAAGGAGAAAGTTACAATTATTTTTCCATTTGAATATGCATATTTCTTATATCTTTCTTCTTTCTTCTCGCTCTCTTTAACCATATGAATCCATATTTCTTATATAGCATGCTACACTTTGTTTAGTTATTGTGTTTATTATAAGATTCAAAGCATATTATTTATTAATTACTTATTATTTAACAGGCATGAAGAAATATTTAACAAAGAGAAAAGTTTCAGAGTCATCAGAAGCAACTAATGTCGATTTTTCTAAACATAAACGTGTGGAGATCAGTTTAGCAGATCTTCCGTCAGACCCCGGAATGAGGACTAGGATTTAAGATTATGATCCTAATGTTCGAGACGAAGTTCAAAGAGCATACATTTTAAAAGGGCCTTGCCAACTTAAATCTTACGAGTTTCCTTACATTCTTTTTGGCAAAAAACCACGAAGATTCAATGTTGCATGGTTTGATGTTAATAAATATTTCGTCATGGCTAGAATATAGTGTAAATAAAAACGTTGCATATTGCTTATATAGTTATTTGTTCAAACCATATGTTGAAGCACAAGGAGGCGGTGACACGTTCGTTGGTGTGGGATTCCAAAATTGGGCCCATAAAGAAAAGTTGACTCATCATGTTGGAGGTCTCAACAGTGTTCACAACCAAGCTTGGGACAAGTGCAAGGATTTATTTAATAACAAACAACGAATTGATGTTGCATTCACAAAGCATTCAACACAAAGTACAATAGACTATGATATTCGACTGGATGCATCAATTGATTGTATTCGATTTCTTTTAAGACAAAGTCTTGTATTTAGAGGCCACGATGAAAGTGAAGCTTCAAATAACAAAGGGAACTTTATGGAGTTGTTGCAATTTCTAGCTGATCATAATCAAAGCATTGAAGTTGTTACTTTCAAAAATGCACCTTTGAATCTGAAGTTGACTTCACCAGATATCCAAAAGGACATTGTTCATGCAGCTGCAATTGAAACAACGAAGCTCATTATAAATGATATTAGCAAATCTTTTTTCTCTCTCCTTGTCGACGAATCTCGTGATATTTTGATCAAAGAACAAATGAGTGTTGTGTTGCGGTATGTAGATATGGAAGGTCATGTAATTGAACGCTTTCTAGATATTGAGCATGTCCCAAATACTACAGCCATTACACTTAAAGAGACACTTGATAATTTGTTTTCGAGACATGGATTGAGCATCTCCAATTTGCGTGGACAAGGTTATGATGGGGCCAATAATATGAAAGGTGAACTTGATGGTCTTAAAACTCTGATTTTGAATGAAAATGCAAGTGTTTATTATGTTCATTATTTTGCTCATCAACTTCAACTTACTCTTGTAGCTGTGGCAAAAAATAATTCGAAAATAGTTTCTTTGTTTGTGTTACTAACCAATGTTGTGAATGTTGTTGGAGGTTCTTGCAAGCGTCTTGACCGTCTTCGAGAACAACAAGCTTCCAAAGTTATTGAAGCACTTGGTTTAGGTGAAACCATAAGCGGTCGAGGCCTCAATCAAGAAACATCTCTTATCAAACCGGGAGACACGCGTTGGGGATCCCATTATGGTACTTTGATAAGTATGATTACATTGTTCCCATCTGTTTTAGACGTGGTTGAGATTATTGCAGAAGATGGAGCAACCCTAGAACAAAAATGTGAAGCTGATATGTTAATTAACTCCTTGCAGACCTTTGATTTCATATTTTCTTTGCACTTCATGAAAAAATTATTGGGTATTACTAATGATTTGTCCCAAGCATTGCATAGGAAAGATCAAGATATTGTAAATGCAATGAACTTGGTTAGAATTTGCAAGCTGCATTTGCAAATTTTAAGAGATAGTGGATGGGATTCTATGCTCACTCAGACTACATTGTTTTGTGAAAAACACGAGATTGTTGTTTGCAACATCGATGCAAAGTTCTTACTTCCTGGACGGTCACGACGAAAATATCCAAAGATGACAAACTTACAATACTATCGTGTAGAGTTATTCTATGATGTCATTGATTTGCAACGCACTGAACTAGAGAGTCGTTTTAGTGATATTGGCACCAAATTGCTTCTTTTCATGGCATGTGTCAATCCAAATAACTCTTTTGTAGCTTTCGATAAAAACAAATTGATTGAGCTAGCTCGTTTATATCCAAAGGATTTTTTTGATATAGACTTGGAGATACTTGATGATCAACTTGAAACTTATATTCTTGATATGTTGAATTCATCAGAGTTTTCGAATCTAAATGGGATTGGTGATCTTGCACAAAAGATGGTTGAAACAAAAAGGGATAAAGTGTTCTCTATGGTTTACCTGCTCATCAAATTAGCATTGACATTACCGGTTTCAACAACAACAGTTGAGAGATCGTTTTCTGCTATGAAGATTGTGAAGAACAAGATACGAAATAAAATGGGAGATCAATGGATGAATGATAATTTGGTTACTTATATCGAAAAAGAGGTTTTTGCGGATGTTGCTAATCAAGATATCAGCAATATGTTTGATAAAATGAAAAAGCGTCGACGACCTTAATGAATTTGTAATTTATATATATATATATATATATATATATATATATATATATATATATATATATGTTTGCAGCTTTTGGATGTTTGATAATTTATGAGGAGCATCCTCAAAAAAATTTATGGCTACGCCCCTGTGTGCAGTGGCAACGTAATCCTTGTCGAACGAGTCTAATAATGAGTATTGTTATACCTACTGTAGATTTTTAATCCTACCCCCTGTAATTATTATTTTTTTGGTAGATAACAAAACCTAGACATAGTATTCCGCGCCACAAAAACCTAGATATAGTATTTCACGCCTGTAAGCTAGAAAGCTTCAAAATTCGGATTGTACATAGGGAGATTCGAACTCTAAACCTCCGGACAACATCACACATTAACTTTAAACACTTTACCACTGAGCTGAAACCTTTTTTTGTTTAATTAAATCAAATCATTCTATATAACCTATAAGGAATAATAATAATAATAATAATAATAATAATAAATTATTATTATTATTATTATTATTATTATTATTATTGTCGTTTTATTATTGTTATGGTTTATATTGTATGAATTCGTATAAATACATATCGTATACTTATAAATATGAAATAAACATATATGTATACTTAATAATATTTACAAATACACATAGTTATGTCTTCTATAAATATAAACTAACAAAACATTAAATATATATATTCAAATGTCAAACATTTTTTTTTTTAAATCTTTTGTTCAACTAAAATTAAAGATTTTTTTAACTATACAAAAAAGGATAAAAGTTTAAAGATTTTTTGGTTATACAAACAAACAAAACGTCATTTTTTCAAAAACAAAGTCATATATTTTTTTTTAAATTCATCGCAAAAACATAATAATTACCTCAATAATGCTTTTTTTTATGTTAAACAATATCTTCAAACAAAATGTTAAAAAAAAAATTAAATCATAAAAACAAAGGTAAATAAGTAAATTAATAAAAATAAGATTAATAAAAGAAAAAATAAATAAACTAGTATATATTAAAAGAAAATTAAAAAAAAACATAATCATTACATAATCCTTAGTTATTTAAAAGAAAAAAAGTAAAATGTAATTATTAGGGTAGGTTTAAGTGGGAAAGAGGGTATGAATAATTAAAACCCTAATAAATAAGTAAAAAAAGTCGTATGGATGAAATTTCGGTTGATTAATACTATGTTCGGGTGTGAATAACATCACGAAATATAGTTAAATCCGTAAGATCAAATAGGGGTAAATGAATAGATTGAGCCGAAATTATTGTTTGATGTTGCTTGTAATTATTGATAAAGGAAATATCATAATATGATAATTCTTACGCATGCATCATATGAGTTTTTTAATCATAATTTTTATTTTGAAAATATTTTGTATTAACGGATATATTTTTTTCAACAACCATGTCTAGCTTTTAGCAATTGTAAAACGTGGATCTCGTGAAATCTTTTGGACATGCATGCCACCTCACCTCGTTAATTCAAACTCCATTATTCAACTATATATACAACGCAAGATGGTGTCTATATATAGTCAAGCACGCAACCGGCTTGATGCACAACTTCAGTTCCACACAAGGAACATCATCGCCCAGCTTCTCGGAAAATACACTCAGACCAAAATGGTACAGACTTTCACCATATTCCATATTCTCTAGAGTTAATTTGTTATCTATATTTGGGAATGTCAGGTTTACAACGTTTATATATTCATTGTTAACATTCTATCAACTCTTTCAATAGTATTTTATTTTGGATCCATATGCAGGCAACGAGTGCCATATGGGGTACACCATGGGGAGGTGAGGGTGGAACCGGTGTAAATACGTGGGAGTTCATCAGTGGCGAATTTAGAACTAAAAACTACATGGTTCCTTATGTAAATAAAACTAAAAAAAATAAAAGAGTAAAATTACTAATGGCATCGGGTCGGGTTATATGCCTTAAAATAATTAAACATAACTTCAATATTTATAATAGTTTTACATTTGAACTCTAAGAGATCTTATATCTTGAAATATATATTAATAATTATATCATTATCGATACTTTCTAAAACACTTGTTTTAATATATGATATTAAACTATCATTCAAAAATTGAAATATATAAAATATAAGCAGGAAGAAGTGGCACCCGGTGAAAGGACAATGGTTGTCGGTGGCCAGACGACGGACGACGGACAGAAGGATCTATCAACCAGACATGCAAGAACCTTATGAGGCGTCAAACATTAGGAGATGTCAATCAATGATCACATTTCGTGAAGTTTTCTTTTATTATTGATCTATTGCCCAATGAATAAATTTTAAATGGATCGAGGTAGTGGACTATTTTAATTAAACTATAATATATAAAATAGGTTGATGTATATTTTTTTTTCCAAAAATTAAAAGGTAGGTCCTATAACACTAATGAGATAGTTCACCAATTTTTTCATATATATTTTATATTAATATTACTAATATTAAGAAAATTAGGTAGGTCCTAGGACCTACCTACCTTCAAAGTAGCTACGCCCTTGGAGTTCATAATACCTGATGGTGCAAGACTTACCAAGATAGACTTAAGCAGTGGAGATGCTTTAGATTTCATCCGCTTCACTTACAAGGATCAGTATGACACTCATATTTCTGAAAAATTCGGTGGCGATGGTGGCTCGTCTCATTCGGTAAGCTTTGAATTCATCTGTACGTAGGTTGTTATTTTATAATAGAGATTTTCTAATATGTACCCTAAGGTCACATATAAGAAGTATTAATTAAACACAATTATTACCATAATTAAATGTTAAACACATTAATTATAAGAAATATTACCATAATTAAATATAAAATTCATTAATAATCTACCTAATTAATGCATTTCACATTTAATTATGATAATAATTGTGATTAATTAATACTTTTTATATGTGTCCTTAGGGCACATATTAGAAAATCTCTTTATAATATAGCAGTCCAGTCATGATATTTATATTTGGGTTCCAGATCACATTCGTTGACAATGAGTTCATCATCGGGATTAGTGGACGTGTCGGATCATTTGATGGCTCCACTGTGATTACGTCAATGAGTTTCGAGATCAACATCAGCACTTATGGGCAATACGACACAAACCCAGGGACTGATTTTTCGGTCGGAGTCACACGCGGTAAGATTTCGGGATTCTATGGAAAGTACGGGAGTTACGTAGACTCTTTGGGTGTCATTCTTCACCCGTAGCATGATATATGGCAGAATGGATGCATGTTGTGTTTCATGGAAACAAATGTTAAATGGTCGGTCGTAAGTCATTTTGTCTTCTAAACGTGGTATTCGTATGTATTTTATATGCTTTTAAATCGTATCTAGTATCTTCGATGAGGGACTAGTAAAATAAGGTGGCATACCAAGTTCATGTACAATAAGCACCCTTGTTGTGCATCTGCATATGTTTTTCATGTACTCTTGAAGCTTCTAAATGGATATTTCATGCTTTCTTCTTTGCTAATACTTCCACCGTAAATTTATTTGCTTTTAATATCTTGTGTTTGTTTTTTTAGTTTACACAATAATCTTTTCTTAGGGACAGATCCTTCGTTTTCTTTAAGAGTATTTGATGAGGACTCCATTTATCCTTTCACATACATGTAACCATATGAAGAAAAATCATCAAACAGGTCAGCTATGTGGTTCAATGGAACATCTAAGATGGATTTTATGTTACTACAAAACTGATCCACTTACGACACCAAATCTGTTGGAATGAAATATGTGGAATATGAACTTGGTGAGGGAATAAAATATAGGAGCAGGAGATAATAAAATATTAAACTTTATTCTCCTTAAATTATATTAAAATTAAATTATTTGTTTGGCCGCTATGGTTTTTCAAAAGTAATATCTTTATTCCACAAGATTCATTTTGGCACCGTTGATCCTTCGTATTGGTTGTTTGGTTGCACTTGGTAGCTCAACTTAAATGCCTTAAAGGTGGAACCGGCAGGACCCCTTATGAGGGCATTTTCATCTTTTCATCTCTCCCTCCACCTTAAGAACACCAATTGTTTGCTGGTAAGACTAAACGGTGTCGTTGAGGGTTTACCGGCGGTGTCCGACATGGCGCCTTTTCACCGCCGGTGAACACTGCACAGTGAAGAGCATTCCACTGCCGATGGACCTTTTCCTCTGGGAAAAATTTGAGTCTTTTGGTGATTTGAGGAAGTGAACGGTGCCAACGGTCGGCAACTTGACATATTTAATTTTTTTTTCTTGTTATATATATATATATATATATATATATATATATATATATATATATATCTCACATATTCAAAAAATTACCACACAATACACTCTCAATATAACAATTCTTAATTTGAAAATGTCTTATTCCAGCAACCCAAACTCTTCCAACCAAAATGCTTCAAACCAAAATGTTAACAACGCCTATGCACTTTTCGGCTAAGATCCGTCATCACCACCACCTTACCGGCCACAAATGGATGGTGTTCCTAGCTATTATTCATAACTTCAAACGTCCCAACAATTCCATTTCCAATTTCAACCTCAAACCCAACCATCTCAACCCCAATTTTCATGCCAACCACGATTCACACCTTCAACCGAACACGAAGAACAACCTCAACAACAAAAGAAAGGGAATGTTGATCCAAGAAGATGGACACAAAAAGAAGAAGTTGAGTTAACAAGGGCATGGGTCGACATATTTGAAGATGGTGACACAGGAAAGAGTCAAAATTGTGATCAGTTTTGGTTACATATCACATAGCACTTTTGTAGGGGAATGGGCCGAACTCTAGACTATCGGACCTCCGACCAATGTAAGTCCAAATGGAATCTTATGAACAAAGTCGTCACACATTGGCATGGAATTTACATAAAATTTGATAAGCAATGGGCTAGCAGAGAAAGTGAAGCGAGATTGTTGAAAAAAACACACACTACATTCCAAGATGATATGCAAAAGTCTTTTAAGTTTATCCATGTGTGGGAAGTTGTCAGAAGAAGCATTGGGTGGAGGGAACTTGCAACACATGAAATTGTAAATCCGCCAAAAAAAAGTCGGACATCTTAATATTCGAGCTCGCAACAAGTCTCATCGGATGGTCACATAGGCGTTAATCTTAACGATGATGACGACAACATTGAAGAAATATTCCCGCCTCCTCGCTCAATTGGAAGGGGGACAAAACGAAAGCTCGAGCAAAAGGAAAAGGGAAATCAACTTCTTCAAATTGTTCAGTCGGAACCGAGCGGTCAACCAGATCGAAAGAAATGATGACACAAACGGCCAATTGAATTCAAATTTGGAGTGTCATATGGCTGAAACCGTCCGACTCACGGAGTATACATTGTTACTGCAAGACGTGAGTCTTCTCGACCCCGAAGATCAAGAAGCGGCAAAATTATGAAAGCATCGATTCGGAAAAATGTAATCTAAAACGCAACTGAAAATTCGATGCTTTGTTTTTTTTTTCTAGGTTTTTAATTTTTATTGATTTTTTTTTATTTTTAAATTTTTAGGTTTTCAATGTAATTTTAATTTTCATGTTTTTTTTTTGTTTTTTTAATTTTTAGGATTTTTAAATTGTAATTTTTAAGATTATATTATTTTAAATTTTAGTATGGTTTTAAAAAAATAATCTTTTTCTAAAATGGAATTTAAAAAAAAAAAAAAAAAAAAAAAAAAAAAAAAACCTCATAGGTTCACACTACACTTCGTAGGTAAAAAATGTGAAAATGGTAAAAGTCTACGTGGCACCTATGTGGCATTCTTTAACCATTGGTAAAAAGAACATGACACCCTTTAGCTTACGAGTATGGTGAACTGGAGCGTGTTTGTCACGGAGCGTTTGAGAGCGTGTGAGTGCTTTTAGCTTCTAGCGTTTGACAAAACGCTTCGTTTTGAACAGAAAGTCTTGTTCGACACTACAAGCTTCTAACGTTTAGTTTAAACAAAACGCTTCAAATCCGAATGCTCACTACAAATAAAATGACATATAGTGTCACACATTTTTAGTGGCATATGGTTAATGTGCCATTATATCATGGTTTTTAGTGGCACTTATTATATGCCGCTAAAAAATTAATACATTTAATGACACTTTATCTTTTGTGTCACTAAATTTCATAGTTATCAGTAGCATAATGACTAGATATACCACTAAAACTTTTTTTTTTTTATCAAAAATACCGTATAAATAATTCTTATAATTACCAAAAATATTTAATTATAATATTAACAATTTATTTTATATTTCTCATTTAAATCTATTATTACATATTGGAAATTTATTATGTTAATACTTTTAAAATTTGGTTTTGTTGTTTTATTATTTTGAAAATGAAAACCGATTTTTACTTGGGATTAATTTATAATTTCGATTAATTTATCTATTTTCTTGTTTAAAATAGGGATTCTAACATAATAATTGCTGATTAATTAGATTTAACAATAAAAACAAAATTATCAATTATAACCATCGAATACCATGTATAGACCTGACAATGGGGCGGGTTTGAAGCGAATCGACCTTGATCCAAACCCTTTTAACAAATTTCAAAATCCGATCCAAACCCGCTCTGTAACCCGCAGGGTTTTGAATAATCAAACCCATACCCTTATCCTCCGAATCAGCAGATATCCAAACCCGCCCCGTAACCCGTAAGTTTTTTGAATAATAAAACACATTTTACTTAAATCATAAAATCACATTTATTAAATAAAACTAAGTTTTGATTTAGAAAACACATTATGTACTCGAGGACTTTCTATTGGAATTAAAATCCTTATTTTAGTTACTTCCGATTGGTTTTTGAGCGTCGATTGCATTGATAGAGAATAGAAATTACAAACTTTCTTCTGGTTGATAAATAACCTTATTGATTTATAAATGAAATTGGTGATTACATGATGAAATATAAAGGAAATTAAATCATGAATCTTGGGAGAAGAGTAGAAGACTGGAAGTCTAGAAGTTGAGTCATTGACTCCTATGTAAAAACAATTTAGTCTTTGGCCTTTCCTCTTTGGATTTCTGATTGGAATTTAATGAAAACTTTAGGCAATATAAAATATAAATTTATATTTCTAAAATTTATATGGGGCGGTTTATAAACGGAGCGGATCGATGCTGATCCATACCCGACCCTTTTAATAAAAGGGTTAGCGGGTACGGGTCGTTAACGGGTAAAAGGATCAAAAACTCCAAACTCATATAATTGTTAAGGGTTTGGATCGAATCAGGGTCAAAACCCGCCCCATTGCCAGGCCTAACCATGTAATGTTTTTCTATTCAATTTTATGTAGATTTTTTATTTGATTAAAATATCAAAAGAAAAAAGAAATCAATGAATCCAAACTTAACGGATGACTAAGTGTGGCCCCACTTATCCATCCTATCTCAACCACACCACCAGTTTCTCTTATCGATTTCTGGTCTATTGTTCAATAACTTCCAATAAATTAAAATCCCGTGAAAAAATTAAGAACTAGTACATAAAACAAAAGCCACACTTAAAATTAAAAAAAATGATACGTACAACCCTCTCTTCGTCGACGATGATCTAAATGCACTTTCACCACCCTCTCTTCGTCGACGCCGGACCATCACGTCGTCGTCGGCCTGTGGGTTGCTGCTTCCGCGATCGTCGTTGCTTCCGATCGCTGCCACTTCCTCGATAGCCGCCACTTCCTCGATCGTCACCGATGCATCCTCAATCGGTGTCGCTTCTTCGATCGGCGTCGCTTCCTCGATCACCGCCGCTTCCTCGATAGCCCCCGCTTCCTCGATCGTCACCGTTGCATCCTCAATCGGTGTCGCTTCTTCGATCGACATCGCTTCCTTGATCACCGCCGCTTCCTCGATAGCCGCCACTTCCTCGATCGTCGCCGATGCATCCTCAAACTCACGGTTAGGTATTTTTGCTGCTCAAATAATCATATTTACAAATTTCATCTTCTAGTAAAATTGAAGTTGTATACTACTCGATTTGTTGCAAAATCATTGCTCAAACTGCTAGGGTTTATCAATTTTATGAGAGGCTGCCAATAAAATCTTTAAAAGTCCAATAATTTTCAATTATTAGAACTGGTGATTGCATTTTGACTTTCTCAAATAAGCGTATTTACAAATTCCATCTTCATTTCTTTGTCACAATCTGCGACACCGTTAGATCATCTAAGAATTTATTACTTGTTATTTGAGAGGTCCCTGGTCCATTAAAAACACACCAACAATTGTTACAGTTTAAAAATCCAATAAATTTTACAATTCTACATATGTTAGAAATATGACTAAATAAGAGAATTTATGATTATCACTAACTTATTTAACTATCTTGATCCATATAGACGATGACAATTCTATCTTAAATGGATAATTTGTATTTCTTTTATGATTGTATGTGTGAAATATGAGTAATATCATGCTTAGTCCCAATCCTTCAACACACAGAGGTGTGATCAATTTGTTTTGTGTTTTATTGCTTCATTTTTATATAATTTTGTTTATTATTTGAATCATCATCTAGTATTTTTTGATGTTATTTTTCAGGGGCTTAATAAGTCACTGATTGAAAATAGTGCAATCACCCTGGGTAGACTTGCATCAGTTTGTCCTGAGCTTGTATCACCTCACATGGAGCATTTCATGCAAGCATGGTGTATTGCTTTAGCCATGTAAGTCCGAAATTTTTTACAAATTCAACCTATCTTATATATTTTACTTAAACATCATTTGACAATACTTAAATTTCTTAATGTCAACAGGATTCAGGATGATATTGAAAAGGAGGATGCTTTTTGAGGTCTCTGTGCAATGGTATGCATATCTGTTTTTGTTTGGTTTTGACTTTTGAAGCAGAAACTTATGTATGTTTGGTTTTGTTTTGTTTTTCAGGTGAAAGTGAACCCATCAGGGGCTTTAAGTTCACTTGTTTTCTTATGTAGAGCCATTGCTAGTTGGCATGTAAGTTTTTTTTCTCATTTTGTAACACCGAAATTTTTAAAACAAATTTTTCGTTAAAAATCGTTTATCTATTTAACACTTTTCATAAAAATCTCCCTTTTTGTTTAAATTACAATACGTGACTCTTTTGTTCAATCAATTAATAGGCCAGAATCCACAAAACTAACGCTTCTTCTGGTGTATATAATCGAGCCGGTGTCGTCCCGTGATCCTGAGAAAACCTGAAACATATAACACAAAACACTGTAAGCACGAAGCTTAGTGAGTTCCCCAAAATACCACTCTAACACGTATTAGCCATTCAAGGCTATAACTCTGTTGACCCTATGGTCAGTGTGTCTCAGTGGGAGCCTCCAGTCCTAACTCTCTATGGACCCTCTGGCCCTAACTCTATGGACCCAAAGGTCCTAACCCTGATAACTCTGAATCATGCATATCACATACCACAATAAATCCCATAAAATAAATAACATACAAATACACTGGCAAATAACTCTAAACCTAACTCTATGGACCCTCTGGTCCTAGCTCTGTGCACCTTTCGGTCCTAACTCTGATATACACACAACATAAATCACATAGAAATAATGCAGTGCCACACATCGCATAGATAGCATACAATAACTCTGTCACATAACTCTGTTACCACTGTAGGCAAAGTATAGTGAGAAGACTCACCTCAGATGTCTCGGTAAATCTCTGACTCAGTAGAAATATGGTCTAGCCTCCGCCTAATAACTTAAAGTAAATACTCTCAGAAATATAACTCTCGAGACTAGACTCAACCCTCTCTTGGCACCCTCAGAAGGGTAAAAGGTCATTTTACCCCTCTCTTGACACGAAGACCCCATTGTTGACCAAACCCTCAAAGTCAACAAATCAACGGTCAAACTTTGAACCAACTCGCCGAGTGCACTTGGGCGACTTGGCGAGTCTACGCGTGTCCACTATCCCTCTAGTCTCGCATGACACGTCGAGTCTCTCCCCTGATCGACGGGTTACACTTGGCATGAATCGCGGGGCCACCCCGACTCAACTCGCCGAGTCCTATTATGAACTCGGCGAGTTCTGCCTTGAACTCCAGTCCTCTATTTCCCTCTGACTCACCGAGTCATTCCCCCAACTCGGCAAGTTACTCACTGAGTGAACTATGGGAAAACCCTAGCCTTACTCGTCGAGTCTGACTCGGCGAGTTCATTCCATGATCAAGCTCGAATGACCTCCTGAGGTCAGATCCGTTCCTCTAACCCATAGATCTGACCTCATTAAGCAATATAAACACGTAAAGTCTGGATCTTGATGCCCATGCAAAGAACCAATGGCTCTATTTGAAGAAATGGCCTCAATATGTCACCCTAAGCTCATATTACCCAATGTCACCCCATAAAGATCAAGGAGTTAAGGTCTTTGGACCTCTTTGGATACAGATCCGAAGCCTCAACACAAGAAGGGACCAATTGCACCATCATTCACACTCTAAATGGGCTAGAAACCCTAACTCTCAAGGATTAACACCCAAAACTGAATAAGGATCAAATACATACCTCAATATGAAGTCCTTAGGCTCTGAAATCCACATAATAGCACCCTATTTAGCTCCTTCTTGCCTTGGTCACCTTCTTCTTGCAAAAACACCCTCACAAGGATCAAAAATGGCATCTTCTTCCATACAAACGCTCTAGATCACTTAGGGTTTCAATCCCCGGGCTATAAGCCCCTTCAAATAGGTCTCAATCCCCAGGAATTAGGGCTTCATTAAACAACACGGACTTGCCGAGTCCACTACTTGACTCGCCGAGTCCGGACATTAACCCAGATGGAATTCGCGACACTACTCGGCGAGTCTAAGCATCAACTCGCCGAGTCCCTCCAGAATAAAGAATAAATAATGTACCTGGGAATCCGGATGTTACAATTCTCCCCCACTAGAATCAGACTTCATCCTCGAAGTCTTACTCTGAAAACAGCTTTGGATACTACTCACGCATCTCTCGCTCCGGCTCCCAATCTAGCTCGGTGTGACATCCCCATAATCTCGGCCAGAAAAGACCGATTTCATTTATGCTTTTTAAAATAATTTCAGAGTAAATCCTTTTGATTTAAAAGTGTTGCGGAATTTGTTCCCAAAACAAAACATGATAAAATAATATTTATCAAAGCATTTCATCAAGAGATGCATTTCATTATATAATCAAAACTCGGGATGTCATGTTCCGATACAGACCATAAAGCATAAACGATAAACTTTACAAGTCATTCAACAAATATATACATATACAGACTTGTAAACAAAACAACAAGATGATCCATCCATCTTACGCCCTTGCGCCACTACCTGTAATACAAATAAAACTGAGTGGGTCACGCTTGGGAGCCTGGTGAGCATATAGGGTTTTCAACCCACAATAAATAAGTTATATTTAATTTCACCAACCAATCACTATCCCTATTACCCATTCCCGTTATCCTCACTTTACGTCCCTAAAATAACATCTATCTCAAGGGACCTAATCTAGGATTTTCATCGGGACGGACATCACTGCGAAGGGGTTTCCTCAACAATAGATATCCTAAAGGCAACCATGAGGGGGATAGAGTACACCGGTGAACACATCGTTCACAACACCTACAGGTTATGAACCTGCTAGCGTTCCACTGGACTGTCTAGAAAGAGTCCGTGGTCATTATCCATACTCCGCTAAATAACTAGATCAACAACAACAACAACATCGAGGCCTCTCATCTGTTTATTACACACCAACTATCTACCCATGTTCTACCCAACATATTAGTAGATAAAATATATATTTTCATACATAGTTTGAAACCTATATATCATTTTCATTCAATATATATTCCACATAACAGATGAGACATACCCACGTAACATGTATTTCATAGAAAGCAATTCAGATCTATGAGATAGAATAAAGTGAATATCCATTCACGCATACAATCACAAAATATACACATAACAAGTATATCGTATAAAATACTTCATAGTTACTCGTTAGAAGAAAGTAACTACACCCTTACACATATAAACCACCATTTACTTAATACATTCGAACCATACTTGTATTATTATCGTGTTTATGAAAGGTAGTATACACTCACTTGATCAGAAGACGATCGGACAGCACTACGACTTGCAGAAGTAGTAATCCTCAGCAGATCTGGAAGATCTTCACAAAAAATCGAACTTCTCGCGGGCAGAGCTTCGACTCGGGAACCGCACTTCTCGGGATCTTCGGGATCTCGGGACTTGCCTCGGGGCTAGAGTATGATACCGGGGCTTCGAGGTATTTCTGGCAAGCAAAACGATGCAAAACGGGAGAGAGAAGAGAGGAAATTAGAAAAATACTCGGCTGCCTTCGGATTCCTTTTATAGAGGCTGAGCCTCGCACGTACGCGGGGCGTACAGGTCCGAAAAACGTCACTGCTTACGTATCCGAAGCCACTTGCTGCGATGTCGACACCTTCAGAGTACGCGGGGCGTACTCGAGTACGCGGCGTGTACCTCGGATCAGATCGATGACTACTCTTCGGATAAGGCTTCCGATTTTTCAATTAAAAATAAATACAATTTATTTATCAAACTTCAGAAATTCATATCTTCTTCATACGCACTCCGTTTTCGACGTTATTTATATCCACGCGAAGGTGAGACTACGCTCTATAACTTTCGTTTAGACTCCGTCGGCTAATTTTGACTTTATTTTTATTATTTATTTTTAATAGGCCGCGACAGAAAAACTTCGTTATAAATTCATAACTTCTTCGTTTGACGTCCGTTCTCGCCTAACTTTTTATCGCTTCGATACCAACAACGAGACCTTCGATCCTCGTTTAGAATGCTTCGGCTAAAAACCGCTCGATCTCAAATCGAGTATTTCAGGTTGCATACCGCTAAGTCGAAACTTCGATAAATCATAACTTCCTCATACGAAGTCAGATTTGGGCATTCTATATATATTCGGAAACCTCGTTTCAACTACTACAACATCAACCAAAGATATTAAGTTTATTTTACACTTAAATTTTGACGCTTATTTTTATTCTTAATTAATCAGACCACATAATTAAGCAATTAAGCACAAAACACATAATACTCAAATAATACATTCTTATTATTTCAAAACGGGTTACAAAGGTTAACCTAGACTATTACATTGCTAAAAATGGCAAGCCCAGAAACACAGGCGTTACACTCGGACCCTTTCCGATGTTGGCACTGGACCTGCACCAGGGCCACTTCCTTGTTCCTCAGAACCATGATCTTCCGATCCATAATCGCCACCGGTCTCTCAACATAGTTCAGGATCGCATCCACCTGAATATCCTCTAATGGTACCACTTGCCGAGTCGTCGACAATACACTTCCTCAACTGAGACACTTGGAAGGTATCATGAATCTGACTCAACTCCGCAGGTAGCTCCAAACGGTACGCTACCTTGCCCACCCTGGCGATCACCCTGAAAGGACCAATATACCGGGGTCCCAGCTTGCCCCTCTTTCTAAACCGGATCACTCCTTTCCAAGGAGATACCTTCAGGAGTACGAAGTCAGCGACCTAGAACTCGAGCTCTGACCGTCGTCTATCTGCATAACTCATCTGATGGCTCTGGGCCGTCAGTAACCTCTGTCTGACCTGTTGAATCTGCTCGGTCGTCTGAAGCACAATCTCTGCACTACCCATTGCACGTTGCCCTACCTCTCCCCAGCAAATGGGAGTCCGACACCTCGTCCCATACAACAGCTCAAAGGGTGCATACCAATGCTCGAATGATGGTTGTTGTTATTGGAAAACTCAGCCAAGGGTAAATACGTGTCCCAACTCCCTCCGAAATCCAATACACATTCCCGAAGCATGTCCTTGAGCGTCTGAATCGTCCGCTCGCTCTGCCCGTCAGTCTGTGGGTGGTAGGCGGTATTAAAAAAAATGCAACCTCGTGCCCAAATCCTCATGGAATTTCTTCCAGAATCTGGAAGTGAAACGTACATCTCGATCTGAGACAATCGAGATCGGTACTCCAAGCCGCGATACCACCTCCCTTATGTACAACTCTGTCAGGCTCTCTGCAGAAGAGCTCCCACTGACTTCCTCTTCGTATCAACTATCTCGGCCCTGTGACACACAAGTCACAAAATTCTCAAATGAAACTACAATCCAACCGAAAATTGACTTAGCCCTGACAGAGATGGAGCCCCAGTCTCGCCCTTGGTTCAACCACCAGGCTCCAAAAACTCAATACTAGGGCTAATCAAGCCTAAAACTCTTATGCATCATACACTGATCGGAGAACACTCCATCATCACACTCTCTTGCCGTGTAGTGAGTACTATGGCTCCCCATAACATCACGACAGCCTCTGACTAGTGAGTACTACGGCTCCCCGTAGCACCACAACACCAACTGACTAGTGAGTACTATGGCTCCCCGTAGTACCACGACTCCCTCTCTCTGACTTGTGAGTACTACGTCTCTCCGTAGCATCACAACACCCTCTGACTAGTGAATACTATGGTTTCCCGTTGCTTCACCCTATACTCTCATTCTCATTACAACGCCACACTACGTCCACTAACTCATACTCCATCGACTATCATAGATAGCTACACACACTTGTCCCACATATGCATCACAGACTCCGACGGCAACCGCTATAACAAAATACCTTCCTCTGCGGAGATCCACTTTCTTAAATAATCCCTCTTGATGTCAATACCCAAAGGGCTCCCACTGGAACCGTAGATACATGATACACCGCTAGTCGTCTCAAACTCAAGATTCTAAATAACTCCGAAATCGGGACATTATACCCGGGTACCACGGAACACCATAACAGAACATCACGATGTCCCGTCTCAACCACTGATCTCCTACTCCCAGCACCATATAGATACAACAATACATTTCCTCTGAACCCCATAAATAATTCTTCATTTTATCCAATGCGCAACTTCAGTGTATCCAAACACTCAATTGGAATACAAAGAAAGCACTAACGCTTCAGAACACGCTGATGATCCCCCGAAACCCTTTCCCCTACTGCTCAAAATACAAGCAAGAATACATATACTGGCCCGGGAGTTGGCTGCTCGATAATCTTCTATCCACCTCAAAAAGGGGCATATACAATCCATACTTCGACCCAGAAGTTCTCAACTGCCCATACCATCATTACGAGTCTTCCACTTGAAACGGCCCTGACCACCACCAGATTCCTGACCATTGGCCACCTGCCGTGGAGACACCCATCCTTTCTCAGACACATACCACATGTATTATCTCGCTCTGCACCTTTCCTTGATCACCAATGACCCTGGTCTCATGAATTCGAGCCGCAGGTTTTTGTATCCAACCCCTAACTGCTCTTGCACAAATATTTGGTTCCCTCAATAAAATACCCGGTTCTCCCCCACTTAGGGTTCGAACCATCACCAATTGACGCATCAAAACTCTACCCCACAGACGGTTTCCTCCAGAAACATCGCACCTATGCTTGGAAGGTGCCACACAACGCCCAATGATCTCCCCACATAGAGATCAAGAAACCTCAAATACCCTAAATCTCCGAAAAAATCCTTAGGAACTTCTCATCACGATTGCCTCTAGCCATTCGAAATCTCATACCATCCCAATACTGAACATCCCAACTGTCTAGTACTATCGCTGACTCTTAGACTGAAACAATAAATCATCATACTCCTCATCCTCGACTTCTCAACCCCCGATCCAATACGTGAATCATCACGAGAATAGGGACTCCACTACCATACTCAATACCCATCATAGATAGAAGAGCCACCGCTCTGATATACTCGACTGGATTACCTGCTGATACCGCTACCACACGCCCTACTATACTCAATTAGGGTGCAATGTGGTCCTTAACCGTCTCAGTCCCCACTGACTACCTGCTCATGGTAGATCATTTCCTCGCAAAAGACATGTTGCCTGATACTCTGGTGGAAAAAATCTCCATCAATGTCAACAAGTATGGTTTACTCCTAAACCCAACACTGAAATCTCACGCCTCTCCTACTTCCCACAGGAAACATAAATAGCACCCATAAGGGCACGGAAGGTGGCATCTCCTCCATCGGCTGATTGGTTACTCAGACCGAAATCCCCCATAAATTCCTTCTCTACTAATCCCTGAGTCTTCCGAATACATCTGACATCGTACCAAAATACTCTGAAATGCTCTTGACCTCCCTCTCAAGGGATGCCTCTTCGGACTCAATCATGGCCCTCAGGCCTAAAACCCCATTGCGTCTAAATTCCACCAATCAATCCTGACCGGACAACCGGAGAATCACAAGCATCATTTCCTAAGAACCATGGTACTCAGCCCATGACATCTCTTCTCAATCTGCTACAATATATGGTACTCGAACCATAACATCACTCCTCAATCTGCTCTGATGCATGGTACACGAACCATAACATCACTCCTCAATCTGCTCCAATGTATGGTACTCGAACCATAACTCACTCCTCAATCTGCTCCTTAGAACCTTCAGAATACTCCCTGTATCGAGTATGGGTCCTCTGCTTTTGGTAGTACGGGCCCATACTACCTGCCATATCTACCCATACTTTCCACACGGACCATCCCATAGCTCCTAAGTAGCTGCTCAACCTTCTCGTTCCCCAATTCCGTCACGTGTGCTCGCTCCTCAGCAAAATGCTCTACTCTGCCAGCGTACTCATCTGGCTAAGGTTACCCCCTAGGCCGTTCCTTGGTCTTCCCACTTCTTCGCCATCAGCCGCTGAAGATCTCCTAATGATGCCAACCATATACCTCCTGAATATCGTCATATTCACTTGGTAGCTGACTCCCATCATTGAGAGTTCCACAAAGCACGAAGCAAGAAGCATTCGGGCATCAAAGAATACATAGAACTCACTCTGGGTGATAACTCCGCTTGCTCTGCTCATTCTAAAAAGTACCACCAAACTCTGCAACTCTACCCCTCGCGGGTTCTAACTATTCTTTCGATAAGCACCACAATACTCATCTAGGCATCTCTCCTAGATTACTCCTCTACTCAAATCCCTAAAAGGATTCCAACTGAATACTCTCACTCATCACATTCTCAAAAGCACATCACATATAACAGCAATTCCTAGGCTAAGGCATCACAAATCAGGCCACTCTAGTCCTAAGATATGAAATACCTAGCATGTCTCTAGCATGCATAATATCTCATAAAATGTATCATAAATATCTCATAATACAAAAGTAAGGGTATTTTGGGAAATCACCGTTCAGGCTCTGGCTGATTGTACACACTGCTCTTTCTTGCTTTATCTTTGAACTCTTATTCACTTTTAGAAAATCATTTCTTAGAAAACTCTTCTTACTTCCTCAGTTTGAGTCCAGATTACCCGAAGGTGCATCCGAATCCCTCAAACCAAGGCTCTGATACCAACTTGTAACACTGAAATTTTTAAAACAAAATTTTCATTTAAATCGTTTATCTCTTTAACACTTTTCATAAAAATCTCCCTTTTTGTTTAAATTACAATACATGACTCTTTCGTTCACTCAATTAATAGGCCAGAATCCTCAAAACCAACGCTTCTTCTGGTGTGTACAATCGAGCCGGTGCCGTCCCGTGATCCTGAGAAAACCTGAAACATATAACACAAAACACTGTAAGCATGAAGCTTAGTGATTTCCCCAACATACCACTCTAACACGTATTAGCCACTCAAGGCTATAACTCTGTTGACCCTATGGTTAGTGTATCTCAGTGGGACCCTCCAGTCCCAACTCTCTATGGACCCTCTGGCCCTAACTCTATGGACCCAAAGGTCCTAACCCTAATAACTCTGAATCATGCATATCACATACCACAATAAATCCTATAAAATAAATAACATACAAATACACTGGTAAATAATTCTAAACCTAACTCTGTGGACCCTCTGGTCCTAGCTCTGTGCACCTTTCGGTCCTAACTCTGATATACACACAACATATATCACATATAAATAATGCAGTGCCACACATCGCATAGATAGCATACAATAACTCTGTCACATAACTCTGTTACCACTCTAGGCAAAGTATAGTGAGAAGACTCACCTCAGATGTCTCGGTAAATCTCTGACTCGGTAGAAATATGGTCTAGCCTCCGCCTAATCACATAAAGTAAATACTCTCATAAATATAACTCTCGAGACTAGACTCAACCCTCTCTTGGCACCCTCAGAAGGATAAAAGACCATTTTAGCCCTCTCTTGACACGAAGACCCCATTGTTGACCAAACCCTCAAAGTCAACAAATCAACGGTCAAACTTTGACCCGACTCGCCGAGTGCACTTGGGCGACTCGGCAAGTCTATGCGTGTCCACTATCCCTCTAGTCTCGCATGACACGTCGAGTCTTTCCCCTGCTCGACGGGTTACACCTGGCATGAATTGCGGGGCCACCCCGACTCAACTCGCCGAGTCCCATTATGAACTCGGCGAGTTCTGCCTTGAACTCCAGTCCTCTATTTCCCTCTGACTCACCGAGTCATTCCCCCAACTCGGCAAGTTACTCACTGAGTGAACTATGGGAAAACCCTAGCCCTACTCGTCGAGTCTGTTCTTTGGACTCGGCGAGTTCATGCCATGATCAAGCCCAAATGACGTCCTGAGGTTAGATCCGTTCCTCTAACCCATAGATCTAGCCTCATTAAGCAATATAAACATGTAAAGTCTGGATCTTGATGCTCATGCAAAGACCCAATGGCTCTATTTGAAGAAATGGCCTCAATATGTCACCCTAAGCTCATATTACCCAATGTCACCCCATAAAGATCAAGGAGTTAAGGTCTCTGGACCTCTTTAGATCCAGATCCGAAGCCTCAACACAAGAAGGGACCAATTGCACCATCATTCACACTCTAAATGGGCTAGAAACCCTAACTCTCAAGGATTGACACCTAAAACTAAAGAAGGATCGAATATATACCTCAATATGAAGTCCTTATGCTCTGAAATCCACAAAATAGCACCCTCTTTAGCTCCCTCTTGCCTTGGTCACCTTCTTCTTGCAAAAACACCCACACAAGGATCAAAAATGTCCTCTTCTTCCGTACAAACGCTCTAGATCACTTAGGTTTTCACTTAGGGGTCTGGTAGCTGCAAATGGTGGCTATAATCCCCTTTAAATAGGTCTCAATCCCCGGGGATTAGGGCTTCATTAAACAACATAGACTCGCCGAGTTCGGTCATTAACCCGGATGGAATTCGCGACTCTACTCGATGAGTCTAAGCATCAACTCGCCGAGTCCCTCCAAAATAAAGAATAAATAATGTACCTGGGAATCCGGATGTTACACATTTCAACCATTCTTATTCTTCAAAACACACACACACACATCTACTTATATTATTTTGACATACACTTGGCACTTGCAGGAAATTAGAAGCGAGGAGCTATACAATGATGTTTCACAGGTGCTCCTTGGTTATAAATAGGTATGAATATCATCTTTCTCTTTTTTCATTGATAGTTTTTTTACCCATAATAGCAATCTATCTACATTTCTCTACTCATATCAGCAATTTACACCTAATTGCAACTTACTTACATTTTGGCTATACAAACATGGGCGATGTGCTTTATATGTTACATATTGCTATTAATGGTAAAACGATTTAAGTATATTACTTGCTCTTATGGGTAAATGAATAATTTACTGTTAACATGTTTCACGTTATGTATTGCTATTATTACGTATAACATAAAGTATATTATTGTAAAAAGACTAAAATACTTGTTATTTCCAACAATTTGCTTTATTATTATATTTAATTTTTTTTATTGTATGTATGACAAATGCTGAAGAATGGAGCGTGGGAGCAATGTATGTCAACTTTGGAGCCAGCTGTAAAAGAGAGGCTCTCAAAGTATAAAGTATAGTTGTGAGTTGAGTTAGTTGGGTTTGGTTTTTTAGAGTATGAGATAACAATTTATTCAATCTATCATGTCTTTGTTTTTTATTTTATTTTATTTTTATATATATATTTTAACTTTTGTTCATTACTTTATGTTTAGCATGTATTTAGACATATTTGATATTTATCTATATATTCGATTCAAAAAGTAAAAAAAATATTGATGAAAAACAATGAAACTTTAATTAGTGTCAATGTGCTTCAATTTAATTATTCATTTTATTTTATATTATAGATGAAATTGTATTATGGCAAATAAAATTATCACTAAAATTTGAAAATATGTAACTAAAAGTAGCTTGAATTTTTTAAATCACATGAGCTTTAATGGCACAAAATATATACCACAAAAAATTTTCTACTGTTGTGACACATAAAAAAATGCCACTAAAATCTTAAAATGTGTAACTAAAAGTAACCTAAATTATTAAATCAAATCAGATTAAGTGGCACAAAATATGTGCCACAAAAGAAATTTGTTTTACTGTGACAAATAAAGAAGTGTTACTAAAAGCCTAAAAACTGTAGCGGCAAAAACAAAATGTGCCGCTAAATGGTTTTAGTGGGAGCATTTCTAATGGCATTTATTAAGTGTGCCGCTGATTCTTTGAGAAGCCTTTAGTTGCATTTTTTTTGGGTTTTTAGTGACATTTTTTGTGTGCCACTAAATGATATATTTTTTGTAGTGGCTACTTCATCTAGCGTTTAATAAAACGCTACAAACTACAAGCTACCCGCTAACAATTAATTTTACCGAAACTGTTTACTGGTTTTTGACTATGCATTTCATATTTCTATCTCTTCATAGCCAACTTCGACTTAATTACCATTGATTGAATAAAAATATTCTTATAAGATACATAATGTCACCCATATTCATATTTGATCTAATGATTTACTGATAGCCAACTTTTGAATAAACAAGTGGAAAAGAATTAGGGATCAAAAGAACCTTATTGATTTTCATTATTTGTATTCTTCTTTTACAAAATCACAATATAATATGTTACCTCCACTGTTGTTTATATATAGGTATGAGGATTAGCCGGAGAAGTTCTGCAACTTTATGGATCCACTAATAGATTCATCTTTACTTGAAGTTCATGAAGGTGTTTCATCTTTGAATTACCGATTCAAAGATCAACTACAAAAATTAGAAATTGTCTCGATCAGTTTGTTTCCATTGGTCAACAAGGGCTTGCTGACCCATGTGCAAAATAAAACTTTTACACATCAAGCAGTTGTGTATATTTGCATAAACTTATGTATTTATACATTTTATAAAGATTTATGGACCTTTTTACTATCACCCGCATCAAATGTCTTGAATCATTTGTTTAAGGTTGTTACTTGATCCTTTTTCCTCAATGATTTCGAAAACAATGTGGTTTTCATATCATAAAGAAATATTGCTATTGTGTATAGAATTTTGATCTTTTATATGTTTATGAAATATAAGATGAGGTGTCGAAAGAGACATTTGCTACAAATGCAGTGATAGATAGACCTGGCAAAACATGACAAGACACGAAAACCCGACACGAAATTAGTGGGTCAGGGTTAGAGATTTCGACATGCTTATTTAAGCGGGTTGACACGACACAACACGATAAGTAAACCGGTAGGGTTAGGGTCAAGACTTTCAACTGAAAAATGACTCAAATATGACCCGTTTAATTATATATTATTTATTATAAATTTCATATTTTTATAAACGTATTATATGTTATAGATTTGTAATTAGCTAAACTCAATAATTAGAAGTAATATTTAAAATTTCAAAGTTATTTAATTTTAGTGACCCTCACCACCTATCCCTTTTGCTCTCCAACTTTAACTATTTTCATTTTTCCTTCTAAACTTACTATAAATTTTGTCATATAAATAAACATGCATAGTAATTACTTGAATCCTAGAAATACTATTGAGTTTCATAACGTGCTTGTTATAATCTGCAATGTCACATAAAAATCATATAATTTTGTATCGTGTAGCATTAGTTGTGTGAAATGGTTATTTCACGATAAAATAACCACAATATGCATACAAAAAATTTATATTAGTTTAATCGTAACTATATGGTGAATTTTTAAATAATAATATTTTTATACACTAGATTTATTGTATTTTCGCTTAAAAAGGAAATTGATTTGTATAAACAAAATATTTAGGCACATGTATTCCCCCGAAATAATTAAAATATTAAAAGAGGTCGAAGGCACTCACCTTTGAAGCGTGAGTTCCCATCGTTCATCTTCGGTTTCTTTGAGATGTTTATCGTGAGAAACCGACAATGTTACGTTTCTTGAACTTTGAAATATTATTGGACCGTTTCGTAACGAATTTAAACTATTGAGGGCTGTTTGGTAATTTAATTTAATGAATAGGACTGTTTTGGTAAAAATAAATCAAGTGAGGGGCTGAAATGGTTTAAATGGAATTTAATGTTTGAGTCTTGGATTAGTATTGTTAAGAAAACTCTATTGGAAGGGCTGTTTTGAATAAATGGGGTCAAGGTTGGGGGATTGGGATTGATTTCTAAAATAAATATGGCAGTAGGGGGTTATTTTGTCATTTTTAAAAGAATTTGGAAGGGATTTGGGCTTTCATGAAAAGGATTTTCATGGAGAGGCCATTTTTGTTTAATGGTTTAAACATAAACTAATATAGGGCTTTTACGTTTGAGTCTTTTGTTTGATCGGGGATAATAGAAAAAGAACGGCAGTATAAACGAGGGCGACGAGAGGTGTGAAGGGGAAAGGTCGATCGGACAACGAAGCAAAACGGGATACGGGACCAACGAAATCCGATGGCGAGAAGGAAGCTCGCAGGCGCGCGGCTGCTACTCCGGACGTCTTGGTCGATCACGAAGATGGAGACGGCTTCGGTGCTTGGCCGAACCGAAGGAGGGGAACAGACGAAATCAGCGAGGCTCTCTCTTTCTCGTCCGGCGATCGCAGATTCATCGCACCAGAGAGGCATGCTCCGGTGGTCGACTAGATCGAAGAAAAGGAACGGTCCATGGGTGTCGCGAGCAGCAGAAGCGACGAGGCGAGACCTTCGGGGGTCTGGGGTTGTTGGGAACAGAAGAGGAAGAATTCGAGGGCAAAGGAGGTCTCGGTAATTTCTATTGTGTTTTTATTTTATTTTTTATTACTTCCTTTTTCAAATTTATAACCACCATCATCATGGTTACCGTCCAACTCATTATTTCCTGAATTCGCTATTTCTTCCGGCCACATAATCAAAGTTAAAACAAACAAATTTAAGAATACTTATAATTAAATTCTAAAACTCCAAACAAAGACACCACTGATATAGCCTTAATCGAATTTCTAGAAAGATCTTACGAGTAGCATTACCAAGAACAAATAAAGTAGAAATTAGATTCATTTGAGCAACTTATCATTTTCCTTCCATATGAATGAATACACAACTTCGTTCGTACATAATAAATAAGTCATTATTTTCCTATTAGCCCTTGGTCGGAGATGTTTTTATCACTAGTGTGTATAGGGACTATTCGACACTGTGGGTAGTGCTTCACTGTCGACATTCAAGATCTTACGTGTTCCCTCCGGTTTAATTGCTAAATGAGAACTGTTCCGGGCTTCCGGCATATAAAATAGTTTGAAACAGAAGTCAAAAAGCCAAAGGAATCAAAGGAGGAAAGGAAGATGGAGGGACGGTCAGTCTAATTTTTGTTTAGTTATATTTAATGAAATAAAAAATAGAAAACCACTTTTTTGTAAATATTTTTCAAACTAGTATATATTGGTATTTATTTTTGGGGAGTACTATGTTTAGGGAAAAAAACTCGTTGTTTTGTACGTGTTAAGTATATGGTTGGGTTTTTATTCACAGGAATTGAAGAATTAGAAAAAGTAAATTACACGAATGGTCCCTATGGTTTGGGGTAATTTGCGTGTTTGGTCCCTAACTTATTTTTTTAACTCGGAAAGTCCCTATTGTTTATTTTTGTTATGCGTTTGGTCCCTACTGTTTGTTTTTATTACGCGATTGGTCTCTGTCTTATCTAAAAAGACTATTATTTAAATAGAAAAAATGGTGGGATAAATAAGGTAAGGTGAAGGGGGTTGGGGTAGGGGGTTTGTTTATTTAAATATTTTAAAAAATCAAGGACAAAATAGTTTTTTTAGGTAAGACATGGACCAAATGTGTAACAAAAACAAACAGTAGGGACCTTCCGAGTTAAAAAAATAAATTAGGGACCAAACGTGCAAATTACCCTAAACCATAGGGACCATTAGTGTAATTTACTCAATTAGAAAGGATGTCAGGGGGTCCTGACAGCTTTAGGTAAAACAAAGGAACACGTTATGTGTGTGGTTAGTTAGGCTTGGGGGAGTGGCTGCGATCTCTACCACAGTCTCCTTCCACCTCAGCATGAACACCACCCCTCCACTGCGGTTTGGGTGTGGTGGAGGCCGCACTGCGCTAGTCCCAGGCCGCACTCCCTTTTCTCTTTATCCTCTTTTACTTGCTCTCTCTCTTTCTCTCTCTCTCTCTCTCAACTAATCATCTTCTTTCTTTTCTTTTTTTTCTTTTCTCTCTCCTAACCTTTTCCTACTCCCCCATTGCGGTTTCTAGTTGAGGAAAATAAGAAAAAATCTGAGTTGGCGTCTACGTGGAATAGGAGGGAGTGCGGCTTCGATGACACCATTCCCTCCAGCCTTATCCTTGTGTATGGATGTGTATAAAAAGATGTTTATTTTTGTGTGTAAAATTGTATAAGCCTTTATTTGTGGTTTTAGATGTTCAAGATTTAGCTTGTCTTATATTTATAATATGTGTACTTTGTGTCGAATTTGTAAATAATGAATTTTTCTATGTATTATGTGTATACTTTGTGTATTGATTTGTATAATTGATTCAATGGATATGTATTTGGTTAAATTTGGTGCATTGATGTATATTCATGTTATATATGTATGTATTTATTTAGGACTTTATAAACAATTTCATTTTATATATATATATATATATATATATATATATATATATATATATATATATATATATATATATAATGCGACTTCAAAAGATTCAAATTATTAGTATAATCACAATGCATATACGTTATATAATTAAAAATTTATAACACTATATATATATATATATATATATATATATATATATATATATATTGTTATAAAATTTTAATTATATAACGTATATGCATTGTGATTATACTAATAATTTGAATCTTTTGAAGTCGCATACCACACCCAAAATATATACACATTTATTGTGGCCTTGCCATTATATATCTTATAAATATTTTTCACTGCTGAAATATTGCAGATACTTTTGTTTCATTTGATTATCACATTCTCAAGTAAACTTTGGCTCTCTACGAGATTTTCATCGGACGTTTACTATAGCTACGTGGCTTCGTTTGAGACTTTTATTTCTTTACCCATGATCTCCACCGGTTCCTATGAAGTGAAGTTTAGTGTTGACATGGATATCATCGAGAGGAATGACAACGATCTTATTAGAGAGACACTTTTGAAATTATATATGTGTGGGAGGTGTCATGAACTTTGTCGAGTTCTTGAGGTAACTTGAGTTTGTAAGCCATCCGACCAAGCCTTTTCATGATTTCATTAGGTCCGATGTAATAGGAGTTTAGGTTACCTTGTTTTCCAAATCTAATGACACTTTTCTATATTGCGACCTTTAGTAAGACACCTTCTCCTATTTTGAATTCTAATGGTTTGCGTCTGATGTCGGCATAGCTTTTCTGAACACTATGTGCGGCCTTCAATTGTTCTTTTATCTGAACACTCTTTTATGTTATTTCATGAATGATATCAGGACTAGTGAGTAGAGTATTTATAACATGCTTTTTATCTAGTTGGGTATCTCTAACTTCTGTTGAGCATATCGGAGAATGGCACCTACGTCCGTATAAAGCCTCAATGGAACAACCTTTATGCTAGAGTGATAACTATTGTTATATGAAAACTCAACTAGTGGTGAGTGGGTATCCCATGAATTATGGAAGTTTTTCACCCAATCACGGTGCATGTCTTATAAAGTTTGTATCTTTATTTTGATATGGTCATCCGTCTATGGGTGATATGCAATACTCACTTAGAGTTTGATTCCTAGGAACCTTTACAGTAATCGCATAAAATATGGGAGTGAATTTGTTATCTCAGTTCAAGATAATAGATATTGGTTTTCTATACACTCTGACTATCTCCTCAAGATAGGTCCTGGTGAGTTTCTCCATCTTGTCGGTCTCTTCAACGGATAAGGAAAGGGGCGGACTTGGTCAAACACTTAATCACTAACCAAGACGGAGTCATAATTGCTTTAAGTTCATGACAACATTGTTATGAAGTCTAGGGTTATTTGTTCCAACTTTCATTCCGGTTTTGGCGGTTGTTGTAGTAGACCAAATGAATTCTGGTACTCTGCCTCGACTTTGGAACAAGTCAAGCATTTACTGACATATTTGGCAATCTCTGCCTTCATGTTGGGTTACCAATAAAGCTTCTTGAGATTGAGATACATCTTATCTGATCTGGGATGTATTGAATATCATGACTTGAGAGCATTATCTAGAATTAGACTCCTAACTTCACCAAACTTTGGGGTTCAAATTTGGTTCATGAAATATCGTGTTTTTTCTCCCGTAAGGTCGAACTGTTTGTCCATAACTCGCAGGTTTTCTTCTATGATATTCTCGGGTTTGAGTGCTACTAGCTGAGCATCACGAATTTGGGTGGTGAGGTTCGAGCAGATGGTTAGGGTTAGAGCCTTTATACGAAGAGGCTTTGCTCGCTCTTTCCTATTTAAATCATCTTCCATTACATGTGCTTTACTAGGATGAATATGAACTTCACATTCATAATCATTTAGCAACTTGACACACCTTCGTTATCTCATTTTAAGCTCCTTCTGGTCGAAGATGTGCTGGAGGCATTTACGGTCGGCAAACACGAGACACTTTGTTCCACATAGGTAGCGTCTTCAAATCTATAAGGAAAACACTATATCCCCTAACTCTATGTCGTGGGAAGTGTAGTTGGTCTTGTTTGGATTAAGTTGTCTGATACTTATATAATGACTTTATTCTTTCTGTTTCAAGACACATCCCAACCCTTGTTGAGAGGCATCATAGAATGCTACAAAGTCTTTTGTTCCTTCTAGGATAGACAAAATTGGTGCACTGCACAACAACTACTTTAATTTCCAGAAGGCAGACTCTTGACTGTCTCCCCAAAATTGAACTTTTTGTCTTTCAAGGTTAGTGCGGTGAGAGGCTTGGCTATTTTAGAGAAGTTCTTGGAGAATCTCTGATAGTAGCTTGTAAGCCCAAAGAATTGGCGTACTTGGTTTGGTGTCGTTGGTTAGTCTAAATGGCATAACCAGAAACTATTAGTGACTATACCGAGTCCTAAATGTTGTCTTTGGGATGTCTACTTCTTGGATTCTGATTTGATGATAGTTGGATCTTAGATCGATCTTTTAGTGGTAATGGGATCCTTGTATTTGGTCGAACAGGCCATCAATCCTCAGGAGTAGATATTGCTTTTCGATGGCGAGTTTGTTCCACTCTCGATAGTGAATGCATATCCTGAACAATCCATCCTTTTTTTTGACAAACAATACTGGAGCACCTCATGAAGGGAAGCTTGACCGAGTAAAGACTTCATTAAGAAATTCTTGAAGTTGACTGAATAATTGTTGCATTTCCAATGGAGCCAGATGATAAGGAGATCTTATCACTAGTGTTGTACTCGGGATTAGGTCGATTCGGTACACGACTTGTCTGACCGTAGGTACCCTAGGCAGCTCTTCTGGAAATATGTCCGACTAATCGCACACTTGCAGTATGTCCTTGATTTCCTGATCCTTGTCTTGCATATCCACCACGTGGGTCAAGAAAGTGATGCATCTTTTCTACAAAAACTTTCTCGCCTTCATGAAAGAGATGATTCTTAGGTTCTTCCCACAATTATGTCTATAAATCACATGAGTCTTCTTGTTAGGTAAAGTAGTCATACGACCTTTTTTTTGTTACATAACATCTCTGCTTGATGAAGTGATAACCAATCCATTCCGATGATCACGTCGAAACTTCCAATGATCATAGGTATTAGGTTGACGTGAAAGACGTAGTTATTCAGGGTGAGAAGGAAATTAATGAGTATCTCTAAGGTGCTTTCTAATTGGTTGCTTGCTACATCTATTGTGTAAGCTTTATTAAGTTTGCATGATTTAGGGTTAATCATGCTTCAAAGCTTATGGAAAAATAAAGCTTCTATCGGCACCGATATCAAATAATGTTGAAGCAAAAATATTGTTGATAGGAAACGCACTAGTAACCACAGTTGGTTCCTAACGAGCATCTCCATCACCTATCATGAATGCTCTTCCTTTGCCACCCTAATTCTTTAGTTTCAGGTAGTCCTTCTTGAATGCCCTGGTTGATTGCAGTCGAAGCAACTTCGGCTTCTTTCTGCAGAAGTGGTTGAGATTGTGTCATTCGGGGCCTTTCTGCAAAACTTAGAGGTGTGACCTCTTAAGTTGTAGATGTAATAGACCATGAAATTTTTGACACGATGAATATTGCACTTGGTACAATGGGGTAATGTCCTAGAGTAGGGCTTTGACTGAGTGGGCGTATTTATGATTACAGTATACATAGCCATAGGTTTCGGATTGGGTTTGCGATACTTGAAGTTCCCTTCTGTCTTGCCATGGAACTTCCTTTTTGTATTCCTAACCTAGTTCTTTTTCAGTTTGTGGGGTTATGGAACCTTGACGGATACACTGCTCAGTCAATTGATAGGTCAATTGCTTAGCACTATCAAAGTTAGTGGGTTGGATGCAGTACCCAGACCTTGAACTGGTAAAGCTATTACCCAGGTGTACCTTTCGGTCTCTTTGTATTCTAGGTTCACCATTCATGGGCAAAGGATTGCAAGGTCGTTAAATCGAGAATTGTAAGTAGTCACCTCTAATCCTCTCATGGTAAAGTTCCAAATTATAGAGAGTGATTGATTTCCAGAAATCCTACAGTTTTCCAAATTAGAGAGAGTGAATTGAAAATCCTACCAATTTCAAATGATAGAGAGAGAAGTTTGGATATTACTGAATGATCAGTTGGGAACTATAGGTTTCCTTACTATGACGGTAGCGGAGCTATTCGTTCTTTATTCTTCTTTGGGTTTAGGCGAACTAGGAGAATCTGAACATTATTCCAGATTTTTAAGTATTTTTTTAAATGTATATGTTGTTTTGGGGTTGATATAAGGTTTCTAAGGTACTAGGTTTCTACAACGAATCTTGAGATGTGACATCCCCAAAATCACGGCCAGAAAAGACCGGTTTTGTTTATACTTTATTTCAAAATCAGAGTAACCTTTTAATAAAAGAGTTGCGGAATTTGTCCCAAAACAAAATATGATAAAGATTTATCAAAAGCATTTCCATAGAAATGTATTTCATTAAAAAGACTCGGGATGTCATGTTCGATACAGTACATAAGTATAAACAATACATCATAGGCCTTACTACATTATTATGTATTTACAGGACTATTAATCTCTCATCCCAAGACATCACATCTATGCTCATGCGCCACTACCTGTAATACAAGAAACTGAGTGGGTCAGGCTTGGGAGCCTGGTGAGCACATAGGGTTTTCAACCCACAATAAATAAGTTTATTAACTTTATCAAACCAAACAAACCCGATTACCCATTCCCGTTATCCTCACTTTACGTCCCTAAGACATCTAATATAAGGGACCTATTCTAAGGACTATCATCGGGATGGACACTACTACTAAGGGGATTCCTCAGCAATAAATGTCCTTAAGGAAACCATGTGGGGGATGGAGTACATCTGGTGAGCACACAGTTCACACAGTTCAAATAAACACACAGTTCGAATAAACACACAGTTCGAATAAACACCTACAGGTTGCGAGCCTGCTAGTGTTCCACTGGATTGTCTAAAATAGTCTGTGGTTGTCATCTATACTCCGCTAGATGACTGGATCATCAATAACATCTACAACGAGGCCTCTCATTATTTTATTTTATCACACATCAACTATTACATCTACCCATGTTCTACCCAACAGATTTTGTAGATTTAAGATACATATACAGTTTAAATCATTGAAAACACATATAAAACGTTCATCCAGCATAGATAGCAAGTATTCAGATAATATGCACACATAGCACGTAATTTATATAAACTACTTCATACCTATGTTTAAGCTGAAAGTAACTATGCACTCACCTGAAAGGTGGTGACTCAGCACTCGAGCAACGCTTCGATACTCTTAAAACAACTTTCCTTCGATAAAACCTAGTACCAATACCACTGGGGTTTAGTCTAACGATAACCGCGACAAATTAATTAGTCTGACTATTATTATTATTATATAAGCGTTAATAACACTCAATATAACTCATAATAATAGCCCAAATAATTATTTTAAGGACCTAATAACATTCCTATAATTATTTGAAAGCTATATTAAAAATTGCGTAAGCATAGCACACTTACAGCGAATTTTATCGAAAATCGGAACTTATTTGGAGCAGCGTTTCGAAACCGAAAGACTCTTTTTCTCGGGACTCCGGGAGCCTCGGGGCTTCCTTTAGGAACTAAGGGATTTTTCCTAGGGTTTTGGGGGCTAAAATAAGCTAGAGAGAGAAAGTAATTTAGAGAGAGAAGGAGATTTGGTGTGAAAATCCGAGAGAATTTGCAGCTATTTATAGGCTGTTGGCTTCGGACTACGCTGGGCGTAGCCTTTGGTTACGCTGGGTGTTACTCCGGATAACACGGCCAGCCTCGGTCCAGCTGTCTCGCACTCATCTCGGAAGGATCAGATCAAAGTTACGCGGGGCGTAACTTCTTCGTACGCGGGGCGTAATAGCGAGGGTGACGCGTCAAGATCCGAAGCGAAGCCTTGGTCAGCAAGCAACGGCTGAGATTTGGCCACGTCATCTCAGTTTGCAATTTTCCTTCTCGACTTCTAAAAATCATAACTTTCGCATACGAGCTCCGTTTTTGATGTTCTTTATATCCACTCGAAGGTGGGAACGTACCTTACAACTTTCGTTTAGACTCCGTCGACAAATTTTGACTCGATTTTAAATTTTATATTATTAACAGGCCGGGACAGGATTGGTCCGTTAAATCCTCATAACTTCTTCATCCGACGTCCGTTTTCGCCCATCTTTTTCTCGTTACGCTATTTCTAACGAGATCTTCGATTCTCATTTAGGTCGTGTCGGCTAAAAATCGCTCGATCTAATATTCAAATTTCGGGCTGTACACTGCTAATCCGAAACTTCGAAAAATCATAACTTCTTCATACGAAGTCAGATTTGGGCGTTCTTTTTATCGATGTTCTTAGTTTAACATATTATAAGACTTTCGTTTAGATCGCTAAGGCTAAATCTCGCTCTATCGTAAATTCACTATTTATGCTTCTCGGTATCGTGCCGGTTCCGTCGCGAAACTTCGACGGGTCATAACTTCTTCGTTATAACTCGGATTTCGGCGTTCTTTATATGTACGGAAACCTTGTGAAATATTCTACAACATGGTTAAGATTATTTATTCTAAATAATCTTTTGTCGAAAAGTCGTTTTCGACCCTTTATTGCCTCTAATTTGACTAGCCCGGATCTGCGGGCGTTACATGAGAACATCCTTCAATCTCTAAAACTTTCAACCATTATAGTCTGTCAAACTCCTTGCTCAAGGTTGCTTGTTCACCGGCCCGACCATAAATAACATAGGCATATGTTCCAGCTTTATTTGTGGTATGGCTTATGTACGATACTAACCTTAGTTGAGGCATTTGACCTAAAGGGTTGAGTTGGTAGTTTTAGTTGGAGGTATTTTAGAGTTTTATTAAGTGTTCTCATCACGGGTCAGAGTATATATAACTCTTATATATTATTGCTAGTGAGGTTTGTAATATTATTAATGTTTTATTTGTACACCAAGACTACCAAGTAAAGGCGAGGCCATATAGAAAACACGGAAGGAGAGGACCATTTTAGCAAGCTGTTCTGAAATCCAACAACCCAAGCGGCATTTCAAACCAGATTTCTCGTACCGAAAGTACCCAAGAAGTAGTGTAATTAATATTAATAATACTTTTATTAGAAGCTAGTTGCTATAGTTGTATTCCTCTTTCGAGGTTATGAGTTATCTATAGCCTATTTAACACTAATACCAATCTGTCACACCCCCGGCCGAGGGGGCGAAACATGCCAGGCTGTGCGACTAAGTCCATGTATCACATGTAAACTGAATATATAACACAAGTACAACAATAAACAAAATAACATTTAGATTCCATCTTAATGTTTGAATACAAGGTGTTCACAAATAATAATAATACATGAATTGCTTCATACTGATAGACATATAATACAACAACAAGTAAACTAGATCACCTGTAATCCAATCCGTCTTCAATGTCTATTTAAAGATTTCCTGAGAATACATGTAGTTTTGAAGGTCAACACAAGGTTGGTGAGTGTTATAGATTTTTCGCTGAAAGTAGTATTACTTTTATTAAGTCTAAAAAGTATTATATTTTTATGTTTAACAATAGTTAAAATAGTTTGCAATGAGTCTTTAAAAGCCCAAAATGTATTTCGATATAAGTAAATTCTTACTTTAAACTGTGTTTGTAATAAATCCTTGAAAGCCAAAATGTATCTTTTGTATAAGTAAATCTATACTTTAAACTTTGTTCGTAAGAAACCTTTGAATATCCTTTAAAACCAAACTGTTATGTTGCATAAGCAATTCCATACATAAAAATAGTTTTGAAAGCAACCAAGCCCATGGTTGTTAGTAAGAGAGATAATGTTTATAGCTAGTCCTGTAAAAGAGCTATGTAACTGGGTGTACCCCCTACAATGCTTCATTGGACGTTGTAATAAAAGTTATAGACACGTGTCACCCACTTCGATTGATTGGTCGAGGGTTGTAGATAGCAACAGCATGTGGGGATGTCAACCCCGTATATTAAAAATTTATACTAGTTTAATCGTAACAATATGGTAAATTGTTAAATAATAATATTTGCATACACTAGATTTATTGTATTTTCGCTTAAAAAGGAAATTGATTTGTATAAACAAAATATTTAGGCACATGTATTCCCACTGAAATAATTAAAATATTTAAAGGGGTCGTAGGCACTCACCTTTGAAGCGTGAGTTCCAATCGTTCATATTCGGTTTCTTTGAGATGTTTGTCGTGAGAAACCGCAAATGCTACGTTTCTTGAACTTTGAAATATTATTGGGACCGTTTCGTAACGAATTTAAAATATTGAGGGCTGTTTGGTAATTTAATTTAATGAATAGGACTGTTTTGGTAAAAATAAATCAAGTGAGGGGCTGAAATGATTTAGATGGAATTTAATGTTTGAGTCTTGGACTGGTATTGTTAAGAAAACTCTATTGGAGGGGCTGTTTTGAATAAATGGGGTCAAGGTTGGGGGATTGGGATTGATTTGTAAAATAAATATGGCAGTAGGGGGTTATTTTGTCATTTTTAAAAGAATTTGAAAGGGATTTGGGGTTTCATGAAAAGGAGTTTCATGGAGAGGCCATTTTTGTTTAATGGTTTAAACATAAACTAATATAGGGCTTTTACGTTTGAGTCTTTTGTTTGATCGAGGATAATAGAAAAAGAAACGGCAGTATAAACGAAGGCGACGAGAGGTGTGAAGGGGAAAGGTCGATCGGACAACGAAGGAAAAGCGGATACGGGAGCAACGAAATCCGATGGCGAGAAGGAAGCTCGCAGGCGCGCGGCTGCTACTCCGGACGTCTTGGCCGATCACGAAGATGGAGACGGCTCCGGTGATTGGCCGAACCGAAGGAGGGGAACAGACGAAATCAGCGAGGCTCTCTCTTTCTCGTCCGGCGATTGCAAACTCATCGCACCAGAGAGGCATGCTCCGGTGGTCGACTAGATCGAAGAAAAGGAACGGTCCATGGGTATCGCAAGCAGCAGCAGCGACGATGTAAGACCTTCGGGGGTCTGGGGTTATTGGGAACAGAAGAGGAAGAAGTCGAGGGCAAAGGAGGTCTCGGTAATTTTTATTGTGTTTTTATTTTATTTTTTATTACTTCCTTTTTCAACTTTATAACCACCATCATCATGGTTACCGTCCAACTCATTATTTCCTGAATTCGCTATTTCTTCCGGCCACATAATCAAAGTTAAAACAAACAAATTTAAGAATACTTATAATTAAATTCTAAAACTCCAAACAAAGACACCACTGATATAGCCTTAATCGAATTTCTAGAAAGATCTTTCGAGTAGCATTACCAAGAACAAATAAAGTAGAAATTAGATTCATTTGAGCAACTTATCATTTTCCTTCCATATGAATGAATACACAACTTCGTTCGTACATAATAAATAAGTCATTATTTTCCTATTAGCCCTTGGTCGGAGATGTTTTTATCACTAGTGTGTATAGGGACTATTCGACACTGTGGGTAGTGCTTCACTGTCGACATTCAAGATCTTACGTGTTCCCTCCGGTTTAATTGCTAAATGAGAACTGTTCCGGGCTTCCGGCATATAAAATAGTTTGAAACAGAAGTCAAAAGGCCAAAGGAATCAAAGGAGGAAAGGAAGATGGAGAGACGGTGAGTCTAATTTTTGTTTAGTTATATTTAATGAAAAAAAAAATAGAAAACCACTTTTTTGTAAATATTTTTCAAACTAGTATATATTGGTATTTATTTTTGCGGAGTACTATGTTTAGGAAAAAAAACTCGCTTTTTAGGACGTGTTGAGTATATGGTTGGGTTTTTTTATTCACAAGAATTGAAGAATGAGAAAGGATGTGAGGGGGTCCTGACAGCTTCAGGTAAAACAAAGGAACACGTTATGTTTGTGGTTAGGCTTCGGGGAGTGGCTGCGATCTCTACCACAGTCTCCTTCCTCCTGAGCATGAACACCGCCCCTCCACTGCGGTTTGGGTGCGGTGGAGGCCGCACTGCGGTAGTCCCTGGCCGCACTTCCTTTTCTCTTTATCCTCTTTTACTTGCTCTCTCTCTCTCTCTCTCTCTCTCTCTCTCAACTAATCATCTTCTTTCTTTTCTTTTTTCTTTTCTTTTTTCTTTTCTCTCTCCTAACCTTTTTCCCACTCCCCAATTGTGGTTTCTAGTTGATGAAATAAGAAAAAATCTTAGTTGGCGTCTACGTGGCATAGGAGGGAGTGCGGCTTCGGTGACACCATTCCCTCCGGCCTTATCCTTGTATATGGATGTGTATAAAAAGATGTTTATTTTTGTGTGTAAAATTGTGTAAGCCTTTGTGTGTGGTTTTAGATGTTCAAGATTTAGCTTGTCTTATATTTATAATATGTGTACTTTGTGTGGAATTTGTAAATAATGAATTTTTGTATGTATTATGTGTATACTTTGTGTATTGATTTGTATAATTGATATTTGATTCAATGGATATGTACTTGATTAAATTTGGTTATGCATTGGTGTATATTCATGTTATATATATATATATATATATATATATATATATATATATATATATATATATATATATATATATATATATATATGTATTTATTTAGGACTTTATAAACAATTTCATTATATATATATATATATATATATATATATATAATTTTAATTATATAATGTATAGTGTTATAAAATTTTAATTATATAATGTATATGCATTGTGATTATACTAACAATTTGAATCTTTTGAAGTCGTATATGACACCAAAAATATATATACATTTATAGTGGCGTTGTCAATATATATCTTATAAACATTTTTCACAAAAGTAACTACAATATATTTTTTATATTTATTTGTCGTGATGTATACCTCGATTCTTGTGTCCTCTTATCGATTCATATAATTTTCTAAAAGTTCCTGGTTAATGTTTAGGTTAGAAATAGTTTTAGCGTTGGTGATTACAAAAATGCATACGAAATTGAATTCGTACTGATGTCCGTGAAATGCTGTTTAAAGTTTCGTGTTTAATTAAGCTGAAAACGTTTGATTTTTAACTTTTATAAATATTTTTTTATCAAAAATATTTCAAATATGAAAGTCTATATTAGGCTATAGCCTGAATAAAAAAATGATTTCGGAATTTACATTTGAGGTGTGCAAGTCCTTCAACGGTTACAAATAGTTTTAGCGGTTTTAAAAAAATCAGTATTATACTGGTTTTGGATTCTTAAAACGGTCGTATTATTTTGCATATAAACTTCATTTTGGACGTTCTTTATATTTTCAAAAATCAGGGAAACACGTACTACGAGACTAGAGTGTTTGTATTGCTCACAACTGCTTAATACAAAATTTCAGTTTTTCAGACACATTAACTAAGGTTGCAGTTTGAGCTGTTTGTTTCGTTTGTAAATTTACACATACAGAAGTAAGATACCATCATGTATCTTATAATAGTTGAAATAACTCATTTATTTTACATTAGATGCACTAAAAGTCAATGAAGTAAGATACCTATCATGAATGCTCTTCCTTTGCCACCCTGATTCTTCAGTTTCGGGTAGTCCTTCTTGAATGCCCTGGTTGATTGCACTCGAAGCAACTTCGGATTCTTTCTGCATCAGTGGTTGAGATTGTGTCATTCGAGGCCTTTCTGCAAAACTTAGATGTGTAACCTCTTAAGTTATAGATGTTACAGACCATGAAATTTTCGACACGATGAATATTGCACTTGGTATAATGGGGTAAAGTCCTAGAGTAAGGCTTTGACTGAGTGGGCGTATTTATGATTACAGTATACATAGCCATAGATTTCAGATTGGGTTTGCGATGCTTGAAGTTCCCTTCTGTCTTGCCATGGGACTTCCTTTATGTATTCCTAACCTAGTTCCTTTTCAGTTTGTGAGGTTATGGAACCCTGACGGATACACTGCTCAGTCAATTGATAGGTCAATTCCATAGCACTATCAAAGGTAGAGGGTTGGATGCAGTAACCAGACCTTGAACTGGTAAAGCTATTACCCAGGTGTACCTTTGGGTCTCTTTGTATTCCAGGTTCACCATTCATGGGCAAAGGTTTGCAAGGCCTTTAAATTGACACACCCCAAAACCAAGAACGGAGGAAACGTTCTGGGGCAGAGGACGTCATGTACAATATCACAACACAGAAATATAGTAAACAAGCAAACAACATCATCCATTGCATTAATAATGTATTTTAATACAAGTGTGTTCTGTACAGTTTATAGACACCAAAAAATATGAATCAAAATAAAATATGAGATTTGTATGTGCTCCATCTTCTCAAAAGCTGACATCGGTACCTGTCCACTGATGATCTGAGAATACAAGTTATTTTGAAACAGTTTATCAGCATTAAAGTTGGTGAGTCCATAATTATTTAGTCTCATGTTTTGTATGAAAATGTAAGTTTTTTTTTTGTATTTCCTACAAAACCATTTGTGTTCCATTAAAAGCAGCCTTCTACCAAGGCATCAAGTGTAATGTATGTTTTTTCATTGTAGAAGTAAGTATTTTTCTCAAACGTGACTATCATTAGTAAAATATAGTTTTACATTGCCTTTCACGTGAGGAGATCACAAGGTAGATGTAATGGGACAATAATGAAGTACTGTAGTCTAATAATGTTATAATTATTATTGAACTAACTACCTTAATCCAATTGTTAATTTAGTGTATAATGTGATGTAATTGTAACCGTACTAATTGACTAAGGGAAATCATGATGCTGTAATACGTCGAAGAGTAATGACATTTGTCACCCGAAGATCTGCAGATCCCACTGTAGCTAGTAGTAAGGTGTAGGATTGTCAATCTAGTATAGATCTATACACAAATTTACGTTCTCCCTCCAGGAGATTCTGGATACAAATCGAGCCATGGCAGATGGTGCCATGCCACGAAACAGTGGTTCGCATTTATGATATAGTATGTATGTATTATATGTATTAGTGTAGTGAATGTCTTCCCTGATTCTCATCATAATATGTTCTTTAGTATACTATTTAGCATGTATGAATAGTGTGTAATAGTGTATGTTCTCTCTTTCTAGTGGGCAGTATGTTCAATTGAATAGTGTAATGTGTGTATTGTTTACAGTATGTATAGACTCATGTATGAACGAACTCTTTGAATGTTTCATAGTACTTAGAAGTAGTAAGTAAAATGTCACTAAACTATACCTATTATAATTTATTAGAAAGATCGTTTGTATAGCTGAGTGTGTTGAAATAAGACATAAAACTTTTATGTCTATACATATACACATCATATATAGCTAAGGATCAAACGACACTCGGACAAACAATAGGGAACTCTAAGTCCACAACCAAACAAGGAACAGGAAATAGAACGTATTATCAGTCCTAAGTCCTTCGAACCTCACTTATATAACTATATATGTATTCAACATGATTTGACAGTATATAAGTTTAAAGAGTTTTGAAGTAAAGATTTGGAAACTAAAACTAAGTTCTATAAAGAGTTTAACATGTAAAAGTGTTTGGAAATCATTTTGAAGTAGTGTTGTTGACAAGACAGTTTAAAGCATAGTAAATCCCTTTGTGTACTAGTTACTAATCACATATGATTTATATAATAACCAGTATAATTCAACTTGTATCCCCCCATAACAGCACTTAAGATCATATAAAAGGTTAATTAAGGGGTATGAACTAACCTGTTAGTGAGTGATGCGACGGTAGGATCGGTTTAGGAGGTTGAGTGTCAATTGTGGACTTGAGCACAAACGAATCCTATTAACCATATTATGACATATGTATGTATACAATTAGTGTCTGTAACAACTAATTATTGAATTGGGACCACCTTAGGGACTAGTAAACACTTATATTGCAGTGTTACAATCATAGTATATGATTGTATATAAGGGTTGTATGACTATACAAGGGAGTGTATGGTCAAAATACACCATATTGGTGTGTGTGCGGCCGCACACTCCCCATGAAGTGTGCCAAAATGTATTTTAAGGCCTTAGGACCCATCTAAGAAGGTTTATCACTTCATGTTCTAGCCTTATATGGATTTTATTTCCATTTTAGGACCTAAAAAGGGGTGTGTATGGTTGCACATGGTGTGTGCGGCCGTACACATGGTGTGTGCGGCCGTACACTCCTGAAGATCATGAGAATGGCGTTTTTCTAGAAGGTCTTCAACTGTTCTTGGCCTATAACAAGCTATGATAAGTGTTTATACGATCTAGAGGCTTAGAAGTATGGTTAGACTCCAAAAATTTTAGTATGTGTTCTTGGTGGTCTTGAAGATCTAACATCAAAATCGTGTTTTCATGGATCTAAGTGGGGAAGAAGGCTAGTTAAGTTCAAGAATCAACAAGTCATAGGAAGGATTACTTACTTTTATGAAGATCAAGATGAAGATTTGGATGATACTTGAGAGAAAACGTGTTCCAGCTTTGAAGGAGTGGGAAATGTGTTCAAAAATGACTAAGGATGGCATATATAGGCAAGGGTGTGTGGCTAGAATGGGTGTGCGGCCGCACACACCTGTGTGTGGCCGTACACTCAAGTGTGCGGCCGCACACTCTATGTTTTGGAGTGTTTGGCCCGAGTTTGCTTGATATGCAACGTGTTATCCCATTTCTAGGTTCCACACACAGGTGTGTGCGGCCGCATACTCTATGTTTTGGAGTGTTTGGCCCGAGTTTGCTTGATATGCAACGTGTTATCCCATTTCTAGGTTCCTACTATAATTGTACTAAGTTTAGAACACTCAAATAGACCCCAAATAGTGCTAAATGCTAGCAAAACGAGTCTAACTTTGATTAGATTGGTCTCTTGCACAAGATAGGAATTTCGGGTGGTCACATCATCCCCCCGTTAGAGGGAATTTCATCCCGAAATTAGAGTTTAAGCAGTAAATAGATACAAAACTAAGCGAAAAGATGAGGATATTTCAGTTTCATTTGATCCTCGCACTCCCATGTGAATTCCGGTCCTCGCTTGGCGTTCCAGCGAACCTTCACTATCGGGATGCGGCTTTGCTTTGTTCATTTGACCTTACGGTCCATGATCTCTATAGGTTCTTCCACGAAGTTGAGGCTCTCGTTGATCTCGATCTCGTCGAGTGGGATTACAAGAGTCTCGTCGGACAGACACCGTTTCAAGTTGGAGACATGGAATGTCGAATGTACATTACTTAGTTTGCGCGGTAGATTGAGTTTGTAAGCTACTGGACCGATTGGGGCAAGAATCTCGAAAGGCCCTATGTACCATGGATTTAGCTTCCCACGCTTTCCGAAGCGTATCAAGCCCTTCTAGGGTGAGACTTTCAAAAGGACGCGGTCTCCCACCTGGAATTCCAAAGGTTTCCTTCGTTTGTCTGCGTAGTTTTTCTATCGGTCTTTAGAGGCTTTCAATCATTCACGGATCTGAACGATCTTCTCTGTCGTTTCCCGAATGATCTCCGGACCTGTGAGAGTGATGTCAGGAACTTATCCTTTAGCTAACTGTGTGTCACCCACCTCAGCCCAGCACATAGGGGATCTGCACTTTCGGCCATAGAGGGATCCATATGGAGCAACATTTATGCTCGTGTGATAACTATTGTTATAGGAAAATTCGACGAGGGGTAAGTGAGTATCCCATGCCTTCCCAAAATTAATCATACAGGTTCTCAGCATATCTTCCAGTGTTTGTATAATTCTCTCACTTTGTCCGTCGGTCTGTGGGTGGTAGGCTGTACTCATGTCCAACCTCGTCCCCAGGGAACTTTGTAGCGACTGCCAGAACTTTGAAGTAACCTACTATCTCTATCAGATGTAATGGATATAGGGACACCATGCAGCCGTACGATTTCCCTAATGTAAGTCCTTGTAAGCTTCTCCATTTTGTCAGTTTCCTTGATTGGTAAGAAATGCGCGGATTTGGTCAATCTGTCGACGATGACCCAAATGGTATCAAGTCCACCCGTTGTCTTGGGCAACTTGGTTATGATGTCCATAGTAATCCGTTCCCATTTCCACTCCGGAATCTCCGGTTGTTGAAGTAAGCCCGATGGTTTCTAGTATTCGACCTTAACCTTCGTGCAAGTAAGGCATTTACTCACGAAGGTAGCAATCTCTACTTTCATGTTTGGCCACCAGTATAGCTTTTTAAGATCCATATACATCTTATCTGAACCCGGGTGGACGGAATATCGAGTGTTGTGCGCCTCGGTCATGACCAAGTCTCTGAAGCCACCGTGTTTCGGTGTCCATATCCGGTCCATGACAAATAAGGCTCCGCCACCCTTGACTTCCAGATTCTTCTCCATCCCTTGCATGGATTCACCCGCCACATTTTCAGGTTTCAAAGCTTCGAGCTGAGCCTCCTTAATTTGTGTGGACAGATGCGAATGGATAGTCATAGTCAGTGAGTTGACTCTTCGACCAGAATATTCTTTCCGACTTAGGGCGTCCGCTATTACATTGGCTTTACCCAGATGATAACGAATTTTGAATTCATAGTCATTGAGTAGCTCGACCCACCGTCGTTGCCTCATATTGAGTTCCTTCTGGTTGAATATGTGTTGCAAGCTTTTGTGGTCTATAAAGATCGTTCTTTTTGTACCATACAGGTAGTGTCTCCAGATCTTTAGAGCAAACACAACTGCTCCTAGCTCAAGGTCATGTGTGGTGTAGTTGACTTCATGCGTCTTCAGCTATCTTGAGGCATAGGCGACGACCTTACCTCGTTGCATCAGAACACACCCGAGCCCTTGATTTGACGCATCGCAGTAGACTACGAAGTCTTCTATTCCTTCGCGAAGGGATAGTACCGGTGCGGCGCACAAGGCTTCTTTCAATGTTTGGAATGCCTTCTCTTGTTTCTCTCCCCAATCAAAGGCCACGCCCTTCTGGGTCAATGTTGTAAGGGGTTTCGCAATTCAAGAGAAGTTCTGTATGAATCTGCGGTAGTAGCCAGCGAGGCCTAGAAACTGGCGAATTTCTGTAGGCGTCTTCGATGCTGACCAATTCTCAATAGCCTTAATTTTGGAAGGGTCCACGTGGATTCCTTCTTTGCTAACCAAGTGTCCTAAGAATTCGACCCTTCAGATCCAAAATTCGCATTTAGAGAAATTCGCATAGAGCTTCTCTGTTCGTAGAGTTCCTAGGACTTGCCGCAGATGATTGCTATGTTCCTCTTCACTTCGAGAGTAGATAAGTATGTCATCGATGAAGACGATGAAAAACTGATCCAAGTAAGGACGACATACTAGATTTATTAGATCCATGAATACTGCAGGCGCATTCGTCAATCCGAATGGCATCACCACGAACTCGTAGTGTCCGTAACGAGTTCGGAAGGCTGTCTTCGGAACATCCTCCTCTACCACTCGCAATTGGTGATACCTGGACCTCAGATCAATCTTGGAAAAGTAAGACGCCCCTTGCAGTTGATCAAACAAATCATCTATGTGAGGCAAAGGGTAACGATTTTTAACCATTAGCTTGTTAAGCTCCCTGTAGTTGATGCACATACGAAACGATCCGTCCTTCTTCTTAACGAACAAGACCGGTGCTCCCCAGGGTGAGAAGCTTGGTCTAATAAAGCCCTTGCTCAGCAGTTCGTTAAGTTGAACAGACAGTTCCTGCATCCATGGCCGGTGATGAGGGAGGGCAAGGTAGGCATGTCTCCAGGGCCCATTTTTTTTAGGGGCCTAATTTTTTTTGAGTATATTCATTATTTTGTTATTTAAAGATAAATACTGCTACTTGCCTCCCGGGATTTGTGAAACACATATCAAGAGGTAAGTCTAAGGAATGTAATCAACGATCAGAACAAAATAAAAGGAAACAAATCAAATGGAAGAAGAAAAGATTATGTATCTACAACTGCTCCTGAGAACTCGCTACCATAATCATCCACTTCAAATTTAATCTTTACCATTGAAGTCGTCCTCTCTTGGTTCTCACCATGCCGCTCGTCTTCATGGATCTAGCCGACCGTTTGCACACTGGCCGTCTTCCTAGTTGCCAATCTTTGTTTACATCTATTTCAAATGTGTCGTTGTCTTTCTGAGTTACTGTCTTTTAGGACGACCTTGACAAAGGTAATGCTTTTTTAATTTGTTTTGTCCTTTTGGGTTTGTCTGTCTAATTTTTTTTGTTTAATCAATTAATGATGACTTATTTTTGTTACTGAACTCTATTGGAGGATTGATTGTATCGAATGTGCTTCAAATGTCCATATTGATGCCTTGATTGATTTTTAGGTATATACGTTGGTGTTTGTTCTCTTTTTCTTTCTAAAGGGTCTAGTGTTCTCAATTATAAGTTTGAGTGTTATTCTTATGTTTAATTTAATTAGTTTTCCAATGAACACTTCTATCAAGTACGTAATGGTTTATTTAACTGTAATGTAGGTACATGATTGTTTTTATATTTACATTTGTATTAATATTTAAGATTAGAAATTATATAAACAATATATAAGTTTGCTTTTAGAATATCAATCTTAAAACAAACAAACTGGTATCACATACTACTAAATTGTTAATCATATAGGATAAGTTTATCGTTTAGAGTTTGCTCTCATTGAAAACAATTTGGGTACTTCTATGTTTCTAAAACGTTAATCATATAAGATAAGCTTATTGTTTAGAGTTTGCTCTCATTTGAAAACAATTTGTGTACTTCTAGGTTTTGGCCCTCTATTTCTATTGCTCATGTTCCGTCCCTGGGTCTAAGGGCCTTTTTTTTCTGTCTCGTCCTGGGTATTTGAATTCTCAGGACCGGCCATGCCTGCATCTCAGCTGGTGCTAGGCAATTGGGCGATTTGGCTACTGGGGTAGCTCGCGGAACTAAGTCGATTCGGAAGTTGACTTGTGGTTGCGGAGGTAACCGTGGTAGTTCTTCTGGGAAGATGCCGGGGAAGTCGCGTACTACGGGGAGGTTTTTCAGGTCTTTGGTTTCTTTGCTCGTCTCAACAACGTGTGCAATGAATGCACAATATTCCTTACGTAGGTACTTTTGAGCTTGAATACTTGAGATGATGCTGAAGCAAGTGCCAGGTTTGTCACCGTAGATAATGAGGGTTTCGTTAGACGGAAGATTAAGGCATACAACCTTTCTGTAACACATGATGTCGGCACGATGAAGCCTCAACCAATCCATGCCGATGATGATGTCGAAACTTTTAATCGAGACCGACATGAGGCCGCTAGGAAATGAATGGCTATCTAGAGTTAGAGTACACCCTATGTATATGCTAGTAGTACTTTCAGTCTTTCCATTAGCCATTTCTACAGTGAATGGTTCCTTAAGTGTGCGTGGTTGTTGTTTAAATAAGCGTACAAATTTCTGATTTACGAAACTTCTCTCCGCTCCATTATTAGATAGTATGCATGCATATAAATTTTCAAGGAGAAACGTACCAGTCACCACCATAGGTTCAGCAACTGCTTCTCTGTGGCCTATAGCCAGAACTCTTCTGGCTCCACCAGCAATTCTTGCCTTTGGGCAGTCCCTTTTATAGTGGCCCACTTTGCCACATCCATAGCATGACTGAGTCACAACAGCACCAGGGACCTAGTTGATTGGCCTTGCCGAGGATTTACAGAAGCGTACATTGTGTCCCTTTTTGTTGCAGTTGGAGCACTGCATTTCTCGGTAGGGTCCATTGTGGTGGAAGTTGCATTTGTTGCACTTAGGCAAGTTTCCAGCGTACTGCTTCACCGGAGCAGCAGCGGCAGGTGCTATCGCGGCATGTACCGCCACAACCTGTTGCATTTGTTGCACTTAGGCAAGTTTCCAGCGTACTGCTTCACCGGAGCAGCAGCGGCAGGTGCTATCGCGGCATGTACCGCCACAACCTGTTGCTTTTTCGCAGATTTCAACTTCTTCTTATCATCCCTGAACTTCCGCTTGTTGTCAGCGGGTTTGGAAGGTTCGAGAATGGCTAGGGTTGTTGTTGCAGACGGGGTACGGACCCCATGGTCAATGAGACGCTGTGCCAATCGCTTGACACTGTCGAAGGTAGTGGGGTTTGAAGCTAACACATTCCCCTGAACCGGAGGCAACAACCGCCAGATATACCTCTCTATCTTCTTTCCCTCTGTGGGAACCATGTTGCGGCAGAGGGCCACCAGTTCGCTGAATCTGGCGGTATAAGAAACTATGTCGAAGCCCTTCATGGTTAGGCTCCACAGCTCTTGTTCCAACTTCTGGATTTCGCCCCTCGGGTAGTATTCCTTGATCATGAGGTCTTTCAGAGTCTCCCAGCCCATGTCGTTAGCCACTGCAAGAGTTAGTGACTTGACATGGCTGTTCCACCATGTCAGGGCCTTCTCCTCAAAGGTACAAGAAGCAATCTTGATCTTAATCGCGGCAGGGCAGGAGAAAATCTTGAAGATCGACTCCGTCAATGACTTCGCCAGTCACTTTGAAGGGCTTTGGCTTACAGTTAGTGAAGTCCTTGTAGGAGCACTTGTCATAAAGCTGGAACACATATAGCAGGCACTTAAGGCATCCTTCTAGATCCTTAGTCCTATTCTATAATGTTGTTCTACTGAGACTGATACTGATAATCATAACATAAACTAGTATGGGTAATTTGGGAGTACTTACTTGAGCTCGGCTGATTGCATGCACCACACCCTTTTTATTTTCAAAGTTCTTTTCTTTTAAAATCTCTTTTCACTTTTTCTAAAACTCTTTTCTTTCCTAAAAATCATTCTTACTAAAATTGGTTTTCTTTTTGAAAACTTCTATACCAAATCCTTAGTTTGAGTTCAGATATACCCGAAAGTGTGCCTGAATCCCTCAAACCAAGGCTCTGATACCAACTTGTAACATCCCAAAAACACAGTCTGAAAATTTCGTTTAATTTAATAATAAAAACCATAGTCAATAAACCTCATATAAAAATCATAAGCAATGTATCTCAAAATATTATAACAACTGTCAAGTATATCAGAGTATAAACATCCCAGGCTGAACAAATGGTGTGGGCACTACAATCTTCCCGAGCTCCTCTTTTGAAAACTGAGTACCTAAAGCCAAAACTAAAACCATAAGCACGAAGCTTAGTGAGCTCCCCCCAAACTACCACATACCATACAATAACATATAAACACATATTGGGCATTCCCCACTGTATCGGACCGATGTCCGGAAACTGCATCGGACCGAAGTCCGGAACTAACCAGGGCCTTTCCCTCTACATCGGACCGAAGTCCGAAAACTGCATCGGACCGATGTTCGGAACTAACCAGGGCCTTTCCCTCTGCATCGGTCCGAAGTCCGGAATTAAAACTTGCACAACTGAACATGGTGATTTGGGTGTTAACTTGAGTAGAGTTAACAGGGTTTCCACCTCTGCTGGCATCGGTAGATTGATATTGTGCCATGGCTGTTGCCACAGTCGCATCAACTGCAACATTTAGAGCTGTTGCATTGTGTTACGGAGGAGGTGGTGGTGGAGGTGGAGGATTATGCCTTGTTGATTTGCGAGGAGGCATCCTTCAACTATAAGTTTAAAATATGAACATGATAGTAAGAGTCAGTTGTAAGCATAATGAGTGTGATCCATGGGCTACATCGCCATAGTCCAACAGTTGAATGAGTGTATGTTTTGAAATAGAAGTATAGTAGAAGAGTAGAGGAACACAAGAGTACAGATTTTTCCGACAGATTAGATAACTGTCAATATTACTGGTATTATTGATGTAACAAGTTCAGGGAAAAATGACCTAACAGTAGGTCTTACATCATACCATAAGGAAAAAGGTTGACAGTTTTTAGATTCCTAGTTAGAGTACTTGAAGAGTAGGAATATTTTACAGACAAAAGCTTCATAGAGCATAGTTAGGGAAGGCTATTCCTTGAGGCAAAAGAAAAGATATACTAAACATCTTCTACCGGCGATGGGCATTTCGAGAAGGTGCCGCTCGTAGACTCTCTGGCGAACCCGGAGGTCTATGACTTCAGCCTAAGTCTCAGCTAGTGCTTACCGTAGGGTCTCGTGGTCTGTTGTAGACCTCTCCCAAGCATGCTTTAGGTGGCTAGTGCAGATGGAATGCATCCTTGCATTTGCATCAACCTTCATGATGCGCTGGAGAGCTGTACTGCCCTGGATTTCGTTGGGGGCAACCTTAATGTATGTTTGTTCATTGTAGAAGTGAGTATTTTTCCCAAACGTGACTATCATTAGTAAAATATAGTTTTACATTGCCTTTCATGTGAGGAGATCACAAGGTACATGTAATGGGAAAATAATGAAGTACTTTAGTGTAATAATGTTATAATTATTATTGAACTAACTACCATAATCCAATTTTTAATTTAGGGTATAATGTGATGTAATTGTAACCGTACTAATCAACTAATGGAAATCACGACGTTGTAATACGTCGAACAATAATGACATTTGTCACCCGATGATCTGCAGATCCCACCGTAGCTAGCAGGAAGGTGTAGGATTGTCAATCCAGTATAGATCTATACACAAATTCACGTTCTCCCTCCAGGAGATTCTGGATACAAATCGAGCCATGGCAGGTGGTGCCATGCCACGAAACAGTGGTTCACATTTATGTTATAGTATGTATGTATTGTATGTATTAGTGTAGTGAATGTCTTCCCTGATTCTCATCATAATATGTTCTTTAGTATAGTATTTAGTGTGTATGAATAGTGTGTAATAGTCTATGTTCTCTCTTTCTAGTGGGAAGTATGTTCAATTGTATAGTGTAATGTGTGTATTTTTTACAGTATGTATAGACTTGTGTATGAACTGACTCTTTGAATGTTTCATGGTACTTAGAAGTAGTAAGTAGTATGTCACTAAACTATACCTATTATAGTTTATTAGAAAGATCGTTTGTATAGCTGAGTGTATTGAAATAAGACAGAAAAGTTTTATGTCTATACATATACACATGATATATAGCTAAGGATCAAACGACACTCGGACAAACAATAGGGAACTCTAAGTCCACAACCAAACAAGGAACAGGAAATAGAGTGTATTATCAGTCCTAAGTCCTTCGAACCTCACTTATATAACTATATATGTATTGAACATGATTTGACAGTATATAAGTTTAAAGAGTTTTGAAGTAAAGATTTGGAAACTAAAACTAAGTTCTATAAAGAGTTTAACATGTTAAAATGTTTGGAAATCATTTTGAAGTAGTGTTGTTGACAAGTCAGTTTAAAGCATAGTAAATCCCTTTGTGTACTAGTTACTAATCACATGTGATTTATATAATAACCAGTATAATTCAACTTGTACCCCCCATAAAAGCACTTAAGATCATATAAAAGGTTAACTAAGGGGGTATGAACTCACTTGTTAGTGAGTGATGCGATGGTAGGATCGGTTTAGGAGGTTGAGTGTCAATTGTGGACTTGAGCACAAACGAATCCTATTAACCATATTATGACATATGTATGTATACAATTAGTGTCTGTAACAACTAATTATTGAATTGGGACCACCTTAGGGACTAGTAAACACTTATATTGCAGTGTTACAATCATAGTATATGATTGTATATAAGGGTTGTATGACTATACAAGGGAGTGTATGGTCAAAATACACCATATTGGTGTGTGTGCGGCCGCACACTCCCCATGAAGTGTGCCAAAATGTATTTTAAGGCCTTAGGACCCATCTAGGAAGGTTTATCATTTCATGTTCTAGCCTTATATGGAGTTTATTGCCATTTTAGGACCTAAAAAGGGGTGTGTATGGTTGCACATGGTGAGTGCGGCCGTACACTCCTGAAGATCATGAGAAATGGCATTTTTCCAGAAGATCTTCAAGTGTTCTTGGCCTATAACAAGCTATGATAAGTGTTTATACGACTAGAGGCTTAGAAGTATGGTTAGACTCCAAAAAGTTTAGTATGTGTTCTTGGTGTTCTTGAAGATCTAACACCAAAAACGTGTTTTCATGGATCTAATTGGGGAAGAAGGCTAGTTAAGATCAAGAATCAACAAATCATAGGAAGGATTACTTAATTTTATGAAGATCAAGATGAAGATTTGGATGATACTTGAGAGAAAACGTGTTCCAGCTTTGAAGCATTGGGAAAAGTGTTCAAAAATGACTAAGGATGGCATATATAGGCAAGGGTGTGTGGCTGGAATGGGTGTGCGGCCAGGACACACCTGTGTGTGGCCGTACACTCAAGTGTGCAGCCGCACACTCCATGTTTTGGAGTGTTTGGCCCGAGTCTGCTTGATATGAAACATGTTATCCCATTTCTAGGTTCCTACCATAATTGTACTAAGTTTAGAACACTCAAATAGACCCCAAATAGTGGTAAAAGCTAGCAAAACGAGTCTATATTTTATTAGATTTGTCTCTTGCACTAGATAGGAATTTCAGGTTGTCACGTAAATCGAGAAGTGTAAGTAGTCACCTCTAATCCTCTCATGGTAAAGTTCCAAATTATAGAGAGTGATTGATTTCCAGAAATCTTACAGTTTTCCAAATTATAGAGAGTGAATTGAAATCCTACCGATTTCAAATGATAGAGAGAAGTTTGGATATTACTGAATGATCAGTTGGGAACTATAGGTTTCCTTGCTATGACAGTAGCAGAGCTATTCGTTCTTTATTCTTCTTTGGGTTTAGGCGAACTAGGAGAATCTGAACATTATTCCAGATTTTTAAGTATTTTTTTAAATGTATATTTTGTTTTGGGGTTTCTATAAGGTTTCTAAAGTACTAGGTTTCTACAACGAATCTTGAGAACATCCTTGAATCTCTAAAACTTTCAACCATTATAGTCTGTCAAACTCCTTGCTCAAGGTTTCTTGTTCACCAGCCCGACCATAAATAACATAGGCATATGTTACAGCTTTATTCATGGTATGGCATTTTTATGGTACTAACCTTAGTTGAGGTGTTTGACCTAAAGGGTTGAGTTGGTAGTTTTAGTTGGAGGTATTTTAGAGTTTTATTAAGTGTTCTCATCACGGGTCAGAGTATATATAACTCTTATATATTATTGCTGGTGAGGTTTGTAATATTATTAATGTTTTATTTGTACACCAAGACTACCAAGTAAAGGCGAGGCTATATAGGAAACATGGAAGGAGAGGACCATTTTAGCAAGCTGTTCTGAAATCCAACAACCCAAGCGACATTTCAAACCAGATTTCCCGTACCGAAAGTAGCCAAGAAGTAGTGTAATTATTATTAATAATACTTTTATTAGAAGCTATTTGCTATAGTTGTATTCCTCTTTCGAGGATATGAGTTATCTATAGCCAATTTAGCATTAATACCAATCTGTCACACCCTTGACCGAGGGGGCGAAACACGCCAGGCTACGCGACTAAGTTCATGGATCACATGTAAACTGAATATATAGCACAAGTACAACAATAAACAAAATAGCATTTACATTCCATCTTGATGTTTGAATACAAGGTGTTCACAAATAATAATAATACATGAATTTCTTTATACTGATAGGCATATAATACGACAACAAGTAAACTAGATCACCTGTAATCCAATCCATCTTGAATGTCTATTTAAAGATTTCATGGGAATACTGTTGGATATAGTGTCTAAGTCCATAACTTTATTTGGTATGTACTTGACCCGACCTGACATGGTCCATTTGGGTTGGATGGCATTGCAATACTTGGATAGACAAAATGAGAGAAAGTACACTTGTGATTATTAATATATTATAAGTTCTAATATATTAATAATAGTATTATTTAATTAGTATTGATCAAGTATTAATCTAGTATTAATTTGGTGATCAAAGTGAGACTAATTAAATATATAGGGTTGATCATGACAATCATCAATTCTTTTATGGTGGATTAATGATCCATGGTTTATGGGTTTGGTTATAACCATATGGAGCTCCATGGATAGTCCATGGGAGTTACAAACCCATGGGTCATGAGAAATGAAGAGTCATGACAATTAGGGTTTACATTTGTAACTCCTAATTATGACACACTATAAAAGAAACCATATAGCATGCAAAATCGGCACTAGAGTGTTTTCTAGAGAGGGCATAACCGATTTTCAAGTGTAAGAAGTATTCTCTCAAGTTATTCCAAGTTTTGTGGTGTTGTATGAAGCATTTGAGGCACAACATTTGGGGTGCTAGGCTCACAAAGTATTGAAGGAATCCAAGAAACAACAAGGTATGTTTTTCTACTAGTTTTTATGTTTTATGTAATCCCCATGCCATGCTAGTTAGGAAATAACCTTGAAAAAGAAATTTGCATGTATATAGAGAAAACATAGATTCAAGGTTATTAGAGTTGCATGTATACTTAGGAAGTGTTAGAATGCTCAAAACCCATCAGTGGTATCAGAGCCTAGGATTGTTTTCTATATACTTGATGCAATTCGCAAGAAAAATCGTTTTTTTGGAATTTGCCAGTTTACCACGAGGTGGTAAATTTTACCATGAGGTGGTGACTGTTCGGTGAAAAAAATTGTTTTTGGCCTGTTTTGGATTAGAATCATTACCACAAAGTGTTTTTGTTCTTAAAACTTGATTTTGATGTTATGGTAATGTTTATTCTCATCCAAATAAATGGTTATTATCAAAATTTCAAGTTTTATATGGTTTATTTATGATTTCTTGAAATTGTTTGATATTAATATTTGTTCTTATGAGTTTTAGAAGATCATAGGAATTGTGTGTAACCTACATGCTTGTTTAATTCATGATCTTAATGTTAATGATGGTGTCCATAACTTGTCCTCATGTCATGGATAACCAAAAGTCACTTTTTTAAAAGTTGTCATTAAAGAATAGTAGGTTTCATAAAATGAAGAGTCTTCAACTTTATGAACCATTAAAACTCATAAGTTACAAATTTGAAAAGTCTTGAAATAGTTGCAAAACTTGCCCTCAAGTTTTGGAATTTGTAAAGTCTTACACTTTAATTCCAAATTAAAATGTTTTTTTTAAAGTTAAAAAAATTCAAACTTTATGGACTTCATTAAATTAATTAAAGTGTTTAATTAAAAGAGTTAATAATTCTATAAAGACATGGTTTAAGTTTAATTAAATTAAGAGTATAGTTTAATTAATAGATTAAACCACCAAGTATTTTAAATGTTTAAAATACACCCTTATACTATTATTATAATTTTAATTATATAGATATGTATAAGAATAAGTCAATCTTACCATTAGTAGGCCTCATTCACGAAGCCGGTCTATAAGGGGGGGGGGGTATAAGGTTACTGCCTATAAAATGGCGTTTAATGGGTGTCCACTCTCACCCACCGCTTCCTTGACTGGTGGAGGGTCGTTAGCCGAAAAAGGTAGGATAGGACCTTAATCCTCATTAAAAGTATAATGAAATTATAAAGTAACTATACCTTAATAATTCCCAATCATAGTTACTTTAGGAAAATGTGAATTTGGTGCTAACCCATAAAATTACACTTTGTACCTTACCAAGTTGTTAGTGGAGCGTGTGTGGTTAACCAGCACACTAACAAGAACTAGTAAATGTGGCAAGGGGTAACTTGACCTTATTATAAATCGGTGGAGCTGTGTGGCTAACCGACACCTCGATTAGGTGATAAAGTTAAGGGTACCAAGTCAATTTTTATGGTTATTCACACCTTGTTTGTGATCTTTGGCATCCCGGTCACAAACTTGAGAGGGCACAATCGAGATTCAAACATGCCATTGAAAAGTTCAATGTATCTCAAAAGATCTATGAGTTTCAAAACCAATAAAACCTAATAATAAAATATTTCATTCTTATGGTGGAAATTGGTAAATCGTTATTTACCTACCTTCAACTATTTTATAACTTGGATTACGGCATCCCTCTTCCATTTATAAATAGGTTGTTGGATCCTAGCCTTAATATTTCGTATTGGGTGTTATATTAAGGACTTTAAATCAACTAACTTGAATTTCTACCATTATAGATGTCTAGTTTAGACAGCTATGGTCTTCCCAAATCTTTAGGAACAAGCTTCCTAATGAAGATGATATCCCAAATGACAATCAAGATGAAAGATCAATCCCTTTGTTATGCATTAGTGGGACTGGAAATCATACTTCACTTCCTCCACCTCCTCCAATAAATCTCCCTATCCCACAAGTTTCAAGACCTGGTAAGTTCTAAGTCACTCAATCCCTATTGGCAAACAAAGTCTATATGTGCTTAGGTCTTGGAGATTAAGTCCCATATTGACAAGTCGGGAGATTCGGGTGTCGAAGTCTCGAGGTAGCTGGCTGTTGACTTGGTTCTTCAGTCACTCCCTTATGACAGATCACGACATGACCCTTAATGATCTTACATATTTGCTTGAGGATGCTGAATCAGCAATGATTTGGAGCATTGGTAAAGCAAAATTTAATTGGAAGATCAACTTCCCAAACTTCCATGGACATTGACAATGGTAACATTGGAAGTCCAGAAAAACTTTCTCTTCCCAATTGAAAGGGATTGGCCATAGTCAACTCGGTTGACCAAATGGTAAAGAGAAAGATTAAGTCTGTGTACCGTTTCCAAAGAGTCCATATGTTGTTGTTGCCAAAGGAAGGGCATTTGTTGTGAAGCTGCCAAATTTACCTAAAAGTCCATAAGGATAGTAAAGTCAAATGTTTGACTCTGCTTTAGGTAAAGTCCATTATCTAAATTTATTAAGTTTCTATTCTGAGATTCTTATTGCATGATGTGACTGGGTCACATATTGATGTTTTAAGAATCAAAGAAGAGTGAAGAAACTTAAAGGAAGTATATGTTGATTCTGATTGTGAAGATGGATTTCGATCGCATGGTTTGGTGATCAGAATTTTGAGTTGTTACTTAAGAGTTATGATATATTGTTTAGGAATAGATAAAACAAGTTTTCCTTATGGATTGTAAGGATAAGTTTTCCGCAAAGTTTTAAAATAAAAGAAAATGGTTTTGATTTTATTAATTTTAAGTATCCTTACAATGGCATTTGTGAAAAAGGTTGTTGCTTATATGTTTCCATTGATAAGCAATATGGGTAAATGGATTTGATTCTTTCATTAGTGGTAGTGTCATAATTTACCAAATAAGGAAAGATTCTCATCACCCAAGTTTCAGTTGGATAGAAACTTGGAATCATGCAAGTTGTATTGTGTGATAAATGAGAATTTTCATCTTTGGTAAATTAAGACTAATTCCTTGTTCATATTCGCATGTGAGTCGAGCGAAGGACTAAAGGATCGGGTACATTAAGTTGTGCACTAGTCAGGTCCACCACAAAGGTAGATAAGATTATTCGTTATGATTTACTAAAGTTTAGTAAATATGGTTATGCTTACAAGTTTAAGTGTAATTCTGAAACATTGGAAAAGTTTTAATGTATGACATAATGAATAAGAAGAATCAAATAAGGCAGAAAGATAAAAGTTTCTCCAATCTGAAGAGATGGGAGAGTACTTGTGTATTTTGTTTTATGATTATCTTAGTGATTATGGAACCATATCACAATTGATCCTCTAAGGAAACCTTAGTGTGGTTGTTGCCTGAGGAGAGGAATCGTGAATTGTTGAAATGGTTAAATCAAAAGATAATTCATACTTCGTTCCAAAAACAAATCCTGGAGTTATAATCGAAGATTGTAACTTGAGTGACATAGTCTTTAGAAAGTTTATAACACTTTTCAAATGTAGAGTAAGATGTTTTCGTATTCTTGTACATGTGAGATTGGTAAGTTGTGATGTTTTGGATAAAACAAAGACCAGCTAAGACCAATAGTGAGAAGTGTTTAACTTGATAAGAATCGGGACTAGCTCTTGAATATTTTTATTGTCAAGGAATGGTTCTTGACAAAGAGAAGTCTTATATGTCAAGAGGACAGTGGGAGTCTAAAAGATTCTAAAATAGTTTCAAGAACTAATCAAGAGTTTTGTTAATCACTAGCCCACGACTTGAGGTTTGTAACCTATCGTGTTGACATATTCTTATTTCTGTGTCTATTCCAGTTAAAAGTTGATTATGCTTGTGAGTTCTATGAGCTCTCAATTGTTTGCATAACAACCCGGAAGCAATGGTGGGCATTGTGCTACCAGGTGGCAAGAAATTAAGATTGAACAAGTTCAGTCTATATGAGTTTGGATTTCTCACTAACCTTGTCTTGTGATTATGGTTATGACAAATTCACATGGATAAGAACACATAAACCATAAAAATCTAAGTGTCATAAGGTTTCTCTTCGATTCATGAAAATGATTGGTAAGGAAACTCTTTCACTAAGTAGATTTTGAGTAGATAGCAATTGTGAGAATGACAAAAGGTCTAAACATTATGATTACGACATCCCTCTTCATAATTGTTTAGACACACAAGTGAGCTATCTAATGAAAGGTGTATGGTTTTGATAAAGTCTTATGAAAGAAATTGCGTATCAGAAATCTGAACTTTGGTAGAAAAGTCAATAAAGTGTTGGTTTCTAAAAGTCCAACTGATCTCTGGATACATGTCAAAGCTAGTGGGAGCATAAGTGTTATGCTAGTAAGATAATAATCATTATGCTAGTGGGAGCATGATTATTATGTTAAATGTTGCAAGTCAGCAATATTAATTATAGAAAACAAAAGTTTCAATTCGCCTTGAAAAAGTTCTTTTACTATAATTAAGGGAGAGGAATTTATACTTCACTCTAATTCTTTTACTATGAATGTTATGCTGGAATGGTTCATTATAAGGAAATTCTATATATGTTGCGTTCTCAAAATTCGATTATGATTACGTCATCCCTCTTCATAGTTCGAATTATGAAAACTTGGCAAATAAAATTTTTTATAGCACAAATCATGTCCCATATGCTTTGGGTGTAGGTTTGATTACATGTGCTATAATATTCATCCATTCTAAATTTTCCAAATGCCTAGGGCATTAAGATGGAAAAAGGAATAGAACTGGAAATGACTAAAATGATTAAGCAAAATTTTCAAGGTCAATCTGAGGTTTACCAAAGATTGGTTGCTCATGGACAATTAGAAGTATAGAGTAAGAACCATATTGACATATTTTGAAAAGAGGCAACTCTTGTTCAGAAGTGATGGTCCAAATGGTAATATGGAATTGTCTCCATAGGTGGAAGTCATTCTTTGAATCTGTGTAAGATTAAAGAACTTAATGCTAAGAAGGATGTTCAAAGGAATGTACTTTGAATTTGAGACTTCATTTCCATGGAATTGTTTTCCAATGGAATACTTTGTAATGTCTGTTGCCAAGTCTTTGTGACTTCTGTGCATAGTCATTACAAGGGGATCATTGCATATAAGTTTAGAATCTAAGAGATTACAGTAAATGGCAAGAGTTTGGTATTCTTGCATTTACAACAAGGATTCGAATTGTGAAATGAGCATCATTGGAATATTTTCAATTGATCTATTTCACAAATAGAGGACCATATGTAAACATAGTATACACACTTGGAGTATGGCATAATTGTTGTTTGTAAAAACATAGTGTACATGCTTGGAGCATGGGACAACTAATGTTTTCATTCAAGCATAAAGTTGATTAATCGAAACATAAAAAATGAGTAATCAATATGGTGCTTAAATAAAAGGTGTTTTATTTACACTCAAAGTGTTAAGGCCATATAAGATTAGTATTATTCTTGTGTTTCACTTTGCATGTTTTGACTTCCAGAATAATTATGTTATGGTATATATCATATTATTCAAACTATCCACAGTCAATCATATGTTAGAAGTAGATATGAATCAAGACTGTCATGAATTTGGCTTGTATGATTTGTCTAAAGTGCTTTAGACAATGCAATGGTTGCTACAACTTCATGAGTACTCATAAGGGCTGAGTATTGGATTCAACCCATGCTCACTTGCATCACTTCATGGAATTTATCTCGAGTGATCGTGAGACGGTAATATCATATAAATCTTCAAACCTAGAGATGTGAGTTGATGACTATGAGTTGGTTATTCATTGATTTTATGAAAACGCATTCGTAACTCGATGTTATAAAACGTGCCTTTGTGAATAATTCAACAAGTAGTTAGTACAAGCATATTAGTCGAAGTTTATCTGTTCCTTTTAGAAATAGAAGCGATATATGGGCCATCGATGATTTGGTTTTGACCTATGTACCGGGCCTGGTCAGAACCTAATTGATGTGTTCAATTTAGTTCTATGTCGAAACAAATCAGAGATCGAGAAACAAATGCTGGACAATAAGTAAGACCATGTTCCATGTGTTTGTCCGGCTGATATCATGAGAACAGAGGATTATATGATCACTTATCTTAAATGGCGTATCGTCATCATCTCAGTTCCGAGAGACTTTGAAAGAGCTACGATTGTTAGTCGGATTTTGAAGTCATATTTCCAAATATAGTTATTAGACTTATCCAAGTGGGAGACTGTTGGATATAGTGTCTAAGTCCATAACTTTATTTGGTATGTACTTGACCCGACCCGACATGGTCCATTTGGGTTGCATGGCATTGCAATACTTGGATAGACAAAATGAGAGAAAGTACACTTGTGGTTATTAATATATTATAAGTTCTACTATATTAATAATACTATTATTTAATTAGTATTGATCAAGTATTAATCTAGTATTAATTTGGTGATCAAAGTGAGACTAATTAAACATATAGGGTTGATCATGACAATCATCAATTCTTTTATGGTGGATTAATGGATTTGGTTATCACCATATGGAGCTCCATGGATAGTCCATGGAAGTTACAAACCCATGGGTCATGAGAAATGAAGAGTCATGGCAATTAGGGTTTACATTTGTAACTCCTAATTATGACACACTATAAAAGAAACCCTATAGCATGAAAAATCGGCACTAGAGTGTTTTCTAGAGAGGGCATAACTGATTTTCAAGTGTAAGAAGTATTATCTCAAGTTATTCCAAGTTTTGTGGTGTTGTGTGAAGCATTTGAGGCACAACATTTGGGGTGCTAGGCTCACAAAGTCTTGAAGGAATCCAAGCAACAACAAGGTATGTATTTCTACTAGTTTTTATGTTTTATGTAATCCCCATGCCATGCTAGTTAGGAAATAACCTTAAAAAAGAAATTTGCATGTATATAGAGAAAACATAGATTCAAGGTTATTAGGTGTCACACCGCCAAACCAGAACGGCGGAATCGTTCGGGGACGGATGACTTCATGTAGTATCGAAACAGTTGAATACATAGTAAAGAAAGTAACACAACCATCATATATATAATTTGAAAGTTTACATTGTAGAAAGTACTTGTTTCAAAAGAAATTACAATATGATGTCAAAATGAAATTAAACTAACGCCACAACGTCCTTTCTTCAAAAGCAGTAGTTTACCTGTATTACTGAATCCCTGAGAAATACAAGTAGTTTTGAAAGAGTAGGTCAACATTTAAGCTGGTGAATTCATAAGTATTTAGTGACAATGTTTATATGAAATAGAATGAGAATGGTTTGTACATGTTTAAAAGTTCCTAGAAAATCCCATATTTTCTACTGTTGTAGATAGTAGTTTGATTGTTCCAAAACTGTGATGCAATAGTGCTTTTCATGCCTAAAATAGTAGGTTTATGTATAAATCGTTAAGGCATTTGAAAAACCCCGTAAATCAATGTGTTTTTATTACTCCATGTGAGTCTTATAACCATACTATTTGACCAGGATGCCTATAACAACGTTCTTCAGGCGTTGGAAAGTTATGACGTTTATCACCCCAGGCCTGCCGGCCTAATTGTAGCTAACAGCTTAGGTGTGGGATTGTCAATCCCGTATAGATCTATACACAAGTATCACGCTCCCCCTACAAGGTATTATGGTATATAATACAAGACTTAAAATGCATACTCGAAAGTACGTGAAATGTCTCACAAAACTTAGTATAAAACAGATTTACGTATGAAAATGTCCATTTGTTCTTGTATATGAAGGTATCTCTTTGATATAGTATTCGTTAGTATGAAAATGTTCATGATTTTCTCGTAAACTATACCTATTATAGTTTTTCAAAATGTGTGTTTCGTTTGTATAGTAAATGTGACAACCCGATATTTCAACTCTTTGTAATGACCTAAAAAGTCAAGTATTGTAACCACTTTTGAGTTAATAAAATTAACTTTGATAATAAAATGTCCAAAAAAAGTTCTATTTAAATTCCCTCTATGATTAAATGTCATTAAACCATGATCGTACGTAAAAAGAACGCCCAAATCCGACTTCGTATATTGAAGTTAAGATTTTTCCAAGTTCGGCTTAGCAACAGACAGCTAAAAACTCGAATCGGAGATCGAGCGACTTTTGGCCGGAATGAACTAAATGAGAATCGAAGGTCTCGACAATGGTATTTCAGCGGTGAAAAGTCTGGCAAAAACCGACATCAGATAAAGAAGTTATGAATTTTTAAAGAAAATTCCTTAATCACGTCATTTTATAATTAAATAATAAAAATAATTTCGGAATTTGCCAACGGAGTCTAAACGAAAGTTGTAGAGCGTAGTCTCACCTACGCGTGGATATAAAGAACGTCAAAAACGGAGTTCGTATGAAGGAGATATGAATTTTAGAAGTTTATTTAAAATAAATATAAATTTAAATATATATTCTTGGTAATATCCGAAGGGGAGTCAGCAGAAAGGACCGGAGTACGCCCTGCGTACCCTCGTACGCCCCGCGTACTCGAATCAAGGGCCTCGGATCGTCCATGTCGCCCCTATGCGAAGCTACCGACCCGCCCCATCCGACCCGTCCTATCCGATCCGTCCCATCTGAAGCCGAGGCAGTCGAGGACTCGCTCATGCATGACGTACGCGTACGCGCTGCGTACGAGCGTACGCCCTGCATACCGAGGCTTCTCAGACCCCCTATAAATAGAATGCGAGGGTTTCCGGAAAAATTGCTCATTTCTCTCCTTTCTCTCATGATCTTGCCTCGTTTTCCGTGCCCGTTCAAGCCCGAAGCTCTAGTCTTTTTGCTCAAGTCCCGAGGGTCGATTTTACTCCCGAGATTACTGAGAATCCCGAGAAAAATCCATTTCTCAAGACGAAACTCTGCCCGGTTTTCCATCTCGCTATCTTCAAACTTTCAAGTGAGTTCATACCCCCTTAATTAACCTTTTTAAGATATTCTAAATGCTTTTATATGCTTTCAGGGGGGGGGGGGGGGAATACAAGTAAAACACACGAGTATTATCGTGTGTTACATAAAGAATTATTTTATATGCTTTTATATATCCAAATCACATGTGATTTATAAACTTTATAGGAAACTTTCGTATATAAAATATGTTACAATAGGATTCTATCTTTTGAAATATAAATTGTTGTAATGCATGTATAAACTAAACATTTTCTTAGATTTTATGTATACTTGTCTATCTTAGGCTCTACAAAAATCTATGCTTTCATAACAAGTGATTCCTTTTCTAGGTATTTCTAAACAAACGAGACACACTTTTAGAAAACTATAATAGGTATAGTTTTACGAGGATATTACTAACTTTTACATACTAGAAACATGATTTTCAAGAGTCACTTTCATATACAAGAACAAACGAACATTTTAACAAGTAAATCTGTTTTTATACCACGGTTTTGTGAGACATAAACTTCACGTACGTTCTAGTACACATTTCAAGTCCTATATTATATACCAGAATCCCTTGGAGGGGGAGCATGGTGTTTGTGTATAGATCTATACGGGCTTGACAACCCGCGCCCTGACTGTTAGCTACAGTCCACCGTTTGGGGTAACAAACGTCATAACATTCCAACGCCTGAAGAACGTTGTGTATAGGCATTCCGAGTCAATAGTATGGTTATAAAACTCACATGGGGTATTAAAAACACATTGATTTACAAGGTTTTCAAACACATTTGGTTATTTCACACTTACATACATTTCAGAAACAAACATTGGTCTTGAGAGAAGGCTACTTTTATACTAGTAGAAAATATAGGATTTTCTAAACACAAACAAACAAGGACAAAACATTTCATTTTCATACAAACATTGTCATTTAAATACTTATGAACTCACCAGCTTAAATGCTGATCTACTCTTTCAAAATTTCTTGTATGTCCCAGGGAATCAGTAATTTCAAGTATCATTATGCTTTTGATGAAGGGATGCTGCGGCGCCAGTTTAATCTCATATTTTGACATCATATTGTAATTGGTTTTGAACATGTAAACTTTTGACAAATGTAAACTTTCAATTATATATGTGATGGTTGTATTGCTTTCTTTACTATGTATTCTATTGTTACGCTACCACATGAAGTCATCCGCCCCCGAACGTTTCCGCCGTTCAGGTTTGGGGGTGTGACAGATTGGTATCAGAGCAATGTTTATAGTGAACTAAGTATATCGAACCACATAAGATATACAAACTATAAATGCTTAAGGGACTAACACTCTCTGACAAAACATTTTTCTCGTTACGCTTAAGCAGCGTTACATTTAACTTAAATTGATAGTTCATTTAAGTACAATTACATGCATACAACAAATTATTTTCATGATATCTAACTATACAACAAGTAATTAGACAAGTTGACACTACGATTAAGCCTCGATATATGTAATCAGATTTTGGACAAATATAGCGTGATCAACTATATTTGCCCAAGATTAGACCAACGTATATCGAGGAATGATCGTAGTAAGCAACAAGTCAAAACTTACCAAACGATACTAGAATCAAACACAAGAATTTAAATACTATAGGAGTATTTGCTACCTAAACTAGTTTAACTTACATGTTTTGCAAGTTTCAACTTTATTCAACTCCTATAACCCTATTTCTCGTACAGTCAAATGGCTGGATTTCACCACCCCGGCGACCCCTACTTTCCCAACCAAGGCAACGGAGGATGGGTCGAAGATGATCCCAAAGAGGACGAGGAACCCATAGAAGTGGATGATGACTCCGGTACCGACTCAGAACCGGAAGTGATCGATCCACCACCCGTTCAACCTCCCGTCTTCGTAAGGAACTTTCAAGGACCGACTCCCGTCTGGGGAAGTCACCTCTATCATTGGAGCCAACAACAGAACTTACGCCCTCCCTACGGCATGTGCCGGGACTTCTATGATGTCCGCGGCAGAGGTTCGGCTGATCGGGCACTCCCGGTAATGGTGGGTAAGCTAGCCAATCAGTCCTATCAGTCCGGAGTTCAAGCTAGCCGACTCCGGGATGTCAACGTGGAAGTGCAGATTCACACTTCTGACATCCGTAGGCTGGACAAGATGCAAGACAATGCTCAACTCCAAACCGAGGCATTCCAAGCGCAAATGATTGCAGCCCTCGCTGAACTGAGGGAACAACAAGCCGCTTTTGATAGGCGTCTAATGAAGTCGAAGCAATCAGATGCAGAGTCAAGCTCCAAGCGCAACCTACGTCGCAAGTAGTGCTTGTCAAAGACTCAAATTTTGTTATAGCTTAGGACCTCGGCTAAAAGTCTTTAAATTTCTCGAACTTTGTAATCGGAGACCCTTATAGGGGTCAAATTTTCATGATCGTTGTATCAACTTTTATATTAATATAAGTGACACTATTATTACTACGTTGAGTATTTCGTTCAAACCTTGAAAAGTCTTTGAGAAACCAAATACTTGTTTCATACTTCCAGTCTTACAAATAACTTTCATTCTTCTATTTTAAGACTCATACTAGCATCTGTTGTTGAACTATAGCAGTTTAGTTCATGAGACACATTAATTCTCTATTCTATGGAATTCTTATCTTTACCTTTTCAACCTAAAGTTGAAGGATGCCTCCGCGTAGGAATCCAAGGCGAAACAACGGTGGGGAAGCACCTGTACCACCACCACCTCCACCACCCCAATTTGATGTTGTTATGTTCCAAGCAGCAGTCACCGCAGCGGTAGCAGCTGCCATGTCACAGATCAATAACTCGAGTACTAATGGCTCGGGATCTGGCACACACCCATCCAACCATGGCGAGAGTCATGGACCACCCCGAGAATGCACCTATAAGGACTTTACCAATGCCAAAGCCCGGATATTTTATGGATCTGGTGGTGTGTTAGCCCTGAGACAGTGGATTGAAAGGACAGAGTCAGTCTTTGAAATCTGCTCCTGTCCCGAGCACAACAAAGTCAAATTTGCAACTTTCACCCTTATTGATAGAGCTTTAACTTGGTGGAATGGCCACGTTAAAGTACTTACCCTGATTGTGGCAAACTCCATAAGCTGGGAGAGCCTAAAAGCCATGATGATGAGAGAATACTGCCCACAGGGAGAGATTCAAAAGCCCGAACACGAACTATGGACTCTCGGAATGGTTGGTACCGACATCGCAACTTATACCAACCGATTCTGCGATCTGGCAATCCTTTGCCCAGATATGATTGCTCCCGAGAGCAAGAAAATAGAAAGGTACATCTGGGGACTGACGCCCCAAATACGATCAAGCGTGTTAGCTTCCAAACCTGACACCTTTGAAAGTGCTAAGGAACTGGCACAATCTCTGATTGACTACGGAGGTCATCAGAACTCAACTGTTTCTGCACCAGAACCACAGAAAGGGAACTACAACAACAACAACAACAACAACAGGAAGAGAGTATGGAATAAAGGGAAGGGTGGGTCTTCCCAAGAATCCGCAAAGAAACAACTAGTTTCAGTGAATGCTGCCACTGTACCTACTTCAGCTCCTACAAATACCTACCCAACAAAGCCTTATGTAGGTAACCGTCCAAAGTGCACCAAATGCACTTACCACCACCATGGACCTTGCCAGGAAATGCAGTGCGCCAACTGCAACAGAAAGGGACACACAGCCCGTTTCTTCAAGGACCCCGCAAAACCGATCACTCAAGTTCCTAGTGCGGGTGTAGGCCAGACTTGCTACGGTTGTGGCGAGGTGGGCCACTACAGGAGGAACTGCCCTAAGGCAGCAGGCACCGGCGGTGTAGGACGAGTTTTGGCGATAGGCCACGACGAAGCTGTAGCTGACCCAACTATAGTTGCTGGTACATTCCTTCTCGATAATTCATATGCATGCATATTATTCGATAGTGGAGCGGAGAGAAGCTTCGTGAGTCAAAACTTTATTCATTTACTTAAACCTAAACCTAGCAAGTTAGAAAAATCATTCACTGTAGAGATGGCCAATGGAAAAACCGAAAACACTAACTGCATATACATGGGCTGTACATTAACTTTAGACGGCCATTCTTTTCCCATCAATCTCATGCCGGTCCAAATCAAAAGTTTCGACGTCATAGTCGGCATGGATTGGTTGAGTCTTCTTTGCGCCGATATCATGTGCTTTGAGAAAGCAGTCCGTCTTAATCTCCCTAACAACGAAACATTAGTTATCTACGACGACAAATCAAGTACAAACCTTCGCATCATTTCGTGCATCCAAGCTCGAAAGTGCTTGCGGAAGGATTGTCGAGCATTCCTAGCGCACATCGTTGATACAAGTCAAGAACTGAAGGACATCAAGAACATTTCGGTAGTACGCGACTTTCCCGATATCTTTCCGGAAGAACTACCAGGATTACCACCACAACGCCAAGTCGAATTCAAAATCGACTTAGTTCCAGGGGCTACCCTAGTAGCGAAGCCACCTTATCGTCTCGCACCAACAGAGATGCAGGAACTTTCCAGTCAACTTAATGAACTCCTTCAAAAAGGATTCATAAGACCAAGTTTCTCACCTTGGGGAGCACCGGTCCTGTTTGTAAAGAAGAAGGACGGATCGTTCCGTATGTGCATCGACTACAGAGAGCTGAACAAACTTACTGTCAAGAACCGTTATCCTCTACCCCGTATTGACGACCTATTCGATCAACTTCAAGGAGCAAACTACTTCTCAAAGATAGATCTACGATCCGGATATCACCAATTACGAGTTCTAGAGGGGGATATTCCAAAGACAGCTTTCCGAACTCGTTATGGACACGACGAATTTGTAGTGATGCCGTTCGGATTAACCAATGCACCAGCAGTATTTATGGACCTAATGAATAGGGTATTCCGTCCTTACTTGGATCAGTTCGTCATCGTCTTTATCGATGATATACTTGTCTACTCCCGAAGTGAGGAAGAGCATAGTCAGCACCTACGAAAAGTCCTAGAAACACTGCGAGCGGAGAAACTCTATGCGAAGTTCTCTAAATGCGAATTTTGGATTCGAAGAGTCGAATTTTTAGACCACGTTGTTAGCGAGAAAGGTATACACGTGGACCCCTCCAAAATTAAGGCCATTGAGAACTGGTCGGCACCAAAGACACCTACAGAAATTCGTCAATTTCTAGGTCTCGCTGGCTACTATCGTAGATTCATAAAGAACTTCTCTAGCATTGCGAAACCTCTTACTACATTAACCCAGAAAGGCGTGGCCTTTGGCTGGGAAGCGAAACAAGAGAAGGCATTCTAGACGCTAAAACAGGCCTTGTGCACCGCACCGATACTATCCCTCCCCGAAGGGATAGAAGACTTCGTAGTGTATTGCGATGCGTCAAATCAAGGACTAGGTTGTGTTCTTATGCAGAGAGGGAAGGTTATTGCTTATGCCTCACGACAGCTTAAGACACACGAAGTGAACTATACGACACACGATCTTGAGTTAGGAGCAGTGGTATTTGCTCTGAAGATCTGGAGACACTACTTATACGGAACAAAGAGTACTATTTTCACCGATCACAAGAGCCTTCAACACATTTTCGATCAGAAGGAACTCAACATGCGACAACGACGATGGGTTGAGTTACTAAATGACTACGAATGCGAAATTCGTTATCATCCTGGCAAGGCCAACGTGGTAGCTGACGCCCTCAGTCGAAAGGAATACACTGGTCGGAGGGTCAAATCTATGACTATGACTATCCATTCCCACTTATCCACACAAATTAAGGCGGCACAAATGAAAGCTTTGCAACCTGAAAAGGTGGCGGGTGAATCCCTGCGAGGAATGGAAAAGAATCTAGAAGTCAAGGGTGGCGGAGCCTACTATCTCATCGACCGAATCTGGACCCCGAATCATGGTGGTTTCAGAAACGTAGTCATGACCGAAGCACACAACTCAAGATATTCCGTTCACCCAGGTTCAGATAAAATGTATCTGGATCTTAAGAAACTGTACTGGTGGCCTAACATGAAAGCAGAAATTGCTACCTTCGTAAGTAAATGCCTTACTTGCGCTAAGGTTAAGGTCGAGTATCAGAAACCGTCAGGATTACTACAACAACCAGAGATACCAGAATGGAAATGGGAGTAGATTACTATGGACTTCATAACCAAGTTACCCAAGACGACGAGTGGACTCGATACCATATGGGTCATCGTCGACAGATTGACCATATCCGCACATTTCCTACCCATCAAGGAGACTGACAAAATGGAAAAGCTTACAAGAACTTACTTAAGGGAAGTAGTGCGACTGCATGGTGTTCCGATATCCATTATCTCCGATAGAGATAGTAGATTCACTTCAAGATTCTGGCAGTCACTACAAAGTTCCCTGGGGACTAGGCTAGACATGAGTACAGCCTACCACCCACAAACAGACGGACAAAGTGAGAGAACGATACAAACTTTAGAAGATATGCTGAGAGCCTGTGTGATTGACTTTGGAAAGGCATGGGATATCCATTTACCCCTTGTAGAATTTTCATACAACAATAGTTATCATACAAGCATAAATGCTGCTCCGTTTGAAGCCCTCTATGGTCGAAAGTGCAGATCCCCTCTGTGCTGGACTGAAGTTGGCGATACCCAGTTAGATAAAGGAAGAGTTCCTGAAAGCACTATCACCGGTCCGGAAATCATACGAGAAACGACAGAGAAGATCGTTCAGATTCGGGAACAGTTGAAAGCCTCTAGAGACCGACAGAAAAGCTACACTGACCAAAGGAGGAAACCTTTGGAATTCCAGGTAGGAGACCACGTTTTATTAAAGGTCTCACCGTGGAAGGGTTTAATACGCTTTGGAAAGCGTGGGAAACTAAATCCAAGATACATAGGGCCTTTCGAGATTCTTGCCAGAATCGGCCCTGTGGCTTACAAGCTTAACCTACCGCGTGAACTTAGTAACATACATCCAAGCTTCCACGTCTCGAACTTGAAAAAGTGTCTGTCCGATGAGAATCTTGTTATTCCACTCGACGAGATCGAGATCAACGAGAGCCTCAACTTTGTGGAAGAACCAGTAGAAATCATGGACTGAGAGGTCAAACAAACAAAACAAAGTCGCATACCCATCGTGAAGGTTCGCTGGAACGCCAAGCGGGGACCTGAATTCACATGGGAACGCGAAGATCAGATGAAACAAAAATACCCTCATCTCTTTCATGTTCACTAGTATCTTTACTACTTTAAATTTCGGGACGACATTCCCTCTAACGGGGGGATGATGTGACAACCCGATATTTCAACTCTTTGTAATGACCTAAAAAGTCAAGTATTGTAACCACTTTTGAGTTAATAAAATTAACTTTGATAATAAAATGTCCAAAAAAAGTTCTATTTAAATTCCCTCTATGATTAAATGTCATTAAACCATGATCGTACGTAAAAAGAACGCCCAAATCCGACTTCGTATATTGAAGTTAAGATTTTTCCAAGTTCGGCTTAGCAACAGACAGCTAAAAACTCGAATCGGAGATCGAGCGACTTTTGGCCGGAATGACCTAAATGAGAATCGAAGGTCTCGACAATGGTATTTCAGCGGTGAAAAGTCTGGCAAAAACCGACATCAGATAAAGAAGTTATGAATTTTTAAAGAAAATTCCTTAATCACGTCATTTTATAATTAAATAATAAAAATAATTTCGGAATTTGCCAACGGAGTCTAAACGAAAGTTGTAGAGCGTAGTCTCACCTACGCGTGGATATAAAGAACGTCAAAAACGGAGTTCGTATGAAGGAGATATGAATTTTAGAAGTTTATTTAAAATAAATATAAATTTAAATATATATTCTTGGTAATATCCGAAGGGGAGTCAGCAGATAGGACCGGAGTACGCCCTGCGTACCCTCGTACGCCCCGCGTACTCGAATCAAGGGCCTTGGATCGTCCACATCGACCCTATGCGAAGTATCCGACCCGCCCCATCCGACCCGCCCCATCCGACCCGTCCCATCCGATCCGTCCCATCCGAAGCCGAGGCAGTCGAGGACTCGCTCATGCATGACGTACGCGTACGCGCTGCGTACCGAGGCTTCTCAGACCCCCTATAAATAGAATGCGAGGGTTTCCGGAAAAATTGCTCATTTCTCTCCTTTCTCTCATGATCTTGCCTCGTTTTCCGTGCCCGTTCAAACCCAAAGCTCTGGTCTTTTTGCTCAAGTCCCGAGGGTCGATTTTACTCCCGAGATTCCTGAGAATCCCGAGAAAAATCCGTTTCTCAAGACAAAACTCTGCCTGGTTTTCCATCTCGCTATCTTCAAACTTTCAAGTGAGTTCATACCCCCTTAATTAACCTTTTTAAGATATTCTAAATGCTTTTATATGCTTTTAGGGGGGGGGGGGGGGAATACAAGTAAAACACACGAGTATTATCGTGTGTTACATAAAGAATTATTTTATATGCTTTTATATATCCAAATCACATGTGATTTATAAACTTTATAGGAAACTTTCGTATATAAAATATGTTACAATAGGATTCTATCTTTTGAAATATAAATTGTTGTAATGCATGTATAAACTAAACATTTTCTTAGATTTTATGTATACTTGTCTATCTTAGGCTCTACAAAAATCTATGCTTTCATAACAAGTGATTCCTTTTCTAGGTATTTCTAAACAAACGAGACACACTTTTAGAAAACTATAATAGGTATAGTTTTACGAGGATATTAATAACTTTTACATACTAGAAACATGATTTTCAAGAAGTCACTTTCATATACAAGAACAAACGAACATTTTAACAAGTAAATCTGTTTTTATACCACGGTTTTGTGAGACATAAACTTCACGTACGTTCGAGTACACATTTCAAGTCCTGTATTATATACTAGAATCCCTTGGAGGGGGAGCATGGTGTTTGTGTATAGATCTATACGGGCTTGACAACCCGCGCCCTGACTGTTAGCTACAGTCCACCGTTTGGGGTAACAAACGTCATAACATTCCAACGCCTGAAGAACATTGTGTATAGGCATTCCGAGTCAATAGTATGGTTATAAAACTCACATGGGGTATTAAAAACACATTGATTTACAAGGTTTTCAAACACATTTGGTTATTTCACTCTTACATACATTTCAGAAACAAACATTGGTCTTGAGAGAAGGCTACTTTTATACTAGTAGAAAATATAGGATTTTCTAAACACAAACAAACAAGGACAAAACATTTCATTTTCATACAAACATTGTCATTTAAATACTTATGAACTCACCAGCTTAAATGCTGATCTACTCTTTCAAAATTTCTTGTATGTCCCAGGGAATCAGTAATTTCAGGTATCATTATGCTTTTGATGAAGGGATGCTGCGGCGCCAGTTTAATCTCATATTTTGACATCATATTGTAATTGGTTTTGAACATGTAAACTTTTGACAAATGTAAACTTTCAATTATATATGTGATGGTTGTATTGCTTTCTTTACTATGTATTCTATTGTTACGCTACCACATGAAGTCATCCGCCCCCGAACGTTTCCGCCGTTCAGGTTTGGGGGTGTGGCAGTAAACCCTAGTGTAATGCTCACTTGTTATGTAAAGTATAACATTTAAAGTGACATAAATGATCACATATACTTAGAGTATAAATAAGGTGTTTGATTCACATATATGTATATAAAAATGTTTTATTTCCAAAAGACAAGATGTTATCGAGGATATATATTGCATACGAAAGTTCCTATGTAGTAGTTACGAATCACATATGATTCACTTGATAAGAAGAGTATATAGTGAAACTTTATGTTACACACGATAATAACTGTGTGTTTACTTGTATTCCCCCCCCCCCTAAAAGTGTATAAAAAGCATTGAGGTTGTTTCGGCCGGGACACGAAAAGTCCGTTAAAAATCCATAACTTCTTCATCCAATGTCCGTTTTCATTAGACTTTTCACCGTTGCGCTACTATTGTTGGGACCTTCGATTCTCATTTAGGTTGTTTCGGCCAAAAGTCTCTCGAGTTCTATTTCGAGTTTTTAGCTGTCTACTGCTATATCCGGATCTTGGAAAAATCATAACTTCCTCATACGAAATCAGTTTTGGACGTTCTTTTTACGTACCTTTACGGTTTAATGGTATCTCCTACATTCATTTAGATACTTAAGGTTAAAGACTATTGTATTGAAACTTCAAGTTTTTTGTTTAATCGGTGTTGCCGGTTTTGTCGGAAATCTTAGAATAGTCATAACTTCTTCATTACAACTCGGATTTTAGTGTTCTTAGTATTTCTGTAAACCTTGACACAATATCTAGCATAGTAGGTAACCCAATAGATACTTTAGTACATTTATTTTCGAAGTTAATTTCATTATTTCAAAAGTGGTTACAATACTTAACTTTTTAGGTCATTACATAGAGTCGAAATATCGGGTTGTCACATTAGGGTTGCATGTACACTCAGGAAGTGTTAGAATGCTCAAAACCCATCAAATTCATGTAGTTTTGAGGGTCGACACAAGGTTGGTGAGTGTTACATATTTTTCGCTAAAAGTAGTAATACTTTTATTAAGTCTAAAAAGTATAATCTTTTTATGTTTAAGAATAGTTAAAATAGTGTTTGCAAGGAGTCTTTAGAAGCCCAAAATGTATTTCGATGTAAGTAAATCCATAATTTAAACGGTTTTTGTAATAAATCCTTCAAATCCAAAATGTATCTTTTGTATAAGTAAATCCATACTTTAAAATTTGTTCGTAATAAACCTTTGAATATCCTTGTAAACCAAACTGTTATGTTACATAAGCAATTCCATACATAAAAATACTTTTGAAAGCAACCAAGCCCATGCTTGTTAGTAAGTGAGAGAGAGAGAGAGAGAGGAGAGAGAGAGAGATTCTATAATGTTTATAGTGAGTCCTATAAAAGAGCCATGTAACTGGGTGTACCCCCTATAACGCTTCATTGGACGTTGTAATAAAAGTTATAGACACGTATCACCCACTTCGATTGATTGGTCGAGGGTTGTAGATAGCAACAGCATGTGTGGATGTCAACACCGTATATTAAAAATTTATACTAGTTTAATCGTAACAATATGGTAAATTGTTAAATAATAATATTTGCATACACTAGATTTATTGTATTTTCGCTTAAAAAGGAAATTGATTTGTATAAAAAAAATATTTAGGCACATGTATTCCCACTGAAATAATTAAAATATGTAAAGGGGTCGTAGGCACTCACCTTTGAAGCGTGAGTTCCAATCGTTCATATTCGGTTTCTTTGAGATGTTTGTCGTGAGAAACCGCAATTGTTACGTTTCTTGAACTTTGAAATATTATTGGGAGCGTTTCGTAACGAATTTATACTATTGAGGGCTGTTTGGTAATTTAATTTAATGAATAGGACTGTTTTGGTAAAAATAAATCAAGTGAGGGGATGAAATGGTTTAGATGGAATTTAATGTTTGAATCTTGGACTGGTATTGTCAAGAAAACTCTATTGGAGGGGTTGTTTTGAATAAATGGGGTCAAGGTTGTGGGATTGGGATTGATTTCTAAAATAAATATGGCAGTAGGGGGTTATTTTGTCATTTTTAAAAGAATTTGGAAGGGATTTGGGCTTTCATGAAAAGGATTTTCATGGAGAGGCCATTTTTGTTTAATGGTTTAAACATAAACTAATTAGGGCTTTTACGTTTGAGTCTTTTGTTTGATCGGGGATAATAGAAAAAGAACGGCAGTATAAACGAGGGCGACGAGAGGTGTGAAGGGGAAAGGTCGATCGGACAACGAAGCAAAACTGGATACGGGACCAACGAAATCCGATGGCGAGAAGGAAGCTCGCAGGCGCGCGGCTGCTACTCCGGACGTCTTGGTCGATCACGAAGATGGAGACGGCTTCGGTGCTTGGCCGAACCGAAGGAGGGGAACAGACGAAATCAGCGAGGCTCTCTCTTTCTCGTCCGGCGATCGCAGATTCATCGCACCAGAGAGGCATGCTCCGGTGGTCGACTAGATCGAAGAAAAGGAACGGTCCATGGGTGTCGCGAGCAGCAGAAGCGACGAGGCGAGACCTTCGGGGGTCTGGGGTTGTTGGGAACAGAAGAGGAAGAATTCGAGGGCAAAGGAGGTCTCGGTGGTGTTTATTCGACAATCACGATGTCTCCCCCTCGTTTTGGCAGTTCCGATCAAGTAATCAACAATAGGTAAGAAGTTATTTTTGGGATTTTGTGTGTTTTAACATGAATCTTTGGAATGAACAAAATAGATATTTGGGTTTGCTTTTGACAGAAAATCGATAGGCTCAAATGGGTATTTGGTTTTGGTTCTTGCAGGAAAGAAGGAAGAACGAGGGATGCTGCTACTCCATGGCATAACTCTACGTTAAAATTCTTTTTTGTTTCCTGTGATTTCTTTGTTCAACAGAGATTGAATGGAAGTTTTTATGAGTATAAAACCATACTTGAATAAACATTCGTATAGGTAGTTTTTGTGGTAATTTTTTTTCCTGTGATTTCTTTGTTCCACAGAGATTGAATGGATGTTTTTATGAGTATAAAACCATACTTGTATAAACATTCATATAGGTAGTTTTTGTGGTAATTTTTTTTCCTGTGATTTCTTTGTTCAACAGAAATTGAATGGAAGTTTTTATGAGTATAAAACCATACTTGTATAAACATTCGTATAGGTAGTTTTTGGGGATGTTTTTATGGCCGTGTTGAGTATATGGTTGGGGTTTTATTGACAGGAATTGAAGAATGAGAAAGGATGTGAGGGGGGGTCCTGAAGCTTCAGCTAAAACAAGGATCACGTTATGTGTGTGGTTATCCTTGTGTATTGATGTCTATAAAAATATGTTTATTTTTGTGTGTAAAATTGTATAAGCCTTTGTGTGTGGTTTTAGATGTGCAAGATTTAGCAGTTGTCTTTTATTTATAATGTGTTTATTTTTGTGTCTGAAAGTTCCTGCGTAATGTTTATGTTTAGGTCGTGGTGATTCAAATCTCCATGAAGTGAAGTTTATGATTCAAATCTCCATGAAGTGAAGTTTAAAGTTTCATGTTTAATTAAGATGAAAACCTTTGATTTTTTACTTTTATAAATATATTTTTTTATCAAAAATATATCAAATGTGAAATTAAATATTAAACAATAGCATGAGTCTAAAAATGCTTTCGGAATTTCCACTTGAGGTGTGCAAGTCCCTCAATGGTTAGAAAAATTTTTAGTGGTTTTAAGAAAATCAGTATTATATGAGTTTTGGATTCTTAAAACGGTCATATCTTTTGCATACTAACTCCGCTTTGGACGTTCTTTATATTTTCGGAAATCAGAGAAACACGTACAACGAGACTAGAGCTTTTCTATTGCTCACAACTGCTTAATACAAAATTTCAGTTTTCAGATGCGTTAACTAAGGTTGCAGTTTGAGTTGTTTGTTTCTTTTATAAATTTACACATTTATAAGTAAGATACCTTCTGGTATCTTATAATAGTTGGAATATCTCATTTATTTTACATTAGATGCACAAAAACTCAATGAGTCAAGTTACTAAGAGACTTACTGTGAACTCGAGCGTTCACAGTTTTGACCTAAATTCTAGGATGCCACATTACCTCCTCGTTAAGGGAATTTCTTCCCGAAATTATTATGTTATGAATTTTTTTTGTTCCACTCTCATTTTGTTCAAATAGGATGTCACATTCCCAAGAGTCCAAATGACAAGGGTATCCAACCCAAACATCCCTCTACGCCACCCACTCACCAAACACTCAATCATGTGACCCAAGATACAATACCTTGACCCAACAGTCTTTACCAAGTCCCACCTGCATTGTCATACACATACAGGCCTCGCCCACGGGTCCCACCCAAACTATACCATAGAGCGGCCTCGCCTATGGGTCCCACCCATCCAGAGCTGCACATGCCCGACTCCGCCTCATGCCACAATGGTCCTCAACCTAAAACAGAGAAATGCTCCTCGACAATCCTGTTCGTCGTTGTCACACCCCAAAACCTGAATAACAGAAACGTTTTGGGGCGGAGGACGTCATGTACAGTATCACAACAATGCATAATAGTAAACAAGCAACAACATCATCCATTGCATTAATAATATAATTTTAATACAAGTGTGTTCTTTGTATAGGTTATACGACACCAAAAATGAATAAACAAAATAAGGATGAGTCTTGAAAGCTCCGTCTTCTCAAAACCTGGTCATCAGTACCTGTCTACTAGTGACATGAGAATACAAGTTATTTTGAAAGAGTAGATCAGCATTAAAGCTGGTGAGTTCATAAGTATTTTAGTGTCATTGTTTGTATGAAAATGTTTGATGTAAATGTGTGTAAGTGTTTGTAATAAATGTTTGTATCTCCTAGAATATCCTATATTTTCTACTACAAGTAGCCTTCTACCAAGGCCCGAATGTTCTGAGTGTTGTTTGTTTGTAAAAGTGTGTATCTTTCTCAAGTATGACTATCATTACCAAAATATAGTTACATTACCGTTTATGTGAGAAGATCACAATGTGAATGTAATGGGAAAATAACGACGTACTGTAGTATTATATAAGTGACTACTAATGTACTAACTACCTTAAGTCATTTTGTTAATTAAGGTAAAATGTGATATGATTGTAACCATACTTGATCGACTAGTAAAACACGACGCTCGAAGTCGTCGAAATGGTATGACATTCGTCACCCGTAGACCTGCCGGTCCCACTCTAGCTAGCAGCAAGGTGTAGGACGGTCAGTCCTGTATAGATCTATACACAAATTCATGCTCTCCCTCTAGGAGACTCTGGTTACAAAACGTGACACAACAGTAGATTGCCATGCCATGAAGTAGTGGCTCAGATTAATGTTATAGTATTCTAGTGTTTGTATGGTATGTTCTAGTATGTTGTATGTTCTCTTTGTTCTAGTGTATCGTATGTTCTCTTTGCATAGTGTAGTGTATGTTCTCTTAGTTTCTCATCATAGTATGTTCTTTCTGTTTCTCATAATATTAAGTTTATATTGACTCACGAATGAACTGACTCTTGTATGTTTCATTGTACTAGAAGTAGTGAGTAGTAAATCCCTAAACTATACCTATTATAGTTTACTAGTAATGTTGTTTGAATGATTGAGTATGTTTGTACACCTTTGCTACCCAAGGTGCTAAACTGATGTAAGAACTTTTATATCTTTACCTATATACATAATATGTAAACTAAGATTCAAACGACACTCGGACAAACAACCGGATACTCTAAGTCCACAACCAAACAAGGAACAACAAATAAAGTGAGTCGTCAGTCCTAAGTCCTTTCAATTTTACTTATATAATTATATCTATATAGACATGATTTTGAAAATATAAATAGGTTTAAAAGAGTTTAATAAAGAGTTTTAACCATTTGAATGGCAACAGATGACTTGGTGTCAATTAAAAAAATATTTTGTAGAGTTTGATTGATAAAACAGTTTGAAGTATAAGAAAATCCACTTGTTTGATAGATATTAATCACATGTGATTGATATAATAACTATAATAGTTCTACCTGTATCCCCCCCATAAAAGCATTTAAAATCATTTAAAAGATAATTTAAGGGCGTATGAACTCACCTGTAGTGAGTGATGCGAATGTAAGATCGATAATGGATGCTAAGTGTCAAGTGAAACCTTGAGCACAAACGGATCCTAGTAAGCATATAATGATACATATATGGATATAATTAGTGTTTATACAACTAATCATCCAAGAAACCACTCTAGGAACTAGGAAACACTCAGATTGAAGTGTTAGAAATACCAAGGATTGCATAAATTAGGTTTTAAGGCCACCCTAATGTGTGTATGGCCAAGGGTGTGCGGCCATGGAGTGTACGACCATACACACCTTGAAGAACATGTCAAAAAGGGAGCTCTAAGGCTATAACTAGCATCCCCTAAGTGTTATTGACCTTGTGTTGGAGTATAACATGAGTTTGAGGCCAAATATGCACTAAACAAGGGGTGTACGGCCATATGAAGGGTGTACGGCTGTACATTCTTTGAGTTCATGCATAATATGATGTTTTTAAGGTTAGAAAAGGAGTGATTCATAAGCCTAACTTGAATATGGAAGAGATACTTACGAATTTGAAGCCTTTAGGGGTATTTAAGGTCCAAGAACTAGTGTGTGTTCTTGGTGTTTCTTGAAGATCTAACAAAAAGAAGTAATTTCGTGGATGAAATTGTGGATCTTCACTAGATAGTGTAATGAATCAACAAATCAAGGGAAATAACACTTACATTTTGAAGATCTAGGTGAAAAACCCGATGATAGTGGAGAGAGAATCGATTTCTTGGCTTGAAGGAGTGTAAGGCCAGAAGGGGGGTGTACGATCGCACACCCATGTGTACGGCCGTACACTCCTCATGAAGGATTGTTTGGCCCTTTTGAAAAGTGATGAACTTAAGGAACACAATTCTAAACCTTGACCTTGAAGTTACTAGGCTTAGAACACTCAAATAGACTTCAAACAATGCCAAAAGATAGCAAAATCGAGTCTGAATTTGATTGAATTGAACGGTTGTACAAGATGGAAATTTCGAGTTGTTACAGTCGTACATAAGACACGAATTGATCCTCATTTAAACTCATGGCCACCTCAACGATAGGCTACCTCAATTGGTGTATGCTACGATCCCATCGCAGTCTTACAACACTTCTAACCAACCATGGTTACCACCCATGGTTTCACCACACCCAAACCATCTCAACCCCAATTATCCTAAATTAAACCCACATTCAACTGAAATCAATCGAGTGTTCGAGTCATGCTTCGAACCCCAAAGCCTTCATCAGACAAGAATAGGCAGCAAGGCTCTAACGCAGCCCTCGACATGGATCCATCCACAAGCTTGCTATGCATAAAAAAAAGACACCGACCAACTATTGGAAGTTTCCTGAACTCCCACTTACACTGTGACAGCCCAATATTTCATGTCAATGTAATGACCTAAAAGTCAAGGATTGTAATCTAATTTTGATATAATAAAAATAATGTCAAAAATAAAATGTTCAAAAAGTCTCTATTGGGTTGCATGACGTAAAAGATACCGTAACAAGGGTTTCAGAAATATAAAGAACACAAAAATCCGAGTTATAATGAAGAAGTTATGACCAATCGAAAATCCACAGCAAAGCCGTTAAAACACGCTTAAGCGTAAAACGCAAAAATTTCAAAAAAATACTTTTTAGCCTTAGGAATCTAAATGAAAGTCGTAGATATCATTAAACCGTAAAAATACATAAAAAGAGCGTCCAAATATGACTTCGTATGAGGAAGTTATGATTTTTCTAAGTTTCAGATATAACAGTAGACAGCTAAAAACTCGAAATAGAGATCGAGCGACTTTCAAACGACGCAACCTAAACGAGGATCAAAGATCTCGACAATAGTAGTACAACAGTAAAAAGACAGACAGAAACAGACACCGAATGAAGAAGTTATGAATTTTTAACGGACTTTTCCTGTCCTGACCTGTTAAAAATGTAATATTAAAAATAAAAGTCAAAATTTGCCGACGAAGTCTAAATGAGAGTTGTAGAGTATATTCTCACCTACGCGTGGATAAAAAGAACGTCAAAATCAGAACTCGTATGCGAGAGATATGATTTTCCGAAGTTTGGGACACGAATTCCCACACTAACAGAGGACTCACGACGTGAGCTAGTGACTGATGTGTGCTAGAGCCGGGCTATCAGGTTTCAAGTCTACGGAGGGGATAAGATCGAAGTCACGACGTGAGCTCCACAAATGCACCCTATAAATAGAAACCGAAGGTGTCGGGTTTAGGTGCTCAATTCTACTCTCCTTTCTACTTTTACTCACTGTTAAGCATCCCGAGACTACCCCGACACCCCGATTACGTATCCAAGCTTCGACGAAGGCCCAAAGGTCTGAAACTCCCGATAAATTTTCCACTTTCCGATCAAAGTGATGCTTGAGAAAAGTCTCATTTTGTTCAAATCATCACACTTACAAGGTGAGTTCATACCCCTATATTTTCTTGTTTTTACTATATTTTAGGGGGAAAAACAAGTGAAACGCAAGAAAAACTTATGTTAAAATGCAAATCGTTACATACAGTTTCTAATGCTTTGTCTACATTTTGTGTATAAATGTTAAATAAGTAAACTAACATTATTAGAAATGTTATACTTTACATGCAAAGTTGGTAATACACTAAGGTTTATCATTCAAATCAAACACATTTTTGAAAAACTATAATAGGTATAGTTTACGAGATATTCATGATATTTTACACTCTATGAACACTATAGAAAGGAAATACTTACATTTACAAGAAAAATGGACTTTTCATACATATATCTATTTGATACAAACTTTTGTGAGACATTTAACTTCACGTACTTTCAAGTACGCATTTCAAGTCCTGTGTTATAAAACATAATCTCCTATAGGGAGAACGTGATACTTGTGTATAGATCTATATGGGATTGACAACCCCACACCTAAATTGTTAGCTACAGTTGGACCGACAGGTCTGGGGTGACAAACGTCATATCATTCCAACGCCTGAAGAACGTTGTCACGGGCAGTTTTGGTCAGTAGTACGGTTATAAAACTCACATGAAGTATTAAAACATTTGATTTATGGAGCTGTCAAACGCCTTAGTGATTATATATACATATATAAATCTACTTACACTATTTTAGGTATGGAAAATACTTATGCATTCCGGTTTTTGGAACTTTTAAAAACTACCATTCATTTATAGAAAATATTGGATTTTCTAGAAACAAACTCGGTTACTTTATACAAAAAGGCATATAATTCTTATACAAAAATGCTTATGAACTCACCAACTTAAATGTTGACACTTTTTCAAAACTACTTGTATCTCTCAGGGATTCAGTAATACATGTATAACAACAACTTTTGGGGAAGGGACGCTAAGGCGTCAATTTCAAACTTATTATATCATCATAATGTAATTTCTTTTGAAACATGTATTACAATCGACAATGTTACTTTTTTGAAATTATATTCATGATGGTTGTGTTTGCTTTTTTACTATTTACTAAACTGCTATGATACTACATGAAGTCATCCGCCCTCGAACGATTCTGCCGTTCTGGTTTGGGGGTGTGACAGATTGGTATCAGAGCATTGTTTATAGTGAACTAAGTATATCGAACCACATAAGATATAAAAACTATAAATGCAAAGGGACTAAAACTCTCTGACAAAACGCTTTCACACCAACCATACTTCATTAAATTAAAATGTTAGTTTCATAAATGTACAAATACATGCATGCAACAATTTAATGTAATAGTTAGAACTATACAAAAGTATTAAGACAAGTTGGACACTATGACCAAACCTCAGAATATGTAATCAGATATAGGATGAATATAGCCTGATCAATTATATTTATCCGATATATGACCAACGTATGTCGGGGAATAGTCGTAGTGAGCAAAAAGTCAAAAACTTACCAAAGTAACACTAGAATCAAACCTACAAATTTAAATACTATAATGAGTATTTAGGACACGATAAAAACTATAAACAACGAGTAAACCTTGCCTTTTTGTTAGGAGTAGGATCGTCAATAAAAATAAAATTACGCTTATAAAAACTAAAAAAACCCTTCACTGACAGGGCTATAATTGAAAAGTGCATACTTTAAGGTTACACATGAGTGAGGTTGCATGGGCTTAGGATTTATGATTTCGCTTCAGGCTCTTTTTTTTTGTTTGGATGTAAGCTTGGAGTGAATCTACTTATCCAACGGTCCATTCAATCTCAATGGTATGTAATTCGTATACACTAGATAATTATAGGAGGACTCGGTGTAGGTCTTATCATAATTTTTTTTGCTTTACACTCAAATTCTATATATAATTCTCTTATCTCTATTCTCGATCAGACGAAATGTCAGCATTTCATATCCCCGGGGATCCCTACTACCCAAACCAGGGCAATGGAGGTTGGATTGAGGAGGATCCAGAAGAGGTTTCCGAGTAAGATCCAGAAGAGGATCCCGAAGAAGAGGAAGAGGAAGATGAAGTAGATGACGAGGGCACTGACTCAGAACCCAAGGTCTACAATCCTACCCAAAAGGCACCAAACCCCTAATGGAACTTTTAGGGTCCAGTGCCCCTCTGGGCTGTAGATCTGAAACGATGGAGTAGGGAACAAGGACAACGTCCACCCTACGGTAAGGGACAAGGCTTTTATAACCTCAGTAACGGAAGTTCGGCTGACAGAGCACTCCCTGTCATGGTTCGTCGCATCGCTAACCAAGGCGAGCAAGAAAGGTTAAACACCAACCAAATCATGGATGTTGATGTCACTGCCCAAATCACGGCGGTACGTATTCGTCGCCTGGACGAAGAACATGATCGAACAATAGAGCACACCTTTTCCCTTCTGGAGGACATTACTGCTGCTATAGCCAAGGTATGGGAGTTCCGGACAAACCAATCCACAATGGAGAGGCGCATCATCAAGGATGAACGTCAAGTAGCTCGAGCTCAGACTTCCACAACAACATACCACGGTCCGCAGCGTACCACCCGCTCGGAGTAGAGCGTGTACTTCTTGCGCTATATGTAGACTTATCGAGTGAGCGTTGGTGCTTCTCTTTCCTTTATGTATGTAAACCCGACAGATTGTGAGTACACAATTCGGGGGTCTGAATGCAGTCAAATTTTCCCATTTTCATTGATGTACTCTAGACCTGTGTTAAGGTCAATTTTTTCCTGATCGATGTATCGAATATTAATATCAATGAGATTGACACGCATTTATTATTTCATTGAGTATTTCATTAAGTTCTTAAAATACTAAGGAAATCATACACTTATTATTGTAAGTTTCCATTTCGCAATTAACTTACAAATTCGGTAATGTTCGGAACGTAAAGCATATAATACTAAGACTTTCCATAATCATTTCTGAAAACTTATCAAGAATTCATCTTTTAAATTATGGCAGAATCATGCTACCAAGAAGGAATCCCCGACGCTTCAATACTACAGGAACACCAACACCACCTCCACCACCACCCCCATCAATGGATAATGCTGTTTTCCAGGCTGCCGTAACAGCTGTTGTTATAACAACAATGACACAAATGAGTGACAACGGGTCGGGAGGAGGAATAAATAGCTCTACCAATGTCCAACACCAAGGTCGTTATGGGGAATGCACTTACAAGGAGTTCACCAACAACAAACCCATATCCTTTAATGGGACTGGAGGATTTATGGCTCTATCCCAATGGATAGAGAAAACAGAAGCAGTATTCGAGATCTGCTCATGCCAAGAAGGGAGCAAAGTAAAATTTACTGCCTGTACTTTCTCCAAACAAGCCCTAATGTGGTTGAATGGCCACGTTAAATTACTAATTCTGGTAGTGGCTAATTCCATGGGATGGGAAAACCTGAAACAAATGCTCATGCAAGAGTACTGCCCGAGAGGCGAAGTACAGAAGCTCGAACAAGAGCTTTGGGGCCTTACAATGGTAGGCTCAGACATCAAAACCTATACCAATAGGTTCAGTGACTTGGAAATACTTTGCCCAGGAATGGTTGCTCTAGAGAGAAAGAAGATCGAGAGATACATCTGGGGACTGTCACCCCAGATTCAAGGAAGTGTACTAGCTTCCAAGCCAATTACTTTTGATAGTGCCAAACAGCTGGCACAATCCCTCGTTGACCATGGTGTCTGCCAAGGATTCATGACTGCAGTTCAGAAGCAACACATAGAGAGCAACAACAACAACAACAATACCAACAACAACAACAAGAAGTTTTGGAACAAAAGGAAGGGTAAATCTTCGCAAGAACCTTCCAAGAAACAGCAGATAGTGGTAGTTCATGCCGCTACTACTCCCACCACTGTTCCTGTCACCCCTACACCAGCAAAGCAATATGTTGGAAATCTACCGAAGTGCAACAAATGCAATTACCATCACAAATTTTTTTTTCGGGTGATGCACTATAATAACTACAATAGGAAAGGGCACACTGCCGTTTCTGTAAGGCACCGACACAACCAATCACCCAAGTTCTTGGAGTCGGTATGGGCTAGGAGTGTTATGGGTGTGGCGAAGCTGGGCATTACAAGATAGATTGCCCTAAGCCAAGGAATGTTGGCGGTGTAGGAAGGTGCTGGCAATAGGGTAGAACGAAGCAATAGCTGATCCCACAGTGGTTGCGGGTACGTTTCTCCTCAATAGCACTTATGCATGCATACTTTTTGATTGCGGTGCGGAGAGGAGTTTCGTGAGCCATGAATTCAAACACTTACTTAAGCAAAACCCCCAATCACTTAATAAGATATTTCAACAGAAATGGCAAACGGTAAAATAGAAAGCACAAATGATATGTACGTATGTTGCACGCTAGATTTAAATGAACACTCATTCCAAATCGATCTAATGTCGATCACTATCAGAAGCTTTGATGTCATCATCGGTATGGATTTGTTAAGCCTTCACCATGCCAATATACTTTGTCATGAAAGGGTCGTTCTCCTTAATATGCCAAATAGCGAAAATCTTATCATTTATGGTGATAAACCCGATACCAATTTACAAATCATCTCTTGCGTCAAAGCCCAAAAATACATGCGCAAAGAATACCATGATTTCCTAGCCCATGTAGTGGATAACGAAAGAGAAACAAAAGATACCAAATACATTCCAGAAGTTTGCGATTTCCCCGACGTCTTCCCTGAAGATCTTCCAGGAGTTCCACCAAAATGTCAAGTCGAGTTTATAATCGACTTGATTCCCGGAGCTACCCCCGTAGCAAAATCGTCGTACCGTCTAGCCCCAACAAAGATGCAGGAATTATCTAGCCAACTAAACGAGCTACTCGATAAAGGATTCATCAGGCCAAGCTTCTCACATTTGGGGAGCACCAGTCCTATTCGTAAAGAAGAAGGATGGATCTCTTCGCATGTGCATCGACTACTGAGAACTAAACAAGCTCACAATCAAGAACCGATGTCCCCTACCGCGCATGGACGATTTGTTCGACCAACTCCAAGGAGAAATCTACTTCTTAAAGGTCGATTTAAGATCCGAGTATCATCAACTGCGAGTCCTGGAAGGAGATGTTCCCAAGACAGCCTTCCAAACTCGTTATGGTCACTATGAGTCTGTAGTGAAACTGTAAGCCCGAGGGCTTAGTGAGCTACCCCCAAAATACCAATACCACACTGACAATGCCATATTAGTAACAATTAATCAATCAACATGCATACTGACCATCGTCCTGACCGGGCCGCCCTACTGGGCCTATAGTCTATCTGAATCAATCCTGAGCCTTCAGCATGACTGGTCTGCCTCGTGGGCCTGCAGTCTCCCCGGACCGCTCATAGGGTATTTTGGACTTCAGCATAAAGCAGAACCGCCTTAAACCAACCAACAAGCAAATAACCATGTGCGCATAACTATCATATACTGGCATACACAAACATCAAACATATCTATCTCACTGATCATCAATCATAGAATTCTCTCATAACTAGAGTACCGACCTAGAAGGTCACTAACATACCAATCCATACGGATCATAATAGCATCACATACTGTCTACCCTGATTTCGATCTAATAGATCATAACCACATGTCGCATACCATAACAATAACAACTAAAGGGTCGGACTTGGTGCCGTAGACCCTATCGATATAGTTGTTGGATTAGTGTCTAAGTCCATAACTATTTTGGTATGTACTTGACCCGATTATGAGCGTGGTCCTTTTGGGTTGCCTTCACCATAGCAATATGTAGGATGAATTAAGGAGAGAGAGGTTTAAATATGATTTATTAATATATTATGAGAATAATATATTAAAGGAGAAATCATATTGTTTAATTAATATTAGTCAAGAATTAATTGATAATTAATTTTGTGGCTAAAAAAGATTAATTAAACTCAAGGGACTGGACTGCAATTATTGGATAATTGAGTTATTGGGCTAAGGAATACTAAAGGAATAAGGGGTGAACGAAATTATGATGGAAGCCCATCATATTTTCGTCCATGGCCTTATCCAGAAGGTTCCATGGGCTGCTTAGAGTTTAAGCTGTCCATTAGGGTTTTGACTGAAACCCTAACAGCCCACACAAGTATATAAAGGACCCCTTAGGCTCCAAAAACGTGGACAACACTTCCATTAGGGTTTCCAGCCGTTTTTGGTGCCTCTCCTCTCTTTCCTCTTCATCCAAGTTGCTTAGTGGTGTTTGTGACTCCATTAGAGGTGCAACAATTGAGGCACTAAGCTTTTGAAGCCAATCCAAGCAAGGAATTGATTGTTATTGCTATATAACAATCAAAGGTAATTCTCTAAACCCTAATTCAGTTTATAATATGTTAGATCTAAGTTTATTAGTCTTGGATTCAAAGCATGTACAATAGAGAAACCTAGATCCAAGCATTAGGGTTTGTATGAGCACATAGGACTGTTCTTATGCCTAAAACCCATCAGTGGTATCAGAGCCTTGATTGGTTTCAGTTGTATTTGATGCTTATATGTTTTATTTACTGAAAAAAAAAACGTTTTTTGGCCTCTGCCCGACCTGACTCGGCGAGTCTGTCTGACTCGGCGAGTCCAGGGGTCAGATAGGGGGATTTTCGGGTTTTGGCTGCAGTTTTGACTTGGACTTGATGCTTAATTCGTTTTTGAAGTTAAAAATCCGATTTTTATCTTAAATTAGTGATTATGCTTGCCAAATCAATAGATAATTTCAAATCTTTTAAATATTGGTTGTTTATGTGATAAATATGGATTATTTAAAGTTATTTGGTAATTATCTGATGACTAAAATGAGATTAGGTCAAATATAGATAATGAATAAATTAATTGTTTAACTTATATTATTTGTTATTTGATCCTTTGTGATGTGAAAAAGTTTCAATTTCACCCTTTAGGTTTTATAGTTTAAATTTGAACTTAAATGTTTTTGTTTATGAAATTTAAATAAGTTAAACCCTAATGTTTTGAAATGTTTCAAAACTTGCCCTCAAGTTTTGGAATTTAAAAGTTGATTAAAAGTTTAACTTTGAAATGTTAAATTCTAAAACCCTAGTAATTTGAAAAGTTCGAATCACACCCTTATGGTTTTATTAATTAATTAAAGTGTATAATTAAAAGTGATTTAATAAACCCATAAAATTTTGGTTTACATTTAATTAAATTAAAATTATAATTTTACTAAATTAAACCACCTAGTATTTTAAAAGTGTAAAATACACCATATACTATATATAACATTAAAAGTCTAATATTATATATGTATGAGTAATCAGTCAGTCTTACCGTTAGTAGGCCTCATTCACGAAGCTGGTCTATAAGGGGTGTTTAAGGAAATTGCCTATAAAATGGCGATTGAATGGGTATCCACTCTTACCCACCGCACTCTTGACTAGTGGAGGGTCGTTAGCCGAACAGGTAGGATAGGACAGAAACCTTCCATTATAAGTATAATGGAGTACAAAGTAACTAAATGCTTTTTCAAATTCCCAAATCATAGTTACTTTAGGAAAAATGTGAAATTGTATGCTAATCCATAGAATTACACTTCGTACCCCTGTCAAACGTTAGTGGAGCGTGTGTGGTTAACCGACACACTAATTTGGGGATGACATTGGTAGCGAAGGGTGACTCGATGTTTGTCATAGATCAATGGAGCGTGTGTGGCTAACCGGCACATTGATTAGGTGATAGTAGCATTGGGTGCACCACGTGATTCGTATGGTTATTCACACCTTGTTTGTGATCCTCGGCATCCCAGTCACAAATAGTAGGGCATAATCGAGATTAAACATGCCATTGAAAAGTTCAATGAATTTCAAAAGATCTAGGAGTTTCAATTCATTTAAAACTTAATCTTCCTTTTCGTTTTTCATGGTGGAAATTGGTAAATCGTCATTTACCTACCTTCAAATATTCTGCAACTAGATTACGGCATCCCTCTTCTAGGTTGTAGAGTATTGTGTTGGATCCTAGCTTGATGTTTCATTTGGGTGTTATATCAAGAATTCTAATCAACATAACTTGAATTTTCTCCCATTTTGTAGATGTCTGAATCTTACAATGGTCTTCCCAAATCCCATGGAACAAGTTTTCCAAATGAAGATGACGTTCCGAGATACGATCAAGGAAATGAGAGTCATGCTTCACTTCCTCCACCTCCTCCAATTGTTCTCCCTGACCCACAAGTTCAAAGGCTTGAAAAATTCAAGCTCACTCAAGCCCTTTTGGCAAGTAAACACGAAGATGGGAAACCTGTGTGTGCACACGTCTTAGAGATGAAGTCACACATTGATAGGTTAAGCATGTTGGGTGTCAAGATTTCAAGCGAGTTGGCTGCTGACTGGGTTCTTCAGTCACTTCCTGAATCATATAGTGAGTTCGTTAGAGAGTACTATATGATGGATCACGACGTGACCCTTATTGATCTCACCTATTTGCTTATAGCTGCTGAATCAGCAATGATTTGGCGTGCTAATCAAGCAAACTTGTCTGGTGAATCAAACTCCCAAACTTCAATGGACACTGGCAACATTGGAAGTGCAAAAAGAACTAAGTCTGTGATTGTCCGATGTGCTGTGCCAAAGGAGTCCATTTGCTTTTATTGCCAAGAGAAGGGGCATTGGAGACGAAGCTGCCCTAACTACCTGAGAGATCTAAGAGATGGGAGAGTCAAGACGTTTGGCTCTACTTCAGGTAAAATCCATTATCTAACTCTTTTAAGTTCCTATTCTAGATTCTTAATACATGATGTGATAAGATTGCATTTTGATGTTTTCTAGGATCGAAGAAAAGAGAGGAAGCTTAAGGGAAGAAGTGAGCTGAATCTGATCGTGAAGAAATGGATTTCGATCGCATTACTTGAAGATTGGATTCTTGAGCTACTACTTGGAGTTAGAATAGATTGTTAAGAAATATGTAATAACATAGTTTTTCAATTGAGTTGTATTGTAAGGACAAAATTTTTCCGCAATAAAATGAATTTTGATTTTATCTTATTTATTTATCCTTGCAATGGCATGTATGAAAAATTGATGTTTGAATGTTTCTATTATTAGCAATAATGGATTTGATTCTTAATTATGTTATTTGTGGAAATGTCAAAAGTTTACCAAATAGGGAGAGTTTCTCATCGCCCAAGTTTCAATTGGACAGAAACTTGGAATCATGCAATGTGTATTGTATGATGAATGAAAAACTTTCACATTTGGGAAACTTAGACTAATTCTTCGACAAAGTGTCAATTGAAGGACTAGGAGATCAAGTACACTAGGTTGTGCATTGATCAAGTCCACCACAAGAGTGACAAAGATATTCGTCATGATTTACTAAAGTTTAGTAAATATGATTATACTTATAAGATTAAGTATAATTCTAAGTTGATTGAAAGAGTTTCAATGAATAGTAGAACGAATAAAGAAGAATCAAGTAGGCAGAAAGATAAAAGTTTCTCTATTCTAAGAAGAAAGGAGAGTACCTTTTATTGTGTTTTATGATAAGTCTTTATGATTAAGAAACATGTCTCAATTGATCCTCTAAGTGAGTCTTAGTGCAATTGCATGTCTAAGAAGAGGAATCGAGAATTGTAGAAATGGTTAAATCAAAGAGTCAATCATACTTCGTTCCAATATCAAGTCTTAGAGTCATACTCCAAGATTGTGACATTGAGTGACAAGTCTTAAGTAGGTTTATAACACTCATCAAATGTGGAATTTGGAAAAGTTTTCTTATTCTTGCACATTAGAAATTGGTAAGTTGTGATGTCTTGGATAAGACAAAGACCAACTAGGACCAATTTGTGAAGTGTTTTACTACACTAACTCTTGAATATTTGCTTTGTCAAGAAATGTTTCTTGACAAGAGAATCTTATATGTCAAGGAGTCAGTGGGAGTCTTAATGGTCTTGAAAGGTTTCAAGAACAAATCAAGAATAAACCTTATCGATCATCACTAGCACACGACTTGAGGTTTACAACCTATCGTGCTGACATTATTTTGTTTTGTGCCATTCCAATTGAGTTAATTGCGTATGTGAGTTCTATGAGTTCTCATTTGAATGCATACTAGATCCTTAGTCGATGGAAAGTACATTGATATGTAAGGACAAGTTACTAAACTACTTGGAAGACATGGTGGGCACTCGTGTTACCATAAGGCAAGAAATCAAGATTAAGAAAGTTCAGTCCATATGAGTTTGGATTTGTCGCAAACCTTGGTTTTGGCAAATTCACATGGATAGGAAATCATACACCATAAAATCTAAGTGTCATAAGATTCCCTCCTTCATGAAAATGACTGTGAGGAAATGCTTTCACTAAAAGAGATTTTAAGAAGATAGCGATTGTGAAAATTGTATTCTCAAAATTCGATTATGGTTACGGCATCCCTTTCCATAGTTCGAATTATGAGATTTGGCAATTAGTTTCAACATTTGGAACTTAGTAACATAAGTTCTGAATTGTTTAAACACACATATGAGCTATCTAAGACAAAGGTGTATAAGGTTAAGAAGCCTAGATAAAGGCTTATCGAAGTATCTGGTATTAGAAATATGAATTTCAGAAATTCAATAGGCATTGTTTTCTGGAAGTTCATTTGTTTTCTGAATACATGTCAAAGCTAGTGGGAGCATAAGTGTTATGCTTATATAATAATAATCATCATGATAGTGGGAGCATAAGTGTTATGCTTGTATGATTATTATGGCAAGTATTGCAAGTTAGCAATATTAATTATAGAAAAACAAAGATTCAATTTGCAAAGTTGCATAGGTTGAAAAATTGTTTTGCTATAATTAAGGGAGATAATATTATACTTCATTTCAAAATCTAAAGCTTAGATTGAGAAATTTTAACATTTTCAGTCAAAGGATACATTGTGTGTTCTTAAAATTCGATTATGATTACGGCATCCCTCTTCATAGTTTGAATTGTGAGAACATGACACATAAAATATTATGGCAAAAGATTGGTAAAGTATCATATCTTTATGTAAGACATTATGCATCGTGTCCCATACGCTTCGGGTATAGGATCGATAGCAAATGCTATAATATTTACCATTCTAAATTTTTTCAAATGTCTAGCACATTAAGAGGGAAAAAGGACTAGAATGGATTTTGACTAAAATTATTAAACAACTATCAAAGGACGATCCAAAGTTCGCTGAGGATTGGTCGCTTGTGAGTAGTTGGAAGTATGGTATTGGATGGACCATATTGACATTATTATGAATAGATAGGATTCTATTAAGAATGAGTTGTCATATGGAAAATGTGGAAATGTTTCCATATTGGGAGTTGGATATTGAGATTCTGTGTCTAGATTAGAAAACTTTATGCAAGAAGGATGTTCAAAAGAATGTACTTTGAATGTGAGACTTCACGTCTATGGAATTGTCTTGTAACAATTTCTAAGAAAGTACTTTGTAATTTCATTAGCCAAGTCTTGGTGACCTTTGTGCTATGACTTTACGAAAGGATCGTTGCGTAAAATGTTAGAATCTAGCATATTCTAGTAGTCGAAGAACCTTGTGTTCTTACACTAATAATGGGGATTGAGGAATTGTGAAATGAGAATCATTGGAAAAGTTTTCAATTGTTCTATTTCACAAAGCATGGACCATAGGAAACAAAGTGTGCATGCTTAGATCATGGGACAATTGTTGTTGTAATTCAAGTAATGAGTTGATTATCCGAAACATTAAATGATAAATAATGAGTGATCAATATGGTGGATAAATAGAAGTGTTTTATTTACTCTCACAAGTTTGGGGCCATATAGGATTAAGTATTATTGTCATGTTTCAGTTTGCATGTTTTGACTTCCAGAATAACTAGGTTATTCAAACATCCACAGTCGGTCATACGTTGGGAGTAGGTATGAATAAAGACTGTCATGAATCTGTCTGTAGATTGTCTGAAGTGTTTAGACATGGCACAAGTTTGCTGCAGAGTTCATGAGTGCTTTGATAAGATTAGAGTATTGGATTAAACCCACGCTCACTTGGATCACTTCATGGTTTTATCACGAGTGATTAGTGAGACGATAATATTGTATATTCTTGAAACTGAGACGTGTGAGTTGTTATTTGTTGGTCGGTTACACATTGATAATAAGTAAACGCACCAGTAACTTGGTGTTATAAAACTTATTGTTGTGTGTGATTCGATCAGTAAATGCAAACGAACATTTGAGTCAAAGTTTATCCATTCCTTTTACCCAAAGTGGGATAAAAGCGATATCTGTGGGCCTCTCGATGATTTAGTGATGACACCTAAGCGCTTGGCCAAGCCGAGACTAAGTTGATGTGTTCAATTGTAGTCTGTTATCAGTCGTCATAAATCAGAAGTTGGGAAACAGTATAGAGAGAATGATTAAAATTCATGTATTATGTCTATACGATATCTTGAGAATGGAGGAATATATAATCCCTTATCTAGAGGACACGCTATCTGATAAGATCAGAGTTGACAACGGCTTTTGAAAGCTACGATTGTTGATCAGGTTCTGAAGTCATACGGAAAATAGTTATTAGACTTATCCAAGTGGGAGACTGTTGGATTAGTGTCTAAGTCCATAACTATTTTGGTATGTACTTGACCCGATTATGAGCATGGTCCTTTTGGGTTGCCTTCACCATAGCAATATGTAGGATGAATTAAGGAGAGAGAGGTTTAAATATGATTTATTAATATATTATGAGAATAATATATTAAAGGAGAAATCATATTGTTTAATTAATATTAGTCAAGAATTAATTGATAATTAATTTTGTGGCTAAAAGAGATTAATTAAACTCAGGGGACCGGACAACAATTATTGGATAATTGAGTAATTGGGCTAAGGAATACTAAAGGAATAAGGGGTGAACGAAATTATGATGGAAGCCCATCATATTTTCGTCCATGGCCTTATCCAGAAGGTTCCATGGGCTGCTTAGAGTTTAAGCTGTCCATTAGGGTTTTGACTGAAACCCTAGCAGCCCACACAAGTATATAAAGTACCCCTTAGGCTCCAAAAACGTGGAAAACACTTCCATTAGGGTTTCTGGCCGTTTTTGGTGCCTCTCCTCTCTTCCCTCTTCATCCAAGTTGCTTAGTGGTGTTTGTGACTCCATTAGAGGTGCAACAATTGAGGCACTAAGCTTTTGAAGCCAATCCAAGCAAGGAATTGATTGTTATTGCTATATAACAATCAAAGGTAATTCTCTAAACCCTAATTCAGTTTATAATATGTTAGATCTAAGTTTATTAGTCTTGGATTCAAAGCATGTACAATAGAGAAACCTAGATCCAAGCATTAGGGTTTGTATGAGCACATAGGACTGTTCTTATGCCTAAAACCCATCAATAGTGAGGATAACTCACCTTGCAGATGTCGACTCGGAAGATAAACTCCAACTCTCGGATCACTTGACACAGGCTCCACCACCTATGATCATAGTACAATATACTCATAAGTCCTTAACCTTATAAGGTACTCCATAATCCATTAGTCAACCCCTGGTCAAAGTCAATGTCCTCAGTCAAGGTCAATAGTCCATGTTGACCCCCAACTCGCCAAGTACCCTCGGCTACTCACCGAGTTCCTTGAAGCACATTCCAACTCGCTGAGTCATCGGGGTGAATCGTCGAGTTCCTTTGATTCTTGTCCAAACTGGAAGGCCACCCGTCGAGTTCCCTCCTTGAAACTCGACAGATACACACGCATATATATCCTAGGGAAAACTCATCCGACCCGCCGAGTTGTTCTTTAACTCGTCGAGTCTTATGGTAATCTTCATCGGACTCGCTGAGTTGTTCATCCAACTCGTCGAGTTCACGACCATCTTCAAGTGACTTGCCGATTCAACCTTGCAACTCACTGAGTCCATTCAGTCCTTTTTCCATACAGACTTGTTTTAAGCCATGCAGCGGCTCCAAATCACAGATCCAAGCTTCTAGGGCATGCTTATCACGTAAAGTTGCAAACTTTACATGCATACATGGCTATAAAGGCTCTAAATGCATATTTTAAGTTCTTAATGGAGCTTCATGCTCAAGAGGGACCTCAATCATGACCAAAAATATAACTTTATGCTTCTAGAATCCAAGGAGGGTCCATATCTGAAGTTACAACCTCAGATCTAGCCCATAGCTCATCTTTCCAACTTAATATCTCACCAAAAACCCTAAAACTCAACCAATAGGAGAGATTCACAAGGAAAAAGGTGATTTAGTTACCTCCAGAAGATGATAACTGAGATAAGTGTTGATTCCCACACTCTACTTGCTCCAATCTCCTTCTCCTCCAAGCCTTCTCCCTCCAAAGATCCTCTTTTCAAGCTTCAAACACACAATGGGCACACACACGTATTAGGGTTTTAAGGAGCTCTCAAAGACTGCAAAGAGGCCAAAGGAGGCTGAGGCTCCTTTAAATAGAGGTACAAACCCCGGGATTTAGGGTTTCATTTGCCAGCTCCTACTCGCCGAGTCCCAATATGGACTCGTCGAGTAGGTCACTTAACACGCGATCCCACCCCGATGCTACTCGATGAGTAAGTCATCCAACTCGTCGAGTAGAGCTTAACCCAACAAATCATATTTAAACAATACCTAAGAATCGGGGTGTTACATATACATTGCAAGATTATAGACCTATCTGTAAGGGTCTTTTAAGTTATCACATAAGTTATTTATATAGAGCCTAAAGTACTCCTATAGTATTCTAACTGTAATGTACTTAGTATGTTTCAAACTTGTTATCGTGTTATAGTATCATAGAATACTCTTATAGTATTCTAACTCTATGTACTTGTTCTAGTATTCTCTTGACTTAGTATTTGGTAAGTTTTAAGACTGTTGCAACACCACATCACTCCCAAACACATGTCGGTCACATCTCGAAAGAATATAGTTGATCAGGCTATATTGATCCTAGCTGTGATTACACAACTGTTCAGGTTTGATGAGAGTGTTCAACCTTTAAATACTTTAGTTCTGTTCTTCTTGTGATACTTGTTCTAGTATGTATACATGTATAAGCAAGTAGGTATATTTTTATAACTCAACGTTATACTCTTAAAATATATCATTATCCAGAGCACTTAAGCCCCGTTGTATTTATAGTTGTATATCTTTTATCGGTTGATATACTTAGTTCACTATAAACAATGCTCTGATACCAATCTGTCACACCCCAAAACCAAGAACGGCGGAAACATTCGGGAGTGGAGGACGTCATGTTTAGTATCACAAGATATGTATACAATAAGTAAGTATTGAGCAACCATTTCATTTAGAAAGAAAGCGTTTACAATGTGTGTTCACAAAACATAGAATACGTAAACAAATAACAAAACAAGACTTGAAGCTACTATGCTCCAACTTCTGAGTTCCCAGCACGAGTACCTGTCTACTAGTCTCCTGAGAATATAAGTTATTTGAAAGTTTTTATCAGCAATTAAGCTGGTGAGTTCATAAGATTTTAGCGATGTATGTAAGTTGGAGAAAGTTTAGTAAATTGTAAGTTATGTTTTAGAAAAGTTCTCGTGTTCCTCCAGAAAATCCTATATTTCGTGTTATAATGAAAGATAAGTAAAAATGACTCTACAATCCTTTCTATGAGTACTAAATGGATACAATTTGTATAGAACTCAGAGTAAACAAACAATCGGTTGTATGTATCTGCTCTAAGCCCACAACCAAACAAGGAAAAATAAGTAAGGTGGAGTTAATAAAATAGTCACCACAATGATTACTTCTATAATTACTTAGTTTATACTGGATATATATGATCTAATATCGAATAAATAGTTGGTTGGATGAATCTTCCCTAAGCCCACAACCAAACAAGGAACATGAAATAAGGCAGAAAGCACACATCCAACTACCTATTGGGTATTAATGATATATAACCATGATGTATAAACTAAGGTATTATAGAGTTAATCACCTAAAGTCCTTTAAGTCTACACTGGGTTAATAAAATGGATTAAACCCTTTACTGGTGAATTTCTAGCTTTGAGTAACAAAAGTTCTGTTTGAAAAGTATGCTTTCTACTAGAAAACTGTGCATTAAATTAGTGTCCTATGACTTGACCCATACCCGGTACCCCTTATGATGACTTAATGTGTACGGAACATATATATATATATATATATATATATATATATATATATATATATATATAACTAAAATCGAATAGATAATAGGTTGGGTGAATCTGCTCTAAGCCCACAACCAAACAAGGAACAGGAAGTAAGGCGAAAAGCACACATCCTATTACCTGTCGGATCTTATTTATATATATACCTCTTGATGTATACATTAAGGAATCATAAGGTTAGCATTATGGTCACTTTCTACTGAATGTACTAGACCCGACTGTTCTGTTTGTGGTTTGTAAAATGTAAGTACTGTAGTATTGTATATAGTAACTACTGTTGTACTAATTGCCTTAAATTGATTAATAAGGTATAATGTGATGGCTAGATCCCATACTAAACGCTCTCCCTGTCAAAAGATTCTGGGAACCAAATGCGACCTCTGCAATTAATTGCAAGCCGTGAACATCCACATTATAATTATATGATCATGTATACCCAATATAAGTATCACCTTTTGTTTAAAACAATGCGTTAGTGATTCATTGGTATAGTTAGATCCTGTAATAGTGCCATGCTATAGCATCTTAGTATGTTCGTTTTGTTATAGTATCTTAGTACCTTCTCTTGTTATAGTATCTTAGTATGTTCTTTCTGTTATCGAGTATTGTAGCTAGTATGAATTGAACCCTAAACTATACCCATTATAGTTTACTAGTATTCTACTTGAACTGATATTGAGAAGACTCGTTTTACTACTAAGTTATGCTTGTACTTTAAAAACGTAGTTTTGCTAAACTATAAAGCAACATAACTGTAAAATAGTTTTTGAAATGTTTTAATCACTCATAGAAGACATAAGCAAAATTTTGAAAGATGTTTATAACAAACAATTACACAATTATCATTGTGTTCAACTTGTATTCCCCCCCCCCCCCTTAAAATCATTTAAAACAGTTAAAAGATTCATTACGGGGTATGAACTCACCTGATATGGGTGATTCAAACGAGTATGCGTGTAAGGATGAGAAGTTCCACGAATGAAGTCCCAAGACTTAACAAGTCCTAAATAACATATAATGACACATATTGGCATGAATATAGTGTTTATAATAAACTATATGAAAGGAAATACCTTCCGGGACTAGGAAACACTTTGACCAAGTGTTGGAATCACATATGATTCATCAAAGGAGAGTAGAATGACACCAACATGAGTTTACGACCATGTGTTTATGGAAAAAGGGAGTTTATGGCCGTAAACTCATGGTCACTCATGTATAAGTGTAAGTTTGAAGGCTAGGGAGGCTTTCGGGACTTTTGCTCTACACTATTATGAGAAATACCACTTCTAATGAGGCTTTTGATGAGTTGACAGCCCAAAGGAGTTTATGATGGGTTATAGCTATAAGTACATCCTATGTGCTCATACAAACCCTAATGCTTGGATCTAGGTTTCTCTATTATACATGCAATTCATCCAAGACTATAAACCCTAGATCTAGGATATGATAATCAATATATCATATGAATTAGGGTTTAGATCATACCTTGATTATTATGTAGCAATAACAATCTCAAATCCTTCTTGTATTGACTTTTAGAAAGCTTAGAGTCACAAATGTCATTCCTCTAATGGTTCACAAACACCAAGAGCAACAGGATGAAGAGGAGAAGAGAAGGAGGCTCTCAAAAACGTGTGGAAACCCTAGACAATTAGTTGACCACATTTTTGGCGCATAAGGGTTCTATATATAGTGAGGCTATTAGGGTTATCTAACAAGGAAACCCTAATTTGGATGCTTAAGCCCTAAGCAACCCATGGACTCCTTTCCTTAAAGGCCTTGGACGATTTCTAATGAGTTTCCCCATAGAATTCGTCCAACCTTATAATATAAGGCAATCCATAGCCCAATTGCAATTATCTTATAATTACAATTCTAGTCCCTTAAGTTTAATTAATCTCTTTTAGTCACAAACTTAATTCTTATTAATTCTTGACTAATATTAATTAAAAAATATGGTTTCTCCTTTAATATATTATTCTCATAATATATTAATAAATGATATTTAATCCTTTCTCTCCATAATTCATCCTATCAAGTTGCTTTGGTGAAGGCAACCCAAAAGGACCATGCACCATCGGGTCAAGTACATACCAAAATAGTTAGGGACTTAAACACTAATCCAACAGTCTCCCACTTGGATAAGTCTAATAACTATTATGCGTATGACTTCAGATCCTGATCTGCAATCGTAGCTTTCTAAAGCCGCTGTCAACTCTGACCCTATCAAATACGCATGTCCTTTAGATAAGGGATCATATATTTCTCCATTCTAGATATCGTATAAGACATGATTTCTAATAATTCTCTCTGTACTAATTCTCGATTTCTGATTTATGACGACTGACTAATTGAACAAATCAAATTAGCCCTAGCCCGGCCGAGCATTTACGTTTTTCATCACTAAATCATCGAGGGGCCCAAAGATATCGCTTTTATCCTACTTTGAATAAAAGGAACAGATAAACTTTGATTCAATGCTCGCTTGCACTCACTCACCGAATCACACACAACAATATGTTTTATGACACCAAGTTACTGGTGCGTTTACATATTCTCAATGTGCAACCGATTTGCAAGATACAACTCACACATCTCGGTTTTAAGAATATAAGATGTTATCGTCTCACCAATCACTTGTGATACAATTCATGAAGTGATCCAAGTGAGCGTGGGTTTAATCCAATGATCAAATCATATTCATAAGCACTCATGAACGTTGCAGCAAACATTTGCTTATGTCTAATACTCTTTAGACAATCCGCACACCAATTCACGACAGTCTTTATTCATACCTACTTCCAACATATGAACGACTGTGGCCCGTTCGAATAATTTGACTGTTCAAAACGAATTAAATTATTCAGGAAGTCAAAACATGCAAAGTGAAACACAAGAATAATACTAATCCCATATGCCCTCAAACCTTTGAGTATAAATAAAACACCTTTTATTTATCACCATATCGATTACTCATTATTTGTTGTTTCGGGTAATCAACTTCTTACTTGAATTATTACAACACTTGTCCCATGCTCCTAGCATGCACACAATGTTTACCTATGGTTCTTACTTTGTGAAATAGATCAAATGAACACATTTCCAATCATACTCATTTCGCAACTCCCAATCCTTTTCACAAGTGAAAGAATATCAAATTCTTGCCACTTATAGAATATGTTAGATTCTAACATTTTATGCAATGATCCTTTCGTAATGTCATAACACAAAAGTCACAATGACTATTGCCAATGAAATTACAAAGTCCTCTATCGGAGATTGTTACAAGACAATTCCTTAGATATGACATTTCTCACTCAAAGCACATTCCTTTGAACATCCTTTTGCATAAAAGTTTCTAATCTAGACATAGTTTTTCAATATTCAATTCCCAATATGGAAACGTTTCCATATTTTTCCATATGACAACTCATTCTTAATATAATCTTTTCTATTCATAATAATGTCAATATGGTCCATCCAATATTATACTTCCAACTACTCACAAGCGACCAATCCTCGGCGAACTTGGATTGTCCTTTGATAGTTGTTTAATTATCTTAGTCAAAATCGATTCTTGTCCTTTTTCCCTCTAAATGCGCTAGACATTTGGAAAATTTTAGAATGGTCAAATATTATAGCATTTGCAATCGATCCTATAGCCGAAGCGTATGGGACACGATGCATAATGTCTTACATAAAGATTTGATACTTTATCAAACTTCTGCCATAATATTTTATGTGCTATGTTCTCAAAATTCGAACTATGAAGAGGAATGCCGTAATCATAATCGAAGTATGAGAACACACTATGTTTCCTTGACTAATATTTATTAACATTCCACAACCTAAGCCTTTAAATTTAAAATGAAGCATAATATTCTCTCCCTTAATTATAGCAAAACAACTTTACAACCCTTACGACTTTGCAAGGTATAACTCTTGTTTTTCTATAATTAATATTGCTAACTTGCAATACTTTCCATAATAATCATACAATCATAACATTTATGCTCCCACTATCATGATGATTATTATAAACATAACACTTATGCTCCCACTAGCTTTGACATGTATTCAGAAACCAGCTTAACTTCCAGAAAAACAATACTTATTGAATTTCTTAAGTTCATGTTTCTAATACCTAATGCTTTGATAATCCTTTATCTAAGCTTATACACCTTTCCTTTAGATAGCTCATATGTGTGTCTAAACAATTCAGACTAATTGCCAAACCTCACAATTCAAATCATGGAAAGGGATACCGTAACCATAATCCAATTCGGGAATACAATTTCACAATCACTATCTTCTTAAAATCTTTCTTAGTGAAAGCATTTCCTCACAGTCATTTTCATGAAGGAGGGAATCTTATGACACTTAGATTTTAATGGCGTATGTGTTCCTATCCATGTGAATTTGTCAAAACTAAAGTTTGCGACAAATTCAAACTCATATGGACCGAACTTTCTTAATCTTGATTTCTTGCCTTATGGTAGCACAACTGCCCACCATGTCTTCCAAGTAGTTAAGCATCTCACCTTTTCCTATCAACGTACTTTCCATTGATCAAGGTGCCTGCCTTTTATGCGTTCAAATGAGAACTCATAGAACGCACATGCATAATTAACTCAACTGGAACGGCACAGAAACACGATAGGTTGTAAACGTCAACTCGTGTGCTAGTGATGATCGATAAGGTCTATTTTGATTTGTTCTTGAAACCTTTCAAGACTATTAAAACTCCCACTGACTCCTTGACATATAAGATTCTCTTGTCAATAAACATTTCCTGACAAATATTCAAGATTTAGTGTAGCTTTTATCAAAACACTTCATAAATTGGTCCTAGTTGGTCTTTTTCTTATCCAAGACATCACAACTTTCCCCATTTGATGAATGTTATAAACCTTCTTAATACTTATCACTCAATGTCATAATCTTAGCTCTAAGACTTGTTTTGGAACGAAGTATGATTGACTTCTTGATTTAACCATTTCTTCAATTCTTAATTCCTCTTCTTAAACATACAATTGTACTAAGACTCACTTAGAGGATCAATTGAGATATGGTTCTTAATCATTAAGACCTATCATAAAGCATAAAAGGTACTCTCCCTTCTTCTTAGAATGGAGAAACTTTTATATTTCTGCCTACTTGATTCTTCTTATTCGTTCTGTTATTGATTCAAACTTTTTCAATCAATTCAGAATTACACTTAGTCTTATAAGTATAATCATATTTACTAAACCTTTAGTAAATCATGACGAATATCTTTGTTACTCTTATGGTGGACTTGATCAACACGTAACTTTGTGTACTCGATCTCCTAGTCCTTCACTTGACACTTTGTCAATGAATTAGTCTAATTTCCAAATATGAAATTTCTCATTCATCGTGTAACCAAGTTGCGTGATTCCAAGTTTCTGTCCAACTGAAACTTGGGCGATGAGAAACTCTCCCTATTTGGTAAATTCTCGACATTTCCACAAACAACATAATTAAGAACCAAATCCATTATTGCTAATAATAGAAACATTGAAACATCAATTTTTTCATACACGCCATTGCAAGGATAAATAAATAATATAAAATCAAAATTTATTTTATTGCGGAAAAATTTGTCCTTACAATGCAATTCATTGAAAAACTATGCTAATACATATTTCTTAGCAATCTAATTCTAACTCTAAGTAGTAGCTCAAGAATCTAATCTTCAAGTAATGCGATCGAAGTCCATTCTTTCACGGTTAGATTCTGCTCACTTCTTCCCTTAAGCTTCCTTTCTTTTCTTCGATCCTACAAAACATCAATTGTAATCTTATCACATTATGTATTAAGAATCTAGAATAGGAGCTTAAAAGAGTTAGTCAATGGATTTTACCTAAAGCAGAGCCATACGTTTTGACTCTCCCATCTCTTAGATATCTTAGGTAAATAGGGCAGCTTCGTTTCCAATGCCCCTTCTTTTGGCAATAAAAGCAAATTGACTCTTTTGGAACAGGACATGGAACTACTTCAGACATTGCCTTTCTCTTATGATCAAACTTTTCGATCATGGCATGTCTTTCGTTGCCATTGTCTATATCTATAGAGGTCTTGAAGGCAGATTCACCAATCAACTTTGCTTTTCTATTGCGCCAAACCATTGATGATTCAGCGGCAATAAGCATATAGGTGAGATCTATAAGGGTCACATCGCAGTTCATCATATAGTACTCTCTTATGAACTCTCTTACTAATGGTAAGACTGACTTTGACTCATACATATATATAATGTTAGACTTTTAATGTTATATATATAGTATAGGGTGTATTTTACACTTTTAAAATACCAGGAGGTCAAATTTAACAATTATACTTTTAATTCAATTAAATTGTAAACCAAAACTTTATGGATTTATTAAACCTCTTTTAATTATACACCTTAATTAATTAATAAAACCATAAGGGTGTAATTTGAACTTTTCAAAACAATACTAGGGTTTTAGAATTTAACATTCCTAAATTAAACCTTTAATCAACTTTTAAATTCCAAAACTTGAGGACAAGTTTTGAAACATTTCAAAACATTAGGGTTTAGAATTTAAATATACATCAAAATTAAACTTTAAATCAAAATTTAAATTCCAAAACTTGAGGACAAGTTTTGAAACATTTTCCAAAACATTAGGGTTTCCACTATTTAAATTTCAAAACTAAACTTTTGAGTTCAAATTTAAACTATAAAACCTAAAGGGGAAAATTTGAAACTTTTCATAACACAAGGATTAAATAACAAATAATATAAATCAAACAATTAATTTTGTCATTATCTATATTTGACCTAATTTCAATTTCTTGCAAAATAAGTTACCCAATTAATACAAATAATAAACTTTAATCATATAAGGAAGTTATTATCTAATCAATTGGTAATTATCTTTTGTTTAATCAAGGATATACTCAAAAATATGAATAAAATCAGATTTTAATGATCTAAAACAGATAAGGCAAGTATCCATGAGAAAAACAGCAAGAAATCCCGAAATCCCCTCTTTCTGATGCTCGAACTCGCCGAGTACCCATATGGACTCGCCGAGTCCACAATGGGACTCACCGAGTTCATCAGGCAGTTTCACAAAAATCAAAATTTTTAAACTTGAACAAACATACAAGGCATCAATACAATAGAAACCAATCAAGGCTCTGATACCACTGATGGGTTATAGCTATAAGAACATCCTATGTGCTCATACAAACCCTAATGCTTAGATCTAGGTTTCTCTATTGTACATGCAATTCATCCAAGACTATAAACCCTAGATCTAGGATATGATAATCAATATAACATATGAATTAGGGTTTAGATCATACCTTGATTATTATGTAGCAATAACAATCTCAAATCCTTCTTGTATTGACTTTTAGAAAGCTTAGAGTCACAAATGTCACTCCTCTAATGGTTCACAAACACCAAGAGCAAGAGGATGAAGAGGAGAAGAGAAGGAGGCTCTCAAAAACGTGTGGAAACCCTAGACAATTAGTTCACCACGTTTTTGGAGCATAAGGGTTCTATATATAGTGAGGCTATTAGGGTTATCTAACAAGGAAACCCTAATTTGGATGTGTAAGCCCTAAGCAACCCATGGGCGCCTTTCCTTAAACGCCTTGGACGATTTCTAATGGGTTTCCCCATAGAATTCGTCCAATCTTATAATATAAGGCAACCCATAGCCCAATTGCAATTATCTTATAATTACAATTCTAGTCCCTTAAGTTTAATTAATCTCTTTTAGTCACAAACTTAATTCTTATTAATTCTTGACTAATATTAATTAAACAATATGATTTCTCCTTTAATATATTATTCTCATAATATATTAATAAATGATATTTAATCCTTTATCTCCATAATTCATCCTATCAAGTTGCTTTGGTGAAGGCAACCCAAAAGGACCATGCACCATCGGGTCAAGTACATACCAAAATAGTTATGGACTTAGACACTAATCCAATAGTTTACAATCGTAAACTCATGACCATTTATGTTTATGAGAGTGGTTTAAGGTCCTACAATCATCAAGGAAAGGTTCTGGGTCACAAGCCTTGCATCTAGGAGGGTTGATGGCCAAAATGGCACCCTTTAAGGGGTTTACGGCCATGGGAGATGGCTTGGCCGTAAACTCCATTTGTCCTTGTGTTCTTGATGTTTTCAAGTCTCTAAGCATGAGTCCTAACTAGATATGAAGTATAGGGAAGAGTACTTATGATCTAGAAGTTTGAAATGGTCGATCTTGGCCAAGAACACTAGTGTACGTTCTTGGTGTTCTTGGTGAAAATTGAAGATCTAAACAAACATGATTTTCATGGATGAAATCAATGTATGAAGCTAGTTAATAAGATGTATTAACTAATCAAGGGATAGAACACTTACACTTTTGAAGATCTAAGGTGAAATTTGGATGATAGTTGAGAGAGAATGAGGGAAAATTGGCCAAGGAAAGAAATAAATGGCCAACACTTGAATATATATGGTGAGTTTACGACCCACATGGAGTTTACGGCCATAAAATCCAATGTGGTGGTTGTGAACTCATGGCGTTGGTGATTTAGGCTTGATCATTGTTTAGTGGTTCTAGCTGGTACTTCCTAGCACTTATTCCTTAAGTGCACTAGGCTCAGAACACTCAAACAGGCTCCAAATTGTGCTAAATGTTAGCAGGAGTGAGTCTATCACTGAGTTGAGTTAACTGACTGAGTTTTCAAGGCAAAAATTTTCAGGTTGTCACATTAATCTTGGAGGAAATGGAAGCTTGAGACTCTATATTATCCGATTCAATAGCAATACGAACCTTCTCAAGAGCATCCTTCTCAGTGTGAAGAGAAGTTCCAAGACTTGAAATCACCTTATTCGCTTTGGCAGTGTTTGATTCAAAGGATGTCTGTGTGACAACCCGAAATTTATTCCGTCGCTGTAACCCATTTCAATTAATAGAATATTTTTATTTTCATTATTATTATTAAGATTTCCGTTAACATTTGGGTTAGACAAACCAATTAATGTTTTATTTTATTTTATTTTAGTATCGATATGAAATAAATAAAAACACATGTAATACCCTCAAAAGTATTTGAGAAAAATTTTAGTTTACGACTAAGTCGGGTCACGACCATTTAATCGGGTAAAATTTTAAATTCCGTTTAACGTCAGTATGGGGTGGATCCCCACCTGGCCTCCAACTCAGACCCTATATAAGGGTTGAGTGGCCTTCATTTGAGGCTTTCCCCCACTCCTAAAGCTTTCTCTCTCTACACTCTCTCTCTAGAAGTTGGGTTTGTTCAAGAATCACCTCATTCAAGCTCCAATATTGTAAGTAATCATCCCTAGCTTGTTGTTTAGCTTTGCATTCATACAAACCCGGGATTTAATCACCCAAACACCTTAAAAACCCGAGTTTATGGTTTGGGAACACCTCCCAAAACCGTAAACTCCCATAAGGTGGTTTTGAAGCCCCAAAATCCCTCCAAAACCCTTCTAATGCTCATCTTTGACTTAGAAACTTACATGCATGAAGTTAGAAACCCAAAATCGTGCCTTTAGGAGTGTAAACATGAGTTTACGGTCCATGAATATTCATGAACCGTAAACACCAAAACCGTAATCACCATAAAGGGTGTTTTGGTGTCCCTAACTCCTTCCTTGGCATGTTAAATGGACTAGAAACTTGTATGATTGAGCTTAGGATCACAAAACATGAGGGGAATAGTGTGCCAAAGGGTTTACAGCCGTAAACCCTAGTGTTTACGACCGTAAAATCCCAAGGAGTGGTCCAAGGACCGCAAACTCCAAGGGAGTGCCCCTTTTGAACCCTAACCACTTCCCAAGGCATGGATTTAACCTTAGAACCCTTTTTAGTGATGCAAGAGACCATAAAACACACAAATACACTCCTACCATGAGTTTACGGCCGTAAACTCATGGGGGAATTGGTCCCTCAACCATAAACTCACCTAGGGTGAGTATTTGAGGAGTAAACTCCATAGTGGGGCCTTACACTCCTTCCTTGCAACTTAATAGCCTCCTAATACTTGACCAAAGCATTTTTCTTCGCATTGGGATGTATATACTTGTTTAATTAGTGTTTACTCACTAATTACATGTAAACATATGTCTTCATACGTTTCTAGGGTCATAGAGTGTGTTCAAGTGTTCACTTGACACCTAGCATCCTACTTGACATTCCATCCACTCCACTCGCTGCAGGTGAGTTCATACCCCTTAATTAACCTTTTAAATGTTTTTATGGGGAGGGGGGAATACAAGTTGAATCCAATAATTATTAGTATCAATCACATGTGATTTGTAACTTACAATCAAAAAGGGATTTCTATACTTTTAACTGTTTGCCTTCAAAAGCTGTTTTCAATGTTATTCAAACTCATTTTTCTGTAAATTTGTTATAAAAACTATTTTCAAACTCTTTTAAACTTTTTATGTTTCTAAAATATATCCACACCAATATATTTATATAAGTAAGACTTGAAGGACTTAGGACTGATAGCTCGCCTTATTACATGTTCTTGTTTGATTTGGGTCTTGAGGATATTGTTATCTGTCCGACTGTCGTTGAATTCTTAGTTATATATTGTATATATTTGTGTTGGATATGAATGCCTTCGTTTACTCCAATATTTATGAGTATCCAAGAACGACTGCAACGTGTCAGTTAACTATAATAGGTATAGTTAAGATTTACCACTCCTCGCTACCATTACTATGATACTTACTACCGTTAGTGCTATTATGAGTCGCTACATGTTAAGTACTATACTGGAAGAATACTATATGCTATAACAAAAGAATACTAAATACATTATATCGAGAAGTATACTATACACTAATACAAGAGAACATACTAATAGAGAATGTGATGCAATATTTCTACATACGACACTTTACTACGCCTCTACCGTGTAACCTTAGTCTCCTGGAGGGAGAGCGGACACTATGTGTATAGATCTATACAGGGTGGACACTTACACATCCCGACTGCTAGCTATAGTCCGAGCCGACTAGGCCCAGGGATGATAACATGCAACCACACTACATATGACCTGGAGGGTCATGATTCATTTAATCGCCTATCCGCATGGTTACATACTTATTCACATTTGCAACCCTAATCTAACAAATTACGAATGGTAGGTAAAGTAGACTCCCCAAGGTGTATTAAATACATATCGCTACCTAGAGTCTACGGTTAATTACCATCCAATCAGCAGTATCACTGATAGAATAATACATTATCTTCCCATTTACTTTGTACAAATAAAGTCCAAATTATATTTTTATAATTATGATCCTAATTGGGAAAACTTTTACACACTCAAAGGATCAAACTTACAAGTAACCAAGTCTTGGCAGAAAACTACTTTTATTAGAAAATGTAGGATTTTCTAGAGATTCACACTATTTCCAAACTTAATAAAAACTTTCATGTTATACGATTGTAAACATTTTTATATGAACAATGCCACTAAATTCATATGAACTCACCAGCTTTATGCTGATACTCGTTTTCAAAATAACTTGTATTCTCAAGTCGGCAATAGACAGGTACAGATGCAGTTTTTGAGAAGACGGAGCGCATGCAAGACTCGTCTTTATTTTTTATTATACTTTTGGTGTCTAACAAACTGTACAGAACATGCTTGTATTACAATTACTATATTAATGCAATGGATGTTGTGGCTTGTTTTTACTATTATCCATTGTTATGATACTGTACATGACGTCCTCCACCCCAGAACATATTCCGCCGTTCTCGGTTTTGGGGTGTGACAGTCTGGAAATTACCCATAAAGGCTTGAGCATCAGAAAGTAGTTTTTCGACTTTTTCGGTCATCTCCTTGCATGTCTTTTCAGAATCTGCAATTGCTTGGTTTACAATAGATATATTGGCAGCATGGTCCTTATTAAGGGTTTCCATAAGAGCTTTGATAGAGGCCTGAGAGTACACATCAGTGGATGAGGCTTTGGTGGACTCTATTAATGAATCCAACTTGGAATTCAACTCCTTGAACTGCTTTGTGGTTATGGTAGCATCATCTTCGTCACTCTCTGGTTAGACATTAAAAGGACTAAAATGAAAAGCCTCAAAAGTGTCCCAGTCATCACCAAATACGGTATCTGGATAATCTTGAAGAAGTGGTGAGTTGGGAGTGGACTTTGTACCAATAGAAAAACCAGAAGCCCTTACCCCCATATCAGATACGTTGGTAGTGACTGGTGGCGAACTGGTGGTTATTCTAGTGGTTGTTGTTGAGTATGTGAAGAGAGGAGTAGATAACGAAACTTAATCTTAATATTGTGAAACACCCATACAAACGTTTGGGCAAGGTGTAACATCCCAAAATTCAGGTAAAGCTATTTAACCCTACCATTTTGTCAAGTTGTCAAGATTGGTCCGTTGAGAGAGTTCTTGTAGCAAATGAGTACGTTGGTCGTACTCATGCGCTTAATTTGGATGCGAAATCGCCTGGGTATGCAGGGCGTACCCAGGGTTACGCTGGGCGTAAAGGGTCCATAAAGTCACCAACTTTATGGATTAAGAGGCTTAGAAATGGTCAGATCTAGAAGTTGGACCTGGGTCTTAACTATTTAAGACCTCAAGAGCTTAGAGTCTGAAACTGGGAGTTACGCGAGACGTAATCCCAGTACGCGCGACGTAAGGGGTCGCGCACCTCGTTTCTGTGAGGAAACCGGGTACGCCTAGCGAACATGTTTGGTACGCGCAACGTAACCCGGAGAGTTGACTTTTGTTGACCTTTAGGGTTCGGTCAACTTTAGGGTCTTTGAGCTATGAGAGGGGTAAATGGTCTTTTACCCTTCTAAGAGTACTAGGAGTGGGAATAGTCTAGCCTTGAGAGATGTATTGATTTAGAGTGTTTATTTCATATGACTAGGCAGAGGCTAGACCAGATTTTCACAGAGTTCGAGATTACCGAGTTACCATAGGTGAGTCTTCTCACTATACTTTACCTAGAGTGGTAATTAGAGTTATGTGACAGAGTATTTTGTATGCTTTTGCATGATGTGATTTCTATGTGATTTATGCTATGGATGTATCAGAGTTTACAGAGTTAGGACCGGAAGGTCCACAGAGTTAGGGCCAGAGGGCCCACAAAGTTATGGAACTGGAGGGTCCCACTGAGACACATTGACCAGAGGGTCAAACAGAGTTATATCCTCGAGTGGCTAATATGTGTTATGTGTGGTATTTTGGGGAACTCACTAACCATTTATGCTTACAGTGTTCTGTTATGTGTTTCAGGTACCAGTGAGGATCGCGGGAAGGCGCCAGCTTGATCAGTACACACATGAGGAGCTTTTACATATTATGATCTTGGGATGTGATGTTATGAATTGATTATGTGATACAATGATATTTTTATAACAATTATGAATGAAAGTGTGTTTTTAAAATGTGAAAAATTATTTGAAAATTTGGGTGTTACAAGTTGGTATTAGAGCCTTGGTTTGAGGGATTCGGGTGCACCTTCGGGCGTATCTGAACTCAAACTGAGGATTTAAGGGATTTTCAAAATAAAATTCACAAAATTTTCTCAAGGGTAAAAAGTTTTTGAAAGAGCAGAGCAGAGCAGTGTGTACGATCAGCCAGCGCCCGAACGGTGATTTCCCAAAATACCCTTACATTATGAGTTATGAGATATGTTATGATATGATATGCATGCTAGCGTAGGCTAGGTATTCTTATTAGGACTAGAGAGGCCTGATTTGTGATGTCTTAGCCTAGGGATTTTGCTGCTAGGAGATGCTTGAGAGTGAATAGATAGTAGCGAGGAGCTTATGAGAGATCTGCTAAAGAGTAGACTATGTATAGAGAGAGTAGAGTACTTGGGAATTGGGATCCTAGGAGGAGGACTTGGGGTGAATATTGATGCGGTGTGGACAGTAGTATTCGGCCCGTAGTACCGAAGGCACCGGATCAGTGCGCAGCCCATGTAAGAATCTTTGGGGTACCAGGGATCAAGTAGGAATGGGATATCGAGTGTGTGTACACTCGAGCGAGTCTCTGATACCTTGTGTTGTATTTTAGAGAGACATCATGGTTGGGACACGCCACAGGCCAGGGACTACCGTGGGGGGTGTGAGCAATGAGGAGCTCTGCCAGATGATTCATGATGAGGAGGATGCGGCCATTCGCGCTAAGATTCCAGAGATGTTCGGGTCTATCAAGACCACACTGATTGAGACTTTTGATGAGCAGTATGCTGCTCTTACTGATGCTGCTGTTGCTGCAGCCAGGCTGCAGGGGGTGACGCGTTGCTATACCGGGAGTTCAGCAACACGAAGCCACCAGAGTTTGATGGGACTCAGGATCCAATAGCCGTGATGAGGTGGATCTCTGAAATTGAGGGGTGCTTCTACACATGTTCATGTCTGGAGCATTTGAGGGTACGGTTCGCTTTGAACCAGCTTTGCTTGGGAGTCAAGGACTAGTGGAAGTTTGTGACAACACACTTCAGTTTTGCAGAGCTCGCTGCTGTGACCTGGGAGAGGTTCACCATTATGTTTCGAGATGAGTACGTTCCCCCGATGGAAAGGAGCATTTGGCCCAGGAGTTTCTGACCCTCAAGCATGGTACCGAGTCTGTTACAGTGATCACCAGGATGTTTCATGAGAGGGCGATGTTCTGCCCTGAGCACGTGTCTTCCGAGCATGCACGCATGATCAGATATTTGAGTATTTTGAGGAGAGACATCCGCGAGTTCGTCGCGAACTCGACATACCGAAAATTTTCTGAGCTTCAGGAAAATACCTGGAAGAGGGGGATTGAGCTAGAGACTTATACCAGGGAGGAGGCAAAGTCTCAGGGGAGGGATCGGCAACCGGCATAGTCCCAGCCGGCTGCCAAGCGGGCTAAGCCCACCGATTCGAGATCAGGGAACTAGAAGGGCTGCACTTGTAGAAAGTGCGGAAAGAGTCATGAGGGGGTGTGCAGAGCAGGGTCTTGCTACAAGTGTGGCAACGAGGGGCACATGCCCAAGGATTGCCCCAAGGGGTTTACAGTTTGTTTTCACTGCAACCAGACCAGACACCGGAAGGCCGAGTGTCCACAGTTACGAGGGTCAGCTCAGGGAGCTTCTCAGGGATCTGTCCCTGTTGCTATTAGAGCTACGGAGAGTCGGCCGGTGAAGGCCGAAGAACTGAAGGCTCACGTGAGAGCCTTCCAGTTGACAGCGGAGGAGGTCCGCACAACACCCGATGTTGTGGCTGGTATGTATTCTTTCATCTGTTTATTTTAGAGTTTGTGGTGTTATGCTTATATTGTGATATGCGTAGGTACATTTCTTGTATTTTCTATACCTCTTTGGTGTTATTTGACTCATGTATGAGTCGGTCTTTTGTGTCGTTAGCCTTTAGTCAGCACATCAGTATTCGTCGAGAGGCATTGAGTCGACCTTTGCGAGTTTCCATAACTGACGAGAGAGCAGTCTATGCCACTGATGTGATTCGAGGATGTGTACTCGAGATATTCGGTGTTAAGTTTCCACTTGATTTGGTCCTGATTTCTATGGGAGATGTATGTGTCATCATGGGCATAGACTGGTTGAGCAGATTTGGAGCGGTTATCGACTGCGAGCGAAAGCTGGTGACCATACGAGACACTAGTGGGGGAGTTCTTACGGTTTATGGCGAGGGTACCCGTTCTGGGTCATCATTTTATTCAGCCGTGAGAGCAAGGCAGAGTTACAGCAGGGCTGTAGTGGGTTTGTGGCTTATGTGATGGATACGAGGGTAGGTGCAGAGAGACCAAGGTCGGTCGATAAGGTCCCGATAGTACGTGAGTTCCCGAATGTTTTCCCCGAGGAGTTGTCGAGTGTGCCTACCGAGAGGCAGGTGGACTTCCGTATCGATTTGGTTCCGGGGGCAACGCCTATCGCCAATGCGCCCTATTTCCTTACACCTCCAGAGATGCAGGAGTTATCCTCGCAGCTTCAGGAGCTGCTGGGAAAGGGATTTATACGGCCGAGTCGCTCGCCGTGGGGAGTACTTATCCTTTTTGTCAAGAAAAAGGATGGTTCACACCGGATGTGCATTGATAACCGGGAGTTGAACAAGCTGACGGTCAAGAATCGTTACCCCTTACCGAGGATCGACGATTTGTTCGATCAGTTGCAAGGAGCGTCTTGGTTCTCCAAGATTGATTTGAGGTCTCGATATCATCAGATGAGGGTGCGTGATGAGGATATCCAGAAGACAGCGTTCAGGACTCGTTACAGGCATTACAAGTTCGTGGTGATGCCTTTCGGGCTCACCAATGCATCGACAGCGTTCATGGATCTCATGAACAGGGTGTGCAGGCCGATGTTGGATCGTTCGGTGATCATGTTCATTGATGATATATTGGAGTATTCGAGATCCAGAGAGTAGCATGAGGAGCATTTTAGGGAGATCCTCAGAGTTCTGAGATCGGAGAGTCTTTACGCCAAATTCTCCAAGTGCGATTTCTGGTTACGAGAGGTCCAGTTTCTAGGACACCTCATCAACCAGAATGGGATATTGGTCGATCCGGCCAAGATTGAGGCGGTGATGAGTTGGGAGGTGCCGAGATCCCCTTCGGAGATCAAGAGTTTCCTGGGGTTGGCTGGTTAATATCAGAGATTCATCCAAGATTTCTCTAGGATTTCCGTTCCTCTCACCAGACTGACCCGAAAGGGCGTGGCTTTCAGTTGGGGCCCGGAGCAGCAGGCCTCATTCGAGACACATCGCCAGAGATTCTACGAAGCCCTAGTGTTGGCCCTTCCGGAGGGAATGGAGGACTTTGTGGTATATTGTGACGCGTCGATATCGGGACTGGGTGCAGTGCTGATGCAGAGAGGGCATGTGATGCATGCGCATCGACACAACTGAAGCCTTATGAGATGAGGTATCCTACTCACGATCTGGAGTTGGGGGCTGTGGTGTTCGCCCTCAAGATCTGGCATCACTATTTATATGGGGTTCGGTGTACCATATACATGGACCACAAGAGCTTGAAGTATCTGATGGATCAGCCCAACCTGAACATGCGTCAGAAGAGATGGTTGGATGTGGTAAAGGATTATGAGTGTGAGATCCTGTACCACCCAGGCAAGGCTAACGTGGTAGCCGATGCCTTGAGTCGCAGGGCAGAGAGTGCCCCTTTGCGAGATGTTTATCTGAGGTTGACAGTGATGACTCCGGTGTTGGACAACATTCGGGAGGCCCAGGTAGAGGCCATGAGACCGGAGAACCGCAAGTGAGAGTGGGTGATTGGACATATATATGAGTTCATTGCCGATAGTCGGGGGCTTATGACCTTACAGGGCCGGATTTAGGTTCCATTTGAGGGCGGGTCACGTGCCATTTTGATGGAGGAGGCGCACAGGTCGAGGTTTTCGATCCATCCCGGGGCCACTAAGATGTATTTGGACCTGAAAAGAGACTATTGGTGGCCCTGTATGAAGAGGGATGTGGCATGGTTTGTAGAGAGGTGCTTTACCTGTTGCAGGGTTAAGGCCTAGCACCAGTGTCCACGTGGCAAGTTGCATCCGCTTGAGGTTCCCCATTGGAAGTGGGAACAAATTTCCATGAATTTTATCACCAAATTGCCGAGGAATACGAGAGGTGTCGATGCAATTTGGGTGATCGTTGACCGGCTGACAAAGAGTGCTCATTTTCTTGCTATCAGTGAGAGCTCTTCTGTGGAGAGGCTGGCAGAGGTGTATGCGAGGGAGGTGGTATTGCGGCATGGTGTACCGATCTCGATTGTATCAGATCGAGATGTGCGTTTCACTTCCAGGTTCTGGAAGAAGTTGCATGAGGAGTTGGGTACTAGGCTGCATTTCAGTACCGCTTACCACCCACAGACGGACGGACATAGTGAGCGGACGATTCAGACGCTCGAGGACATGCTTCGGGCATGTGGGTTGGAATTCAGAGGGAGTTGGGACACGTATCTGCCTTTGGCTGAGTTTTCCTATAACAACAGCCACCATTCGAGCATTGGTATGCCTCCCTTTGAGTTGTTGTATAGGAGGAGGTGTCGGACTCCCATCTGTTGGGGAGAGGTAGGGAAACGAGTGATAGGCAACACTGAGATAGTGCTTCAGACAACAGAGCAGATACAGCAGGTTAGGCAGAGGTTGCTGACGGCCTAGAGTTGCCAGAAGAGTTACGCGGATAGGCGTCGATCCGAGCTCGAGTTTCAGGTTGGAGATTTTGTACTCCTGAAAGTGTCTCCTTGTAAAGGAGTGATCCGATTCAGGAAAAGGGGCAAGTTGGGGCCCCGGTACATTGGACCATTCAGGGTGATCGCGAGGGTGGGCAGGGTAGCATATCGATTGGAGCTACCTGCAGAATTGAGCCAGATTCATGATACCTTCCACGTGTCTAAGCTGAGGAAGTGTATAGCCGACGAGTCGGCAGTGGTGCCATTGGAGGATATTCAGGTGGACGCAGGGCTGAATTATGTTGAGAGACTGATCGCGATCTTGGACCGGAAGGTCAAGGTTCTGTGGAACAAGGAGGTGCCTCTGGTTCAGGTCCAGTGGTAGCATCGGAGGGGGTCCGAGCTGACTCGGGAGACGGAGTCAGAGATGCGGGAGCAGCATCCGAAGTTGTTTTCGGCATGAGACTTCGAGGGCGAAGTCCGGTTCTATTGGGGGAGACTTGTAACATCCTGAAATTCAGGTAAAGCTATTTAACCCTTCCATTTTGTCAAGTTGTCAAGATTGGTCCCTTGAGAGAGTTCTTGTAGCAAATGAGTATGCTGGGCGTACTGGGGAATATGCTGCGCGTACTTATGCGCTTAATTTGGACGCAGACTCGCCTGGTTACGCTAGGCGTACCCAGGGTTACGTTGGGCGTAACGGTTCTAGATGCAAACCCTAAATGGTTGGCTTGTGCACTATTTAAAGGATGCTAAGGCTCATTTCTCAGCCTCCATATCAGAGAGTGAAACACTAAGAGAGAGCCTTTCATCGTCCTTAGCTTGAGTGTGTGTGTTTTGGAGCTAAAAGTGTCTTTGTGTGTTAGTGAAGAGCAAGGAGAAGAGCTTGTGGAGGCTAGGGCTTGAAGTGCAAGTTTGAATCTGAGATCTTCAGAGAAAGGAGCTTCATCTAGAGGTATAAAGTTCAAAACTTTACTCTTTATTTGGTTTAATGTTGCATGGAACATTTCTAGGGTTAAAATTCCCAAAGGTGGAGACTTTATGAGTCTAATGTACTCCATGAACCTAGATCTGTCCCATTTCAGTGATATTTGTGTTATAGATCCATAAAAATTCCATCTTGGTCATTGTTATGAGGTCATGCTTGAGTTATGAGCTTTCTAGAGTTGGGAAATGGAATGTTATGGGCGTTAGTGACTTGTCCAGCCATGCAAAGGCTTAAAGTCACCAACTTTATGGATTAAGAGGCTTAGAAATGGTCAGATCTAGAAGTTGGACGTGGGTCTTAACTGTTTAAGACCTCAAGAGCTTAGAGTCTGAAACTGGGAGTTACGCGGGGCGTAAGCGGTCGCGCACCTCGTTTCTGTGAGGACGCCGGGTACGCCTAGCGAACATGTTTGGTACGCGCAACGTAACCCGGAGAGTTGACTTTTGTTGACTTTTAGGGTTCGGTCAACTTTAGGGTCCTTGAGCCATGAGAGGGGTAAATGGTCTTTTACCCTTCTGAGAGTACTAATAGTGGGAATAGTCTAGCCTTGAGAGATGTATTGATTTAGAGTGTTTATTTCATATGACTAGGCGGAGGCTAGACCAGATTTTCACAGAGTTCGAGATTACTGAGTTACCCGAGGTGAGTCTTCTCACTATACTTTACCTAGAGCGGTAATTAGAATTATGTGACAGAGTATTTTGTATGCTTTTCCATGATGTGATTTCTATGTGATTTATGCTATGTATGTATCAGAGTTTACAGAGTTAGGACCGGAAGGTCCATAAAGTTAGGGCCAGAGGGCCCAAAGAGTTATAGGACTGGAGGGTCCCACTGAGTCAAACCGAGTTATAGCCTCGAGTGGCTAATATGTGTTGTGTGTGGTATTTTTGGGAACTCACTAAGTATTTATGCTTACAGTGTTGTGTTATGTATTTCAGGTACCAGTGAGGATTGTGGGAAGACGTCGGCTTGATCAGTACACACATGAGGAGCTTTTACATATTATGATCTTGGGATGTGATGTTATGAATTGATTATGTGATACAATGATATTTTTATAACAATTATGAATGAAAGTGTGTTTTTAAAATGTGAAAAATTATTTGAAAATTTGGGTGTTACACAAGGAGCAATTTGAAATTGGTGTTGTTGTAGTAGTGGGTGAAGGAGGAGTAAAATCCTGAAAGAAATCATCTGAATTTGGAACTGAAGTTGGTATAGAAAAGGATACCTCAGGATTCGTAGTTATAGGCTCCAAAACCATTGGTTGCGAAGACACACCTTTATCATCAGTTTTGACGCTGGTCTTGCTCAAATCTACTAACATAAGAGATCATACAAGACTCTAAGACCTCCTCATCGCTTGCTGAAGGAGTTGGTGGTTTGCAAACGACTTTCTTTTTCTTCTTTGGAGTCTGAGGAGGTTCGGATGGTCCAGCCTTCGCCTTTCGCTTTTCCCTCTTTCTTAGGTTTGTCAACCTTGCCAAAACTTGTCGTATTGCAGCAATCATTAGACGAATACCCTGAAGCCGGTTGGCTACGATAGGCTTGGATTACTACATGGTCACCCGATACATTTCGAAGCATTGCTTCCAGAAGTGATCCAATAAATGCAAACTTTGAACTGTCAGACAAAATAATGTTTGAAGTGTGAAAAATCGGAATTGCAACAATAATGGATCCCTCGATAACTGGAATGTTGAGGCGATCAATGGCTCTTTGAACAACAATCGACCAAAAGCGTGCGCAACATATTCCATTATGCCTTGTAACTGAAAGAGTACTCTGGACAAGTTGATCCCAAAGCACTGATCTATAGTCCAAGTTAACTCCCGAATAAACACCATAGAGAATTATGAGAAAAGTCTTATTTGCACTGTCTGACCCTGTTACCCTCTCCGAGAAGCTCTTGAAAATTAGGGTAAACATCCCATTCCACACTGGAGGCAAGTTAGGCTTCTTGAACTTAGAGACAACAGATAGATATTCACAATAACCCATATTGTAGAACATTTCCAGTAGAGTGGAATTGGGGATGTACTCTGTTTTGGTCAAAAATTATAGAAGCGCTAATCAACCAAATTTAATGAGAGGTTGTGATGTTCAGATTGTGTAAGAACAAATGGTAAAAGAAAGTGACACAATGGTTTAAAAGGAGCGCCCTTTTTTTTGGTAATGATGCAAATTTAGTGACAGGGCCGGTCTATTAAGTCGTCACTAATTTTTGGTAATGATGCAAATTTAGTGACAGGGGCGGTCCAAATGTATATGGGGCCCGGGGCGAAAAGAAAAAAATGCCCACTAAAGACAAATATAATAAAGATTCAAAAAAATATCATTTATTCTTCACTATAAATGAGTTCAATTAGCAATAACAAGCAAGCCAAATTGTTTATCTATTGAGCTTGTTTGAGTTTGAACCAACTTTAGCCCTTAAAAAGTATTTAGGTAATAATATATATATATATATATATATATATATATATATATATATATATATATATATATATATATACACACACTACATAGCCCAAAAATTTTGGGCTCCTGGAGACGTGGGCCCTGGGCGGTCGCCCGGATTGCCTACCGTCTGGACCGACCTTGTTTAGTGACCAGTTCTACAATGGTCGTCACTACCCGGTCACTAAAATGTATAATAAAATTAAAATATATTTTTTAACATCAAAATAAGTATTAATGACTAAAAATAATTGTCACTGCATGGAAGCCTAATGACCAAAAGTTATCGTCACTTGTGTTGGAGGTTTAGTGACCAAAAATAAGGGTCACTATATACTTTTAGTTATTTGAGTCGACCTAAGTATAACATGGAAAAATGCAAAAAAAAAAAAAAAAAAAATATCAAAAATGTCCGTCCCAAGGAGAAAAAAAAAACTTAAATATTGTAGGGATAAAAAATTCATAAATGGAAAAAATGGAAAAAGTCAATGCAAGTCATCAACCGATAAGGGTGAAAATGTGACTTACCCTAAAGTATATCATGAAATTAGTAGCCTTGGGCAAGTATTTTGAATGGGAGGATGGAAACAACCGTATGAGTGACGGAGTACCAAAACACGTAGACCCTCGCTCATACAAAAAGATACAAAAATATTTATATGACAAAATTGCAAAAATGGTCTCTATGGTATGTAATTTTTTGGATGTTTTAGTCCAACCACGATTTTTTTGGATTGGTGGTCCTTTTGAAGTAGTTTCTTTGGGTTTTTGGTCCCTCGGTAAACTGAAATGACTATTATACCCTTCTCATATATTTTTTATGCATTTTCTATTTAATTTAAATGAAAAATAAAATAATTAACTAATTTGGGGCCCATATATATATATCATCAAAAACCCAGCATTCCAATTCATGTCTGAGTTCATGTTCTTGATTTCTAGGAAGCCCACCATTCCAAAAATAAAAAACGGATACCCAATTTCAAAAAGATATACATTTCAAGAAATAATAACAAAAAAAAAAACATAAATCAAATGTGTGTTTTTCAGGAAACCATTTTTCTGTTTGCTCTTCAACCCAATCAAATATCCAAATGCTCATCTCTGAGTTTATGTTCTTCATTTTTATGAAATCCATCATTACGGAAATCAAAAATCAAAACCCAAATTCAAAAAACCATTTCATAAATCGATCAAAAAATGAATCCGAGGCTACAAACACACACCCATAGACACATACACCTAAATGTTAGGTCGCTCGACGAAAATAGGGACGAGAGATTTGGATCGTATAAGAAGAAGACACACAAAAACACACATCAGCTTCGACGTCTCTCCTTTTATCTTTCTTCTTCTCAGTCACAAACCCAAACACCTCATCGAGAGTGGCATGTCCGAATTGAGAGCCAATATTCTTCTCCAAAATCGATTTACAATCTTCGATTTTTTTCTCTCACATCAAATCCATTGTGTATTTTGTTTTTTTAATTTTTATGTGTGTTTATGGTTGGGGAAGAAGAAGTGGGAGAGAGAGAGAGAGAGAGAGAGAGAGAGAGAGAGAGAGAGAGAGAGAGAGAGAGAATATGGGCCCCTATTATTATTATTATTATTATTATTTTATATATATATATATATATATATATATATATATATATTAGGGCAATTTAGTAATTTCAGTTTACCGAGGGATCAAAAACCTAACGAAGCTACCTCAACAGAACCATCAATCCAAAAAAGTAATGATTTGGACTAAAACCCCAAATAAATGCATACTATAGGGAATATTTTTGCAATTTTGTCAATTTATATATCTCTCTTATTTCCTTATTTTGTTTCGTACCCCCAATATCTAGGCCTGGCAATGAAACGGGTTTTGACCCTGATCCGATCCAAACCCTTAACAATTATACGGGTTTGGAGCATCATTTTTTATTCGTTAACCCGTTAACGACCCGTACCCGCTAACCCTTTTATTAAAAGGGTCGGGTATGGGTCATCACCGATCCGCTCCGTTTATAACCCGCCCCATATAAATTTTAGAATTATACATTTATATTTTATATTGCCTAAAGTTTACATTAAATACAAATCAGAAGTCCAAAGAGAAAAGGCCAAAGACTAAACTGTTTTTACATAGGACTCGATGACTCAACTTCTATACTTCCAGTCTTCTCCTAAGAGTCATAATTTCTTTTCATTTATATTGCATCATGTAATTACCAATTTCATTTATAAATCAATAAGGTCATTTATCATTCGGAAGAAAGTTTGTAATTGCTATTCTCTATCAATGTAATCGACGGTCAAAAACCAATCAGAGATAACTAAAATAATGATTTTAATTCCAATAGAAAGTCTTCGAGTACATAATGTGTTTTCTAAATCAACACTTAGTTTTATTTAATAAATGTGATTTTCTGATTTAAGTAAAATGTGTTTGATTATTCAAAAAACTACGGGTTACAGGGCGGGTTTGGATATCTGCTGATTCGATGGATAAGGGTATGGGTTTGATTATTCAAAACCCTGCGGGTTATGGAGCGGGTTTGGATCGGATTTTGAAATTTGTTAAAAGGGTTTGGATCAAGTTCGATTCACTCCAAACCCGCCCCATTGCCAGGCCTACCAATATCTCCCATCTTTTCACCTTATCCTCCACCATATCCAAGTGCGTGTTTGGCACGGAGCTTTTGGAAGCATTTGGGAGCTTCTAGCTTTTAGCTTTTGACAAAACACTCTAGTTTAAACAAAAAACTTCGTTTGGCAGTACGAGCGTTTAGCTTTTAGTTTTAACAAAACGCTCTGATTCTAAAAGCTACTTCATGTAGCTTTTAACAAACACGCCACAAGCCATAAACCTTCCCCAAGCTATTCGCTACTCGCTTCCAGCTAACAACTACTTTTGCCAAACACGCCACAAGCCATAAACCTTCCCCAATCTCCAATTCATCATCTCCAAAGCCAATTTCTACTACCTAGGTTTTTTGTGTCAGCCGTGACTTTCAAGGATTCGGGAAACGACAACTTCGACGACCAACATTGGCTACATCCATGTCATTGAGCACGTCATCAACAATGGTGCTTTGGCGAAGGCATCCTCAACGAACATCAAGGAGTGTCTTTTTTCGATGCGTTGCAAATCTGGTGAATTTTTTAGTATAGATCTACTTTTACGGGGTTTTGATTTCGAAGAATTCACCAAAAAACTCCCACTGTTGATTTACTTTTCTCTCATGTAAGTATTTCTATTAGCTTATAACTTATGCAAACAATTACATCAACATGGAAATAGCTCTCTTCTAGAAGTTCACTTGACCCTAGGTGCTGGTTTCAGGTAAATTCTTGTTTCTTCTAATCATATACACTATTAGATGACGAAATTGAATTTATTAGTGCTTAATGAGGGTTTAAAGTTCCTGAAAATTGATGACAATTAAGACCATCTCCAACCCATCTTTATTTTTTCCCCCATAAATGGAGTAAAAAATGGGGTAAATAGTGTTTAATCTCCAACCCTAATCTATTTTCTACTTCATTTTTTACCAAAAAAATATATTCCTAGAATATTCCATTTTTATAACTTATATATATTGTCAAATACACCCCTCTTCTAATTATATTTTAACAAATACTATATATTATATTTTTTCATTACAAAAATATTATAAATTAAATTATCATAAATAAAATGCTTATATATAATAAATTTAAATTAATTATTACTTTCTTATAAATAATTATTAAATAAATAAGATTATATTTATAATAAATATACCAAGATCACGATCATAATTGATTACTATATTTTATAAACTATGTTACCGTATTTTAAGTCTTTAGTATATATTTAATTTTTTATATGAATTCGATAGATAAATATTAAACTTTATATTAATGATTACATAATATAAATTAGTATATAATATGATATTACAAATATTAAATATTACATTTAAATTATAATGAATAGAAAAGAATAAACTAAAAATGTATAAAATAAAAATGAGAGAGACTAAAATTAGCAACCGAAACTTCAACTCCATTTTTGGATATATGAATAGTATAACCCCAAATATGGGGTTATAGTATTCATATGTCCAAAAATGGAGATGAAAATGGGGTAGGGTTGGAGGAGAATGGGGAAGAAATTGGGGAAAATGGAGTTTGGGGGTGGGTTATAGATGCCCTAATTGAATACGTAGTTAGGGTTTATCAAAGTAAGTATATATAAACCAAAATATAGATCGGAACAAGTTGTTATATCTCTTTGAGTGTTTCGGCGTGCCCTGAAATTGAAAATGAGTTTAGACTCTAGAGTGTATATATGATACTTATTGTTTATAGTATGGCTGAAAGTGGGTCCAAACCCGAACCGGATGAACCCGGACCCGGAAAACCCGGAACCGTTTAACGAGATTTTTTAGAACTGAAAACCGAACCGGTATACAGGAACCGGTTCCGGTTCGGTTCCGGGTACGGTACCCGGTAAAGTGGGTCTAGAACCGAAAAATAGGAAAATGGTTAAGGTGGAAGTAAAATAGGTTTAGAACCGGAAAGCCCGGATTTAAGTTATTGACGACATTGATTTTTTTAAAAAAAAGTAACGTGATATAACAAAGTTGGTTTAATATTATTGTGAAATATGAGCTTTTAGTTATGTGATTTTAATATATAGTGTACGCTCATAGGGATGAGTTAATTGTAACATGATTAGAGGTTCTAATAAAAAAATAGTTAGAAAAATTAAACAACAAAATGAATATATAACCTTTTGTAAAAGATCCACAATAAATAGGCTAAAAGCTTATAGAAATTTAACCCATTAAGCCAACAAAACAAGTTGATACTAAAAATAATAAAACTTTCGATTTCACTCTTTTTGATCAAATACACTATTATATAGTCAAATTCACTCAAATCGAACACCATAACTTATTACAGTATAATGTATTTAAACGATTGCATAAGCCAATTTTTCAAAATTTCCTACAAATGACGAAATCACCCTTTTTAATTAAACCATTCTTTAACATATAAAACCAAACTTATAATCATTTATCTAATATTAATATTACATATAAATTATGGTTCTTACAAATAAAGTTCATCAGAGAGGGGAATGGGAGATAAGCTGAGATTTTGTTAGATGAATGTCATGCTTTATGAGTTTTCCATTACTTCAATGTTTTCTCTTTATTATTATTATTATTATTATTATTATTATTATTATTATTATGAGAGCTCATATGCAAATTGAGATTATGATAAACAACCATCTCTAATCCTACATCCATTTTCTTTAGATAAAAAATGTATAAATAATATTTCATCTTTAACCGACACTATTTTTTATACAAATTTCTATACCAAAAATATATTCCTAGTATATTCATTTTTTAAAACTTATATAGATTATGATAAAATACACATCAACTTATAAGCTTTTTTACATAGTTATTTATATTTCCTATATAAAAACTTTATAAAACGTACAAAAATCGGCTCTGGTCCATTAAACCCGGTTCCGGTTTTTTTACATATCCAGTTCCAAAAACCCAGTTCCAGTTTTTTTACACGGAATACCCGGACCCATTGGACCCGTACCCGAAATACCCGGAACCCGGATATTACTAAATTTGGAACCCAATACCCGGACCATTTAAACATTTTCCGGTTATACCGGTTCCAATTCCGGTCCGATTCCGGTTCCGGTCCGGTTTTTCGGTTTTATAACTCATCCCTAGTTTATAGTAATGGAAGAAGGAGGATTCAGAGGAATACGGAAGTCCAACTGTTTTAACATCAGCAATTGCAGATACTATAAATCATGAACAAAAGCTCTATTAAACTGTTGTCTCTTCTAAACCGATTGTTATGAGATCTGAATATGCCCATTCCCCTAATCTCACCATCATTAATACTCTAGGATATGTTCTTAAGGTACTTTATTTCACACTCTAGTGTACTCATGAATATTTGTAGTAATCTGAAGTCTGAACTACATTTGGCAGGCTAAATATGGTGAACTTAATACCACCCGAGAAGAAATTTTGTCAATGGCGAAATATTTAGCCAGTACACCACACCATATCCTTGTATTCCTTCAACAACGTAGTGTGGAGTGGTGCACATCTTTATGATTGGATGCCAATCAAGACATTATGCAACCTTTGGAATGACATTAGTTGTCTACAAATTTGATAATTACCTTAAGGAGTTTACTAATAGGTGGGGGGTGGACAGGTGCTTAAGTGCAAGTGGTTACCAAAATAAGAACCATAGTTTCCAATGAAGAATTTCTTAGGAAAATCTCACAAGTGCACACATATGTTTGATGCCATTTACCACTAGTGATTATCCTTCTATAAACGAGAAAGGAGTTTCAAATGGAAAAGCTGGGATGCCTAATACATATATTGTAAGTGCATTTTTCTTATCCTCTTCATGTTATTTTATTTCATTAAATTGGTATCTTCATTTTTTCTTTCTAAAATGATTATAGGGGTGGTGGATATGCCCATTTGAAACAAAGTTTTATTGGATCTAATTTGTTCTGTATACAGCAACCACCATCTTCTTGGCTGAACCAAAGGCCTCCTCTTGATGTGAATGTTGGTAATGTCTATCATTCTTATGTTGATGTTAAACATGTATAAATATTTAAATATATACATGTATTATATATATCTACCCTAATTTTATAATATTGCAGCTTGCATAGAAGGTTGTGAAGATGCTGACAGAGGGGCAGCCAATCAAGCAACAACTCCGGTTGTAACTGCCATGTGCTAAAAAGTCCCTTATGATAGCAAGTTAGTCATGAAGACAACGATTCTGATAATGTTTTTGCAAAGAAAATACGAGCAAATTTAAAGATTACTCCTTAAATATTGATGTTATAGTTATGAACATTTTTAGATTTGTGGAACTTGTTGGTGAACAATGGCGTCGATGATTCTGATAAAATATATGGTGTTTCGGTTGAAGAATGTATAATAGTAAGTCATTTTTTATTTATATTTTTTTGTTAATTTCATTTATATATTGAATTTTTCCACAAACAACTTTTGGTACTTAGGTTTCCTACATGGGAAAAAATGGCAACATGCTTTCATTTATGTTTATTACAACATCCTACTCTTAACTCCTTCTATTACAACATTGTACCTTCATTTTTGTTTCTATACATGCATCATACTTTAAAAAGACACAATTATAGCACTGTACTTCCAATTTTTATCTTAGTAAGACCTTATACCTTAAAATTACCACATAAACTTGCTTTGTATTAGGATGGCATTGCTATAAATTGATTGATTTCATTAAAGTAGGACGTTATAATAAACAAATATTTGAAAGTTCATTGCTATTTCTTGCATTTAACCATTTCTAATACTGTTCTTTCAGACTGTGGGATAGCTGAATATTTTTACAAGTTAGTAAGATCCTTATTTACTTTTCGGTTAATAATTTTTCCTCTTCTATTTCAATTTACAAATTCTATAACAGTATTGTAAATCCTAGAAATAACTTTACTTGTTTATTATAGCGTCCTACTTTCATTCCTTTCAATTTACAATATTGCAGGTCTGAACTCAACAGTGAGCAGTAGGTCCAGCACCACCAACTCCTAGAATCACATGTAATTTCTCATTCAAGTCTGAAGTCCAAAATCGGCAGTGGAATTGTATTTCTAGCTAAACACCTACTCATTTATCTATAGCTTTTTTTTACAGCCAATGTATTTCCAATTACTAAATTTTCAATTTGAAATTGATCTACTGAAGTTAGTGACTGTTGTTGAATCTAATACAATACTCCATTTGGATCTGAGAGATAGTAAGTATTCACAAAATATAGCGATGAAATATATCATATTTGCTTAAATGACAGCTGTTTATTTATTTTTTAAAATTCTCAACAATAGCTTTATGCGTTTGTTACACATGTTGCTAGAAGATTTAATTGTTTATGTGAAGTTGTTAAGAAGGAGACAGTTGCAAAAATATTGAAATACTTGAAAAAACATCATGTTAGTTGTAATGAGACCTCACATAAGCACAAATTCATCAATTAAATGATTTTGAAATGCATATTTCTTGATATCTTACTCAACTATCTTCTTCGAGAGTGTCATATATCCATTATTTGTTTGATGTTTCTTGAATGCAGAACCATGATTCTTTTGTAGAGCCTATATGTGAGGTATGCCTTTTCAGTTGTTTTTAATTAAATTCAAGAAAAAGCAACTTAGATAATGTTGATATGTTGATTATAACACCCTACTTTCATTTATTCCTATTAGAAGCAACGTTACATAAAGCAATGTTACCATTTATTGTAGGAAGGTTAGAAGCAATGTTACTTAAAGCAAATGGCATATGCTGAGGGTGAAAAAGCTTATTCAAGCCCCTACTATGGAATGAAATATGGCCATTATGGGGAAATGTGATTCTATCCTTTTTGTTAATTTTCAATCCTTATTAGAGGGGCTGATTTCTATTCATTCCAACATGGAATGTAATGAAAAATTTCAATATAACCCTATTTAACTATGTAATTTTTAGTGATTTATATCATTGTAAAAGAAATTTCCTTCTTTTTGCTTTTTATTTATAATTAGAGAACAATTTATATATTGTTGGTTTGCTTAAATTTGAGAACAAATGGGTCAAATACAAAAAATAGCAACAAAAATCAATAACCACATTTTTGGGTCATAATTAGGTAAATCAGTGACGGCTTTTTATGGTCATTAACTAGATAAACCAGTGACGATTTTCTATGGTCACTAGTTAGATAAAACAGTGACGACTTTCATGGTCACTAGTTAGATAAAAAAGTGACGACCTGCAATCGTCATTGATTAGATAAAACAATGACGATTTTTATTGGTTAGTGACAACATTTAGTGACCAAAGAGGTCATCTTAGATTTAGTGACCAGATTTATAATTTGGTCACAAATCAATTTTTGTGACTGACCTATAGTGACGAAAAGTGACAACCTAAAGTTTGGTCACTAAATCATTTAGTGACGACTCCTTCTATTGTGAATGACCATTTCGTTTTCGTCACAAATTGACATTTTTTTTGTAATGTTAATTAATAACAAAAAGAACAAACTGCAATATCAATTAATGGCACAATAAAAATAAAGCCTACGAAACGAATTTTCAGTGATAATTAAAATTTGAATTTATGTTTGTATCGTGTCCGTGTCAAATGTTAAAAAACATGAGATCATGTTGTTTCATGTTTAATATTATACAAGATAGTGATGTATTTGTGCGTGTTTTATATAATTTCTTATGAATTACATAAACTAGAAGTTTATTTTGTTTTATCTTATTTTTGTGTTTATCGCGTTGGTCGTTTTTATCATGTTTTAATTGGTCATTTTCGTGTCGGTAAAGTAAATCGTGGCATCATGTTGTGTTATATAAAATATTGTTTTGACAGCTAAGAGGGCCGGTTCTATGTATTGAAAATATAAGTTACGGCTTAGGACCCCATTTTGTAAAGGCCCCCACTTAACCTTAATCCGCTAATGTCAATTATTCCAATATTCCATACCTTCTCAACTTCTCAATCGTTTCTGCATTCGCTCATACATCACACCCCTCAAATTTAAACGACGATTACAATTCTATTCTTCTTCTTTCCTTCTCCATTATCCTAGACTTGTACTCTAAACCTGATTGACTAGTTCTATGGAAATATTCTAGTAGACTTCTCCAATCTTGTTCTTGAACTGTTGAAGAGTGAAAGAAAGGTTGCCTGATTCGGTGATTGCTGAATTATCGGCTTCACTGAAGACTCTATGATTCAAGGTATCTTCTCATATCTATGGGTTAATTGCCAGATTTTTCCATTATCTGTTTCCGTTTTCACTTTATTCCTTTTATTCTCGATTTTTTTTTCTTTTTTCTTTTTGATTTTTGAGTTAGTGTTTCCACTCATTTTTTGCGTTGTTGGTATCTTTAGGAATATTATAGAACGTTAAAGGTTTCTAGCATCATTACAAGATATTACAACTTATATGATACCTTAATCTGATTTCACTTGATACCTTAATTTGTTTACATCTTGTGTTTTTGTGAATTTGTGTTTACTGAATTGTTTGTAACTACTATAATCCTGCAAGTTTGAGTTCTCCTTTTACCTAAAGCCTGCAAGTTTAAACTAAAAAAGAAAAACTTAATCTTCACTTTTATATTTTTTCTATTACAGAATATAGAATTCGAGTTTTCCAATTTTGAGCTTTCCATTATCATCTATTCTCAAGGCAATGAGTATTTCTATTAATACATAATCCATTACTTCAAGTTTATAGTTTGTTCATTTGTAGGTGTGTCGGTGATTATTCATTGTTCTTATTAATCAAATAACTAATAATCAAGTCTAAGAGAAAATACAAGTCAGGAGCATGGATTGACTTACAAACTAGTGTAAGTATAGTAAAGGCTAAAGGGCCCCAAATTTTTGGTTCGTTTAGAGCCCCAAATTGTTTGAGCCACCCTGTCAGCTAAAAACACGATACATCTATCCGATTTGTGGTCTCTACAAAAACCAATAAAAGTACCGCCTTATGCATTTTTGGAATTGAGGGTTCGGGTCTTGTGAGATTTAAATAGTAGTTTCAGGAATAAATGAATATGTATGTCACCTTAAAAAAAGATATTGATGACTGAATCATTATGTAACAAGCAAACCAAAAATATCCATTAGAAGCTTTTAACTAAGGAGTACATGACGAACCCGTACATAACAACTGCTTATTGTAACTATAATTAACTTCATATATATGTGAGCTTATATTCATATATATTCTCGCATATTGAGTAGACATGCTATGATCATATACGAGTGGCAGATCTGAACCACTAAACAACACAACTTTATATTTCACATATGTTTCTCTCAAGCTTCTTTATTATGAGAAGGGTACCACTTCGAACAGGTATGCATGCTGCATGCCATACATTCTGTCGGCCAGCCTCACTATTCGGGACTAAGAATGACACCAATAGAATCAAGAAAAGCCCCATGTTTGCCATAGAATCCAACAATTCTACCTTTAGTGACCGGTACAGCAAAAGTTTCCCCATCCTTTGTGCCAAATGGCCCATAGGACTTTATGTCCGTTTTGAAAGACAATGATGTAATCACGATGTTGTTTGAAACTTTTCCGAAAGTTCCACTAATTCCAATGAGGTTTTCACCCTCAGACAAGGAAAACTGAAGACCCAAATATATTATCAATAATTAAATGTTATATGACAAAATAAGAATATAAATTATACATATGTATACGTAACAAATGTAATTATAGCTCACCCCTTCAAGTAAACCACCATCGCCACCATATAATTCAGAAAGATCTTCAAAGTCCTCGTTATCCTTGTAAGTGAAGCTGATGGAATCAACTGCGTCTCCATGTCGGACCAATATACTGACAATCCTGGTATCTGGTTTGAATATCCAGGGAGTATCTCCTCCCTCACCTCCCCAAGGTCCAATTAATATATCAGTACTGGCTGTGGCCTGCATACGGATAAAAAAATTACTGAAAAGTGAAATGAAGAACTCGATCCTGATAATCAAAATATAAGCATTCCTAAATCTGGATAATAAACTCTCATATATGGTGAGAGAATCTACCATTTCGCTCTGAATGTACTTTCAAACGAGTGAAGTTGTACATCATGCACCAATCCGTGCATGACTATATATAGCCATGAGCTTGGGGTTGTAAAGGAAATTAATGAAGGTCAAATCTCCGGTCTTTTTTCATATATTTTTCATTTTGTTTTGTTTTCGTAACACTTAGACTAAATTTAATACACAATTAACTAGATTGCCAGTAAGTAATTTTTGAGAAACATCCTTATTTTACTGTTGTGCTAATTCCGAAAAAGATTTTTCCATGTCCACTGCAATCCATAAAATAGCCGGTCGTTAGAAAAAAATAATTCTTCCCAACATTGATAAAATCCCATATTCGAAAAATGTTATAAAATGTTATGTTGACATAATTAAAACGGATTGAAATCAGGCACATTTCATGTGCATCAACCCTTACTCTAGATCTTCACGGATTGGGGAATACATGCAATTAATGGAAAACACTTATCATGCTTACATCGATGTGCACTATTTGACAAGCAAAGGTTGGTAAGAACATCTCTTGACCTTATTTAGAGACTAGAAATTAAATTACCTCTTATATTTATGCCTACAATTATTACTACTTATTAAAATTATGACAAATCACTATTCAATTTAATTGTATTTGATATATTTCTAATATAGCCTTAATACGATTACTTACAAAAATATAGAATTAGGTATAAACATTTGTAGGCATAAAAAGTAAAAACAATTTAATTTCTCTTTAGAGACCCATAAGACGGCCACGTCATGTCACCTAAACGGCTAGAAAATAGGAAAATGACTATTGTAACCGGCTATTGTGTTTGTTCACATTTTGTAACTTCTTTTTTACACTATTTATCATTCAATTTGTTTTTCATATTCACAAAAGCAATTAATGACTAGCTATTGTTGGTTTAGCGGGTCAAGTTGAATTTTCCGGCTAATATATAAACTTTCTGATGAATATATGATTTTTCTTGCAAAAATATGAATTTTTCGGTGAAAATTAATGAAGGTTCATCCAGGAAGAAAAGGGGCTAGTCGTTTTCTTTTTTTTTTCTTTTTTTTTTTTTTGCAAATCTTGAAAAATAAAGAAGAAAATAGAGACCTTGTTTCAAGGATTCTGTGATGGATGTAAAAATAAGCATGTGTGTCTAGATGTGTGTATGTCAGATATACCCAAATATGTTCTCATGCTCATCATCTTCCTAATAACACATCACCTCCATCGCCACTTTCTCCGTCCACCGGACATCAAAACAAGACCAAAGGTTGCCTTCCACTTTAAACTCAGCCAAACCACCATCACTGAACCTCCACCTTATACCACTTGTTAAATAGCTCGAACCACCACAAACCACTTTCCAGTCGAGCAACAACCCCTTTCTCGTGAGAAGATGTTGGCACTACAGAAAATTGACGACGTAAGAACATGACTAAGCACCTCCTTGAAATTGTACAAATCGATTTGTGTGTGTAGATCTGAGAACAAAGCCTTTGATTTTGTTTATGGGTTTTTAGATCTGGGTTTGAAGGTTTATCCATGGCATGTCATATTTTTATTTTTGAAAGGCGTTTGAGGGTTCATCCATGGCATGGAAAAAATCTTATTTATGAAATAGTTTGAAGGTTATCCATGGAAATAAACATTTTCAAGATGTCTTAGTCAATTTCTGATATGTGTGTTTTTTATATTTGCGTTCTTTTGGTTTAAATGATTTCAGGAAAAGATTTGAAATCGTCCAAAAAGTAATGTTCTCTGACTCGTCGGAGAAGATGACCAGATTGTCGTCGGAGATTACCGAGTTACTGAAAACCATTAGTAACCAGTAATAAAGGTATTTTTTGAACAACTACAACAAGTTCAATGGTAAATGGGGTACAAAAAAATAAGTGACTAAACTTGAACAAAATGATAATTCATTACCCTGTCAAGTCATTTTCCCTTAGAAAATTGGACGGCTACCAACAAACTATTGTGTTGATAGTTAGTAGGAAGCAACATTTAGCCACAAAGTTCCAACGAAACAAGATTTCTTGGAAAAAGGGTTGTGGGAAAAACAGTTCGTACAAAATTCTAACGTAATATCTAACATACTTCCAATAGAATATTTCGTAGGAAATTTCCAACAAAGTGTCAACAAGGCTTCCTGCCACAATTTTTCCTTCTGAATTCCTACATATCCTTTTTCCAGCGAAATCTGTGGTATCTACCTCCATCGGTAATTTGTTGGAATTTTGTTGGATACCACTTTTTGCGTAAGTTTGAAGGAAATAGATGAATATTTCCAACAAAATTTGTTCTTTGTGAAATATTTTGTAGCTAAAACTAAATTATCTAGTAGTGGATCATGGTATATTATCTTGATTTTCCATGATGATATTGTATAATAATGAATGCATATATTAGATTCTTTGGTATTCGGGATACGAACACTTGTGTCTAGATATAATTTCACTACAAGAAAATTTCAGTGTAGCTATGGAAAAATTCCGTAGCAAAAAGCTGAAATTTTGTAGCTAAAGTTGAATAACTACGGAATTTGCTACACAAATTTTCAATTAAATCTCTTTAGCAGTTTTTTCATACCAAATTTCGTTGCAATTTTTCCATAGGCAATACCATTGCAACTGTTTCGTACCATTATTCAATAAAATTCACTAGCTCAATTTGACTATTTATACTAATTTATAAAAATACAATTAATATAAAACCAAAAGTAACATAATATTTCTACAGAAACAAAAATAAATATCCAATACATCAAAAGATACATATTTCAAAATAAAAAGTCCCTAAAAATTAAACATAAATTGCTATTCTATACATAATATTCTATCTGTTAGGAAGTAACTGGATAACTAGCAAAACCAAAAGCACACAAGACACAGTATTTATGTGGTTCAGTCAAGGTGACTTACATCCATGGGGAGTAGGGGAGTATTCTTTATTTCAGAGCTCTCAACACAGAGGTTATAAGTACAATTACACAGAGATTCGCCTATCACTCTACAATTCAAGATACAAAATGACCTAGCAAGCTGTTGGATTAGTGTCTAAGTCCATAACTATTTTGGTATGTACTTGACCCGATGGTGCATGGTCCTTTTGGGTTGCCTTCACACCAAAGCAACTTGATTGGAGAAATATATAGAGAGAGAGGATAATATGATTTATTAATATGTTATAAGAATAATATATTAAAGGAGAAATCATATTTGTTTAATTAATATTGGTCAATAATTAATTAAGAATTAATTTTGTGATCAAGTGTAATTAATTAAACTAGAGGGGCTGAATTGTAATTATGTGATAGTTACAAAATAAGGTAAGGATTATCTTATATATATGGTGAACGAATTTGAGGTGTAAATCCCTTAGAATTCGAGTATGATAAGGATTCAAGGATTATCTTATTGGTTGCTTGGTGGATAAGCAACTAGATAAGGATAATGACTGAAACCCTATCTGTACACCTATATATAAACACCCCTAGGGTCATGAATTCGTGTATCCTTTCCCAAGAAGTCTTAGAAACGAACTCTAACCTCCCTCCTCTCTCTTTATACCTTCTCCACTTGCTTATGGTGTTTGTAAGCCATTAGAGGAGTGACACTTGTGACTCTCAGCTTTCCAAGGTCAATTCAAGGAGGAATTGGATTGTTATTGCTATATAACAATCAAGGTATGTTCTTAAACCTATTTACATGTGAATTCTGATTTCCATATGCTAGAATTAGGGTTTATAGTCTTGGATTCAAAGCATGTACAATAGAGAAACCTAGATCCAAGCATTAGGGTTTGTATGAGCACATAGGATGTCTTATGACCAAAACCCATCAGTGGTATCAGAGCCTTGATTGGTTTCTATTGTATTGATGCATATTTGATCGAAATAAGCACTGAAAATCGATTTTTTTGAGTTTTGAAGGTTTGACTCGCCGAGTCAGCTGGACTCGACGAGTCCAAGCCCAGACTCGACGAGTCAAAGTGTCTGACAGCTCGTTTTCGCGATTTTCTTCCTGTTTTGGTTTTGGATAATTACCATAAACTCGTTTTTGTGATAAAATCCGAATTTTTTCATTATTATGTGATTATCCTCACCTAAATAGAAGATAATTGTTAAAATTTAGATAATCACTTGTTTTATTAGATAAAGTTTGATTATTTGTAATTTAGATTTGTATTATCTTGTGAAATAGTTTCATATTTGGCCCTTTAGGTTTCATAGTTTAAATTTGAACCCAAGGTTTTGTAGTTTTGAAATTTAAATAGTTGAAACCCTAATGTTTTGAAAAAAGGTTTCAAAACTTGCCCTCAAGTTTTGGAATTTAAATTTTGATTAAATAGTTTAATTTTGATGCATATTTAAATTCTAAACCCTTATGGTTTGAAATGTTTCAAAACTTGCCCTCAAGTTTTGGAATTTAAAGGTTGATTAAAAGTTTAATTAGAAATGTTAGATTCTATAACTCTAGTATTGTTTTGAAAAAGTTCAAATCACACCCTTATGGTTTTATTAATTAATTAAGGTGTATAATTAAAGGAGGTTTAATAAATCCATAAAAGTTTAGGTTAACCATTTAATAGAATTAAAAGTGTAATTGTTAAAGTTAACCACATAGTATTTTAAAAGTTATAAAATACACCCTATACTATATATATAACATTAAAAGTCTAATATTATATATATGTATGAGTAAAAGTCAGTCTTACCGTTAGTAGGCCTCATTCACGAAGCTGGTCTATAAGGGGTGTTTAAGGAAATTGCCTATAAAATGGCGATTGAATGGGTATCCACTCTTACCCATCGCACTCTTGACTAGTGGAGGGTCGTTAGCCGAACAGGTAGGATAGGACAAAACCTTCCATTATAACTATAATGAAATATAAAGTCACTAAATGTTTTCATAAAATTCCCAATCTTAGTTACTTAGGCAAAAGTGAATTGATGCAATTCCATGAAATTACACTTTGTGCCCTTGCGAAGACGTTAGTGGAGCGTGTGTGGTTAACCGACACACTAAATGGGTCTAAGCAAAGGTAGCAAAGGGTGACTCAATGTTTGTCATAGTTTGGTGGAGCGTGTGTGGTTTACCGGCACATCAAATAGGTGACTGTAACATGTGAGGGCACCATGTAGTTTGCATGGTTATTCACACCCGCTTTGTGATCCTCGGCATCCCAGTCACAAACAAGAGGGGCATATCAAGATATAAACATGCCATTGAAAGTTCAATGTATCTCAAAGGATCTAGGAGTTTTCATAGATTTAAAACTTAAATTTCTTTTTCGTTTTTCGTGGTGGAAATTAGTGAATCGTCATTCACTTACCTTCAAATGTTCTGCAATTTGGGTTACGGCATCCCTCTCCCGAGTTGTAGAATATTGTGTTGGGTCCTAGCCTTAGTATCTCATTTGGGTGATTTACTAAGGACTCAATCTATCAACTAACTTGAATTCGTTTTTCTCCCGTTTTGTAGATGTCAAAGTTCGACAACTATGGTCTTCCCAAATCCCGTGGAACAAGCATTCCACATGAAGATGATATTCCACGATTCGATCGAGGAACAAGAAATCATGCTTCACTTCCTCTACCTCCTCCAATTATTCTCCCTAACCCACAAGTTCAAAGGCTTGAAAACTTCAAGATCACTCAAGCCCTTTTTGGCAAGTAAACATAAAGAAGGAAAGTCCGTGTGTGCACACGTCCTAGGGATGAAGTCACACATTGATAGGTTAAGAATGTTGGGATCCGTTGTCTGAAAGGAAATGGCTGTTGATTGGGTTCTTCAGTCACTTCCCAACTCATATAGTGAGTTCGTAAGAGAGTACTATATGATGAACTACGACGTGACCCTTATAGATCTCACCTATATGCTTATTGCTGCTGAATCAGCAATGATTTGGCGTAATAGAAAAGCAAAGTTGATTGGTGGATCTGCCTTCGAGACCTCTATGGATATAGACAATGGCAACGAAAGACATGCTATGATTGAAAAAATTGATCATAAGAGAAAGGCGATGTTTGAAGTAGTTCCATGTCCTATTCCAAAAGAGTCGATTTGCTTTTATTGCCAAGAGAAGGGGCATTGGAGACGAAGCTGCCCTATTTACCTAAGAGATCTAAGAGATGGGAGAGTCGAAACGTATGGCTCTAAGATAGGTAAAATCCATTAACTAACTCTTTTAAGCTTCTATTCTAGATTCTTAATACATAATGTGATAAGATTACAATTGATGGATCGAAGAAAAGAAAGGAAGCTTAATGGAAGAAGTGAGCAGAATCTAACCGTGAAGGAATGGATTTCGATCGCATTTCTCGAAGATTAGATTCTTGAGCTACTACTTAGAGTTAGAATTAGATTGCAAAGAAAGATGTATTAACATAAGTTTTTCAATGAGTTGCATTGTAAGGACAAATTTTTCCGCAATAAAATAAATTTTGATTTTAAATTTTATTTATTTATCCTTACAATGGCATGTATGAAAAATTGATGTTAAAATGTTTCTATTATTAGCAATAATGAATTTGGTTCTTATTATGTTATTTATGGAAAGTCGAGAATTTACCAAATAGGGAGAGTTTCTCATCGCCCAAGTTTCAATTGGACAGAAACTTGGAATCATGCATCTTGGTTGCACGATGAATGAGAAATTTCATATTTGGAAATTAGACTAATTCATTGACAAAGTGTCAAGTAAAGGACTTGGAGATTGAATACACAAAGTTGCATGTTGATCAAGTCCACCATAAGAGTAACAAAGACATTCGTCATGATTTACTAAAGGTTTAGTAAATATGATTATACTTACATGATTAGGTGTAATTCTGAATTGATTAAAGGGTTTAAATCAATAGCAGAACGAATAAGAAGAATCAAGTAGGCAGAAAGATAAAAGTTACTCCATTCTAAGATGAAGGGAGAGTACCTTTTATGCTTTATGATAGGTCTTAATGATTAATAACCATATCTCAATTGATCCTCTAAGTGAGTCTTAGTACAATTGTATGTCTAAGAAGAGGAATCAAGAATTGAAGAAATGGTTAAATCAATAAGTCAATCATATTTCGTTCCAATAACAAATCTTAAAGTTAAGATTGTGACATTGAGTGAAAGGTATTAAGAAGGTTTGTAACTTTCATTAAATGTGGAAAGTTGTGATGTCTTGGATAAGACAAAGACCAACTAGGACCAATTGATGAAGTGTTTTGATAAAAACTACACTAACTCTTGAATATTTGCTTGTCAAGAAATGTTTATTGACAAGAGAATCTTATATGTCAAGGAGTCAGTGGGAGTCTTAATGGCCTTGAAAGGTTTCAAGAACAAATCAAATAAACCTTATCGATCATCACTAGCACACGAGTTGAGGTTTACAACCTATCGTGTTGACATTATTTTGATTTTGTGCTAATCCAATCGAGTTAATTATGCATGTGAGTTCTATGAGTTCTCATTTTGAACGCATAAAAGGCAAAGCACCTTAATCAACAAATTTACATTGATAGGAAAGGGTGAGCTGCTTAACTACTTGGAAGACGTGGTGGGCAGCTGTGCTACCATAAGGCAAGAAATCAAGATTAAGAAAGCTCGGTCCATATGAGTTTGAATTTGTCGTAAACTTTAGTTTTAACAAATTCACATGGATAAGAACACATACACCGCTCAAATCTAAGTGTCATAAGATTTCCTCCTTCATGAAAATGATTGTGAAGAAATGCTTTCACTAAGAGAGATTTTAAGAAGATAGTGATTGTAAAATTGCATTCTCGAATTCAATTATGGTTACGGCATCCCTTTCCATAATTTGAATTGTGAGGTTTGGCAATTAGTCTTAATTGTTTAGACACACATATGAACTATCGAAGGCAAATGTGTATAAGTTCAAGAAACCTTGATAAAAGATTATCAAAGCACTAAGTATTAGAAACATGAACTTAAGAAATTCAATAAGCATTGTTTTTCTGAAAGTTAAGATGTTTATGAATACATGTCGAAGCTAGTGGGAGCATAAGTGTTATGTTTTATAATAATCATCAAGATAGTGGGAGCATAAAAGTTATGATTGTATGATTATTAAGGAAAGTATTGCAAGGTTAGCAATATTAATTATAGAAAACAAGAGTCATACTTTGCAAAGTCGCAATAGTTGAAGAGTTGTTTTGCTATAATTAAGGGAGAGAATATTATGCTTCATTTCAAATCTAAAGGTTTAGGTTGAGAAATGTTAATAAAATTTAGTCAAAGGTACAAAGTGTGTTCTTAAAATTTCGATTATGATTACGGTATCCCTCTTCACTATTCGAATTTTGAGAACATAGCAAATAAAACATTATGCGTCGTGTCCCATACGCTTCGGGTATAGGATCGATTGCAAATGCTTTAATGTTTGACCATTCTAAAATTTTCCAAATGTCGAGCGCATTTAGAGGGAAAAGGGACTAGAATCGGTTTTGACTAAAATAATTAAACAACTATCAAAGGACAATCCAAAGTTCGACGAGGATTGGTCGCTTGTGAGTAGTTGGAAGTATAGTATTGGAAAATATGGAAATGTTTCCATATTGGATGGACCATATCGACATCATTACAAATAGATAAGATTCTATTAAGAATGAGTTGTCATATGGAACATATGGAAGTGTGTCCATATTGGGAATTGAATATTGAGAAATCTATGACTAGATTAGAAACTTCTATGCAAAAGGATGTTCAAAGAATGTACTTTGAGTGAGAGACATCATATCTAAGGAATTGTCGTGTAACAATCTCCAATAGAGGACTTTGTAATATCATTGGCAATAGTCTTTGTGACTTTGGTGCAGTGACATTACGAAAGGATAGTTGCATAGAATGTTAGAATCTAGCATATTCTATAAGTAGCAAGAATTTGATATTCTTTGACTTATGAAAACTGGATTTGGAGTTGTGAAATGAGAAGGATTGGAAATGTATTCAATGAGATCTATTTCACAAAGTAAGAACCATAGGTAAACATTGTGTGCATGCTAGGAGCATGGGACAAGTGTTGGAATTCAAGAAAGAAGTTGATTACCCGAAACGACAAATAATGAGTAATCAATATGGTGATAAATAAAAGGCGTTTTATTTATACTCAAAGGTTTGAGGCCATATGGGATTAGTATTATTCTTGTGTTTCACTTTGCATGTTTTGACTTCCAGAATAATTGAGTTTATTGAGAATAATTGAATTATTCAAACGGGCCACAGTCGTTCATATGTTGGAAGTAGATATGAATGAAGATTGTCGTGAATTGGTGTGTGGATTGTCTAAAAGAGTATTAGACATAAGCAAATGTTTGCTGCAACGTTCATGAGTGCTTATGAATGTGATTTGAGCATTGGATTTGACCCACGCTCACTTGGATCACTCCATGGATTGTATCACGAGTGATTGGTGAGACGATAACATCTTATATTCTTGAAACCGAGATGTGTGAGTTGTATCTTGCGAATCGGTTGCACATTGATAATATGTAAACGCACCAGTAACTTGGTGTTATAAAACATATTGTTGTGTGTGATTCGGTGCGTGAGTACAAGCGAGCATTGTATCAAACTTTATCCGTTCCTTTTATCCAAAGTAGGATAAAAGCGATATCTTTGGGCCCCTCGATGGTTTAGTGATGACAAACGTAAATGCTCGGCCGGGCTAGGGCTAATTTGATTTGTTCAATTAGTCAGTCGTCATAAATCGGGAATCGAGATATAGTACAAAGAGAATGATTTGAAATCATATCTCATATGATATCTAGAATGGAGGAATATATGATCCCTTATCTAAGGACACGCGTATCTGATATGATCAGAGTTGACAGCGGCTTTGGAAAGCTACGATTGCAGATCGGGATCCGAAGTCATACGCAGAATAGTTATTAGACTTATCCAAGTGGGAGACTGTTGGATTAGTGTCTAAGTCCATAACTATTTTGGTATGTACTTGACCCGATGGTGCATGGTCCTTTTGGGTTGCCTTCACCAAAGCAACTTGATTGGAGAAATATATAGAGAGAGAGGATAATATTATTTATTAATATGTTATAAGAATAATATATTAAAGGAGAAATCATATTTGTTTAATTAATATTGGTCAATAATTAATTAAGAATTAATTTTGTGATCAAGTGTAATTAATTAAACTAGAGGGGCTGAATTGTAATTATGTGATAGTTACAAAATAAGGTAAGGATTATCTTATATATATGGTGAACGAATTTGAGGTGTAAATCCCTTAGAATTCGAGTATGATAAGGATTCAAGGATTATCTTATTGGTTGCTTGGTGGATAAGCAACTAGATAAGGATAATGACTGAAACCCTATCTCTACACCTATATATAAACACCCCTAGGGTCATGAATTCGTGTATCCTTTCCCAAGAAGTCTTAGAAACGAATTCTAACCTCCCTCCTCTCTCTTTATACCTTCTCTACTTGCTTATGGTGTTTGTAAGCCATTAGAGGAGTGACACTTGTGACTCTCAGCTTTCCAAGGTCAATTCAAGGAGGAATTTGATTGTTATTGCTATATAACAATCAAGGTATGTTCTTAAACCTATTTACATGTGAATTCTGATTTCCATATGCTAGAATTAGGGTTTATAGTCTTGGATTCAAAGCATGTACAATAGAGAAACCTAGATCCAAGCATTAGGGTTTGTATGAGCACATAGGATGTCTTATGACCAAAACCCATCACAAGCATCCCTATTTGTACTTGAGGGATCAGACCTAAAACTCTAATGGGCCAAGCCCATTGGCCTATAGGCCTATGAATGGTGTCAACTAATCACAATTGGCCATGAAACATCTTCTGGAACATTTCTTAGCATTATCATCTTCTAGGCATACTTGTTTCAACATGGCACAGAAAAGGAATCAATACCACACATCATGTACCAAGATGGTCCATGATGGCGTAATAGCTTCTTCATTGCGCAACAACAACCCAAGTTGGCACAACGGGGATCTAAATGGTGCAAGAGCATCAAGTATGGCGCACAAAATCAATCTTCAAGCAACAACATCACTATGAGCAACTAGCACATGCATGGCTCAACAAGAAAACAAGATGGCGCAAGAGAATCCCTCTTGACCCATATCTTCATTAGGTGGAGCAAAAAGGACCCTTGGTTTCTCCATATACCTTCTATGTGCTCCAAACTCCTTCTAGGTGCTCCAAACCCCCTTGTACACGATTCGTTCCTTTGACACTTGATCAGTTCCTTTGTCACATGCTCCATGAACCCCAAGTGCTCCATTGAGGTCCAAGTGCTCCAAATGCTTCACGAACGTGATCCAAATGCTCCAAATGCTCGATTCATAGTTAAAAATCTCCACCTTACCACCTTGACTTGAGTATCCTCTAAACTCCACCTCGAACAAGAACTTCCTCTCCCTTCCTACCATTCGTCCCCGAAGGGACCTACCTCCTACGAACATCAACCAAGTCCAAGCAAAGCTTGAACTTCTTTGTGGGTAATGACTTTGTCAACATATCTGCTAGGTTGACCTTGGTATCAATCTTCAGTATTGAAAAGTTGTCTCCTTCTAGAATATCCTGAATAAAATTCAACTTGACATCAATGTGCTTCGTCTTGTCATGATACATAGGATTCATTGCAAGACTTAAAGCACTTTGATTGTCACAATACAAGACAAGTTTCTCCACCTAGAGACCAAGACTATGAATAAGCCCTTGCAACCATATCTCCTCCTTTATTCCTTCTGTCATGGACATGTACTCGGATTCAGTTGTAGACAAAGCAACGGTACGTTGTAACGTTGACTTCCAACTGATGGCACATCCAAATAAAGTGAATATGTAGCACGTTCGCGACCTACTCTTCAACAACTCATTAACCATAATCAGAGTCGTCATATCCCGCAAGTCATTCATTGTATTTTCTCCATACACCAGGCAAACATCCGCCATTCCCTTCAAGTATCGCAAGATCCACTTTACATCTTCCCAATACGTCTTCCCTGGATTACTTATAAACCTGCTAAGCACACTAATTTCATGAGCTAAATCAGGTCTGGTACAAACCATAGCATACATGAGACTTCCAACAACACTAGAGTATGGAACCTTACTCATGTACTTCCTTTCTTTATTAGTAGTGGGTATAGTGCTTGGACCAAGTTTAAAGTGAACCGCCAAAGGAGTTCCAACTGGCTTGGACTGATCACAATTAAAGGATTGCAGAACTTTCTCAATGTACTTCTATTGAGAAATACACAACCTCCTTGCTTTTCTGTCCCTTTGTATCTCCATCCCCCGTATCTTCTTTGCTGCTCCCAAATCCTTCATCTCAAACTCATTCTTTAGGGTTGCCTTAAAGTCATTTATTCCAGCCATGTCTTTGGCTGCGATGAGCATATCATCAACATATAGCAACATATATATATATATATATATATATATATATATATATATATATATATATATATATATATAGGAATCTGGTGACAATTCCTTTGAGTAAACACAATTGTCAAACTGGCTCTGTGTGTAGCCATCCGAGATCATGACTGAATCAAATCTCCTTTACCATTGTTGTGGAGACTGCTTCAAACCATACAGGGATTTCTTCAGCAAACATACATGCTTCTTCTTAGCATCAAGGAACCCTTCTAGCTGGCACATATAAATCTTCTCTTCTAAATTTCCATGAAGAAATGCAGTTTTCACATGAAGCTGTTTAAGCTCTAGATCCAATGCACTCACCATGCCCAAAAGAACCGGAATTCTCTTATGATTCATGACCGGTGAGAACACCTCATCATAATCAATTCCTTATTTATGAGAGAACCCTGTTACCACCAAAATTGCCTTGAACCATGCAGGTTCAATACTATGACAACTAGCAAATTGTGAGTCAAGCAAGGTCTAAAATGTATTCTACGTATAAGTGAAACCACATCATGACCTTGTTGCAATAAATCTTTGAAAGCCAAAAGAAATCAATTTTATAAGTAAATATGTATCTATACTTTGAAAACCATGTACGTAATGAACCTTTGAAAGTCAACAGGTTATAACAAGTCAAGACAAGTCAAATAGTTAGAGCATGAATCATGAATTAAAACTTTTCTTTAAAGTTTTCGGCCTATGACCCCAACCACCTAGTGATTTCGGTTTGTCAAGGACCGAAATCACCCTTTAGTGGGTGACACGAAAACCAAAATCCCATGCTAAGAATACCACTAGGACCGAAAACTCCCTCTAGTGAGGGATACCCAACCAAAAACACCATGTGGGGGAGACTTAGGACCAAAAACATGCTAGAACCAAAACACACCTAGAGCGAAATCCTCCCTAGACCGAAATCACATGTGATATCGGTCATACTAAGGAGTTTTCAGTGGGTTCTCGGCTGGAATAAAGAGAAAAGGGAGGTGTTAACTTCATGACTTGACATTTCACCCTTTTCCAATAAGAATTAATACCCAACATGTATCATTGTTATTAACCAATAGTTAACTAGGCAAATATCCCATCACCCTTTCTTCTTATCCTTGGGACGAAATCACCCCCTTAAATCATCCCCCATTCACATACTACTTCTGTTAACTCCATTCCCTCTCAAAGAATCAAGTCTAGATCTCCCAAGTTCAAATTCTCCAAGCTTGTTCTTAGAATCTAGGTAAGCTTTTCTTGTAACCTAGTGTTTTTATACATTATCATGTTAGTTTCACTTTATTTACACATATTATTATGTGTTAAAACTCTTAGGATAATATCATTTCCAAGGAAGTTCATCAACCCCATTCAAGTTTTAGGCTTGGAAATCTTCACATCATGTCCTCAAACAACCCACAAGCACACTCAAGGTGAGTTCATACCCCTACTTTTACGAGTTTTTTCATGTTTTTAGGGGGGGGGATACAAGTAAAGTTTAGTTTGTTACACAAATACTTGCATATTTCATATCTACGATAAACAATGTTGTAAAACTCGCCGAGTTTTCCGATTACTCCTCCGAATACTCGCTACTCACCCCTTTGCCGAGGCGAGTTGCAGAATCCCGAGTACTCCCCGATCGGCCCCTTACTGAACTGAGCAGTATTGTAAAACCCGATCAACTCGATTATTAATATGTATAATATACTTAATGATTTATTATTTAACACACGCACACACATGTGATTATTACTACATATATATCTTAAATTTTCAACAATTATTCACGAAGTAAGACCATTATGCATTTTTCTATTTTTTGTATATTCAGATGTATCTAATTTTGTTATATATTACAATCAACTTTTGATTTTAACTTATGATTTTGACATATATAATTTCTCTAAAAATATTTCTACAAGAATAATCCGAGTAATCCCCGAGTACTCGCTACTCGGTAGTCGGCCGGTAGTCGGCCGAACAGGTACTGAGTAACGAGTTTTACAACCTTGACGATAAATATAAAACATTATTTGCATGGAATGTGGTTACCACTAGTTTGTAAACAATTATTTGTGATATATTAGTTTTGAAATGCAAAACTAACAAAACAAAACATAATTTTTTGTTATCTAATCATAAGGAAAATTGTGATTTCAAAAATACAATGATTTTTGGGACTTTAAAGGGCTAAAATCTAGATATTTCACCATTTTGTGGGTTAGAACCCAAAACATGATGTTTTGACATACATTTTGAAACTAGACAAGTTAACTATTATGTATTTATATAAATGATTATATAAATAGTTTCAACAAAAAAACAAGATAAACTATAATTGTTATAGTTTGAGAGTCACAAACATTACACTATCATTTCAGAAGCAACATACCAGATTAGCTTCACCGTGCCTACCAAATTACACGTTAAAGTCCTGAATTATAACCAGAGTCTCTTGTAGGAAGAGTATTACACTTGTGTATAGATCTATACATGATTGACAACCCCGCACCTCAACTGTTAGCTGCAGTTAGACCGGCCTGTCTAGGGTGACAAATGTCGCCATAGTTCTGACGTCCGAAGCACGTCGTTCAGGCCACTAGTCACATTAATATGGTTATAATACCTCACATGGAGTATTAACAAAACATTTGGTTTACGGGTTAACATACGTTCAAGTAGTTTATATGAAGATAAAACTTCATAACGCCGTTTTACTGTTCAACATTACTCACATTTTTAGTCTTGGGATTTAAGACTTACAACTCATTTTTATAGAAAATATTGGATTTTCTGAAAGTATACACTATCATTTCCACAAAACAGTTACAAATCCTACTCATACAAAATGCTTATGAAATCACCAACTTAATTGTTGACGCTTTTCAAAATATATCACTTGTATTCTCTCAGGAAATCAGTAAACAGGTATCCAAAGAATTTTTGGAGGATGGGGCGTCGTCGCATCACATTATTTATTTTTGTCATATGCATTTGATATCATGTAAACAATGTTCTGAACACAATGTAAACTTATTAAATATTAAATACAATGGTTGTAATGATTTGATTTCTATTATTCAATAGATGATACTACACTCGAAGTCATCCACCCCTAGACGTTGCCGCAGTTTTGGTTTTGGGGTGTTACAGATTGGTATCAGAGCATTGTTTATAGTGAACTAAGTATATCAAATCTTGTAAAATATGCAACTATAAATACAATGGAGCTAAAACACCCTGACTAAGAATTATAATTTTAAAATATAATAGTATTTTTATAAAAAGTGTACATACATGCATACATACTAGAAATAGTGTCATAATAAGAACCTATAAAAAGTATTTACATGAGTTAAACACTGCGATTAAGCCTATGCATCTATGTAATCATATATGGGATAAATATAGCCTGATCAACTATATTTATACCAGATATGACCAACATGTGTTTAGGAATGGTCGTAGTGGGGAACGAATCTAAAACTTACCAACCCTATATACCAAGAAACTCTAGAATCAAACATAAAGATTAAAATAATATAGGATTATTTTAGAATACTATAGGATCATACACTTAAACACTTCACGTATTTCTCATATCCCTTTCTTGCACAGACGTCATGGCAGGGTTCCATATACCCGAAGACCCCTATTTCCCTAACCAGGGGAATGAAAGATGGATCGAAGAGGATCCTGAGGAAATAATAGAAGAAGAACCCAAAGAGGATCCCAAAGTGGATCCAGAAGCAGAGGAAGAAGAAAATAAAAAAGAAGAAAAATACGAGGAACAAGAAGAGGAGGACTCGGACGCAGAGTCCAACGTCATTAATCCACCTTATGCCCCGCAAGTTCCCGTACATCGGCTAGGCTATCAGGGACTGACGCCCAGCTGGGTGGAAGACCTGGAGAGGTGGAGCAGGTAGCAACACCAGCTTTCACCCTACGACATGCAACGAGGTTTCTATAACCTCAGCCACGGAGGACCGGCAAACAGGCCCCTCCCTGTCATGGTTCAGCGAATCTCATACTTAGGGGATCAGACTAAGGCATCGAAAAATCGTATCATGGAGTTGGGGGTCGGGGCTGAGGCCACTGACGGACAAACCCATTGGCTTGAGAGGGAGTACCCCCGGACATGTCATATCATTGACCGCCTCTAGGAGGAACTTACCACCGCTCGAGCGGAAGTGAGAGAGTACCAAGAGAGGCACCCGTCTCTTGAGGAGAGGGTGATTGCAGCTGAGCACCGGATAGCAAAAATGCAGGCCTCCACGACTTCATCCCATGGCCCACAAGAGACTATCCCCCGTGAGTAGGGCTTATCCTACTCAAATCTTGATCTTTATTTATGACTAAGAGTTGGTGCTACTCTTTCATGTAGACCTTCTTAAAGGTCAATTTTTAGGAAACTATGTACTAGAACCATATTATCAATGAAATGTGTATGCATTTTATTTCATTGGATGTCGCTATTTATTATGCAATTGTTTAGTACTTATTATACTAAATTTCATTTGTGAATTGCTTGCAAATTTCAATAACAACGAGTCTTGATACATATATAAACAAGGCATTTCATTATGATAATGCCCGATTCATAACCCTTATCAAGGACTTATCGTCATTCCGCTTTTAAACTTAATGGAGAAGTATGCCACCAAGGAAGTCAAACAGACGCAAGAACAACAAACCAACAGCCCCGCCACCACCACCACCTCTATAAATGGACTTTGTTGTGTTCCAGGCTGCTGTAATAGTTGTTTTTGTTGTCGTCGTGGCCCAAAGCAGTAGTAACAACAACGAAAGCGGAAACGTAACTAATAGTTCCAATCAAGGAGAACACCAAGGGCACCAGCGAGTGTGCTCCTACAAAGAATTCATGAACTGCAAGGCCAGGACCAATCATGGCGACGGCGGATCGTCGTTACTCTGATAAGATGGTTTGAAATGACCGAGTCCATATTTGAAATCTGTGCATGCCTGGACAAGTTCAAAGTCAAATATGATGCATGTACATTTGTAGACTCAGCCTTGTCATGGTGTAACAACCACGTCAAAACTTTAACTCTAGTTGTTGCCAATGCTATGATTTGGGAGGACCTGAAAACGATGATGCTCGAGGAATACTGTCTAAGGTTTGAGATGCAGAAATTGGAACAAGAGCTATGGGAACACGCCATAAAGGGCTCTGATATTGCCACCTACACTGCTCAATTTAACGATCTGGAAACTCTATGCCCGTGAATGGTCACTATAGAGGCCAAGAAAGTAGAAAGTTACATTTTGGGGGTATCCCCTCAGATCCAGGGAATGGTCATATCCGCCAACCCGATCACCCTCGACAGTGCCAAGCGTCTGGCACAAACTATTGTCGACCAAGGAGTTCGTCAAGGAATTATAACCCCACGCCCGAACAGCCAAAGAGAGGTGACAACAAGAGGAATTTTGGAAAAAAAGAAGAACCAACCTGCTCAAGACCCGGCCAAGAAACAACAAATTGTGGCCGTCCACACCATCACCGCCCCTACCGTCCCTGCGCCAGCCAGGTAATACGTTGAGACTCTCCCGAAGTGTGACAAGTGTAGCTACCATCATCATGGAGCCTGTCGGGAAATGTAATGTAACAATTGCAACTGGAAGGGGCATACTGAAGGGTTTTGGTATACTACAACATCCTATGGTGCACATACAACCCTAAATGCTTTGGATTTATGTTTTCTCTAATTATACGTGCAATATTGTTTCCAAAGCATAAAGCCTACAACTAGCATACAATTGACATAAACAACATAAAAGTGAGTTATTGAATTACCTCTTGTCGTAGCTTGTAGTTTTGCCCTTTAAGAACTTAGCACATTAAACGTGATGCCTCAAATGGTTCAAAAACACCATGAACAAAGGAGGACTTTTTGAGAAAGAATATGGAGCACTAAAATTTGGCTATGCTTCTCCAAGAATACATTTTCAACCAATTTTAGGCCAAAGGAGTGTCATATATATAGTGTAGGAATCCAAGAGTCTGGTTAAACCCTAATCCATACACTTGGATTATGATCCATGTTTCATGTAGGCTATCTCTTCATGGATACTTACGTAAAATTAGCCTATCATGGATCAATAGCCCAAACAATATATATATATATATATATATATATATATATATATATATATATATATATATATATATATCATTGATTTACATAATTAGTCCCTGTTAATTTAATTAGTCTCTTTTGATCAATAAATTAGTTCCAAATTAATTCTTGATCAATACTAATTAAATAATATGATTTCATATTAATATATTAGAACTTATAATATATTAATAAATCATAAATAACCTCTTCTCAAAAGTCCATCCTATCAAATTGCTCTGGTGAAGGCAACCCAAGTAGACCGTGCTACTCTCGGGTCAAGTACTGCCAATTATAGTTATGGGCTTAGACACATAATGCAACAGTCTCCTACTTAGATAAGCCTAATAGCTATTATTGCAAGTACGACTTAGACACCGACTAGCAATCATAGCTCTTAAAAGATGTTGTCAAACTCTGACGTAGTCAATGACACGTGCATTAGATAAGGGATCATATATTCCTCCATTCTACAAGATATCATATGGACTAAGACGTGGATTATGATCGTTCTCTCTGTCCATTTGTTTTTTCCCGATTTCCGATTTACGATAACTGACGAATTAAACAAATCAAATCAGTCCAGGCTTGGCGAAGCACTTAGGTTTGTCGTCACTAAATCATCGAGGGGCCCACAAATATCGTTTTTATCCCTCTAAGGGTAAAAGGAATGGATAAACTTCGACTCAAATGCTTGCTTGTACTTACTCATCAAATCACACACAACAATATGTTTTATAACATGAAGTTACTGGTGTGTTTACAAATGTCAACGTGCAACCGACTTGTAAGCTACAACTTACACGTCTTTGTTTTAAGAATATAAGATATTATCGTCTCACAATCACTCGTGATAAAATCCATGAAGTGATTCAGATGATCGTGGGTTTAATCCAATACTCAAATCTTATTCCAGAAGTACTCATGAACGCTAAAACGAACTTGTGCTATGTCTAAAACACCTAGACAATCTACAGTCAGATTCATGATAGTCTTGCCTTAATACTTACTTCCAAAGTATGATCGACTGTGGATGGTTTGAATAACCTAGTTATTCGGGAAGTCATAACATGTAAAGTGAAACACAAGAATAATTGAATCCAATATGGTCTCAGAACTTATGAATATAAATAAAACACCTTTTATTTAATCACGGTATTGATTACACATTATTCATTGTATAATGTTTCGATTAATCAAATTAATACTTGAATTAAAACAAAATTTATGCCATGATCCAAGCACGCACACTATGTTTTCCTATACTCCTTTCTTTGTGAAATAGATCAATTGAACACATATTCAATGAAACTAATTTCATAGTTCCAAATCCTTACCGTAAATGTAAGAATACCAAATTCTTGCCATTTACTGTAATATGTTAGATTCTAAACTTATATGCAATGATCCTCTTGTAATGCCTATGCACAAAAGTCACAGAGACTTGGCAACAGACATTACAAAGTATTCCAATGGAGAGCAATTCAATGGAAACGAAGTCTCAAATTCAAAGTACATTCATTTGAACATCCATTTTGCATTAAGTTTCCTAATCTTACACAGATTTAAAGAATAACTTACACTTATGAAAACATTTCCATATTCTCATTTTGACTATCACTTCTAAACAAGAGTTACCTCTTCTCATAGTATGTCAATATGGTCCTTCCAAAATTCAGAATATACTTCCAACTTTCCATAAGCAACCAATCTTTGGTAAACCTCAGATTGTCCTCGACAATTGCTTAACCATTTTAGTCATATCTTGTTCTAGTCCCTTTTCCCTCTTAATGCCCTAGGCATTTGAAAAATTAGAATAGATTAATGTTATAGCATATGTAATCAATCCTATAGCCGACACATATAGGATACGATACATAATATTTCATATAAAGACATGATACTTTACCAGTCTCTTGCTATAATATTTACACATATAGAATTTCCTTATGTTGAATCATTTCAACATAACATTCATATATGTTCTTGACTAAATTTGATTAAAATCTCAATCTAAGCTTTTAGATTTGAAATGAAGTATGAATTCCTCTCCCTTAATTATAGCAAAACAATTTTTCAAACCTTGCAACTTTGCAAATTGAAACTTTTGTTTTTTTTATAATTAACATTGCTAACTCGCAACACTTAACGTAATAATTGTGCTCCCACTAGCATAATGATTACATTCTTATTAGCATAACACTCATGCTCCCACTAGCTCTAACATGTACCCAGAAATCAGTTGGACTTCTAGAAATCATTACTTATTGACTTTCTTACCAAAGTTCAGATTTCTGATACGAGATGCTCCGATAAGACTTTATCTAGGTTTCTCAAATTCATACACCTTTCCTTAGATAGCTCACATGTGTGTCTAAACAATTTTAGAACTTACAGTAATAATTCTCGAATGTTTAGACCTTTTTCCATTTCTCATAATTTGAACTATGAAGAGGGATGTCGTAATCATAATCGAATTTGAGAATGCAAATATCATAAATGTTATCTCCTTAAAATCTACTTAGTGAAAGTGTTTCCTCCCGATCATTTTCATGAATTGGTGGGAAACCTTATGACACATAAATTTTATGGTGTATGTGTTCCTATCCATGTGAATTTGTCATAACCATAATCACAAGACAAGGTTAGTGACAAATCTAAACTCATATGGATTAAACTTGTTCAATCTTAATTTCTTGCCACCTGGCAGCACAAGGGCCTACCATTGCTTCCAAGTTAATATGCAAACAATTGAGCACTCATAGAACTCACATGCATAGTCGACTTTAACTAGAATAGGCACAGAAACAAGAATATTTCAACACGATAGGTTATAAACCTCAAGTCGTGTGCTAGTGATTAATAGCTGGTTTACTCTTGATTAGTTCTTGAAACTCTTCAAGATCATTAAGACTCCCACTGTCCTCTTGACATAGAAGATTCTCTTTTCAAGAAACATTCTTTGACAAAAAAATATTCAAGAGTTAGTGCGGTTTCTTATCAAGAAAAACAATTCACACAATTAGCCTTAGTTGGTATTTGTTTTATCGAAAACATCACAACTTACTAATTTCAAGTGTGCAAGAGTAGAAAAAATTTTACTCTACATTTGATAAGTTTTATAAATCTTTCTTAAGATTCTGTCACTCTAGGCTCAATCATGGAGTCTGACTCTAACATTTGATTTTGGAAGTATGATTCACCTTTTGACTTAACCATTTCAACAATTCACGTTTCCTCTTCTTAGCCATACAAATGCACTAAGATTTCCTTGGAGGATAAATTTTGATATGGTTTCATAATCACTAAGACAATCATAAAACACGATACTCAAGTACTCTCCCTTCTTTTCAGATTGACGAAACTTTTATCTTTCTGCTTAATTTGATTCTTGTTATTCATTCTTCCATACATTGAAACTTTTTCAATGATTCATAATTACACTTAATCTTGTAAGCATAACCGTATTTACTAAACTTTAGTAAATCATAATGAATAGTCTTATCGTTCTTTGTGTTGGACTTGACCAACGCACAACCAAGTGTACCTGATCCCCTGGTCCTTCACTTGACTCACATATACATGCGAACAAGGAATTAGACTTAATTTCCCAAATATAAAGGTTCTCATTCATCACACAATATGACTTGCATGATTCCAAGTTTCTATCCAACTGAAACTTGGGTGATGAGAATCTTTCCTTATTTGGTAGATTATAACACTACCACAAACAAAAGAATCAAATCCATTTTTCAATATTGCTATCAGTGGAAACATATAAACAACAATTTTCACAAATGCCATTGCAAGGAAAGTTAAAATAAAATAAAATCAATTTCTTTTTCTTATTTATAAAACTACGGAAAACTTATCCTTACAATGCAAATACATATGAAAACCATGTTGTTATCAATTCCTAAGCAATCTATCATAACTCTTAAGTAGTAGCTCAAAATTCTGATCATCGAACCATGCGATCGAAATGTATCTCTTCACGATCAGAATCAACTTACTCTTCCTTTAAGCTTCCTTTCATTTCTTCGACTCGACAAAACTTCAAAATGTAATTACATTACATCATGTATTAAGAATCTCCAAATAGGAACTTAATAGAGTTAGATAGTGGACTTTACCTGAAGTAGATTCAAACATTTTGACTTTACCATCCTTGCGATCTTTCAGGTAAATATGGCAGCTTCGCAACCAATGCCCCTTCTCTTCGCAATAAACACATATGGGAATGGTACACGAGACAATCACAGACTTAGCCTTTCCCTTTCCCTTTGAAAGAGAAATATTTTCTGGACTTTCAATGTTTCCATTGTCAATGTTCACGGAAGTTTGGGGAGTAGATCCTCCAATCAAATTTGCTTTAACAGTGTGCCAAATCGTTGCTAATTCAGCAACAACAAGAAAATAGGAAAGATCGATAAGGGTCATTTCGTGATCTGCCATATAGTAGTCTTTAATGAACTCACTATACGAATCAGGGAGTGACTGAAGAACCAAGTCAACAACCAACTTCCTTGAGACATCGACTACTAACATTCGCAACCTGTCAATGTGTGACTTCATCTCCAAGACATGTAGAAACACACACCTTCCATCTTGGTGTTCGCTAGCCAATAGGGCTTCAGTGACCTTGAACTTTTCTAGTCTTTGAACTTGTGGGTCAGAGAGAATTATTAGAGGAGGTGGAGGAAGTGAAGCTCCACTACAGCACGAAGAACGGATTAATCTTTCACCTTGATCGACTTATGGAATATTATCTTTATAAAGATAACTTTTTCCAAAACAATGAGGAAGACCATAGTTGTCAGAACTAGACATCTATAAGGGATAAATTCAAGGTCATTGATTTAAGTCCTTAATATAACACCCAAATGAAATATTAAGGCTAGGACCTAACACACTATTTCATAATTCAGAAGAGGGATGTCGTAATCCAATTGCAAAATATTTGAAGGTAGGTAAATGAAGATTTATCAATTTCCACCATGAAAAACGAAAATGAATTTAAGGTTTTAAATGAATTGAAATTCCTAGATCCTTTGAGATTCATTGAACTTTTCAATGGCATGTTTAAATCTTGATTATGCCCTTCAAGTTTGTGACTAGGATACCGAGGATCACAAACAAGGTGTGAATAACCATGCAAATTAGCTTGGTACTCTCGATGTAATTTATCACCTCATCAATGTGCCAGTTAACCACACACACTCCATTGATCTATGACAAACATCGAGCTACCCTTTTCCACCCTTGTTAGTCCAAGTTAGTTTCCGATTTAAAAACCACACACACTCCACTAACAACTTGGCAAGGTGCAAAGTGCAATTTCATGGGTTAGCACCAAATTCACATTTTTCCTAAGTAACTAAGATTGGGAATTTGTAAGACATTTAGTTACTTCAAGTATTCATTATACTTTTAATGAGAATGTCCTATCCTACCCGTTCGCCTAACGACCCTTCACCAATCAATGAAGCGGTGGGTGAGAGTGGACATCCATTAAACCACCCTTTTATACGCAGTAACCTTATACCTCCCTTATAGACTGACTTTGTGAGTGAGGCCTACTAACGGTAAGACTGACTCTTTAACTTATACATATATAATTATTAAACTTTTAATTTTATATAGTATAAGGGTGTACTTTAAACTTTTAAAATACTAGATGGTTTAATCTATAAATAAATTATACTCGTAATTTAATTAAACTTAAACCATGTCATTATGGTATTATTAATTCTCTTTTAATTAAACAATTTAATGAATTTAATAAAGTCCATAAGGTGCCATTTGAACTACTCAAATACTTCAAGGTTCTAAATATAACACCCAAATGAAATAGTAAGGCTAGGACCTAACACACTATTTCAAAATTCGGAAGAGGGATGCCGTAATCCAATTGCAAAATATTTGAAGGTAGGTAAATGAAGATTTATCAATTTCCACCATGAAAAACGAAAATGAATTTTAGGTTTTAAATGAATTGAAATTCCTAGATCCTTTGAGATTCATTGAACTTTTCAATGGCATGTTTAAATCTTGATTATGCCCTTCAAGTTTGTGACTAGGATACCGAGGATCACAAACAAGGTGTGAATAACCATGCAAATTAGCTTGGTACTCTCGATGTAATTTATCACCTCATCAATGTGCCAGTTAACCACACACACTCCATTGATCTATGACAAACATCGAGCTACCCTTTGCCACCCTTGTTAGTCCAAGTTAGTTTGCCGATTAACCACACACGCTCCACTAACAACTTGGCAAGGTGCAAAGTGCAATTTCATGGGTTAGCACCAAATTTACATTTTTCCTAAGTAACTAAGATTGGGAATTTGAAAGACACTTAGTTACTTAAAGTATTCATTATACTTTTAATGAGAATGTCCTATCCTACCCGTTCGCCTAACGACCCTTCACCAGTCAATGAATAGGTGGGTGAGAGTGGACACCCATTAAACCACCATTTTATACGCAGTAACCTTATACCTCCCTAATAGACAGACTTCGTGAGTGAGGCCTACTAACGGTAAGACTGACTCTTTAACTTATACATATATAATTATAAAACTTTTAATTTTATATAGTATAAGGGTGTATTTTAAACTTTTAAAATACTAGATGGTTTAATCTATTAATAAATTATACTCGTAATTTAATTAAACTTAAACCATGTCATTATGGAATTAGTAATTCTCTTTTAATTAAACAATTTAATGAATTTAATAAAGTCCATAAGGTGCAATTTGAACTACTCAAATACTTCAAGGTTCTAAATATAACACCCAAATGAAATATTAAGGCTAGGACCTAATACACTATTTCAAAATTCGGAAGAGGGATGCCGTAATCCAATTGCAAAATATTTGAAGGTAGGTAAATGAAGATTTATCAATTTCCACCATGAAAAACGAAAATGAATTTTAGGTTTTAAATGAATTGAAATTCCTAGATCCTTTGAGATTCATTGAACTTTTCAATGGCATGTTTAAATCTTGATTATGCCCTTCAAGTTTGTGACTAGGATACCAAGGATCACAAACAAGGTGTGAATAACCATGCAAATTAGCTTGGTACTCTCGATGTAATTTATCACCTCATCAATGTGCCAGTTAACCACACACACTCCATTGATCTATGACAAACATCGAGCTACCCTTTGCCACCCTTGTTAGTCCAAGTTAGTTTGCCGATTAACCACACACGCTCCACTAACAACTTGGCAAGGTGCAAAGTGCAATTTCATGGGTTAGCACCAAATTTACATTTTTCCTAAGTAACTAAGATTGGGAATTTGTAAGACACTTAGTTACTTAAAGTATTCATTATACTTTTAATGAGAATGTCCTATCCTACCCGTTCGCCTAACGACCCTTCACCAGTCAATGAAGCGGTGGGTGAGAGTGGACACCCATTAAACCACCATTTTATACGCATTAACCTTATACCTCCCTAATAGACAGACTTCGTGAGTGAGGCCTACTAACGGTAAGACTGACTCTTTAACTTATACATATATAATTATAAAACTTTTAATTTTATATAGTATAAGGGTGTATTTTAAACTTTTAAAATACTAGATGGTTTAATCTATTAATAAATTATACTCGTAATTTAATTAAACTTCAACCATGTCATTATGGAATTATTAATTCTCTTTTAATTAAACAATTTAATGAATTTAATAAAGTCCATAAGGTGCAATTTGAACTACTCAAATACTTCAAGGTTCTAAATATAACACCCAAATGAAATATTAAGGCTAGGACCTAACACACTATTTCAAAATTCGGAAGAGGGATGCCGTAATCCAATTGCAAAATATTTGAAGGTAGGTAAATGAAGATTTATCAATTTCCACCATGAAAAACGAAAATGAATTTTAGGTTTTAAATGAATTGAAATTCCTAGATCCTTTGAGATTCATTGAACTTTTCAATGGCATGTTTAAATCTTGATTATGCCCTTCAAGTTTGTGACTAGGATACCGAGGATCACAAACAAGGTGTGAATAACCATGCAAATTAGCTTGGTACTCTCGATGTAATTTATCACCTCATCAATGTGCCAGTTAACCACACACACTCCATTGATCTATGACAAACATCGAGCTACCCTTTGCCACCCTTGTTAGTCCAAGTTAGTTTGCCGATTAACCACACACGCTCCACTAACAACTTGGCAAGGTGCAAAGTGCAATTTCATGGGTTAGCACCAAATTTATATTTTTCCTAAGTAACTAAGATTGGGAATTTGTAAGACACTTAGTTACTTAAAGTATTCATTATACTTTTAATGAGAATGTCCTATCCTACCCGTTTGCCTAACGACCCTTCACCAGTCAATGAAGCGGTGGGTGAGAGTGGACACCCATTAAACCATCATTTTATACGCAGTAACCTTATACCTCCCTTATAGACTGACTTCGTGAGTGAGGCCTACTAACGGTAAGACTGACTCTTTAACTTATACATATATAATTATTAAACTTTTAATTTTATATAGTATAAGGGTGTATTTTAAACTTTTAAAATACTAGATGGTTTAATCTATTAATAAATTATACTCGTAATTTAATTAAACTTAAACCATGTCATTATGGAATTATTAATTCTCTTTTAATTAAAAAATTTAATGAATTTAATAAAGTCCATAAGGTGCAATTTAAACTACTCAAATACTTCAAGGTTCTAAGTATAAAAATTAAAAATTAAAAACAACTTAATTAATTTTTTTTAATTTATGAACCCAAAAGTTACACCTTTCTAATTAAAAGAGTTTCTATATTTGAAACTTTTCAAATACCAAAACTTGAGCGCATGTTTTGTAACTCTTGAAAAACCTTTGATTTCCATAACTTATGAGTTTAATGTGGTTTTTATGGAAAAAAAATTTCATGTTCCAAAACTTGAGGACTAGTTATGGAGGACTTTAAAGAACATTTAGATAAATATTTTAACAAATAAAAATTACCATATAATTTATCTATGATCTAGTTAAACTCATAAGTCAAGACAATTCATATCAACAATTGACAAGAAATTAGCCTATCATTTAAACTATATAAATCTTGAAATTTTGACAATTATCTTTTAATTGGACAAGGATAATCACTACCATATCAGAAAAACAGATTTTATGATATAAAACATGTGACAACCGTCAAATTCTGGTCAAGTCAAATTCAACCAATCAAACCGGTCAACTCAGTTAACCCTTGTATACTAGGGTTTACGCTATGTAATTACAATACAACTCGCTATTCTAATAAGAAATCATCAACTGAAAAGGTTGTATATCCAGATTTCTTTAACCTAAAACTATGGTAAGTAATGAACCAAACCGATAAAACAATGTTGCATACTCATTTGGAGTGTGTAAGATCCTTAAACATGGCTTAACGGGGCTTGCGGATTTTGCGTTGCGAAACCAAACACTCAAAACTCTATCTATATATATTAAAAATCTCTCCCAAATCTCTCTCTGTATGCGAAATTTCTCCAAGTATGTCAAATCTGTCACACCCCAAAACCAAGAACGGCGGAAACGTTCTGGGGCAGAGGACGTCATGTATAATATCAACAACAATGTAAAGTAGTAATCAAGCAACAACATCATCCATTGCATTAATAAAATAATTATTATACAATTGTGTTCTGTCAAATTTTGATAAACACTAAGCATAAATCAAAATGAAAGATAAGTCTTGAATAAGCTCCATCTTCCTTTCTCCTTTCATCGGTACCTGTCTATGATGACCTGAGGATACAAGTAATTTTGAAAGCGAGTATCAGCTATAAAGCTGGTGAGATCATAAGTATTAATGTGTCTTAATTTGTAAAAACTTATAATTATTAAGACTTGACATTGCTTTAAAAGAAAGCTCGTATAAGTATGAAAATGTTTGTAAATCAGCTGTAAATGTTTGAAAAACTCTAGAATCCCTATGATTCCTATTAGTAACAAAAGGAGTCTTCTACCAAGACTGAACTGTGCTCTTTGTAGTCTTTTACCAAGACCTAATTGTGTTACTATTATTATCATTATAAGAAAATTGTATCCTTTGGTAATAGGATACCTAAATATAATTTTACCTCGTTAGTTATGTGAATGAGTCACAAAATATAGGTAATAATATAATTAACCTGAGTCATACCCTTTGGTACTAGGGTAACTGTTAACGTTAACTTTAAGCCATCCGTAGACGTACTCTTACCTCTGTTGCTAACAACTGGGTATAGGAATAGTTAATCCCTTAATCGTATACCTGTAATGGTACCAACCGTTTGACATCCGTGGATGTGCTTTTACCTCTGTAGCTAACAGAGATTTTAGGAATGGTCAATCCCCCAACTCGTATCCTCTGGCACTAGGATAATAATCCATTCTATCTCGTCGATTATGTGATTTTATCACAAGGTAAAGGTAAGAACGCGGATTTGATAACAGAGTCGATACATATAAAATGTAATAGGACTCCTACTGATATATCTATGCACAAGTACTCCTATAAGTATAATAATGTAAATATTATAGTAGAGTACGGTAAGGTTCTACGTGTGCTAGTTGTAATGTGTGTTCTCCCTATCTAGCAAGTATAGTAAGTGTACTGTAATGTTCAACGTGTGCTAGCTGTAATGTGTGTTCTCCCTATCTAGCAAGTATAGTAATGTAAACGTTCTAGTATAGATGTATGTGTTCTCGTCCTAGTATAGTTGTACATGTAATGTATAGTAATGTTCTAGAAAGTATTGACTCATGAATGAACTGACTCATTGTATGATATCGCGTTCTAGTAATGGTTCTAGTATCTTCTTGAACTACCCATGTGGTAGCTTACTAGTAATCTAAGTAGTACGTATGGGCGTGGATGTATACCCTTGCTACCCAAGGGCATAGTATGAAACTGGAAAGACCTTTTATGACTTTATATGTACACATGATATATAACTAATCTTTAAACGACTTTCGGACGAATACCCAATGTCCCACCAGACCACATCTCAAGGCGCGAAAAGGAAATAGAGTGGATAGTCTTCCTAAGTCTTTTAAACATTTCTTATATAACTATACATATAGAGGCATGCAATTTATAATATAAAAGCATAAATAAGTTTGGTAAAACATTTGAAACACAAATATTAGTTTAAGGAAAGATCGACTTGATGTCGATCTATAAAACAATTTGAAGGCATAAGTTTGATAAAACAATATAAGTACAAGGAACATTTGTTTGAAAACACAGTTGTAAATAAGTTTGAAATATGGTAACAGAGTAAGATGTATAGTGTAATAAGTATTTTGAAACACATAAAATGTTTATACAAATCATTTGAAGGAAACTGTTTGGTAAAACGGCTAATGAGTAGCCAAAACTATTGAATGTTGTATATTAATCACATGTGATTGATGTAATAAGTAATATAATCCTACTTACTAATCACATGTGATTGACATAATAAGTAGCATGATTCTACTTGTATCCCCCCCCCCCCATAAAACATTTGAAATAGTTTAAAACATTAGTTAAGGGGTATGAACTCACCTGCAGTATGTGACTGGAATTGAATGGACTGTTATCGTACGGATGGATCGGACAAGTGCTTGGTGTCAAGTGATGACTTAGACACACACAATGATCCGAATTACATATGAAGACATATGTATATAAATAATTAGAGATTTAATCACTAACTATACAAGTATAACATTTAAGCGCGAGGACAACACTTTTGGTCAAGTGCTAGGAGGCTAATGGGTTGCAACAAAGAAGTGCAATGCCCCTAATGGAAGTTTAAGGTCAAAAGACCATATTCATTAGAGTTTACGGCCCAGGGGAGTAAGCTCCTGGCCGTAAACTCTCAATCAAGGCTTGGAATGGTACTTTGAATTACTACAACTCTAGTGGGAATTGTTTCAAGGCCTATACAAGTGTTTGGGCACAACATTGACTCCTTTGGGGAGTTTACAGCCCAAAGACCCTATTCCCTTGGAGTTTACGGCCGTAAACTCCCTTGGGAGGGTTCTTATGGTGCTTTCAAGTCTCTAACATTTCTAGGAACAAGTCTAGGCTTCAATACTTGGATTAAGGAAGGTTTATGGCATTAAATGGAACCATTTGATGGAGTTTACGGCCATAGAACTCTTTGGGCCGTAAACTCCCTCACACATGAGGTTCTAAGAATTTTAACTAGTCCATATCTCATCTAGGTACTTGCCCAAAAAGTCTCTTGGCCTAAGGAAGTGTCTAGGGTGTCCTTTGACCCCTTTAAAGGAGTTTACGGCCCAAGAAATACTCTTGGCTGTAAACTCTTCAATACTTGTGCTTTTCATGAGTTTCCTTGGTCCTAAACACTTTAAGGTATTTGCCTAAAATGAAGACTAAGCCCTAGGAAGAGTTTGAAGTGGTTTTGGCACGTAATCTTGGAGTTTACGGCCCAAGGAGCATCTTGGCCGTAAACTCCCTTCCAAAGTTGATTTATAATTGTTTTGTTGGTCTAACACATGAGTTTAAGTCTTCTAGGTTCTTGTTCTAAGGTTAAAGGATCACTAGGCACTCATTTGTGCCCTTTACTTGGAGTTTACGGCCCAAGATAGGTTCCTTGGCCGTAAACTCCTCAAACTACATGGTTTTGATTTGTTTCAAGCCTCTAATGTTCATACATAAGGTCTTTAGTTGGATGCCTAACACGGAAATGGGACTAGGCGGCCTTTAGGCTTGATTTTGGAGTTTACTCCCCAAGAACGTTCTTGGGCGGTAAACTCCCGGATCTTGCAGTTTAGACATGTAAATAATGTTATTAATCATATAACAAGTATTAAAACACATCTATGAAAGTAGACTCACAATCTGGGATGAAAACCCGAAGATCCGTGAGAGAGTATTTGGCTTTTCTCTAATTGGAAATCAAATAATGAACCAATTTGGTTCAGAATTCTATTTATAGTCCTGAGATTTTTGGCAGAAAATATTTCTATTCCCGGAATGGATTCTAATGACCTAGAGTAATGGAATTACAGTGTTGCACAAAATCCTAGTGCAACCACTCTCCTAATAACTTCTTAGGGGTAAAACCCTAAAACTACCAAACTTACTCCATAAGTTTGAAATTTTACTGTAGCTGCTCTACTACTATTGGATTGAAGTGGTTTGATTAGAGTGGAAAATTTCGGGTTGTCACATCATCCCCCTGTTAAAGGGAATTTCGTCCCGAAATTAGAATTTAGGCAAGGAAGTATGTACGAATGATCGAGTCGTGAGGAGGAAACTTCCTAATCGATTGGTTCTAGCGCACTTAAGTGAAATCGGGCTCTCGGTTGGCATTCCAATGAACCTTCACTAACTGGCGACGGCGTTGCTTCGTCCGCTTGACCTCTCGGTCGAGGGTCACTACGGTTCTAGTACGAAGGCGAGGATCTCGACGAGTGGACTTGTAAGAGTCCAAACAGAAAGGTATGGTTTCACGATCGAGATGCGAAGAGTAGAATGTACGTTACTGAGTTCGCGGAGTAGGTCTAGTTTGTGCGAGGCATAGGACAGATTTTGATAAGAATCTCGGAGGTCCTGTCTAACTTGGATTTAGCTTTCCACGCTTTACGAAACGTATTAAGCCATTCACAGAGTGAGTTATCCTAAAGAACTTGGTCACTCACTCGGAATCTCAAAGGTTCCTTTTCTAGCGTAACTTCCCAGTCAAAGGCCACCCCTTGCTGGGTCAAAGTCGTACGAGTTTCTGTAGCTTGCGAGGAGTTCTGAATGAACTAAGGCGGTAGGTCGGTAAGACCTAGAATTTGGCGAAAGCTGTCGGCTTCTTTGGTGTGGATAAATGCTCAAAGGCTTTTGACAAATTGAAAGAGTACTCAAAATTTCCCACATTACTAACAGTGTGTCCTAGAAATTTTGACTCTTCAATTTTCAAATCTCGTGCCTAGAGAACTTTGCTAAAAGTTCCTCTATAGGAAATGTTTTCATGGGTTTTCTTCTTACTACGAGGGTAGATAAGTAAGTCATTTCATGGAGAAATAACGAATCGATCCAAGTAAGAAAGACGTAACCCTAATCATTTATCTCATGAAAACCATGGGCGTACTGGTCCTATCCGAAAGGTATCACTACGGACTCGAAGCGTCCGCATCGAATTCGAAAGATAGTCTTCCAGACATCCTTCCCTAACACATCGAACTGGTGATATTCGGATCTCAGGTCCATTCCTGAAAGTAGATCCTTTCCTTACGTGTGATCAATCATTTTGTCTATGCGAGGCACAGATAACGATTTCTATGAAAATCTTGACGGAATCCTCGATATCCGAGGCACATACGATGCGATCCATCGATCTCTGGAAGAATCTGACCGGGGTTCTCGAGGGTGAGGAACCTAGTCTTCTAATTCTATTTCTGTGTAGTTCGCTAAGTTGTTCGTACTGATCTTGTATCTCTGTGGGTGTTTAAACTATAAGATGATCTGTTTTTGGGAGTCGTACTGGGTTCTAAGTTTGTTCACATGACGATGTGATTACTCGTATACTTAGGCAGTTTCTCCGTCCTGAAGTCCATTTTAGAATTCATACAGGGTTTCACCATCACAATTTCGGGTATACGAGTTGCATATAATTAAAGTTGAAAAGATAGTCGAATAACTGATTCTTCTTTAAGCTCACATCCCATCGGGGAAACAATAAGTTAAAGTGGAATCATCAATTCTAAACTTGTAGAACCTTGATTATATAACACTCTTATGTATACCTTCCTCAGTGATAGATCATCCGCATGAATTCCTAGATTGAACTTGACGTACTGCACGAGTGGTACTTCGGGGATTTCTTCGGAAAGAAAATATCTAAGAGGTACTCTTGGAATGAGTACTTCGGCGTTCTGATATGACGGCTTCACTGGAAAAGTGATCTAGAAGAAAGAGATGTACGTATGAAGCTGTTTTTGTGAGGATCAATTTAATCGAGTCGTATGATAATGTCAGAATCATACTGAAATTTAAAGACATTAGATTTGAACATAAGACGTTTACAGACAAGAGACAACCGTGCAACCATGAACAGAGTTACAGTACTTTAGATTTACCACGAGACTATTGCTGCGAATAAGATATACTACAAAAGACAAGTATACGCAGCACGAGAATTCCTATACAGACAGGATCTCGCAAAAAGGTAAGACTCTAGTTGCACTAGTTCTAGATAGTTTATAAGTCTGTTACAACGAAACGCCTTAATTACATTAACGTGGTTCCTGAGCAGGCTCTCCTGCAGCTGTGATCCTGAGAATCTTCCCATCTGCGCCAGAATTCTGCGTTATCGGGAAATCCCTCTGGAGGTGTCCAATTTCACCGCATTGGTGACATATATGGACAGTACCCACATTGGTGGTGGAAATGAAACGTCGAGTAGGAGTTATGGGGACGCGGCTGCTTTCATTGATCTCCCCTTTTGGGCAATTTCTGTAATAGTGCCCTGCCTCACCACAACTATAGCAAAGTAGGCTTGCTCCCGTGGTGGAGGTAATCCTACAGAAATGAGCAATATGTCCCATCCTGTGGCAATTACTGCATTGTCGGGCTCGGCAAATTCCCTTGTGGTGATGGTTGCACCTGTCGCACTTCGGGAGTGTTCCTTTATATGGTCTGCTCGGTACTGGGATGGCAGAGGTTTGTGACTGTTGCATGGCAATTCTCTGAAACCGTTTGCGTTCCACTTTGGCTTGACGTTTTCTTTTCTTGAACTCGGAGTTGTTGTTTCGGGTGGTGGCTACTATTACTATTTGTTGGTTCCCCGGATCATTAACACGATCGGGATTTTCAATTCCTTTTTCAGCCTTGTCTGCATTTGCAGTGCTGCGGTTTGCCAGGACTGCTGTCACGGCAGCCATCACGGCAGCTGTAACGGTGGCTTGAAAAGTAGCGGCGTTCATAGGAAAAGTAGAGGTCTCATTGCTTGGCTGGTTGTTTCCGGATGACGACATGATTCTGTAACACGAAAGATAAGGTTTTGTGAGCAATTCTGGTTGACCCTGATGTACTTAGATTGTTCATGCAAAGAGTAAGAGTATTTTCTCGAAAGTTTGACCTACATCTCTATGATGCAGTCCTAGTAAAGAAGGAAAGTATGTTCGTAGAATGGTCTCAAGACGTTTGTCGTTCGAGCTGAGGTATCGTGGGTTGATGAATAACAAGATCCAACCACTGAAAGAGACTTGGGCATGCCTCTGGAGATAAATCACCATAGTCCAATGACTTGACTAAAGTATGATTCAGATAGACTCCAATGAAAGTAAGATAAAAGTACTTGGGTGAAGAATGACACAGAAGTTAGCCGGCTGTCAATATCTTTGATATTCACAATGTAAGGATTTTGGAAAAATGACCTTGTAAAGGTCTCACATCATATCCACAGAAGATAGTTCCTGACAGCATACAGACCTAACTAAAGTACTTAAGGTACAAGATAGTTTCATAGAAAATGCCACACCGGGCATAGACAGAAAACACGATTTCTTTTTATAAGGGAAATAAAGTAAAGCGTCTACTACTGGCGACGGTCATCCCTCTGGTGAACTCTTAGTTCAACCAATTGACGTTCCATGTCAAGTAGGTGTCTTTCGAACACCATCTGGCGTACTCGGAGTTCTATGACTTCGGCTCGTGATTCAGCCAGTGCTTGCAACAGGGTTTCATGGTTTCTCTCTGACCTCTCATGAGTATATGCTAGATGATTGGTGTGGAGGGTATGCATTCGAACACCATCTGGTGAACTCTTAGTTCAACCAATTGACGTTCCATGTCAAGTAGGTGTCTTTCGAACACCATCTGGCGTACTCGGAGTTCTATGACTTCGGCTCGTGATTCAGCCAGTGCTTGCAACAGGGTTTCATGGTTTCTCTCTGACCTCTCATGAGTATATGCTAGATGATTGGTGTGGAGGGTATGCATTCTAGCATAGGCGACTACTTCCGTAATCTGACGTAAGCCTGTCCTGCCTTGAATCTCATTTCGGGCCTCTCTGCGGACCAAGATTGGCAAGACTATATCTGCTAAGCCCTCATTGCTCAAGTCGTAAAAGCTTCGGTCGCCATCAAATAGCATAAACTGATCTTGTCCTTGGCTCCCTGTTTCCAAGCATTCCACTCACTCAGGGTCGGGCCATGAAAAGCCGAAAGAGGGTTAGGAATTGAAACGGAAGTTGCTCGAGGTAGGTTCTCAACCTCTGGTTCGGAGTTAGTATCATACGAAAGGTCTTCATCACGGTGATCATCCAAGGGGATAGGATGATCATTCTCTGGTTCTTCTCCAAACCACCAACTATGACTTCATTCGGAAGATACTGGTTGTCAAGGAGATGGAGTCCAGCTATGATTTCTATGCGAGAATTTAGGGTAAGAGAATAATTATTAGACGAACTATCTAGAAAATTATTTAGGAAACCTTCATTAGTTACATCGCTATTTGTGAAGTGCATACCAGCTATGTGTAATCTAAACAGGATAGACCTTCGAATAAGTGACCTTAACTCCTTATTCACACAGAATAGGGGTAAGGCAAAATTATCACAAATTCTGAGTCTATAACATCCTAATTACATGTAGCCTCAGTGTATCCACTTAGCAACTATTCAACTTAATAATGAAGATCCCGTTTTAATTCTCAAGTATACAGTACTTATAGTAACACCAAAATACACCTATAGTATTTTAAATTTATTGTTATGTTCTATTGTTCTCATTGTGGTAGGGATGGTAAGATTTTAGCATTGTTGCAACCACACACTTAAACTTAGGCACATGCTAGTCAACCCTTGGATAATATAGGCGATCAGGCTATATCTTCCCAGTTTTGACCATATGTCTCTAAGCCCACTTGTGTTGTCCAAAAATCGTAATTCTTTTGTACTGTCTTAGTGACACTGATTTTAGTATGAATGCAGCACGTATACTTACTTAAATATTTTACTATTTAAAGTATAAACTCTTGGTCAGAGTATTTTTAATCCCTTATGTATTTATAGTTAGTATATCTTTTATGGGTTGATATACTTAATTCACTATAAACAATGCTCTGATACCAATCTGTCACACCCCAAAACCAAGAACGGCGGAAACGTTCTGGGGCGAAGGACGTCATGTATAATATCAACAACAATGTAAAGTAGTAATCAAGCAACAACATCATCCATTGCATTAATAAAATAATTATTATACAATTGTGTTCTGTCAAATTTTGATAAACACTAAGCATAAATCAAAATGAAAGATAAGTCTTGAATAAGCTCCATCTTCCTTTCTCCTTGCATCGGTACCTGTCTATGATGACCTGAGGATACAAGTAATTTTGAAAGCGAGTATCAGCTATAAAGCTGGTGAGATCATAAGTATTAATGTGTCTTAATTTGTAAAAACTTATAATTATTAAGACTTGACATTGCTTTAAAAGAAAGCTCGTATAAGTATGAAAATGTTTGTAAATCAGCTGTAAATGTTTGAAAAACTCTAGAATCCCTATGATTCCTATTAGTAACAAAAGGAGTCTTCTACCAAGACTGAACTGTGCTCTTTGTAGTCTTTTACCAAGACCTAATTGTGTTACTATTATTATCATTATAAGAAAATTGTATCCTTTGGTAATAGGATACCTAAATATAATTTTACCTCGTTAGTTATGTGAATGAGTCACAAAATATAGGTAATAATATAACTAACCTGAGTCATACCCTTTGGTACTAGGGTAACTGTTAACGTTAACTTTAAGCCATCCGTAGACGTACTCTTACCTCTGTTGCTAACAACTGGGTATAGGAATAGTTAATCCCTTAATCGTATACCTGTAATGGTACCAACCGTTTGACATCCGTGGATGTGCTTTTACCTCTGTAGCTAACAGAGATTTTAGGAATGGTCAATCCCCCAACTCGTATCCTCTGGCACTAGGATAATAATCCATTCTATCTCATCGATTATGTCATTTTATCACAAGGTAAAGGTAAGAACGCGGATTTGATAACAGAGTCGATACATATAAAATGTAATAGGACTCCTACTGATATATCTATGCACAAGTACTCCTATAAGTATAATAATGTAAATATTATAGTAGAGTACGGTAAGGTTCTACGTGTGCTAGCTGTAATGTGTGTTCTCCCTATCTAGCAAGTATAGTAAGTGTACTGTAATGTTCAACGTGTGCTAGCTGTAATGTGTGTTCTCCCTATCTAGCAAGTATAGTAATGTAAACGTTCTAGTATAGATGTATGTGTTCTCGTCCTAGTATAGTTGTACATGTAATGTATAGTAATGTTCTAGAAAGTATTGACTCATGAATGAACTGACTCATTGTATGATATCGCGTTCTAGTAATGGTTCTAGTATCTTCCTGAACTACCCATGTGGTAGCTTACTAGTAATCTAAGTAGTACGTATGGGCGTGGATGTATACCCTTGCTACCCAAGGGCATAGTATGAAACTGGAAAGACCTTTTTTTACTTTATATGTACACATGATATATAACTAATCTTTAAACGACTTTCGGACGAATACCCAATGTCCCACCAGACCACATCTCAAGGCGCGAAAAGGAAATAGGGTGGATAGTCTTCCTAAGTCTTTTAAACATTTCTTATATAACTATACATATAGAGGCATGCAATTTATAATATAAAATCATAAATAAGTTTGGTAAAACATTTGAAACACAAATATTAGTTTAAGGAAAGATCGACTTGATGTCGATCTATAAAACAATTTGAAGGCATAAGTTTGATAAAACAATATAAGTACAAGGAACATTTGTTTGAAAACACAATTGTAAATAAGTTTGAAATATGGTAACAGAGTAAGATGTACAGTGTAATAAGTAGTTTGAAACACATAAAATGTTTATACAAATCATTTGAAGGAAACTGTTTGGTAAAACGGCTAATGAGTAGCCAAAACTATTGAATGTTGTATATTAATCACATGTGATTGATGTAATAAGTAATATAATCCTACTTACTAATCACATGTGATTGACATAATAAGTAGCATGATTCTACTTGTATCCCCCCCCCCATAAAACATTTGAAATAGTTTAAAACATTAGTTAAGGGGTATGAACTCACCTGCAGTATGTGACTGGAATTGAATGGACTGTTATCGTACGGATGGATCGGACAAGTGCTTGGTGTCAAGTGATGACTTAGACACACACAATGATCCGAATTACATATGAAGACATATGTATATAAATAATTAGAGATTTAATCACTAACTATACAAGTATAACATTTAAGCGCGAGGACAACACTTTTGGTCAAGTGCTAGGAGGCTAATGGGTTGCAACAAAGAAGTGCAATGCCCCTAATGGAAGTTTAAGGTCAAAAGACCATATTCATTAGAGTTTACGGCCCAGGGGAGTAAGCTCCTGGCCGTAAACTCTCAATCAAGGCTTGGAATGGTACTTTGAATTACTACAACTCTAGTGGGAATTGTTTCAAGGCCTATACAAGTGTTTGGGCACAACATTGACTCCTTTGGGGAGTTTACAGCCCAAAGACCCTATTCCCTTGGAGTTTACGGCCGTAAACTCCCTTGGGAGGGTTCTTATGGTGCTTTCAAGTCTCTAACATTTCTAGGAACAAGTCTAGGCTTCAATACTTGGATTAAGGAAGGTTTATGGCATTAAATGGAACCATTTGATGGAGTTTACGGCCATAGAACTCTTTGGTCCGTAAACTCCCTCACACATGAGGTTCTAAGAATTTTAACTAGTCCATATCTCATCTAGGTACTTGCCCAAAAAGTCTCTTGGCCTAAGGAAGTGTCTAGGGTGTCCTTTGACCCCTTTAAAGGAGTTTACGGCCCAAGAAATACTCTTGGCTGTAAACTCTTCAATACTTGTGCTTTTCATGAGTTTCCTTGGTCCTAAACACTTTAAGGTGTTTGCCTAAAATGAAGACTAAGCCCTAGGAAGAGTTTGAAGTGGTTTTGGCACGTAATCTTGGAGTTTACGGCCCAAGGAGCATCTTGGCCGTAAACTCCCTTCCAAAGTTGATTTATAATTGTTTTGTTGGTCTAACACATGAGTTTAAGGCTTCTAGGTTCTTGTTCTAAGGTTAAAGGATCACTAGGCACTCATTTGTGCCCTTTACTTGGAGTTTACGGCCCAAGATAGGTTCCTTGGCCGTAAACTCCTCAAACTACATGGTTTTGATTTGTTTCAAGCCTCTAATGTTCATACATAAGGTCTTTAGTTGGATGCCTAACACGGAAATGGGACTAGGCGGCCTTTAGGCTTGATTTTGGAGTTTACTCCCCAAGAACGTTCTTGGGCGGTAAACTCCCGGATCTTGCAGTTTAGACATGTAAATAATGTTATTAATCATATAACAAGTATTAAAACACATCTATGAAAGTAGACTCACAATCTGGGATGAAAACCCGAAGATCCGTGAGAGAGTATTTGGCTTTTCTCTAATTGGAAATCAAATAATGAACCAATTTGGTTCAGAATTCTATTTATAGTCCTGAGATTTTTGGCAGAAAATATTTCTATTCCCGGAATGGATTCTAATGACCTAGAGTAATGGAATTACAGTGTTGCACAAAATCCTAGTGCAACCACTCTCCTAATAACTTCTTAGGGGTAAAACCCTAAAACTGCCAAACTTACTCCATAAGTTTGAAATTTTACTGTAGCTGCTCTACTACTATTGGATTGAAGTGGTTTTATTAGAGTGGAAAATTTCGGGTTGTCACATCATCCCCCTGTTAAAGGGAATTTCGTCCCGAAATTAGAATTTAGGCAAGGAAGTATGCACGAATGATCGAGTCGTGAGGAGGAAACTTCCTAATCGATTGGTTCTAGCGCACTTAAGTGAAATCGGGCTCTCGGTTGGCATTCCAATGAACCTTCACTAACTGGCGACGGCGTTGCTTCGTCCGCTTGACCTCTCGGTCGAGGGTCACTACGGTTCTAGTACGAAGGCGAGGATCTCGACGAGTGGACTTGTAAGAGTCCAAACAGAAAGGTATGGTTTCACGATCGAGATGCGAAGAGTAGAATGTACGTTACTGAGTTCGCGGAGTAGGTCTAGTTTGTGCGAGGCATAGGACAGATTTTGATAAGAATCTCGGAGGTCCTGTCTAACTTGGATTTAGCTTTCCACGCTTTACGAAACGTATTAAGCCATTCACAGAGTGAGTTATCCTAAAGAACTTGGTCACTCACTCGGAATCTCAAAGGTTCCTTTTCTTGCGTAACTTCCCAGTCAAAGGCCACCCCTTGCTAGGTCAAAGTCGTACGAGTTTCTGTAGCTTGCGAGGAGTTCTGAATGAACTAAGGCGGTAGGTCGGTAAGACCTAGAATTTGGCGAAATCTGTCGGCTTCTTTGGTGTGGATAAATGCTCAAAGGCTTTTGACAAATTGAAAGAGTACTCAAAATTTCCCACATTACTAACAGTGTGTCCTAGAAATTTTGACTCTTCAATTTCCAAATCTCGTGCCTAGAGAACTTTGCTAAAAGTTCCTCTATAGGAAATGTTTTCATGGGTTTTCTTCTTACTACGAGGGTAGATAAGTAAGTCATTTCATGGAGAAATAACGAATCGATCCAAGTAAGAAAGACGTAACCCTAATCATTTATCTCATGAAAACCATGGGCGTACTGGTCCTATCCGAAAGGTATCACTACGGACTCGAAGCGTCCGCATCGAATTCGAAAGATAGTCTTCCAGACATCCTTCCCTAACACATCGAACTGGTGATATTCGGATCTCAGGTCCATTCCTGAAAGTAGATCCTTTCCTTACGTGTGATCAATCATTTTTTCTATGCGAGGCACAGATAACGATTTCTATGAAAATCTTGACGGAATCCTCGATATCCGAGGCACATACGATGCGATCCATCGATCTCTGGAAGAATCTGACCGGGGTTCTCGAGGGTGAGGAACCTAGTCTTCTAATTCTATTTCTGTGTAGTTCGCTAAGTTGTTCGTACTGATCTTGTATCTCTGTGGGTGTTTAAACTATAAGATGATCTGTTTTTGGGAGTCGTACTGGGTTCTAAGTTTGTTCACATGACGATGTGATTACTCGTATACTTAGGCAGTTTCTCCGTCCTGAAGTCCATTTTAGAATTCATACAGGGTTTCACCATCACAATTTCGGGTATACGAGTTGCATATAATTAAAGTTGAAAAGATAGTCGAATAACTGATTCTTCTTTAAGCTCACATCCCATCGGGGAAACAATAAGTTAAAGTGGAATCATCAATTCTAAACTTGTAGAACCTTGATTATATAACACTCTTATGTATACCTTCCTCAGTGATAGATCATCCGCATGAATTCCTAGATTGAACATGACGTACTGCACGAGTGGTACTTCGGGGATTTCTTCGGAAAGAAAATATCTAAGAGGTACTCTTGGAATGAGTACTTCGGCGTTCTGATATGACGGCTTCACTGGAAAAGTGATCTAGAAGAAAGAGATGTACGTATGAAGCTGTTTTTGTGAGGATCAATTTAATCGAGTCGTATGATAATGTCAGAATCATACTGAAATTTAAAGACATTAGATTTGAACATAAGACGTTTACAGACAAGAGACAACCGTGCAACCATGAACAGAGTTACAGTACTTTAGATTTACCACGAGACTATTGCTGCGAATAAGATATACTACAAAAGACAAGTATACGCAGCACGAGAATTCCTATACAGACAGGATCTCGCAAAAAGGTAAGACTCTAGTTGCACTAGTTCTAGATAGTTTATAAGTCTGTTACAACGAAACGCCTTAATTACATTAACGTGGTTCCTGAGCAGGCTCTCCTGCAGCTGTGATCCTGAGAATCTTCCCATCTGCGCCAGAATTCTGCGTTATCGGGAAATCCCTCTGGAGGTGTCCAATTTCACCGCATTGGTGACATATATGGACAGTACCCACATTGGTGGTGGAAATGAAACGTCGAGTAGGAGTTATGGGGACGCGGCTGCTTTCATTGATCTCCCCTTTTGGGCAATTTCTGTAATAGTGCCCTGCCTCACCACAACTATAGCAAAGTAGGCTTGCTCCCGTGGTGGAGGTAATCCTACAGAAATGAGCAATATGTCCCATCCTGTGGCAATTACTGCATTGTCGGGCTCGGCAAATTCCCTTGTGGTGATGGTTGCACCTGTCGCACTTCGGGAGTGTTCCTTTATATGGTCTGCTCGGTACTGGGATGGCAGAGGTTTGTGACTGTTGCATGGCAATTCTCTGAAACCGTTTGCGTTCCACTTTGGCTTGACGTTTTCTTTTCTTGAACTCGGAGTTGTTGTTTCGGGTGGTGGCTACTATTACTATTTGTTGGTTCCCCGGATCATTAACACGATCGGGATTTTCAATTCCTTTTTCAGCCTTGTCTGCATTTGCAGTGCTGCGGTTTGCCAGGACTGCTGTCACGGCAGCTGTAACGGTGGCTTGAAAAGTAGCGGCGTTCATAGGAAAAGTAGAGGTCTCATTGCTTCGCTGGTTGTTTCCGGATGACGACATGATTCTGTAACACGAAAGATAAGGTTTTGTGAGCAATTCTGGTTGACCCTGATGTACTTAGATTGTTCATGCAAAGAGTAAGAGTATTTTCTCGAAAGTTTGACCTACATCTCTATGATGCAGTCCTAGTAAAGAAGGAAAGTATGTTCGTAGAATGGTCTCAAGACGTTTGTCGTTCGAGCTGAGGTATCGTGGGTTGATGAATAACAAGATCCAACCACTGAAAGAGACTTGGGCATGCCTCTGGAGATAAATCACCATAGTCCAATGACTTGACTAAAGTATGATTCAGATAGACTCCAATGAAAGTAAGATAAAAGTACTTGGGTGAAGAATGACACAGAAGTTAGCCGGCTGTCAATATCTTTGATATTCACAATGTAAGGATTTTGGAAAAATGACCTTGTAAAGGTCTCACATCATATCCACAGAAGATAGTTCCTGACAGCATACAGACCTAACTAAAGTACTTAAGGTACAAGATAGTTTCATAGAAAATGCCACACCGGGCATAGACAGAAAACACGATTTCTTTTTATAAGGGAAATAAAGTAAAGCGTCTACTACTGGCGACGGTCATCCCTCTGGTGAACTCTTAGTTCAACCAATTGACGTTCCATGTCAAGTAGGTGTCTTTCGAACACCATCTGGCGTACTCAGAGTTCTATGACTTCGGCTCGTGATTCAGCCAGTGCTTGCAACAGGGTTTCATGGTTTCTCTCTGACCTCTCATGAGTATATGCTAGATGATTGGTGTGGAGGGTATGCATTCGAACACCATCTGGTGAACTCTTAGTTCAACCAATTGACGTTCCATGTCAAGTAGGTGTCTTTCGAACACCATCTGGCGTACTCGGAGTTCTATGACTTCGGCTCGTGATTCAGCCAGTGCTTGCAACAGGGTTTCATGGTTTCTCTCTGACCTCTCATGAGTATATGCTAGATGATTGGTGTGGAGGGTATGCATTCTAGCATAGGCGACTACTTCCGTAATCTGACGTAAGCCTGTCCTGCCTTGAATCTCATTTCGGGCCTCTCTGCGGACCAAGATTGGCAAGACTATATCTGCTAAGCCCTCATTGCTCAAGTCGTAAAAGCTTCGGTCGCCATCAAATAGCATAAACTGATCTTGTCCTTGGCTCCCTGTTTCCAAGCATTCCACTCACTCAGGGTCGGGCCATGAAAAGCCGAAAGAGGGTTAGGAATTGAAACGGAAGTTGCTCGAGGTAGGTTCTCAACCTCTGGTTCGGAGTTAGTATCATACGAAAGGTCTTCATCACGGTGATCATCCAAGGGGATAGGATGATCATTCTCTGGTTCTTCTCCAAACCACCAACTATGACTTCATTCGGAAGATACTGGTTGTCAAGGAGATGGAGTCCAGCTATGATTTCTATGCGAGAATTTAGGGTAAGAGAATAATTATTAGACGAACTATCTAGAAAATTATTTAGGAAACCTTCATTAGTTACATCGCTATTTGTGAAGTGCATACCAGCTATGTGTAATCTAAACAGGATAGACCTTCGAATAAGTGACCTTAACTCCTTATTCACACAGAATAGGGGTAAGGCAAAATTATCACAAATTCTGAGTCTATAACATCCTAATTACATGTAGCCTCAGTGTATCCACTTAGCAACTATTCAACTTAATAATGAAGATCCCGTTTTAATTCTCAAGTATACAGTACTTATAGTAACACCAAAATACACCTATAGTATTTTAAATTTATTGTTATGTTCTATTGTTCTCATTGTGGTAGGGATGGTAAGATTTTAGCATTGTTGCAACCACACACTTAAACTTAGGCACATGCTAGTCAACCCTTGGATAATATAGGCGATCAGGCTATATCTTCCCAGTTTTGACCATATGTCTCTAAGCCCACTTGTGTTGTCCAAAAATCGTAATTCTTTTGTACTGTCTTAGTGACACTGATTTTAGTATGAATGCAGCACGTATACTTACTTAAATATTTTACTATTTAAAGTATAAACTCTTGGTCAGAGTATTTTTAATCCCTTATGTATTTATAGTTAGTATATCTTTTATGGGTTGATATACTTAATTCACTATAAACAATGCTCTGATACCAATCTGTCACACCCCAAAACCAAGAACGGCGGAAACGTTCTGGGGCGAAGGACGTCATGTATAATATCAACAACAATGTAAAGTAGTAATCAAGCAACAACATCATCCATTGCATTAATAAAATAATTATTATACAATTGTGTTCTGTCAAATTTTGATAAACACTAAGCATAAATCAAAATGAAAGATAAGTCTTGAATAAGCTCCATCTTCCTTTCTCCTTGCATCGGTACCTGTCTATGATGACCTGAGGATACAAGTAATTTTGAAAGCGAGTATCAGCTATAAAGCTGGTGAGATCATAAGTATTAATGTGTCTTAATTTGTAAAAACTTATAATTATTAAGACTTGACATTGCTTTAAAAGAAAGCTCGTATAAGTATGAAAATGTTTGTAAATCAGCTGTAAATGTTTGAAAAACTCTAGAATCCCTATGATTCCTATTAGTAACAAAAGGAGTCTTCTACCAAGACTGAACTGTGCTCTTTGTAGTCTTTTACCAAGACCTAATTGTGTTACTATTATTATCATTATAAGAAAATTGTATCCTTTGGTAATAGGATACCTAAATATAATTTTACCTCGTTAGTTATGTGAATGAGTCACAAAATATAGGTAATAATATAACTAACCTGAGTCATACCCTTTGGTACTAGGGTAACTGTTAACGTTAACTTTAAGCCATCCGTAGACGTACTCTTACCTCTGTTGCTAACAACTGGGTATAGGAATAGTTAATCCCTTAATCGTATACCTGTAATGGTACCAACCGTTTGACATCCGTGGATGTGCTTTTACCTCTGTAGCTAACAGAGATTTTAGGAATGGTCAATCCCCCAACTCGTATCCTCTGGCACTAGGATAATAATCCATTCTATCTCATCGATTATGTCATTTTATCACAAGGTAAAGGTAAGAACGCGGATTTGATAACAGAGTCGATACATATAAAATGTAATAGGACTCCTACTGATATATCTATGCACAAGTACTCCTATAAGTATAATAATGTAAATATTATAGTAGAGTACGGTAAGGTTCTACGTGTGCTAGCTGTAATGTGTGTTCTCCCTATCTAGCAAGTATAGTAAGTGTACTGTAATGTTCAACGTGTGCTAGCTGTAATGTGTGTTCTCCCTATCTAGCAAGTATAGTAATGTAAACGTTCTAGTATAGATGTATGTGTTCTCGTCCTAGTATAGTTGTACATGTAATGTATAGTAATGTTCTAGAAAGTATTGACTCATGAATGAACTGACTCATTGTATGATATCGCGTTCTAGTAATGGTTCTAGTATCTTCCTGAACTACCCATGTGGTAGCTTACTAGTAATCTAAGTAGTACGTATGGGCGTGGATGTATACCCTTGCTACCCAAGGGCATAGTATGAAACTGGAAAGACCTTTTTTTACTTTATATGTACACATGATATATAACTAATCTTTAAACGACTTTCGGACGAATACCCAATGTCCCACCAGACCACATCTCAAGGCGCGAAAAGGAAATAGGGTGGATAGTCTTCCTAAGTCTTTTAAACATTTCTTATATAACTATACATATAGAGGCATGCAATTTATAATATAAAATCATAAATAAGTTTGGTAAAACATTTGAAACACAAATATTAGTTTAAGGAAAGATCGACTTGATGTCGATCTATAAAACAATTTGAAGGCATAAGTTTGATAAAACAATATAAGTACAAGGAACATTTGTTTGAAAACACAATTGTAAATAAGTTTGAAATATGGTAACAGAGTAAGATGTACAGTGTAATAAGTAGTTTGAAACACATAAAATGTTTATACAAATCATTTGAAGGAAACTGTTTGGTAAAACGGCTAATGAGTAGCCAAAACTATTGAATGTTGTATATTAATCACATGTGATTGATGTAATAAGTAATATAATCCTACTTACTAATCACATGTGATTGACATAATAAGTAGCATGATTCTACTTGTATCCCCCCCCCCCCCCATAAAACATTTGAAATAGTTTAAAACATTAGTTAAGGGGTATGAACTCACCTGCAGTATGTGACTGGAATTGAATGGACTGTTATCGTACGGATGGATCGGACAAGTGCTTGGTGTCAAGTGATGACTTAGACACACACAATGATCCGAATTACATATGAAGACATATGTATATAAATAATTAGAGATTTAATCACTAACTATACAAGTATAACATTTAAGCGCGAGGACAACACTTTTGGTCAAGTGCTAGGAGGCTAATGGGTTGCAACAAAGAAGTGCAATGCCCCTAATGGAAGTTTAAGGTCAAAAGACCATATTCATTAGAGTTTATGGCCCAAGGGAGTAAGCTCCTGGCCGTAAACTCTCAATCAAGGCTTGGAATGGTACTTTGAATTACTACAACTCTAGTGGGAATTGTTTCAAGGCCTATACAAGTGTTTGGGCACAACATTGACTCCTTTGGGGAGTTTACGGCCCAAAGACCCTATTCCCTTGGAGTTTACGGCCGTAAACTCCCTTGGGAGGGTTCTTATGGTGCTTTCAAGTCTCTAACATTTCTAGGAACAAGTCTAGGCTTCAATACTTGGATTAAGGAAGGTTTATGGCATTAAATGGAACCATTTGATGGAGTTTACGGCCATAGAACTCTTTGGGCCGTAAACTCCCTCACACATGAGGTTCTAAGAATTTTAACTAGTCCATATCTCATCTAGGTACTTGCCCAAAAAGTCTCTTGGCCTAAGGAAGTGTCTAGGGTGTCCTTTGACCCCTTTAAAGGAGTTTACGGCCCAAGAAATACTCTTGGCCGTAAACTCTTCAATACTTGTGCTTTTCATGAGTTTCCTTGGTCCTAAACACTTTAAGGTATTTGCCTAAAATGAAGACTAAGCCCTAGGAAGAGTTTGAAGTGGTTTTGGCACGTAATCTTGGAGTTTACGGCCCAAGGAGCATCTTGGCCGTAAACTCCCTTCCAAAGTTGATTTATAATTGTTTTGTTGGTCTAACACATGAGTTTAAGGCTTCTAGGTTCTTGTTCTAAGGTTAAAGGATCACTAGGCACTCATTTGTGCCCTTTACTTGGAGTTTACGGCCCAAGATAGGTTCCTTGGCCGTAAACTCCTCAAACTACATGGTTTTGATTTGTTTCAAGCCTCTAATGTTCATACATAAGGTCTTTAGTTGGATGCCTAACACGGAAATGGGACTAGGCGGCCTTTAGGCTTGATTTTGGAGTTTACTCCCCAAGAACGTTCTTGGGCGGTAAACTCCCGGATCTTGCAGTTTAGACGTGTAAATAATGTTATTAATCATATAACAAGTATTAAAACACATCTATGAAAGTAGACTCACAATCTGGGATGAAAACCCGAAGATCCGTGAGAGAGTATTTGGCTTTTCTCTAATTGGAAATCAAATAATGAACCAATTTGGTTCAGAATTCTATTTATAGTCCTGAGATTTTTGGCAGAAAATATTTCTATTCCCGGAATGGATTCTAATGACCTAGAGTAATGGAATTACAGTTTTGCACAAAATCCTAGTGCAACCACTCTCCTAATAACTCCTTAGGGGTAAAACCCTAAAACTGCCAAACTTACTCCATAAGTCTGAAATTTTACTGTAGCTGCTCTACTACTATTGGATTGAAGTGGTTTGATTAGAATGGCAAATTTCGGGTTGTCACAAAATCTCTCCCAAATCTCTCTCAAAACCACTTTTGATTTATTTTAATCATTTGGGGCATCCCAACACTTGACTTGGTGAAAAACCACTCGAAAGGGGTGATATCTCGGAAAATAGCCTCTTAGGGTCGAAGCCTCTCTATAGGGGCCAAAGCCTCCTAGAACCGAGGCCACAAGAAACGAGACCGAGGTCCCCTTGAGCAGCGGTAACCATCTGACCGCAGCCACCGAGCTGAAGCCTCCGAGCCGTAGTCACCAAGCCGAAGCGACCGAACCGCATCCGACTTCGCTCCAGACCCTTCTGTCGACCCGCCTACGGTATCTCCTCGGACCACAGTCCGTTACCATTCGGATCCACTTTAATGGCCTAACCCCACTTCGGACCTAAGGCTATTAAGACCGGAATTACCCTCCTGACTTCGGATTTCCCTATTTTTCACCCGGTTTTTGACCACGACTCCATTTTAAACCCGTTTTTAATTATTTTAATGGGAAATTTTCACCCAAACTCATATTTTGACATATAAGGTCCCATATATTCATAAATTCAACATATTTTTAAGGAAATCCTTATTTAAGAATAAAATCCATTAAGTAAGATCTTGTGGTCGAGTGTTGACTTTGGCATAGTGTTAGACACAAGCAACCACCCCCATACCCACTCCATGACTAACCCACACCCCTCCCCACCAAACCTGGTCATTCAAGAGTACTTTTCCCACTCATACTCACGTTCTTAGAGCTGGAACAACCCCCCCCTCTCTCACCTCACACTTCCCTCATTCTCTCACTTTTCCTCCAAGGATCACACTCCAAATTTTCTCACAATTCTCTCCAAATTTCAAGACTTCCAAGGCTAATCATCAAGCTTTCTTCCACTCTTGGTAAGTATAATTCATTCTTCTTATGATTATTACACATCCTTCTACTCAAAATCATAAGAATCTTACACAAACATCGTCACCTTCATGTTAGGTTCTCGGTTCTCCAAGGCATCTTCTAAGTGTTCTTGAGTTGAACATTTCTCTTCTTCAACATCCATCCACTGAAATAACATAAGGTAAGTTCATACCCCTATCTTTTCACATTTTCTTAAGTTTTAAGGGGGGGGGGGGGAATACAAGTTAAAACAACAAGAACACAACTAAACTCTTCCAACAACTTTCATCAGAAAAGTTGGACTCCATTCATGGACTTTTTTTGGCAACTTAAACATTTTATTTTTCAAAACTGTACTACGTGAAAATAGTTCAAGTTCTTAGCTTTAAAATGACTACTTGCACATCTCCATACGATTTCTCTATAATTTATGGTGATTTTTACAAAGCTGCCTATCATTTCAAGAACGAATATGGACCAGTCTATCAGTTCAAGTTCCGCCATCCTTGGTTTGGGGGTGTGAAAGATTGGTATCAGAGCATGGTTTATAGTGAATTAAGTATATCAAACCACATAAGATATACAAACTATAAACACAATTGGGACTAAAAGTCTTTGATTTGAACATTTTTCAATTGGTTATACTTTTAGAAAATAAATAGTTTTTCTTGTTTAAAGTATACATACATGCTCGCATAGTGTCATAACCAGGGAGAACGTAAAGTAAAAGAAGAGGAGTTGAACACTACGAGCTAGTAAGCCTTGGTATGTGTAATTAGTTTTGGGAAGGATATAGCATGATCAACTATATCCGTTCGAGAAGTGACTTGCACATACTGGGGGATAGTCGTAATGGGCAACAAATCTAACGACTTAACTTCACTCTACAAAGAATGCTCTAAAAACAAAACCTAAACACTTGAAATACTATAAGAGTATTTTATGTTGCTATAGCGTAGTATTATTATTATTATACATTACATGCTTCTTACACCCCCATTTCTCGCACAAATGTCATGGCTGGATTTCACCTACCTAGAGACCCTTACTTCCCTAATGAGGGAAACGCCGGATGGCTCGAGGTAGAACTCGAGGAGATGATCGAGGAGGATCCTGAGGAGGACCCGGAGGAGATTGACGAAGAAGAAGCACCTGAGGAGGAAGAGTAAATGGAGGATGAAGAAGAAGAGGAACCAGAGGAGGAAGTATTCAACCCTCCTTACATCGCCAGGGCGAATGCGAACCGCTTCGGCCGCAACGGGCCTAAGCCCCGTTGGGCAACAATGATCGAGAGGTGGAGCCAACAACAATGCCAACGGTCACCATAGGGCGACCAACGTGGTTACTACGACCTCAGCCACAGGGGACCGGCTGACAGAGCCCTCCCTGTCATGGTCCAGCATATCACGAATTTAGGGAACCAGAGTAGGGAAATGGCAGATCAAGTTCGAAATCTCAACGTTGTTACGGCAGCCATCGATGCATGCACTAGCAATTTGGAAAGGGAATTCTATCCAGTGGACCAATTTATCGAGGACCTTACTACTGCTCGAGCGGAGGTAAGGGAGTACCAGGAGAGGCATGCAGCTCTCGAGGAGAGAGTGATCGTGGCCGGACGCCGGATTGTGGAGCTTCAGGGAGCCTCGACCTCATCTCAGAACCACCATGGACCAGATGCCACCCGCCGTGAGTAGTTTTTGCACTGCTCATGTTTTGTTATAAAACTAGGATTTCGAGTATGCGTTGGTGCTACTCTTTCTTGTGAATAGGTTGACCCCCGCGATTAATTGATTACACTAGTCAAAGGGCTTTTGTGCTGCCAAAAATTATCCTTTACATTGATGTAATGTGGACCCCTGTGAGGTCAAATTTTCCCCCAAAACAATATGTACTAAAAGTTTATCAATGAATTTGGCATGCATTTTATTTCATTGGATGTTTGGCACTAGACCTCACTACTGAATTCATAAGTTTATTCTTATAGATTTTTACTATGAATTTGTTGCAAACATATGGAAGTCGGGAAATACTATACTTGAAAACTAATGAACTAATTTCACGACACTCGACTTATATTCATTACTAAAAGACTTATACCCCTTTCATCTTTGAAAATTCTATGACAGAAAAATGCCACCTCGTAGATCTGCTAGACGCACTGAGAGAACACAAACAAATTCACCCCCGCCGCCTCCCCAATATGATCATGTTATGTTTCAGACTGCGGTTACAGCCGCAGTGGCAGCTGCTATGTCCCAAATCAGCACTGAAGGTGCCAGGAGGACAGGGAGCGGTATTAACATCTCTACTCAAGGGGATAGCCTAGGGCGTTCCAGAGAATGTTCTTATAAAGAGTTCACAAATGGCAAACTCGATTCTTTCAATGGAAGTGGGGGCGTCATCGCTTTGATGCAGTGGTTCGAGAAGACTAAATCCGTCTTTGAGATTTGCGCATGCCCCGAAACAGACAAAGTCAAATTTGCAGCTTGCACTTTCTCTGGCAGGGCCCTCACTTGGTGGAATGGCCACGTAAAATCGCTGACACTCTCCGTGGCTAATTCGTTAAGTTGGGAAGACTTGAAAACTATGATGCTGAAGGAAAATTGCCCAAGGGGTGAGGTGCAAAAATTAGAACGGGAACTGTGGAATCTCAAGATGACGGGCTCTGATCTTGCAGCTTACACCGCCCGATTCAATGATCTAGCCCTCCTCTATCTGACGATGGTTACACCAGAAAACAAGAATGTGGAACGATATCTCTGGGGCCTATCACCCCAGATTCAAGATAGCGTGTTGGCCTCAAGGTCTACCACTTTTGACAGTGCCAAGGAGCTGGCATAGCAACTCATTGGTCATCGGGCCAGCCATGTCATGGTGCCAACTACCTCCGATCAAGCAAAGGGAGGGAACAACAAGAGAAATTTCTGGAACAATAAAAAGAAACAACTGGCGCAGGACCCCACAAAGAAAAAACAAATTGTTGCCATCCATGTTGCCACTACTACCTCCACTCTGGCTCCATGGAAGCAATACGCTGGAACTCTTCCCAAGTGTGACAAGTGCAACTTCCACCACACCGATGCTTGTCGGGAAATGCACTACAGTAATTGCGACAAGAAGGGGCACACTGTTGGATTCTGTAAAGTGCCAGCCCAATCTGCCCCTCAAACCGCCCTGGCCGCCAACACTGGAGCAAGCCAAACCTGTTACGGCTATGGAGAGGCAAGGCACTTCAAAAGAAACTGCCCAAAAGCACGAAACACCAATGTTGGAGGTGCAGGAAGAGTCCTAGCTTTAGGGCATTGAGAAGCAGTCAAGGACCCCACGGTGGTTACCGGTACGTTCCTCCTCAATAACTCTTATGCATGCGTACTTTTCGATTGTGGAGCAGAAAGGAGTTTCGTGAGCCACCAATTAAAAAATTTACTTAAACAAAATCCCCAGTCATTAAAAGATTCATACGTCGTAGAAATGGCAAACGGAAAGGCTGAGCGTACTAACGATATTTACATAGGGTGTAGCCTCACTCTAGACAACCATTCGTTCGAAATCGATCAAATGTCAGTCACAATAAAAAGTTTCGACATCATCATTGGTATGGATTGGTTAAGTTCAAATTGTGCCGACATTTTATGTTACGGAATGGCCGTCCGCCTTAATCTACCAAATGGTGAAACCCTTCTCGTCTACGGCGATAAACCCAGTTCAAATCTACAAATCATTTCTTGCGTCAAGTCTCAAAAATACCTCCAAAAGGAATAACACACCTTCTTAGCCCACGTCGTAGATAAGAAACAAGGGGTGAAGGATACCAAAGACATTCCGGAAGTGTGCAACATCCCTGACATATTCCCAGAAGATCTGCCAGGTGTACCACTCACACGACAAGTCGAATTTCAAATCGACTTGGTTCCCGGTACTACCCTCATAGCCAAAGCTCTGTATCGCCTCGCACCGGCAGAAATGCAAGAACTGTCTAGTCAATTGAACGAACTATTAAGCAAGGGGTTCATGAGACCGAGCTTTTCACCCTGGGGAGCACCAGTCCTATTTGTGAAAAAGAAGGATGGACCCTTTCGCATGTGCATCGACTATCGGGAGTTAAACAAACTTACTGTCAAGAATCGATATCCCCTACCCCGAATCGACGACCTCTTCGACCAACTTCAGGGAGCAAGCTACTTTTCAAAAATCGACTTGAGGTCGGGTTACCATCAATTGCGAGTTCAAGAGGATGATATTCCTAAGACAGCTTTCAGAACACGCTATGGCCATTATGAATTTGTGGTGATGCTCTTTGGCCTAACAAACGCACCTACGGTATTCATGGACCTGATGAGCCGAGTGTGTCGACCCTTCTTAGAAAAATCCGTGATCGTATTCATCAACGATATCTTGGTCTATTCGCAAAGCAAAGAAGAACACAACCAACATCTGCGACTAGTATTAGAGACTCTAAGGACTGAGAAGCTTTATGCTACGTTTTCAAAGTGTGAATTCTGGCTCCGAGAAGTGGGATTCCTTGTCCACGTAGTTAGCGAGAAAGGGATACATGTGGATCCCTCAAAAATCAAAGCGATCGAAAACTGGTCAGCACCTACAACGCCGACAAAAATCCGACAAATTTTAGGACTTGCTGGATACTACCAAAGATTCATCCAAAACTTCTCCAAGATCGCTAAACCAGTCACCACCTTGACTCAAAAAGGTGTGATGTTTAAGTGGGGATATAAACTAGAAGCCACCTTCCAAATGTTAAAACAAGCCCTATGTAGCGCACCGGTCTTGTCTCTCCCAGAAGGAACCGATGACTTCGTGGTGTATTGCGATGCTTCAAATAAAGGTCTCGGATGTGTGCTCATGCAGAGAGGGAAGGTCTTCGCTTACGCGTCAAGGCAACTTAAGACACATGAGATTAAGTATACTACCCAGGACCTTGAACTGGGAGCAGTAGTGTTTGCCCTAAAGATCTGGAGGCATTACCTCTATGGCACAAAGTGCACTATTTTCACCGATCACAAAACTCTTCAGCATATCCTCAATCAAAAAGAGCTCAACATGCGGCAAAGAAGATGGGTAGAGCTGCTGAACGACCACGAGTGTGAAATTCGCTATCATCCGGGCAAGGCAAATGTTGTAGCTGATGCCCTAAGCAAAAAGGAATATTCGGGTCGCCGGGTGATGTCATTAACAATGACGATCCATTCACACCTGTTCACACAAATCAAGGAAGCTCAACTTGAAGCCTTGAAAACAGAAAACGTGACATGTGAGTCATTGAGAGGGATGGATAAAAACCTAGAAATTAAGGAAGATGGAGCTCGCTACCTCATGAACCGAATCTGGACACCAAAGTTTAGCGGGTTCTGAGACGTTGTCATGAATGGAGCACACAAGACTCGATATTCCATCCATCCAGGTCCGGATAAGATGTATCTAGACCTCAAGAAGTCATACTGGTGGCCGAACATGAAAGCTGAGATTGCTACTTATGTGGGCAAGTGTCTGACTTGCGCCAAGGTCAAAGTGGAATACCAGAAACCCTCAGGACTACTACAACAGCTTGATATACCGGAATGGAAGTGGGAACAAATAACCATGGACTTCATAACCAAGCTACCTAAGACATCAGGCGGACTTGATACCATATGGGTAATCGTCGACAGACTGACCAAGTCAGCACACTTTCTACCAATGAAAGAGACCGACAAGATGGAGAAACTAACAAAGCTGTACCTCAAGGAAATCATGAGATTGCATGGGGTACCAAAGTCCATTATCTCAAATTAGGATAGTCGATTTACCTCGCGATTCTGGCAATCACTTCAGAAATCCTTGGGAACTAGGCTGGACATGAGTACAGCTTACCACCCACAAACCGATGGACAAAGCGAGCGAACCATCCAAATGCTAGACGACATGTTGAGAGCCTGTGTGATAGATTTTGGTAAAGCATGGGATACCCATTTACCACTTATCGAATTCTCCTACAATAACAGCTATCACACTAGCATCAAATCGCCCCATTCGAATCTCTTTATGGTCGCAAGTGTCGATCACCCCTGTGTTGGGCAGAAGTGGGGGACACTCAGCTAGCTAGGGGGCAAGTCCCTAATAGCACCCTCCTTGGTCCTGAAATCATAAGAGAGACCACAGAAAAGATTGTTCAAATTCGGGAAAGACTGAAAGCATCCTAAGATCGGCAAAAGAGTTACGCGGATAAATGACGCAAACCCTTGGAATTCCAGGTCAGTGATCGGGTACTACTAAAAGTTTCCCCTTAGAAAGGAATGATACGTTTTGGTAAACGTGGGAAACTAAACCCAAGGTACATTGGACCGTTTGAAATCCTTGCCAGGATTGGTCCCGTGGCGTACAAACTCCGACTACCACAAGAACTTAATAACGTACACCCTACCTTCCACGTATCAAACTTGAAAATGTGCCTATCCGACGAGACCCTCGTAATACCACTTGAGGAAATCGAAGTTAACGAGAATATCCACTTCGTGGAAGAACCGGTTGAGATCATGGATCGGGAAATCAATAGAACAAAACAAAGTCGTATTCCCATTGTGAAGGTTCGTTGAAATGCAAAATGAGGACCCGAGTTCAACTGGGAACGCGAGGATCAAATGAAAGAAAAATACCCACATCTCTTCCCAAACTCTTGAAGTCCCAGCTAAAATGCAAATTTCAAGACGAAATTCCCTCTAACGGGGGGATGATGTGACAACCGTCAAAATCTGGCCAAGTCAAAGTCAACCATTCAAACCGGTCAACTCAGTTAACCCTTGTATACTAGGGTTTACGCTATGTAATTACAATACAAATCGCTATTCTAATAAGAAATCATCAACTGAAAAGTTTATATATTGAAGTGGTGTTGATTATGATGGCATGTGCGGAATTAGAAAGATCTAGTGAATCATTATGTAAAATCAAGAACACAAGGAGTAAATAAATCTTTGTAAGCTCTTATTAGATTTAGAAAGATTATACAAATGGGTTTGTATACAATTTCTCTCTCTAGTCTAACACTCCAAATGGTTCACTTTTCATAATGGGAGTCACTCACTTCCTATTTATAGGAAAGACTCAACACATTTACACATACAAAGGGGAAAGCCTAAAACACTACATCCAAGAGTGACTTTGCACCCTAACATTCTCCCCCTCAAAGTTAGGATTGGATGTCCGGCTTCAGTCTCCAACGAGCTACCGCGATCAAGACCAAACTTCCCTCGAAGTAACACCCGTCTTCACATCCGCAAATGAATATTCGACAAACTCGAGAAGCTTCGAATGCCCATCATTCTCCCCCTTTTTATAATCAAAAAATGATTATAAAACCCATTAAGGGTGAGAAGCGCCCGAGGAATAAACTTCACAATACTCCCCCTTGATGTGTACCAAAAATGAATCACCAAAAATCTTGCAAGGAAAAACAATCACGAAAAAGCCACAAAAAAATTTCTGATTTGTGAATTTTTTTGACTTTTTGGGTGAAAGTTGCAAGATTTTCCAAAATCTGGGTAAAAGTTGTCATTTTCTGAATTCTGCAAGGACCCGTTGCGCCTAAAATAGCCAAATATGCGAGACACTCCCCCATTTGCAAAACTGAGTAGAATGTGTAAATTCGCACAAACTACAGGGAACAGAAATGAAAATTTTCAATTTCTCAACTTTTATTACCCCATTTTCGAAATTGGGTAATTTCTATCAATTCTTTGAAACCTTGGGGATGCAATGTGAAAATGCTTCATTCTTCAACAAGTTTTACACCAATGTTGAAATCTTCTCTAAATTCGAAAGAGGCTAAGAACTGTATATTCACGAAAAGTGTAGGGATCAAAGCTAAAGTTTCTATCTTGTTCTTCACAATTTGATTCCAGATGCAAAAGAACGCATCTTTGTTATCAAACCTTCGATTTGAATTCCCGTCATCACTAAACCATATTCTAAAAATCCAATTTCCATTATCAATTCAACCAAAGTCGAATTCAATCATCTTGTCAATTCGATAATCCATCTTCGCTCAACATCTAAAATCGAATAACCAGAACACCTTTAAAGTCAAAATTGTTTGACCTTCTCATTCAACTTCTGATTTCGTATTTGATATAACAATGAAACCAAAATCGAATTCCAATATATAAACAAACATCGATTTCCAGCTACTCGTCAGCGAATACAAGAAAATCATCCCGTTATCAAGCATCGAATAACAACTGAAGTCATCTCGTTCTTCATCCCATCTTCATCTGTTCTTCAGTTCATCATCAATTAACCATTGAAGCGTACTCAATCCGTCATCAAACCTTCGAATCCAGAATCAAACTCTATCATCGATTTCCAGGAATTGAAACCAAAACAAAATCGAAACATCAAACTTTTGAAAAATCAATGATAGCTTTTGCGAGATCACAGTCGAGACCTTCTTCCGGATTCCATTAATCGTATCCAATTCTCAATCGAAATTCACTCCAAAATCGAATCAATTTTGAAATCCATAATCATTTCATCGATATCTCTCGGATTCTCTTGCTTTGACTTCGATTTTCAACAATCGATGGAATCACTGAATTGATTATAAAGCCAAATCCATAATTTTCAAACCCAGTAATGAAACACAAGATTGCTTGTAATTCAAAGATGACATTTGATAGATGATTATTATGATGGAATCGAATTATGAATTCGATTAAATGAAAGAAACAAAGGAATTTGTAATACAGATATAGAAATTGGAATGAAGAAAAGGATGAGAGAATTGATTTCAAAATTGATATAAACTCAATCATCAACATAAACACAAAAAAAAAAATGTTTGGGCTCAAAAATTGAAACGGATTTTGATTGAATTTTGGGCTTACAAATCAAAAGGAATTAAATCTCAATGAATTTGGGTTTGATCTAAAACAAATATATTGGATCATCAATGTGGTTGAAAAAGATTTGATCCAATGAGGCAAATCGATCAAGATTGAAAAACTTAAAATACGAATCGAAATCATGGATGTTTTGGAATCCATTTGAGAATTTGAGATACCTTTTTGACAAATCGAGATCCATTTGCAACGAACAAATCAAATTTTGAAGATCTTGGTTCTTTTGTTGGAATGAGAAAATCCCCAATTTGAACATTATACCACCTATTATGCGATATGTACAACTCGTTCTTCTTGTTCTTCGTGTTCTTCAACGATCCAAGAACATCTTCAAAAGAACCACCAACACATTTGGGTTTTGACTTCAAATTCAATGCAACATTTGGAGATTGTTGCTTCGGAACCCAAATTTGCTTCACGGATTTCGGCTTCACAACATTTGACGATTTTTGTGAGTAAACCCGCTTATTTTTCCGATTAATCTTCTTATTCTTTTTCTTTCTCATCTTTTTGCGTCTTGAAAACTTGACTTCATGAACAAACCCACTTTCCACAACTTGAACTTTGTGAGTTTGAATCAAATCTTTTGGAGTTTGATATTTGTGAATTTCTTGGATCACCGACTTCCGATAAGGAATCATTCCTTCAAACGAATCACAAGCACACAAAATATCATCGGTTTGAACTCTAATCGAGCAAAAAGCTTTTTCATCTTGAGAATCAACTTGAACTCCTTTTTCTTGAACATCAAGAACATCACATTGAACTCCACTGTCAAGAACTTCAACAAACTTAAGAGCACGAAGATCATTTGGGTCTTCAATAAGAGAAACATATTTCTTATTGAAAAAATCTCTTTCTTCTCCTTCCTTTTGATTTCTCCTACGAACTATTATGGACAAGACAATTTTATTCAACCATGCAATCTTACAAATTGGTTGAAATACCAAGCTTCCATGATCATCCTTCAAACCTCCATAAGAAACCATATTACCCCATGAAATCAATTTGCTTAACACCAACCCATAAAATTGATCTACATTGACTTTGTATTTGATATCTTCAACGATTACAATCCAAGAATCATACTCCAAACGCACCATGATCACAAAAACTTGAAGATTTCTAGAGAGAGAAAGTGATTTTGAATGGGTTTTGTAGAGAGAGAAAGTAAAAATCACTTGAATTCTAGTGAAGAAAATCGAATTATGAATAGAATCAAAGATGAATTCGATTTCTAGAATCCAAAAACTCTCTAAAACACGAAGATCCAACATCATAAAATGAGTCACTAAATCAAAATCGCCATCAAGGATCAATTCTTGATGAAATCAAGAACACTCGCTCTGATACCAATTGTAGTGACATAAGAACATGGTTTGGCATGTGGAATTAAATCTTGCACAATTGAACATGGTGATTTGGGTGTTCAAGAGATGTATTGATTATGTATGGTGTTAAAAAAACGGATCTAGATCTAGTCTACGTAAATAACACACACTTACACACTCATCTTTTACATCTCTCAAGCACACCTCTACAAGTGGACAAACCCACCTTATATAGAGGTGTTTACATGTCTCTCTCTCACTCTAACTAACAATTGGGTCTAAAGGCTAAAGCACCACATGCAAGTGGGTTTTACAAAAGTCGAACATTTACAAAGTCATTAATGAATAACTTTGCACCCCAACATATATCCAGATTTCTTTAACCTAAAAGTGTGGTAAGTAATGAACCAAACCGGTAAAACAATTTTGCATACTCATCTGGAGTGTGTAAGATCCTTAAACATGGCTTAACGGGGCTTGCGGACTTTGCGTTGCGAAGCCAAACACTCAAAAGGGTTACAAAAGAAGCCTCTCTTAACCTCTTTCACTTTATCTCTCTATATTAAAAATCTCTCCCAAATCTCTCTCTATATGAGAAATCTCTCCAAGTATTTCAAATCTCTCTCAAAACCCCTTTTGATTTATTTTAATCATTCGGGGCATCCCGACACTTGACTTGGTGAAAAACCACTCGAAAATGGGTGATATCTTGGAAAATAGCCTCTTAGGGCCGAAGCCTCTCTATAGGGGCCAAACCCTTCTGGAACCGAGGCCACAAGAAACGAGACCGAGGTCCTCTTGAACAGTCGCAGCCATCTGACCACAGCCACCGACCCGAAGCCTCCAAGCCGCAGTCACCAAGCCGAAGCCACCGAACCGCATCCAACTTCGCTCCAGACCCTTCTGTCAAACCGCCTGCGGTATCTCCTCGGACCGCAGTCCGTTACCCTTCGGATCCACTTCAGCGGCCTAACCCCACTTCGGACATAAGGCTGTTAAGACCGGAATTACCCTCCTTACTTCGGATTTCCCCATTTTTCACCCGTTTTTCAACCACGACTCCGTTTTAAGCCCGTTTTTAATTATTTTAACAGGGGATTTTCACCCAAACTCATATTTTGACATATAAGGTCCCATATATTCATAAATTCAACATATTTTTAAGGAAATACTTATTTAAGAATAAAATCCATTAAGTAAGATCTTGTGGTAGAGTGTTGACTTTGCCATAGTGTTAGACACAAGCAACCACCCCATACCCACTCCATGACTAACCCACACGCCTCCCCACCATACCTAGTCATTCAAGAGTACTTTTCCCACTCATACTCACGTTCTTAGAGTTGGAACAACTCCCCCCCCCCCTCTCTCACCTCACACTTCCCTCATTCTCTCACTTTTCCTCCAAGGATCACACTCCAAATTTTCTCACAATTCTCTCCCAATTTCGAGACTTCCAAGGCTAATCATCAAGCTTTCTTCCACTCTTGGTAAGTATAATTCATTCTTCTTATGATTATTACACATCCTTCTACTCAAAATCATAAGAATCGTACACAAACATCGTCACCTTCATGTTAGGTTCTTGGTTCTCCAAGGCATCTTCTAAGTGTTCTTGAGTTGAACATTTCTCTTCTTCAACATCCATCCACTGAAATCACATAAGGTGAGTTCATACACCTATCTTTTCATGTTTTCTTAAGTTTTAAGGGGGGAATACAGGTTAAAACAACAAGAACACAACTAAACTCTTCCAACAGCTTTCATCAGAAAAGTTGGACTCCATTCACGGATTTTTTTGGGCAACTTAAACATTTATTTTTCAAAACTGTACTAGGTGAAAATAGTTCAAGCTCTTAGCTTTAAAATGACTACTTGCACATCTCTATACGATTTTTCTACAATTTATGGTGATTTTTACAAAGCTGCCTATCATTTCAAGAACGAATCTGGACCAGTCTATGATGACGGACTTTTTCAAACAAGTTAGAGGTCACTAAAAATCATAATAAAATTCATGAACAAACAAGACTCAATTTCCAAACTTCCAGTATTTACGGATTTTTATTTGGACCTGTGATAATTTTTCTATAAATTTTCTAAGAACAGCAATAGAAAATGTTAACAACAGAAAAATACTGTCAATTTCATTCCACCTTGTAAATTGTTGAGCAAGGTGTATATCATTATGTGATCATATATTATTACATTGTATGCTATTTTGCCTTAGTAATTAGACATGTAACAGTAGACAAATAGATTTTTACCTCCTCAAGAAGGGTAAATTAGTTTAATGTTATAAACAAAGTTTACAACCATGGCATACAAATATTTGATAAACTATGGAAATATAGTTTATGTTGCATTTACATTACAAACGATTATGATAAACTATAATAAGTATAGTTTATGTTTCATTACGTATCAAACTCTTTACAAAGGGGTTCTCAGTTCACGTAAATCTATTAATGAATAAATTTGTGAGACACTCGTTTCGTGTTACATCCACGTAACAAAATCAAAAGTCCTGTAAATTGTAACTAGAGTCTCTTGTAGGGAGAACGTGATAGTTGTGTATAGATCTATATTGGGTCTGACAAACCCACGCCTGAGCTGCATGCAACAGCTAGACCGGCAGGTCTGAGGTGACAAGTATCATTTAACTTTTAACTTCCGACGCCTGAAAAACGTCGTATTACGAGGCCGTGCGAGTCATAGTATGGTTATAATAACTCACATGTGGTATTAACAAACATAAGATTTACAAGTTTTACTTTTAAATTTAATGAGTTTATGTCGATTTAAACTTGCACAAATTTCCCAAAGTATGGTAAAATACTTGTACATTTTGGTCTTGACTTTTAAGATTTCATTGCATTACGTAAGAAAATATGGGATTTTTCTTGAACAAACATTACTTTTACAAGGAAAGGATTTTAGTATCACCTTCAAAAGCTTATGAACTCACCAACCTTGTGTTGACACTTTTTCAAAACTACTTGTATTCTCAGGAAATCCATAAACAGGTAATCAAGTGCTTTTGAGGATGGGACGTTAAGGCGTCAAACATTTCATTTTTGTCAACATAATGTAATTGATTTGGAAACATGTAAACTCATACATTTCAAAAGAATTGCTTTTACCATACAAAAGGGTTTAGCGGCGCAACTTGTTGCCCGTTTGCTTTCTCATTCATTTTATGATGATAACTAAAACAGTTTGAAGATTAGGTTTTGATTTAATATTAAAAAAATAGAATAAAAATGATGAAAAAATATAGGATTATCATAAAGTGGATTTAATTAGATAATAAATATAGGATAATGATAATAAATATAGGATAATGATAAAAGGATGAACGTCATATGACACGGTTAATACTATCCATTTCAAAATATTGCTTTTTTAAAATAAGGACTAAAAGTGTTGGTTACTGAAATATTGAGGGACGAATTTTGTAACTTACTCGCTATATAAATCCTTAAGCCCTACCATGTTCTGTTTCGCACTTTCAGTCTTTCACCGTCGTATTCTCACCACCGCATTCTCCAATTTCCCATAGCTACCATAGCCTCTCACGCTTACCGGTAAACGATCATATTTTGTTTTCATTATTGCATTAATCTCGTTTTATTCGTTTTTCCTTCGATCTAACCCTAATCTTCCGATTACTAGCGTTTTTACTTGGTATCGTCTACAAGTTGTAGCATTTCTTTTGCTGTATTTATTCTTCGTTTATGTTTTATTTATCCCAATCACCGAAGCAACTAATACAGTGTTATAAGTAGGGTTTACCTGATAATCTTGTAATAGATTTCATACTGGTTTTATTAATCTTGAACCTCTAACACGTGGAATGATGTAACTATTTTCTAATTCAGAAACTATAACTTTCGAATGTAATCTATCACTTCAAATTTAAATGCATGCATGCAATTTTATAGACTAACCAAGAAATCATAACTTAAAAATATAAGCAAGAATCTCGTAATTGATTTGAAATTAGACTCATATCCCATCAGCTTTTTTGTCTAGTTACTAATGCTAAACCTACTATACATTGTATAAAGGATTGAAATACCCTTTCTAAACCCTATTATTAACATGATAGTATATTTTGCATTTGTTATAATTTATACTTAATTATTAATACTTATTAGTATAACTTATTTGCTCACTTATCTGCACATTTATTTGCGTTTATTTGCTTTTTATTTCTTTCCTCTTAATTTGACGATTTTTTTTTAAATAGTTTACAGGATCCCTCATGTCTTTTGCCCCTCCATGCATACATTTGTGGTTAAAGGTGCTTGTGCACTGGTTTTTAAACCGAAATAACCTGAGAAACCTTGCGAGGATATTGTTCACAATCGAACCAATTTCTATTAATCGTCACAGGAGATATTATTTTCTTTCCTAAAACATTCCATTTGGTGGACACTTGATTTTCCTTCATCATGGGGAAATCATTGAAGTGTCCTGGATTTCGTTTTAAACCTACTGATGTTGAGTTGGCTATGTACTACCTCAAGAAGAAGTTATTGGGGAAAAAGCTTCACCCCGAAGTTATTGCAGAGATTAATATATTTGATTTCAGCCCATGGGATCTTCCAGGTATTAATATATTCCCTTGATTGTTGTTTTCTTATGGAAAAATCGGGCCAAATGCAAAAAATGGCAATGTACTTTCATATTCTTATGTATTACAGCACACTTTCATTTATGTCTATTACAAGATTCTATTTCTTATTATAGCACTGAAATAGCCAAGTATTTGGATGAAATTGCTATAATTTGCTAGATCTTTTAACATACAACAATGTAAAGCTATGAAATTAAGAAATTATGATGCTATAATAAACAAATCAATAAAAGTATATTGCTATTTCTTGCATCTAACATTGGGAACCTTTATTATATTTTTTTTTCAGCCAAATCTATCTTGAGTGGTGATCTAGAGTGGTACTTCTTCTGCTCATATTCGAAAAAGTATTCAAGTGGGTCCCGAACGAACCGTTCAACTGAAACCGGTTACTGGAAAGGCACTGGCAAAGATAGAGATGTCAAATACAATGGAAGAAAGGTGGCAGTGATAAAGACGTTGATTTTCCATGTAGGTCATGCACCAAAGGGGACAAGGACAAATTGGGTAATTCATGAATACCGGATGAAAGACGAGGATTTGGCTAATCAAGGAGTTGCTCAGGTACGTTATATGTGGTTAATTGCTAAATGATGTTTTGTCAAAAAAATAATTCAAGGCACATCACTAGTTATAATTTTTTAATAACAAACAATGCTACAAACATTATTTCATGCTAAAATGGTAGAAATTTATATATAATTCCAGAATTTAATTCGTCAAGAGTGGCTTGAAAGTAAAAAATAACATTTCAACTTGCAATCTTTTTGTCCAACACAACCTTGATATCCTGAAAGACGTAAAAGCCCTCCTCATCAAAATTATCAAGAATAGCCCTAGAAAGCTTGGCGTATCACAAATGCAGCCTTATGTTAACCTTTTTAAGCAACTACTGAAATTACTTTTATAACCTTTGTAACAAACTTGGGATGTGTATTTCAGGAGGCGTATGTCATCTGTAAAGTTTTTGAGAAAAGAGGTGCAGGACCACAAAATGGTGCACAGTATGGTGCACCATTTGAAGAAGAAGAATGGGATGATGATGATGATGAAGATAATGAGACATCTACTATTACATCTTTGGGGGTGGCTACTCCAACTCTGTTGGTGAATCTTAATAATGCAAGCAGTTCAACTCCATCTACTGTCACATCTTTTGAAAATGAGAGACATATAGATCAACCTTCTAATCAGGATGACATGCTGCTTACCCATGGTGATGCCGCTTCACTCCTTCAAGATAACAACACTCAAGTACGTAATTTTTATCAAGATTATATATGTTTCGTATTTCTTTAATATACTACTTTGACTGAATATGGTAGGGGGCTACAACCGATATTTTAGATGCATTATAGTTTAAAGTAGTGATTAATGTATTTTTTTTGTGATGTGTATAGGAGGTAGAAGACCCCAAGGGGAAGAAAGTGATGACAGTTTCACTTAACGAAGATGATGATGGTTTGGGGCCCATCATGAGCAACCTAGATGATTTAGGCCAAGATGCATTTAACATGTTTGGCATTGATGGATTTGCTGATGATGACGATAGCCTGGAATTGGAATTGGATGCATTCGTGCATCACTACAACAATCGGACCTGTGCAGACGATGATTTTAGACCCTATGCCGACGACAAGTCGTCGGGATAGGGTATGGCGACGACAAGTCGTCGGGAAAAAGTCGTCGGCACAGGTGTGTCGGCATAGGTCTGTTAAGTCGTCGGCATAGATGTCGTCGGTATAGCTAGCTCTATTGCGACGACATGTCATCGGCACAGATTTTGTCAACGACATTTTCGACAAAAAAAATAATGTTTTATTAAAATCCTATGGCGACGACTTATCGTCGGGATAGCTATGGCGACGACAAGTCGTCGGGACAAGTTGAGGCTATTACGACACCTTGTCGTCGTTAAAGGGTTTTATCAGTTAACGGTTATGGACCTATAGCGACGACTAGTCGTCGGGATAGCTACTGGTTGTTTTTTTTTTAGCTTTATAAGTTTTGTACATTACCATTCCTGCAATTTTAACAAATCTATATTAACTAGGTACCATTGTTCAAATTCAAAACATCAAATTCAAGTTTAATATTACAATAAGTAGTTAATTAACATTGTTCATAATACTAAAAAACATCAATCATCATTATTATAATCGTCTTCTCCTTCTTCTTCTTCTCCTTCTTCTTCTCCTTCTTCTCCTTCTTCTTCTTCCATCCTTTCGGCAAATTGTTGAGAGCTACTTGCTTGTGTGTTATAGTTGAATAGAAAGTTAGGAAATGGTGGTGGTTGGAAATATCTTTTTCTGGTTATTAAATTGGATTTCGAGTTTGTTTTTTTATGGTTATTGAAGAATAAAAGTGAATTGTAAAAATAAGTAAGGTTGAAGGACTAAAATGATAAGAAAGCAATTTTAATTAAGGGCGATATACATAAATTTCAGATTTCTCTTTATATGTATATTAAAATAGTGAAGTTAATTAGAAACAGATTTTTTTGTTAAATATCTTTTTCTGTATACTAGAATTTTCAGGAAAAATCTACTTAATAGCCTCTCCCTCCTACGTGTTTTTATGTCACTCCATATGGATGGCTGATCATTCTAAATCTGTTTAACAATCTTATTTCTTCATTTTGTAAATTATATTTTGTTTGAATAACAAATGGCATTTTCAAACTCTTTCAAACTAAAGAGGTTGAATGGATTAAAAAACAAACCATAATATTATAAAATATCTTGAATAATCTTAGTTCATTCTATACATCTCTAGATTCATACCGATATTATTGTTAACAAATTATTGATATCGTTATCTTGGTAAACATCAAAGATCATTTCATTATTGTCATATTGAAAGAACATATTTGGACTCACTACAACTATATATATATATATATATATATATATATATATATATATATATATATATATATATATATATATATATATATATAAAACAAACAATACAATTAGAAAAAAACAACAAACAACGACACAATCACGTATATATACAACACAATCACACACACACACACACACATATATATATATATATATATATATATATATATATATATATATATATACAAACAACAAACAATTTCAACACAATTCAACTTCAATTTCAAAAAAAGTTAGAAAAAAAACTAACCTTTTGGAATTAAACCGATGTTCTGTTTTTTTTTGCTAGTCAAAGAAGCAAGGTGGTGGCTGGTGGTGATTTCCGGCGGCAACACTAGGTGGTGGAAGGTGAGGCAATCAATAGATCGGTGGAGCTTCACCACCGGTTGCTACACACAAAAAAACCCCAAATTAGGGGTAAAAATCAATATCAAACAACAATAACAAACAAATTAGGGGTAGAAATGACCTTGGATTCGACAAATCGTCGGAAATTGAAGTTGGGAAGTCGATTTCGTCGCTTGGGAGGAGAAAGTGCAGAAAACAATCGTTGTGTGCAAATGAAAGAAAGTTGCGTATCTGTTTTAGGGTATACCCCTATGCCGACGACATGTTGTCGGCATAGGGTCGACATAAACGACGACGTATTACTTAATCCTGGAATATAAATATAAATGTAAATTAAAAAACCTGTCCCGACGACTTGTCGTCGGTATAGGATGTCCAAAAACTACGTCGTTTTCTTTTTCTGGCACATGGAATAAAAATAAATAAAAAATCCTTTTTTTCTTACCTATACCGACGACACGTCGTCGGTATATATTTTCATATTACCGCCAACATTTTCGTCGTTCCCGCCGGACCTATGGCGACGACTTGTCGTCTGCACGGATATAGCGGTCAAAGAAAGTTGGTCAAACGTTCCAAATGCTATGGCGACAACTTGTCGTCGGCATAGGTAGACCTGTAGCGACGACTATCGGCGTCGGGATAGGTGTCGTCACCGTAGCTTGGTATTCTTGTAGTGCATGATGATGATTTTTGGAAGTTGTTGGAGGACCGAGTCAATCTAGATAGACACGGCCATAAAGTGGTTTCATATATGGCATATTGGTGCTATTTACTATAGATTCTAAACATTTATGTTGCTTAAATGAGAATTTGAAGTGTTTTTATGATATATATATATATATATATATATATATATATATATATATATATATATATATATATATATATATATATATATATATATATATATAGGGTTAGGTTATTTTGTTTTCACTATCTATTATGTGCATGTATGATTGATTCTGGACCAATCATTTTAGTTATTTTAAGAAAGTAATTAATGCATATTACATGTTAAAGATATAATGGATACTAATTACATTTTCAACATTTAATATGCATCAATTAGTTTCTTAAAATAACTAAAATGATTGGTCTAGAATCAATCATACATGCACACAATAGATAGTGAAAACATTTGAACCTAACTCTCTCTCTCTCTCTCTCTCTCTATATATATATATATATATATATATATATATATATATATATATATATATAGCCCATAAAATTTGCCCCCCCCCCCCAAGACGTGGGCCCTAGGCGGTTGCCCGGATTGCCCACCGTCTGGACTGCCCTGAGTGTTGTTTCCGGACGGATTATTACACTCTTTTACAACAGATTAAACAGGAGCAATCAATGCATCTTCTACACCAAAATCAAAACCTTAAAAAGAAGTAAATGAAGAAAGAAAAAAATATGAAGAAAATGAAGGAATTTACCTTCCATGGCCCGACAATGCTTTAGATGCGATGAATCCAGTTGAATGTGAAGGAAATGGCGATCAAAATAGAAAACAAAAACCACGAGAGCAAGAGCTCCCTGTGTTATATGCAGAAATGCATACGTAATCAAATGGATGAAGAAGAAGACAAGGATAGAGAATAGATATACATCTATCATTAAACTATCGCCACCGGAGAGTCGAGTTGGTGACACGTCTGTCTTGCTGACTTCTGAATGGACAACACTTATCTAATAGAATGATATTATATATGATAAATTACATGAATGATCCTCATCGTTTGGGTAATCTATATGTTTGTTCCATAACTTTGTTTTTAACTCGTACAGTCCACAATGTATTTTTTCTTGAGTTTTAGGTCCCAGTCAATAAAAAAACTCTTTTGCGGTTTCTAATTTCTTTTTATCTTTTTTTTATTATTGATTTACATTTTATAAGAAAATAAATTGAGAAATGCCCACCGCCTCCTACCCTGACGTTCCTTTGCACTCTCCTTTCCAATCGCTGGTGATACTTATCCCCGTCGTGCCATTTCTACCCGCCGGCAACCCTCATCCTCACCGATACATCTACATACCTAATTTCAAAGACTCTAAACTAATACAAAAACATAATCCATGAGACATTGATAAAATTCTTTAAACCATTAATCACATGAGATACATTATCTACAACATAACTAAAATCAACATTACATTCTAGAAATTAGAAGAACATGAGTTTAATTCATTGATCAATTGCAACTCTCCGATCAAATTAGTCATAAAAAAAAGTAAATTACACGAATACTCTCTATGGTTTAGGGTAATTTGTACGCTTGATCCCTAACTTGTTTTTCTAACTCGGAAGGTCCACACTGTTTGTTTTTGTTACACGTTTGGTCCCTATTGTTTGTTTTTGTTACACTTTTGGTTCCTGTCTTATATAAAAGACTATTATTTAATATGAAAAAATGGTGGGGTAGGTATGATAAGGTGAGAGGGGTGGGTTGGGGTGTGTTTATTTAAATAAGTTAAAAGAATCAAGGGCAAAATAGTCTCTTTAAATAAGACAGGGACCAAACGCGTAACAAGAACAAATAATAAGGACCTTCCGAGTTAAAAAAAATAAGTTATGGACCAAATGCGCAAAAGGACCATTCATATAGTTTACTAAAAAAAATATCGCTCCAAATAGACATTAAGGAGAAAAGTGATCATTAGGGATTATTAGAAGGGTTGATTAAAGAACAACATGAATGCCAGATCTTCGTGGCCGGGTTTTGCCTATTAATGGCGGGATCTAAAAATCGGTAGGGCTAGCGACGGTCGAATCTTTAAATTGGTGGCTGGATTTTGCAAACCCATGCCTCGTGTCTCTTTGTCTGAAAGAACAACAATAACATCACGTACAAATCTATAAATCATTATCGGGGGTAGGATAACGGTGGAACATGTTAGTTGGCTACGATTCATATAAGAGGCGAACGGTTACAGGGCGAGAAGAGATGGGTGGAGATGGGGATGTCGACGACTTTAATTTATATCAGCGGCAACCATAGGTTTCTAGCGACATTCGAAGGCGGACGATGGTGCAAAACAATAGATTTAGAGTGCAGATCGGTGATTCTTGGTGGTTTCCGGTGGTGTTTGATGGTTTCCAGTGACATCTAGTGTTTTCCGACGATGGTAGGTGGTTTCTAGCACGGTGGTACGATGAAGATTTTCTTTCCATTTGGTGTGCATTAATCAGCTCAAAGGGAAGAAAATATACGTATAAGTTGGAATGAATTTAGGGGTTATACTCATTTTTAATTATTTAATGTTTAAATAAATAATAAATAAATGACAAATTATTATAAAAAACTAGATAAATGGTAAAATAAATTTTACTATTTTATATTTTTATTTATATTTTGTAAGGGTTAAAGACGCAACAAAAAAACAAACAAATTCCCCCCCCCCCCCCCACCCCCACACACAACATAGATTATACCTAGCTATTTATAGGATAAATGCAAAATATAATAAGAAGTGAATTTCAGAAATTATCCAAGTAGGGTACAAGTTGAAAGTTAGTTTCAACTTTTGGTTTTGTTATATGGTTTCTTTATGTGATTATAGTCGGACACACAATAATTTTCAAATAACTATTTAAGCTTCTGTTTTTTCCATTATATATATATATATATATATATATATATATATATATATATATATATATATATAAGAAAAAGATATTAAGAATGAAAGAATAAATTTAGGCCATTCGTTTTGAATCTACCGCTTAAACATTTCAAGCTTTCAGTGTACATGGATGATGTAAAAGATCAAATTCATATATGAACACATATATTCATATACGAATATGTATATTCATATATGAATAACTATGTGTCTATTCACAAATAATCATTCATATAGGAATATGGAAGTTGATGGATGGTGGTTGCATGGAAAGCAGTGGTGGTGCCAATAGTGGTAGTGGCAACATCATAGCGGAGGAGATGGCAACGATGACGGAAGTGATGGTAGGGGTAGTGATGGTGGTGGTGACAACGAAGGTGACGGTGGTGGTGGTGGCAGCGTTGACGGAGGAGGTGGTGCTGGTAGAGTTGGTGGAAGAGGCAATGAGGAGGCTGTGAAAAAAAAAGTAGAGGTTTCATAAATGAATATACATAAATTTATATTCACCTATATATGAATATTATCTATGCGATGGGGGATGGTTTTACGGCAAGATATAAACGAGTAGCTGAGATTAATTCCTCGATTCTTAACATTTTTTTCTCAATTAAACTTATATACACATATATATATATATATATATATATATATATATATATATATATATATATATATATATATACACACACACAGAGAGAGAGAGAGAGAGAGTAATTTTCATGGTCCCTGTGGTTTTTAGGAATATCAGGTTTAGTCCCTAACTTTTTTTTGGTCTCATGAAAGGTTCCTATGGTCTCAATTTGTATCGTGATTGATCTTTGGTGTAACGTCCTAGAAATACAGTGTAAAATTTTAATTTTTAAATTACCCAAAACATTCATTCATTTTTTCTAAAGATGATCGATGTGTAATGAATTATCAAACATCATGTGAATCATAAAAAGATAGTGCAAAATAAAACTCTAGGTGATGTAGTGCGATCCGGCCGAGCCCTTCCCTTTTGAACCAGAAGTACCTGAAACATTTAAACATAAAATCATAAGCACAAAGCGTACTGAGTTCCCCAAAAATACCACATACCATACATAATATCGTGAGTCTATTTCAGCCCCAAGTGAATATTATAAGCCAAATCATAGTCTTATAATCACTTTTTTCCATGGGCTAAATCATGGTCTTACATACAAGTGTTAAGGGCCATATCATAGTCTTCCATACAACTTCCAAGGGCTAAATCCTGGTATTTCATACAAGTGCCAGGGGCCAAACCCTGTTCTTTCATACAATTATCAGGGGCCAAATCCTAGTCTTCCATACAAGAGTCACAAAGACAACTATCATCCTATATAGTATAATGAAATGATTCACCTCCCACTCAAAGTCGAAACAATCACAACTCGTAAAGACGTGAAACCGATGCTACAACCCATATATCGAAACATTCAAGGTCAAACCTTACTCTACACTTTGGAACTAGCAATTTGACCAAAAGTCAACTAATTCAAAAAGTTAACAGTCACAGTGAACGCCAACTGACCTCCACATTGTGGCCACCCATTATCCACGTCGTGGCAGCTTCACAACAAAGTATTCGCGCCCGGAACATCAACAACATTGTGGCAACCGCATAAGAAGAACTTAAAGGATTAAGGTCTTAACTCTTAATCCTAAGAGCTCCAAAGCTTATACAAATTTTTCGTTTTTATTCAAGTATTATGGGGAAGGGGGAGGGGGGAATACAAGTAAACTTGTATAATCATACAAGTTGTTATACATGCTTTATCTTTATGTTGTGGAAAAATATTATCTACATGAAATAATGTTATTACCTAGTATTATGAACATTTATGTGTGATATGTTGTTTAAAATAAAAATCTATGAAAAATGAGTATGGACATACTATATGTTCTTAAGAAAAATTCATAAAAACAAAACTATAAAAACTAGGGTTTTTATGAACATAATATGACTTTTATAGCAAAAATGGTTTTAACCAAGTTATTACATCATTTTTTTGTGGGATATAAAATAAAATATGTTATTTTGCACTTATGAAAGTAGTTATAAATACCAAAGATTTGGTTTACAAATAGAAAACCTAAAAATCTATCATACTATGTAAAAATTTAGGTATTCTACCAAAAATGGTCATTACTAGGTTATGGTACCATATTTGTGAGATTTGACCTAAAATATGTTGTTTAAACATATAACGTTAGCTTGAATGAATCTCCACATAGAATCGATTAGCATCCCTTGTGGATGATCTGAAGGGCCCATACACATCTGTGTCTATGAGGTCCAAAAAACCTTCACCTCTTTCACAACATCGAGTGAAAAGTGATTTTGTCATCTTACAAATAGACAAGATTCAGTTGGAGTAGACATCTATAAAAGAAAGATAATTTTAGTTGGATAAGAATAATCCTCAATATAACACCCAAAATGAAATATCAAACTAGGTTCCAACTAGATAATTCACAACTTAGAAAAGGGACCTCGTTATCTACTTGTAAATTATGTAAAGGTAGGTAAACGATGATTTACCTATTTCACCACAAAAATGAAATTTTAAATGAATTAAGATTTAATGAAATTTCTATAACTTTTGAGATTCATTGAAACTATTCAATGACATGTTTAATCTCTATTATGCTCTTTCATTTGTGACTGTGATACCGAAGATCACAAACAAGATGTGAATAACCATTCAAATTAGCTTGACACTCTTGATGTCATATATCGTCTCATTTTAATGTGCGTGTTAACCACATACACTTCATTAATCAATGATAATTTTTGAGACACCCATTACCACTCTTTATTAGTCCGTGTCAGTTAACCACACACACTCTACTAACGACTTATAAAGTGTAGTGTGTAATTTCATAGATTAGCATACAAATTCAAATTTTTCTTAAAGTAACTAAGATTGAGAATTTTAATAAAAAGGTTTAGTTACATGTAATAGCATTATACTTTTGATGATGATTATTTGTCATATCAAACCCGTTCGGCTAACGACCCTCCACCACACAGAGAGCGGTACGTGAGAGTGGACACCCATTCAACGACTTTTTTATAGGTCGCTTCCCTATACCCTCTTTATTGCATGGTTTCATGAATAAGACCTACTATTGAGTTGACTGACTTGATCTTATACATATAGTAATAATTAAACTTTTAATTTTACATATAGTATAAGGTGTATTTTAAAAAATTTCAAAATACTAGGTTTAATATTAAAAATTCAACATTAAAAAAAAATTAAATTTAAAATTAAACCTGTAACACCGTAAATTTTCAAAACAATTTTTCACATTTTATAAAAACATAATTGATTTATTATTCATAAAAACATCATTGTTTGAAACTCAAATTCATAGAATATAACAATCCCAAGATCTCATAACATAATTGATTTATTATTCATTAAACAGCGCGGACTCGCCGAGTCCACCAATGCGGCTCGTCGAGTCCGGTCATTAATCTGGGTGAGAAATCACGTCTCTACTCGGCGAGTCTACACACCAACTCGCCGAGTTCTTCGACAAAACTCGAAATAAAATGAATAAATATAATACCTGAAATTCCGGATGTTACAATTCTCTCCCACTTGAATCTGACTTCGCCCTCGAAGTCTCAACCCTGAAAAAGCTCCGGATGTTGCTCCCGCATCTCACGCTCTGGCTCCCAGGTCAACTCGGATCCTTTCCGATGTTGCCACTGAACCTGTACCAGAGGCACCTCCTTGTTCCTCAGAACCTTGTCTTCCGATCCACAATCGCGACTGGTCTCTCCGCGTAGTTCAGGCTCGCATCCACCTGAATGTCCTCTAACGGCACTACCGCCGACTCGTCGGCTATACACTTCCTCAACTTAGACACGTGGAAGTTATTATGAATCTGCTCCAACTCCGCAGGTAGCTCCAGGCAATACGCTACCCTTCCCACTCTCGCGATCACTCTGAACGGCCCAATATACCGGGGCCTTAGCTTGCCCCTCTTCCTGAACCGAATCACTCCTTTCCAAGGAGATACCTTCAGGAGAACATAATCACCGACCTGGAACTCAAGCTCGGATCGCCGCCTATCCGCATAACTCTTTTGGCGGCTCTGATCGGTCAACAATCTCTGCCTGACCTGTTGTATCTGCTCTGTCGTTTGAAGCACAATCTCCGTGCTACCCATCACTCGTTGCCCTACCTCTCCCCAACAAATGGGAGTCCAACACCTCCTCCCATACAACAACTCAAAAGGCGGCATACCAATGCTCAAATGATGGCTGTTATTGTAGGAGAACTCTGCTAATGGCAAATACGTGTCCCAACTTCCGCCAAAATCCAACACGCATGCTCGGAGCATGTCATCGAGCGTCTGAATCGTCCGCTCGCTCTTACCGTCAGTATGTGGGTGGTATGCGGTACTAAAATGCAGTCTCGTACCCAACTCCTCATGGAATTTCTTCCAAAATCTGGAAGTGAAACGCACATCCCGATCTGACACGATCGAGATCGACACCCCATGCCGCGATACCACCTCTCTCACATAGACCTCTGCTAACTTTTCTGCTGAAGAACTCTCACTAATGGTGAGAAAGTGAGCACTCTTTGTCAGACGGTCTACTATCACCCAAATCGCATCGACGCCCCTCACCGTTCTCGACAATTTGGTGATAAAATCCATGGATATCTGCTCCCATTTCCACTCTGGGATTTCCAGTGGTTGCAACTTACCATGCGGTCTCTGATGCTCGGCCTTAACCCTATGACAGGTTAGGCACCTCTCAACAAACCACGCTACATCTCTCTTCATACAGGGCCACCAATACTCCCTTTTAAGATCCTGAAACATCTTAGTGGCCCCGAGATGGATCGAGTATCTCGATCTATGTGCCTCCTCCATCAAGATGGTACGCGTTCCTCCAACAAACGGTACCCAAATCCGACCCTGGAAGGTCATAAGCCCTCTGCTATCGGTTACGAACTCTGATACCTGACCGATAACTCGTTCTCTCTTATGGTTCTTCGGTCTTACTGCTTCAGCCTGAGCCCCTCTGATGGTGTCCAACACCGGAGTCATCACCGTCAATCTCATACAAATATCCCGAATCGGGGCATTCTCTGCCCTACGACTCGGGGCGTCGCCTATCACATTAGCCTTGCCCGGGTGGTAAAGGATCTCACAATCATAATCCTTTACCACATCCAACCATCTTCTCTGACGCATGTTCAGGTTTGGCTGATCCATCAAATACTTCAAACTCTTCTGGTCCGTGTATATCATACACCGAACCCCATACAGGTAATGGTGCCAAATCTTGAGGGCGAACACCACAACCCCCAACTCTAGATCGTGGGTGGGATACCTTGCCTCGTGAGGCTTCATCTACCTCGATGCGTACGCGATCACATGCCCCCTCTGCATCAACACCGCGCCTAACCCAGATATCGATGCGTCACAATACACCACGAAGTCCTCCATTCCCTCTGGAAGAGCCAACACCGGGGCTTCGCACAATCTCTGGTGAAGAGTCTCAAATGAGGCCTGCTGCTTTGGGCCCCAGCTGAACACCACACCCTTCCGGGTCAACCTGGTGAGAGGAACAGCAATCTTGGAGAAATCCCTGATGAACCTCCGATAATAGCCGGCCAACCCTAGAAAACTCCTGATCTCGGAAGGAGATTTCGGCACCTCCTAACTCAACACCGCCTCGATCTTGGCCGGATCGACCAAAATCCCCTTTTGGTTAACGAGGTGACCAAGGAATTTCACCTCTCGTAACCAAATATCGCACTTAGAGAATTTGGCATAAAGCCTCTCCGATCTCAGCACACTGAGGATTTCTCGCAAATGCTCCTCATGCTGCTCCCTGGATCTCGAATATACCAAAATGTCGTCAATGAACACAATCACTGATCGATCCAGCATCGGTCTGCATACCCTGTTCATGAGATCCATGAACACTGCAGGCGCATTGGTGAGCCCGAATGGCATCACTACGAACTCGTAATGCCCATAACGAGTCCTAAACGCAGTCTTCTAAATATCCTCCTCGCGCACCCTCATCTGATGATATCCAGATCTCAGATCAATCTTGGAAAACCAAGATGCTCCCTGCAGCTGATCGAACAAATCATCGATCCTCGGCAAAGGATAACGGTTCTTGACTGTTAACTTGTTCAGCTCTCGATAATCTATGCACATTCGGTGCGAACCATCCTTTTTCTTCACAAAAAGGATCGGTGCTCCTCACGGCGAGCTACTCGGCCGAATAAACCCCTTCCCCAACAGCTCCTGAAGCTGCAAGGATAACTCCTGCATCTCTGGAGGTGCAAGGCAATAGGGTGCCTTGGCAATAGGAGCTGCCCCCGGAATCAAATCAATGCAAAACTCAACTTGCCTCTCGGGAGGCACACCCGGTAACTCCTCGGGGAAGACATCAAGGAATTCCCGCACTATCGGAACCTCCTCAACCGTACTCGGTCTCTCTACACCAACTCTCGTATCCACCACATATGCTACAAAACCACTACAGCCCTGCTGTAGACTCTATCTCGCTCTAGCAGCCGAACAAAACGCTGAATCGGGACGGCTACCCTCGCAGTACACCGTAAGAACTCCCCACTTGAGTCTCGTATAGTCACCAGTTGCCACTCGGAATCGATAACGGCTCCAAATCTGCTCAACCAATCCATGCCTACGATGACACAGACGTCCCCCATCGCAATCGGGACCAAATCAATAGGAAATTCTACACCGAAGATCTCGAGTACACATCCTTGAATCACCTCCGTGCCATACACTGCTCTCTCATCGGCAATGGAGACTCTCAGAGGTCGACTCAATGCCTCCCGACTAATACTGATGTGTTGACTAAAAGCCAACGATACAAAAGATCGACTCGCACCCGAGTCAAATATCACCAAAGCAGGTACAAAACTCACAAGAAAAGTACCTATGCATAACATAAAATAAGCACAAAATCTCAAACATTAAAATAAATACATGAAAGAATACATACCAGCCACGACATCGAGCGCTGCGCGGACCTCCTCCGCAGTCAACTGGAAGGCTCTCCCCCGAGCCTTCGGCGTCTCGGTCTTCACCGGCCGACTATCCGAAGCTCTAATCGCAGCAGGGGCAGTCCCCTGAGAAGCTCCCTATGCTGACCCTCGCAGCAGCGGACACTCGGCCTTCCGGTGTCCGGTCTGGTTGTAGTGGAAACACACTGCAAACCCTTTAGGGCAGTCCTTGGCCATATGCCCCTCCTTGCGACACTTGTAGCAAGATCCAGCTCTACAAACTCCATCATGACCCTTGCCGCACTTTCCACAAGTGCGGCCCTTCTGGCTCCCTGCTTTGGGATCAGCGGGCTTGGCCCGCTTGGCTGCCGGCTGGGACTATGCCGATCGCCGATCCCTCCCTTGAGACTCCGCCTCCTCCCTAGCCTGAGTCTCTAGCTCAATCTCCCTCTTCCGGGCATTTTCCTGAAGCTCGGCAAATGTCCTGTACGAGGAGTTCACCACGAACTCCCGAATATCTCTCCTCAAAATACTCAAATAACGGCTCATACATGCCTGCTCGGTAGACATGTGCTCAGAGCAGAACATCGCCCTCTCATGAAACATCCTGGTAATAACCATAACGGACTCCGTACCCTGCTTGAGGGTCAAAAACTCATGTGCCAACCGATCCCGTTCCACCGGGGGAACGTACTCATCACGAAACATGGTGGTGCACCTCTCCCAGGTCACCGCAGCAAGCTCTACTGGAGAATAGTGTGCTGTCGTGAACTTCCACCAATCCTTCGCCCCCAGGCAAAGCTGGTTCAGCACAAACCGAACCCGCAAGTGCTCCGGGCACGAGCATGTGTAGAAACACCCCTCAATGTCAGATACCCATCTCATCGTTGCAATCGGATCCTGCGTCCCATCAAACTCTGGTGGCTTCGTGTTGTTGAACTCCCTGAACAACAACGAGTCACCCCCTTGCGGCCTAGCAGCAGCAATAGCTGCAGTGGCCACCGCAACAGCAGCCTCAGAAAGAACGGCATAACGCTCGTCAAAAGTCTCAATCAGCATGGTCTTGATAGACCCGAACATCTCTGGTATCTCTTCCCTGATGGCCGCAACCACCTCCTCATGGATGATCCGGTGGATCTCCTCATCATTGGTCTCGCTGCTCTCTGGCGCATGACGTGTCCTCACCATGATCTACCTCTGAAAAACAACATACGATATATTAGAAACTCACTCGAGCATACTCGCACTCGATAACTCGTCCCTCCTTGTTTCCCGGCATCCCGAAGATTCTTACTTAAACTGTACACCGTCCCGGTGTTTTCAGTAGTACGGTCCCAATACTACCTTGCACACCGCGTCAGTATACAACCCAAGTCCTCCTCCTAGGATCCCAAGTCCCAAGTACTCTATTATGCAAAATTCCTTCTCTAACAGATCTCTCATAAGCTCCTCGCTGCTACCTACTCACTCTCAAGCATCTCATAGCAGCTCACCTCTCCCTAGGCTAAGGCATCACAAATCAGGCCACTCTAGTCCTAATAGGAGTACCTAGCCCACTCTAGCACGAGAATACATCATATCAATATCATAAGCATATAACATAAAGGAATCTTGGGAAATCACCGTTCAGGCGCTGACTGGTCGTACACACGACTCTGCTCTGCGTTTTCCAAAAATCTTTTACTCTTTTTGAAAATATTTCTCAAATCTTCAGTTTGAGTTCAAATACGCCCGAAGGTGTACTCGAATCCCTCAAACTAAGGCTCTAATACCAACTTGTAACACCGTAAATTTTCAAAACAATTTTTCACATTTTAGAAAAACATAATTCATTTATTATTCATAAAAACATCATTGCTTGAAACTCAAATTCATAGCATATAACAATCCCAAGATCTCATAACATAAAAATCTTGTGTGTGTACTGATCAGGCCGGCGTCTTCCCGCGATCCTCACTAGTACCTGAAATAAATAACACCAAACACTGTAAGCACAAAGCTTAGTGAGTTCCCCAAAATACCATATATATATATATATATATATATATATATATATATATATATATATATATATATATATATAACATACATTAGCCACTCGAGGCTATAACTCTTTGGGTCCGTGCACCCAACTCTATGAACCCTCAGGCTCTATCTCTGTGAACCTTCCAGTTCTAACTCTGTAGCATGCACAACATAAATCACATAGAATAATGCAGTGCAACATATAACACATATATAGCATACAACACTGTATCACATAACTCTAATTACCTACTCAAGGTAAACTATAGTGAGAAGACTCACCTCGCGTATCTCGGTAACTCATAAATCCCTGAAATCACTATTGCTCGATCTCCCGAGCTATAGTCCTCCTATAACACGAATACATCTCTAATTAACACTTTCCCAACTAGGGTTGACTAATTCTATCAAGTCAACACCGAACAACTCTGGTCCTTATAGGAATACCTAGCCTCTGTATCATGCATAAAATAACACGAATACATCTCATAGCAGCAGTAATCTCCTAGGCTAAGGCATCACAAATCAGGCCACTCTAGTCCTTATAGGAATACCTAGCCTCTCTATCATGCATGAAATAATATCTCATAACTCATAACATATAATGTAAGGGTATTTTGGGGATTCACCGTTCGGGTGCTAGCTGACCATACACACCATCCACTCTGCTCATTTCCAAAACTTCTTTTTCTTTTTAGAAAATTTGCAGATTTGGTTGTAAAATTTCTCAAATCCTCAGTTTGAGTTCAAATACGCACGAAGGTGCATCCGAATCCCTCAAACCAAGGCTCTGATACCAACTTGTAACAACATAAAATTTCCAATTAAATTTTTAATTTTTAAAACCACAAAATGTATATCATAACATAATTTCAAATCCGAAACAACAGTGTTTTCAAAACAAATTCCCAAGATCTCTCAAAAGTGAACTCCATCGGTGTGAGTGTGTACGAGTCAAGTCGTCGCCTTCCCACGGTCCTCACTGGTACCTGAGACATCAAACACAACAACTGTAAGCATAATGCTTAGTGAGTTCCCCAAAATACCACATATCACAAGTACGCCACTCAAGGCTAAACCCGACCCTCCGGTCAAGATGTCTCAGCGGGAACCTCTAGTCCCGCAGCTCGTCGGACCTTCCGGTCCAGTCATAACTCGTTGGGCCCTCCGGCCCGGTCAGTATCGTTGGGCCCTCCGGCCCGGTATATACAATCATGCAGCATACAAATAACACATAGCACGAAATCTCTAAGACAACACATAAACTCATACATAGCACATGAGACGCTCTGGTAAACTCGAAATACCTACTCAAGGTAATGTATAGTGAGAAGACTCACCTCGCGTATCTCGGTAACTCGTAAATCTCGTAACTACTAGTGCTCGATCTCCCGAGCTATCGTCCTCCTACAACACAAGCATAACTCAACTTAATACCACCTTGACTCTGGCTGACTAACACTATAAAGTCAAACTAGTCAACCCTGGTCAACGGTCAATGGTTGACCCGACTCGCCGAGTCTGGCGTGGGCTTTCCGAGTCCCTACAGGAACCCGATTCCCTCTGAATCTCTTCCAACTCACCGAGTCACTCACCCGACTCGGTTACTCAGTCCCTGGTCCGAAGTCTCTAAACAACCCGCACCAACTCGCCGAGTCTGGGATTGGACTCGGCGAGTGCATTCCATGCACAACCTCAAACGACCTTCTAAGGTCAGATCCACTCTAGTAACTCATAGATCCAATCCCCTTAAGCTTATTGACCACGTAAAGTCCGAGTCTTGGTGCTCATTAAGCATCAAATAGCTCATTAATGGAGGTTTAGTCTCAAATACATAGATCCCAATCTAATACCTCCATGGATGCACATAAAGCTTGGGCAAGGAGGTGCTCTGGATCTCAATGGGTCCAGATTCAGAGCCATAACTCGCCAAGGGACCATGAGGATGCTAGATCTAGCCACAAATGGGTTCAAAAACCCTAAATCTATATGAACATCACAATAACAAAGAAGGATTCGAATGGTACCTCAGATGTGATGTCCTGGACCTTAGTTCTTCAAGAATCCACCCCTCTCTTGCTTCCTCTTGGCTAGATCTTCTCTTCCCTTGCTAGACAACAACTCCAAGAATCAACAATGGCTCCTTCCCTCACTTGAATCACTCAAATGCTCTAGGGTTTCACTCTGGGGACTAATGAGCGCAAATGACGGCCATAAGGCCCTTTAAATAGGCCTCAAACCCGAGAAATTAGGGTTTCATTAAACGGTGCAGACTCACCGAGTCCACCAAGGCGACTCGCCGAGTCTAGGCATCAATCCGGGTGAAAACCCGCGTCTTAACTCGGCGAGTCTACGCACCAACTCGCCGAGTCCCTTCACAAAACTCAAAATAAAAAGATTAATTAATATACCTGAAATCCCGGATGTTACAATTCTTCCCCACTAGAATCCGACTTCGCCCTCGAAGTCTCATTCCTGAAATAACTCTGGATACTGCTCCCTCATCTCCCGCTCCGGTTCCCAGGTCAACTCGGATCCCTTCCGATGCTGCCACTGAACCTGTACCAAAGGCACTTCCTTGTTCTTCAGAACCTTGATCTTTCGATCCACAATCGTAACTGGTCTCTCTGCGTAGTTCAGGCTTGCATCCACCTGAATATCCTCTAACGGAACCACTGTCGACTCGTCGGAAATACATTTCCTCAACTGCGATACATGAAAGGTATCATGGATCTGCCCCAACTCAGCACGTAGATCCAACCGGTAGGCTACCCTGCCTACCCTAGCAATTACCCTAAAGGGTCCAATATACCGGGGTCCCAACTTACCCCTCTTCCTGAATCGTATCACTCCTTTCCAAGGAGAGACCTTTAGGAGCACAAGGTCACCGACCTGAAACTCGAGCTCGGACCGACGCCTGTCCGCATAACTCTTCTGGCGACTCTGCGTGGTCAACAACCTCTGCCTGACCTGCTGAATCTGCTCGGCCGTCTGGAGTACAATCTCCGTGCTACCCATCACCCGCTGCCCCACCTCTCCCCAACAGATGGGGGTGCGACACCTCCGCCCATACAACAGCTCGAACGGTGGCATACCAATGCTCGAATAATGGCTGTTATTATATGAAAACTCTGCTAAAGGTAGGTAGGTGTCCCAACTCCCTCCAAAATCCAAAACACATGCTCGGAGCATATCCTCAAGTGTTTGAATCGTTCGCTCGCTCTGTCCGTCCGTCTGCGGGTGGTATGCGGTACTGAAATGCAGCCTCGTACCTAACTCCTCATGAAACTTCTTCCAAAATCTGGAAGTAAATCGCACGTCTCGATCTGAAACAATCGACATCAGAACCCCATGCCGCGATACCACCTCCCTCACATACAACTCTGCCAACCTCTCAGCAGAAGAGCTCTCACTAATAGCAAGAAAATGAGCGCTCTTCGTCAACCTGTCCACAATCACCCAAATTGCATCGACTCCTCTCGCAGTCCTTGGCAATTTGGTGATAAAATCCATGGTAATCTATTCCCACTTCCACTCGGGAATCTCCAACGGTTACAGCTTACCATGCGGACGCTGGTGCTCGGCCTTAACTTGGCGACAAGTTAGGCACCTCTCGACGAACCAAGCAACATCCCTCTTCATACAGGGCCACCAATACTCCTTCTTTAGGTCCAAATACATCTTGGTAGCCCCAGGATGGATCGAGAACTTCGATCGATGTGCCTCCTCCATCAAAATGGTACGCGCACCGCCCACAAACGATACCCAAATCCGACCCTGAAAAGTCATAAGTCCCCGACCACCCGTAACGAATTCCGATACCTGACCAACCACCCGCTCCCTTTTCTGATTTTCTGATCTCGCTGCCTCAGCCTGAGCCCCTCGGATGGTGTCCAAAATCGGGGTCATCACCGTCAACCTCAAACAGATGTCTCGCAATGGGGCACTCTCTGCCCTACGACTCAGGGTATCGGCTACCACATTAGCCTTGCCCGGGTGGTACAGGATCTCGCAATCATAATCCTTTACCACATCCAACCATCTCCTCTGCCGCATATTCAGATTTGGCTGATCCATCAAGTACTTCAAGCTCTTGTGGTCCATGTATATCGTACACCGAACCCCATACAGATAGTGACGCCAGATCTTGAGGGCGAAAACCACAGCCCCCAACTCCAGATCATGGGTGGGATATCTTGTCTCATGAGGCTTTAACTGCCTCGACGCATACGCTGTCACATGCCCTCTCTGCATCAACACCGCTCCCAACCCTGATATCGATGCATCACAGTACACCACAAAATCCTCCATCCCTTCCGGCAATGCAAGCACGGGAGCCTTGCACAATCTCTGGCGAAGGGTCTCAAATGAGGTCTGCTGCTCCGGACCCCATGAGAAAGTAACACCCTTCCGGGTTAACTTGGTAAGTGGCACAACAATTTTGGAGAAGTCCCTGATAAATCTCCGATAGTAGCCTGCCAGCCCCAAGAAGCTCCGGATCTCCGCAGGTGACCTCGGCACTTCCCAACTCATCACAGCCTCGATCTTGGCCGGGTCAACCAATATCCCATTATGGTTAACGAGATGCCCTAAGAACTGGACCTCCCGTAACCAAAAATCGCACTTGGAGAATTTGGCGAATAGCCTCTCCGATCTCAGAACTCCGAGGAGCTCCCTCAAATGCTCCTCATGCTGCTCTCTGGTCCTCGAATACACCAGGATGTCATCAATGAATACAATTACCGATCGATCCAACATCGGCCTACATACCCTGTTCATGAGGTCCATGAAAGCCGCGGGTGCATTGGTGAGCCCGAATGGCATCACCACGAACTCGTAATGCCCGTAACGAGTCCTAAACGCCATCTTCTGGATATCCTCATCCCGAACTCTCATCTGGTGATATCCCGACCTCAGGTCTATCTTGGAGAACCAAGACTCCCCCTGCAACTGATCGAATAGATCATCGATCCTCGGTAGTGGATACCGGTTATTGACCGTCAACTTGTTCAACTCCCGGTAATCAATGCACATCCGGTGTGAACCATCCTTTTTCTTGACAAAAAGGATCGGCGCTCCCCAGGGAGAGCTACTGGGACGGATGAACCCTTTCCCCAACAGCTCTTGCAGCTGTGAGGATAACTCCTGCATCTCTGGTGGTGCTAGCCGATATGGTGCCTTAGCGATAGGCGCAGCCCCGGGAATCAAATCGGTACGAAACTCCACCTGCCTCTCGGGAGGCACACCCGACAACTCCTCAGGAAACACGTCCGGAAACTCACGCACTATCGACACCTCATCCACTGAACTTGGCCTCCCAGCAGCCTCTCGTACATCCAACACATAGGCTACGAACCCCTTGCAGCCCTGCTGCAAACTCCGCCTCGCTCTAGCGGCCGAACAGAAAACCAAACCACCACGAGTCCCCTCGCCATAAACCGTCAGCACTCCCCCACTAGGATCTCGGATCGTCACCAATTGACGCTCGTAATCTATGACAGCCCCGAAACGGCTCAACCAATCCATGCCTAATATGACACAAACATCCCCCATAGCAATCGGAATCAAATCAATCGGGAACTCCACCCCGAAGATCTCCAGCACGCATCCACGTATCACCTCGGTAGCACATACCTCTCGCTCATCTGCTATGGAAACCCGCAGAGATCGACTCAACGCCTCTCTCGGAATACTAATGTGACGACTAAAAGTCATAGATATGAAAGACCGACTCGCACCCGAGTCGAATACAAGTAATGCAGGTATAGAACTCACAAGAAAAGTACCTACGCATAACATATAGCAATCACAATAGCATAAACTCAATATAAAATAAATAAAGATTACATACCCGCCACGACGTCAGGTGCTGCGCGGACCTCCTCCGCAGTCAGCTAGAAGGCTCTCCCCCTAGCCTTCGGTGCTTCGGCCTTCACTGGCCGGGTCTCAGTAGCTCGAACCGTAGGTGCAGATCCCTGCACTGACCTCTGAAGCTGGGGGCACTCGGCCTTCCGATGGCCGGTCTGGTTGCAATGGATGCAAACCGAGAACCCCTTAGGACAATCCCTCGCAAAATGTCCTTCCTTCCCGCATTTGTAGCATAACCCAGTCTTGCACGGCCCATCATGGATCTTGCCACACTTCCCACAAGTGCGGCCCCTCGAACTACCCGTCCTCGAATTAGCGGGCTTTGCCCACTTGGCGGCCGGCTGCGACTGCGCCGGTCGTCGATCACCCCTCTGCAACTCAGTCTCCTCCCTCGCCTGTGTCTCAAGCTCAATCTCCCTCTTCCTGGCATTTTCCTGGAGCTCGGCAAATGTTTGGTAAGTCGAGTTTGCCACGAACTCACGGATGTCCCTCCTCAAAATACTTAGATAACGGCTCATGCAATCCTGCTCAGTGGACACCAGTTCCGAGCAAAACAGCGCCCGCTCATGAAACATCCTCGTAATCACTGTCACCGACTCTGTCCCCTGCTTGAGGGTCAGAAACTCCTGAGCTAAGCGTTCCCTCTCCACCTGGGGAACATACTCGTCACGAAACATCGCAGTGAACCTCTCCCAGGTCACTGCAGTCAGCTCAACTGTCGAATAGCTCGTGGTCACAAACTTCCACCAGTCCTTCGCCCCCAAGCGAAGCTGGTTGAGTGCGAACCGCACCCTCAAGTGCTCCGGACACGAGCACGTATAGAAACACCCCTCCATGTCTGAGATCCACCTCATAGCGGCGATCAGATCCTGTGTACCATCGAACTCTGGTGGTTTCATGTTGCTGAACTCTCGGTACAGCAACGAATCACCACCCTGGGGTCTCGCAGCAGCAACAGCTGCTGTAGCTGCAGCAACAACAGCATCAGTCAAGGCAGCATAACGCTCGTCAAACGTCTCGATCAGTGTGGTCTTAATAGACCCAAACATCTCCGGAATCTTGGCTCTGATGGCAGCAGCCACCTCCTCATGGATGATCCGATGGATCTCCTCATCACTCACCCCACTGCTCTCGGGGGTATGGCGTGTCCCGACCATGATCAACCTCTGAAATACAACATAAGAAATATCAGGGATACTCTCGAGTATACTCACACTCGATATCTCAAACATCCTCACTCCTGGTACCCCAAGGATTCTTACTTGGACTGCGCACCGATCCGGTGTTTTCAATAGTACGGGCCCAATACTATTGTCCACATCGAATCAATATACAATCCAAGTCCTCCTCCTAGGGTCCCAAGTCGTAAATACTCTACGCTCGCTATGCATTGGCTACCCTCAGTAGACCTATCCTAAGCTCCTCACTGCTACCTACTCACTCTCAAAGTATCTCATAGCAGCAGTAATCTCCTAGGCTAAGGCATCACAAATCAGGCCACTCTAGTCCTTATAGGAATACCTAGCCTCTCTATCATGCATAAAATAGTATCTCATAACTCATAACATATAATGTAAGGGTATTTTGGGGATTCACCGTTCGGGCGCTGGCTGACCGTACACACCATCCACTCTGCTCGTTTCCAAAGCTTCTTTTTCTTTTTAGAAAATTTGCAGATTTGGTTGTAAAATTTCTCAAATCCTCGGTTTGAGTTCAAATACGCCCGAAGGTGCATCCGAATCCCTCAAACCAAGGCTCTGATACCAACTTGTAACAACGTAAAATTTCCAATTAAATTTTTAATTTTTAAAACCACAAAATGTATATCATATCATAATTTCAAATCCGAAACAACAGTGTTTTCAAAAAAAATTCCCAAGATCTCTCAAAAGTGAACTCCATCGGTGTGAGTGTGTACGAGTCAAGCCGTCGCCTTCCCACGGTCCTCGCTGGTACCTGAGACATCAAACACAACAACTGTAAGCATAATGCTTACTGAGTTCCCCAAAATACCACATATCACAAGTACGCCACTCAAGGCTAAACCCGACCCTCCGGTCAAGATGTCTCAGCGAGACCCTCCAGTCCCGCAGCTCGTCGGACCCTCCGGTCCAGTCCTAACTCGTTGGGCCCTCCGGCCCGGTCAGTATCGTTGGGCCCTCCGGCCCGGTATATATAATCATGCAGCATACAAATAACACATAGCACGAAATCTCTAAGACAACACATAAACTCATACATAGCACATGAGACCCTCTGGTCAACTCGAAATACCTACTCAAGGTAATGTATAGTGAGAAGACTCACCTCGCGTATCTCAGTAACTCGTAAATCTCGTAACTACTAGTGCTCGATCTCCCGAGTTATCGTCCTCCTACAACACAAGCATAACTCAACTTAATACCACCTTGACTTTGGCTGACTAACACTATAAAGTCAAACTAGTCAACCCTGGTCAACGGTCAATGGTTGACCCGACTCGTCGAGTCTGGTGTGGGCTCGCCGAGTCCCTACAGGAACCCGATTCCCTCTGAATCTCTTCCAACTCACCGAGTCACTCGCCCGACTCGGTTACTTAGTCCCTCGTCCGAAGTCTCTGAACAACCCGCACCAACTCGCCGAGTCTGGGATTGGACTCGGCGAGTGCATTCCATGCACAACCTCAAACGACCTTCTAAGGTCAGATCCACTCTAGTAACTCATAGATCCAGTCCCCTTAAGCTTATTGACCACGTAAAGTCCGAGTCTTGGTGCTCATTAAGCATCAAATAGCTCATTAATGGAGGTTTAGTCTCAAATACATAGATCCCAATCTAAAACCTCCATGGATGCACATAAAGCTTGGGCAAGGAGGTGCTCTGGATCTCAATGGGTCCAGATTCAGAGCCATAACTCGCCAAGGGACCATGAGGATGCTAGATCTAGCCACAAATGGGTTCAAAAACCCTAAATCTATATGAACATCACAATAACAAAGAAGGATTCGAATGGTACCTCAGATGTGATGTCTTGGACCTTAGTTCTTCAAGAATCCACCCCTCTCTTGCTTCCTCTTGGCTAGATCTTCTCTTCCCTTGCTAGACAACAACTCCAAGAATCAACAATGGCTCCTTCCCTCACTTGAATCACTCAAATGCTCTAGGGTTTCACTCTGGGGACTAATGAGCGCAAATGACGGCCATAAGGCCCTTTAAATAGGCCTCAAACCCGAGAAATTAGGGTTTCATTAAACGGCGCAGACTCGCCGAGTCCACCAAGGCGACTCGCCGAGTCCGGGAATCAATCCGGGTGAAAACCCGCGTCTCAACTCGGCGAGTCTACGCACCAACTCGCCGAGTCCCTTCACAAAACTCAAAATAAAAAGATTAATTAATATACCTGAAATCCCGGATGTTACATAAATGGTGTTTTAACCTCAAACACAATGATCCCAACCCAAAACCTCCATAGACTCATATAAAGCTTGGACAAAGAGGCACTCTGGACCTCCATGGGTCCAGATCCAGAACCTAACTCGCTTAAGGGACCATGGGAGCACTAGATCTAGTCACAAAAGCGCTCAATAAGCCCTAAATCAACATGAACATCACCACCACAGAAAATGGTTCGAAAATAGTACCTCAAACGTGATGTTCTGGACCTCAGATCTTCAGGAAGTTAACCCTCTTGCTTCCTCTTGGCTATAGCTTCATTTCCCTTGCTAGACAACACCTCCAAGGTCGACAATGGCTCCCTCTCTCACTTTAAACGCTCAAGCTCACTAGGCTTTCGCTCTGGGGGTTGGTGAGCACAAATGACGGCCATAAGGCCCTTTAAATAGGTCCCAAACCCAAAAATTAGGGTTTCATTAAACAGCGCGGACTCGCCGAGTCCACCAATGCGACTCGTCGAGTCCGGTCATTAATCCGGGTGAGAAATTGCGTCTCTACTCGGCGAGTCTACGCACCAACTCGCCGAGTTCTTCCACAAAACTCGAAATAAAATGAATAAATATAATGCCTGAAATTTCGGATGTTACAAAACCAAATGATTTAATAATTATCTATTAAGTAAACATTTAGTTAATTAAATTAAATCACATAAGGATTATCTAATTAAATTAATCAAACAATTTAATCCTAATTATTCCCCCTAGTTTTCGAAAATGTGGGTAACGATTATCCAATTTTATAATTATCCTATTTAATCAGATAAACTAATGATTACAAAAAATAAGAAAACTCTATCCGTAGATACCTATTTTTGAAAATAGTAGCTTGGGGAGGAAGGTAAGTATTTCAATCTTGCCTTATATTTCAAAATCTTGAGGGGCAAGAAACCCTTGCGAAAATCAAAAACATGGAAGCCAAGGTAAGGGTTTCATCCCTTACCAAAATTTCGAAACTCAGGTCCCAGAAACCCTAATTTCAAAATCCTTAGCCTAAAGGGTTTGATTTTCATAAACCATAATTTGATAGATTTAAAAACTATAAGCATTTAATAGAAAACAAACTTAACACTTTGATACCACTTATGGGTTTTAGACATTACAAAACAAACTTAAAACTTTAAGTGTGCATGTAACCTAAAACAAAAGATCTATGTTTTCACTATTGAACTTATGACTATGAACATCAAAAAGAACCCTAGGTATTTTCGAAATCTAGAAATAAAGAAGAAAAACATACATTTTGATCTTTTGAAACAAGCAACACAATTGTCGTGCCTTTAGTGGATCATACCCATGCTAGAAATGAAGATGTTGAGGAGTGAGGGGGAGGAAATTTTTGGATCTCTCTTGGATTACAAGTGACCGAAATTTATAAGGCATAGGACCCTTTATATAGTACAACAACAAAACCCTAGATAAGCCCTAAACCAATAAAATAATATTATCTTATTTTTGGTAATTATCTAACTTTCTAGTTATCCTCAAAGGATAACTCTAGAGCCTCAATAACCTACTCAAAACTGTCCACCCCTATGGTGGAAGGTTCTGGAGCCTTTTGCTACTCTATTTAATAATTACACTCTAGTCCCTGCACTTTTAATTAATTCCATTAATCCTAAAATTAATTCCAATTAATTTATGATTAATTATTAATTAAATATTACTATTTGAAATTAATATATTATTCACATAATATATTAATAAATTATTTATTTTCAATTTATTAATCAAATAATAAATTAATCCATCTCTCCAAAATCATTATGTCCAATTTCTAGGTTTGAGGGCAACCCAAAACGACTGTGCTGCTATCAATTAAAGTTTATATCAATTATAGTTAAGGGCTTAGGGCGTGTTCGACTTGTCTTTTTGAAAGGAAAAAGTCCTTTTTTGGAAAAGATAAAGAGCAAAAGATGTTTGGTAAAAACATTTTAAAAGTGACTTTTGGATTTTAGATAGAAGGAAAGTGACTTTTTGGAAAACTTAGAAAAACCTGACTTTTTGTAACTTTTCCAAAAAGGACTTTTGCGTCTCAAAAAGACAAGTCAAACACCCCCTTAGACATCTAATCCAACCTAAACATCTTTTCTTTAAATGTTCTCTTAAGCATTTCTGCTTCAGCAACTATCAACATTTAGGTTAGATCAATTAGCTTCATGTCGATATTCTTCATATAAAATTTCTCAATGAACTGATCATATGAGTTAGAAGTGAGAGAAGAACCTAGTCAATGGCTTGCTCACTTGGGAAAAATGACAACCAATCTATCCAACTTGTCAATGTAAAATTTCATTTTCAAAACATGCGTACACACAAAGTTTTCATCTTGATGTCTACATGACAAAAAGGATTGAGTAGTCTCGTATCTTTCAACTTGAGAAAATGTGACGTTGGGAGAGTCACAAGAAGAGGAGACATGAAGAGAGATGATGTCTAGTTCTATCATTTCCTAAGGAAGGGAAAACAATTTTACCTTGACTTGAAATTGAAAGACCATCTCTAGTGTATTGAAAACTATTTACATAGAAATGAAGAATACTTTTTCTATCATTATAAGACATTTAAAATAGGAAAAAGAGAATTCAAGTTAGTTGATTTTAATCCTTAATTATTAAGCCACATTTAAAATTAACGATAGGATCCATATTTTCGATTCGAACTTTGAAAAGTGATGTCGTAGTCAAATTCGAATCTATTTTAGGTAGGTAAGACTTATACCAATTCCAATCTTATGAAACTCCTAGATCTTTTTGATGGGTTTTGATCATAAGACATCCTATGTGCTCATACAAACCCTAATGCTTAGATCTAGGTTTCTCTATTGTACATGCTTTGAATCCAAGACTATAAACCCTAATTCTAGCATATGGAAATCGATATTAACATATAATTAGGTTTATGATATTACCTTGATTGTTATGTAGCAATAACAATCCCAATTCCTCCTTGAATTGACTTTGGAAGGCTTAGAGTCACAAGTGTCACTCCTCTAATGGCTTACAAACACCATAAGCAAGTGGAGAAGGTATAAAGAGAGAGGAGAGGTGTTAGAATTCATCTCTAGGACTTCTTGGGAAGGGTTGGACGAATTCATGAGCCTTAGGGGGTTTATATAGGTGTAAAGATTAGGGTTTTAGTCCTTATCCTTATCTAGTTGCTTGCCCACCAAGCAACCATAAGATAAGTCTTAGAAACCCTTATCTTAGTCGAATTCTAAGACATTATCTCCTTAAATTCGTTCACCCTATATTTAAGATAATCCTTACCTTATTTTGTAACTATCACATAATTACAATTCAGCCCCTCTAGTTTAATTAATTACACTTGATCACAAAATTAATTCTTAATTAATTATTGACCAATATTAATTAAACAAATATGATTTCTCCTTTAATATATTATTCTTATAACATATTAATAAATCATAATAACCTCTCTCTCTCTATTTATTTCTCCAATCAAGTTGCTTTGGTGAAGGCAACCCAAAAGGACCATGCACCATCGGGTCAAGTACATACCAAAATAGTTATGGACTTAGACACTAATCCAACAGTCTCCCACTTGGATAAGTCTAACAACTATTCTGCGTATGATTTTCAAATCCTGATCTGCAATCGTAGCTTTCCAAAGCCGCTGTCAACTCTGATCCTATCAGATACGCGTGTCCTTAGATAAGGGATCATATATTCCTCCATTCAAGATATCATATGTGATATGATTTCAAATCATTCTCTTTGTACTATATCTCGATTCCCATTTATGACGACTGACTAATTGAACAAATCAAATTAGCCCTAGTGCGGCCGAGCATTTACGTTTGTCATCACAAAATCATCGAGGGGCCCAAAGATATTGCTTTTATCCTACTTTGGATAAAAGGAATGGATAAACTTTGATACAATGCTTGCTTGCACTCACTCACCGGATCACACACAATAATATGTTTTATAACACCAAGTTACTAGTGCGTTTACATATTATCAATGTGTAACCGATTCGCAAGAAACAACTCACACGTCTCGGTTTCAAGAATATAAGATGTTATCGTCTCACCAATCACTCGTGATACAATTCATGGAGTGATCCAAGTGAGCGTGGGTTTAATCCAATGCTCAAATCATATTCATAAGCACTCATGAACGTTGCAGCAAACATTTGCTTATGTCTAATGCTCTTTAGACAATCCACACACCAATTCACGACAGTCTTCATTCATATCTACTTCCAACATATGAACGACTGTGGCCCGTTTGAATAATTCGATTATTCTTAATAAACTCAATTATTTTGGAAGTCAAAACATGCAAATGTGAAACACAAGAATAACACTAATCCCATATGGCCTCAAATCTTTGAGTATAAATAAAACGCCTTTTATTTATCACCATATTGATTACTCAATATTTTTCGTTTCGGGTAATCAACTTCTTACTTGAATTACAACACTTGTCCGATGCTCCTAGCATGCACACAATGTTTACCTATGGTTCTTACTTTGTGAAATAGATCACATTGAACACATTTCCAATCATTCTCATTTCACAACTCCAAATCCCTTTTCCATTAGTGAAAGAATATCAAATTCTTGCTACTTATAGAATATGCTAGATTCTAACATTCTATGCAACTATCCTTTCGTAATGTCACTGCACCAAAGTCACAAAGACTATTGCCAATGATATTACAAAGTCCTCTATCGGAGATTGTTACAATATAATTTCTTAGATGTGATGTCTCTCACTCAAAGTACATTCCTTTGAACATCCTTTTGCATAAAAGTTTCTAATCTAGTCATAGATTTTTCAATATTCAATTCCCAATATGGATACATTTCCATATTTTCCATATGACAACTTATTCTTAATAGAATATTGTCTATTCATAATAATGTCGATATGGTCCATCCAATACGGAAACATTTCCATATTTTCCAATACTATACTTCCAACTACTCACAAGCGACCAATCCTCGTCGAACTTTGGATTGTCCTTTGATAGTTGTTTAATTATTTTAGTCAAAACCAATTCTAGTCCCTTTTCCCTCTAAATGCGCTCGACATTTGGAAAATTTTAGAATGGTCAAATATCAAAGCATTTGCAATCGATCCTATACCCGAAGCGTATGGGACACGACGCATAATGTTGTATTTGCTATGTTCTCAAAATTCGAATTGTGAAGAGGAATGCCGTAATCATAATCGAAATTTTAAGAACACACTATGTACCCTTGACTAAATTTATTAACATTTCTCAACCTAAACCTTTAGATTTGAAATGAAGCATAATATTCTCTCCCTTAATTATAGCAAAACAACTTTACAACCCTTACAACTTTGCAAGGTATAACTCTTGTTTTCTATAATTAATATTGCCAACTTGCAATACGTGCCTTAATAATCATACAATCATAACATTTATGCTCCCACTATCATGATGATTATTATAAAACATAACACTTATGCTCCCACTAGCTTCGACATGTATTCATAAACATCTTAACTTTCAGAAAAACAATGCTTATTGAATTTCTTAAGTTCATGTTTCTAATACTTAGTGCTTTGATAATCTTTTATCAAGGCTTCTTGAACTTATACACCTTTGCCTTCGATAGTTCATATGTGTGTCTAAGCACTTAAGACTAATTTCCAAACCTCACAATTCAAATTATGGAAAGGGATACCGTAACTATAATCGAATTCGAGAATGCAATTTTACAATCACTATCTTGTTAAAATCTCTCTTAGTGAAAGCATTTCCTCACAATCATTTTCATGAAGGAGGAAATCTTATGACACTTAGATTTAAACGGTGTATGTGTTCCTATCCATGTTAATTTGTTAAAACTAAAGTTTACGACAAATTCAAACTCATATGGACCGAACTTTCTTAATCTTGATTTCTTGCCTTATGGTAGCACAGCTGCCCACCATGTCTTCCAAGTAGTTAAGCAGCTCACCCTTTCCTATCAATGTACCTTTCATTGATTAAGGTGATTTGCCTTTTATGAGTTCAAAATGAGAACTCATAGAACTCACATGCATAATTAACTCGATTGGATTGGCACAGAAACAAAATAATGTCAACACGATAGGTTGTAAACCTCAACTCGTGTGCTAGTGATGATCGATAAGGTTTATTTTATTTGTTCTTGAAACCTTTCAAGACCATTAAGACTCCCACTTACTCCTTGACATATAAGATTCTCTTGTCAATAACCATTCCATGACAAACAAATATCCAATAGTTAGTGTAGCTCATATCAAAATACTTCATAAATTGGTCCTAGTTGGTCTTTGTCTTATCCAAGACATCACAACTTTCCACATTTGATGAATGTTATAAACCTTACTTTTTCACTCGATGTCACAATCTTAACTTTAAGACTTGTTATTGGAACGAAGTATGATTGACTTATTGATTTAACCATTTCTTCAATTCTTGATTCCTCTTCTTAGACATACAATTGTACTAAGACTCATTTAGAGGATCAATTGAGATATGGTTCTTAATCATTAAGACCTATCATAAAGCATAAAAGGTACTCTCCCATCTTCTTAGAATGGAGAAACTTTTATCTTTCTGCCTACTTGATTCTTCTTATTCGTTCTGCTATTGATCTAAACCCTTTAATCAATTCAGAATTACACTTAATCTTATAAGTATAATCATATTTACTAAACCTTTAGTAAATCATGACGACATATCTTTGTTACTCTTATGGTGGACTTGATCAACACGCAACTTTGTGTATTCGATCTCCAAGTCTTTCACTTGACACTTTGTCAATGAATTAGTCTAATTTCCAAATATGAAAATTTTCATTCATCGTGCAACCAAGTTGCATGATTCCAAATTTCTGTCCAATTGAAACTTGGGCGATGAGAAACTCTCCCTATTTGGTAAATTCTCGACTTTCCATAATATAATAAGAACCAAATCCATTTGTTGTAGAAATATGCAAACACCAATTTTCATAACGATTTCATTGCAAGGAAATAAACAAATAAATAAATAAGTCAAACGAAAGTTTATTTTATTTATAAAAGCAGCGGAAAACATTTGTCCTTACAATGCAAAATCCATTGAAAACTATGTATTTCAAAAGAAAATTTTCTAACAACTCTATCATAACTATCTAAGATCAAAATCTAATCTTCAAGTCCATGCGATCAAGATCCATTCCTTGTGATTAGATTCATCTTGCTCTTTCACCAAGCTTCCTTTCTTTTCACCTGTAAAACATTCAAATGCAATCTTATTACATTATGTATTAAGAATTAATGAATAGGAACTTAATGGAGTTAGATAGTGGATTTTACCTGAAGCGCATCCATACTCTTTGACTCTCCCATCTTCTGGACTCTTCAGGCTCTTTGGGCAGACTTGTATCCAACGCCCTTTCTTTTGGCAGTAAACGCAGGTCGGTTCTCCTAGAACGTCCTTGGAAGCATGGTCGGTTGACTTTTCCAACAAATACGCTCCATTGCTTCGCCAAATCATTTCTGATTCAGCAGCAGTGAGCATGTAAGTTAGGTCAATGAGGTTGTCGTCATGATTCATCATATAATACTTTCTTTTGAACTCATTATATGATTCAGGAAGTGACTGCAAAACCCAATTCACAGCCAACTCATCTGGGAATGACACACCCAACATTATCAACCTATCAATGTGTGATTTCATTCCTAGAACGTGGGCACACACGGGTTTACCATCTTCATGTTTCATTTCCAATAGGGCTTTAGTGATATTGAACCTTTCAATTCTTCGATATTGTGGGTTGGGGAGAACAATAGGAGGAGGAGGAGGAAGTGAAGCATGATTTCTCGTTCCTCGATTGAATCGTGGAATACCATCTTCAAGTGGAATGCTTGTTCCACGGGATTTGGGAAGACCATAGTTGTCGAACTTTGACATCTACAAAACGGGAGAAAAACAAATTCAAGTTAGTTGATAGATTGAGTCCTTAGTAAATCACCCAAATGAAATACTAAGGCTAGGACCCAACACAATATTCCACAACTCGGGAGAGGGATGCCGTAACCCTAATTGCAGAATATTTGAAGGTAAGTGAATGACGATTCACTAATTTCCACCACGAAAAACGAAAAAGAAATTTAAGTTTTAAATCTATGAAAACTCCTAGATCCTTTGAGATTCATTGAACTTTCAATGGCATGTTTAAATCTCGATATGCCCCTCTTGTTTGTGACTGGGATGCCAATGATCACAAAGCGGGTGTGAATAACCATGCAAACTTACATGGTGCCCTTACATGTTACAGTCACCTATTCGATGTGCTGGTAAACCACACACGCTCCACCGAACTATGACCAACATTGAGTCACCCTTTGCTACCTTTGCTTAGAACCATTTAGTGTGCCGGTAAACCACACACGCTCTACTAACGTCTTCGCAAGGGCACAATGTGTAATTTCATGGAATTGCATCAATTCACTTTGCCTAAGTAACTAAGATTGGGAATTTTATGAAAACATTTAGTTACTTTAATAATTCATTATACTTATAATGGAAGGTTTCGTCCTATCCTACCCGTTCGGCTAACGACCCTCCACTAGTCAAGAGTGCGGTGGGTAAGAGTGGATACCCATTCAATCACCATTTTATAGGCAATTTCCTTAAACACCCCTTATAGACCAGCTTCGTGAATGAGGCCTACTAACGGTAAGACTGACTTTTACTCATACATATATATAATGTTAGACTTTTAATGTTATATATAGTATAGGGTGTATTTTATACTTCCAAAATACTAGGTGGTCTAATTTAACAATTATACTTTTAATTCAATTAAATTGTAAACCTAAACATTTATGGATTTATTAAACTTCTTTTAATTATACACCTTAATTAATTAATAAAACCATAAGGGTGTGATTTGAACTTTTTCAAAACTATACTAGAGTTTTAGAATTTAACATTCCTAATTAAACTGTTAATCAACTTTTAAATTCCAAAACTTGAGGGCAAGTTTTGAAACCTTTTTTCAAAACATTAGGGTTTCAACTATTTAAATTTCAAAACTACAAAACTATTGGGTTCAAATTTAAACTATAAAACCTAAAGGGAAAAATATGAAACTTTTCATAACAACAAGGATCAAATAACAAATAATCTAAACTAACATTTAATTACATAATTATCCATATTTGATTTGTTTAATGATTTCTTGCAAAACAATTTATCAATTTACTCAAAATAATTAATCAATTATCTTATAAGGAAACAATTATCTTATTAATTGATAAATATCTTCAATTAGATCAAAAATATAGTCAAATATATCATATAATCGGATTAATATTGATCTAACATGATAAGGTAACTATCCCAATGCAAAAACAGCAAGAAATCCCGAGATAAGCTCTATCTAACGAGTTGACTCGTCGAGTCAAGCCTGGACTCGTCGAGTCACCTTGGACTCGGCGAGTCCAGCCTCCAAAACTCCAAAAATTGAATTTTTTTAGATATACAATGCATCAATACAATTGAAACCAAGCTAGGCTCTGATACCACTAATGGGTTTTGATCATAAGGCATCCTATGTGCTCATACAAACCCTAATGCTTGGATCTAGGTTTCTCTATTGTACATGCTTTGAATCCAAGACTATAAACCCTAATTCTAGCATATGGAAATCGATATTAACATATAATTAGGTTTATGATATTACCTTGATTGTTATGTAGCAATAACAATCCTAATTCCTCCTTGAATTGACTTTGGAAGGCTTAGAGTCACAAGTGTCACTCCTCTAATGGCTTACAAACACCATAAGCAAGTGGAGAAGGTATAAAGAGAGAGGAGAGGTGTTAGAATTCGTCTCTAGGACTTCTTGGGAAGGGTTGGACGAATTTATGACCCTTAGGGGGTTTATATAGGTGTATAGATTAGAGTTTTAGTCCTTATCCTTATATAGTTGCTTGCCCACCAAACAACCATAAGATAAGTCTTAGAAACCCTTATCCTAGTCGAATTCTAAGACATTATCGCCTTAAATTCGTTCACCCTATATTTAAGATAATCCTTACCCTATTTTGTAACTATCACATAATTACAATTCAACCCCTCTAGTTTAATTAATTACACTTGATCACAAAATTAATTCTTAATTAATTATTGACCAATATTAATTAAACAAATATGATTTCTCCTTTAATATATTATTCTTATAACATATTAATAAATCATAATAACCTCTCTCTCTATATATATCTCCAATCAAGTTGCTTTGGTGAAGGCAACCCAAAAGGACCATGCACCATCGGGTCAAGTACATACCAAAATAGTTATGGACTTAGACACTAATCCAACACTTTTGATATTCATTGAATCATATCAATTGCATGTGTAATCTCGGATCATGCTCTCATTTTTGTGATTGGGATGCCGACGATCACAAACAAGATGTGAATAACAATGTAAACCGGCTCGACAACTTCGTTGTCATTTATCATCTCACATTGATGTGCTCGTCAATCACACATGTCCATCAACAATGATAATTTTCGAGATGCCCATCAAATCTCTTTATAGTCCCTATTAGTGTGTCGGTTAACCACACATGCTCCACTAACGACATATAAAGCATGATGTGCATTTTCATGGATTAGCATATCTTTCACATTTTTTATAAAGTAACTAAGAGTTGGATTTTTAAAAATGGTTTAGTTACTTTATGTCATCATACTTATTAGTGAGATTATGTCCTATCAAATCCGTTTTACTAACGACGCTCCACCATACAATAGAGCAGTGGGTAAGAGTGGATACCTTATTCTTACAAATCAATTTAAAACCACCCCATTTCTAATTTATAGCCACCCTATTTCTACAAAGCTTTTCACAAACAACCCTAGTTTTGCAAAAAAAAATTATGATCATGAAGTTGACTGGATTTGATGTTTTCCGATAGGTGTTTAGATGAACTTGGAGTCTGTAACTTTTGAATGTGGGATTCATGTTTTTCGGTGATGTTATTTAAGTCAACTTGAGGATGAGTGTTGAAGAAAAAACATTTTAACAAGTAGGAGGATTTGGTTTAGGGTATAAGTTTCTAACCTATATTTAGATTTCAAAACAAGGGCATATACGGACTTGGTGGAATGATTTTCCTACCCTACGGGCTCCTTAGAGGACTTTTTGAGGGTAAACTCTACTGTAGAAGTTGGATGTAGGTCTTTAAACACCTTAGAAGCAAAATCATGACCATTCTTATGTACTATATGGAAATATAGGAACGACGTGATCTTCACACCAATACTAAGGACACGAGTCTGTTAGTTTTAGCCTATGATGTCAAGGCTTTTACCTTTTTTATGGATTAAGAGTAGAGCGAAATCGGGTAGAAATTTGATTTGGAATTCTTGGGTTGAAAACTCATTGTATTATAACATGTAATTCCAATTTCTTGTTGTTTTTAATTGAAGTCTAGCATTTAAAAAAATATATTTCAAAATAAGGGATTAGTTTTAAGTACCTTAACATCAATTCAACATGTGAAACAAGATTCAACATCAATTTGCATATATCAAAATACTGTTGGATTTGAAGGTTTATGTATCTGACAAGTTAACATATAGGTTATGAAGAAGATGATTGTAGTAACTTGAACTCGTATTTGATGTTCCAATGCTAACCCGTAGGTTTATTTTTCTTTTTATGGTTACATGTATGTAAGTATAAATAGGAATCCTCATCAAATACTCCAAAAGAAAAGGATCTGTCCCTAAGAAATGATTATTACGTAAACTAAAAAAAATCAACACAAGAAATTAAAGCCAAATAAATTTATGGTGGAAGTATTAGCAAAGAAGAAAGCATGGAATATTCATTATTTATAAGCTTCAAGGGGTACATGAAAAAACAAAATGCGCATGCACAACAAAGCCACAAAGGTGCTTATTCTACTTGTAACTTCGTGTGCGACCTTATTTTTATAGTCTCACGTCGAAGAAACAAGATACGATATTAAAACATATAAAATACATATAAGTACCACATTTAGAATACATTTAACATTTGTTTCCATGCATTAAACACAACATGCATGCATGCATGCTGCTGTATATATATCATCTTACGGCTGAAGAATAACACCCAAAGAGTCCAAGTAATCCCCGTACTTTGCATAGAACCCGGAAAACTTACCGCTTGAGACCCCAAGCAAAAAGTCAGTCCCCGGGTTTGTGCCGTATGGCCCATAAGTTCTTAAGTTGGTTTGGAAAGTCAGTGATGTAACCAAGGTGATGCCAGCATATGATCCAACACGTCCACTAATTGTGATGAGGTACTCGTTTTCATTGAAGGTGATCTGGAACCGACATATAAACATGATGACGGCTATATTATAAAATAAGAGCCTAACTTCGATATGTGCATGTATACGGGGCAAATGAATTCAAAGCTTACCGTATGAAACGAGCCACCGGCCTCGCTACCGAATGTTTCAGAATGGCCTGTGCCAGATTGATCCTTGTAAGTGAAGCGGATGAAATCTATAGCTTCTCCACTCCTAATGTCTATCTTGGTAAGACGAGCACCATCAGGTATTATGAATTCCCCCGATTTGGTTCCAGCCTTACCTCCCCAAGGTGCGATCCATACGGTCCTGCCTGCCTGCATACACACACACACACACATATATATATATATATATATATATATATATATATATATATAATAGAATATTACTAAAAGAGTTAGAAAGAATTTTAGCATTGACGAAAGATGTAAGCCTTATAATCCTATATAAACGTGACATTCACAAATATATATGGTGAAAGAGTATACCATTAGTGTATTTTGATCAAGGAAATTTTCCTTCTTGTGGAACTAAGTGGTACATCTAGCCTATTATGTGCTCACTATATATAGACACCCGCTTTATGTTGTATAGTTCAAATGAGGTGACATGCATACCATGACCAGACTATATTTAATGTGATTCACGTTAGCTGGAGATGGTTGTTAGAAATAAATAACATTACATCATATATGACGTTTTATATAAGCTACAAAGAAAAAAAAAACAGTTCTTTTTATAAAAACCGGTAGGTTCCTAAGAAACCTACACTGCACAAGGATTTAATGCATGTTTTGTGCATTCAACGTTTGTATACCCTACGTTTCTTAATAACATATGGCTTTTTTTCGTTTTATTCAAAAAAAAATGTATCTAATAAATATCCTGTTAAACAAGAAAAAAAAACTTCAATATTTGGAGATGTACATTGTTGTTCTTTGGATGCTCTATTAAGATAGATTTTCAAACTTCACACATACAACCTGAAAAAGAAAAAAAACAATTTTATATATTCTGGGCCAACGAGCCTTGAAACAATAGCCGGCCCACAAAAGAGTAGCCTAAATATCCCAAACCGTAGTCAACTTCGTGTTGACCGTAAGTTCCTTAATGACTTACGGTTTTGGTGCTAAATTTTAGATAATTGCTATTTTTTGGTTAAAAATAAAAAATATAATCAGAAGATTTGGCTAGTTTTTTGTATTTTTTTCGTTGTATATTTTCTATGCAATAATTATCATCTTATATTTCCTCATGCAATAATTACAAAATAGTTACAAGGAGACAAATGCAGTAATTAGAAGTAGACATCAAACAATAAATACTACCTAACGTTGATATTTGATAAACAAGTGTTCACACTGTGTATCTTTGCTTCTCGTTAATTCCATCATCTTTTTAGGCATTGGTTATACAATCTGAACAACCAGACGTTACGACACTAAATAAAATTAAGGTTAAAATATTAATCGATATTTATTGTAAAAAATAACATTTAACTCTATTAACTATGAGAATTATTTTTACACTAAAATAAAAACTTTATACAAATTAGATATTAAGTGAAGCCATATGATAAAAGAGATATCTATTGTTAGAATACTGAAAGTGGAAGTTTAAAGTATTTATATTAACGAAACGAATGTGTTAAAGATCTATGATTTAAAAACTATTGATTTAATCATTTCAGTTTTGATAATGTTGGGTTTTTTAAATAATTATTTTGAAGGCAATGTAATTTCTATATTTATATACTGTTTAATTAAAAGTTCAATTTTGATTTAATTTTTTCTTTAAATATTCATATTAATACTTACGTTAAAATCTATCCTATAAAAAAGTATTTATTTTACAATATATATATATATATATATATATATATATATATATATATATATATATATATATATATATATATAAGTTTAGCTTCATATGAGACGGTCTAATTTTATAAAACCGTGAGGCGTAATCCTAGCCACTAATTTAATAGATAAAAAAAATATTTTTAAAATGCAAAATAATTGAAAATTTTCGTAAATTTATTTTTCAACTATTATTTTCGGAATTTATATTTTCCAAAAAAAATACCAAAAAAATTAAAATAAAAATATATTTTTTTACACATTCTAATAAAATATTAGAATATTCTACATATCTGACAAATGTAACAGAATATTCTAACATTCTAAAAATCACATTAGAATATTTACAGTGTAATACTCTATTAGAATATTTCACGTATTTAAAAAAAACGGTAATTTTTTATATTTTTTTTAATATTCTTTTATTTTTTTGTTGGTAACTAAAGTTCCGAAAATAATAATTAAAAAAAAAAAGAATTTTAGGATTTTTCTTTTTATTTTGCATTTTAAAATTATTTTTAGATTTGGTCTCACGGTTTCACAAAATTAGCATTGTTTCAAATGAACTTAAATATATATATATATATATATATATATATATATATATATATATATATATATATATATATATATGGAAGGGTTAACAACGACAACTATTCGATCGATGTAGATTTTCTATGATTTCGTCGTTGATTATGATAATTTTGAAGGTTAGAAGATGATCTTTTTGAAAGAAAATCATACAGATGTTGTAGTTACGTAATTAAAGTAATAAAAAAGTGTAAAAGACAATCTTACCCTTATGATCTTAAATCCAATCCAACGGTCCACTTTTAATTCTCGGGTTCTCGGAAAACTATAAGTTCTCAACTGATCTCAACCATATATATATATATATATATATATATATATATATATATATATATATATATATATATATATATATAGACACACACACACCAAATCAAACTTATGTTTTAAAACAACTAGGGATGTAACAATCTACCATAATAAATAAGAATGATTTTGCCACATGCCATTCTCTTATTCAATTGGCCACATGTAATTTTGACATAATTTTGAGATATATTTATTTTCCACTTGTCATTTACTTTATTTTTTATTTCCAATATATCATTAATATAACTTCCATAAATTAAACCTACCATAACGACTATTAATTTCAAATTTCAAATTCTAAATTTTAATTTCAATTTCAAACAAATTTACAGTTTAAACCTTTTTGTTTAGCATTTTGTTATAATTTACTCGTTTAGTACACAAATTTGATAACTAAACACATAATTTTAATTAATTTATTTTTTGCATGTGTCTTTCTCATAATTTTCAGTTATCTCAAATTTCAAATTCAAATAAAATTTCCATTTAATCATTTATATTAACATTTTGTTTTAATCAACCCGTATAATATACGGGTCTCACACCTAGTCATATATAAAAAGCAATGTTCAGGAATCATACAAACGATAACCTTAAATGTCAAATTATCTTCGAACTCCAAGCTAAGGCCTTCTAAGACTATATAAAAATAAGTTAGGCAATAAATTACATAGTGAGAATCCTCGGTGTAGACTAAATTAAAAACATACCATACTTATAACATATAATCAACCTCAAATCCAAGAACAACAACTTAGCAGGTTAAAAGTGGTTAGCTAATTAAGATTAATGATGAACTTAAACACAACAATCAATTTAGATTGACGATGTTTAGCCAACTCAAATCAATGAGATCAATCTCATATTTTCCATGGTTAACTAGGACTTGTGCATGAATAATTGTATTTCAAGCCCTCTCGACTAATAATTAGATGCTCCGTCACAAAACCTGTAACGACCCAAATTTCTCATCCAAAAATTTTCTTTTTAAATCAATACTTTAGAAAACGATCGTAATAAAAACACTGTTTGGTCAAACCATTTCATAACCTACATCGTGTCTGAAAACCGCAACATGAAAACAATCAACTATCATAATTAAAAATCCCATAAAGACTCATGGTGCGGAAAACAAGGTGCGTGTATGATGTGCCGCAACCGCGCCAGCTTCTTCCCCCTTGAAGAAGAGGTACCTGAAAACAAAACTGTAAACCGGAAGCACGAAGTTTGGTGAGTTCCCTCATAATACTTCATACCATACATACAATGAACAGCTAGGAGATACAGGCCTCACCCACACTCATGAAGATACGGGCCTCGCCCACCCTCCGCTAGCTGGGAGATACGGGCCTCGCCCACACTCCGCTATCTGAGAGATACAGGCGTCGCCCGCACTCTGCTATCTGAGAGATACAGGCCTCGCCCACACTCCACTATCAGAGAGATACGGGCCTCGCCCACACTCAGCTACTAAACCATAACATACAAGAATCACACAGACAACGAGTATAAACAATTCTATCATACTGGCATATATCATAATCAAACTCAACCATGAGATAAGGGCTCTGCCCACACTTCGACACTAACATATCGTCTATACGGGCCGGCCTTGGTGCCTTAGACACGTTACTACTGGAAGGATACTCACCTCGAAAAGTAGCTACCGAACATCTGACTGCTAGACGTCTGGCTGCTGCATCGGTAATTCTTCGGCTACAAATCCATAACATAGATTAGCCACTCATAAATACCCTTAGGTCAATTGGTTGACCCACCCCTGGTCCAAGGTCAACTCCTTGGTCAAAGTCAACTTCCAGTTGACTGGACTCGCCGAGTCATGGCACAGACTCGCCGAGTGCTTCTCCTACTAACCTGGTCCTACTCGCCAAGTCCCTCTTCCCACTCACTGAGTCACCCTTAACTCACTACTTGGGACTATAGAACCGACTTGTGATCCAATTCGCCGAGTCCACGAACAACTCGTCGAGTCCCCACGAGCAGATCTCCTACTCGCTTCCAAGCCCTCAACAGAGCATCCCTTAAGAGGATTTGGGGTTCTGGGACTATTGCTACACGTTAAATTGCTAGTTCCGCATGCAGATACGAAGGGTTGGACCTTCAACACTTAAACCCCTCTTACTCAGTGACAACTCATATGACTCGCCGAGTTGTTCATCCAACTCGCCAAGTTGTTCATCCAACTCGCCGAGTCTAAGACCATCTTCATAGAACTCGTCGAGTTCCACTTTGGGACTCGCCGAGTCCCTTCGACCCTCTTCCCATACAGACCAAATCTGAGACATGCAACGCTTCTAAACCATAGATCTATGCTCCTAGGGCATGCTTATCACGTAAAGTTGCAAACTTTACGTGCATGCATGGCCTTATAAGCTCAAGAAGGCAAATCCAAGCTCTTTAAGAGGTCATACACTCAATAGGGATCTCAATAACCCCAACCAAAGAGACTTTACACTTCTAAGATGTCCATAAGGTCCCAATCTAAAGTCCTTTCAGAACATAGAGCATAAATACATGGAGTTTGAGGTTTTAGGGCTTGAAAACCACTAATTTGGGACAAAAAGGGGATCTAATGAACTAGTGATCAAGGTAAGAACTTTTCTACCTGAATGGAAGCTTCTCACAGTGTAGATTCCGGATCTTCCTCCCCTCCTTGCACACTTCAACCTCTTCCTTTTTCTTCTAAGCTCCAAACCTTCTTCACAAAGCCAAAATCACTCTCAAGAACAATATGGGGGTTAGGGTTTCTCTCTACAGCTCTCTGGAAGTGTTAGGGACAAAGGAGGCCAAGTTAGAGCGTTTAAATAGGGTGCAAACACCTGGATTAGGGTTTTTTCCCAAACAGGGTCTACCCGCCGAGTCTGAGCGAGTTGGTCCTTCAAATTGCCGATTCCAAGGAAAAAAATGCACAATTTTAAAATATTAATCACAAGAAGTACGTACCAGGAACCAAGTGCTACAAATCTCCCCCACTTATTTTAGACTTCGTCCTCGAAGTCTGATGCTCGATCCTGAAACAGCTCGGGGTAGTGCTCCATCATCTCTTCCACCGGCTCCCAAGTCCATTCCAATCCCTTCCGGTGCTGCCATTGCACCTTCACGAGTTCCACCCTCTTGTTCCTTAGATCCTTCGACTTCCTATCGAGGATTGCCACAGGCCGCTCGATGTAATTCAGGCTGTCATCGACCTTAATATCCTCCAAATGCACCACTGCCAAGTCGTCTACCAAACACTTCCGAAACTGAGAGATGTGGAAAGTGTTGTGGATCTGGCTGAGTTCGGCTGGAAGATCCAACCTATACACCACCTTGCCCACCCAGGTTACAACCCTGAATGGCCCGATGTACCTTGGGCCCAACTTGCCTCGCTTCCTGAATCGGATGACGCGTTTCCATGGCGACACCTTCAGGAGAACCATATCCCCGACTTGGAATTCCAAGTCTGAACGGCGCTTGTCGGCATAACTTTTCTGCCGACTCTGAGCAGTCTAAAGCCTGCTCCGGACCTGCTGAATCTTCTCTGTCGTCTGGAGCACCACTTCGGTGCTTGCCATGACCCTCTGGCCAACCTCTCCCCAACATATCGGGGTCCTGCACCTCCTCCCTTACAACATCTCGAAGGGAGGACGATCGATGCTCGCATGATAGCTATTATTATATGAGAACTCTACCAACGGGAGGTAGGTATCCTAACTACCTCCGAAATCCAAAACACATGCCCACAACATATCCTCTAACGTTTGGATGGTTCGCTCGCTCTGACCATCCGTCTGCGGGTGAAAAGTGGTGCTGAAATGCAGACCAGTACCCAACTTGTCGTGAAACTTCTTCCAAAACCTGGAAGTAAAATGCACATCTCTGTCTGAAATCACTGATATCGGCACCCCGTGCCGCGCCACTATCTCCCTGATATAGATGTCGGCCAACTTCTTGGCCGAGATGCTCTCCTGAATCGGGATAAAATGGGCGCTCTTGGTCAATTGATCCACGATGACCCATATAGAATCCACTCCTCGCGCGGTCCTGGGTAGCTTCGTGATAAAATCCATCGTAATATCTTCCCATTTCCACAACGGGATATCCAACGGCTGCATCTTGTCGTGCGGTCTCTGATGCTCAGCCTTGACCTTCCTGCAGGTCAAGCACCGCTCGACGTACCAAGCCACATCCCGCTTCATGCAGGGTCACCAATAGTCCAGACGAAGATCCCTATACATCTTCGTCGCCCCGGGATGAATGGAGAATCGAGATTTGTGTGCCTCTCCATCAAGACCTGACGCACGTCTCCGAGGTATGGCACCCACACCCTGCGGTGTAACGTCAATAATCCCCTGCTAACATAGTCGAAGGAGGAAAACTGACCCACTATGCGCTCACTCTTCCGATGTTCTTCCTTCATGGCCTCCTACTGGGACTCTTGAATCCGCTCCAAAAGCGGAGTCACCACTGTCATCCGCATGCAAATATCCCTGATCGGCGCCGCCTTGCGGCTAAGCGCATCGACCACCACATTGGCCTTCCCCGGGTGGTAAATGATCTCACAATCATAATCCTTCAGCACATCGAGCCACCGACGCTGCCTCATGTTCAGATTCGGTTGATCCATGAGGTACCTCAAACTCTTGTGGTCCATGTAAATGGTACACCGAACCCCATAGAGGTAATGTCGCAAAATCTTGAGGGCGAAGACCACCACCCCCAACTCTAAATCGTGCGTCGGGTAGTTCGCCTCGTGAGGCTTCAGCTGCCTCGAAGCGTAGGCAATGACATGACCTCTCTGCATCAGTACCACGCCCAACCTTGAAATGGACGCGTCACAATATACCACAAATCTTCTACACCCTCTGGCAGGGCTAAGATTGGCGCTTCGCACAATCTCTGTCTCAGAACCTCGAATGCTGCCTGTTGCTCAGGCCCCCATCGAAAAACCACAACTTTATTAGTCAACCGTGTCAGGGGTACGGCTATCTTGGAGAAGTCCTGAATGAATCTCCGATAGTAGCCCGCTAATCCCAAGAAACTCCGAATCTCAAATGGAGACTTCGGAACCTCCCACCTCATCACGCCTCAACCTTGGCCGGATGCACCGAAATCCCGTCCTGGTTGACAAGGTGCCCAAAAAACTGCACCTCGCGCAACCAGAACTCACACTTGGAGAACTTAGCATATAAGCTCTCCCTCGTCAGGGTCTCCAACACCTCTCGTAGATGCCCCTCGTGTTCCTCCTGTGTCTTGGAATAAACCAAGATTTCATTAATGAAAACTATCACAGACCGGTCCAGCATTGGTCTGCACACGCGGTTCATGAGGTCCATGAACGCGGCAGGGGCATTGGTGAGCCCAAACGGCATCACCACAAACTCATAATGGCCATAGCGCGTCCGAAACGCGGTCTTCTGCACATCCTCCTCTTTGACCCTCATCTGATGATAGCCCGAACGCAAATCGATCTTGGAGAACCAGGATGCTCCCTATAATTGGTCAAAGAGGTCATCAATCCTCGGGAGTGGGTAATGGTTCTTCACCGTTACCTTATTCAGTTCCCGATAGTCTATACACATCCGATGCGACCCGTCCTTCTTCTTCAAAAACAAAATCGGGGCTCCCCAGGGTGAACTGCTCGGTCTAATGAATCCTTTGTCTAACAGCTCCTGCAGCTGTGTAGACAACTCCTGCATCTCGGGAGGAGCCAACCAGTACGGTGCCTTGGCTATCGGAGCCGCACTAGGGACTAGGTCGATCCTGAACTCTACCTGTCGCTCCGGAGGTATTCCTGGAAGCTCCTTGGGGAATACATCAGCGTAGTCTTGTACCACCGGAACCTCGCTCACCATCACCTTACCCGCCTCCCGGGTGTCCATAACATACGCAACATATCTCGCGCAACCCTACTGAAGGTAGCGCCTAGCTCTCGCTGCTGAACACACTGCGGGTCCACGTTGTGGCCTCTCACCGTGGATCACCAACTCTCCCCCACTCGGGGTCCTGATCCGCACCAGCTGCTGTGCGCAATCTATCACCGCCCTATTAGGGCTCAACCAATCCATGCCTATAATCACCTTGTTCCAACGCAACGGAATGGGAACCAAATCCACCAAGTAACGCTCCTCAAACAACCTTAGAACACAATCCCTGAACACTGCTGATGCTCACACCGATCGATCATCGGCAATCTCCACCTCTAAAGGGCAATCCAACGTGCCCGAAGACTCAGGAAACTTCTTGCTAAGCGCAAGAAAAACAAATAATCGGGTAGCCCCCGAATCAAACAACACCTGAACTGGGATACCGTTCACATGGAATGATCCTAAACAGAGCACATACATATAGCATATCAAAATTACAGCAGCATAACATAAAGCATAAATAAAAAAAAAATCATACCTGTCACCACATCGGGCGTGGCGCGTGCCTCCTCTATAGACAGCTGAAAGGCCCGGCTAATCACCACTGGAGCCTCTAACTTGCTCTGCCGGCCATCTGTGATCCTCAGAGTCGCTGGAGCTGGCGCCTTCACTGGCGCTAATGCTGCGGTCAACTGGGGGCAATTGGCCCTCTTGTATCCCCTCTGGTTGCAGTGGAAACACAGCAACTCAGATGTCTGAACAATCGAGACAGGGGCAATACAATCCCTACTAAAGTTCCCCATCTTGCCGCACTTGTAGCACGATCCCAATCTACATGTTCCCTCGTGCGACCTGCCGCATTTCCCGTAGCGGCCTGGCCCTCCTTGGCCTTTCATCCTACCATCTGATCCTTTGGGCTTCTTCCCTGAAGCCCCAACCACCTGCCCCGTCTCTGCCTTCCTCTTCCGAATATGCTCCAAATCAATCTCCCTTTCCCTCGCCTTGGCAATCATGGACTCCAACGTAGGGCAAGCTGAAAAGCTAACATGCTCTCGGATGTCGGCCCGTAGCATGTCATGATAGTGGGTCCTCCTCATATCCTCATCTCCCGCATACTGGGTCACCAACAATGCCCTCTCTCGGAACTTGGCGGTGATCTCCACCACAGTCTCCGTAGTCTGTCTCATGTCTAAAAACTCCCTGGCCAGCTGCTGAAGCTCGACAGCCGGCGCAAACTCTGCCTTGAACCTGGTGACAAAGTCCGACCAGGTCATAGCCTCAACAGCCGAGGCTCCCAATGAGTTACCAACGGACTCCCACCAATCTCTAGCTCGGTATCGTAAACATCCTGCTGCATATCTCACCTTGGACCCCTCGGGGCAGAAGCTGGTTAGCTGTGCGGACTCAATGTCTGCAATCCATCGTCTGTCAACAATGGGGTCTTTCGCCCCATGGAAATCTGGCGCACCACTGCCCCTGAAGTCCTTAAAGGACAGTGTGCGAGATCCTGACTAGCCAGATGCCATGTCACTCCTGAACACCCTGAGGCGGTCCTCCATTAGCTTAACTATCCCTTCCTTGATCGACCCGAAAATGATGGGGGTCGACTCAAGGATGCCTTTGGTGATCTCTGACACGATGAACTCGCGTAGCCTCTCATCTATTGGCTCGGAACCTGATCCCGAACCCAATCCCTCTCCAGAACTGCCACCAGCTGGCCTCTGGCATAGTACCACCATTTTGCAATACACACAGGCAACCATTAGTGATACTGATACCTTTAAAGGGATCACATCTATTTCAAGTTCCCTGGTCTTGTCTTAGCCTTCCTTAGTTCGGGTACGGATCCTCTGCTTTCAGTAGTACGGGCCCATACTACCTTCCACATATATCCGTACATTCTTCAAGGACTGCCTCGACTCCACCAGATCCCTTTCTCTACTGCTATACTCGTCCTTGGTTTACCCTAGGGAATCTCTGACTCCACCCTGCCCAGTCCTCAGCTGCTGAAGGCCTCCTTGTAATGTCAATTAGCCATTACCTGAATACCATCACGTGCAATGAGGCTCAGATAATCCTTTGAGTAACAGACTCGTCCCTACAACGGTTAGACTCAAACGAGAGCTGCGCAATAGGGCCAAATCCAGCACTATAAGTTTATCCAACCTTGATCACATGTAATGTGACGTATTCACCTAATGACTAACTCTCATCACTCAGAGTCCCATAGAGCACATAGCAAGCAACATTTAGATGCAGGAGAACTACTCAAGCAAGTCTGTCCTCATAATGAGAAGCTGAACTAGCATACAATGCTAAGCTTATACTACCAGGCATAACCTAAACAGGCTATCCTACTACTGTCTACTCAATACTAGCATGCAACTCTCATAAGCTGAAGCACATAAAGCAGGCACATAAGGCATCACTCCTAGATCCTTAGTCCTATTCTAGCATGTTGTTCTACTGAAACTGATAAACGAAACATAAACTTGTATGGGTACTTTGGGGAATACTTACTTGAGCTCGGCCGGTCGCGAACATCACACACTTCGTTCTCTCTCAAAACTCTTTTCTTAATTTTTAGAAAACATTTCCTTTTTTCAAAATCTTTTAATCCCTCGATTTGAGTTCAGAAACCCCCGAGGGTGTGTCCGAATCCCTCAAACCAGGGCTCTAATACCAACTTGTAACGACCCAAATTTCTCGTCCAAAAATTTTCTTTTTAAATCAATACTTTAGAAAACGATTGTAATTAAAACACTGTCTGGTCAAACCATTTCATAACTTACATCGTGTCTGAAAACCGAAACACGAAAACAATCAACTATCAGAGTGCAAAATCCCAGAATGACTCATGGTGCGGAAAACAAGGTGCGTGTATGATGTGCCGCTACCATGCCAGCTCCTTCCCCCTTGAAGAAGAGGTACCTGAAAACAAAACTGTAAACCGTAAGCACGAAGCTTAGTGAGTTCCCCCATACTACCTCACACCATACATACAATGAACAACTAGGAGATACAGGCTTCGCCACACTCATAAAGATACGAGCCTCGCCCACCCTCCGCTAGCTGGGAGATACGGGCCTCGCCCACACTCCGCTAGCTGGGAGATACGGGCCTCGCCCACACTCCGCTATCTGGGAGATACGGGCCTCGCCCACACTCCGCTATCTGGGAGATACGGGCCTTGCCCACACTCCGCTATCTGAGAGATACGGGCCTCGCCCACACTCCACTATCAGAGAGATACGGGCCTCGCCCACACTCAGCTACTAAACCATAACATACAAGTGTCACACAAACAACGAGTATAAACAATTCTATCATATTGGCATATATCATAATCAAACTCAACCATGAGATACGGACTCTACCCACACTCCGACACTAACATATCGTCTATACAGGCCGGCCTTGGTGCCTTAGACCCGTTACTACTGGAAGGAAACTCACCTCGAAAAGTAGCTACCGAAAGTCTGACTGCTAGACGTCTGGCTGCTGGACTGGTATTCCTCCGGCTACAAATCCATAACATAGATTAGCCACTCATAAATACCCTTAGGTCAATTGACTGACCCACCGCTAGTCCAAGGTCAACTCCTTGGTGAAAGTGAACTTCCATTTGACTGGACTCGCCGAGTCGTGGCACAGACTCGCCAAGTCCTTCTCCTACTAACCCGGTCCTACTCGCCAAGTCCCTCTTCCCACTCACTGAGTCACCCTTAACTCACTACTCGGGACTATAGAATCGACTCGTGATCCGACTCGCCGAGTCCAAGAACAACTCGCCGAGTCCCCACGAGCAGATCTCCTACTCGCTTCCAAATCCTCAACAGAGCATCCCTTAAGAGGATTTGGGGTTCTGGGACTATTGCTACACGTTAAATTGCTAATTCCGCATGCATATACGAAGGGTTGGACCTTCAACACTTAAACCCCTCTTACTCAGTGACAGTTCATATGAGTCGTCGAGTTTGAAGAACAACTCGTCGAGTTCCAGGCAATCTTCATCGGACTCGCCGAGTTGTTCATCCAACTTACCGAGTCTAAGACCATCTTCATAGAACTCGCCGAGTTCCACTTTGGGACTCGCCGAGTCCCTTCGACCCTCTTCCCATACAGACCAAATCTGAGACATGCAACGCTTCTAAACCATAGATCTATGCTCCTAGGGCATGCTTATCACGTAAAGTTGCAAACTTTACGTGCATGCATGGCCTTATAAGCTCAAGAAGGCAAATCCAAGCTCTTTAAGAGGTCATACACTCAATAGGGACCTCAATAACTCCAACCACAGAGACTTTACACTTCTAAGATGTCCATAAGGTCCCAATCTGAAGTCCTTTCAGAACATAGAGCATAAATACATGGAGTTTGAGGTTTTAGGGCTTGAAAAACACTAATTTGGGACAAAAAGGGGATCTAATAAACTAGTGATCAAGGTAAGAACTTTTCTACCTGAATGGAAGCTTCTCACAGTGTAGATTCCGGATCTACCTCCCCTCCTTGCACACTTCAACCTCTTCCTTCTTCTTCTAAGCTCCAAACCTTCTTTACAAAGCCAAAATCACTCTCAAGAACAATATGGGGGCTAGGGTTTCTCTCTACAGCTCTCTGGAAGTGTTAGGGACAAAGGAGGCCAAGTTAGAGCGTTAAAATAGGGTGCAAACACCCGAATTAGGGGTTTTACCCAAACAGGGTCTACTCGCCGAGTCCGAGGACCGACTCGCCGAGTCCAAAGTTCAGACCCCACGTCTTATCCCACTCCTACTCGGCGAGTTGGTCCTTTAACTCGCCGAGTCCAAGGCAAAAATGCACTATTTTAAAATATTAATCACAAGGAGTACATAACAGGAACCAGGTGCTACAAAAACACCACACAAGGGGTAGATATACATACATATACATACACATAAACACATACCATACATACATACATACATACATACATATCCATATAGTCACATGTGCACACTTATATACTCAAATACATATACATACATACATACATATATATATACATATACATATGCATACATATATACATACATACGCATACCCTATACTCACATGTTGATACACACAATACGTGCATATACATACATATTGCAATGCCATGTTTTTTACTCAATTTAGGTCAATCAATCACATAATCATCACATGCCGTGCTTTAACAACACACATTGCATATCATCACAATCATGATAAATTCGTCGCTATGATAATTATTAATTATTGTCTATGTTGCTGTCCAATCACATTGACTTCTATCAGTGCCAGCGTCTCATCTACATTTTTCAAAACCTTTTCAAACTTTAAAATTCTATAGTTTAAACAAAATCATTTCTAATATTTGTAACATCCCAAAAATAAATATCAAAATTTTCATTTTAATTATAATAAAACCCATCAACCCAAATTTGTTTATAAAACCATTCAAGAAAATCAGAGCATGCCAATCAACCAACTCAAAATTCCATTTTACCCTTTAATGTTTAATACATGCATTCAAGCATCCAAATTTCGGATCCAAGTCTAAATGAATGTCCTAATCCATAATGTTCTTAACTTGGAGCCTTTTCCTAGCTCAAAAGGACCCAACACTCAATTTTGACCATTAAGACCCATAATAAAAGCCCTAAATTATACATGGATCAAAACAAGACGTTAAGGTAACATTTTTATGAACAAGGCACCTTATATAAGCCAATATCTAACATCCCACTCTTCTGGAGTAGCCCATACTCCCAAGCATGGCTTGAAGGACCCAAAAGTACACAAATGAAGCGCTACAATAGATCTAGCATAAGGAACCATTCAGTTAGGAGCTTTATAACTCAAATAGCTTGCAAAGTTGATGAAGATCTTGGATCTTCAAGCTCCAAGTCCACTAAAGCTTCCACCACCAAGCTTCATGCCCTTCAAGGGTAACAAAACACCAAAAAAATCACACAATGGCTCACAAATATTCAATGAAGATTAGCGTTTCGTTCTTAGGGTTTAGAGAGATGGAGGTTGGTCATAAGAAACCCCAAAGACAACTTAAGGTGTTTAAATAGGGACACAAACCCTAATCTTAGGGTTTAAAGAGATGGAGACCAACTCAGCGAGTTAGCACTGTGAGTGGAAACCCTAATCTTTTGGGTTTATGTCCTATTTAAAGGGCCTTAAGCCCGCCTCACTAGCCACCCAACTCCCCTGTGTGAAACCCTAATCGATCAGATTGATTTGTGAGTGAAAGAGAGATAGAGGTTAAATTGAGTGGTTTTGCTTATTCTTGGAAGGAGATTTGGAGAGTTTGGCATGGTAGATCAGGGAGGGGCTGTAGATCCAGAGTTCTTTAGTGATTAGCTTCAGTGCAAAGGTAAAAAGCTTTTATCTTGAGCTTTCCTTTGTGAGATATTAGTCTGCCATCCATCCTTGACAACAAGTTACTTGAGCCTATCATGAGGTTGAAACCTCAAATCTAGATTGTAGAAGGAACTGAGAGCCCAAAGATCCGAGATTTATTGAGCTAGAGTCTAGCTTTTGTGCATCTAACCCTTGTTGGAGTTTGTATTGGCATTATGAGTCTAATATGTCATGTATGAACATAAAGCTTGCAGCTGTACATGACATTCGAGCCTTAGGAGGCTAGATCTAGAGTTTAGGGTTGTAGATCTGAGTTAAAATATCTGAATGAGGAAATAGACTGACCGGAGGGTTCCACTGAGACACATTGACCGGAGGGTCTTATTTGAGTATAACCATGAAAGGCTAATGAGATGTGTGTGGTATTTTGGGGAACTCACTAAGCTTTGTGCTTACCGTGTTATGTGTTATGTGTTTTAGGTACTTCTCATGATCATGTGAAGGCACCGACTTGATTGTACACACACGAGCTGGAGATATGTTTTGGAGGATCCTGGATTGTGTTTTAACAATTTATGAACATGTGTTTTTTTTTTTGATAACTCGATATTTGGGGGGTTTTATGATTGTGTTAATGAAATTAATTTGATTTTTAAATGAAAATTTTGTTTGGAAATTTACGGTGTTACACCCAACAAATAATGGGCCCAACCCACTCATACAAATGGGCCCAACCCTACATGCATGACAATGTGCCCGGCCCAACACATCAATGCAAGAGTCGGCCCACTCATGTAAATGGGCCAACCCTAAGTTCAAGGTAGAGATGTTTAAATATGGAAGAAACCCTAAAGAATCATGGACTTGGTCAGAACAGTTGCCACGTCGTGGCAGCCTAATGTCATACTGTAGCGATTAAACAAGTTACACATTATTTTATTCGATGCCACGCCATGGGCATCCTTGCGCCACGTCGTGGCATAGAATTTTTCCCAAAACTCCATCTTTAGCCCCTTATAAATATAAAGTTAAGCCAAGAACACGGGTGTTACACAAAGGAGGTTAGAAAACTAAACCCTAATCATTTAATCTCATTAATTTCGACATTGGGGTTTTACTAATACTAATATAATTTTAATAAACCTGATATTAATAAAAACATATATTATGCTACGCCTAATACTAAAAAATCTAATTAAAATAAATCTGATAAAAAAATATAACAATAATAATCAAAATAATAGTAATAATGATTATTATATTTACATTAATAATAATATGAAATAATTATAATTAATTAATTATATTTATATTAATAATAATATGAAATAGTAGTAATAATAATAATATTTTAAAAATGTTGGAAGGCAAAAAAAAAAAAAAAAAAAAAAGAGGGAAAAGCAAAACAAAAGATGGGAAAAGTTTTCAGATTCCCACTATATATGTTTCCTACGAAATTACAACAAAATAATATATTTAAATATTAATTAATATTTTGTTGGAAAATACCGACACTTTTCCTACGAAATATCTAGGGTATCTACTTTTGTCGGTAATCCGCAGGAAGTTTGTTGGATTCCAATTTTGTCGCAAGTTTACGAAATATCTAGGGTATCTACTTTTGTCGGTAATCCGCAGGAAGTTTGTTGGATTCCAATTTTGTCGCAAGTTTGTAGGAAATTAGATGAATATTTCTTACAAATTAATCCGAAGGAAATATTTTGAAGCTAACACCAATTTTTCTAGTAGTGCCATGAGCAACTTAAATTATTTGGGCTAAGATGCATTTAACATGTTTTGGTATTGATGGATCTATTGATGATGACGATAGCCAGGAATTGGAATTGGAAGTATTCGTGCATGATGATGATTTTTGGAAGTTGTTGGAGGACCAAGTCAATCTAGATAGACACGTTCATAAACTGGTTTCATATATGGCATATTGGTGCTATTTACTATAGATTCTAAACATTTATGTTGCTTAAATGAGAATTTGAAGTGTTTTTATAATATATATTTATTTTTCAAGATGTCTTGATATTTTTTGAGGATGGTAATATGAGGTTATAAGAAATATGAAGATAACATCAAATTTTATTTATGAAAAAACATGAGAGAAAGAGCATGCGGCTCTTACAGGTTTATGATGGGTTTTTAGAAATTTGGTATTATACAAAAAGCTACACTCACATATGCCTAAGGAACTGTTGAAGAGGTAATTTGTCAATCTTTGCAGCAAGTATGAAATCGTTCTCCGTGAGTCCACCTAAAACAAGCATCATTTGTGTCATTTCTGCTTTGTTAGTAGGCATTTACAAAACAAAACGCAACTCGTGTATGTTGTGCCACCTTTTGGGTAGGACAAAAATAATAATTCGTCTTATATTGATATTAAGTCTAGTCTCACTCAAAGTCAAATGCATGTTTAAATGTTATATTTTCTTATGCCAAGTCATGTCCTTTCTTTTGGGTTTATTTCCCTTCTTTAAAAGAGAAAATTTGAGAATTGAGGTCAAGCTAAGTTATTTGTACGGATTTGGAAGCCATTACAAATTAATGAAATACAAAATTGTTAAAACAAGAAGCAATTCTTACCACAAGCATGTGTGCATAGCTCGATTGTTATGTTGAGAGAATCAACGAGATGAAGATCTGGATGATGGTCTGCATTTAGACAACATTAGAGTCGGTCAACGTCACATATAAATATAATCCAATTACTAAACCAAAAACAAAAAAAAAAACCCAAAGAGAGATAGAGAGACCTTCTGCATGAGCCAAGTTTGCAACAACCTTAAAAAACTCCAATCCTTGAAGGAAAGTTTTCACTTTCCATTTCCTACGCAACTTCATTACACCATGATCATCACTTACCCACTCCCATTTGGGCACCTAAGTCACAAGTATTAATTCATTTCCATTTTCAGAACTCATATCAACAACTTGACATCATTCATGTTTTTCTTTTTTATTGCATATTATCTTGTAGATGGTGTTATGATTTTTCTCGCTCAACGATTTTAATATATGTATCATAACCAATATTGGATTTTTGTAAAATATATCAAGCAAAGTAAAAAAAGATAATCGAACCTGTGGTCTACTAGTGTTTAGATTATAACCTTATTGAAGAAGTTGTGTAGTCCGTGCTCTTTCCCGTAAATCTATTTTGTAATTTGTGAAGAATAAAAATGAATTTCTAACGAAGAAGTGGTGTAGTCCGTGTTCTTCCAGTAAATCTATTTTGTAATTTGCGAAAAATAAAAATGAATTTCTAAAGGGTGTTTATGAAACCACTTTATCAATTTAATTGGGAAAAACTTGAAATACTCCAACTAACTATCCCTACTGTCTCTTAGATTTAGTTTTTGTTTTTTTGTTTTTTTTTGTTGTTTTTTTTGTTGACGCTAGGTCATTAAACAAATTCTTTTAGTTCCGATACACGACCCATTGTTCTATTATATCTAGTAAATTGTAATAGGAATATTAGATGTGAAAAACACTTCAATCCATTAATAGAAACTTTAAATATGAGGAAAACATTTCAGTTTTGCTATTCATTGTTCTGTTATCTCTAAAACTTATTTTCTAGTCCAACAGTATTATGTGTTGTTTTTTTCTTTTTGAAGAGGTAGAGTCGTAGAGAGTTCAAGTCCTTTCGTGGACATACATAAAATTAAAGAGTAATTCAGAGATAGATTATATTGGCCATTCAAAAAAATATACAAATTTCAAGAGGATAAAATGATATAAAAGACATTTCAACCCTTTACTAATGATACTTGACCTATACTTGTTATTTCTATTAGATTGTAATACGAATATTATATACGACAAATAAAGCATAGAAAATAGGATACTATCAATTAATTATTACTCATAATAAACGACAAATGTAAGTAATAATTTTATAAAAATCACATAATATAAAATAAAAAGTAATAAACGTTTAATACATTTATTTGTGTCCACTCGTGACAATTGATTAAATATTTAATTATAATTTATTTTAGCCAATTAGTTAGATAAAAAGACATAAAAAAATACAGTTTATTTGCTCCTACTCATGGCAATTTATTTAAATATTTCAGCATGATTTATTTCAATCTGTTACATAATCATAATTAATGAATAATAAAATATGAATAAGAATATACTCAATTTAATAACTAATAATAAAAAAAAATATAAGTAATAATTGTAAAAATAGCATATAATGGTCTTAAAAACACACAAAATAAAACATTTTCTTTATGATGGACCTTAAACATTTAGATGTACAAAAAAAACTATTAACCAAAATGGACCTTAACTATTAAATATGCTATAGCCCATCATAGGGACCTAATTGGAGCAAATTTCTTATTTTTGTATAACAACCTAACATGGACACAAAAGAATTCTATGTAATATAGGACAAATAATATAGTAAGTAGAGTATTTTAACTTTTTTTTATTCTAATTTTGTTTTTGTAAAATGTAGTGATGTAAAAAAACCCCATAGGACCCCAACCCGCGGTAATATATATGTTTAGTGTAATGTTTAAGGTTAAACGAAAAAAGCTAGTGAAAAATAAGGTAATTAAAGTCAAATAAGGAATTCTGGAAAACAAGGGTAATATTGAAATTTGAGGGTGAGGAAACGCTAGAATTCGGGGTCGGAGCCGGGGAAACAAACGAATTTGAAAGCTATTGTCAAATACCTTTTTTTTTTTAAATTTGTTTACATTGTATGATAAAAATAAAAAAAATTAAAATATTATAATATAAATTTGGTTTAACAAATGTAAATGACAGCCGAATGCGCGTATGTGAAAAAAAAAAAAAAAGCAAAAATCAATATTTTTAGCAAAATTTCCGATAAAGTCTAAATATTTTAGGCTAGATTACGGTTTAATCAATATTAAAAGATAAATTTCCCTTCTTTTATGTTAAACCATACCTGGAGTCTAAGCCTATTGGCAGTTTCCTCCCTTATGGGGCTCAAATCCTTCTTGTCACATGGCAGACATTCCTTAAGTAACAAATCTGAAATGTCACACACAATGCACAATAAATTAGCAGAGACATCACACCTAATGTGCAAGATGTGAAATATATTCCTAGATAATGAAATTTAACTTTTTACTCTTTTACATAAGATTAAACAAAAGCATCAATGCATCTTCTACACCGAAATCAAAACCTTAAAAAAAAGTAGATAAAGAAGGAAAAGAATATGAAGAAATTGAAGGAATTTACCTTCCATGAGGCCCGACAATGCTTAGAGGCAATGGTTCTAGTTGAATGTGAAGGAAATGGCGATCAAAATATGAAACAAAAACCACAAGAGCAAGAGCACCCTGTGTTATATGCAAAAATGCATACGTAATCGAAAGGATGAAGAAGAAGAAGACAAGCATAGAGAATAGATGTACATCTGTCATTAAAGGAAGTTGCCACCGAAGAGTAGAGTTGGTGACGCGTTGTCTTGCTGCACTTCTATAGGGACAACACTGCATATAGTATCTAATAGGAATATATAATATATTATATAGGGTAAATTACACGAATGACCCTTGTAGTTTGGAGTAATCTGTGAGTTTTGTCTTAAATTTTGTTTTTTAACTCGTACAGTCTTCAATTTATGTTTTTGTTGAGTTTTTGTCCCCTAAAAGGAGTCTTTTGCCCCTTTTTATTTCTTTTTATCTTTTTTATTATTTTTTTTGGAACGACAGAATATTTTATTAAAAAACTAGCAAGATGATGATACTTAACTTATAAGTTTATATATGTTGTTATTTATTATGTAGTTAGAAAATTTTAGTGCAATGTTCAAGGAGACATGTAAGGAGGAACTCTATGCGTTTTTTTTTTCATTCGGGGAAACCACGAAGTGATGATCAAGGAGGAAACGATGAGAGCGAACATGATGGTTCGTCACATTAGTTTGTGTTTTGTACGTTAAACTTGTTATGACATAAGTTTATAACACTTTTATTGTTTATTTCAGTTTTTGTATGAATTATTGCAACTTGGTACTTACTTTATTGCACCTTGGTACTTACTTGGATTTTGTTATGTAATTTCTTTTTCTGCATTTAATGTTTTCGTGTTTTCTACATTTAATGTTGTTAAGTATTGTTTTTTTTGCACCTGAAAATGGCCGATTTAAAAAAATAAAATAAAATAAATAATATTACCGGCGACACATACTATTACCGGTGATATAGGTATTACTAGCGACAGTGGGTATTGCCGACGACTCTGTTATTAACGGCGATAATTACCTTTAGCAACGACATATTTGAGCAATAGCAACGGGACAGTACTGACGACCCTTTAGTGGCAATGTGTCGCCGCTATTACTTTTACCGATGACAATGTTAAGTTTTAGCAAAGATTTTTGTCGCCGCTAGTATCTTGTTTTCTTGTAGTGTTATATCTAGAATTAATTAATAGTTTTAGGAGTAGATTAATATATGTCGCCGTCTAAAATAAAGAAAAAAAAATCATTTTGAAGCTTTTAATCAAGGAGTACATGAGTGGGTGAGCATATTGTCACTATAACTTCCTATATATGTGTGCTTATATTTAAAATCTCACATAATTATTGTGCATACATGCTAGGATCTTAAAACATAAAGCCTACGTACGAGTGGCAGATCTGGACCACTAATTATCAACAACACAACTATTTCACAATGTTTCTCTCAGGCTTCTTTATTATGAAAATGGTATCACTTCAAACAGCTAGCATACATGCAAGCTGCATGCCACAAATTATCTCGGCCAGCCTCACTCCGCAGGACTAAGAATGACACCAATAGAGTCGAGCAAAGCCCCATGTTTTCCATGGAATCCAACAATTCTACCTTTAATGACCGGCACAGAAAAAGTTGTCCCCTCCTCCATGCCGAATGGCCCATAGGATTCTATGTCAGTCTTGAAAGACAATGATGTAATCACTGTGTTGTTTGAAACTTTTCCGATAGTTTCACTAATCCCAATGATGTTTTCACCCTCGGACAAGGCAAACTGAATATCCAAATATATCATAATTGAATGCTATATGATAAAATAAGAATATATATAACTTCTACATATGTATACGTAGCAAATGTTATTAAAGCTCACCGCATGAAGTAAGCCACCATCGCCACCATATATTTCAGAATCGTCTTCAAGACCCTCTTTATCCGTGTAGTTGAAGCTAATGGAATCTACTGCTTCTCCACTTCGGATGGATATATCGACAATCCTACCCTCTGGTTTGAATATCCAGCACCTCCCCAAGGTCCAATTACTATATCAGTAGTGGCTGTAGCCTGCATATGGATCAAAAATTAAAAAATTACTGAAAAGTGAAGAAATGAAGAACTACACGTTGTAATCTTAATCCAAGCATTTCTACATCTGGATAATTAATACTCAATATATGGTGAGAGTCTACCATTTCCCTCTAAATGTACTTTCAAACGAATGAAGCTGTACATCAAGCTCCAACCCATGCATGGCTATATATAACCATGACCTTGGGGTTGTAAAGGAAATAGCCCGTCGTTAGAAAAAAAAAATTCTTCCCAACATTGATAAAAATCCCATGGTGGCAAATGTTATAAAATGTTAAGTTGATATTGTTAGCCTAATAATATTTTGGGCTTTATTTTGTATTGAGTTTTATGATTGGGCCTTTTCGCTAGGAAACCCTAATTAGCTTGTCTATATATTATGTGTTTCCTTTTCATTGTATTTGTACTTCTCTTTGATAATAATATGAAACCCTATCCGTTATATATATATTTCATTTGTTAGTTTACATGGTATCAGAGCTCGGTTGATTATCTGTAGTTTTTCGTTTTTTTTTGGGGGGGCGAGTACTGTTTATCGGCACTGTTCATCGATTACTGTTCACGGTTACTGTTCATCACGACTATTGTTCACGGTTACTGTTCATCGCACTATTCATCGGTATTGTTCACGTACACTGTTCATTGTCACCATTTGCAATTTTGGGGTATGCCTTTTTTGCTCGTATCTGTATTTGGTTTGGTTTGATTTGTTCGTTTGTCGGTTTTGAGGGTTTCGTTTTCGTCTAGCTTTGTTGATTTTGAGATCTTGATCATTTTTTGCTGCTACTCGTATTTACTATTTGACTGATATTGAAATATGGCCCCAAGAGATGATTCTCTTCAGTCCATTAGTATTCAACTTGATGGCAAAAACTATGCCTATTGGAGTTATGTTATGAAAAATTTCTTGCGGGGCAAGACTATGTGGGGGATTGTTACAGGTGACAAGAAGAAACCAATAGAAGAGAAGGCCGCTAATTATGAAACCTTACTGGATTCATGGGAGACTGATAACTCCAAGATCATTACTTGGATTAATAATTCTGTCATCCAGTCTATTGGTACTCAGTTGGCGAAGTATGATACGACAAAGGAGGTTCGGGATCACTTGGCTAGGTTGTATACTCAGTCTAACTTTGCAAAGCAGTATCAGTTAGAGTTTGATATTCGAGCCCTCCAACAGGACAATCTTAGTGTTCAGGAATTTTATGCAGCTATGTCGGATTTGTGGGATCAGTTAGCTCCTATAGAACCTGATGTGTTGAAGGCTTTTAAGACTTATATTGATAGAAGGGAAGAGCAACGTTTGGTTCAGTTCTTGATGGCATTATGTTCAAATTTTGAAGGTCTGCGTGGATCAATCTTGCATCGTACACCTCTTCCCACTGTTGATTCGGTTGTTCACGAGTTGATTGCTGAAGAAACTCGTATCAAGTCCCATGCTGACAAAGCTCCCAAGACAGCCACTCCTTCTGTCTTTGCTATTTCACAGCGACCCCAATCTTCAAACCAAAATCGTCCCAGAGTTGCATTTGATGAGTGTGTTTTCTGTAAGAAGAAAAACCATTGGAAGGCAAATTGTCCTTTACTGACAAGCAAGGGAAATCAGCAGCAACAACAAACAAGATCACCAGCACACTCTCAGTCTTCACAGCAGAACAAGTCTTCTGGACAGTCACGTCCCTCTTTTTCATCTTTTAGGCCAACACAGTACGTTGCTGCTACACCTTCAGTTGAGAATGAAACAGATTTCACACCACCATCAGCCTTGGATCCACAGATTATTGAGCAGTTCAGACAGTTCTTAGCTACCAATCCAACTGCCATGCCAGCTTCCATGTCTCATTCAGGTCTGTCTTCATCCAACACGCCAGGTATTCCTTCATCCTTGTGGATATTGGATTCTGGTGCATCTCATCACATGTCACCATATTTTTCATCTTTTGCTTCATTATCTTCTCGTACACCTGTCTCTGTTATGTCTGCTAGTGCTACACCCAATGTTAGTAGAGGGTGTTGGTTCTATTGTCATTCCTTATATATCTTTAACAGATGTGTATTACATTCCTACACTTGCTTTAAATCTTGCATCGGTCACTCAGTTGTGTAAATATGGTTGTTGGGTCTTCTTTTCTGATTCATTCTGCTATGTACAGGACATTCGGTCTTGAAGGGTGATTGGGATAGGCCGTAGACTTGGGGAGCTTTATGTCTTGGAGCAGCTACATGTTGCTGATGTTGCTGCATCTAGTGTTGATTTGTCGTCTTTTCGTTTAAACCCTTCATCGTCTCCTTTTTATCTTTGGCATTCTCGTTTGGGACATGTTTCAGCGTCTCGTTTACAGTTTTTGGTTTCCACTGGTGTGTTAGGCTCTTTAAAATTTGATGATATTTCTGATTGTTGTAGTTGTAAACTGGGAAAATTTTCTGCTTTACCGTTTAATAAAAGTGTCACTCGTTCTGTTGCTCCCTTTGATATTGTTCATTCTGATGTGTGGGGTCCCTCTCCGATAACCTCCAAGTCAGGAGCTAACTATTATGTTTCATTCATTGATGATTACACTCGTTATACGTGGGTTTATTTTATGAAGCGCAGGTCTGACTTTTTCACCACATATAGTGAATTCAAAGCTATTGTCAAGACTCAACACTCTGCTATCATAAAATGTTTTCGGTGTTATCTGGGAGGAGAATTTACCTTTAATGATTTTAAACAATTATTGGCATCTGATGACACTATACATCAATCATCTTGTACAGACACTCCTCAGCAGAATGGTGTTGCAGAAAGAAAACATCGACATCTCCTAGAAACTACTAGATCCTTACTACTCCCTGCTCAATTTCCCAATATGTTTTGGGGAGAAGCTGTTCATACCGCTACTTATGTTATTAATCGCATTCCTACTGCGTACACTTCGGGGAAGTCTCCTTATGAAATGTTGTTTGGACAAATCCCAGATTATTCTTCATTACGAGTGTTTGGGTGTACATGTTTTGTCTTGAAGCCTCATGTAGAGAGAGATAAGTTGTCTTCAAAATAAGCTCTTTGTGTTTTTCTGGGATATGGTATTGGTCAGAAAGGTTATTGGTGCTATGATCCTTCAAATCAGAAATTGTATGTATCTCGCAATGTCACCTTTTTGGAGCATATTCCATTCTATAGTATTCATGTTCAGTCACATGATGCAACCCGAGAGGAGCTCTGTACTATTGATCCATTTAGCATTGACATTGATGATCCACCACATGTCACTGATCCACCACTTGCTGCTGATCCACCACATGTGGTTGATCCAGCACCTATCGTTGATCCTCTGCCTACAAATCATCAAGACCCCCCTCCATCGAGACCTTATCGTAATAAGAAGTCCACAAAGCTTCCTGAATTTGTCTATTCCTCTTACTCATCGGCTTTTGCCTCTTTTATTGCTAATGTACATCGTCTATCTGAGTCAACATCCTATAAAGAGGCCATTTCTGATCCCCTTTGGCAGACCGCTATGGCTGAGGAACTTGCAGCTCTTTATCAGACTCATACATGGGATCTGGTTCCGCTTCCACCGGGAAAACACACGATTGGTTGTCGTTGGGTTTATAAAATCAAAACCAAGTCTGATTGATCCGTTGAGCGTTATAAAGCCAGACTTGTTGTGAAAGGGTACGCGCAAAAGTATGGTATGGATTATGAGGAGACGTTTGCTCCTGTTGCAAAAATGACGACTGTTCGCACCTTGATTGCAGTTTCTTCCATTCGTCAATGGAAGATTTATCAAATGGATGTCAAGAATGCTTTCTTGAATGGTGATCTTCATGAAGAAGTATACATGTCTCCTCCCCCCTGGTATTGCTCACCGACCAGGTGAAGTTTGTCGACTTCGGAAGGCTCTATATGGCCTCAAACAAGCCCCTTGTGCTTGGTTTGAGAAATTTTCTACGGTGATTACTTCTCTTGGTTTTCAACCAAGTAACCATGATTCGGCTCTATTTATTCGATGTACGAATGCAGGTCGGATTATTCTTTCCTTGTATGTCGATGACATGATTATTACTGGTGATGATCATGATGGTATATAGTCTTTAACGCGTGATTTGGCTCACCGTTTTGCTATGAAAGACTTGGGATTACTTTGTTATTTCTTGGGGATTGAAGTTGCTCAATCTCCAAAGATTATCTTTTATGTCAAACGAAGTATATTTCAGATTTGTTTGAACGTGCACGACTCACGGATAATCGAACAGTTGATACGCCTATAGAGAGTAATGCAAACTACTCTCCAACTGATGGTGTCGCATTATCAGATCCATGTCTTTATCGTACCATTATTGGGAGTTTGGTTTACCTAACTGTCACTAGACCGGATATTGCTCATGCAGTTCATGTGGTTAGCCAGTTTTTCACTGCTCCTACTACTGTTCATTGGGGAGCTGTTCTTCATATTTTGAGATATTTACGTGGTACTCAGTTCCGCACTCTTATGTTTCCTTCTTCATCCTCTCTTGAGTTGCGTGCCTATAGTGATGCAAATTAGGATAGTGATATTTATGATCGTGAGTCCACTACTGGATATTGTGTTTTTCTTGGAGATTCATTGATATCTTGGAAAATCAAGAAACAAGATGTTGTTTCTCGATCTTCTACAGAATCTAAGTATCGAGCCATGGCTATCGCCACTTGTGAGATAGTTTGGTTAAGATGGCTTCTTGTAGATATGGGCGTTCACATCTCTCAGCCTACCCCTTTGTATTGTGATAACGAGAGTGCAATAATGATTGCCAAGAATTCAGTGTTTCATGAGCGCACAAAGCACATTGAGATTGACTGTCATTTCACACGTCATCATCTCCAGAAGGGCACTATCTCCCTTCCTTATGTTCCTTCCTCTTTGCAGATTGCTGATATTCTTACGAAGCCGTTGACTGCTCCTCGATTCCATTTTCTGTCTGACAAACTCTTAATGCTTATTGCTGTTGCATTGTGAGTTTGAAGGGGGGGGGGGGTGTTAGCCTAATAATATTTTGGGCTTTATTTTGTATTGGGTTTTATGATTGGGCCTTTTCGCTAGGAAACCCTAATTAGCTTGTCTATATATTATGTCTTTCCTTTTCATTGTATTTGTACTTCTCTTTGATAATAATATGAAACCCTAGCCGTTATATATATTTCATTTGTTAGTTTACAGATATAATTAAGACGGCATGAATTAGGCACATTTCATGTGCATCTCGGAATCTGGAATGCATGCAATTAGTGGAAAACATTTCTCATGCCTAGATTGATGTATATATGCACCACTGTTTGACAAGCAAAGCTTGGTAAGAACATCACTCGACCTCATTTAGAAATACATAACACTGCCACGTTGTGTCACCTCGTGGTATATTGTCTTGCTTCTCCATGACGATACTGTGTAATAATGCATGCGTATACCAGATCCTTTGGTGTTTGGGCTCTCCCCAATTATGTGGGATCCTGATAATTGGCGACTGAAATCCTATGACCCACAACGAACTCCTCGGGTTGAAACTTTAGGCATGTTCCATTGATCGTTGGTGTTGGACAATTTCCATAGCTCATACTTGATGGAAAAAGGGCAGGTGAGAGACATGACTCAATGACCGTTTTGTTGATTTTGAAGCCTTGTGCGAAAAGTAAATATGGGCCTTCTATATATATATATATATATATATATATATATATATATATATATATATATATATATATATATATTGCTTAATTTTTTTTCATTAAACTAAAAGTTCAATTGTCATCGTACAATGAGTGAGATGGCAAACGGGCAACAAGATGTGCCGCAAAATAGATAGGCGTCCCGACAAAAATGGATAACGGATAAACATGTCTTTTCCAACAAAAAATATTTCTTTAAACTATACTAATCATTATCTTAATATATATAAAAACATTTTTTTTTATTTTTAGAAAACTATTTTTATCAAAAAATTATTTTAAATATATCAAAATTCATAATTTTTTTATTCTCTATAAATAGACATCCATATTGATATATTTTTAAGATAAAATAATTTTTTTTTAGAGTTTCAGCTCTCATTATTCATAAGTGAAAAAAATCAATCAAATTTTTTAGTACATTCGTTTTTCATTTATGAATAAAATGTATGTTTAACTTTTTCACAGTTTAAATATTATTCATATATAAATATAACACGAAATAAAACCTTTTTACCTAAAATATTTTTTTTACATCATCTTTCGTCACACGTTATATTTATATATAAATAAAATGTGTATTAAGGTCGTCATATGTTATATTCATATATAAATAAAAAATTTATAAGATTTTTGTTATGGTTTATTTTTTATTCGAATATGAATAAGTAGTATGCTAATAAAAGACGACGTATTTTAAAATTTTGAACTACTTATTTATATATGAATTACAAATGAATCATAACAAAATTATGACAAATGTGTTTTTCATATATGAATATAACTTGTGAGGAAGACTAATACATGTTTTATTAATATGTGATTATAACATGTGACGAGAGCTCATGTAAACTGTAAAGAGTTTATATATGTTATATTTATATATGAATGATATTTAAACTCTAAAAAAAATTATTTATAGTTTTTAATAATAAGTGAATAACGAATGTACTGTAGTAAAAATCTGATGTGTTTTTATTCATTTAGGAATAACAATAGTTGAAACTATAAAAAAATAAAAATTTTATTTTATCTTAAAACTATATCAATATGAGTCTATATATAGAGAATAAAATTTATGAATTTTGATGTATTTAAAATAATTTTTCGATAAAAATAGCTCCTTAAGAATTAAAAAAAATGAAAAAAAACTATGTTTTTGTACATATTAATGTAGTGATTTGCATAGTTTAAGGAAACATGTTTTATTGGAAAACACATGTGTATTCTTTTCCCATTTCCGCCGGTACGTTGGAGGTTTTTGCAGCAAAAATAAATGATTGGCTGAGATTGATTCCCTCATTCTCAACCTTTTTTATTTTCTCAACTAAACTTATATATATATATATATATATATATATATATATATATATATATATATATATATATATATATATATATATATATATATTAGCCGTTTATCCACGCTAAGCGACGAGTGCGTATAGTTTTCAAAAATTAGATCCGAGATGACAGCTTGTTAGGAATTTTAGGGGATATTAGTGTCATAATGTTAGGTCGAAATGGATAAAGATAGTTAATTAAAAAGTATACATAACAACTACAAAGTAATTTGAATCATTATTTTTCTTTTAGAACAGAATTACCATAAATAAATATCAATCCCTAAATTGATTGCATTTTAACATAAAAGCTAAACCCAATAATAAAACAAAAACTTCTATTTAATTAAAAAACCTAAACCAATACTTTCAGTAAATGAATTCCAAAACCATTGAAAACTAAAAACTCCCTAACTTGAAGATACAATATTCACTAAACCTGTCATTACAGGAAGAACATTAGAATCTAGTTTTATTTCTAGCATTCAACCCAATCAGGGGATGAATGCAAAAAACAACAACCGACTTTTATTCCATTATCTAATATATCAACCTACTTTGACATAGGAAGAAATCGTAATGTACTTTCATTACTAAATGATAATAAGTTGTTATTTTAAACATTAAAGTACATTTACAATAATAAGATATAAAAATCAAAGTATGATGCTATATTAGACACAAAAATGAGAGTAAGTTGCTAAAAAAACAACAATGCCAACCAACCCACATGGGTGCTTAATGGTTGAAATGTGAAAATCCACAAAAATCTGATCGTAGATAGAGACTGAAACCTGTGCGGGGGTAGGGGCGGATGTAGCCAAGTGGATCAAGGCAGTGGATTGTGAATCCACCACGCGCGGGTTCAATCCCCGTCGTTCGCCCATCAATAAATGGACCATTTGTTACGGAGACAGAAGACAAACCTAGAAAGCTTTTTTTCTGCAAGTCATCTCGAGGCTTCAAACGCATCCAAGCAATTGGTATCCGATTGAAGCATAGAAATAGATTCGCGTCGCCTACTTGTTGAAAGCACAAATGGAATGGCCGATCATGAATTCTATGAAGTTTTTAAGACCTTCACTTTTGACTTCATAATGAATTAAATGAACCCCCGGATGAGGAGCAAATCTCCCCTCCCCTTTACTAAACCATGGGGAGCCCCTAGTAGTTTACCGGACAAATTGAGTTGTCGTGACGAGACCTTTCTTAGTGGAAGATCGGAATTCTCTTCATCACGAGACTGATCGGATCAGACACCCGAGAGACCTCCACAATTGAGTAAGTAAGAGGACAACAAGCAAAGAGTTATGCTTTCATTTCTTTGTTGAGATTGAAATCAAGTTCTTTAAAAAGGGGGTAGGTATAATGAACGCAAGCCAAGTCAAGAAAAGGACTTCCTTACTTTTAGTCTTAATTACTAGTAGTTTGAAGCGAAACCGGTTTTTTTGGCACTCGGTTCCTTCATCTTAAGTAAAGTTCAGTTGACTTTTTTGATTCAGAACTCTTAGTCGAGCTGATGGTGAGATCTTTTTTTTGTTCGAGGTTCAAGAGGAAGAAGAGAAGAGGAACCCCCGCCCAATGGTGCTTTTACGAAAGTACGGTCACCGGTGGCTAATACCTTCTCGACACTATCGAACCTGAAATCCACTCTCAATCGCTCCTTTTAGTTGGCGGGCAAGGGTTGCCCAATTTCTTAGCCGATACCGGGACGTCTTTGCTTGGTCATATAACGATATGCCAGGCTTAGATCTAGTCCTAGTAGAGCATAACTTTAATAGAGGTCTAAATAGAAAGTCTCCAAGCTCCATCCCGACTTGGAGTTTTCAAAGAAAAAAGGAAAAAGCGGCCCGCTGAATTAGGACCTTGGATTATTCTGATTGGATCTCTAACCGTCCCCGTACCGAAAAAGGATGGGAAAGACTTTTCTTTTAGAAAGCTAAACTAAATCAGGCCTGTCCCAAGGACGATTTCCCACTCCCAAATTGAGATGTCGGGGTAAAAAAACGTTGTCATTTATGGACGGTTTATCAGGATACAACCAAAGACGGTTGGCCGAGAAAGACCAAAAGAAGACTTCCTTCATCACGGGGCGGGAAACCTTCTGTGCAAAGGTCATGCCATTCGGCTCGGCCTAAAGAATGTCGGAGCAACCTACCAGAGGGCTATGACGGCCATCTTCCATAAGATGATGCATAGATTATGTGGATGACATAGTAGTCAAATCCAACACAAGGGTCAATCACATAGAAGTCCCCACGATTAGTCTTCGAGAGGCTTAAAAAAGAAAAGAGCATGGAGCGGTCAAATCAAACTCATGGGTTGGTTAAGCTGAGTAGGCGGTTGACTAGGCCTTTGCCTTGGCATATAGCCATGTTGGCCTTGATTTGGTGGAGACGGGCGAACCCGCTGAGACTGTGGTAAGGTTGCCTGAGGTGGTGGAGCAAAAGAGACCTGCATACCCTGAGTTGATTGGGGAAGAGCTGGTTGTTGCAACATTGGTACGTAGGATTCCGAGAAGAAAGAGGCGAGCGCATCGAAGTTAGAGAAAGGGCTCTCACAGACCCCTAATCTCATCCAATAAAAAGATATGGGATATGGCAGTCTATTGTCCTTCCAAGCTAAAATAACGAGTTCTTATTGCAGCAGGATTGTAGCGGTTGGCTTTCATGCAGGTAGCCGTAGCTTGAAGACGAGGGGCGGTGTGGTGTAAGGGTTATGGCGAGTCAAGCAATGATCGGAGAGGGAAGCTTATAGGCTAGCTAGGTTTTTTTTTCACTAGCTTATGGTCTAAGGGTACCCTTTCCTCCTAACCATTGTTTAGAAAGTAAAAACAAGAATTCTTAAATTGTTTAGACTCAACTTTGTTCTTCGACTTCACTTTGTCTTCGTTTAGTCCAGTTCAAAGTTTAGTGCAGCCATAGGACAATGGAATTTTCTTAGCTAAAGGTAGATCAGAAAATGAAAACTTTTACAAAAGCCTGTATTTCGCGACTGTAACAAATGCTTATCCGGTTGCATCGGAGACATCTTTATCTGAGGAGGAGGCTTCGTCGTCCGGCTCCTCATAAATGATGTTAGGATGGGCCGGCCCATCCTCGGAATCCTAAAAAAAAGAGAGGGAACATAATCACTTTCTTTCAGTGACACATCTAATCAGACTGAATATGATTTTAAGAGCTGTCACGATCATTCACATCCATTTCAGTAGGCAGGAAGGGCACGAAAGCTACCGTTTCTAGAATGCGAGCAAGCTAGCTTGCTGACTCTCCTAGTGGTTTGGCGGCAAGGAAAGGGGCATTTGGGAAGCGACTAGTCGCTTCTGGCAAAGCTTCTAGAAGGTCGACCATTGAATTGCCCTTGGTTGTCCTACCTTAGATCTTATTCCCACCTTGTTCTATTTCTCTTTCTCGATGGGGCGCTAGACCTCATTCTCTTTGAGACGCTTATTCAATTGATAGTGGCCCCTCCTTATGTTACTTTAATTCGATGGGGAGGATGGGAGTAAGGAGCGGGTACGGGAGCTTGACCAGGAACAAGATAACGAGAAGTGGATTTGCCTGGGGTGGGCTCACTTTTCTGCCTTTTCCTCCCATTATTTAAGGATTGGCTCAAGCAACCTATCTTACTAATAAGAAAGTGGCTGCTAGTTGTAGCGCCCCTTTATAAAAATGATATTCTTCTGCGAGACTCCATCCAACCAAATCCCATTTTTGAAGGATGTATTCTCGGAAAACATCATCGCGAAAGCTTTCCGGTTGGAGGTGAGCTAAAATGGAATGACGGGGATTGAATGGCCTGGAAAGCTGGTAGTGTTTGGGGCGAGCTGTGGGCTACATTAGATATGGGTTGAAATGGCGAGAGCTGAGATGACGGGAAGAAGCAAAGCCATCGAGAATTGAGGAATGACCATGTACTCCTTCCCTTACGGGGCTCATGGAGTAGCGTATTTCGAAAGAGGAAGACGGGGGGTGAGAAGCCATAGCAAGATTATATGCATTTCGGGCCTCAGTTTCTGCATCATGATCCACCTAATATGGGTATTATGACTGGCATATGGACTTTTAGAATTGTTGGAAGGGGACTGATGTTGATTTATGAAGGCGAATATTGGATAACTGAAGTTAGGAGGATTGTAGAGTGACAAAGGAGCTACTTGGGATTGGAGGAACGCCGAACGCATTGTAGACATGCCTTTGGATATGGTTTCCGATGATTGGATTAGTCTGACCATCATCTTCTCTAACCTAGTCAAATAAAGACTGGCATTCATCTCCATATCCCTTTTTCTTTAGCAGTACAGGCCGGCTGGTCAGGGTTGTTTCCCCCCCGCTACCACAAAGATCACTGCCCAGCCACCGCTCGAGGGTACCTCTGCTCCCCAACTGAGCAAAATGGATCAAATTCGCGGGAAAGGAGAGTTAAAAAAAGGTAAGGTTCTGCTAAGACTCAAGTTCCCCTGCCGGAGCTCCCCGAACCTGAAGTAGAAGTCGAGGGGCTGCTCAGTGAGAAGAAGCGTCAAATGATTCGGACAGTTGTCGCGCTGGCGGAGCAGGGAGCCTACAGGGAAGATTGGGGCAATGAGGAGTTCGACGATTTAGCCCATCGACTACATCTATCGCTGAACCAACTTCCGAATCATCTATCGAATCGCATAATCAACCGGATCCACCTAAACCTAATAAATTTCCTCTAGACAGAATGAGGCTCTCGTTGAGAGATCCATTAGTGATTGGCCCACCCCTCCTGGCAAAGAAAGAAAGGCAGGTTCAGGCGATTGATCAAAAAAAGATTTCCTTCCCTTTCTTTATGACAGAGCAATTGAATGCAGCGGTGCAGGGCCTCTAAGATTATGAATAAGCTATTCATTTTCCGTCCTATTGAATAAATTCGGCATGATGGTAGTAGAGTAGTCGATATGATCTCACGTGCGGGCAGATAGAAATGCCTATAGATGAGGTAGGTGAGGCTAGCTTGCCGGCAAAAGGAGATTGTCTTTTGTTTGATGAGAACGAGAAGGGCAATTGACTGCAGGCCTCTTGGGTGGGGGCAACTGGAGGAAGACAACACGGGGCAAAGCAAAGGGCAGAGCTTCGAGTGACTTTTTTCTTTGCTCTTCGACAGCCCGTCACTCGAAGCTCCTCTATCGTGTCCTAGCCGAGCGGTCATCGCCTACACAAGCAAGCAGATTAGCTCCATCATTCCATTATTGTGCCGGCAGGCCTGGGCGAGCGAGGTAGGCTTAGATTAGAGGGAGGGGGACTGCGAACGTCCCATGAAGAGGGAACCATGCATTCTTCTCGGGCTGGGCTCCCACAGATAAAAGCAAGATTGACAGCATGTTGAGCTGGCCACAACTCACTACTGTCAAGGGGTTGAGAGGCTTTCTGGGTTTAACAGGCTATTACCGAAAATTTTGAAAGGGGTATGGGGTTATCAGCAAGCCACTGACCAATTTACTGAATTGAATAAAGATAGCTTCACCTGGAATGAAGAAGCAGCAAGGGCTTTAAGTCATGTTCTGATGCACACCAAGTCTTTGTCACAAGTTCTGAGTGAAGTTGTGCTCATTCTTGTGCACCTCTGCTTGGATATGATCTACCATGTGACATATGCTACTTTTGTCTTGCTGCAATGGAGTGATTGCTGCTCACGTGCGCGGGCATCTACTGATTCACTTGATGACTGGTGCTCGGCCACTGCTGCTGCTACTACAGAGTATTCTTCTCCTTGGTTCCGGGATGTAGTTACATGCTCATGATACTACTGTAGTCGACTTAATAGTGATGTACTTTTAATAGACTTTTGGCTTCCTTGCTCTCCCAAAGGAGCTTTCTAGCTACTGATCTCCTCGACCATCTTCCTTCTGGTATAAAGGAAAGAGCTTCTCGAGAGCCCCTATGCGACCTTCCACTTGCAGAGAGTCCTGCTGATGTAGCTCTTGTTCTTCTTCCTTATCGAGGTCTTCCCTTTCCTCTGATCAACAATTAAAGTGTAATTCAAGTCGTTGCGGAACTTTCGAGATGCTTCCTTGCGAAAGCCAACGGAGTCTGTACTATAACTCAACCTTCTCATCCATGGAAGGATTCCTTATTCGATGATAAACGTCAATCGAGGGCACCCTCATTTCTAGAGGGGTGGATATAAGACCAAGGATGGAGTCCACCATAACTTTGGAATCAGATTCGATGTCATTCACTTGGATGCCCTTATCAGAACATAGTTTGAACCCATCTATGAGAGCTCTAGTCTCAGCCATCATGTTAGTACCATTGTGATAGAATGAAGAGAAGGAAAAAATAAAAAATTTGACCTGAACTCTTTCTCATCCCCCTGGTAAAGGCGATCCTAAGCCCTCCTCTCTGCCTAGGAGGCACCTGTTTGGATGAAGGCACGGGTCGTCTAACAAGGCATGGGACCCATAGATTCATTGTCTGCTGTGCAGAAGCTTCCTTCCTGCACCTGCATGTGCGCTTCCCCAGAAGGAGGCACACATTGTAACAATTCATCGCGATAGCTGCCTTTGGCTCGTGTGGGGGGTGCGCCACCAGAAATCGGGCTTGAAGCTCTCACCTTACAAACGAGCCGACAGCTGATGGTTGTTGGTCATGACTACTACTAAAAAGCCCCAATGAAGATGAATATTTCACATGGAGGAGTGTGCATCTTTATGTTGGGTGTTCTTCTGTCGTGCGACCCGGCGGCTTATGTGCGACCTGTGGCCCACGCCTCCTATTTGTTCAGGGCGGGCGGCGTGAACTCTGATTTGATCCGGGTATTCAATCCCGCCGCTGAGATGCTCAGTTGACTCCTTAACCTTGATAGGAAGATAGCTTATTCAATAATTCGTGCGTAAGGGTAAGGAACTTTGGATGAACTAATGCGAATTGGTGTAAGCCTCGCTGCTCAGAAACACCCAGTGCTGACCACACTGAGAGACACGAAAGCGCAGGTAACGCCACTTGGCGAAGTGGCGTTAAGCATCCCTAGCGGTACGAAAAGAGAGGTCGTGATGATATCATCTACGTCTGTACCGCTCCTCGTGGAGTAGATCCCGCATCCAACCAAGTCTGTGACCAGGGAACAGGATAATTCCCACTACCGTTGGCAGGCCAGCTGGGCCATGAGCACGGTGGGGACGGGCTTCCCAAAAAGCCAGCCCGGGCCGGGGTCAGTTTAGAATGAAGGGGACGGCCCTAATGGTGTGTTGGCAAAGCCAACTTCTTGGGTTTCGGGCGGTGAAAAGCGGACGTGGGGACTCGGGTTGGGGCGCAGTGTAACTAAGGGATTCCATTTAGGGCGAGACAAAATGGGCGGGCACGGGCGGTCTGGTGTCCGAGCCGATTGGTCAGACGACGACTACTCCACTTATTAGATTAGTATTAGCCGCCTGTCCCGGAATGGAATGGGATGGAATAGAAAAAACGGGAAGCGCTATCGGAGTGTTGTGCTTCTCAGGGCCGTCTGAGTCAGAGCAACCCCACCGGGGCGATCCAGTTACCCGGTTCACTATTATTCTAAAACCATTGAACTGTACTAGCTTCGTTACAGACTTGATACTGAACTGTTCACCATCCGAACATTCGCTATCTGGCAACAGACCGGGCCAAGCCTTTATGTTGCATAAGTAGGTTTGGTCTAGGTCGTTGCGCTCCTGCCACCTCTTGGAAAAGTAGGCTGCTAGGAAAGCCCCCTCCTGTCGCAACGGTGTGGGGCGTCAGAGGTTGTTGCCCCGTGGCCACCTCGAAGGGGCTGAAGTTCGACGCAGAGCTTTTTGGTTGTTAAGTTATAGCAGCACTCAACAACATCCAACAGCTCCAGTCCTTCTGGTTTGCACTAAAGTGGCTTAAGTAGCCCTCGAGGAGTCCGTTTATTCTCTCAGTCTGAGCTTTCAAAGATATACCGACCTTAGGTATCTGACCATAAAATACCGACCTTCTAACATTACCGACTTTGAAATCTCGGGTTTTCAAATTGATTTAGATAAAAAAAAATCTCTTTTCATCATCAGAAACAACCTGATTTCCGACCTCTTGCATTGCATTACCATAACGAAAAGATAAAATCATTCAAAAAAAAAGAGAGATTGTTCTTGTGACTCGGAATGAACCTTTCTCGGTGGAGAGAAGGAATAGCGATGGATTCACCTTTTGAACTAAACTCAGGGTATTGATAGCAAGAAGATTCGTAGTCAAACTATCCAGTTCAGGAAGTTCTCTTGCGGGATAGGCTAATCCGAACAAAAAGCATCCTAATAAAGGAAAAAATGGTATTTAGGACATCAATCCAGAGGGGATGAAAAGGAGGCACACAACAGCTCATCCAACAGGATAGGTCTGAAAACCTGGCGCATAAAGCGTAGCTGATGAAACCGCATTCCCTTCTATTGGCTCCTATGGATGCTTTCCTTGAGTTCATCCCGCTTTGGAGAAACCTCCTTCATTCTACCTCTTGCAATTGTCTTTTCAGTACCTTGGTTAGCTTCCTATTCAGCCAGTATGCCTCTTTGCACACCTTCCCTTTCGGTCATCTCACTCTTTTCTCTCATCCCCGCAATAGGGATCAATCTTTTACACCAATGTATCGTACTCTCTCTTTCCGATGCTGCAAGATGAGATAGTTGAATTAGATGTCAGTTCCTCTAGCAGACAAGAAGGCCATCAATGAAACTCTTCTTTCATAGCTTGGCTAATTGCTTTCCTTTCCATGCTCTGGTATGAACACTATAAGGGATTGAGCTAAGAAAGCTGACTAAATCGGGTTCGAATGAGAGTCTGGCATCCTTAGGGATCTGGCACTACCTTCCAGGTTTGGTTGGCACACAAGATATTCCTTGAACGATAGGAATCTACGAGAAGTCAATTCCTTTTTCCGGATTCGCTCCGCCTTACAGCCTTGCTTCCCATTGTAATTGCCATTGTAGCACGTGTGGGGCCCAACCTATAAAGGCCATGCGGACTTGACGTCATCCCACCTTCCTCGTTAACCCTTCTTATAGAAGTTGAACCGAAACTAACTTGAGGCTTAACTGAGAAGAGAATTGCAGCACCAAAAAACAACCTAATATGAAAATAAAAGGAGTTAATCAAGTTTTTGTATACCTTTAAAAAAACCATTTACACCATCAACCACATTAGAAAAAAAAACATAAACCGTTAATAAAAACTGAAGGTCATAAACAATATAAGAAAAACAAATGAATACATACATACAAATACAAATAAATACGCACATATTAACATATTGGCGAAAATTGGCAAAAAAAATTGTGGAGTGTAAGTTGGGAGTTGGGGCTTACCTGCAAAACAACTTCAATGCTAAAAATACACCCGAAAAGCAACAAAAGAAAAAAAAATATTAGCGGACAATTTATTTCATTTCTTGTGGCATAGCGCAACCTGCAAATTTTATCAGCAAAGAACTCATCACTTTTACCTTCATTATCTAGGGGTATACAATAAAATTATATCTCTTGTCGATTATGGTTCCTTTGGTTAACTTTGCAATTAGAAAAAAGAAATAATAATATATAATAAATTAGTAGCCTAGACGCAAGAAATATTAAATAAATTAATAGGTTAACCATATACCTTTTGAAAAATGCTATTACCATGTAAATTTCAAGGGCCTTAATGATATTATTCATTTACTTAAAAAAATGTTATTACCATTCAATGTGTTGGTGCAATGACAAACTCATTTTGCATGTAACATTGACCTTGCCTTCAAATATTTCAAGAACTTTACACCTAAACATATATGTAAAAATATCCACCTTATGCAAAGTTTATTAGCCCCCAACAAATAAAATATACTGGCTAAATAGGTAATTAAGATTTTTGTTACCAAAACCTGAAGTAGTTCACTTCAGAGAAAGAATGAGCAAAAGGAAATTAAACAGGAAAGCATGTTACTTATTTTCTGATTATATGCTACCTTAAGACCTGTCAAAACAAATGCAACAACATCATGGTTAAGGGATGGTTTGATTCATTCAGATTACATTTAGGGGTAAAATTGGAACAGTGAGTGATTTACTAAACAAACCTGATGCACATAATGTGTCCGAAAAAACACATCCTACTACAAGTGGTCACAAGCATAAGTTGTGTAAATTCTTGCACATAAATCCATATGTATTTGGAGCAAAAATTATGGTCAGGTGTTAGTAATTTTTCAATATGCAACCAAATTCTTTCGCAATTACCCCTCTAACTGTTAAACTTAACTAAAAAAAATATATTAACCTAAAATAGGATTTCACATGAAACTTAATGAGGCCACATTTGAATTCTGAATCTAATTCCAAAAATTGGGGAAGGCTTTGAGTTTTGCTTCACATTAGCTTGATTTCTAGCTTCTTAAGAGTATAATCCTAAAACATAGAAACAAAATAAAAGAACAGTGAAATCACAAAAAATTTAGTGACTTACCCAGTTGTTGTTGGTTCAGGCCTTATTTCACACAGCAAAAACAGAGTAAAAACACAGATAATATAGGGGCATTTTTTTGTGTTTATGTTGATACTTCAATCAATCGATTACAAGGATATTTATATAACATACTTTCAACTAATTATACTAAAATGACTACACCTACTGCCTACTAACTCTCTGGAGCCAAACGTGGCTATTTACTTAGTCATACTCCAAACAAAAGACTGAATTGCCCCTGAATAAAATACATGGCTTTGACTTGGTTTGGATTAACACCGATAGTTGCAACCCCTCACATAGATGCACTTATAAAAAAAAACCCTATACAGAAACATATTTTAGTCCTTGTACACTAACAAATTTTAGAACCATGTCTAAAATACAATAAAAAAAGGACAGAGGTTTATGGTTATTTGATTATGTTATCGCCGAATGAACAACTCCAATCCCAAGCTTTGTAAATGAAAAATCAAACCCTGAAATCCCAAGATCAAATGTATAGAAATGAACAACAATAGGTTCTTGAAAGGGTATAAAAATGAAAAAAAGAAACCCACTTGTTACTTGTTAGAAACCGTGCGACGTGTTCAATCTTGTATAGTCTTAGAAACAAATCATATACACAAACATTGTTAAACAAACACACACAGTCAAAGAAACAAAAGAGATGGAGAATAAAGATCATTTTGGTCAGAGCGACCTCTGATGCCATTTTGTTTGGTGGTGTGTAATTACAGAGCGCTGGTAGTGAAAATATGGTGATGTGGTGGATGGCGGTGAGCTGGTGATGAAAGAGCATGGTGCGTGAAAGTGGTGTGTAATTTACATCCTTTTTAAGCACCATAGACACTAATCATCCTTTCTTCCTTCTTGAAAAAAAGGCAAAGCTCTCTATATTGTCTCTCTAATCTCGTCCTTCATGAGGAACACCTACACATAGAGTCATAGAGACACAGAGTAATGAGAATGAGAGAGAGTGTGGTGGTGAAGGTGAGACAATTAGGCTTGAAGGCGTTGTCACTCTTTTACAAAAAGAACAGAAAATTAGAGTGCAAACACAAAATCAAGTACTTGTTTTTGTTGTTGTGAACATCACACGGAAGTGGATGTTAGGGCTTCTGTCGTGAAGGCGGTGGTGCGATGATATTCTAAATAGATGATCTTTGGCAGACGCAGCCACACCCAAACCCCTAAATTGTTGTGGAGAACATGAAAATCAATATCAAAGACTTAATATGCACTGAAAGTTCAAAATTAGTGTTTATACTTCTACACCTGGATTTTACCGTCGATTTTATTTAGTCTCACAAAAAGCCTACAACTACAGATCGAGGGTCAACTTCAAGTATTTTGAGTTGGATGATGGTTAATTAGGGTTACAAAAAAGCATAGATGGTAAAAAGATAAATGGGATCATTCTAGAGAGGAAGGAACAATTTCGACATTTGAAATTGACAGGAGGGTGAGATATATAGAGAGAGCGTAGAGGGGATAAGGGAAGTTTGATATTTAAAACTCAAAACCCCTTTCTATGTATTCACCGGATAAGAATCACGTCGGGGAAATCAACAAGGAATAATGGTTCATTTTTATTGATTCAATTTGTAGATGAGACCGGGAGACCAATTAGAGGAACGGGTTAGGAATAATTCTTATTTTGACCGATTATGTTTGATGAACTGAGTTAAAGACTTCTAGTGATAAGATTTAATGCATAAAGTCGTTGTACATGATGTTTTAAGGGTTGTACCTCTTAAAATTCAGCAAAACATGCTAAATGCTTATTAAGGTGTGTATATATATATATATATATATATATATATATATATATATATATATATATATATAGAGAGAGAGAGAGAGAGAGACTTAGGTTCATATATAACCTTTATCTATTGTGTGAATGTGTGACTAGTTTTTCGTCAATCAATAGATAGGGGCATTATAGTAAATTTACTATTTAATTAATTAACTACCCAAAGCTATAATACTATAATTATGGACATAAATTGATATCCTTTATATATTATTAAAGATTTATTTATTTAACCATAGGTAAAATCCTTTTATGCTCAAATCCTCTTACCACTGTCTTCTCTATCTTGCCTTCAAGAATCATACACAGAACGCAATGACCACCATGATCATCTTTATCATCCAATATAAGCTCCCATAAGCGACCCTACAACAACACCATCGATCCCATCACAAGATTCGTCATTGAAGAAACAACCATCAAAACAAGACCAGATCGATTAGGTCCTAGATCCACTAAACTACCGTGTACAAGTGAAGAATTAACAATTTCCTCGAGCTTGAAAGACGGAAGCGAGGCCGAATCTTGCCGGTTGGGGCTTAAATCAGAAGAAAGATCAAGTGGTGGTGGTGGTGCACCCAAATCGGCATCAAGTGAATTTTCATCTGTCATGGATTGTTTCACCAATCGATAATCTCACAACCAAAACTCTGTAATACGTCATCAATTTACAGCCATTGATAAAGAAACGTCAAGCATTATATGTCGAGGAATTATCGATTTATTCTCACATTAAAAAAACAAGAGCATTATTCCAACGTATCAAATCAGGAAATTAGAGGTGTAGAAAAAAAATGAAGGGTAGGAGATCGAGTTATAAGTTACGTACAGATTTCAAATCAGATATTAATAATACTATTGATTTTCCGTTCACATGGAACGATGATGACTTTGAAGATCCCGATCATGTTAGATTTTCTTTTATTCTTTAAGAATTATACACTAATAGTCAGGATTAAGACTTTTATTTTAGTGATTGAATGTTAACTTTCTTGTAAAAAATTAAAGATAGTGTAATATTAGATGCCAAAATCGTAAATAAAAACATTATTATTGGAGTTTTAGATCTTCTAGTGCAACAAAAATTTAGTTTTTTGTTTACAACCAGATGATCTACGCATTGAAATTTGGTTGTGAAACAGCCGAATTGTAATATTTTTGTGTGATGCAATGTTGGGGTTTTTGTTCCAATATGTTTGATTAACACATGGAATTTAAAAAATAGTATATTGAAGCAGTTAAGTTTGTGTTTGATTAATAGATAAATTTAAAAGGCAATCTATTGAAGCTATCATATTCTTTTAAAACAAAGGAATCGTGTCCATTAAGAATTAGGCAGTTATATTCTTCAAGAATAAAGCACGTATAATCCAATCTCATTCTTAAATTTGTTTAGAAATAAATATACCATTCTTAAAACATTTAGTATGAAGTCTTATAGAACGGTGCATGAGCAAATATGAAAAATAATTTTTATACTTTTAATGTTTGTATATCAACCAAATATAGTATTTATTGAGGATGATTGTAATGGATTTTTTTCTAGTGTCTCCTACTTCACTTTTAATATATTTTTTTATTCCAATAAAGAAAAGCTTGGAGCTTGATTAGGTGTTTGTTTTAACTGTGTCAATTTCAAGAATCTTGGATTTTCTTGTTAATATGATGGGGGTGTGAGTTAAAAGGGTTATTCCTAGGTGTTAGGTTTATTGGTATTTAACAGAGAAATGGTTGACTGAGGATTAGGTACTGTTTTTTTAATATGTTATATACTTTTCTCGTTGATTATATATTTGATTTTGAATTGCTTAACTGTCATATTATTTAAGATTGAACCAAATTGGTTTATTATAAAGTTTCATTCTTAAAGAATGGTATATATATACTATCATGAATATGTAATAATCGATATTCATATAATAAAAAAATACATGCTTAAAGCATGCTTACTTTTGTATAATATAACAGCGGATTATGAAAATTGGTTCCATGCTTATTTATGTTTAATATCAATTATAGAATAAAGATTTATGAAATTGATTATACAATAAGATATATATATATATATATATATATATATATATATATATATATATATATATATATATATATATATATATATATATAAATGAATTCTTAACTACTTTGTTTTACTTTTGTAGTTGCAGATGTAACACAAGAAGTACTACAACAAGCATCAATAGATTTACAAGGAGAACCTCTACAACAATTACCATTAGAAGAAGTGTTTAAACAAAAAGAACAACAAATAAAAATTCAAGGGGAATAGAACTTGTGTTTTGAAAAACATTAATTTTGTTTGTTTTTTTTATTTAATGTATTTGGTTTTTGAAACTAATAGAATGATGTTGATAACATTTATGTAATACTATTTCTGAAAATGAAAATGTGAAATTAGTATGATTTCAAATTCATTCTTGAAGCATAATAATTTTATTTTTGTACATTCATTCTTGAAGAACCTCAGATGTGATAACAAAGTTGTTAGAATAAACTTAACCAAATATATATTTTCTAGAATTAGCATAACCATATGTACATACTTGAAGAATGTGATATGTATATAAATATAAAGAATACAAAGAGTGTTCATATTCTCATAGAATGATTTGTCAAATTCTATTTTTTTATTTTATATTATTCTCATAAGAATATGTCAACTTTGCAATAATAATAATTGTTATTTTGATGCAAATTACTATTGTTAACAAATATGCATGCATATTCTTTAAGAATATTAATTCTCAAACAATTATTTGACTGTAGTCATATTTTTTTTTTAAGAATGAAAGGACATGTTTAATGATCTTAAACTGTTTTTTTTAAAATAATAATAATAATAATAATAATAATAATAATAATAATAATAAAATTTTGTTAGCTTATATGGAATTGAAAAAAATGGAACTCCCTAAATAATAGCAACTTCCTTACTTTGTGATGAATAACAATGTCTATAATGCCCTCAGGAACAAGTTTTTTCTAAATAAAGAAATGTTACTATGTGATGCATGACACGGTAACTATCGTATACCACATCAATCTTATTCATTAAGAATTATATTCGGACGGTCTAAATCTAGTCATACATTCACACAATAATTGTAATTCATATTTAATCCTAACCCTATATATATATATATATATATATATATATATATATATATATATATATATAGATATATAGAAAGAGAGAGAGAGAGAGAGAGAGAGAGAGAGAGAGGTTCAAATGTTTCTATTATCTATTGTATGCATGTATGATTGATTTTGGACCAATCATTTTTTGTTATTTTAAGAAAGTAATTAATACATATTAAATGCTAAAGATTAATCAATACTCATTATATCTTCAACATGTAATATGCATTAACTACTTTTCTTAAAATAACTAAATTGATTGGTCCATAATCAAGCCTACATGCACACAATAGATAGTTAGAACACAATAACATAACATATATATATATATATATATATATATATATATATATATATATATATATATATATATATATATATATATATATATAACTATTATTAAATAAGGAACCAATGAACCAATTTAAAACGTCGGAATTTAAAGCGATTAACATCAAAAAGAAAGGTTGTAAACTTTTACAATTGACACATATACACCAGATTATAACAAAACCTATTTTTTTCATTTAAATTTCATTAGGCTATGTTTTTTATCTAAAAAAAGTCGAATATATTATTGTTCATGAATTTTCATCATATTTCCATAGAGATGGATATTAATATACAAGAAATGATTTTTTTTCAAAAAAAACTCACTTCATTTTTTTTTTGTTTTTTGAAAACTTAAGGCCTAAATAACAATGTCTATAATGCCCTGAGGAACAAGTTTTTTCTAAATAAAGAAATGTTACTATGTGATGCATGACACGGTAACTATCGTATACCACATCAATCTTATTCATTAAGAATTATATTCGGACGGTCTAAATCTAGTCATACATTCACACAATAAAAGAGAGAGAGAGAGAGAGAGAGAGAGAGAGTTAGGTTCAAATGTTTCTATTATCTATTGTATGCATGTATGATTGATTTTGGATCAATCATTTTTTGTTATTTTAAGAAAGTAATTAATACATATTAAATGCTAAAGATTAATCAATACTCATTATATCTTCAACATGTAATATGCATTAACTACTTTTCTTAAAATAACTAAATTGATTGGTCCATAATCAATCCTACATGCACACAATAGATAGTTAGAACACAATAACATAACTATATATATATATATATATATATATATATATATATATATATATATATATATATATATAACCATTATTAAATAAGGAACCAATGAACCAATTTAAAACGTCGGAATTTAAAGCGATTAACATCAAAAAGAAAGGTTGTAAAGTTTTACAATTGACACATATACACCAGATTATAACAAAACCTATTTTTTTCATTTAAATTTCATTAGGCTATGTTTTTTATCTAAAAAAAAGTCGAATATATTATTGTTCATGAATTTTCATCATATTTCCATAGAGATCGATATTAATATACAAGAAATGATTTTTTTTCAAAAAAAACTCACTTCATTTTTTTTTTTGTTTTTTGAAAACTTAAGGCCTATTTATTATTGAAAAATTTTAATAAATATATCAAAATTCATATTTTTTGTTACTCTTTAAACATAGATTCATATTGATGTAAAAAAACATGCAGAATACCACAGCCTGAGAAACATGGCAACAACCTCGAGCATACCACAACCTTCCCAAGGTAACCGAAACCAACCCTAGTAAGGCTCTCCAACCCGAAGATGAACGAATCCTTTCTCAGCCTAAAATAATCTCCTACAAAATAACCACGCAGAATAATCACATCTACACATCCTGAAATTTAAAATCTCGAATTGGTCCGACTCCCTGACAGACCGCCCATACCGAACGATTGCTAATTACATTCTACTTATCCCCAACCAACTACTCAACTCCTGATAACCGGTGGTTCTCGCTAGAAAACAAAATTACAGACCAAACGCAACTGTCACACCCCGACCATCGACGGAAACACTGGGCGGTGTAACGTCATTTCTCGTATCATAGTTATCAACATCCTAAAAACACATGTATTTAAAAATACATCAACATTAAGTTGGTGAGTTCACAGGTTTTGACTCCATATAAAAATAATACTTTTTCTAAGTTCAAAAGTTTAGTTTTGAAAGTATCATTTTTACTCTCAAAAATTTAGTATATATATCCTAGGTATAATGGTTTACTTACCAAATAAGTATATACCTATAAGTCTTATATATTATAAATATAAATGTTTGTAATTCCATACAAACTAAGCTGCTACGTATAAATCTTATTTCAATCCTATACGAGTAAAACCGCTACGTATAAATCTATTTCAATTTTATACGAGTAAGTAGAACAGATATAGTGGTCAACTTAATATACAAGTAATATACCTACCCAATTTTTATACTTAGAGTATAAGTCCTTGGGAAACTTATACTTAACATTTATACTTGTATATCGACAAAGTATAATGCTTCTAAAATTTGCTACCATGAACCTGTAACCGCTGCTTTGACATAATACCTCTGATAATACCCACTCATGATTTCCATGAGGACAACCCACTCATGATTTCCATAAGGAACACCGCATGCTTCATCGACGCCGGAACAAATAACAAATAAAAGGATAGTTCGTCACTTGCTTATGGTTGACTGTAGCTAACAATCACAAGTGGGGTTGTCAACCCATATACTAATTATACACGACTTCCTTGCTCACACGGGATTAACGGTTATAGTTCAGAGGATTTCCGCTAAGATCCCCAATCTTAGTTGATGAATACAATTACTCATGTAGACATCGAAGGCTTCCTATAGCTCTAACAACAAAAGCATTTTTGTGTCTAAAACCCTAAGTTACTAGACTATGCTTTTAAACATTACTCCTAACTTCATAACATTTAGGCAGTATAACAGCTATAACTTGAAGTAAAACTAGGTTTTTATCTTGACATAAAACCAATAACAACAACAACATATAACATACCAAGTTTTATCTTGACATAAAACTAACAATAACAACTTATATCATACCAAGTTTTATCTTGACATAAAACCAATAATAGCAACATACTTTATAAATTAACATATAGAACTTCCGAATATAACTTCGGAACTATATCACACACAACATATATATAGAATCCTAAGTATAACTCAAGATCTACTTTAGTATAATAACATGATAACAAGTTGATAATAGTTGTATATATTCAACATATTCTATTTAGAATAACTATATCCCGGTTAATATAACTATCTACGTTGATACTAATATACTATCTTATAGACATAATAGTAACATATATACAATATTTAGCATGCATTTTCCCCCAAAAATATTAAAAAGTGGGGCCGTGAAACTCACCCTAGTAGCGTGATTTTATGTAATCTAAGTAGAAACAGTCAGTGGTTCGAGATCGTCAGGATCGGGATGCGAAGTGGCCTCAACAAACGAGAGAGAAGGAAGAGAAATGGTGTAAGCAAGTGTCAAGGTCGGACCTGATATTTATAGGCTGATTATTGGCCTCTCACGTCGTGATGCATCCTTTCTCACGTTGTGAGCCATGGCAAGAGTCATCCCGTAGCCTTAACGTGTTTTTTCTAGCCCCGATTCGTGTCCTGCAGCGTCCTCATGTCATGAGAAAACCTTGCTCACATCGTGAGCTTTTGGGTTATCATTCCGTAGACTTCTAGATTCAAAATGTGGCGGTTTGACTCCTCACATCGTGAGTTTTTATGCTCACGTCGTGAGTTCAGTCAAATCAGGGTTTCTGACAGCGACATCCTCGGAAGGCCATAACTTTTGCATACGAACTCCGTTTTTGACGTTCTTTATATCCACGCGTAGGTATTTATGAGCACTACAATTCTCTTTTAGACTCTAATAGCTAATTCTAAGTCTATTTTAAATTCCTCTTATTATAGAGATTTATAATGTTCGGTTTCTCATAACTTCTTCACGCGAAGTCAGATTTAGACGTTCTCTATATTTTTGGAATCGTATGGACGTATACTTTGAGTTGTATAATAAAATTGCATACTTGTATTAGAATTTATCATGAGTTACATAGTAAGTTTGTCACTTTACTAGTTTAACAAAATCACATTACATGATTGGCATAATCACATGTGATTGTTATTCACCTAATTTTGACGGGTGTTACATTCTCCCCCGTTAAAGAAATTTCATCCCAAAATTTATCTTGTGGACGAGGAACTGTTAATTATTTGGAGAAAACATTGTGGATATTGCTTAGCTCTTGATGTAACTTACGTTGATATGCGACATAACCAATTCTTGCTAGAATTTCAAAAGGTTCTATATATCGCGGGTTTAGTTTTCCTCGTTTCCCAAATCGACTCATGGATTTTCAAGGAGAGACCTTCAACATTACTCTAACTCGAACTTTGGAATTGCAAAGGCTTACGTCTTACGTCAGCATAGCTCTTCTGACGATCACGTGCGGCCTTTTAATCGATCCTTAGTTTGCAAGATCTTTTGAGGCATCTCGTGGATTATTTCTTGTCCGGTGCATAAGGTATCACCTGTATGTTCTCTGGCTATTTGTGTATCTCCATCTTTTGTCCAACATATTGGGGAACGACATTTTCGTCCATAAAGAGCCTCAAACGGTGCAACCTTGATGCTGGTGTGATGACTATTGTTGTAGGAAAACTCAATTAATGGTAAATGAGTATCCCATTCATTTCCAAAGTCTATTACACTGGCTCAGAGCATATCTTTTAAAGTCTGAATGGTTCTCTCACTCTGGCCATCAGTCTGTGGATGGTAAGCTGTACTCTAGACGTGTTCCTAAGGATTTTTGTAGAGATTGCCAAAATCGTGAAGTGAATCTACTATATCGGTCAGAAATAATAGAATTTGGAACTCCATGCAATCTAACAACTTCCTTAAGATAAACTCTAGTCAGCTTCTCCATCTTGTCGTTCTCATTAATTAGTAAGAAATAGGAGAAATTAGTCAATCTATCGACTGTTACCCAAATAGTGTCGAACCCACTAGGAGTTTTAGGTAACTTAGTGATGAAATCCATTGATATATGCTCCCATTTCCATTCAGGTATTTCCGGTTGTTGAAGTAAACCTGAAGGATTTTGATGTTCTGCCTTTACTCTAGAACCAGTCAAGCATTTGCTCACATTAGTAGCAATTCCTGCCTTCATGTTTGGCCACCAATAATGTACTTTTAAATCTAAGTACATTTTTATCAGAGCTTGGATGCACGGAATATCTGGACTTATAGGCCTCTTCTAAGACCAAGTCCCTGACTCCACTAAACTTAGGCGTCCAAATTCGGTTTAGAAAGTGTCGTGTTCTATCATCTTTTTGTATAAGTTGCTTTTCCATTCCTCGCAAAGCTTCGTTCTTGATGTTTTCTTCTTTTAGAGACTCAAGTTGAGCTTCTCTAATTTGTGCGGCAAGGTTAGAATGGATAGTTATGGTTAATGCTTGTACCCGACGGGGTTTAATATATTCTTTCCGGCTTAAGGCATCTGCTACCACGTTTTCCTTTCCGGGATGAAAACGAATCTCACATTCATAATCTTATAAAATTGTTGCACTTTAAAAAAGACTTTATTGTTACAATCTTTTAGTAGTTCAATGTCTCCAGATTTTTAGTGCAAAAACTACAGCTCCTAATTCAAGATCATGGGTAGTGTAATTATTGCATCTTAAGTTGTCGTGATGCGTAAGCGATAACTTTTCCTCTTTGCATCAACACACATTCCAATCCTTGATTTGATGTGTCACAGTATACGACGAAATCTTCTGTCCCATCTGGAAGGGATAAGATTGGTGCACTACACAACATTTGCTTCAGTTTCTGAAAAGCAGCTTCTTGTTTGTCTTCCCTATTGAACTTCGTGTCCTTCTAGGTTAATGTTGTAAGCGACTTGGCTATTTTGGAGAAATTCTTTATGAATCTGCGGTAATAGCCAACAAGTGCTAGGAATTGACGCACTTCTGTTGGTGTCTTTGGTGCTTCCCAATTCCTGATTGCTTCAACCTTGGAGGGTTCGACATGAATCCCATTGTTACTAACTAAATGTTAAAAAGTTGTACTTCTCTAATCCAAAATTCACATTCGGTGAATTTGGCGTACAAGTTTTCTTTTCTTAGTAGTTCCAAGATTATTTGCAAGTGTTGACCGTGTTCTTCCTTGGTTTGTGAATATATCAATATATCATCGATAACTACTATCACGAAGTTACCTAAGTACGGTTTGAAAACACTATTCATGAGGTCCATGAACATTGTTGGAGCACTGGTCAATCCAAAAGCTTAACTAGGAACTTAGATTGACCATACCGAGTCCTAAATGTTGTCTTTGGAACATCGTCTTCTTGTACTCCGAGTTGATGGTATCCTGATCTGAGATCTATCTTGAATCTTCTAAAATCTTCAAGTGTTTTAGTCTATCAATCACCGTAGCCAAGTTTAGTTGTGCATCGGCCTCACCATCATTAATAATAGGTGATCGTTCTACGTTTAGTTGTGGTTCGGACCATATACAATAAAACTCGACTAAGTAGTTTGACCTAAAACCTTGCGTTCAATTCTTATCGAGGGTTTGGGTTTTCTATATTTTTGGGTTATATACATGTGTTCTCATCGCAGGACCGAGTTCATACATAACTTTATATCTTTGTGTTTGTTGTATTCACGAGTATTATTAATTATTGTTTGTTACTTCAGGTCTAGCTGATAAGACACCGGCCATTCAGGAAAGTTGGTGGGCAGGATCATTTTAGCATACAACCGTTCTGAAATCCAGCAACCCAAGCAACGTGTCTATCCTGTCACCGCTCCCATAAGTAGCCCTTTAGTAGTAGAATTTAATAATACTTTTATTTGTAAGTTAAGTGATATACCTAAACCTAACAGAGTAAGCCCTAAACTATAGTCGTGCTTTCCTAAGAAAGTACTTAAAACATCCCAAAAACCAGACTAAAAATTTCATTTAAATTAAGTAATAAAACCACAGATCATCAAATCATTTTATCACAAACATAAGTGTCATTGTTCTCAAACATTATTATCAGAGTAAAACATCCCAGGCTGAGTAAATAATGGTATGTGCCATGCGATCATCCCGAGCGCTTCCCTTCGCGACCAGAAGTACCTGAAACCAAAACTGAAAACCGTAAGCATGAAGCTTAGTGAGTTCCCCAACCTACCACATACCCTGCATAATCACACACTGCGAATACTGGGCCACACCCGCCACTTTGGGCCTCGCCAGCTACGTCGGCCCCGCCTGGCTTCGAGCCCCACTCAGATACAGATCTGTTTCTCTTAGGCGCCGCCTGTCTCTAGGCCCCACCCGCTAACATATACTAACACATAAACATACCACAACACATAACTAAACATATACTATTGTATCCTGTTCTAAGGCCCTGGCTATCTTGGGCCTCGCCCTTATCCTGCTACTGATGAGTCATGGAACCCCGTCCACACTCCTTCTGATAGTGAGATACAGGCCCAGCCCACACTCTCTCCTTTCCTAACTTGGGCCTCGCCCCTTGTCTGCTGCTAATGAGATATGGAACACCATCCATACTCTACTATTGGTGAGATATGGGACCTCACCCGCACTCACCTCCCTACCAGGCATATACATGTATCACACAGACAACAAGTATAAACTATCGTATAAACCATTTCTTGGGCACCTGCCCGCTATCATTGGACCTTGGTCCTGAGTACTATACTAGCATATTATGCCTAGGGCTAACCCCCAGGTCTTCCTACTCATAACTACATGGGCCGGCATTGTTGTTGTAGATCCATTCACATAAAGGGAAAACTTACCTAGCACTGTCGAAACTCTTGCTGCTACACTTCTGGCTGCTAACTGACAACCTCCCCGAACCGCTGCTCCTCTAGCTCCCCAAGCTACCAATTCCAAAATAACACTTAGTCCCAAACTGAACTCTAAAAGTCAAACTAAGTCCACTGGTCAAATTCAAAGTCCTGGTCAAAGTCAACCTTCCAAGTTGACCCTACTCATCGAGTCAGCCTATTGACTCGCTGAGTTCATACGCTCAGAAGCGTTCCCATCGCGACTCGACTCGCCGAGTCATCCCATGACTCACCGAGTCTTCCAATCTCCGAGTTCTGCCCTGTCCAGCTCACTAAGTCACTGCTCAACTCACCGATCTGACTCCCCGAGTCGACCTTCATCATTTCCATTCTGTCGATTTAAGTCCATTCCATTGCTTCCCAATTGCAGATCTAGACTCCTAAAGCTAGCATTACACGTATAGTTGCCAACTTTACGTGCATGCAAAGGGATATGATGTTAGAACACCAAATCCAAGCTACAATGGAAGTCCAAGGTGTGAAATGAAGCCATAGCTAAGAAAAGCTTCACTCACTGAGCTCCTAAGGCTCAGAGATGCTCAGATCTACTCTCTAAACAACCTCCAAAAGCTAAATACCCAGATTGGCCTTGGAAAGGGTCCAAAACTCTCATAAAAGGGACATGAAGAGATCTAAGAAACCATAGCTCAATGTAAGAACTTGATTACCTGGAAATGATGAGAAAGAGCTACTTCTTGTGGATCTACAACTTCTCCCCTGGATCTTCCAACTCTCCTCCTTCTTCTAATCTTCAAGAGCTTCTAAAATCACTCACAAATGGCTCACGAGCTCAAGGAGAACACTAGGGTTTCGAGGGTTATGTTTTGGACAGAGGAGGCTACAAATGAGGCTCAGGGAAGGGGAATAAGATCCTTAAATAGGGCACAAGGACCCGATTTTTAGGGTTTTCCAACCCAGACCAGACTCGCCGAGTCGGTCACTTAAGATGCAACACGGAGCCTGCTTCGACTCGCCGAGTTCCTCCCTGGACTCGGCGAGTTGACTCTTTAACTTAAGGCTTTACCCCCTTCACTTTCTGGTCTCTTGGACTCGGCGAGTTGACTCTTTAACTTAAGGCTTTACCCCCTTCACTTTCTGGTCTCCTGGATTTCAGGTGTTACAACTCTCCCCCACTTAAACTACACTTCGTCCTCGAATTCTGCTACGATCAGCTGTCCTGCAAACTTATCTTGACACTCCTGCCCAAAGAACAGATCTCTTACCGGCCACTTCCATTGGCCTTCCATCCGTTCCTTCCACAAAATAAACCCTGAAGATAAGAACCCCGAGAACACTCTAATCACCATCGAACCTGAAAACATGACTCTTACCCAACCGGCCAACCAACTGTCCCATACAAAATCTCTTATCAACACTGCCCCCGACTGAAGATTATGCTGTCTCTTACCTGCCTTCCGGATGAACCAAAACCACCCCAGTCCCAACTAATCTACAATCATTTGGGTCACCGTATTCCCACCGGTTACTAAAACCAATCTCAATCGCTTCGTCGCTCCCAACGACTCTCGAAGGAAACTTTAGCTATCTACACTGTTCTAATTACCTTGACACTCTGGATCTACAAATTCTGGGATGCTCGATCCCCTAACTTGACCGCAAGGTCTCTACCAGGTCCCACCTGTACTACTACTCGCATATGGGCCTCGCCCACGGGTCTCACCCAACTATATATTGGAGTGGTCTCTCCCAAGGTCTCACCTCTTTAAAGCCAAGCATGCCAGATCCCTACTGATCTTAATGAGCTATCCTTTCCTGGTTCCTATCATGCTAACCTAGCGAACATGGGCCTCGCCCAAAATCCGCTAACTAGGAGATATGGGCCCTCGCCCACACTCCTCTAACTTAGGAGATACTAGCACTCGCCCACACTCCTCTAACTGAATACTAATAGATGCTGCGATAAACCCGCAGTCTCACCACACTCTCTAAGCTATCTCTACTACTGACTGCCAAACCGAAGGCATCCCAGGCTAGACGCTTCCACAATCTACGCCCTAAATCACTCGAACCTTGCTGATGATCCGCCGACCCGCTTTCCCAAACTGAACATCTGCATTTGCGAAAACACGAACTCTACGTTGAACAGTTTCCCAAACTCCCAACTCGCACAACCACTTGAGCTATCTTTCTTCCTAATGAAAATGCAAACTCCCCCTAAATCCACGCTCCCTGCTGATCCGGAACACTTGGAGGGTTCTCCCCTACTTTGATTCGTCTCGCTCGCTACAGCTCACTTCTTGGATAGGATTCCCGATCCTCCCAACCATCCAATAACCACTCAGCAGGTAACCCAACGCTTACCGCTGCTAATGATCCCAATCTCAGTAGTGCCAAATCCGACTCACTTTTGAAGAATAATAGATTACTTCCAGAGCTTCAATCACACACTTGCTACAGTGACTGCATCCTAGGAACCTGCCCTAAAGGGAACATCTTCGAACTACTCCTCTAACCTTCCTTGGTATGCAAATGGCATATAATCCGAGCACAAAACATGAATAAATCATATCATACATTCACTTATTATAGATGCAGTACCATAACAATATAATCATGAATAAAAATTGATCAGGAGAACAAAAGATACACACATGCATCACCCGGTGTTGTCCGCAACTCCACTACAGATAACTGAAAAGTCCTGCTCCTCACCGCAGGCGCCTCTGCGTGGCCCTGACGGCCATCGATGATCCTCAAAGTCGTAGGGGTAGGTGCCACCACCTGTAATTCCCTAATGTTCCTATGTATCAGTCAGATCCGTTTGATGGTGCGGAATCCCAATCAAACGGATGATGTCAGATAAAATAGAAGAGAAGAAGAAGAAGAATATGATGAATCTATGTATGAATTGATTAGAATTATGATCCGGATACAAAATATTCACACACACAATTTCTCTCTCTGGCCGTAAACTCCTTCTAGTTCATCTGACATCATCCGTTTGATTGGGATTCCGCACCATCAAACGGATGTGACTGATACACCGGCAAATTAGGGACTTACAATTGTTATCAGAGCAAGACCAGTGTCAAAGACATCCTACAGTTGCGTTTTAGCTCAAAACGATATTCGCAGCGAAAGAAGGGTTTTATTCCAGTCAATTTTCGTGTGTTTAAGAGTTCACGGTCCGAGCTTACGGCCGTAAACTCCAAGTTCACGGCCGCAAGCTATTCAAGGTTCATACACTGCAATCGAATCTCTTCTCCAGCAAATTGAGTTCCTGACTTAAGGCTTTCAGAATAATATTTCATTGCATTTAATTCTCAAATAAAAGAAATTTTTTAACAAGAAATTCATTGGCCGTAAACTCGGATTCATTGACAGTAAACTCGAAATTCTCTTAGAAAATCATTAGCCGTAAATCGATTATCTGATAATCGATTTCAGATAAATTGCATCTTTCATTTTCTGATTCAGAATTTAAAATTTTCACGGACCGTAAACTCCTAGTTTACGGCCGTAAACATTTATCGGCAATAAACATTTTCTCGGCAGTGAACTCGTTTTAAAATCTTAATTGATTAATTTTCGGAATTCATAACAATAAATTAATTAATTAAAATTTTTATGTCTTATTAAATAAATAATTAACTTTAATTTAAAAAAAATGGAATCACAAAGTCCTAATCAATATCAAGAACTCGATGCTGTGATGGGAACAACCACGCGCATTCCACGACTCATGTCCGCTGATGGTTTCCCCGAGTGGAAATATAGAATTGAAAAATATATAAAGATGAATGGTCCTTAAGATATAGTATCTATGAAATTAGGATCAGATATAATTTTTAGGAACTTAAGTTCACCTTGTCTTGTATCAAATAGTATGTCCTAAATCAGTCACAATTTTTCGTGTTTAAGTGGACAACAATACCGACGATCGACCAGACAAAGATGTGAATATGAAAGGTACCGACAAATGGATAAAGATTGTCTATAAACTTTGATCCCAAATCACTCTTAAAATTAGATATCATTTTTATTTTTGATAAATTTGTAATAGTTTCTTCTAATTTAAATGTTAGGGGAGAATTAAAAATTAAAAAAACAGAAAAATTCAAAAATCAAAGAAAATTCAGAAAAATTAAAAATCCAAAAATAGTGTTATTTCTGTTTTATTTCTTGTTCAGAAAAATCAAAAATCCAAAAATATTTTTGTTTCTATTTTAATTTGTGTGCTAAGTTTTCTTTTAGTTTTGTTTTTGTCTTGAATAGTGATTTCAGGTATAGGTAAAGCTCATGGAGTTTGTGTTGAAGATTTCTGAGCAAAAGCTTCGTCCGTGAGCATCGAAGAATTCTCAATCGAAGGAGCAAGAAATGAAGATTATTCTTTCAACATTCAATCCTTCAACCCAGAAGCAAGGTGAAGCTACAATTGAAGATTATGTGACGGATTGCATTGAAGCCTCCTCAATCAGTCTGCTGCTATCGTTGTACCTGCTGAAATGATCTAGAAGATTTGTTCTCTCTGATGTTCTCTCTGAAGATTCTCAAGCTGAAAGCGCCATCTTTCAAATATCAGTACAAGAAGCCTCCTCACCCAATGTGCGTTCAATGCCAAATTCTGAAGAAAACCTCAAGTGCTCAAGATGAAGTCATTCATTGAAGATTCATATGTTCATCCTGATGCTGTGAAGAAATTGAAGATAAATGCTGAAGCCAAGCTCTCAATGAAGATTATCAAGAAAGCCAACTAGTTTTTAGGGAGAGAGTAACGTGCAAGGATGACAAAGGTCGACCCAGTTTTAAAATGGATTGGGTTCCAAAGACCAACTAATCCCGCTCTGTGTCGGAGCAGCTATGGAGACATATCATCAGACTTCGGTTTGTTGGTAGTGGCTGTTTCTGGCACTTGATAGGGGACATCTCTCAACTGTACAACACTCAGAATATTGTTTGGGAGTATGTGTCTTTTTCAGGAAGAGAAGAAAGGAAGGGATCGCATGGGGTTTGTGCTTAATGACATGAAGAATTTTCAGATCTTTTCTGAGTTTATGCGTGCTGTTCTCAGACCTTCTGGATGCAAATTCAATCGGTGACTTACGGTTTGAGTTTTCTTCTCTATACTCCTAAGTTTTTCCTAACCTGATTCGCTTTAAAGACTAATTTTTGTTTTAGGATAATTTAAATTTGCGCATTTATTTTCGTTTCTCTCCTATGCACAAATTTAGGAGGAGAAATAAAAACAAAACAAAAATTAAAAAATAAATAAATAAATAAATAAAAAATAAACAAAAATCCAAAAACATTAGAAAATCAGAAAATCAAAAATATGTTGGTTATGAAATCTGCTTGAGGGAGATGTTCTGGGAAGTGATATTATCAAGTGATAACAGGCAACCTGAGTCTACGTAACGTACCCGAAGTTCAAGGGTCTATGCTCTGGTTTGATGCGTCAGTAGGCACGAAAAATTTTAAATGGACTTGACTAGGGAGAGTTGAACTTAGGAAATTTATAGACTTGACAAATCTTGACCTAGTTAGATCCATTCAGCCTGACAATACGACGCTCGGATAGGTTGAGCAGGGAGATATATTTGGGAATCTACCTCGTCACATTAAATGAACCCGTACTTGGAACCGTGGTTTAACTTTTCCTCGATGTGCGGATTTTGTCCTTAATTCCGGTTGGATGGGGCGACTGGTAAATTCCGATAAATTAGGTCTGTAGAATATCATTTTCTTTCTTTCTGTCTGTTAGTCATATGTTGTCTCCTTTGCGTGACTTCCAATCCGACCTGGTACACAACATATGCAACTTTATTTCTCTGCAGGCTATATATGTATATGTGTGAAATACTTCTTATCTGTTAGCCATATGATGTCTCCTTTGCGCGACTTCTAATCCGACCTGGTACACAGCATATGCAACCTTCTTCTTCTCAACCCCTCTGAAGTAGTTAGCAATAGAATTCTGAATCTCTTCTCACTCTGAATGGTTGTCTGCTCACCTGGTGTAAGGAGTACTCTGGAAGTTCTTGATGGCTGGGGCATATCAGGAAGCGGGAAACACGTTCCAGTACATTTAAAATTGAACTCATACAGATTGTCTGTAAATCTCGCTGCTCGATTTAGGTGGACAACAATATCCCTGGTTGTAGTCAGTTAAATGGTCATAAGGTGAATTTATTTAAGATTTAGGAGTTGTCATAATTACAGAAATTTACAATTAGGTAGATGCCTGAATCATGTCATTGGTAAAATGTCCAAAAATGTCACAAATCTTTCGTGCTTAAGTGGACCACAATACTTGCAATCGGTCAGACGAAGATGTGAAGATAAGGGTACCGACAAGCGGAATAAGGCCGTCCAACAACTTTGATCCAAGCATCACAAAGGTTACAGTGGTTAAATTTTGTTGTCTAAAATTATTTTAGTTAAAATATTTTTCTCTCAATTTTATTTTTTTATTTTTTTATTTTTTATTTTTTTAATTTTAATTTTATTTGATTTTTACTTTTTTGTAAAAATGTTAATTTTGACTTTAATTTTTAATTACTTTTGCTATTTCAAATTTTATTTTAATTTCGTGTCTTTTATTTTATTTTATTTTATTTTTCAAAAATTAAATTAATCCTCAAAGTTTTTGGAAATACTGGGTAATTATCAGGTAAGAGGGTAAGTGAGGGTGAAAGGAGTAAAAAGGAGTTCACTGTCGGAATCTCCTCATTCACGAGTTTCCGGCCGCAAACTCTCTCTAAACCCTCTCAAAAGGCAAAAAAAATTTCTTTGATTTTCGGAAAACCACTTACATCATCACAAAGGTAATCACTTCTAGATCACAAATATGTAATTTGTTTCGTGTTTCACCGTGTCATTATACCAGAAATCACGAAAAACGATTCGACGGAGCTTACGGACGTAAGCTTAGGCCGTAAACTCCGAGCACTTGAATTTTGGACTTGTTTTTAATTTATATTGGGCCATAGACGTTTACATTTAGGTATCTTCAAGTCCTATGCGCTAATTCGAAGTATAGAATCGATTTTTGGGGTTTTTCCACTGAAAGTTCTTAGGCCGTAAACTCCGAGTTTACGGCCCAGGAACAATGTGTTTACTGCTTTCGGTCTGAATAAAATAATTAAAGGGATATCGTGTGTTGATTTTAAAAAGAATTCTTAGACCGTAAACCTCGAGTTTACGACCCAAGAACAGAATTTTCAACTTGTTGGCCGTAAACTACGTTATCACGATTTCCTTTATCATCTTGGCAGTAAACTTAATGTTATGAAATTCTATTTTGGTCATAATTTTTTTTGGTTAAAATAATTTTTTTTAGGTTTCTTACAGTTGTGTTTGAGTGCAGACAATGGCGAACCTAAAATTTGCAGATATGCACAACCTGGCAATTGTACTCGCGGACCCTCCAGCTGTTCACTCGGATATGCGTTCGATGATTCATCGATTGCGTGAATGCTGCTTAGCATCCGCAATCACTATCAATCCGGTGGTTTATCAAAGTTTGATACGCGAATTTTGGGTGACTGCGGAGACACACATGGATGATGATGGCAATTTTACGGTGAAGGCGAAAGTTCAGGATCGAGAAATCGTCATTGATGAAGGCTTTATTCGTGAAGCGCTGCTAATTGATGATCAACCCAATTTACCAACAGAGATTGGAATCGAAGATGTTCAAAGGATTCTACGAAGAATGAGTTACGAGGGAACCTTTCCGCCGACGCTGAAAAAGTTGCTACACCCATACTGGAGGTTTTTGGGCCATGTTTTTGTAAGCTGCATCTCGGGAAGGAGGTATGGGGCAGATGAGATCTCTCAGCGCACAACTGGTGCTCTGGTATCTCTTGCTACTGGTTTTCGCTTTAATTTCTCAAAGTTCATCCTTGAGGAATTTGTTATTAACATCAGAGCTTCTACTCGGGATACTTTTCTGTTGTATCCCTGCTTCATACAAGTGTTCATCAACGTTCAATTTCCAAACGTGAGGAAGACGGGAGAGACATTGGATATGAAGTCCTTAGGTCCCCACACGGTGGGACTCATCAAACAAAATCGGAAAGGCAAAGCCATATTTCGAGGACTATATCCTCTTGAAAAGTTTGGGAAATTTACTGAACTGGATGAGACTCCAGAGTCATATGAGTCGTCTGAGCAAACTTCCTCGGAGCAGGCATCTGCTGAAAGGTCAACGCCAAACAACGTTGTTATAGATGTGTCCGAAGATGAAGAGACCGAAAAAGAAGATTCTCCAACTCCCAAAGTTCAAACTGTCTCAGAACATGAAAAAGAGTTGAGTGATGATCAAGTTGGTGGAGAGATGAGTATGGGTGAAGAGAGAAATGACTCTTTTGATGATCTAGATTTGACTGGTTTTGATCGCGATGATATTGCAGTTTCGTTGGCAAGCAGTCCTAATGTTGTGTCTCATGAAAATCTTGACACAATTTTCTATAATGTTGATGATGTTGGTCTTCACACAACTGAGACAAGGAAATCGAGCGAGACGTTTGATACGGAACTCCTACTTCAAAGCAAATGGTGTCAACTTCTATTCCTATGGAGATTGTTATGGGATGTTCCCCTCCTGTGTCTGTTTCTCCTACTCGTGAACCGTTTGTGAGTGTGTTTTCTCCTGAAGCTGACCAACAACAATCTAAAAGAAGAAGACTTGATGCAAGACAATCTGAACTAATCACAAGTTTGGTTAGTGGTCTTCCTACCCCACCTTTCACTACTACTACTACAAGGCTCACCACTACAAAGATGTTTCCAACTGGTCCGAGTTCAACATTTGATGTGGGTGGTTCCTCTGCACCGCCTGGTTTCTCAGTCCCTAGATACCGTCGAGATGTTGCTTCTGAAAGGCTGGCGTTGCACATGGCTGAAGAACAAATTGCATCGCCAGATCCTCGAGGAAAGGGTGTTTCCATTGAAGAAGGTGGTACGAGGGATAACAATATTACTCTTGCTGGTCTGCAGAAAGAAATTTCGATTCTTAGCCAGAAAAATATTGAGCTTGATATTCAGGTGGCAGAGCTTCGTGCCGAGAATGTCGACCTTCGCGGACAACTGGCTGGACTTAAGAAGGATAAGAAGGTGAAAAGCAAGCAGATCTCTGATTTACAAGATCATTTTAATCTGCTGACTTCGTGTTATTTTGAGTTAAAGAAGAAACTTGAAGTTGATCTTGGTGAGAGGTACCAGACGTCTGTTGAAGAACAAAGGATTAATCTTCATGTACAAGCTTTTCCGGTTGACCTACCAGTCGGTCAGTCTTCTGGTACTGCTGAGCGTGTTGCCGTTGATCCTCCATTGGCTCAACACATTCAAGAACTTATTCGTCGCAATCAAGGAGATGATGTTCAGAGAGGACAATTGTTGTTTAAACGGAATATTAATCAGAATACATTTCGGAGCGAACCCTTAATAACTGTTACTGATCTTGAAGTTGTTAGGTTCCGAGATACATTTGGAGATAGATCAGGAGTGGCTGCCTGGGGATTTCATGATGCTCTTAGAATGTGGATTGTCATTCGTAAGAGTGGTAATTCAGAGTTGTATAAGGATATTCATGCTTTTAGGTCGTTCACGAGAATTGATCTAACGGAATTGTCTCAAGCTCCGTTTATCAATCTTTTCAACACTCCTCAGGTTACTCAGTTTAAACACTTTCTGGATGATCAAGTGAAGAAAGGATTTCCATCGATGCCGATGGCAGAGTCAGTTGTATTTGAACACCCAAATGTCTTGGAACCATCTACTGACAAGCCGTTGCAGGTAGTGATGTGGCCAACAACAAAACAAGTCAAGCAATTTCTTGTACTTCAAGGCTATCAAGATGGATCTCTCAGTTCTTTGGAATGTTGGGTCTATGATGAAAATACCTCGGGAGATGTTATCAAACTTAAGAATGGGTGTATTCGTTTGTACGATCATAGAGACTTGCTGTAGTTCAGGAAATGGGATATTCACTATCTTAGCAACTTTCAAATTAAAGTTGTTGAAGATATTTACAAGGAAGGAGCCAACGTGTACACAACGATGATCGCGGAGATTCTAAGCAAGAGAATGTGGAATGGAGCAATGGGCCAGATGGACGTGATGATTGTCGACAAAGGAATGGGCTCGAGCTAGTCCAAACCAAGGGGGAGATTGAAAGACCCTGTCTAATGGTTTGGTCTAGGTATACTGATTAGTGGTAGTGATTGTGTAGAAAAATCAATTTTGTGTAGTTTACGGTTGGTATGTGTTTACGGCCGTAAACTCCTTGCGGTTGTAAGTCATGGTTATAAATAGGGCGTTGTGTCAATCTTTAAAGGTTGTTTATGCCTTCGTGTTTTCTCCAAGTTGTATCGGACGTTTTATTGCGTTAAGGCGTATGCAAGCTTGGTTCGTTTTGTTATTCGCTTATTATTTCATCTTTGCTTCTGTGATTTGTCTTTGATCATTGGTAGATCCATTTTTTTTAACAAAACGAACCAAGCTTGCATATGCCTTAAAGCAATAAAACGTCGGATACAACTTGGAGAAAACACGAAGGCATCAACAACCTTTAAAGACTGACATAACGCCCTATTTATAACCATGACTTACAACCGCAAGGAGTTTACGGCCGTAAATACATACCAACCGTAAACTAGACAAAATTGATTTTTCTACACAATCACTACCACTAATCAGTATACCTAGACCAAACCATTAGACAGGGTCTTTCACCACCTGTCCTGCTGAGAGAAAACTCGGACACTGGGCCTTCTTATAGCCCCTCTGACTGCAGTGAAAACATATCAGGTTTGATCCCTGAGTGGTGGTAGCAGTACAATCCCTGCTGAAATGACCAGTCTGGCCGCACTTGAAACAGCTAGAATCACCACCACTACCACTCCTGCACACACCCTCATGCGTCCTGCCACACTGTGACAGCCGTCAATTTCCAGTCAAGTCAAAGTCAACTAAAGTCAACAAGTCAAACCGGTCGACTCATTTAACCCTTGTGTACTAGGGCTTACGTTAGGTAAGTACTATACAACTCGCTATTCTAATGAGAAATCATCAATTGAAAAGTTCATATATCTAGATTTCCATAACCTAAAACTGCGGTAAGTAATGAACCAAACCGATAAAACAATATTGCATGCTCCTCGGGAGTGTGTAAGATCCTTAAACATGTCTTAACGGGGTTTACGAACCTTGCGATGCGAAGCCAAAGTCTCAAAAAGGTCACAAAAGAAGCCTCTCCCAATCTATTTAAAATCTCTCCAAAATCTCTCTCTGTATGAGAAATCTCTCCAAGAATGTGATATCTCTCCCAAATCTCTTCAAGAATGTGAAATCTCTCCCAAATCTCTCTCTGTATGAGAAATCTCTCCAAGAATGTGAAATCTCTCCCAAATCTCTCTCTGTATGAGAAATCTCTCCAAGAATGTGAAATCTCTCCCAAATCTCTCTCTGTATGAGAAATCTCTCCAAGAATGTAAAATCTCTCCCAAATCTCTCCAAGAATGTAAAATCTCTCCCAAATCTCTCTCTGTATGAGAAATCTCTCCAAGAATGTAAAATCTCTCCCAAATCTCTCCAAGAATGTGAAATCTCTCCAAGTATGTCAAATCTCTCCCAAATCTCTCTCAAAACCTCTTTTAATTTATTTTAATCATTTGGGGCATCCCGACACTTGACTTGGTGAAAAACCATTCGAAACGGGAAAATACATTGGAAAATAGTATTTTAGGGCTGAAGTCTCTCTATAGGGGCCAAACCCTCCTTGAGCCGAAGCTCCAAGGACCAAATCCGAAGGCCTCTTAAGGAACCGCAACCATAAGACCGGAACTGCTGAGGGCCGAGGCTGCTGAAGACCGCAGCGCTGAACCGCATCGCACCTGACCCGCCTTCGGTCCCTCCTGACGAACCCGCCCGTGGTACCTGCTTGGACCGCAGTCCCTTCCCCTTCGGATCCACTTCAGAGATCAAGTTTTCCCTACGGACCTAAGGCTACTGAGACCGGACCCTCGCCCCTGACTTCGGATTTTCCACTTTTTCACCCGGTTTTCAACCACGACTCAGTTTTAAGCCCGTTTTTAATTATTTTAACGAGAGATTTTCACCCAAACTTACATTTTGACATATAAGACCCCATATATTCATAAATTAAGCATATTTTTAGGGAAATCCTTATTTAAGAGTAAAAATCTATTAAGTAAGATCTTGTGGTGGAGTGTTGACTTTGCCTTAGTGTATGACACAAGCAACACCCCCATGCCCACTCCATGGCCAGCCATTGTCCTTCCACCATACCTGGTCATTCAAGAGTACTTTCCCCACCATTTGACCAGCCACATTCTTGGTCAAAGGCTGTAAACTCCTGTCTCTCCTCACTTTCCTCTCATTTCCCTCATTTCCACCAAAGATCAAACATATATTTTCTCTCAAATTCTCTCACACAATTTCGAGATTTCCAAGGCATTTTTCAAGATTTTCTTCTACATTTGGTAAGTATCATCACCCTTCATATGGTTATTACACTTCCTTTTACTCAAATCATTGATTCTTTACACAAACTCTATCATATATGTGTTAGATTCTCGAATCTTCAAGCAATCCTCCAAGTGTTCTTGAGTTGGACACTTCTTTCCTTCAACATCCACCCACTGAAATCACATAAGGTGAGTTCATACCCCTATCTTTTCATTATTTTCTTAATTTTTAATTGGGGGGGGGGGGGGGGGGAATACATGTTAAAACACTAAGACCATAACTAAACTCATCTAACAGCCTTCATCAGAAAAGTTTAACTCCATTCACGGACTGTTTTGGTCAACTTAAACATTTTAGTTTTGAAAACTGTGTTAGGTGAAAATAGCTCAGGTTCATACCTTTAAAATGACTACTTGCACATCTCCATACGATTTTTCTACGATTTATGGTGATTTTTACAAAACAGTCTATCATTTCAGAAACGAATTCGGACCAATCCGTGAATATGAAAATTTTAACACAAGTTAAAGACTTCCAAAAATCATAATAAAAATTATTAATAAACTATACACATTTTAAGAACTCTCGGAATTTACGGATTCAGTTTTTGACTTCGTATGATTTTTCTATGATTTTTCTAAAACAGTGCATAAAGGTTAAAAACTAGTTAACAGCTTATAACTTTCATAACACTTTGTATTATGTTGAGAAAAGTGTATAACAATAAGTTCTAAATATTGATTGTGTTTTCTTGTTAGTTTATCATCATAAACTGAAATTTAGTCATTCATGATAAGATTCTTCATTCATTTAGAACGCATATAATAAACTATAATAAGCATAGTTTATGGATTCATAGCACTAATGTATTTTCATAAAAGAGTTCTTTTACATTATAAACGTTTTGGATAAACTATAATAGGTATAGGTTATGTATCATTTACATTTCAAACTTATTTACTAAAGGTTTTCAGTTCAGTTCACGTAAATCTGTTAATGAATAAATTTGTGAGACATTCCCTTCGTGTTACCTTCATGGTAACAAAGTCAAAAGTCCTATAAATTGTAACTAGAGTCTCTTGTAGGGAGAGAATGATAGTTGTGTATAGATCTATATTGGGTCTGACAAGCCCGCACCAGAGCTGCTCGCAACAGCTAGACCGGCAGGTCTGAGGTGACAATGTCATTTAACGTGTGACGCCTGAAGAACGTTGTATTACGAGTCGTCTGAGTCTTAGCATGGTTATAATAACTCACATGTGGTATTAACAAATCATAAGATTTACGGGTTCTACTTTTAAATTAGCAAGTTATGTCGATTTAACTCATAGGAATTACTTTAAGTATGGAAAAATACTTGTACACTTTCATATCAAAAAGGGTTTTATGCCGATTTAAAATCACTTTTATATCTTAAAGTATGGAAAAATACTTGTTTATTTTCGGTCCTGGGATTTAGGACTACCTAACTCTTATAAGGAAAATATTGGATTTTCTTTGGAAACATATTTCTGTTAAAACTACATTCATCTAGAATTGTTAGGCTTCGACTATAATTGCTAAGTGTATATATTAGAGTTATATTAGAATCTATTCATAATCGACTTAGAATTGGTGGGCCCGCCTTTCTTCCTGTTCCTTGTTTGGTTGTGGACCTAGGGCAGACCCATTATATTCGACGGTTTATTTCATTTAAATTTTATATAACTTATATACACTGTGTGATTATAGAAGGAATCTATGGGTCTTTCTATGGTTCATTATCGCATAACATAGAAGTATTCATTTCACACTTAACAAAGAAAATATTGGGTTTTCTGGAAACATACTTTGTCGCTTTTACAAAGAAAACGGTTTCTTTCTCTAACAAAACTCTTATGAACTCACCAACTTAATTGTTGACACTTTTTCGAAACTACTTGTATTCTCAGGAAATCAGTGAAACAGGAAAACCAACAACATTTTGAGGATGGGACGTTAAATCGTCAAACAGTTCATTTTGTCATCATGATGTAATTGATTTTGAATCATGTAAACTTAATATGATGTAACTTTTTCAATTATATTTATGATGGTTGTATTTACTTTTAGCACTATTATACTCGTTGTTTTGATACTATACATGAAGTCCTCCACCCCTGGACGTTTCTGCCATCCTTGGTTTGGGGGTGTGACACACACTTGCCACATCGACTGCGGTCCCGAAAATCCCTTGATCTCCCATCTGGCCCCTTGGGCCTCTTGCCTGAACCCGTGGCTGCCTTATCCGGTTTCCTCTTCCTCTCCATTTCCAAATCGATCTTTCTCTCTCCCTAGCACGAGCAATCATATCCTCCAGTGTCTTGCAGCTGGACCTGCTCACAAACTGTCTAATGTCACTCCTCAGCATCTCATGATATCGGGCCTTCTTCATTTCCTCGTCCGCCACATATTGTGGGACAAGAAGTGACCTCTCCTTGAACTTGGTGGTGATCTATGCCACAGTCTCAGTCGTCTATTGGAGGTCCTGGAACTCTCGTGCCATCTGCTGCACCTCAATAACTGGTGCAAACTCAGCCCTGAACCTGGACGAGAAATCACTCCATGTCATCGCGTCCAACGCGGCATCATCCCCCATAGCATGACCAACCTCCTCCCACCAATCCCGCGCTCTGTCCTTCAGAAGACAGGAGGCGAGTCTGACCTTGTCCCCCTTGGGACACCGGCTCGTACGGAAAGCGTTGGCAACATCGGCCAACCACCTGCTGCTAGCGATGGGATCCCTAGCCCCATGATAATCTGGTGCTCCACAAGCTCTGAACTCTCGAAATGTCAAGGTACGCGTGCCTACCAAGGCCATCATCTCAGTGCGAAAAGCCCCCAGCTTCTCATCCAAAAGTTCTAAAATACCCTCCTTGACCGCACCAAAGATCACAGGAGTCTGGTCTAGAATACTGCGCGTAACTGTTGGGTTATGAGCATTCTAACACTCCTAAGTGTACATGCAACCCTAAATACCTTGGATCTATGTTTTCTCTATTATACATGCAATTATGAACATCCAAGGTATTATCCTAATCTAGCATACAAAATAATGAATATAATAAGATAGAATGCATACCTCTTTGATGTAGAATATCTTCATGAAGCTTGAGTGCCTAGTGCCTCAAGTGTGACACCTCAAATGGTTCACACAACACCAAGTACACTTGGAATAACTTGAGAGAAACTTGAACACTCCTAAAATCGGCTAGCCCTTTATTATTATTCATAGTGGCCGATTTTTCCCAAAGAATATGAGGGTAAACCCTAATTGTCATGGTCTTCCATTTCCTTGGATCCATGGGTTCAAATACACCATGGAGCATCCATGAACCATCCTATGGGTTTTAGCCCAACTTGATTATGCATGGAGCATTAGCCCACTATACAAGTATGGATGATTTACACAATCAACCCATATATTTAATTAGTCTTCTTTTGATCACTTAATTAATTCTAGATTAATTCTTGATCAATACTAATTAAATAATCCTATTAATATATTAGAACTTATAATATATTAATCAACCTTAAGTGTTATTTCTCTCATTATAGTCTATCCAAGTGCATGATGCCATGCAACCCAAATGGACCATGTCGGGTCGGGTCAAGTCTTACCAATTATAGTTATGGACTTAGACATTAACCCAACAGTCTCCCACTTGGATAAGTCTAAAACTATTATTTTAAGTATGACTTCAAGAACCGACTGGCAATCGTAGCTCTCAAAAGCTTCCGTCGAACTCTGACCTTGCCGATGAACTCTGACCTTTGTCAATGACTTGTCCATTAGATAAGTGATCATATATTCCTCCATTCTGGATATCGTATGGACTGAGACATGGATTATCAATCATTCTCTCAGTCCATTTGTTGTTTCCTGATTTCCGATTCATGATGACTGACTGATTGAACAAATCAAATCAGTCCTGGCTTGGCCAAGCACTCACATGTGTCATCATTAAATCATTGAGGGACCTACATATATAGCTTTTATCCCGAAGGTAAAAGGAATGGATAAACTTCGACTCATATGGCTTGTTCGGCTATTTGTTGAATCATACACAAAGGCACATTTTATAGCATCGAGTTACCAATGCGTTTTCGTACAATCAATGTACTATCAACTCATAGTAACAACTCATATCTATAGGTTTGAAGAATATAAGATATTATCGTCTCATGATCACTCGTGATAAAATTCATGAAGTGATTGAAATGAGCGCGGGTTGAATCCAATACTCAGAACTTATGAGCACTCATGAGTGTTGTAGCACAACTTTGTCCACCAACTTGGACCTCTACAAGCCAACCCATGACAGTCTTGATTCATATCTACTTCCAACATAGGACCGACTGTGGATGGTTTGAATAACTTAGTCATTCCAGAAGAATAACCTAGTTATTATGGAAGTCAAAACATGCAAAGTGAAACACAAGAATAAATGAATCTAATATGGTCTCAGAACTTATGAATATAAATAAAACACCTTTTATTTATCACCATATGATTGCACATTATTCATTGTATACTGTTTCAGCTATCAACTTTATTCTTGAATTTAAAACAATAATTGTCCCATGCTCCAAGCAAGTATACTATGTTTTCTAAACACTAATCATGCCATACACCAAGTATGCATACTATGTTTATCTATGACCCTTACTTTGTGAAATAAACCAATTGACCAAACTTTCAATGATTCTAATTTCACACTCCCGAATTCTTATGGCAAATGCAGGAATTCCAAATTCATGCCATTTTACCTAAATCTGTTAGATTCTCAACTTATATGCAATGATTCTCTTGTAATGATTATGCACAAAGTCACAAAGATTTGACAACAAACATTACAGAGCATTCCAAAGGAGATCAACTCCTTGGAAACATCCTTCTTGCATTAAGTTTCCTAATCTTATACAGACTTATTGAACAACTTCCACCAATAGGATCATTTCCACATTCCCTTTTTGACTATCACTTCTGAACAAGAGTTGCCTCTTTTCAGAATATGTCAATATGGTTCTTCCAACAATTAACACTATACTTCCAACTGTCCCTGAGCAACCAATCTTTGGTAAACCTTAGATTGTCCTCGACAATTGCTTAATTGTTTTAGTCATATCCAGTTCTAGACCTTTTCCCTTCTTAATGCCCCAGGCATCTGGAAAATTTTAGATTGGATGAATATAGAACATGTAATCGATCCTATATCCGAAGCATATGAGACACGATTCATGATGTCATTCCCACAATTGCTATCTACTCAAAATCTACTTAGTGAAAGAGTTTCGTTACCATCATTTTCATGAATCGAAGAGAAACCTTATGAAACTTAGATTTTATGGTGTAAGTGTTCTTATCCATGTGAATTGTCAAAACCATAGTCACAAGACAAGGGTAATGACCAATCCAAAATCATATGGACTGAACTGAATCTTAATTTCTTGCCATCTGGCAGCTCAAGGGCCTGCCATTGCTTCCAAGTTGTTATGCAACCAATTGAGAACTCTAAGAATTCATATGCAAAGCCAACTTTAATTGGAATGGGCACAGAATATGTCAACACGATAGGTTATAAACCTCAAGTCGTGTGCTAGTGAAGAACTTCAGGTTTTATTCTTGATTACGTCTTGAGACTTTCAAGACCTTAAAGACTCCCACTATCCTCTTGACATATAAAACTTTCTTGTCAGATATTCAAGAGATAGTGTGGATTCTAATCAAGACAAACACTTCACACAATTGGCCTTAGTTGGTCTTTGTTTTATCCAAAACATCACAACTTACCAATTTCAAATGTACAAGAGTAGAAAATTTTTAATCTTACATTTGACAAGTGTTCTAAACCTTCTTTAAGACATGTCACTCAAGTTACAATCTTAGAGTATTACTCCAAGAATTGTTATGGAATGAAATATGACTCATCTTCTTGATTTAACCACTTCAACAATTCATAGCTCTTCTTCTTAGATATCAGAATGCACTTAGAGAATGAATTGTGATAAGGTCTCTTAATCATTAAGATGATCATATATACATGATTACTAAAGTTCTCTCCCATCTTTTCAGATTTGAGAAAATTTTATCCTTTTGCCTAATTTGATTCTTCTTATTCGCTCTGTCATACATTGAAAATTTTCCAATGTTTCAGAATTATACTTAAGCTTGTAAGTATAATCATATTTACTAAACCTTAGTAAACCATGACGAATAGTCTTATCCATCTTTTGTGGTGGACTTTGATAAGTGCACAAGAAAGTGTACTTGGTCCCTTAGTCCTTCACTTGACTCACACATCCATGTGAACAAGTAGTTAGTCTTAATTTTCAAATGCCTGAAAGTTCTCATTCATCATGCTATACAACTTGCATGATTCCAAGTTTCAATCCAACTGAAACTTGGGTGATGAGTATCTTTCCTTATTTGGTAAATTTAGACACTGCCACAAATGAAAGAATCAAATTTATATTTCCAATATTGCTATTAATGGAATCATATAAGCAACAATTTTTTTCCTCAAATGCCATTGTAAGGATATTTTAAAATAAATAAAATCATCATTTTTTCCTTTTATTTTAAAAACTTTGTGGAAAAACTATCCTTACAATGCAAAAGAGCATGAAAACTTTGTTGTTATCTATTCCTAAGCAATATCTCATAACTCCTAAGAAGTAGTTCAAGAATCCGATCTTCAAACTATGCGATAGAAATCCATCTACGCGATCAGATTCAACATATTCTTTCTTTAAGTTTCTTCACTTTTCTTTGATTCTTAAAACATCAACATGTGACCCAGTCACATCATGTATCAAGAATCTCATAATAGAAACTTAATAGAGTTAGGTAGTGGACTTTACCTGAAGTAAAGTCAAATTTATTGACTTTACCAGCCTTATGATCTTTCAGGTAAATTTGGCAGCTTCGCAACCAATGCCCTTTCCTTTTGGCAATAGAACCATATGGATCCTTTGGGAATGGTACATGGGATAATCTCAGACCTAGCCTTTCTCTTTACCATTTGGTCAACCGAGTTGACTATGGTCGATCCCTTTCCATTGGGAAGAGAAAGCTTTTTCTGGATTTCCAGTGTCACCATTTTCAGTGTCCATAAAGTTTTGGGAAGTTGATCTTAGCAAATAGATAAGATCATTAAGGGTCTTGTCATAGTCTATTTCATAGGAGTCCTAAAGGAACTCACTATGAGACTTAGAAAGTGATTGAACCATCAACTTTCTCAAGACTTTGACACCCAACTCTCCCGGCTTGTCAATATGTGACTACATCTCCAAGATGTGATCACACATAGACCTTTCCTTGCTAATAGGGATTGAGTGACCTTAAACTTTTCAAGAACTTGTGGGTTAGGGAGAATAATTGGAGGAGGTGAAAGAAGTATGATTTCCATGGGACATCATCTTCATTTAGGAAAGCATGTTTCAAGAGATTTGGGAAGATCATAAATGTCTAAACCAAACATCTTTTGGGAGATATTCAAGATAGTTGATTAAAAGTCCTTAATATAACACCCAATATGAGATATTAAGGCTAGGACCCTACAAACTATTTTATAACTTAGAAGAGGGATTCCGTAATCCAAGCTATAAAATATTTGAAGGTAGGTGAATAAAGATTCACCAATTTCCACCAAGATAAACGAAATGTATTATTAGGTTTTAATTGAATTCGAAACTCCTAGATCTTTTGAGATTCATTGAATTTTTTCAATGGCATGTTTCAATCTCGAGTGTGCCCTTCAGGTTTTGTGACTGGGAGGCCGAGGATCACAAAACAAGGTGTGAATAACCATGCAAATATACTTGGTACCCTTAAGTGTTTACCCCTCAATCGATGTGTCGGTTAACTACACACGCTCCATCGATACTATGATAAACATTAAGTTACCCTTTGCCTACCTTGTTAAATACGAGTTAGTGTGCCGGTTAAACACACACGCTCCACTAACCGACTTAAACAAAGTGCAAAGTGTAATTTCATGGATTAGCACCTTATTCACATTTTCCTAAGTAACTAAGATTGGCTATTTATAAATGGTTTAGTTTCTTAGTATTTCTCATTAATACTTTTAATGAAGGGAGAATTCTAGTACTTGTCCTACCCGTTCGGCTAACGACCCTCCACCGGTCAAGGAAGCGATGGGTGAGAGTGGGCACCCATTAAACTGCCATTTTATAGGCAGTAACCTTATACCCCCCTTATAGACCGGCTTCGTGAATGAGGCATACTAACGGTAAGACTGACTTGCTCTTATACATATATAAATATTATTAACTTATAATATTATAAAGTATAAGGGTTGAATTTTAACTCTTTAAAATTCTAAGGGCTTAACTTGGAATTAAAGTATTCATAAGAGAAAACTTTTTCAAATTCCAAAACTTGAGGGCAGGTTTTGAAACTATTCAAAACTAATTAATTCCATAACTTATGAGTTTAAAGTAGTTTTAATTAAAACTCTTCAAGTTCCATAACTTGAGGACAAGTTATGGAAGACTTTAAACTAATTAAAAAAAATAACTTTTTTTTTATATTGTAACTTATGGAACTAATTAAGGTTACACTTTTTATTTATTTATTATTTAATGAAGAGACTCTTGAACCGCCATAACTTGAGGAAAAGTTATGGAGTCATAAAACCATTTAATTAGAACTAGACTCTTCATTTTGTAACCTTTGCCAACTTTTATGAGGTTTATGATTCTTAAATGTGAGTTTTCATATAACTTGAGGACAAGTTACAAAAACACACTTTGGAATCAACTCTTAGATTAAAATGGATTGAAATCAACAATTTCACACAAATTTTCTATTAATCTAAGAACAAGACAATTCAAATCATCAATCTTCAAGAAATTAGCATGAACATACAAACTAATACAAATCTTGAAATTATGACAATTATCTTAGAAATTGGATTATATGCTAGTCCAAAAACAAGTTTATAAGTCCAAAAACATCTTAGGGTAATGTTTCTAGTCCAATTTCAACCAAAACAATCGAATATATGCTATTAGGGGGTCCAACTCGTCGAGTGCACGAACCAACTCGGCGAGTTGGATGCATTTTGCCTTGGACTCGGCGAGTCTGTTGTGCAGAAAACATCAAAACTCGCTTTTTTCAGCTACTTTTGCAAGTATAAAGAGAAAACAAGCCTAGGCTCTGATACCACTGTTGGGTTATGAGCATTCTAACACTCCTAAGTGTACATGCAACCCTAAATACCTTGGATCTATGTTTTCACTATTATACATGCAATTATGAACATCCAAAGTATTATCCTAATCTAGCATACAAAATAATGAATATAACAAGATAGAATACATATCTCTTTGATGTAGAATATCTTCATGAAGCTTGAGTGCCTAGTGCCTCAAGTGTGACACCTCAAATGGTTCACACAACACCAAATACACTTGGAATAATTTGAGAGAAACTTGAACACTCCTAAAATCGGCTAGCCCTTTATTATTATTCATAGTGGCCGATTTTTCCCAAAGAATATGATCTTATATAGTTGTTACAATTAGGGTAAACTCTAATTGTCATGGCCTTCCATTTCCTTGGATCCATGGGTTCAAATACACAATGGAGCATCCATGAACCATCCTATGGGTTTTAGCCCAACTTGATTATCCATGCAGCATTAGGCCACTATACAAGTATGGATGATTTACACAATCAACCCATATATTTAATTAGTCTTCTTTTGATCACTTAATTAATTCTAGATTAATTCTTGATCAATACTAATTAAATAATCCTATTAATATATTAGAACTTATAATATATTAATCAACCTTAAGTGTTATTTCTCTCATTATAGTCTATCCAAGTGCATGATGCCATGCAACCCAAATGGACCATGCCGGGTCGGGTCAAGTCTTACCAATTATAGTTATGGACTTAGACATTAATCCAACAGTAACCTCAGCCGAAACAAACTCCCTCATCCGCTCCTCGAGCTGCTCGGCCCCTGAACCCGAGCCTGATCCCTCTCCGGCGCCTGATCCGCCTACTGGTCTCTCATGCAATGTGACCATGCTGAAACATATCATAACAACCATCAGAAATATTCCTCGATGACGAGGGCTCACACACACACTACAATTTCCCTGGTCTCATCTCGGCCCTTCTTGAATCGAGTACGGATCCTCTGCTTTCAGTAGTACGGGCCCATACTACCTGCCACATCTATCCGTACTTTCCTCAAGAATTGCCTCAATTCCACCAAAGTCCCTTCTACTAACACTGCTATTAGCACTAATCTCATCCTGAGCTTGCCCTAGGGTATCCTCCTACTCACTCCGTCCTCAGTCGCTGAAGACTTCCCAGTAATGTCAACCAGCTATCTCATGAATATAGTCACATGTAACAGAGATCAGATAATCCTTCGAGTAAAAGACTCATCCCTAGAACGGTTGGACTCAGACAAGAGCTGCGCAATAGAGTCAAGTCTATCACTCTGAGTTTATCCAGCCCGTGCCGCATGTGACTTAGCATATTCACTTATTATCTAATTCACATTTCTAAGCGTTCCACTAAGCACAAAGCAAGCAACAATCAAACAAAAGGGAAAACTAACCCCACAATCCAATCAAGCTGCTCTAAATCATACAAAAAAATCTGTACTAGCATGCAATTCATAAAGCTCATACACATATAACAGGAACATAAGGCATCCTTCCTAGATCCTTAGTCCTAATCTAGCATGCAGTTCTCATACTCATATCATATCATAGCATAAACTTGTATGGGTAATTTGGGGTACTTACATGAGCTCGGCTGATAGCATGCACCACACCCTTTTCTCTTTTCAATTTATTTTCTTTTTCTCAAAACCCTTTTGTGAAAATGATTCTCTTTTGAAAACTTTTCATACCAAGTCCTCAGTTTGAGTTCAGACACACCCGAGAGTGTATCCGAATCCCTCAAACCAAGGCTCTGATACCAACTTGAAACATCCCAAAAACTAGACTAAAATATTCATTTAGTTTAAGTAATAAAACCACAGATCATCAAATCATTCTGTCAAAAACATAAGTCTCATTGTTCTAAAACATTATTATCAGAGTAAAACATCCCAGGCTGAGTAAATAATGGTGTGTGCCATGAGATCATCCCGAGCTCTTCCCTTCGTGACCGGAAGTACCTGAAACCAAAACTGAAAACCATAAGCACGAAGCTTAGTGAGTTCCCCAACCTACCACATACCCTTCATAATCACATACTACGAATACTGGGCCACGCCCGCCACTTTGGGCCTCGCCCGCTGTGACATCCCCAAAATCACGGCCATAAAAAACCGGTTCAATTTATGCTTTTAAAATGATTTCAGAGTAATCCTTTGATTAAAAGAAATGCGCAATTTGTTCCCTAAACAAAATATGATAAAAATAAGATTTACCAAAGCATTTCATAAAGAAATGTATTTTCATTATATAACAAAACTCGGGATGTCATGTGCCGATAAACAGACCAAACGCATAAACATTACAATACAGACCTTACAACAGTTATATAAAACAATAGATCTATAATCCAAAAATAACTTGACAAGTCATCCAACTTATGCTCTGGAGCCACTACCTGTAATACAAAGAAAACTGAGTGGGTCAGGCTTGGGGGCCTGGTGAGCATATAGGGTTTTCAACCCACAATAAATAATTATATTTAATTCCACCAACCAACAATAACCCAATTACCCATTCCCGTTATTCTCACTTTACGTCCCTAAGACAACTAACATAAGGGACCTAGTCTAAGAATGTTTCATCAGGGAGACAACACATGCTTCGGGGGTTCCTCAGCAATATAATTCAAATAAGGCAACCATGAGGGGATGGAGTACAACAAATGAACACCTAGGTTCATTAACACCTACAGGTGGCGAGCCTGCTAGCGTTCCACAGGATTGTCTAGAAAAGTCCGTGGTCGTCATCTAAACTCCGCTAGATGACTGAATCAAAAACAACATCGAGGCCTCTCTTCTGTTTATCACACATCAACTATCTACCCATGTTCTACCCAACATATTAGTAGATAAAAATATATATTTTTATACATAGTTTAAAACCTGTATAGCATTCTCATTCAATACATATTCCAAACAATAAATGAGACACATACACATAACACGTATTTCATAGAGAATAAATTGTATCTATGAGATAGAAGAAAGTGAATATACATTCACACATATAATGACAAAATATACACATAACACGTATTTTGTATAAAATACTTCATAATTATATGTTAGAGGAAAGTGACTACACACTCACTTGATCAGAAGATGATCATACAGCACTACGGCTTGTAGAAGTAGTATTCTTCAGTAGATCTAGAAGATCTTCACAAAAACCGGGCTCCTTGCGGGCAGAGCTTCGGCTCTGGAATTTTACTTCCCTGGATCTTCGGGGCTTCGGGACTTGCTTCGGGTTTTGGGAATGATACCGGGGCTTAGGGGTATAAGTTGCACGCAAAACAAGGAAAATTGGGGAGAGAAAGAAAGAATTTTGGCAAAAGAAATCGGCAGCTTCGCATGCCTTTTTATAGAGGCTGAAGCCACGCATTATGTTGGGCGTACGCTTCGGAAATTGTCACCGCATGCGTCATCGGGGCACTCGAGTCCGAGGCGGTTCATGCACCAAGGTACGCTGAGCGTAGTTCGGATAGGATCAGTGACTCCTTCGGATATTATCCGGAATTCTTAATTAAATATATATTTTAATTATTTATAAAACTTCCGAAATTCATATCTTCCTCATACGAACTCCATTTTCGACGTTCTTTATATCCACGCATAGGTGAGACTACGATCTACAACTTTCGTTTAGACTCCGTCGGCTAATTTTGATATTATTTTTATTATTTATTTTTAGTAGGCCGGGACAGGAAACTCCGTTATAAATTCATAACTTTTTCGTTTGACGTCCGTTTTCGTCTGTCTTTTTATCGTTGCACTACTAATGACGAGATCTTCGATTCTCGTTTAGATTGTTTTGGCTAAAAACCGCTCGATCTCAAATCAAGTATTCGGGCTGCATACCGCTAAGTCGAAACTTCGGAAAATCATAACTTCCTCATACGAAGACAGATTTGGACGTTCTTTTTATGCACGCTCTCGGTTTAACATAATCTACGACTTTAATTTAGAAAACTAAGGCTAGATATCGCTCTATCTTAAATTCACATTTTTACGTCATTCAGCGTCGTGTCGGTTCTGTCGCGAAACTTCAACAGGTCATAACTTCTTTGTTATAACTCGGATTTCGGCATTCTTTATATCTACGGAATCCTTGTTTCAACCACTACATCTTCATGCAAAGATATCAGGCTTATCTCACACTTTAATTTTGACGCTCATTTTATTCTTAATTCATTAAATTATAATAATTAATGAAATAAACACATAATTCACATAATTCACATAATACTCAAAAATTTCATCATTAATACTTCATAAAGAGTTACAAGGGTTAACCTAGACTATTACATCAACAATAATGCCTAGCCTGGAAATGCGGACGTTACACCCGCTACGTCGGCCCCGCTGATTCCAGGCCCCGCCTGGCTTCGAGCCCCGCTCGGATACAAATCTGCTTCTCTTAGGCGCCGCCTGTCTCTGGGCCCCACCTGCTAACATATACTAACACATAAACATACCACAACACATAACTAAACATATACTACTGAATCCTGTTCTAAGGCCCCGCCTATCTTGGACCTCGCCTTTATCCTGCTACTGATGAGTCATGGAACCCCGTCTACACTCCTTCTGATAGTGATATATGGGCCCAGCCCACACTCACTCCTTTCCTAACTTGGGCATCGCCCCTACTCAACTGCTAATGAGATATGGAACACCGTCCATACTCTGCTATTGGTGAGATACGAGACCTCACCCGCACTCACCTCCCTACCAGGCACATACATGTATCACATAGACAACAAGTATAAACTATCGTATAAACCATTCCTCGGGAACCCGCCCGCTATCATTGGACCTTGGTCCTGAGTACTGTACTAGCATATTGTGCCTAGGGCTAACCCCCGGGTCTTCCTACTCATAACTACATGGGCCGGAACTATAGCCGTAGACCCATTCACACAAAGGGAAAACTCACCTAGCATTGCCGAAACTCTTGCTGCTACACTTCTGGCTGCTGACTGACAATCTCCCAGAACCTCTGCTCCTCTAGCTCCCTGAGCTACCAATTCCAAAATAACACTTAGTCCCAAACTGAACTCTAGAAGTCAAACTAAGTCCACTGGTCAAATTCAAAGTCCTGGTCAAAGTCAACCTTCCAAGTTGACCCTACTTGTCGAGTCAGCCTACTGACTCGGCGAGTTCATACGCTCAGAAGCCTTCCCATCGTGACACGACTCGCCGACTCATCCCATGACTCGCCGAGTCTTCCAATCTCCGAGTTCTGCCCTGTCCAACTCACTGAGTCACCGCTCAACTCACCGATCTGACTCGCAACCAAAAAGGGATTAGGGTTTCGACCCGACTCGCCGAGTCTACCTTCATCATTTCTATTCTGTCGATTTCAGTCCATTCTATTGCTTCCCAATTGCAGATCTGGACTCCTAAAGCTAGCATTACATGTAAAGTTGCCAACTTTACGTGCACGCAAAGGGATATGATGCTAGAACACCAAATCCAAGCTACAATGGAAGTCCAAGGTGTGAAATGAAGCCATAGCTGAGAAAAGCTTCACTCACAAAGCTACTAAGGCTCAGAGATGCTCAGATCTACTCTCTAAACGACCTCCAAAAGCTAAGTACCCGGATTGGCCTTGGAAAGGGTCCAAAACTCTCATAAAAGGGACATGAAGAGATCTAAGAAACCATAGCTCAATGTAAGAACTTGATTACCCGGAAATGATGAGAAAGAGCCGTTTCTTGTGGATCTACAACTTCTCCCCTGGATCTTCCAACTCTCCTCCTTCTTCTAATCTTCAATAGCTTCTAAAATCACTCACAAATGGCTCACGAGCTCAAAGAGAACACTAGGGTTTCGAGGGTTATGTTTTGGACAGAGGAGGCTACAAATGAGGCTGAGGGAAAGGGAATAAGATCCTTAAATAGGGCACAAGGAACCAATTTTTAGGGTTTTCCAAGCCAGACCCGACTCGCCGAGTCGGGTGACTTAAGATGCAACACGGAGCCCGCTTTGACTCGTCGAGTTCCTCCCTGGACTTGGCGAGTTGACTCTTTAACTTAAGGATTTACCGCCTTCACTTTCCTGGTCTCCCGGATTTTGGGTGTTACAGTACTAATTCACTATAATTAATAGCTCTGATACCAATCTGTCACACCCCGGCCGTCGGCGGAAACACCGAGCGGTGTAACGTCATTTATCGTATCATAGCTATCAACATCCTGAAACATATGCATTTAAAATTACGTCAACATAAAGTTGGTGAGTTCACAAGTTTTGACTCCATATAAAAATAATACTTTTTCTAAGTTCAAAAGTTTAGTTTTGAAAGTATCATTTTGACTCTCAAACATTTAGTATATATATCCTAGGTATAATGGTTTACTTACCAAATAAGTATATACCTATAAGTATTATATATTATAAATATAAATGTTTGTAATTCCATACAAACTAAGCTGATACGTATAAATCTTATTTCAATTCTATACGAGTATGACCGCTACGTATAAATCTATTTCAATTCTATACGAGCAAGTAGAATATGTATAGTGGTCTACTTAATATACAGGTAATATACCTACTCGATTTTTATACTTAGAGTATAAGTCCTTGGGAAAATTATACTTAACATTTATACTTGTATATCGACAAAGTATAATGCTTCTAAAATTTGCTACCATGAGCCTGTAACCGCTGCTTTGACATAATACCTCTGATAACCGCTGCTTTGACATGATACCTCTGATAACACCGCACGCTTCATCGACGCCGAAACAAATAACAAATAAAAGGATAGTTCGTCACTTACTTATGGTTGACTGTAGGTAACAATCACAAGTGGGGTTGTCAACCCGTATACTAATTATACACGACTTCCTCGCTCACACGAGATTAACAGTTACAGTTCAGAGGATTTCCGCTAAGATCCCCAATTTTAGTTGATGAATACAATTACTCATGTAGACTTCGACGACTTCCTATAGCTCTAACAACAAAAGCATTTTCGTGTCTAAAACCCTAAGTTACTAGGCTATGCTTTTAAATATTACTCCTAACTTCATAACATTTAGGCAGTATAACAACTATAACATGAAGTAAAACCAGGTTTTATCTTGCCATAAAACCAATAACAACAACAACATATAACATACCAAGTTTTATCTTGACCTAAAACTAACAATAACAACATATAGCATACCAAGTTTTATCTTGACATAAAACCAATAATAGCAACATACTTTATAAATTAACATATAGAACTTCCGAATATAACTTCGGAACTATATTACGCACAGCATATATATAGAATCCTAAGTATAACTCAAGATCTGTATTAGTATAATAACATGCTAACAAGTTGATTATTGTTGTATATATATTCAAAATATTATATTTAGAATAACTATATCCCGGTTAATATAACTATCTACATTGATACTAATATACTATAATATAGACATAATAGTAACGTATATACATTATTTAGCATGTGTTTTCCCCCGAAAATATTAGAAATCAGGGTCGTGAAACTCACCCTAGTAGCGTGATTTTATGTAATCTAAGCAGAAACGATCAGCGGTTCGAGATCGTCGGACTCGGGATGCGAAATGGCCTCAACAAACGAGAGAGAAGTAAGAGAAATGGTGTAAGGAAGTGTCAAGGTCGGACCTGCTATTTATGGGCTGATTTTTGGCCTCTCACGCCCTGAGCCATCCTTGCTCACGCCGTGAGCCATGGCAAGAGTCATCTCGTAGCCTTAACGCGTGTTTTCTATCCCCGATTCGTGTCCTGCAGCGTCCTCACGTCGTGAGAAAACCTTGCTCACGTTGTGAGCTTTTGGGTTATCATTCCGTAGACTTCTAGATTCAAAATGTGGCGGTTTGACTCCTCAGATCGTGAGTTTTTATGCTCACGTCATGAGTTCAGTCAAATAAGGGTTTCTGACAGCGACATCCTCGGATGGCCATAACTTTTGCATACGAACTCCGTTTTTGACGTTCTTTATATCCACGCGTAGGTATTTACGAGCACTACAACTCTCGTTTAGACTCTAATAGCTAATTCTAAGTTTATTTTAAATTCATCTTATTATAAAGATTTATAATGTTCGGTTTATCATAACTTCTTCACTCGAAGTCAGATTTAGACGTTCTCTATATTTTTGGAATCGTATGGACGTATACTTTGAGTTGTATCATAAAATTTTATACTTGTATTAGAATTTATCACTTTACTAGTTTAACAAAATCACATTACATGATTGGCATAATCACATGTGATTGTTATTGACCTAATTTTGACGAGTGCTACAGCAACTGCCGACAATCTCTCCCTTGACCAAAGGGATTGGATATTCCCTCGAGAGAAGGCTCATCCCACTGATAACAATTCAATGAATACAAAGAACAACGTGAGAAAATTAGGAGATACACCTTCTAGTGCTGAACAAGACACTGCTTTCTTTAACTGTCGAACTAACATACTACTGCTGAAATTCCAAAACCCCATACTTGCCATACCCCCATATAGGTAGAACCAAACCAAAGCACAATCATAAGAGCCCGATCTTCCATCAAAATTGAAACCCTCCTTTAACCCTGGATACCCTTGGCATACACATTCCTTAATTCATAACCTACTGAAATGAAGACCTCGCACAAAACACCTGCGATTCCCCACGCGAGCTCCCACCAAGAACTAACTCGGTACCCAACTCGTAATCTGAGATCTAAAGATCTATATTTGCATTTCAACTGAAACCTTCTGATTCACGACAACCCCTCACTAATCCAGGATATAGAGATTCCTAAACCACCATTGAGACTACCAACCTCGCACCTGGTCCAGCCACCAGGTTCCCTATCACATTCCCGACCGAGGCGGGGAACACGTCGGGCTGTGAGACTAAGTTCATGGAACGCATGTAAACTAAATATATAGCACAAGTACAACAATAAAAAAATAACATTTACATTCCATCTTGATGTTTGAATACAAGGTTTTTACAAATAATAATAATACATGAATTGCCTTAAACTCATAGCATGTAATACAACAACAAGTAAACTAGGCCATATGTAATTAAATCCCTCTTGAATGTATGTTTAAATATTTCATGAGAATATATGTAATTTTGAGGCTCAACACAAGGTTGGTGAGTATTATAGTTTTTCTGCTAAAAACAGTAATACTTTTAAGAAGTCTAAAAAGTATTATATTTGTATGTATAACAATAGTTATAACAGTGTCAATGAGTCTTTAAAAGCCCACACTGTATTTCGATATAAGTAAATATATACTTTAAACTGTATTTGTAATAAATCCTTGAAGCCAAAATGTATATTTTGTATAAGTAAATCCATACTTTAAATTGTGTTCGTAATAAACCTTTGAATATCCTTGAGAACCAAACTTTTATGTTGCATAAGTAATTCCATAGTTAAAAATAGTTTTGAAAGCAACCAAGCCCATGGTTGTTAGTGAGAGAGAGAGAGAGAGAGATATTCTAGTTAATGTTTATAGTGAATCCTATAACCGAGCTATATGACTGAGTGTACCCCTTACAACGCTTCATTGGACGTTGTTGTAAAACTTGTAGACACGTATCACCCACTTCGATTGATCGATCGAGGGTTATAGTTAGCAACCGTATATGGGATGTCAACCCCGTACAGATCTATACACATGTATCTCGCTCCGAAGATTAACGATTATAGTAGTGTGGTTATGGTAAGTATTTAAACTCATCTAATGAATAACGTCTCACTAAAAATCCGTTAACTAAAAAGTTGGTGAATAACTCTCAACCCTAAGTTAATTGTGATTAAGTCACAAGGCATAATGAATATTGTTGTATGAAGTTTATAGAAGCCGAGTATGTTTGACATGTATACAAACGTGTGGTGTGCTCGCTTTTATAAAAAATGAATGTTTCAAATTAATGAACATATGTACATGTATAAACGTTGTGTACTTAAACATATAAATAAACATGCATAGTAATAACTTGAATCCTTGAAATACTATTGAGTTTCATAACGTGCTTGTTATAATCTGCAATGTCACATAAAAATCATATAATTTTGTATCATGTAGCATTTGTTATGTGAAATGGTTATTTCATGATAAAATAACCACAATACGTATACAAAAAATTTATACTAGTTTAATCGTAACTATATTGTAAATTGTTAAATAATAATATTTTTATACACTAGATTTATTGTATTTTCGCTTAAAAAGGAAATTGATTTGTATAAACAAAATATTTAGGCACATGTATTCCCTCCGAAATAATTAAAATATTAAAAAGGTCGTAAGCACTCACTCTTGAAGCGTGAGTTCCAATCGTTCATATTTGGTTTCTTTGAGATATTTGTCGTCAGAAACCACAAATGTTACGTTTCTTGAACTTTGAAATACTATCGGGACTGTTTCGTAACGAATTTAAACTGTTGAGGGCTATTTGGTAATTTAATTTAATGAATAGGACTGTTTTGGTAAAAATAAATCAAGTGAGGGGCTGAAATGGTTTAGATGGAATTTAATGTTTGAGTCTTGGACTGGTATCGTTAAGAAAACTCTATTAGAGGGGCTGTTTTAAGTAAATGGGGTCAAGGTTGGGGCATTGGGATTGATTTCTAAAATAAATATGGCAGTAGGGGGTTAGTTGGTCATTTTTAAAAGAATTAGAAAGGGATTTGGGCTTTCATGAAAAGGATTTTTCATGGAGAGGCCATTTTTGTTTAATGGTTTAAACATAAACTAATTTAGGGCTTTTACGTTGAGTTTTTGACCATATAGGTGTTTTTAAAAAACTTATTTACCCAATGGGTATACTTTTAAACTTATTTACCATATAGGGGTTATTTAGCAATTTAATAGAAAAAAAAAACAACCGTGCCCTAATTTACTTCTTACTGAACCAATTCTTACCTTCATCTTCTTACCTTCGTCTTCTTCCATCGTCAACGACGACTGCAAGACTCCGTTGATTTCAGCGTCTTCGGCGCGGCAAGACGGTGAACTCCGACACACCACTATCGGCGACTCTACCACTGCCGGCGACTCCAGCGACGTAATCAGTGACTTCGACCTTCCAAGTATGTTTTGAATTAGAACTTCGATTTTAGGGTGTAATTGCTTCAGTTACGTGTTTATTAGGGTATAATTGCTTCGATTTTTAGTTTAGATTCATTTGAAATTTAATTTTTGATTTCTATATTTGTAAAATCGATTCCTGTTTGATTCCATTTTGTGAAATTTGCAGTCACAACATAACTTGGATTAATAATTTTAAAGTAAATATTGTGAATATGATTTTTAAGAAGACAATGATAGATAATTTTCTAATTATTAGCTTATAATCTGTGATTTGGATTCTTTTTTTTTTGGAGTGTCAACTGTTTTACAGGGAAGTTTATTCCTTATTATACCCCTGTCTATTTTGACTACTATGCCTATTTTGACCTTGGTATGCTATGCAAATTCAACTAGTCACTTCTAGTAGCTTTTGGTGAGGATAAGTCAACTCTCAATACAAGGTCTCACCGTTCTTTTCCATTAGAAATTAATAATGTATTTCTATTTTAACAAAAATTTTGATGTATTTCTTTTTCTTAATATTCATATAATATGCATTTTTGGTTTCTTTAAGAAAAAGGTTCTTCAATTTTAATTTCAAATTCAAACACACTGCATTGTATATGAATGATATTAATATAATTGGGTACATTTCTAAAACTAAGATGCTATAGTAGAAAAAAAAAAACATTGAAACACCCAACTTTCAAATTATTGATTTTTATCTCATTTTTTCTCTTAATGGATTGTTTTCGGTCTTTGTATTCTCAGATTCATTGGCCTTCCATCAAATTTTGCTAAACAAAGAAGGCACATCTGATGAAATACTATTGCTATGGAACACTATATGTTTAATATTACTTTAGGAAACCTTTCTTTGGCCCTTATGTATGACATATAATAATACTTATATATGTTGTTGCAAATCTATATTTCTATTTGTTTGGGTTGGTTTGTTTGATAGGTTGCTGTTTGATTTCTGATTTCAATATGTTCAATCACACTTTTCAAATTCTGTTTTTTTTTAATGTATTTGATTGTAGATGGATGTCATATTAGACATTGTTCACAATGAGGATTTCCACTCAATCTCTCAAGTTGCTGTTGGAAGCAATGCAATAGCAATTGATAATGAAGTTGCTACAAATGATGTGTTAGAAGAAGATGAAATTGGAGAAGAAGATGAAATTAGAGAAGAAGATGATGAAGAATCTTTTGAAGTTCCTTCAACTTTTACTACTATGGAGGAAACAAATATAACTACGGATAGCAATTGGATTGTGTCACAATTAGCGAGCAAGAATGATTTTACACAAGAGTTGGGAAAAGATTCTTTCAAGGATAAAGAAGAACTTATTAGAGCTATTAAGCTTTATAGTATTAAGACACATAAACAATTTGAGGTTGTTGAGACACGTCCAACTCTATGGACCATAAGATGCAAGTTGCATTTACAATCTGGTTGTAAATGGCAAGTTCGCGCAATCAAACGAAAACGAAGTGGATATTTTGAAATTACAAAGTATACCGGTCCACATACTTGTTTACATGATAATATTTCTCAAGACCATCCAAATCTAGATGGAAGCTTGATAGCCCAGGAAACCAAACATCTTATTAAAGAGCAACCTTCAATTAGTATTCCTGCTTTGAGAGCCGAAATAGTCGATAAATTAGGTTATATTCCTTCATACAAAAAGGTTTGGACCGGAAAACAGAAGGCAATTGAACAAGTGTTTGGCAATTGGGAAGAATCTTATTCTGCTTTACCCAAATTTCTATGTGCAGTTCAAAAGTTCAATCCAGGGACTATAGTCGAGTGGTTAGTTTTGAGCTCAACTAATGAAGAACCCATGGAATTTAGACGTGTTTTTTGGGCTTTTTCCTTTTCTATTAAGGGGTTTGTACATTGTCGACCGGTGATTAGCATTGATGGAACACATTTGTATGGCAAATACAAGGGAACGGTGATGATTGCAATGGGAGTTGATGGTAATAATCAAATTTTGCCACTAGCATTTGCAATTGTAGAAAATGAATCATATGATAGTTGGAATTGGTTTCTTTCTTATATCAAGATTCATGTGGTAAAAGAACATGAAGGTATTTGTTTAATTTCTGATCGTCATCTTGGAATCCTAAAGGCAATCAATCAACATGGATCACCATGGTTAGAGCCACATGATTTTCATAGATATTGTTTATAACACACATTATGTTTATTTTTTTTTTTTAACTTTATAACTCACATTATTGTTGTTTATTTTATAGGTATTGTTTACGTCATTTTATCAACAACTTTTATGAGAAGTTTCGTAATTCAGAATTGAAAGCTCTAGCTTATCGTGCCGGGAGTCAAAATCAAGTTCGAAAATTCAACTCATCCATGGAAGAAATTGGGAAGCTAAATCCACAAGCTAGACAATGGCTAGAGAGTCATCCACTTGATAGATGGACACTTGCACATGATGGTGGGAGGAGGTATGAGTTGCTCACAACAAATTTATCGGAGATTTTTAATAGTGTCCTTAAAGGTGCCCGTTTTTTACCAATCACGGCTTGTGTCCAACTTACTTTTTATAGATTGGTGCATTACTTTGAGGTGAGATGCCCTTTAGGAAATAGTTCACGAGCTAATGAAGATGCATATACCCCTCATGTTCTTCTCAAACAAGCAACTTTGATGTCAAAAGCAAGTGCACATTCTTTGAGATCTTTTAATCGAGAGAAAGGTATATTTGAATTGATAACTCAAAGAGGAAGAAATGTGCAAGTAGTTAATTTGGAGCAAAAAACTTGCACATGTGGTAAGTGGGAAGTGTTTAAATATCCTTGTTCTCATATCTTAAGTGCATGTGCCACACTTTCTTTGAATAGTTGGCAATATGTTGATAAATGTTATTCAATTGTAAAATATTGTGATACTTGGGCTTCTGAATTTTCTCCACTTCCTCATGAAGCGTATTGGCCGCAATCATTGTTTAAAGAATTGCTTCCAAATTTAGAGCTCTTACGGAATAAAAAAGGACGTCCCCGTTCAACAAGACTTCGAAATTGAATGGACATTAAAGAAGGATGAAAAACAAACCATTGTGGAATTTGTAAGCAAAACGGTCACAATCGAAAAAAATGTCCGTCTAAACCAAGATAAATTAAAACATTCAATATTTTTTTGTTTCATTCGTAGAACTTTATATCTTTTTTTTTTAATTTTTTGTTTGTTTTTTTTTTTGCAGATAATGGTTATCGAATCAAAGTTATTTGGAATGTTTCTTATTTTCTTTTGTCTTTTGTAACAAACGATTGTTGGGTTTGTATTTAAAATATTTTACTTATGAATTTTATTTGGTTTAAGATGATCGTTTAAATTTAAAAAATTATTAGTTGGTTTAAAATTTAAAAGTTATTTCTTGGTTTTTATGAAAAATTTGTTAAATTTAATGATGTTTGTAAGAATGATTAATAAAAAGTAAAAGTCAAGAAAAGCAAAAAAAAATATATTATATTAAATAAATAAAGAATTAGTTACAGTGAAGGTTTAGACTTTAGAGTGCATAGAAAGTGTCGTATGAAAGAAGACAAAAGAAAAGAGCATCACATGTTTTAAAAAATAATATAAAATAATAAACAACCCTATGGTAAATAAGTTTAAAAGTATGCCATTGGTAAATAAGTTTTTGAAAAACACTTAGTTGGTCAAAAACTCATTTTACGTTTGAGTCTTTTGTTTGATCGGGGATAATAGAAAAAGAAACGGCAGTATAAACGAAGGCGACGAGAGGTGTGAAGGGGAAAGGTCGATCGGACAACGAAGGAAAAGGGGATACGGGAACAACGAAATCCGATGGCAAGAAGGAAGCTCGCAGGCGCGCGGCTGCTACTCCGGACGTCTTGGCCGATCACGAAGATGGAAACGGCTCCGGTGCTTGGCCGAACCGAAGGAGGGGAAGAATCGAAATTAGCGAGGCTCTCTCTTTCTCGTCCGGCGATTGCAGACTCATCGCACCAGAGAGGCATGCTCCGGTAGTCGACTAGATCGAAGAAAAGGAACGGTCCAAGTCGCGAGCAGCAGCAGGGACGAGGTGAGAGCTTCGGAAGTCTGGGTTGTTGGGAACAGAAGAGGAAGAAGTCGAGGGCAAACGAAGTCTCGGTGGTGTTTGATCGACAATCACGATGTCTCCCCCTCGTTTTGGTAGTTCCGATCAACAATAGGTAAGAAGTTATTTTTGGAATTTTGTTTGTTTTAACATGAAGCTACGGAATGAACAAAATAGATATTTGTGTTTGTTTTTGACAGAAAATCGATAGGCTCAAATGGGTGTTTGGTTTTGGTTCTTGACAGGAAAGAAGGAAGAACGAGGGATGCTGATAATCCATGGCATAACTCTAAGGTAATTTTTTTTTTCTGGGGGGACTCAGCGAGTAGGGTCGCGACTTTGGTCGCGTGTTAAGTGGCCGACTCGGCGAGTCAGCGGATGGACTCGGCGAGTAGGCACTAAGTGGAGAAAACCCTCAATCCGGAGGATGAGCCCTATTTAAAGGACATTATACCCTCTCCCCAGCCTCTTTACCCCCTGTAGAAGTCCAGAAAGCCCTGAGGCGTGATTGTGAGGGAATAGAGTGCAATTGGAACTTGGAGAAGTGGTTGTTGAAGAAATCTTGAAGGAGAAGAGACTTGAATCAAAGGGCTTTGCAAGGATCCGAATTAATCTTCTCTTGGAGCTTCCTTTTGAGGTATTATTTCATTGTTTGAGCTGCTATTATCTAGATTCATCCTTTTTGGAGGTGTTAGAGATCATATCCTTTGGTGTATTGGAGTTTAGAGGTTAGATCTGAGGTTGCTACCTCAGATCTGGAATGGAAAAGGGTTAGAATGCATAAAAGTCCCTGCTTTTGAGTGATTGGTGGAGCTATCTTGTCCCAAGCCCAAACCCTAGAGTGAAAATGCCTAGATCTCCTTGGATTCACGTAAAGATTGCCACTTTATGTGATGGATGGCCTTAGGAAGGGTAGATCTATGGTTTGGATCATCTGCATGGCTTGGAAAGCCTTAGTATGGATTCAGACCCGGTGGTACTCGGCGAGTCACATGGGTAGACTCGGCGAGTTGAGTCAGTCAGGGGTTGACTTTGACTTTTACTTTGACCAAGGGTTGACTAGTTGTCTTCCAGGGGTATTTTGGTAATTATTGAGTTCAGTGCCTTGGTGTTGTTCAGTGGAGGAGTTCGTGTCGGAGTTGGAGCAGCGGGATCTTATCTTTTCAGCCGGTAGTTTCGAGGTGAGTTATCCTCACTATATCAACAGGGTCTAAGGCACCAAGGCCGGCCCTTTATCGGATTGAGATCCGGGTATTTGTTGTTATGTTATTGCTTTGATATGTTTGCATCCTGGTAGCTAGGATGGTATATGTTAGAGACCTGGTTAAGGTCGGTTCCCTGATATGTAGGGTGATGCTTTGATAGTGACCGGTTAGGTCGGTATCCTGGTTAGGGTGATGGTATGTTATGTGATATGTTTGATTGGCTTGTTGACTGTGAATTGTTATATGATTGTATGTTTATGTGCACATGGTTGTTTGGACTGGAGTTGGGTTGAGGCGGGTCCTGCTTTGTGCTGTAGGCCAAGATACCCAGGGCGGACCGGTTGTCCCGAAGGCCCAACGAGCGATCCGAATAGGCTGTAGGCCCCAAGAGGGCGGACCAGACGTGCCGAGGTATGGAGAGTGGACCAGGCCGACTGAAGGTCCGACGCGGGCGGACCAATCATACTGTAGACTCAGAGAGTGGACCGGGTGGATTGAAGGCCCGGTGTGGGCGGACCAATCACACTATAGACTCGACGTATATGGCTAGACTCAGAGGGTGGACCAGGTGGACTGTTGGTCGGTGCGGCAGACCAGTCACACAGTAGACCCGAAGTGCATGGCTGTTCTGTGATCGGATATGTTATGGCATGTTATGCGTTTATGGTATATGTGGTTGGTATTTTGGGGATATCTCACTAAGCTTTCGGGCTTACAGTTGCGGTTTAATGTTTTTCAGGTTCTTCAGGAGACTGTGGCAAGGCAAAGGCGTGATCGTACCGCTCCTTATGTTTTGTCATGATGTGATTCTGGGAATACTTTAAATAAATTGTGTTGAAAACCTTTTTGTAATAACTTTAATGGAATCGGGTTGTTTTTGGAAAATTTAAATTGGTTGGAATTTTTCGGTCGTTACAAGTTGGTATCAGAGCCAGGGCACGGGTCGATGTGTTCGACGGGGACGTCGAACCCTATAATAGGGGGTGAAAATGGGTTAGATCTGATCCCACATCGGCTAGGAAGGAGAACTAAGCATTCCTTATAAGGGGTGTGGATACCTTCCCTATCACAACGCGTTTTAAAGTCGTGAGGGCAGCAGATCCCATAAGAACTCTATAGTTAAGCGTGCTCGGGCGGGAGTAGTACCAGGATGGGTGACCCCCTGGGAAGTCCTCTTGCCGAGTGACCCAAAGCAGACAATATTGTGATACGTGCCAGAGGGGGATGTTACAAGTTGGTATCAGAGCCTTGGTTTGAGTGAATTGGAGGGACACTTGTGTGACTCCAGTCTCAAATCAAGGAGAGTTTTCAAAATATAATTTAAAATGGTTTTCAAAATGAGTAAAGGTGGACGCGGAGGTACGATCCCAGTCTCAAATCGAGGAGAGTTTTCAAAATATAATTTAAAATGGTTTTCAAAATGAGTAAAGGTGGACGCGGAGGTACGATCAGCCGGAGCCAGTAAGTAACCCCAAAATACCATACATGATATTTGTTTTTGAGCTTTGATAGAACAACATGCTAGTGCTAGGCTAGGGATCTTCAGGATTTCATGATAATGTTGCCTGATTTATGATTCCTGTTAGCCTAGGGTTTCCTTGTGTGAGATTTCCAGTGTTCCTCTAGTAGTGAGGGTTGAGCGTTTGTTATGCATGTTTTCACTAGGGTGTTGTGGTAGTACTTCATACAAATATGGGTAGGTGTGGAAGGTAGTATGGGCCCGTACTACTGAAAGCACAGGACCCATACGCGTATCAGGGAAACCATGACCTCTAGGGTTGGGTTGAGAGTTGGTTCCCGGGTTAGCAGGAAGTGTCTGAGATTTTGTGGTGTTTTTCAGTATGGAGATTCCGAGGCATACTGGGAGTGGATCCGGGTCAGGATCGGGAGCAGGAGAGGGAGTTCCGGGCGGGTCAGTACCGCCCGAGGTTATCGGTCAGATGAGCACATGCGAGTTGGATGTGAGGATTCGAGAGATCCTGCGTGATGAGATTGTTGCGTTGTTCCGGGCTGAGTTGCCGGAACTGTTTGGGTAGATCAAGACCGCCATGGTTGAGTATTTTGATGAACGCTATGCAGCTCTCAAAGAGACGGCTGCCGCGGCGGCTACAGCGGCTATAGCAGCGGCAGGGGGAGGAGCCGGTCGGGGTTTTCAGTATCGGGATTTCGATAACACGAAGCCTCCCACCTTTGATGGAGTTCAGGACCCGATTGTTGCTATGAGATGGTTATCGGACGTGGAGGGGTGTTTCTTCACGTGTTCATGCCCTGCTGATCAGAGGGTGAGGTGTGCTCTAAACCTGTTGAGACTCGGGGCAAAGGATTGGTGGAGATTGACCACGGGGTCATATTCGGATGCGCATAGGGCTGCGGTTTCATGGGATCAGTTCAGAGAGATGTTCAGCACTCGTTATGTTCCGCGAGTTGAGAGGGAGAGATTGGCTCAGGAGTTCCTGGAGCTGAAGCAGGATTCGGAGTCGGTGACTGAGATCACTAGGATGTTCACTGAGAGGGCGATGTTCTGCCCTGAGTTCGCTTCGAAGCAGGCTCAGATGTCTCGATATCTGAGCATGCTCAAGAGGGATATCAGACAGTTTGTGTCTACGCAGAGGTGCGAGACTTTGTTGGAGTTGCAGGAGGCCGCCAGGCGGCGCGAGTTAGAGATTGAGTTGCAGTTGCGTGAGCTGAGGCAGGCTCCGGTGCAGTCGCAGCCGGCGCCGAAACGGTCCAAGACCGTTCATTCTAGGATGGGAGATCTGAGTAGCCACACTTGTGGGAAGTGTGGGAGGGGTCACACCGGAGTTTGTAGGTCCGGTGGTGCATGTCGCAAGTGCGGAAAGGAGGGGCACTATGCGAGGGATTGTCGGCAGTCAGCGCTGGTTCGGGATTTGAGGGTTTGTTATCATTGTCATCAGGTTGGACATCTGAGGGTCAACTGTCCACAACTCACTGTAGGACCGGTGCAGGCTCCAACACCGTCCACTTTGAGGATCACGGGTGGAGGTCAGGGTGGAGCGGAGCCCCCAAGGGCTCAGGGTCGTGATTTTCAGCTTACAGCAGAGGAGGTCAGAGCAGTGCCGGATGCAGCTGCGGGTATGTTTCTTTCTTGATGTCTTGTTATCTTGTGTGTATTGTGGATTATTGTTTATCTGCTGGTTTGATTGTGTGGTTTTCGGTGTGGTATGCGTTGTTCTTTGAGAGTTATGGTATGGTTATGGGTTATTGTTTGGGAATTTCGTTGGTTATCATTCAGGTGGGGTTTTTAGTGGAAATCTGGCGTATGGTTTGATGGTTGGGTAGCCTCTGCAGTCTGAGGAGGGGTTAGCTGAAGATTGAGTTTCTTTCTAGCGGGTTAATCAATGCTGATATGCGATTTTGTGAAGGTTGTTAGTGCTAGTGGGAATCAGTCCGCGTGTAAGTGTTGGTTTTGTGCAGGGTTGTTTTGGGAGGTCGGTGATAGCGAGCGGTGGTTGATAATCAGTACTATAAGTGGGGGAGAATTGGAAAATTCTCCGGAAGATCGATGAGCATGTGAGGTTGCTTATCTATTTGGGATTCTGCAGTGATCTGTCAGCCCAGAGTGTAGGCTGGTATGAGTAAGTGTCGGGCATGCGGGGCGGGATACAGACCTAGGGCATTTGATTGTGGAGGGCCTGGGATCAGGCCAGTATCGATTATGTGTGATGGAGATAGAGTTCGGAACCCCTAGAGGGCTAGAACAATATGCATGGGAGGATTTCCCAGAGAGATAACTTGGAATGAGGAATGCTAGTTGAGCGGTCCGGATAGACTGAAGGCCGGTCTGCGTACCAGTCAGGCCGACGGCTCGGAGAACGGTCCAGCCAGACTGAAGGCACTGGAGGGCGGTCCAGATTGGATGAAGGTTCTGAGAGTGGTCCAGACTGGCTGAAGGCCTGGTGAGGCGGTCCAGTCATGCCGAAGACTCTGCAGGTATTGTTAGATCGGTTCGAGGATATGGATTGTGTATGTGCGGTGTGATAGCATTGGAAGGTCTCGCCCCGGGTATTGATCTTGATTAGTGGAGATAGTGCATGGACTCGAGAGTCCTTGCGAGCAGATTCAGAGCATGTGTGTTGCATGGATAGCGGTTATGCTATAAAGGAGCGGTGTAACGTGGGGCGAGCACCGTGGCACTTGTCGTAGTGACAAGGTGGCCAAGTGGATTTCCTTGGTAAGGGAAAGAGAGTGGAATGTAACTCCGAGAGGGAGTGTAAATTCACGAAAGTGAAAGCAGCAACACAGGATTATGATTGGAGTGGTCCAATTGCGGTCATCGATCAGCGTGTTTGCGGCAGTGGTATGGAATCACATCCAGATTGGATGTCTGCTGAGGTCACGGAATGAATTCCGAGGGTGTTGAGCCAAGAGGCTCGGAAGGGATGCAGGGATGGAGTCTTGGATTCCCAGTTTGATTTTGATCAAGGAATGAAGTATGTATTCGTGATTCATCCTGGGGGATGTTTGGAGATGTCGTCAGTGTGACGGATTTTCCCAACCCGAGAGTGCTAGGGACAGTTCAGCATGTGCATGTGATTGCAAGAGGGGAACTCATGGGAGTTGCTCTGAATAATGTGTCTTTCTGTCAGCATGAAATGGATAAAGTTGAACTCGGATCGGGAATCCGGTGGTTCATGGTTATTTCTAGCTCATATGGGTCGAGTGATTGTTGTGATTTGGAGCAGTGATGCATCATGGGTAGTACTCAGTTGTTAAGTGGGGTTATCAGAGGGTGAAGTCGGTGGCCGGCTTGAGACGGTGGTCAGGACACCGTAAGAAAGGAGAAATTGAGTTCTAGTTTCGATGGTTGTGCCTTGAGGAACCTGGTCTGGTTAATGGCAGGTGGCGCGTTACGGGAGTATTTCTAGAGTTGAGTTGTCGCAGGCTTCGAGGACGAAGCCTAATTTAAGTGGGGGAGAATTGTAACATCCCGGAATATCAAGAGTAAAGTTGAAGGGCTAAAAGAATAAATTGGGAAGGGGAACTCGGCGAGTCCATGGGGGGACTCGGCGAGTAGGGTCGCGACTTTGGTCGCGTGTTAAGTGGCCGACTCGGCGAGTCAGCGGATGGACTCGGCGAGTAGGCGCTGAGTGGAGAAAACCCTAAATCCAGAGGATGAGCCCTATTTAAAGGACATTATACCCTCTCCCCAGCCTCTTTACCCCCTGTAGAAGTCCAGAAAGCCCTGAGGCGTGATTGTGAGGGATTAGAGTGCAATTGGAGCTTGGAGAAGTGGTTGTTGAAGAAATCTTGAAGGAGAAGACACTTGAATCAAAGGGCTTTGCAAGGATCCGGATTAATCTTCTCTTGGAGCTTCCTTTTGAGGTATTATTTCATTGTTTGAGCTACTATCATCTGGATTCATCATTTTTGGAGGTGTTAGAGATCATATCCTTTGGTGTATTGGAGTTTAGAGGTTAGATCTGAGGTTGCTACCTCAGATCTGGAATGGAAAAGGGTTAGAATGCATAAAAATCCCTGCTTTTGAGTGATTGGTGGAGCTATCTTGTCCCAAGCCCAAACCCTAGAGTGAAAATGCCTAGATCTCCTTGGATTCACGTAAAGTTTGCCACTTTACGTGATGAATGGCCTTAGGAAGGGTAGATCTATGGTTTGGATCATCTACATGGCTTGGAAAGCCTCGGTATGGATTTAGACCCGGTGGTACTTGGCGAGTCGCATGGGTAGACTCGGCGAGTTGAGTCAGTCAGGGGTTGACTTTGACTTTGACTTTGACCAAGGGTTGACTAGTTGTCTTCCAGGGGTATTTTGGTAATTATTGAGTTCAGTGCCTTGGTGTTGTTCAGTGGAGGAGTTCGTGTCGGAGTTGGAGCAGCAGGATCTTATCTTTTCAGCCGGTAGTTTCGAGGTGAGTTATCCTCACTATATCAACAGGGTCTGAGGCACCAAGGCCAGCCCTTTATCGGATTGAGATCCGGGTATTTGTTGTTATGTTATTGCTTTGATATGTTTGCATCCTGGTAGCTAGGATGGTATATGTTAGAGACCTGGTTAAGGTCGGTTCCCTGATATGTAGGGTGATGCTTTGCTAGTGACCGGTTAGGTCGGTATCCTGGTTAGGATGATGGTATGTTATGTGATCTGTTTGATCGGCTTGTTGACTGTGAATTGTTATATGATTGTATGTTTATGTGCACATGGTTGTTTGGACTGGAGTTGGGTTGAGGCGGGTCCTGCTTTATGCTGTAGGCCAAGATACCCAGGGCGGACCGGTTGTCCCGAAGGCCCAGCGAGCGGTCCGAATAGGCTGTAGGCCCCAAGAGGGCGGACCAGACGTGCCGAGGTATGGAGAGTGGACCAGGCCGACTGAAGGCCCGGCGCGGGCGGACCAGTCATACTGTAGACTCAGAGAGTGGTCTGGGTGGATTGAAGGCCCGGTGCGGGCGGACCAATCACACTATAGACTCGACGTATATGGCTAGACTCGGAGGGTGGACTAGGTGGACTGTTGGCCGGTGCGGCGGACCAGTCACACAGTAGATCCGAAGTGCATGGCTGTTCTGTGATCGGATATGTTATGGCATGTTATGCGTGTATGGTATATGTGGTTGGTATTTTGGGGATATCTCACTAAGCTTTCGGGCTTACAGTTGTGGTTTAATGTTTTTCAGGTTCTTCAGGAGACTGTGGCAAGGAAAAGGCGTGATCGTACCACTCCTCGTGTTTTGTCGTGATGTGATTCTGGGAATACTTTAAATAAATTGTGTTGAAAACCTTTTTGTAATAACTTTAATGGAATCGGGTTGTTTTTGGAAAATTTAAATTAGTTGGAATTTTTCGGTCGTTACAGGATCTTACATCAATCTTTTAGTGGTAAATGAATCCTTGTAGTTGGTCAAACAGGCCATCGATCCTCGGGAGTGGATATTGATTTTTGATGGCGAGTTTGTTCCACTCTCGATAGTGAATGCATATCTTGAACAATCCATCATTATTTTTGACAAACAATATCGGAGCACCTCATGGAGGGAAGCTTGACCGAGTAAAGACTTTGTGAAGAAATTCTTGAAGTTGAATGGATAGTTCTTGTATTTCCAATGGAGCCAGATGATAAGGAGATCTTGCCACTAGTGCTGCACCTGGGATTAGGTCGATTCAGTACTCGACTTGTCTGACTGGAGGTACCCTAGGCATGTCTTCTGTAAATATGTCCGGGTAATCGCACACCTGCAGTATGTCCTTGATTTCCTTATCCTTGTCTTGCATATCCACCATGTGGGTCAAGAAAGTGAAGCATCTTTTCTGCAAAAACTCTCGCCTTCATGAAAGTAATGATTCTTAGGTTCTACCCATAATTATGTCTATAAATCACATGAGTTTTTTTGTTGGGTAAAGTAGTCGGACGACCTTTTTGTGTAACATAACATCTCTGCTTGATGAAGTGATAACCAATTCATTCTGATGATTACATCGAAAGTTCCAAAGATCATAGAGAGTAGGTTGACGTGAAAGACGTGGTTATTCAGGGTGAGAAGGCAATTAATGAGTATCTCTATTGTGCTTTCTAATTGGTTGCTTTCTACATCTATCATGTAAGCTTTATTAAGTTTGCATGATTTAGGGTTAATCATGCTTCTAAACTTATGGAAAAATAAAGCTTCTATCGGCACCTATATCAAATAATGTTGAAGCATAAATATTGTTGATAGGAAACGTACTAGTAACCACAGTTGGTTCCTAACGAGCATCTCCAACACCTATCATGAATTCTCTTCCTTTGCCACCCTGATTCTTCAGTTTCGGGTAGTCCTTCTTGAATGCTCTGGTTGATTGCACTCGAAGCAACTTCGGATTCTTTCTGCAGCAGTGGTTCAGATTGTGTCATTCGGGGCCTTTCAGCAAAACTTAGAGGTGTGACCTCTTAAGTTATAGATGTTTCAGACCATGAAATTTTCGACACGATGAATATTGCACTTGGTACAGTGGGGTAAAGTGCTAGAGTAGGGCTTTGACTGAGTGGGCGTATTTATGATTACAGTATACATAGCCATAGGTTTCAGATTGGGTTTACGATGCTTGAAGTTCCCTTCTGTCTTGCCATGGAACATCCTTTTTGTATTCCTAACCTAGTTCTTTTTCAGTTTGTGGGGTTATGGAACGCTGACGAATACATTGCTCAGTCAATTGAGTGCATAATGGATGTTTTATATAGTTTTAAATGAGTTAAAATGTATATGTATTTTATATCTACAAATATGTTGGGTAGAACATGGGTAGATGAGATAGTTGGTGTGTGATAAAAGATGAGTTGGATAATGAGATCAAGAGGTTAGTTTTAGATCCGAGAGTATGGATTAGGTAAAGATATAAACTTGTTATTAGTCTGGGAGTATGGATTAAGACTAAGTTAATTGTCCCTAGTCCGGGAGTATGGATTGGGCACAGTTATTGATCCGGGAGTATGGATCAGATCAGGAGATTAGTTTTAGATCCGGGAGTATGGATCAGGTGAAGAGATTAGTTTTAGATTCGGGAGTATGGATCAGATGAAGAGATTAGTTTTAGATCCGGGAGTATGGATCAGGTGAAGAGATTAGTTTTAGATCCGGGAGTATGGATCAAGTGAAGAGATTAGTTTTAGATCCGTGAGTAGGGATCAGGTAAAGAGGAAGGTTTTAGATACGAGATTTTAGATCGTGTCGTTGTGAGGATCGATGGGGTGGGATAAGGCTGCAACTATATTAGGCAAGTATTTGACCCGATTGTGCATGGTCCTTTTGGGTTGCCTTCACCATAGAAACTTGATGGGATGATTTATTATGAGAGAATAAATATTATTGGTATATTATGAGAATAATATAATGAATAATAATATTGTTATTTGATTAATATAAGTAATAAATTAATTAGTATTAATTTGGTGACTTAAAGAGATTAATTAAATAAGAGGGTATAAACTGTCAATTGTTTGATAGTTACACTTTAGACTGTAAATTCATAAGGGATAAGGGATGGACGGATTCTAGGGCTTAGGATAGCTCAAAATCGTCCAAGGCTTATCTAAGGTAAGGATTTGGATTGCTTTAAGGAAAGATTATCCAGCTAGGGTTTAAAGGTGAAACCCTAGGAGTCTACAAGTATAAATAGACCCATAGAGCAAGGGAAATCGGTATCTCTTCAAAGGAAAAGAACCCATGGCCGATTTCTTCCTAACCTCTCAAATCATCCTCTTTGCTAGTTGGTGTTTGTAAGCCATTAGAGGAGTGACAATTGTGACTCTAGAGCTCCAAGACAACAAGATCAAACAAGAGATTCAAAGGTAAACTTCTAGATCTGATTTTGTATTGTTCTTATACCCAATTAGTTATTAGAAGTCTTGGATTGAAAGCATGTTTAATTAGAAAGCCTAGATCCAAGCATTAGGGTTTTGCATGCGCACATAGGAAAGTTCTTATGGCTAAAACCCATCAGTGGTATCAGAGCCTAGATTGGTTTCTATTAAATTGTTGCTTGTTTGTTTGAATATTATTTGCAAAATTCGATTTTTGTGTTTCTGAGTCATGGACTCGGCGAGTTGGCCTGACTCGGCGAGTCCGAGCGTCAGGAAGGGCCAGATTCGGGATTTTTTGGTATTTATCTTATGGAAACTTGCCTTTATCATATTAGATCAACCCTAATCCGATTTTTTGATATATATGACTATAATATTGATCTAATTAAAGATATTTATCAATTAATAAATATTTAATTTCCTTATATGATAATTAATTAATTATTTTGATTAAATTGGTAATTATCTTGCAAGAAATCTTAAATAAATCAAACATGGATAATTATGGAATTAATTGTTAATTAAAATTATTTGTTATTTGATCCTCCATGTTTTAAATATTTAAAACTTGTCCTCAAGTTTTGAAATTTATGTTTTGTGATTAAAAGTTTTAATTTAGACAATTTAAATTTCAAACCCTAGATTTTTTTAAAGATTAAAATACAACCATATACTAATATAATATTACAAGATTAATATATATATATATATATATATATATATATATATATATATATATATATATATATATATATATATGTATAACGAAAATGCTAGTCTTACCGTTAGTAGGCCTCATTCACAAAGCCGATCTATAAGGTGGATATAAGGTTGCGGCCTATAAAATGGCGCTTAATGGGTGTAAACTCACACCCACCGTTTGCTTGATCGGTGGAGGGTCGTTAGCCGAACGGGTAGGATAGGGCAGCCTCATCCTCTCATTAAAAGTATAATATGAAATACAAAGTAACTACATGTTTTTTTAAAATTTCCCAATCTTAGTTACTTTAGGAAAAGTGAATTGATGCAATCCCATGAAATTACACTTTGCACCCTTGCTAAGAAGTTAGTGGAGCGTGTGTGGTTTACCGGCACACTAATTGGTTCTAAGCAAAGGTGGAAAAGGGTGATTCATTGTTTATCATAGTTCGATGGAGCGTGTGTGGTTTCCCGGCACATCGAATAGGTGATCGTTACAATGAAGGCACCATGTGAATTTGCATGGTAATTCACACCCGCTTTGTGATCCTCGGTATCCCAGTCACAAACAAGAGGGGCATATCGAGATTTAAACATGCCATTGAATAGTTTCAATGAATCTCATCCGAACGTAGGAATTCTCAATACATTTAGGACTTAAAGTTATGTTTTATGGTGGAGAATTAGTGAATCGTCATTCACTTACCTTCATATTATTTGCAAGTTGGATTACGGCATCCCTTTTCTAATATGTAAATATTGTTGTTGGATCCTAGCCCTAATTTTTCTTATTGGGTGATAATTAGGGATTCATATTCTAATCTATCTTTGTACTTTCTCTTTGTAGATGTCGAACGCAAACAACGTTGCTGCTAGTTCTTTCACATTGATGAGCCTTTGTCAAAAGGTCACTTTCGATGGGACGAACTTTAGCGAATGGATAAGATACATTCACACCATTGCTCGCTATGAGGATAAGGAGTATGTCCTCGATGAGAAGCTCGAGAAAATTAACCCTGAAATCGCTACTCCGGCTGAAATGACCGCTTTTGAAACTCATGAGCGTGATGCAACGAAGGTACATTGCATCATGATAGCCACCATGAACTCCGAATTCCAAAAGTCCTATGAGGACATGTACCCGTACGAGATTCATCAAGACTTATTGGAGAGATACCACCAAAACACGAGACAAGAGCGTTATGAGATTTTCACTAACATGATTTCCCCTAAGATGCGTCATGGAGAGTCTCTTACCGTGCACCTGCAAAAGATGCAAAGGTATGTCGACCGCCTTCGCAAGTTGAATGTTGACTTTGGGGAAGACTTGGCGATCGACATGGTGCTTCACTCCCTCCAAGCTACAATCAATTTAGGATGAGCTACCACATGAACAAAGAGGAGGTCACCCTAAGCAAACTCCAAGGTCTCTTGAGGGTTGCTGAGAGCAACTTCAAGGACAAGTCTGTTGCACCAACTCCCAATCCACCCGCTGCTCCTGTCTTGGCTATTGGACAAGTAAAGGGAAAGAAGAGGAAGGCTTCGTCTAAGAACTATCGTAAGGTTAAAGCCCGAGATGGTGCCTCTTCTAGTGGGACCAAATTTGATCCTGCTAAACCCTGCCCTAACCCAAAGGAGGCAGAGTGCCACCACTGCCACAAGATAGGACATTGGAAGAGAAGCTGCCCAGAGTACTTGCAAGCCATCAAGGAAGGAAAGATCAAGCCATCTTTCGCAGGTATATACACAATTAAATCTAACGATTCGTCTCATGCTATTTCTTGGGTTCTTGATACCGGTTGTGGTTACCACATTTGTTCTAATGTGCAGGGACTAAGAAGAAATAGGGATGTGGAGGCTGGAAGAATAAATCTAATCATGGGGAACAGAAGATCGTCGCCTGTGACCAAGATTGGAGTGTATTCTTTAGTGCTTAGGAATGGTTTAAGTTTAGATTTGAACAATTGTTGCTATTCGCCAGAAATGGCTAGAAACATCATTTCATTTCATGGTTTGTTTAGACAAGGTTTTAGATTTTCTTTTAATAATGAGAATGGTTCTATTTTAGCTTATCTAAATGGTGTCTTTTATTTTGAAGCTATACCATGTAATGGAATATATGAAACTGTTATGATTGTTGATAACTTAGGAAATGATGTTTTGAACATAGATTCTTCCAATAGTATGGATAAAGCATCCTTGTGGCATTCTCGTCTTGGACATGTCAACAAGAAACGCATAGCCCAACTCCAAAAGGATGGAGTGTTGGAGTCATTCGACCTTAGGGAAGATGACACATGCGAATCTTGTTTGCTTGGAAAGATGACTAAGTCACCCTTCGCTGGCTCTTGCGAAAAGGGTGAGGGTCTATTGGACCTAATACATACCGATGTATGTAGACCGTTTAGATTAACCACGAAGGATGGGAACCGCTTCTACGTGACTTTTACCGATGACTATATTAGATATGGGTATATCTATTTAATCAAGAAAAAGTCAGAAACTTTTGAAAAGTTCAAAGAGTTCAAGAATGAAGTGGAGAATCAATTAGGCCGGAAAATACCTAAGTCTTGAATTCCACGATTATCTCAAGGAGTGTGGAATAGTTTCACAATTGACGCCACCTAGGACACCACAATTGAATGGTGTGGCAGAAAGGCGTAATCGAACCTTATTGGATATGGTTCGCTCTATGATGAGTCGTGCTTCACTACCTATCTCTTTTTGGGGATATGCCTTAGAGACTGCCGCCCATATCCTTAACCGATTCCCTACTAAGAAGGTTGCCAAAACACCTCACGAGATGTGGACAGGGAAAGCTCCCTCATTGGCACATATCAAGGTTTGGGGTTGCGAGGCTTTCGTAAGACGAGATACTCACGACAAGCTCGAACCTCGTAGTGAGCGATGTATTTTCATCGGCTACCCGCAGAAATCCTTTGGATATCTCTTCTAAAGACCGAAGGACAATGTTGTCTTTGTTGTGAGGAGAGGAGTTTTCCGAGAACGAGAACTCATAGGCCAAGGAGACAGTAGGAGGCAAATCGAGCTTGAAGAGATTCAAGAATCGATAGATGAAGGAACCTTTACCGCTGGCACTCAACCCGAGGAGGAAACTCCGGTTGAACCGATTGACGACTCCTTACCTCTTAGACGTTCCGAAAGAGTTAGAGTTCAACCCCAATTTTATGGTTTTCATATTACTACCGAAGGGGACACGTATATTAGTGATGGTACACTAATAAACCTTGATGAACCTAATAGCTATAAGGAAGCCATGGCAGGCCCGGAGTCTGCGAAATGGAAAGAGGCAATGGATAGCGAGATCCAATCCATGTATGATAACCAAGTTTGGAATTTGGTTGATAATGTACCCGGACATAAGACCGTTGGGTGCAAATGAATCTTCAAGAAGAAGACCGACATGGATGGAAACGTACACACATATAAAGTGCGATTGGTCGCGAAGGGCTTTACTCAAACTCCCGGAGTTGACTATGACGATACCTTCTCACCAGTTGCAAAGATGAAATCTATTAGAGTGATGCTAGCGATTGCCGCATTTCATGATTATGAGATTTGGCAAATGGATGTCAAGACCGTTTTCCTTAACGGAAAGTTGGCTGAGGATGTTTACATGGCTCAGCCAGAGGGGTTTGTGGATCCGAAGCATCTGAATGGAGTGTGTAAGCTTGAGAAGTCCATTTATGGACTTAAGCAAGCGTCTCGCAGATGGAATCTTTGCTTCGATGAGAAAGTCAAAGAGTTTGGATTTGTACGAAGCGAAGATGAATCATGTGTATATGTCAAAGCCAGTGGGAGTATAGTAAGCTTCCTCGTTTTGTATGTCGATGACATATTACTCATAGGAAACGACATCCCGACTCTGCAGGAGGTTAAGTCCTGGCTCGGGAAGTGCTTCGCTATGAAGGACCTCGGAGAGGCTTCTTACATTTTGGGAATAAGGATAGTAAGAGAAAGAAGTAAGAGACTAATAGGAATTAGTCAGAACACTTACTTAGAGAAGGTACTGAAACATTTTAGTATGGAAAACTCGAAGAAGGGAGAATTACCGATACAAAGTAATGCCAAGTTGAGTAAGACTCAATGTCCGAGTACCGAAGCTGAAATAGCATAAATGAGCCGACTACCATACGCTTCCGCAGTTGGCTCAATCATGTACGCTATGACTTGTACTCGCCCTGATGTAGCCTTTGCTTTGAGCATGGTTAGTAGATATCAAGGGATCCCTGGCAGAGCCCATTGGATTGCGGTGAAGAATATCCTTAAGTACCTTCGGAGGACGAAGGAATGGTTCTTAGTCCTCGGAGGGAGTGATGACTTTAAGGTGCGAGGGTATAGTGACGCCAGCTTTCAGACCGACAGGGACAAATACCGTTCACAGTCGGGCTGGGTCTTTACCCTGAATGGAGGAGCAGTAACTTGGAAAAGTTCCAAGCAGGAAACCGTAGCTGATTCAACGTGCGAATCAGAGTACATTGCAGCGAGCGAAGCGTCGAAGGAGGCAATATGGTTGAAGAACTTCATCGGTGATCTTGGAGTTGTACCTGCCATAAAGGAGCCCATGGAGATTTTCTGTGATAATGAAGGAGCGGTTGCCTTGACCAAGGAACCAAGGGATCATGGTAGATCTAGACATATTGACAGAAAATATCACTTTATTAGACATCGTGTAGAAGAAGGACAACTCGTAGTGAAGAGGATATCATCAGAAGATAACCCAGTAGATCCGCTTACGAAGGGACTGAGTAGGGTTAAGCACTTGCAGCATGCTAGGAGTATTGGGCTGAAGGATGATATTAGCATAGATTAGATAGTATTAGAAACATGTAATAGATAAATGTAATTAACATTTGATGATTAAATAAAGGAGTTTTATTTATGAGTAATGTTACTGTCTTATGTTAATTGTTTAACTATTGTTTCATTTTTCATGTTTTGACTTCCAGAATAATTGAATTTATTAAGAATAACCGAATTATTCAAATTGTACACAATCATTCATATGTTGGAAGTAGTTATGAATGAAGATTGTCGTGAATTGGTGCGTAGATTGTCAAAATGGTATTAGACATAGCAAAAGATTGTTGCGACGTTCATGAGTGCTTATGAACTGGTTTTGAGCATTGGAACAAACCCGTGCTTGTTGGAATCACCTTATGGAATAAGATATAAAAGGGTGATCGCAAGACGATAATATCATATAGTCTTAAAACCTAGATATATGGTTTGTTATTTGTTAATTGATTGTACATTGATAATGTGAAAACGCATCAGTAACTCGGTGTTATAAAACGCATTGTTGTGTATAGTTGATTAATGAATAAGTAAATGCATATAAGTCGAAGTTTATCTGTAACTTTTATCCTAAGAAGGTAAAAGCGACATCACGGCCGCTCGATGATTTGATTTGACTTATGTGTCGGGCCCGGTCAGAATTGAATTGATGTGTTCGATTAAGTTCTATGTCGAATAAATCAGAGATCGAGAAACCTAAATGCTTGACTAATCATTCCATAGAATTTTCAGCATGATATCTAACAGAGGACTGTACGATCCCTTATCTAAAGGACAAGATTGATTAGATCAGAGTTTGACAGCGTCTTTGAAAGCTACGATTGCAAATCGAATTGTACTTGTGCATATAGTTACTAGACTTATCCAAGTGGGAGACTGTTGGAATAGTGTCTAAGGCTACAACTATATTAGGCAAGTATTTGACCCGATTGTGCATGGTCCTTTTGGGTTGCCTTCACCATAGCAACTTGATGGGATGATTTATTATGAGAGAATAAATATTATTGGTATATTATGAGAATAATATAATGAATAATAATATTTTTATTTGATTAATATAATTCATAAATTAATTAGTATTAATTTGGTGACTTAAAGAGATTAATTAAATAAGAGGGTATAAACTGTCAATTGTTTTATAGTTACACTTTAGACTGTAAATTCTTAAGGGATAAGGGATGGACAGATTCTAGGGCTTAGGATAGCTGAAAATCGTCCAAGACTTATCTAAGGTAAGGATTTGGATTGCTTTAAGGAAAGATTATCCAGCTAGGGTTTAAAGGTGAAACCCTAGGAGTCTACAAGTATAAATAGACCCATAGAGCAAGGGAAATCGGTATCTCTTCAAAGGAAAAGAACCCCTGGCCGATTTCTTCCTAACCTCTCAAATCATCCTCTTTGCTAGTTGGTGTTTGTAAGCCATTAGAGGAGTGACAATTGTGACTCTAGAGCTCCAAGACAACAAGATCAAACAAGAGATTCAAAGGTAAACTTCTAGATCTAATTTTGTATTGTTCTTATACCCAATTAGTTATTAGAAGTCTTGGATTCAAAGCATGTTTAATTAGAAAGCCTAGATCCAAGCATTAGGGTTTTGCATGCGCACATAGGAAAGTTCTTATGGCTAAAACCCATCAATAACATTATGGGATGAAAACCCTATATGCTCACCAGGCTCCCAAGCCTGACCCACTCAGTTTTCTTTGTATTACAGGTTATGGCACGAGAGCATAAGTTGGTTGACATAACGAGAGATTTTGGATTATAGGCCAATAGTTATGAATAATTGTTGTAAGATCTATTTTGTTCTGTTTATGCTTTTTGTCTGTATTGAACATGACATCCCGAGATTTTGTTATATAATGAAAATACATTTCTTTAAAGAAATGCTTTGATAAATTCTTATCATATTTTGTTTTGGGAACAAATTCCGCAACTCTTTTCTGTAAAAGATTACTCTAATTTTAAAAGAAAAGCATAAACAAATTGGTCTTTTCTGGCCGTGAAATTGGGGATGTCACAGTTGGTATCAGAGCATTAGTTTAAGCGAACTAGGAATTTGTAGGATTTCTAGAATTAAACTTAGAATGCTAAGTGATGATCGTGAGATGAGTGTCAACCATATTTTAGACACGAGCACTATTATATTTTAGGAAAGATGCCTAAAATGCTTTTATGTGCTAAATGCTATATGTTGCCATATATGAAACTGTTTGTTCGGATCTATGGTCTGTTGCCGACCGGATCTGGAAACCTTATGTGTTTAGGATTCTAAGCGTACGAGTACGGTATTGGAACTAGCATGTAAGCATTTCTGATTGATATGGATGATTTAACTATCTATCGTGATCGAGGATCTAAATTCAACTTATTCAGTATGTAGATCAAAAATGGTAAGAACCAGAAGTGGAGTTGGAAAAGTGAACGAAGACAGGAATCAACCACCTGTGGTTGAGTGAGTACCTGTTGTAGCATCAGCACCTGAGCCAATAACAATGGCTGGAGTACAATTGATGATTCAGACGATGTTGAATCCTCAAATGGATGAAACTAGACGTCTGCTTCGGCAGAATCGTGAAGAACTTTCAATGTCGATTGAACAACCCGAGTTGAATGAAGGGCATTCGGAAGGAGGTAACTTCAGTGGGACCGTTGGTCAAGCCAATCCACCGTTACTTAGACAAAACAAACAAGAGGGAGGAATTTATGGACTTGGATGCAAGTACAAAAACTTTTTGACTTGCAAACCATCGACCTTCACTGGAAAAGAGTATCTGATCGGAGTGATGGTTTGGATCTCAGAAATGGAGCTAGCCTTCATGACGTGTGGTTGTAGAGGCAAGTTGCAGACCATATTTGTAGTACATTAGTTCAGAGGTGGCGCTGTTCGTTGGTGGAAGACCCTAAGCCCTATTGAGCCACTGTAACTGACTTGGGCAGAGTTCTTGGTGCAATTCAAGCGCAAGTTCTACTCGGCCCAAAATCTGCTAGAGTTAGAGAACAAGTTTCTTACATTAACAAAAGGCAGCATGTCAGTTGATGAATACACTAATGCCTTCACAGACAAGATGGAGTTTGCCTTGCGCATCGTCCCAGACGAGCTGACTAAAGTTGACCGGTATGCAAAGGGACTCCCATGGGAGTATGCAGTGCCAGTGCGCCGGGAACTTAATCTAGAGGCAGCTATCTGGGCTGCCAAGTCTGTTGAAGATATGATTAAGGGAAGAACCGCTAGCAAGGTTGAAGTTGGCAAGAAAAGAAAGTTTAAATGATCCTCAAGGTCCGATGAGAAGAGAAATTTTTCAAAGTCTGATTCGAAGAAGAAGCACAATGGTGTGATAAGTGCAAGAGGAAGCACATTAGGAGATGCTTTAAATAAATGACTTGCTTCAAATGCGGTAAGACTGGTCATTATGCCAGCGAATGCACATACAAAAGAGAAGCCTGCTTTAAGTGTGGTGAATAAGGACACTTCAAGCAAAATTGCCCAAGAAGGGAGGAGATTACAAAGCCAAATGTGCTGCCAAAGCCAAAGGCAAGAGCATTTCAAATGATCCTTGATGAAGTAGATGACAACGCGAGGAATCAAGGATGAGAATTTTATATCCAAAGATCAAGTTATGAAGTAGCAGTGTGAATAGTAACCTATGGTGTAGCATATTAGAGGCATATTATAGGGTGAACTTGAACTTTTGTGTAATAGTTTCAAGGAAATAATATAAACCCTAGTTTTGTTATCTGGTGTGTTGAATGATTGTATGATTTTCTTGTATGGTGACTTGGTCGACTGCGGGACAATACTTAGGACGAGTATGAGTAGGTTTGAAAGGTAGTAGATGCAAATACTACCGGAAGCACAAGACTTGCACTTGGATCGGGGAAAGTCACAAGGTTACCAAGAAGCTAGTAATTGATTCCGTTTTGTTCAACTATGTCATTACCCTTGTTTCGGTAATGAATAGTAAGATGGTTGTTATTCAACCCTAGAGGTCATATCAAATTAAGTACGACTACGATGGGTATGTTACATGGTTCAGAGAACCAAGTTCGAGGTAGCATCTGACTTAAGTCAGAAGATTGAAATCAATGCGATCAATTGTATCGTGCTCGTTGTTAAAAGAAGTTGTATCTAGGAACGCTACATGATAAAAATGTGATTACATCACATTAGAATATGAAGGAAGGTATATTCCATTTTGGAATTTAACCCTAAAAGACATGATTCTAAGCGTTGCATCATGCGATGAGAGGTCATTTGCGCACGACCCATCGGTCTGTTACAATAGATAAAGGAAAGTATTTATCCTAAGAAGAAGAAGGAGTCCACAATAAGGACTTATTTTGTAACTTGAAGGTTATGATTGAAATTCCAACATAGTACGAAAGGCAGATGCAAGATTGAGCATCGTCTGCAGTCAAGAATCCCTAGAGTTAGATACTCTTTCGAGGAAACGAGATGCTTGTTTCAATCTATAAATGGATTTCTCAAGCTTACACACTCTATTGGGAAACTTTGCATCAACAAAACCCTCTAGATGATTCATGTAAACATACTCAGCCAGCTTCCCGTTAAGGAAAGCAGTCTTGACATCCATTTGCTAGATTTCATAGTCATGAAAGGCAGATATGGTGAGCAATATCCTGATAGATTTAATCTTGGCTACTGGCGAGAAGGTTTCATCATAGTCAACCCCTAGCATTTGTGTTAAACCTTTCGTAACCATCCTAGCCTTAAATGTGTGTACATTCCCATCCATGTCTGTCTTCTTCTTGAAGATCCATTTGCACCCAACTGTCTTACGACCCAGTTCATTGTCAACCAAATTCCAAACTTGGTTGTCATACATGGACTTTATCTCGCTATCGATTGCCTCTTTCCACTTGGAAGCCTCTGGGCTTGCCATTGCTTCCTTATAAGAGACTGGTTCATCTAAATTCACCAGTGTCCTATCACTGATGAATGTGTCACCGTCTGAAGTAATATGAAAACCATACAACTCAGGTGGCACACTCACCCTAGTGGATCTTCGAATAGGTAATGATTTATCAACTGGTTCAATAGGAACTGTTTCCTCTGGTTGACTGCTAGTGTCATCTAAGGTTCCTTCAGTAGTTGACTCTTGAATCTCTTCAAGGTCAATGGTACTCCCACTATCCTCTTTGAATATGAGCTCTCTTTCTAGAAAGACTCCTCTTCGTGCTATAAAAACCACGTTCTCACTAGGTCTGTAGAACAAATATCCAAAAGACTGTTTTGGGTAACCAATGAAAACACATTTCTCACTTCTTGCTGCTAGCTTGTCGTGAGTCTCTCGTCTTACGAAAGCTTCACAACCCCAAAATTTAATATGTGCTAATGAGGGAACTTTCCCTGTCCACATTTCGTGAGGTGTTTTGGCAACCTTCTTTGTCGGGACAAGATTTAGGATGTGGGCGGCTGTCTCTAAGGTATAGCCCCAGAAATGAATTGGAAGTGGAGCACGACTCATCATAGAACGAACCATGTCTAACAAGGTTTGATTATGTCTCTCGGCCACACCATTTAACTGTGGTGTTCTAGGAGGAGTCAATTGAGAGACTATCCCACATTCCTTTAGATAGTCGTTGAACTCAATGCTAAGATACTCTCTGCCTCTATCGAATCTAAGTATCTTTATTTTCCTGCCTAATTGATTTTCGACCTCATTTTTAAACTCTTTGAACATTTCAAAGGTTTCTGACTTATGTTTGATTAAGTATACATAACCATATCTACTATAATCATCAGTGAAAGTCACATAAAACCCATTAACATCTCTTGTGGTTGATGTGAAGGGTCCACAAACATCTGTATGTATGAGGTCCAATAAACCTTCACCTCATTCACAAGACCCTGTGAATGGTGATTTTGTCATCTTTCCCAAAAGACAAGATTCACACACATCATCTGATTTTAGGTCAAATGATTCCAACACTCCATCCTTTTGGAGTTGGACTATGCGTTTCTTGTTAATGTGTCCAAGACGACAATGCCACAAGCATGCCTTGTCTACACTATGAAACACGTCAATATTAAACACACTATTTCCTAAGCTATCAACACAAGTCACTGTTTCATACACACCATCACAAGGTAAAGCTTCAAACACGAAAACACCATTCTTATAAACAGAAATTGAACCATTCAAATCATTAAAAGTATATTTAAAACCTTGTCTGAACAATGCATGAAATGAAATAATGTTTCGCGTCATCTCCGATGAATAGCAACAATTCAATAAATCTAATCTAACATCATTACTAAGCAAAAGTTGATAAACTCCGATCTTGGTCACTGGTGAATACTTCTTGTTTCCCATGATCAAGTTTATCCTTCCTAGCTCTATCTCCTCACTTTCCTTTAGCGCCTAAAAATCAGAGCAGATGTTAAAACCACATCCTGTATCAAGGACCCATGAATGAGAAGATAATGAGTTATTAGAAGAAATAGTGTAAATACCTGCCGAAGATGGCTTCACTTTGCCATATTTGATATCCTGCATATATTGTGGGCAGGTTCTCTTCCAACGCCCTTTTTCATTGCAATAAAAGCAAATAGCATCCTTTGGATCAGAAACATGGGGAATGGTAGCATTGGGCTTAGCCTTTGGGTCACTGCTAGATGACCCGACTTGGACCTTTCCCTTCCAGTTTTGCTTAGGAGGACCTTTCCTCTTTTTCCCCTTTCCCTGTCCAATAGCTAAGACATGAGCACTTGCAGGTGTGGAGGCTATGCTTTTACCCTTCATCCCTGCTTCAGCAGTCTGCAACAAGTTGTGCAATTAGGCCCGTGTCTACTTAGTGTTGTTCAAATGGTAAGTTAGGATAAACTGACCATAACAATGGGCAATAAGTTCAAGACCATGTCAATGGCCAATTCCTCATCAAATTGAATGTTGAGCTTAACCAAACACTCTATGTAGCATTGCATTCTTTGCACATGAGATACAACCGAATCCCCTTCTTTCATCTTGCAAGCCATGAGTAACTTGACTACTTCAAACATTTTTTTGACGAGCTCGCTTATGGTACTTTTCCATAAGGTCCTTGTTCATCTCAAAAGGCTAGTAGTCCTCATAGTACCTTTGCAGTTCTGGGGACATGGTTGCGACCATAATGCATGCCACTTTGGTAGCATCATCATAGTGCTTCTTGTGGGCAGCATACTCTTCGGGAGTGGCTTTGGATTCATCAAGTTCTTTGAGCTCCTTTTCAAGGACATATTCTTTGTCCTCGAATCGAAGTGCCATTTTGATGTTACGCATCTAATCGTTATAGTTAGATCCATCCATAATGACTTTGGAGCAAATGTTGAGTAAAGAGAAGTTGTGGTTGGAGGATGATGAAGCAGAAGTGTTTCCAGGAGTAGACATCTGACAAGAAAGATAGTTTTAGTTAGATTTCAAGACACCTCAATATAATAACCCAAAGATATCATATCAAGGTTAGGATCCAACTATGAAGATTTACAACTTAGAAATGGGATGCCGAGATCCAAGTTTAAATCTCATAAAGGTAGGTGAATGACGATTCACCAATTCCACCATTAGACAAAAATAAATGAAGTGAAGTTCCTAATTCCTTCTGAGATACATTGAAACTATTCAATGGCATGTTTTAATCTCGGATTATGTTCTTCTATTTGTGACTGGGACACCGAGGATCACAAACTAGATGTGAATAACCATGTAAATGTGCTTGGTAACCTCATTGTCTTTATCATTAACTATTGATGTGCCGGTAAACCACACACGCTCCATCAAAATGATAATTATAAGATACCCATAACTACTCTTTATTAGTTCCTATTACTGTGCTGGTAATCCACACACACTCCACTAACAACTAATAAAGCATAATGTGCAATTTCATGGATTACAATACTTTTCACATTTTTCCTAAAGTAACTAGAGTTGGGATTTTTGTAAAATAATGTTCTAGTACTTTATTTAATAACATTATACTTTTAATGAGATGTATTTATCCTACCAAATCCGTTCTGTTAACGACCCTCCATTAATCAAGGAAGCAGTGGGTGAGAGTGGACACCCATTCAACTACCATTTTATAGGCAGTTTCCTTATACCCCCTTATAGATTAGCTTCGTGAATGAGGCATACTAGCGATTTGACTGACCATAGTCTTATACATATATAATATTTAACTTTTAATTATAATACATATATAAGGTGTGTTTTAAACCTTTTAAAACTTTGGAGTTTATCTTAAAATTTTCGAAAATTAAACTTTTATTTTAAATTTAAAATAAACCAAATAACTAGATTTAATATTTATCTATTAATATACTTTTAATTAATTAATTAAATCTTGTAATGATTATATAATTAAATTAAACAATTAATGTAATCCTAATCCAAATCCCTCTAGATTTCGAAAATTAGGGAATAGGATAATTTCCTTATTTTTCTCAATTATCCAATAAGGCAACTATTATCCAAAACAAAGAAACCCTAAAAAGACTAGCATATTTCGAAATTCAAGGGAGGATGCTAGGGTTTCCAAAACCCTAACCCTAATTTTGATTAGGGCTCATGGAGGCTAGGGTTTTTTTGAAAAACGTATGAACCAAAACCCTAAAAATCGAAAATCTTGGCCTTTAGGGTTTAATGGCTATAAACCCTAATTTGCAATTCAGCTATTATAACTATTCAATTTAAACAAAACCAATCGCTTTGATACCGTTGTTGGGTTTTAGGTAAAACAAATAAACTAGAAAACAATTCCTAAGTTCACATGCAACCTACTTTGGATCTATGTTTTAACTATTGAGCATATAACTTTGAATTGTAAAACAAGAACCCTAAGGAGAGAGACTATTTTTGAAATTAACTAATTAGGGTTTAAGAGTTACATACCTTTCAATTGTTAAAGCAAACAATTTGGTATTCCATTCGATCTTGATCTTCTTGGAAGCTTAGCACCACAAATGTAATGCCTCTAATGGAGTCACACCCAAAAGCTAGCAAGCAGGAAACTTGAAGGAGAGAGAGGTTAGGGTATGCAAAAATCGGCCCTAGGGTTTCTTCAAAGAAGGAGTGACCAATTTTGAGAGCAAGGAGGCTCCTTATATAGCTGAGGGATCTAGGGTTTAGGGAAAACCCTAATGTTCCTTTGCTTGGGGCCTAAGCTTATCCAAAGGCCTTATCCAAGACCTTGGGCGAAATCATTAGGGTTTCCCCTATAGATTTCGTCCACCCCCTCCCAAGGAGGTTCTGGAACCTTCCACTCAACTATTAGATAATTGCAAACTAGTCCCTGCACTTTATAATTAATATAGTTAACCCCAAAATTAATTCTAATTAATTTCTAGCAAACTATTATTTAAATATTATGATTTCTAATTAATATATTAATCTTCTAACATATTAATAAATCATTTATATTAATTTATTAATCTTATAATAAATCAATATCTATCCTTTCATAATTTCCTTGTCCGGTTGCAAGGTTTGAGGGCAACCCAAAAGGACTGTGCTGCTATCAATTCAAGTACATACCAATTATAGTTATGGGCTTAGACACCTAATCCAACAAATCCAACAAGTAAACTAGATCACATGTAATCCAATCCGTCTTGAATGTCTAATTAAATATTTCCTGAGAATACATGTAGTTTTGAGGGTCAACACAAGGTTGGTGAGTGTTACAGGTTTTCCGCTAAAAGTAGTAATACTTTTATTAAGTCTAAAAAAGTATTATCTTTTTATGTTTAACAATAGTTAAATTAGTGTTTGCAATGAGTCTTTGAAAGCCCAAAATGTATTTCGATATATGTAAATCCACACTTTAAACTTTGTTCGTAATAAACCTTTGAATATCCTTGAAAACCAAACTGTTATATTGCATAAGCAATTTCATACATAAAAATAGTTTTGAAAGCAACCAAGCCCATGGTTGTTAGTAAGAGAGAGAGAGAGAGAGAGAGAGAGAGAGAGAGAGGTATTCTAGTTAATGTTCATAATGTTTCCTATAAAAGAGCTATGTAACTGGGTGTACCCCCTACAATGCTTCATTGGACGTTGTAATAAAAGATATAGACACGTATCACCCACTTCGATTGATTGGTCGAGGGTTGTAGATAGCAACCGCAGGTGAGGATGTCAACCTCGTATACGAAAAATTTATACTAGTTTAATCGTAAAAATATGGTAAATTGTTAAATAATAATATTTGCATACACTAGATTTATTGTATTTTCGCTTAAAAAGAAATTGATTTGTATAAACAAAATATTTAGGCACATGTATTCCCCCCGAAATAATTAAAATATTAAAAGGGCCGTAAGCACTCACCCTTGAAGCGTGAGTTCCAATCGTTCATATTCGGTTTCTTTGAGATATTTGTTGTGAGAAACCACAAATGTTACGTTTCTTTAACTTTGAAATATTATCGGGACCGTTTCGTAACGAATTTAAACTATTGAGGGCTGTTTGGTAATTTAATTTAATGAATAGGACTGTTTAGATAAAAATAAATCAAGTGAGGGGCTGAAATGGTTTAGATGGAATTTAATGTTTGAGTCTTGGACTGGTATTGTTAAGAAAACTCTATTGGAGGGGCTGTTTTGAATAAATGGGGTCAAGGTTGGGGGATTGGGATTGATTTCTAAAATAAATATGGCAGTAGGGGGTTAGTTTGTCATTTTTAAAAGAATTTGAAAGGAATTTGGGCTTTCATGAAAAGGATTTTCATGGAGAGGCCATTTTTGTTTAATGGTTTAAACATAAACTAATTTAGGGCTTTTACGTTTGAGCCTTTTGTTTGATCGGGGATAATAGAAAAAGAACGGCAGTATAAACGAAGGCGACGAGAGGTGTGAAGGGGAAAGGTCGATCGGACAACGAAGGAAAAGGGGATACGGGAACAACGAAATCCGATGGCGAGAAGGAAGCTCGCAGGCGCGCGGCTGCTACTCCGGACGTCTTGGCCGATCACGAATATTGAAACGGCTCCGGTGCTTGGCCGAACCGAAGGAGAGGAAGAGACGAAATCAGTGAGGCTCTCTCTTTCTCGTCCGGCGATTGCAGACTCATCACACCAGAGAGGCATGCTTCGGTGGTCGACTAGATCGAAGAAAAGGAACGGTCCATGGGTGTCGCGAGCAGCAGCAGCGACGAGGTGAGACCTTCGGAGTTCTGGGGTTGTTGGGAACCGAAGGGGAAGAAGGCGAGGGCAAAGGAGGCCTCGGTGGTGTTTGCTATACAATCACGATGTCTCCCCCTCGTTTTGGCAGTTCCGATCAAGTAATCAACAATAGGTAAGAAGTTATTTTTGGGATTTTGTTTGTTTTAGCATGAATCTATGGAATGAACAAAATAGATATTTGGGTTTGCTTTTGACAGAAAATCGATTGGCTCAAGTGGGTATTTGGTTTTGGTTCTTGACAGGAAAGAAGGAAAAACGAGGGATGCTGCTACTCCATTGCATAACTCTAAGTTAAAATTGTTTTTTTTTTTCTGTGATTTCTTTGTTCAACAGAGATTGAATGGAAGTTTTTATGAGTATAAAACCACACTTGTATAAACATTGGTATAGGTAGTTTTTGCGGTAATTTTTTTTTCCTGTGATTTCTTTGTTCAACAGAGATTGAATGGAAGTTTTTATGAGTATAAAAGCATACTTGTATAAACATTCGTATAGGTAGTTTTTGTGGGTGTTTTTATGGACGTGTTGAGTATATGGTTGGGTTTTTATCGACAGGAATTGAAGAATGAGAAAGGATGTGAGCGTTATTCAGCTAAAACAAGGAACACGTTATGTGTGTGGTTATCCTTGTGTACTGATGTGTATAAAAATATGTTTATTTTTGTGTGTAAAATTGTATAAGCCTTTGTGTGTTGTTTTAGATGTGCAAGATTTAGCAGCTGTCTTTTATTTATAATGTGTTTATTTTTATGTCTAAAAGTTCCTGCGTAATGTTTCAGGTCGTGGTGATTCAAAAAATGCAGACGATATTGAATTCTGTTATACCGATCTCCGTGAAGTGACGTTTAAAGTTTCACGTTTAATATGAAATTAAATATTAGACTATAACATGAGTCTAAAATTGCTTTCGGAATTTCCACTTGAGGTGTGCAAGTCCCTCAATGGTTAGAAACGATTTTAGCGGTTTTAAGAAAATCCGTATTATACGGGTTTTGGATTTTTAAAACGGTCATATCTTTTGCATACTAACTCCGTTTTCGATGTTCTTTATATTTTCGGAAATCAGAGAAACATGTACAACGAGACTAGAGCGTTTCTATTGCTCACAACTGCTTAATACAAAATTTCAGTTTTTCAGACGCGATATCTAAGGTTGCAGTTTGAGTTGTTTGTTTCTTTTGTAAATTTACACATTCATAAATAAGATACCATCTGGTATCTTATAATAGTTGAAATAACTCATTTATTTTACATTAGATGCACTAAAACTCAATGAGTCAAATTACCAAGAGACTTACTGTGAACTCGACCGTTCATAGTCTTTAACCTAAATTCTAGGATGTCAAATTACCTCCTCGTTAAGGGAATTTCTTCCCGAAATTATTATGTTATGAATTTTTTTGTTCCACTCTCATTTTGTTCTACTAGGATGTCACATTCCCAAGAGTCCAAATGACAAGGCTATCCAACCCAAACATCCCTCTACGCCACCCACTCACCAAACACTCAATCCTGTGACCCAAGATACAATACCTTGACCCACCGGTCTTTACCAGGTCCACCTGCATTGTCATACACACACAGACCTCGCCTACGAGTCCCACCCAAACTATACCACATAGCTGCCTCGCCTATGGGTCCCACCCATCCAGAGCTGCACAGGCCTGACTCCACCTCATACCGCAATGGTCCTCAACCTAAAACAGAGAAATGCTCCTTGACAATCCTATCCATCGTGCACAACACACAAACTTGTAACACCCCAAATTTCAAGGCCAAAATTTTAATTTTTAAATAAATTATAACATAAAAATCATCGTTATAAAAACATTCATAATGATATCTCATGTCACAACCAATGTCTCAATAATTCAAAACATGTCACCACAAAAACCATTTTTGTCAAAAGTGAAATAAATCAGAGTACATTCCCAGGTAACTCCATGCAGAAAACATGTGTGTGTGTGATGCGCTGCTACACCGCCGACTCCTTCCCCTTAGACGAAGAGGTAGCTGAAACCAAAACTGAAACTGTAAGCACAAAGCTTATTCCCCCATCCTACCCATAGCACATAATCATCGGTATCTTTCAACTGGTAACCGGGAGCTACCCTCCCCTTCGGTATCTTTCAACCGGTAGCCGGGAGCTACCTTCCCCTTCGGTATCTTTCAATTGGTAGCTGGGAGCTACTCTCCCCTTCGGTATCTTTCAACCGGTATCCGGGAACTAACCTCCCCTTCGGTATCTTTCAACCGGTACCTGGGGACTATTTTACCCCTATCCCTATCACATATTACAGGTCATAAACATATTGGTTTCATACATAAGCATACTGAGTCACGTAATGACATATCATAATCTTACTACTATACATCTGTGGGTTTTATCCACCCTTTCAGTATCTTTCAACCGGTAATCGTCATCGGTATCTTTAAACTGGTAACCAGGGCTAGCGTGCCCTACTACTAATGAACACATTCTCAGCGCAGATATACCAACCAGAAAATTATCACAAAGATGACCATCTCAACCATAATAACATACTAGTGGGCCGGCATTGGTGCCTTAGACCCACCCCTACTGGAACGTAACTCACCTCGTAAGGATGACTGCTAAAAAGTTGATCGACAGATGTCTGACTGCTGCTCCGGTGATCCTCCGGCTATAATTCCCATAAAACACTTAGTCAGACACTGATAACTGTTATTAGGGTAAAATGACTATTTTACCCCTGACCAAGTCAATAGTCAAAGTCAAAGTCCACTTCCAGTTGACCTGACTCGCCGAGTTGGGCCTCCAACTCGTCGAGTCCCTACCCTTCATCTGTCCTTCTCCACGCCTCTACTCATTGAGTTTAGCAATGACTCGACGAGTTCTCCTTCTAAGACAACCTCGAATGAACCTTCATCCGACTCGCTGAGTTGCATGAACAACTCGTCGAGTTCATCTTCAACAGTTGGGAGATTGTCGTGGACTCGTCGAGTCTGGTCATGCACTCGTCGAGTCCTATGAACTCCAGGTCTATGGCTAAGTCCAATACGTCGGGTCACTCCCCCGGACCCTTCCAAGGCCATTCTAACACTCACTGGGTTGATTTGAACCCTAACAGAAAAGGGAAGTCAAGCCTCAGACTCGCCGAGTCCCAATAACAACTCACCGAGTCGAGGTTGTCCAAGTCTCATTTCTTGATTTCTGATGTACAACACTTCTCCAAATGATAGATCTAGGTTCCTAAGATCGATCTAGCACGTAAAGTTACGAACTTCACGTGCATGCATGGGATTATAAGCTAAAAAGACCCTAAAAGAAGCTATTGAGTTGCATGAGGCTTTCCATGGGTGCAAAGGCAGTCCCTTTCTGCCTTCTAACCCTTTAATGAGCCTAGATCTGGAACCTTAACCCCCACAACGCTTACAATCATGGTTGGTCACCAAGAATGGCTTATAAAAGCCTTAAATCTCCCCAAAAGGGATCTAATGCAAGAAAGAGCAAGGTGACGACTTTATACCTTCCAAGGACTGTAGATGATGCACAAGTTTGACTCCTCTGGCCAACCTCTTGATTCCTAGAGCTTTGCCTTCCTTCTTGCCACCACAAACCACCAAGAATCACCAAAAATGCCTTAGATCTTCACCAAGAACGATTAGGGTTTGATGTGAGGGAGTTATGAGAGCATAAGGGACGAGGGAGGCTGAATAAGACGTTTAAATAGGGTGCAAACCCTTGGATTAGGGTTTTGAACAGCCAGAGTCTACTCTTCGAGTCATGCCGCCGACTTGACGAGTCAGCCACTTAACCCCCGGGTCCAAGTCGCTACTACTCGACGAGTTGGGCCATCAACTCACCGAGTCTTAGTCCAAATTATGAAAAATACTTGAATGAAATACATATCAGGAACCGGGTGCTACAAATCTCCCCCACTTATTTTAGACTTCGTCCTCGAAGTCTGCTGCTTTATCCTGGAAAAGCTCCGGATAATGCTCCCTCATCTCAACCACCGGCTCCCACGTCCACTCCGAGCCCTTCCGATGCTGCCATTGCACCTTCACCATCTCGACCTTCTTGTTCCTCAGGTCCTTCGACTTCCGGTCGAGGATCGCCACAGACCGCTCAATGTAGTTTAGGTTGTCATCAACCTGAATATCCTCTAGGGGCACCACCGCCGAGTCGTCCACCAGACACTTCCGCAGCTGGGAGACGTGGAAAGTGTTGTGGATCTGGCTGAGTTCGGCAGGCAAGTCCAGCTGATATGCCACCTTGCCCACCCGGTCTATAACCTTGAAGGGTCCAATGTACCTGGGGCCCAACTTGCCTCGCTTCCTGAATCGAATGACACCTTTCCAAGGCGACACCTTCAGAAGAACCATATCCCCGACTAGGAATTCCAGGTCTGAACGGCGCTTGTTGGCATAGCTTTTCTGCCAACTCTGTGTAATCTGGAGCCTGCTCCTGACCTGCTGGATCCTCTCTGTCATCTTGAGTACCACTTCGGTGCTCCCCATGACCCTCTGGCCAACCTATCCCCAACATATCGGGGTCATGCACTTCCAACCGTATAACATCTCAAAGGGAGGACGATCGATACTCACGTGGTAGCTGTTGTTGTAGGAGATTTCAGCAAATGGGAGGTAAGTATCCCAGCTACCACCGATGTCTAGCACACACGCCCGCAACATATCCTCTAGAGTCTGGATGGTCCGCTCGCTCTGACCATCCGTCTGCAGATGAAAAGCAGTGCTAAAGTGGAGGTGAGTACCCAACACGTCGTGGAATTTCTTGCAAAATCTACAAGTAAACCGCACGTCCCTGTTTGAAATCACTAACACCGACACCCCGTGCCGCGCCACCACCTATCAAATGTAGATGTCGACCAGCTTCTCGGCCGATATACTCTCCTGAATCGGTATAAAATGGGCGCTCTTGGTTAGCCGATCCACAATGACCCATATGGAATCCGCTCCCTGCGCGGTCCTGGGAAGTTTGGTGATCAAGTCCATGATGATATCTTCCCATTTGCACATGGGAATATCCAACGGCTGCATCTTTCCGTGGGCCCTCTGATGTTCGACCTTGACCTTCCTGCAGGTCAAGCACCGCGCCACCTACCATGCTACGTCCCGCTTCATGCAGGGCCACCAATAGTCAAGACGAAGATCCCTATACATCTCCGTCACCCTGGGATGGATAGAAAACCTGGATTTGTGCGCCTCCTCCATCAATGTCTGACGCACGCCTCCATGATAGGGGACCCACACCCTACGGTGTAGGGTTAACAACCCTCGGCTATCATAGTCGAAGGAGGAAAACTGACCCACAATATGCTCGCTCTTCCGATGTTCCTCCTTCATAGCCTCCTGTTGGGCCTCTCAGATCTACTCCAACAACGGAGTCACCACGGTCATCCGTATGCAGATATCTCTAATCGGCTGCCTTGTGGCTGAGCGCATCGGCCACCACATTGGCCTTTCCTGGGTGGTAAAGGATCTCACAATCATAATCCTTCACCACATCTAACCACCGACGCTGCCTCATGTTCAAATTCGGTTGGTCCGTAAGATACCTTAGGCTCTTGTGGTCCGTGTAAATGGTACAACGAACCCCATAGAGGTAATGACGCCAAATCTTGAGGGCAAAAACAACCGCCCCCAGCTCCAAATCATGCGTCAGGTAGTTCGCATCGTGAGGCTTCAACAGCCTCGAAGCGTAAGCAATAACATGCCCTCTCTGCATCAATACCGTGCCCAAACCCGAGATTGACGCATCGCAGTACACTACAAAATCCTCCATGCCCTCCGGCAGGGCTAAGATTGGTGCCTCACACAATCTTTGTCTCAATGTCTCAAACACAGCCTGCTGCTCAGGCCCCCAACGAAAGACCACGACTTTCCTTGTCAGCCTGGTCAGAGGTATGGCTATCTTGGAGAAGTCCTGGATGAATCTCCGATAGTAGCCTGCCAGCCCCAAAAAGCTCCAAATCTCAGAGGGAGACCTCGGGACCTCACACCTCATCACGGCCTCCACTTTGGCCGGATCCACTGAAATCCCGTCCTGATTGACAAGGTGCCCAAGAAACTGCACCTCGCGCAACCAAAACTCACACTTGGAGAACTTAGCATAGAACCACCTAGTTATATTCGATGAAGCTATCTCATCCCATAAATTCGATGGATTTTGGACTCATGAAACCTCATATACCATGAACCACCTATGACATACGTTTACTAATACTAGCATTCTATTACTAGCCAATCTCGATGATCGCCCAATTCCTAAAACCCAGAAGAATATTCCTTGAAATCATAGCAAGTCTAATAGCTCCACTCACCTCCCATGATACCACATTGTGACATCCCCAAAATCACGGCCAAAAAATACCGGTTTCATGTATGCTTTTAAAATAATTTCAGAGTAAATCCATTGATTTAAAAGAGTTTCAGAATTTGTCCCCAAATCAATACATGATAAAATAAGGTTTATCAAAGCATTTCTTAAAGAAATGTATTTTCATAATAACAAAACTCAGGATTTCATGTTCCGATACATACACAAAAGCAAACACAATAAAACATAGACCATACACAGTTATTTACAATAATAGGTCTATAAACAAAAACATCTTCACAAGTTCACCAACTTATGCTCTCACGCCACTACCTATAATACAAAGAAACTGAGTGGGTCAGGCTTGGGAGCCTGGTTAGTATATAGGGCTTTCAACCCACCATAATAATTATATTCAATTCACCAATCAACGTTAACCCAATTACCCATTCCCGTTATCCTCACTTTACGTCCCTATGACAAACACTATTACCAGGGACCTAATCTAGGATTTTCATCGGGACGTACATCACTGCAAAGGGGTTTCCTTAACAATAAATATCCTAAAGGCAACCATGAGGGGGGATAGAATACAACAAATGAACACCCAAGTACATTACTCCTACAGGTTATGAGTTTGCCAGTGTTCCACATAACTATCTACAAAAGTCTGTGGTCGTCATCCATATTCTGCAGAATGACTAATTCACAATCACATCAAGGCCTCTCATCAGTTTATCACACATCAACTATCTACCCAAGTTCTTGATGGGTTTTAGGCCATAAGAACATCCTATGTGCTCATACAAACCCTAATGCTTGGATCTAGGTTTCTCTATTGTACATGCAAGTTATCCAAGACCATAAACCCTAATTCTAGCATACAAGTAATCATATTAACATAAGAATGGGTTTAAGATATTACCTTGATTGTTATGTAGCAATAACAATCACAATTCTCCTTGTAATGACTTTAGAAAGCTTAGAGTCACAAATGTCACTCCTCTAATGGTTCACAAACACCAAGAGCAAGATGATGAAGAGGAGAGGTAAAGGAGGCTGTCCTAAAACATGTGAAACCCTAGAAAGAAGCTTGTCCACGTTTTTGAGCCTTAAGGGTTCTATATATAGTGAGGCTATTAGGGTTATCTAACAAGGAAACCCTAATTTGGATTCTTAAGCCCTAAGCAACCCATGGACTCCTTTTATTAAGGGCCTTGGACGATTTCTAATGGGTTTCCCCATAGAATTCGTCCACTCCTTAATATAAGGCAATCCATAGCCCAAATTGCAATTATCCTATAATTACAATTCCAGTCCCTTAAGTTTAATTAATCTCTTTTAGTCACAAAACTAATTACCAATTAATTATTGACTAATATTAATTAAACAATATGATTTCTCCTTTAATATATTATTCTCATAATATATTAATAAATCATATTTAATCCTTTCTCTCCATAATTCATCCTATCAAGTTGCTTTGGTGAAGGCAACCCGAAAGGACCATGCACCATCGGGTCAAGTACATACCAAAATAGTTATGGACTTAGACACTAATCCAACAGTCTCCCACTTGGATAAGTCTAATAACTATTATGCGTATGACTTCAGATCCTGATCTGCAATCGTAGCTTTCCAAAGCCGCTGTCAACTCTGATCCTATCAGATACGCGTGTCCTTTAGATAAGGGATCATATATTCCTCCATTCTAGATATCGTATGAGACATGATTTCTAATCATTCTCTCTGTACTATTTCTCGACTTCTGATTTATGACGACTGACTAATTGAACAAATCAAATTAGCCCTAGCCCGGTCGAGCATTTACGTTTGTCGTCACTGAATCATCGAGGGGCCCAAAGATATCGCTTTTATCCTACTTTGGATAAAAGGAACGGATAAACTTTGATACAATGCTTGCTTGCACTCACTCACCGAATTGCACACAACAATATGTTTTATAACACCAAGTTACTAGTGCGTTTACATATTATCAATGTGCAACCGATTCGCAAGATACAACTCACACATCTCGGTTTCAAGAATATAAAATGTTATCGTCTCACCAATCACTCGTGACACAATCCATGGAGTGATCCAAGTGAGCGTGGGTTTAATCCAATACTCAAATTCATATTCATAAGCACTCATGAACGTTGTAGCAAACATTTGCTTATGTCTAATACTATTTTAGACATTCCACACACCAATTCATGAAAGTCTTCATTCATACCTACTTCCAACATATGAACGACTGTGGCCCGTTCGAATAATTTGACTGTTCTTAACCAATTAAATTATTCAGGAAGTCAAAACATGCAAAGTGAAACACAAGAATAATACTAATCCCATATGGCCTCAAACCTTTGAGCATAAATAAAACACCTTTTATTTATCACCATATCGATTACTCATTATTTGTCATTTCGGGTAATCAACTTCTTACTTGAATTATTACACTTGTCCCATGCTCCTAGCATGCACACAATGTTTACCTATGGTTCTTACTCTGTGAAATAGATCACATTGAACTCATTTCCAATCATACTCATTTCACAACTCCAAATCCTTTTCCATAAGTGAAAGAATATCAAATTCTTGCCACTTATAGAATATGCTAGATTCAAACATTTTATGCAATGATCCTTTTGTAATGTCACTGCACCAAAGTCACTATGACCATTGCCAATGATATTACAAAATCCTCTATCGGAGATTGTTACAATACAATTCCTTAGATATGATGTCTCTCACTCAAAGAAAATTCCTTTGAACATCCTTTTGCATAAAAGTTTCTAATCTAGTCATAGGTTTTCAATATTCAATTCCCAATATGGAAACGTTTCCATATTTACCATATGACAACTCATTCTTAATAGAATCTTTTCTAATCATAATAATGTCGATATGGTCCATCCAATACTATACTTCCAACTACTCACAAGCGACCAATCCTCGGCGAACTTTCGATTGTCCTTTGATAGTTGTTTAATTATCTTAGTCAAAACCGATTCTTGTCCTTTTTCCCTCTAAATGCGCTAGACATTTGGAAAATTTTAGAATGGTCAAATATTATAGCATTTGCAATCGATCCTATACCCGAAGCGTATGGGATACGATGCATAGTGTCTTACATAAAGATTTGATACTTTATCAATCTTCTGCCATAATATTTTATTTGCTATGTTCTCAAAATTCGAATTGTTAAGAGGAATGCCGTAATCATAATCGAATTTTAAGAACACACTATGTACCTTTGACTAAATTATTAACATTCCACAACCTAAGCCTTTAGATTTGAAATGAAGCATAATATTCTTTACCTTAATTATAGCAAAACAACTTTACAACTCTTGCGACTTTGCAAAGTATAACTCTTGTTTTCTATAATTAATATTGCCAACTTGCAATACTTTCCTTAATAATCATACAATCATAACATTTATGCTCCCACTATCATGATGATTATTATAAACATAACGCTTATGCTCCCACTAGCTTTGACATGTATTCAGAAACCAGCTTAACTTCCAGATAAACAGTACTCATTGAATTTCTTAAGTTCTTGGTTCTAATACCTAATACTTTGATAATCCTTTATCTAAGCTTATACACCTTTCCCTTAGATAGCTCATATGTGTGTCTAAACAATCAAGACTAATTGTCAAATCTCACAATTCAAATTATGGAGAGGGATACCGTAACCATAATCGAATTCGAGAATACAATTTCACAATTACTATCTTCTAAAAATCTTTCTTAGTGAAAGTATTTCCTCACAGTCATTCTCATGAAGGAGGAAATCTTATGACACTTAGATTTTAATGGTGTATGTGTTCCTATCCATGTGAATTTGTCAAAACCAAAGTTTACGATAAATTCAAACTCATATGGACCGAACTTTCTTAATCTTGATTTCTTGCCTTATGGTAGCACAGCTGCCCACCATGTCTTCCAAGTAGTTACGCAGCTCACCTTTTCCTATCAATGTACTTTTCATTGATCAAGGTCCTTGCCTTTTATGCATTCAAATGAGGACTCATAGGGCTCACATGCATAATTAACTCAATTGGGACGACACAGAAACAATATAGTGTCAACACGATAGGTTGTAAACCTCAACTCGTGTGCTAGTGATGATCGATAAGGTTTATTTTGATTTGTTCTTGAAACCTTTCAAGACCATTAAGACTCCCACTGACTCCTTGACATATAAGATTCTCTTGTCAATAAACATTTCTTTACAAACAAATATTCAAGAGTTAGTGTAGTTTTTTATCAAAACACTTCATAAATTGGTCCTAGTTGGTGTTTGTCTTATCCAAGACATCACAACTTTCCGCATTTCATGAATGTTATAAACCTTCTTAATACTTATCACTCAATGTCACAATCTTAACTCTAAGACTTGTTTTGGAACGAAGTATGATTGACTTCTTGATTTAACCATTTCTTCAATTCTTGAATCCACTTCTTAGACATGCAATTGTACTAAGACTCTCTTAGAGGATCAATTAAAATATGGTTCTTAATCATTAAGACCTATCATAAAGCATAAAAGGCACTCTCCCTTCTTCTTAGAATGGAGAACCTTTTATCTTTCTGCCTACTTGATTCTTCTTATTCGTTCTGCTATTGATTTAAACTTTTTCAATCAATTCATAATTACACTTAATCTTGTAAGTATAATCATATTTACTAAACCTTTAGTAAATCATGAATATTTTTGTTATTCTTATGGTGGAATTGATCAACACGCAACTTTGTGTACTCGATCTCCTAGTCCTTCACTTGACACTTTGTCAATGAATTAGTCTAATTTCCAAATATGAAATTTCTTATTCATCGTGCAACCAGTTGCATGATTCCAAGTTTCTATCCAATTGAAACTTGGGCGATGAGAAACTCTCCCTATTTGGTAAATTCTCGACTTTCCATAAACATCATAAACAAGAATCATATCTACTTGTTGTAGAAATATGCAAACATCAATTTTCATAACGATTTCATTGCAAGGAAATAAACAAATAAATAAATCAATCAAACCAAAATTTATTTTATTTATAAAAGCAGCGGAAAACGTTTGTCCTTACAATGCAAAATCAACTGAAAACTATGTCTTCAAAAAGAAATTTCCTAACAACTCTATCATAACTATCTAAGCTCAAAATCTAATCTTCAAGTCCACGCGATCTAGATCCATTTCTTTGTGATTAGATTCTTCTTACTCTCTTACCAAGCTTCCTTTCTTTTCACCGATCCTGCAAAACATTCAAATGTAATCTTATCACATCATGTATCAAGAATCAATGAATAGGAACTTGACGGAGTTAGATAGTGGATTTTACCTGAAGCACAACCATACTCTTTGACTCTCCCATCTTCTGGACTCTTCAGGCTCTTTGGGCAGACTTGTATCCAACGCCCTTTCTCTTGGCAGCAAACGCAGGTCGGTTCTCCTAGAACGTCCTCGGAAGCATGGTCGATTGACTGTCCCAACAAATACGCTCCATTGCTTCGCCAAATCATTTCTGATTCAGCAACAATGAGCATGTAAGTTAGGTCAATGAGGTTATCGTCATGATCCATCATATAATACTTTCTTTTGAACTCATTATACGATTCAGGGAGTGACTGCAAAACCCAATTCACAACCAACTCATCCGGGAATGACACACCCAACATTATCAACCTATCAATGTGTGATTTCATTCCTAGAACGTGGGCACACACAGGTTTACCATCTTCATGATTCATTTCCAATAGGGCTTTAGTGACATTGAACCTTTCAATTCTTCGAACTTGTGGGTTAGGGAGAATAATAGGAGGTGGTGGAGGAAGAGAAGCATGATCTCTGGTTCCTCGATCGAATCGTGGAATATAATCTTCATGCGGAATGCTTGTTCCACGGGATTTGGGAAGACCATAGTTGTCATACTTTGACATCTACAAAACGGGAGAAAACGAATTCAAGTTAGTTGATTGATTGAGTCCTTAGTAAATCACCCAAATGAGATACTAAGGCTAGGACCCAACACAATATTCTACAACTCGGGAGAGGGATGCCGTAACCCAAATTGCAGAACATTTGAAGGTAAGTGAATGACGATTCACTAATTTCCACCATGAAAAACGAAAAAAAAAATTTAAGTTTTAAATCTATGAAAACTCCTAGATCCTATGAGATTCATTGAACATTTCAATGGCATGTTTAAATCTCGATATGCCCCTCTTGTTTGTGACTGGGATGTCGAGGATCAAAAAACGGGTGTGAATAACCATGCAAACTTACATGGTACCCTCACATGTTACAGTCACCTATTCGATGTGCCGGTAAACCACACACGCTCCACCGAACTATGACAAACATTGAGTCACCCTTTGCTACCTTTTCTTAGAACCATTTAGTGTGCCGGTAAACCACACACGCTCCACTAACGTCTTCGCAAGGGCACAAAGTGCAATTTCATGGAATTGCATCAATTCACTTTTGCCTAAGTAACTAAGATTGGGAATTTGTAAAACATTTAGTTACTTTTGTATTTCATTATACTTGTAATGGAAGGTTCTGTCCTATCCTACCCGTTCGGCTAACGACCCTCCACTAGTCAAGAGTGCGGTGGGTAAGAGTGGATACCCCTTATAGACCAGCTTCGTGAATGAAGCCTACTAACAGTAAGACTGACTTTTACTCATACATATATATAATGTTAGACTTTTAATGTTATATATAGTATAGGGTGTATTTTACACTTTTAAAATATTAGGTGGTCAAATTTAACAATTATACTTTTAATTCAATTAAATTTTAAACCAAAAACTTTATGAATTTATTAAACCTCTTTTAATTATACACCTTAATTAATTAATAAAACCATAAGGGTGTGATTTCAACTTTTCAAAAACAATACTAGGGTTTTAGAATTTAACATTCCTAAATTAAACCTTTAATAAACTTTTAAATTCCAAAAATTGAGGACAAGTTTCGAAACATTTCAAAACATTAGGGTTTAGAATTTAAATATACATCAAAATTAAAATTTTTAATCAAAATTTAAATTCCAAAACTTGAGGGCAAGTTTTGAAACATTTCAAAACATTAGGGTTTCAACTATTTAAATTTCAAAAAAAAAACAAAACAAAACCTTTGAGTTTAAATTTAAACTATAAAACCTAAAGGGGAAAATATGAAACTTTTCATAACACAATGATCAAATAAAAAATAATCTAAATTAACATTTAATCACATAATTATCCATATTTGATTTATTTAATGATTTCTTGCAAAACAATTTACCAATTTAATCAAACTAATTAATCAATTATCACATAAGGAAACAAATATTTTATTAATTGATAAATATCTTCAATTAGATCAAGAATATAGTCATATATATCATAAAATCGGATTTATATTGATCTAATATGATAAAGGCAAGTATCTCAAAGATAAACAACAAGAAATCCTGAAAATAGCTCCATCTGACGCTCGAACTCGCCGAATACCCCCATGGACTCGCCGAGTCCACAGTGGGACTCGCCGAGTCCATCATGCAGAACCACAAAAATCGATTTTTTTTTAACATACAAGGCATCAATACAATAGAAACCAATCTAGGCTCTGATACCACTGATGGGTTTTAGGCCCTAAGAACATCCTATGTGCTCATACAAACCCTAATGCTTGGATCTAGGTTTCTCTATTGTAGATGCAAGTTATCCAAGACTATAAACCCTAATTCTAGCATACAAGTAATCATATTAACATAAGAATGGGTTTAAGATATTACCTTGATTGTTATGTAGCAATAACAATCACAATTCTCCTTGTAATGACTTTAGAAAGCTTAGAGTCACAAATGTCACTCCTCTAATGGTTCACAAACACCAAGAGCAAGAGGATGAAGAGGAGAGGTAAAGGAGGCTGCCCTAAAACGTGTGAAACCCTAGAAAGAAGCTTGTCCACGTTTTTGAGCCTTAAGGGTTCTATATATAGTGAGGCTATTAGGGTTATCTAACAAGGAAACCATAATTTGGATGCTTAAGCCCTAACCAACCCATGGACTCCTTTTATTAAGGGCCTTGGACGATTTCTAATGGGTTTCCCCATAGAATTCGTCCACTCCTTAATATAAGGCAATCCATAGCCCAAATTGCAATTATCCTATAATTACAATTCCAGTCCCTTAAGTTTAATTAATCTCTTTTAGTCACAAAACTAATTACCAATTAATTATTGACTAATATTAGTTAAACAATATGATTTCTCCTTTAATATATTATTCTCATAATATATTAATAAATCATATTTAATCCTTTCTCTCCATAATTCATCCTATCAAGTTGCTTTGGTGAAGGCAACCCAAAAGGACCATGCACCATCGGGTCAAGTACATACCAAAATAGTTATGGACTTAGACACTAATCCAACAGTTCTACCCAACATTTTGTAGATAACAATATACATATGCATTCATATGCCAATTAAATCTGATAAGATATTCATTCGATATTCATTCCAAATAAACAATTAACATATATATATATATATATATATATATATATATATATATATATATATATATATATATATATATATATATATCCACGTATATTTATACACACATAACACGTATTTTATAGGAGATACTTCTTATCTATGTGATAGAAGAAAGGGAATATACCCTCATATAAATCATATACTTAATACGTTCAATCAATACTTATATAAAAATCGTGTATTTGAAAGGAACTATGCACTCACTTGATCAGAAGATGATCAGAGAACACTACTGCTTGTAGAAGTAGTATTTCTTCGGTGAAACTAGAAGATCTTCACACATCGGGCTTCTCGCATGTAGAGCTTCAGCTCGAAAACTCTTTTCTTCTCGGGGTATTCGGGCTTCGGGACTTGTTTCGGGTCTCTGGATGATACCGGGGCTTCGGGGGGGGGGGGGGGGGGGGGGGTATCGGGAGTGGGAGAGTAAGGGAGGAGCAACCAAAATCGGCTGACCCTTCATTTCTATTTAAAGGGTGAAATTTTTGCACTCACGTCGTGAGTTTTTAATGCTCACGTCATGGCCTCAGTAGGTCACTGCATGCGTCACTCGTCCACTTGCTCCGGAAGGCGTCAGGTCTGTGCTCACGTCGTGACCACTGTGCTCACGTCGTGAGTTCTGACACAGCCTCAAATTTTTGTGTTACAAACTTCAGAAATTCATATCTTATGCATACGAGCTCCGTTTTCGACTTTCTTTATATGCACGCATAGGTGAGATTATGCTCTACAACTCCCATTTAGACTCCGTCAACTAATTTTGAATTTATTTTTATTAGGCCGGGACAGTAAAACTCCGTTAGAAATTCATATCTTCTTTATCTGACATCCATTTTCGTCTGTTTTTTTACCGTTTGACTACTATCGACAAGATCTTCGATTCTCGTTTAGATTGTTTCAGCTAGAAACCACTCGATCTCAAATTCGAGTTTCGGGCTGCATACAGCTAAGCTGAAACTTAGAAATATCATAACTTCCTTGTACGAAGTCAGATTTGGGCATTCTTTTTTGCACGCTCTCGGTTTAACGAACTCTACGACGTTCGTTTAGATCACTAAGGCTAGATATTGGTTTATCTTAAATTCATATTTTATGTCACTCGGCGTCGTGCTGGTTGTGTCACGAAACTTCGACATGTCATAACTTCTTCGTTATAACTCGGATTTCGGCATTCTTTATATATTCGGAAATCTCGTCACGACCACTACCACATCCTTCATAGATATCGAGCTTATCTAACAAATAATTTTGATGCTTATTCTTAACCTGAATTAAATTAAGACATACAATTAAGCACAAAAGACACAATACTCAAATAATATAATTATATTATTTCAAAACGAGTTACAAAGGTTAACCTAGACTATTACACCATCATTAATGCCTAGCCTAGAAACACGGGCATTACACACACCAATTCCTTAAATTCTTAGGCTGGGGACTAAAACCATCACCCTTGCTCTGAACTGGTGAATCTTCACCCCAACTTCCATCCTTAAAGAAGTACTGAATTCTAACCATCTACCACCCATGCAAAAAAATAAAAATTCCCCCTCTAGCACTTCCAATGACCAAATAACTCATGCAACTGTCAACACCATCTTCTTACTACTGCTCCTCCCTAGAAACAATAATGTTCGAACCCAACGTTCTTCTATAGACGACTGCCGATCCCACTAGATCAAAAGATAAAACAACTGAACCCTGACTTCACTGGAGAACTAGCCCGCTAACCCTGATGTAACGCCCGTAGATCCAGGCTACTCAATTTAGAGGCAATAGGGGTCGAAAACGAATTTTTGACAAAAGATTATTAAGAATAAATAATCTCAACCAAGTTTTAGTATATGTTACAAGGTTTCCGTACATATAAAGAGCGTCGAAATCCGAGTTATAACGAAGAAGTTAAGACCCATCAAAATTTCGCGACGGAACCGACACGATACCGGGAGGCGCAAATAGTGAATTTACGATAGAGCGAGATTTAGCCTTAGCGATCTAAATGAAAGTCTTAGTATATGTTAAACCGATAGTGTGCATAAAAAGAACATCCAAATCTGACTTTGTATGAGGAAGTTAAGATTTTTCTAAGATTTAGCATAGCAGTGCACAACCCGAAATCTGAATTTTAGATTGGTCGATTTTTAACCAAAATAATCTAAACGATAAATGAAGATATCGTTAATAGGAGTTAAACGATGAAAAGACAGAAAAAAAAATGGAGCTCGTACGCGAAAGTTATGGACGAAGCTTAGTCTCTACTTTTCGAGCGCGACGAATTCGATACAATTTTTTAAATCTGAGATAGAATGAGAATTAGCCAACAAGGTCTAAATGAAAGTTGAATATATCATTAATAGGAACACAACGGTAAAAAGACAGACAAAAACCCTATGTACTCACCAGGTTTCCCAACCTGACCCACTCAGTTTATTTATATCACAGGTGTTGATATGAAGTCACATTACACTAAGGGATTAAAGAGATGTAGATCACTAGTGTAAATAAATGTAAGTTCCGTTTATGCTTATGTTTCTGTATTGAAGATGACATCCGAAACATTTTAAAATGAATAAAATACGTTTCTTTGAAAATGTTTTGATAACGTATTCATCGTGTTTTTCTGGGAACAAATTCTGCAACCTTTTTATGAAATGAAGTACTCTGATTTTTATAAAGCATAAACAAAATCGGTCTTTTCTGGCCGTGAAAATTGAGGATGTCACAGTTGGTATCAGAGCATTAGTTTAAGCGAACTAGGAATATGGATTTATTTCTAGACTTAAACTTAGAATGCTAAGCAATGATTGTGAGGTGTGAGCACTAGCTTATTTTAGGAATTATGCCTAAAATGATTTTATGTGCTAAATGCTTTATGCCTTATATGTTGTTATTTATTCGGATCTATGGTCTGTTGCCGACCGGATCTAGAAACCTTATGTGTTTAGGATTCTAAACGTACGACTACGATATTAGAACTAGCATGTAAACGTTTCGGAGTGATAAGGATGATTTAAACGTCAATCCTAAGTAAAGGTCTAGATTCACCTTATTCGGTGTATAGATCAAGATGGAAAGGACCCGTAGCGGAAACGTGAATGCAAATGAGAATAGGAACCAACCCCAAGTGGTTCAGCAAATACCTGTAGTAGAAGAAGTTGCACCTGAGCCAGTCACCATGGCTAGAGTTCAAGCCATGATTCGGGCTATGCTAGCTGAACAAAGGGAAGAAATAAGGAGGATATCGAATAGGGACGAACCTACTATGCCCACTGAGCAACCCGAGCAATCGGAGGAAGGGAACTACAGCCGCCAAGTGAGTCAAGTGGGGACTCAAGATAGCCCGGAGAGGAGAAACGACAAGGATGGGCGAATGTACAAGAATTTCTTGGGTGCGAAACCACCAAGTCTCTTAGGAAGCCCAAAGCCTATTGAGATTATGGATTGGATCTCCGAGATGGAAATGGTGTTTGAGAGCTGTGACTGTAGCAAGAAACAGAAGACCGTCTTCGTCATAAGACAACTGAAAACTGGAGTCTTAAGCTAGTGGAAGCTATTGGCAGATACGATGCCACGAGGAGAAGCCTTAAGGATGGCATGGGAAGAGTTCTTGGAACAGTTGAAAATGCAGTACTGCTCGGAGATAGATCTGATAGACCTAAACAACGAGTTTCAGAACCTGAAGAAAGGGAAGATGAGTGTTGATGAGTATGCCACTGCATTCACCGAGTGGATGAAGCTATTCCCCTACTTGGTGCCTACTGAACTCTCCAAGATTGATAGGTTTGCTAACGGACTGCCCACTGATTTTGGCCCAATGGTCAAACTGGCAACTACCTTCAAAACAGCTGTTAGGGCAGCTAAGAACGTAGAGGCCCAGGTAAGAGAAAAGGGTCTAGAAAAAGATAAGTCAGGAGAGAAGCGAAAGTTTGAAGGATCTTCAAGGTCCAACAAGGAAAGCAAATTCTCAAAGCTTGGAGGAGGAGATGGAGGTGAAGCGAGATGGTGTGATAAATGCAAGAAGAAGCATTGTGGGAAGTGCAACGAAGAAGTGACTTGTTACAAATATGGGAGGACTGGTCACTATTCCAAGGACTACACACATAATGATAAATTATGCTACGGATGTGGAGGCAAGGGGCACATGTCCACAGACTGCCCAAAAAAAAATAAAGCAGTAAGACCAGAAACGCCACCAAGGCCAAGGGCATTTCACATGATCCTCGACGAAGCAGAAAACCATGCGAGGAATCAAGGATGAGGACTTTATACCCGAAGATCAAGTTATGCAGTAGCCATAGTATCGTATGATGTAGCCCATTAGAGGCATAGTCCAGGGTGAACTTGAACACCTATGTAATAGTTTCAAGAAATAATAAAATCTTCGTTTTGTTATCTGGTGTGTTAAATTGTTATGTGATTTTCTTGTATGGTGACTTGGAAAACTGCGAGACGATACTTGGGACGAGTATGAGTAGGTGTGAATGGTAGTAGAGGCCTATACTACCGGAAGCACAGGACTCACGCTCAGATCAGGGAAAGTCACAAGGTTACCAAGAAACTAGTAATCAATTTCGTTTTATTCAAGTATGTCGTTACCATCGTTTCGGTAATGACTAAGAAGATGATTGTTATTCCAACCCTAGTGGTCATATCAAATTGAGTCTGACTACGATAAGTATGTTACGTGGTTCAGAGAACCAAGTTCGATGTAGCATCTGACTTAAGCCGAAAGATTGAAATAAAAGATAATCAAAGCGATCAGTAGAGGTATCGTGATAGCTGCTTGTAGCTAGAAATGCTACCTTTTAAGATGTGATTATATCCCATTTGAACATGAAGGAATGTAGTCTGTTCTGGAATTTGACTCTAAGAGACCTGAGTCTAAGCGTTGCAAAATACGATGATAGGTCATTAGAATATGACACATCAGTCCATTGTAGTAATAAAAGAACTTACCTTAAGTTCGTATCCAGTGAGGATTGAGATTGTGACATGAAGGTCATGATTGAAAGTCTAACAAGCAGGTGCAAGACCGAGCACCGCCTGCAGTCAAGGAGTCTAAGAGTTAGATACTCGTTCGAAGCAACATGGAAGTTACAGTTATTACCTAGGATGAAGAGATAACGTATGGAGTCATTATACAACCCTGTTTCGTTGATAATTCCGGGACGTAATCATCCTAAGGGGGAGATAATTGTAACGCACGTAGATCCGGGCTAGTTAGGCAATAGGAGTCGAAAACGACTTTTTGACAAAATATTATTAAGAATAAATAATCTCAACCAAGATTTAGTATATGTTACAAGGTTTCCGTACATATAAAGAGCGTCGAAATCCGAGTTATAACGAAGAAATTATGACCCGTCGAAGTTTCGCAACGGAACCGACACGATACCGGGACGCGTAAATAGTGAATTTACGATAGAGCGAGATTTAGCCTTAGCGATCTAAACGAAATGCGTAGTATATGTTAAATCGATAGTGTGCATAAAAAGAACATCCAAATCTGACTTCGTATGAGGAAGTTATGATTTTTTTATGATTTAGCATAGCAGTGCATAACCCGAAATCTGAATTTTAGATCGGTCGATTTTTAGCCAAAATAATCTAAACGATAAATGAAGATATCATTAATAGGAGTTAAACGATAAAAAGACAGTCGAAAACGGAGCTTGTATGAGAAAGATATGGACGAAGCTTAGTCCTTACTCTTCGAGCGTTGTGAATTCGATACAGTTTTGTAAATCTGAGATAGAGTGAGAATTAGCTGACGGGATCTAAATGAAAGTTGTAGTACTCATAAATACCAATGTGTGGATATAAATAACGTCGATAATAGAGCTCGTATGCGAAAGTTATGGACGAAGCTTAGTCCCTACTTTTCGAGTGCGACGAATTCGATACAGTTTTGTAAATCCGAGATACAATGAGAATTAGCCAACGAGGTCTAAATGAGAGTTGAAGATCTCATTAATAGGAACTCAACGGTAAAAATACAGACAAAAACGGAGCTCGTATGCGAAAGTTATGTATGAAGCTAAGTCTCTACTTTTCGAGCGCGGCGAATTCGTTACAGTTTTGTAAATCCGAGATAGAATGAGAATTAGCCAACGAGGTGTAAATGAAAGTTGAAGATCTCATTAATAGGAACTCAACGATAAAAAGACAGACAAAAACGGAGCTCGTATGCAAAAGTTACGGACGAAGCTTGGAGACTACTTTACTATACAATTCTTATAAATAAGAGATGAACTCTTCATAATTTCCTCGCACCTTCAAACCTTTCTTTCTCTCTCTAACTTCTCTATAACCTCCCTAAACCCCTCCCAAGTCTAGGGAACCTCCCTATCACGAGAAGAAAGCCCCGGAGCGCCCGACGGCTCCGAGAAGAAAAGCTTTCGGCTCGGAAACGCTGCTCCAGTGAAGCCCGGTTTTTAATAAAAACCCGCTGTAAGTGAGTTACGCCTATACTATATTTAATATAGCTTTTATTTAATTATAGTAACATTATTAGGACCTTAAAATAATTATTTGGGCTATTGTTATGAGTTATATTGAGTGTTATTTAACGCTTATATAATAGTAATAATAGCTAGACAATTAATTAGTCGCGATTAACGTTAAAACTAAACTCTAGTGGTATTAATACTAGGTTTTGGTCAAGGAAAAATGTTTATGAGATAACGAAGTGCTATTCAAGTACCGAGTCACCACATAATCAAGTGAGTGCATAGTTACTTTCATCTTACACATAGATATGAAGTATTTTATATAAATTATATGCTAAGTGTGCATATTATTTGAGTACTTGTTGTCTATGTTGGATGAACGTTTTTATGCATTTTTAAATGATTTAAACTGTATACGTATTTTATATATACAAAAATGTTAGGTATGACATGGGTAGATGAACGATGAGAGATAAAAGATGATGTGAGTAAACATTAGCAGCTATGGACTTAGTGTTGGATTAGTGTCTAAGTCCATAACTATTTTGGTATATACTTGACCCGATAGTGCATGGTCCTTTTGGGTTGCCTTCACCAAAACAACTTGATAGGATGAATTATGGAGAGAAAGGATTAAATATGATTTATTAATATATTATGGGAATAATATATTAAAGGAGAAATCATATTGTTTAATTAATATTAGTCAATAATTAATTGGTAATTAGTTTTGTGACTAAAAGAGATGAATTAAACTTAAGGGACTGGAATTGTAATTATAAGATAATTGCAATTTGGGCTATGAATTGCCTTATATTAAGGAGTGGACGAATTCTATGGGAAAACCCATGAGAAAATCGTCCAAGGCCTTAAGGAAAGGAATCCATGGGTTGCTTAGGGCTTAAGCATCCAAATTAGGGATTCCTTGTTAGATAACCCTAATAGCCTCACTATATATAGAACCCTTAAGGCTCAAAAACGTGGGGAACTTATCTTCTAGGGTTAGTACACGTTTTGGGCAGCCTCCTTCCTCTCTCCTCTTCATCCTTTTGCTCTTGGTGTTTGTGAACCATTAGAGGAGTGACATTTGTGACTCTAAGCTTTCTAAAGTCAATACAAGAAGGATTTGGGATTGTTATTGCTACATAACAATCAAGGTAATAACTTAAACCCATTATTATGTTAATATGATTACTTGTATGCTAGAATTAGGGTTTATAGTCTTGGATAACTTGCATGTACAATAGAGAAACCTAGATCCAAGCATTAGGGTTTGTATGAGCACATAGGATGTTCTTATGACCAAAACCCATCACTTAGTGCCTAATAAACATCGACAACTATGGACTTAGTGCCTATTGGACAAACACCGGTAGCTATGGATTTAGTACCTGTTGGGAATTGGTAGCTATGGACTTAGTACCTATTAGATAAACACTGGCAGCTATGGATTTAGTACCAGATGAATAGACTATAACAGCTATGGAATTTACGAACGAACATTGGCAGCTATGGACTTAGTGCCAGTCCTATAACCCTGGAAGTAAGGGACTTCAGAATAAACGAATGCAGGATAGATGACTCTTAGGTTAAATCCTTAAGAGTAAAGAAGATAATGGGGATGGATAATTGGGTTGATTGTTTGATTGTTTAAACATAATAATTATAATATTATGGGTTGAAAACCCTATGTACTCACCAGGTTTCCCAACCTGACCCACTCAGTTTATTTATATCACATGTGTTGATACGAAGTCACATTACACTGACGGATTAAAGAGATGTAGATCACTAGTGTAAATAAATGTAAGTTCCGTTTATGATTATGTTTCTGTATTGACGATGACATCCCAAACATTTTAAAATGAATAAAATACGTTTCTTTGAAAATGTTTTGATAACGTATTTATCGTGTTTTTCTGGGAACAAATTCCGCAACCTTTTTATGAAATGAAGTACTCTAATTTTTATAAAGCATAAACAAAATCGGTCTTTTCTAGCCATGAAAATTAGGGATGTCACACCTGACCATAGATCCTCCAAACAATAACCATGAATTGATTCCATCAAGAACAAGAATAACAATCGAACACACTGAAACCCGGTCAACAAGATACAATCCACTAAAGATTCATTAAAGACTCTCGACATGCAGAATGGCATATAACAATCCTTGATACTATAACCCAATCAATAGCAGAGAACCAACCAGAGATATTGCTTACGCAAACCCAAGAAAAATTCCAAAGAAATACAAATTTCCGATAATAACTCAGAAGAAAGCAGAAGATCACATAGCCGCAATAGCACCAGAAATAATCCTGACCTCTTACGGATGACACTGCAATCCTTGGCTCCTACCAGCTGGGGCTCTTGCCCCATCCTCACGACCATCAAAGATCCTCAAGGAAACCAGAGTAGATGCACTCATTGCTCCACCCCTCAACATCTGATAGTCGGCCTTCTTGTGACCCACAAGATTTCAACAAAAACATAACGGACTTGCCATGCTACAACCTCGACTCGAAGGCCCCGGGATTACCATCCAAGAGCTCCAAAATCCCTTCCTTGACTGACCAACGATCATAGGGCCTACTCCAAAATACCGCAGGTAATCTCCGATGAGATGAACTCCCACATACGCGCATCGCTTGACTCACTACCTGCACCTCATCTTATAGGCTTCCCAGATTCTCCAAGGCTCTCCCCAGTTCGAGTATGGATCCTATTCTTTCAGTAGTATGGACCCAATACTACTTTCCACACATATCCATACTTTCCTCAAGAATCATCCCAAATCCTTTAGGTCACCTTCTCAAACTGATACTCCACGTGATTGCTAAACAACGCAACTAAATCCACCGAAGCACCTCCTAGGCTTTCCCTAAGTTCCTGACCTCACCCTGCCATCAGCTACTGAAGAACTCCCCATAATGCCAGTTACCCACCTCATGAATACAATCACACGAAACAAAGCTTAGATAATCCTTCGAGTAACAGACTCATCCCTACAATGGTTGGACTCAGACAAGAGCTGCGTAATAGGGTCAAATCCATCACTCTGAGATTATTCAACCTTTGTCACATATGAATTAACATATTCACTTAGTATCTAAATCCCAACACCTAGGATTTCCACAAAGAACAAAGCAAGCATCATTCATGTAGTAGCGCTCCAATCCAAAGAAATACCAAAGAACATTCAAACTCATACACCACAACTCATGCTAGGAACCTTCACTCTCACTGCCTATTGCCTTACACATACAATTTATACCTAATATAACATCCTATGCTTCCTAAGCTACAAGGTATCACATATCAAGCCAATTTATCGTTGACTAATCAGAACTAGCATGCAATTCTATAAAATAATATAATAGGCATACAAGGCATATCTCCTAGCATTCTATTATGCAGGCACTAAGCAGATCCTTAGCCCTAACTAGCATGCAGTTCATAGATTCATAAATCAAACCATATCAGATAACATGTATTGGAAAAACTTACTTGAGTCTGGTATTTTGCATGTACCACACCCTTTCTTGTTTTAGAAAACTTGTTTTTCCTTTTTGAATCATTTTTCTTTCGTTTTTGAAATTTTTTACCAAATCCTTAGTTTGAGTTCAGACACACCCGAGAGTATGTCCGAATCCCTCAAAGCAAGGCTCTGATACCGACTTGAAACATCCTCAAAAAATAAGACCCAAAAGTTCCATTGTTAATTTAATAAAACCAATATTCCTAAAACATCATCAATACAATCCCAATAAAAGAGTGTATCAATTGGCATACGAAATCAGAGTAAATCACAAAACATGGAACGAGGTGGTGTGTTCCCTGTAATCATACAGAATAACCATCAGGCCCCGCCCAGTAAGCATACAAGGACATACACATGCAACAGTCACACAAACATCTAGTACCCTACATAGAAAACCATGAGCCGACATTAGTGCCTTCGACCCGCTAAACATAGTGAGGAAACTCACCTTGCACTTCTGAATCATGCAGATAAGACTCTGGCCGCTGGTCTGCTAAAATATGCATGCTATAATCACAATACATAATCAAATTAATACTTGGATCCCAACTCACACCAAGAGTCTAAGCTAGGGTAAAAGGCCTTTTTACTCTCTCCATAAATTGGAACAAGGTCAAGGCCCAATCCAACAATCTAAAGGCCCAAATCATGCCCCAATAATCCAAATTGGGCCCAAAACCCATAGTAGGCCTTTTCAAAATAATTATCAATCCAAAGCATGATGGCCGAACAGGGCCTAAAACATCTAAGCCAAAAGGATAGCCCAAAACGAATACCAAACACTAAAATCCACTCCTGCTGAGTACGTGGGGAATTCTCAGCTTGCTCGCTAAGCGTACTGGATTAAGGGCTTGTATGCTTCGCGTACAGACATGTACACCCATCGTACTCCTCCATTCAGCCCAATCTCATTTATCTTCCTTAAGACATTGATCCAAAAACATAGAAAAAACATAGATCTGGCTTCCTTGAGCTTGATAATCACGTAAAATTGGTAACTTTGCATTCATGCATGACTAAATGAAGCTCTTAAAGTTCAAAAAGACTTATTAAATACTTAATGCATGCATGTGACCATAAACCTCATAAATCTTGCACCTTTATGCTTAAGAACCTCATAACAACTCTGATATAAAAGAATAAGTCCTTCAACATATTAACTCATGAATCAATCCAAAAAGGGACCCAAAAACATGAAAATCAAGAGAATAAGAGATCTAAGCATTAACAAGTCAAGATTTGAACTTGATACCTCTAGGAGCTTGCAAAGTGATGAATAATTCTAGATCTCTAAGTTACCTCACCAAGCTATGAACCTTCATCCTTCTTCAATCTCTTCAAAATGATCATAACAACACCAAATGATCCTTAACAGCTCAAATGCACATTAATGGAGGCTAAGGGGCGTTTTTTTTATGGTTTTGGGGGCTTGGAGGCTGGTAAAGAGGCCAGCCCTAAATACTTAAGATGCTTAAATAGGGTACACACACTTAAAATTAGGATTTCTTGCACAAGTGTACGCCATGCATACTAAACTTCACACCAGTACGCCCCACGTACTCCATATGTACGCGCTGCGTACTAAGGTTTCCCCTTAAACCCTAAAATACTCTGAATGCCATAACTTCTTCATTATAAATCTGATTCTGAAGATCCTTATATCCTTTAAAAGGTAACGAGAAGCTCTTTGATTTAATCAACTCATACCTGCCATAAAATTCCCAAACAAAATCATGTTTCCATAAAATCCCATGCTGTCACTTTACCAAAATACCCCTTGGCTCCGAAACCCAGTCCGAACACCCGGATCATCTAAATTACATCACCTACATCCAAATGGGTAACGGTTCGGGACAGGGCCTTACAGTATCATATGTTAATTAGCAATATCATTCTAATATGACTCTTGAGCATATTAGATCTTTGGTATTATTTTAAAAATCCTTTTTCTTCTCGAAAAACCTTTCCTAAAGTATTTTATTAATACTAGCTTACTATGTTTTAGGATATTTAATGATCCTATCTTATTATCTTCTAGAATATCTGACGATCCTACCTTAGTATGTTTTAGGATATATTGATTAATCCTAATTTACTATATTTGTAGGATATCTAACGATCCTTTCTTATTATCTCTAGGATATCTAACGATCCTATTTTACACTATAAATAAAATGACATATAGTGGCACACATTTTTAGTGGCATATGGTGCCACTATATCATGGTTTTTAGTGGCACTTATTATATGCCACTAAAAAATTAATACATTTAATGGCACTTAATCTTTTGTGTCACTAAATTTCATATTTATTAGTGGCATAATGACTTGATATACCACTAAAACTTTTTTTTATTAAAAATACCGTATAAATAATTTTATAATAACTAAAAAAATTAATTATAATATTAACAATTTATTTTATATTTTTCATTTAAATTTGTTATTACATATTTATGAAAATTTATTATGTTAATACTTTTAAAATTTGATTTTGCTGTATTAATTTTGAAAACGAAAACTGATTTTTACTTGAGATTAATTTATAATGTTTCCATTAATTTCTCTATTTTCTTGTTTACAAAAAGATTATAATATAACAATTGCATGCTGACTAATTAGATTTAAGAATAAAAGGAAAATTATCAACTATAACCAATCAATACCCATATAACTTTTTTAACAAATCCATCTATTCAATTTTACATAGATTTTTTATTTAATTAAAATATCAAAAGAAAAAAAATCAGTGAATCCCAACTTAACCGATGACTCAAGCGTAGACCCACTTATAAATCCCATCTCAACAACACCACCACTTTCTTTCTTGATTTCTCGTCTATTGTTCAATAACTCCCGATAAATTAAAATACCCAGATAAAATTAAAAACTAGTACATAAAACGAAAGTCACACTTAAAATTAAAAAATGATACGTACAACAATCAAATCTTACTCTCCCACTCTTGACAATGATCTGAACGCACTATGACCACCCTTTATTCGTCGACGCCGGATGCTGTCGTCGGCCTGTGGGTTCTTCCGCTATCATCGTTGCTTCTGATTGCCGCTGCTTCCTAGATAGTCGCCACTTCCTCGATCGTCGCCGCTACATCCTCAATCGTCGCCGCTTCCTCGATCGCCAAAACTTCCTCGATCACTGTCACTTCCTTGATAGTCGCCACTTCCTCGATCGTTGCCGCTGCATCCTCAATCTCATTGTTAGGTATTTTTACTGCTCAAATAAGTGTATTTACAAATTTCATTTGTTAGTAAATTTGAAGTTGTATATTGCTCAATTTGTTGCAAAATCATTGCCCAAACTGCTAGGGTTTATCAATTTTATGAGAGGCTGCCACTAGTACCTTTAAAAGTCCAATATTTTTTTATTATTAGAACTGGTGATTGCATTTTGTCTTTCTCAAATAAGCGTATTTACAAATTCCATCTTCATTTCTTTGTCACAATCCGGTGACACCATTAGATCATCTAAGAATGATTATGACTTGTTATTTGAGACGTCCTTGGTCCATTAAAAATACACCAACAATTGTTACAGTTTAAAAATTCAATAAATTTTACAATTCTACATATGTTAAAAATATGAGTTATAAGAGAATTTATGACTATCACTAACAGCCACTCATAGATCGGAAGGATGAACATCTTTAGTTTTAGGTTCACATAAGCAATTCAAATTGATGTGCATAAGCAATTAAATATAAATATTATGAAAAGAGGCATATGACTAACTGATAACATCTTTAGACATTATTTGACTCCATTGATGATCAACTATTTGTTTCCTGTTAGCAGCATTGTCCTTCCTTTAGAGCTGATTTTCTTGTTTCTTTTCTTAAGCACATTCTTCATTCTCTTTTTGTTTCTTCAAAAGATGTTCAGGGTCCAATTATCGTGCATTATTGACTTCAACCATATCTTCACATGATAAGCTATGAATAAGAATAACTCACAAAGGCACATATACTCAAGAACTCATATGATTGATGATAGTTCTCTCACAATTATAGAGGTGAGAGTCTCTCCAAGTTCATAAGAACAATTACAAAATTTTCCATAAACAACCCTACACCGCAGACAATCTTAAATACTCTCCTAAGGGAATAATCCTCAAAATAAGGACCACTGGGACCACAACCCAACTGGAACAATCCCCACGATTACAGCAGTACAACAAAATTAGTGCTAAGGTCATAACCACCAGAAGGAATAACAGAAATAAAAGGATAAAGCAAAAAGGATAAAACAGACAATTCACCACACTTCATAGCTACTTTATTATTTATTGACCTTTCTACCCCTCCTGTTGTAAACTAGAAGTTCTGGAGGCTTATCATCACACTACAATAAGCTTATAAATTTATACGAAATGTAATTACCTATATTGCTTAATTAGACTCATTAAGTTCATTAAATCAATGTGTTTGTTAATATAGTAAAATTAATGACTTAACGGTGAAAGTCTCATTTCCTTGACTTTCTTTGTTAGGAATCTAATAATTCAACATCATATTTAGGTTATGTTACCTTAATAGTGTCGATTTGGTTTTGCATAGATTCATGATACTGAGTTTCTCCAGACTTGTCAGAAACTTGAAGCTCCTCTTCCAGGGTCTAACTAGGCATATCCCTTAGTTCCGGCTGCAATCTACCAAAATAGCAACATACTATACTTACAAGTATTTAACCATAATAGCAATATATGACTTGATACTTGTAAGCAAAGAACTAAAATAATCAGTGTAGATTTAATGTGGAGTTGGGGTCAAGTAGTAAGCAAAGACAAACAAATGTGATAGAAAAGAACTAAAATATATGTTATGAAAACTAACCTTAAAATTTTCAACTCTACCCTTCAGTTTCTCCAATGATTCCTTCACCTATAAAACAAAAGAATTTATGAACAAACCAGCACTTTGATATTAACTATTAACTCACATCAAAAGGATATTTATTTTTAATTCTGTTAACATGAAAAGGTTAGATTTTTGTGCAAACCTTGTGATGTTATGAGGCAAGTTCAGATCTCATTTGTGTCATCTTTTCAAATTTAGCTTTGGCAGCATCAGCCTTTGCCATTGTATTGTTGTACGCATCATCCTAAAAATACAAGAGTACTTGGATTAAATATTAACTTGCATTAAACTAAGTTGTCATCCAAGGATACATACCAGATTTCCACTTATGACTAGGGTTGTAGCATCATAGTTTCCTGTGACATAAGTTTCAAAGATTTCATTATTATGTCTTCTTTCAACAATGTTCAACTAGGAAATGAATTTATACCTGAAGATTTAGTATCCCTGTAGTCAATTTGTGTGTTGGTCTGTCATGTTAATTCAACATTAATAGGGGAATTTCCATCACTAGATAGTAAATAAAGTTTGTTGCTACATTGAAAAGTCTATTAATTAATAAAAGCCTCAAATTTATCACTTTCTCTTTTTAAAATAACTATTGATTTTGACTTTATCAAAATAATCTAATGTTTGGCATATACTTTTCTACCAATATACCTGAAAAAAGAGGGTATATCAGATGTGTTGGAAGGATGTCTACCATAAAAGAGAAGATTGTTTCTTGTTCTAATGATCCGAGTGTCGAACAACTAAAAACTATGGTGAACGTTATGGCAAATATCATCCAAGAACATATGCCAAATGCAAACTTGTCTGGAATTCTTAGCAATATGAACATACAGGTACATATATCATCTATAATTGCATTGTTCCTTTTCAATTACCCAATGAACAAAAAAAACATTTATTAAAATTAGTCCATTATCATATTTCCAATTGGACTCAAGAATGACCCCTTTTCACTTCTGAATAATCTTCTTGGTGTACATATGCATCTTCTTAAACACTTCTTGTTCATTTGTACAAGACTAGTAGAAGATATCTAGCGTTAGACATTAAAGTTATATGCTTTCATTAATTTGTTTCAAATGCCAGGTAGCACTTCTATAGTTCCACATAACTCTAATTCAGTTAACCAGAGAGCATCTTCTGAAAGTCATCATAATGATGGTAATCATTTTTATGAACTTTTGTCTTTCCTTTGTTCTTATAAAAATAGTTTATTTGTGTTGAGTGTTATATTATTTATTTTCTAAACTAAGCCTTATTTCACTGGATTTTGGAATATCTTTGTTTTTTGACAGGGAATTGCTTGCATTCATTCTAGATTATGAGATAACACAATTTATTCAACCTATCATGTCTTTGTTTTTTTATTTTATTTTATTTTTATGTGCATGTTTTAACTTTTGTTCATTACTTTATGTTTAGCATGTACTTAGACATATTAGATATTTACCTAGATATTCGATTCAAAAAGTTAAAAAGAATATTGATGAAAAACAATGAAATTTTGATTATTTTCAATGTGCTACAATTTAATTATTCATTTTATTTTATATTATAGATGAAATTTTATTTTGGCAAATAAAATTGTCACTAAAATCTTAAAATATGTAACTAAAAGTAGCATGAATTTTTTAAATCAAATGAGCTTTTAATGGCACAAAATATATGCCACAAAAAAATTTCTTCGGCTGTGACACATAAAAAATGCCACTATTTTTTATTGTGGTAAATAAATAAGTGCCACTAAAATTTTAAAATGTGTAACTAAAAGTAACATAAATTATTAAATCAAATCAGATTTAGTGGCACAAATTATGTGCCACAAAAGAAATTTGTTTTACTGTGACAAATAAAAAAGTGTCACTGAAAGCCTAAAATCTGCAGCAGCAAAAACAAAAAGTGCCACTAAAAGGTTTTAGTGGGAGTGTCTCTAGTGGCATTTATTAAGTGTGCTGCTGATTCTTTGAGAAGCCTTTAGTGGCATTTTTTTGGACTTTTAGTGGCACTTTTTGTGTGCCACTAAATGACATATGTTTTGTAGTGCCTTGGTGATTTTGGGGGATTTTTGAAGGAAGAAAAAGGAAAGAGAGAGCCAAGGATTTGCAAGCAAGTCTTTCTTTTCCTAGCACGTTTCTGGACCCATGACACCACCTTTATGTTACAAGGATGTTATATCTTTAGTTTTGTCTCATTTTCTTCTTGATCTTGTTGGTTGGGATGGTGGGGTTTCATATAAGTTGCAACTTTATGAATCTTGGGATCATTTGGAGTAATTCATGGGTTGGATCTGAAGTTTGGTTGATTGATTGAACCATGCACGAGATTTTGGTCATAATCCTCATTTTTTACCTAATATGAGCTCAAAACATGCATTAGATATGCATGTCTAAAAAGCACCGACCTTTAAGTTAGTTTTAGTGTTAGAGATTCTTCTAGAGCTAATGGAAAAATGACTTTGGTGATTAACTGTTCAATGGTTAAGCCAATGTTATGTTTTTTCCTTCTTGGACCTTGGATTTGAGATCTTGATCTCTTGGAGAGTCTATAGGGATAAAGTTGGAAACTTTATCCATTGAGACCATAAAAAGGACCGAATCTGATCTTTGGAACTCTTAGAATCGGAAGAAACGGCTTAACACATTAAGATGTTTAGAACTCAATGCCCATGGCGTGGCTGTAGGTTTCCACAACGTGGCGACAAAGTGAAACCACGTCTGTTTTGTCGTTTGTGGACCACGACGTGGCCATAGATGGCTACGACGTGGCAAGTCAACTTTAACCATTGACTTTTTGGCTTGAGTTGACTTTTGGTCAAGCTCCTAGTTTTGAAAAGATATATAAGGGTTACCTTGTGTGACTATATAGATGGTGTATAGCATTTGTATTCTCGGTAGTTAGAGCAGTAGCAGTTGATTAAGATCTGATAGGTTAGTCTTCTCACTATACTAGTGGGTCGAAGGCACCAATGCCGACCCAATGGATTGTGTTATGTAAGATGCTAGTTGTCCTTGTGATATGCATGAAAGACCCTGGGGGTATCATTTGGCATTTGTATGAAAGACCATTGAGGTAGCCCATGGCAATTGCATGAAGGACCATGGGGGTAGCCCATGGCACTTGGACGTTATACCATGGTCGTAGCCCAAGGCATTTCAAGGAAAGACCATGGGGGTAGCCCATGTCACTTGGTTTTAAGACCATGGGGGTAACCCATGGCAATTATGTGTGTGCTATGTGGTATTTTGGGCAAGTCACTAAGTTTTGTGCTTACGATTTTATGTTTATGGTTTCAGATACTTTCGGTACGAAAAAGAAGGCCCATGGTGATTGCACAACATCCCTCTTATGTTTTGTGATGGATTTTGTGATATCAATTGCATGGATTGATGATTTTTAAATTGAAAAATTTTACCCCTGTTTTTGGGATGGTACACTGGCGGTGGCCGTCGGTGGTCGGCGATGATTTTCCTACAAAAGTGGAGAGAGTTTGATTAGGTTATTTGAGTTTATTTTTTTGTTTTAAGTTAAAAAAATATAAATTAAAATAATTTATGTATTTCGGCAATTAAAGAAAATGAAAAATATAAATTATAAGGGAATAATCAACTTTTTAAGTGTATAAGGACCAAAACCAATAAAAAGATCCAACTTTGGACCATTTGTGCACCACCCTTGATCGAATACCTTGAATTCATAAAAGCAGCCCCTTAATTGAAAAAAAAACCCTCCTCTCCTCAGATGATGCACTAATATTATGCATTTGTGGAAACATAATCTAATATTTAGTAAACAATCATAAAGAAGAAAGAAGAAAGAATGCCAAAAATCTGATTTCTTGGTGTTTGGAACTCCACTCTATGTTTAATCTAAACTATAATGAGACCCATTAAGGATGTCAAAAAGTCCTATAGTACCTCATTCCGTTTGGGGGTATTTATTAAAAAAATTAGGGTCAAGGGCGGGGGCAAAGTTAACCCCCATTTTAATTTCGGGGGCAAGGGCAGGGGTGGGCCATCCCGTCCCGAACCCCCAATGGGGACCCCATTAATAAATTATACATATATTAATTATATAAATATAATAAACAATAAAATAATTTTGAGCTTCCAAAATTAACAAAAAAACATGTTTTTAAGCTGTTAATATAATGATTTTAAGATGCCATAACTTTTTTATTTTTAACATGTAAAATTCTGCTATAAATAATTATTTTTAACCTAAAAATAGTTTCTTTTAGCGGGGGTAGGAAGGGTAGGGATAATAAGGGGGATTCAGGGAGGACAGGGGTGGGGGTAGGAAAGTTGGACATTTCGAGGGCAGGGGTGGGGGATGCACACCCCCATCCTGTTTGCCCCCATTGACATCCTATCCATGCGTTTCACATGTCATATATATATATATATATATATATATATATATATATATATATATATGTGTGTGTGTGTGTGTGTGTTGATGTTTGGCGGGTCGCAATAGTAGGACGCTATAATGTCATCCAAATACAAAGCAACTGAATATATTGAATAAAGTACAATATCCTAATATAAAAAATGAAAGTAGAATGCCTTGATAAGAACAAAAAGTGAAAGTACAATATTATAGTAAAAAGAATTGAAAGTAGAATGCTATAGTAAACAAATAAATGAGTGTACGTTGCTACTTTTGCATTTAACGCTTTTGGCTGATAGTAAAAATATTTCATGTCGAAATCCCATTCCCCATAAATCAAATAAAGCCACCTGAAGGAAAAAAAAACATATTCTCTATTATTATTGTATTGACATTTTTGTTGGATACAACTGTGCATACTAAAAACGTCACAAAAACCAGAAATGATGACTAAAATTCTCAGAGAAATAACAAACAAATCCACCAAAGTACTTTGCTATTTCTTGAATTTAGCCCTAAACGGGTTACATTTAAGGAATAGCAATGTACTTCATATATTTGTTATTATGGCATCATAGTTTCATCTCTTCTTATAAAATCAGTGAACTTTGAAAAATCTATCAATTGGTATATTTTTCGAAGTACATTGTCTAAAAAAAGAAAAAAATTGAAAATACATCACCACAATTGAGTAGATTATGCAATTATTTTTTAAAATAGTTGAAAGTGGAATGTTGTAATAGTAATAAATCAAAGTATGATGTTGTAATTAACAAATAAATTATAAAGTGCATTGCGAATTCTTGCATTGAATAGCAAATGTGCAATCAAATTTAAAATATAATGGTCTTTATCGTTCCATTTTGGTATAATTCAACGCTTCGGCCAATGTTGTAAGAAAATAAACAATCTTTTTTCAATGTCACCACCATCTTGACACAACACTAAAGTTAGAATCAAAACATATTTTAATAAGTTACACATATTCATCCATAAAAATGGTTACCAAAGGAGAAAAAGGCAACGTACTTTGATTCTTGTTTTCCAAAACGCCTTCTCTTGAACCACCATATCTAGTCCAATTTGGAAAAGAAATATAAAATCAATAGCCTCCTATTCTGACCTGTTATAGAAAAGCTAACAAAAGATCAGCCCACTTATCACACTTACCAGATGAAAACATATGAATACCATTCGCGCAAAACACAATAGACGAATGCCTTCCACCTTTGTTTTCAAATCTTATCTAAGTTTTTTCACCATAGGAGGTAAATCATAAATAATAAAAGATGAATGTTAATAAAACCATAGTTGTCTAAACTCGACATCTATAAAGGGAGAAAATTCAAGTTAGTTGATTTTAATCCTTAATATAACACCCAAATGAGATATTAAGGCTAGGACCCAACAAAATAATTCACAATTCAGAAGAGGGATGTCGTAATCCAATTGTAAATTATTTGAAGGTAGTAAATGACAATTTACCAATTCCACCACGAAAACAAAATTTTAACAAATTAGGTTTTAGATAAAATTTCTAGATCTTTTAAGACTCATTGAACTATTCAATGACATGTTTAATCTCGATTATGCTCTCACTTTGTGACTGGGATGCCGAGGATCACAAACGAGATGTGAATAACCACACAAATTAACTTGGCACTCCCGTTCAAAAAGCAGATATAGTCGAAGGGTAAAATTTCTCTTTGCCAAGGAGAAGACGCGGGTTCAGTAACGAGGTATTTTTTTAAGATCAATTCACATTGGACATATCATATAGAGTATTGAAGTGAAGTAAAAAATTGGAAACTCTCAAAATTGTTTGTCATCTAATCAATGCGTTGGTTAACCACATGCGCTTCATTGACTCAACGATAATTTACGAGACACCCATTGCCAACAATATTGGTCCCATACTAGTGTGCCGGTTAACCACACACGCTCCACTAATGACCAATCAGATGCAATGTGCAATTTCATGGGTTAGCATCAAATTCACATTTTTCCTAAAGTAACTAAGATTGGGAATTTTATAAAAGCATTTAGTTACTTTATAATTCATTATACTTTTAATGAGAGTTTAGTGTCCTATCTTACCCGTTCGGCTAACGACCCTCCACTAGTCAAAAGTGCGGTGGGTAAGAATGGATACCTAATGGCAGTCATTTTATAGGATGCTTTCTTAAACACCTCTTATAGACCAGCTTCGTGAATGAGGCCTCTTAACGGTAAGATTGACTTTTCTTAAACATATATAATATTAAACTTTTAATTCTATAATAGTATAATGGTGTATTTAAAACTTTTAAAATACTAAGGCTTTAATCTTTTAATAAATTAAGCTTTTAATTTAATTAAATTCAGACATGGATTTATTAGTTGTCTTTTAATTAATCTTTTAATTAAATTATTAATAAAATCCACAAGGATATCTTCTAGGGTTTTTCCATTTAAATTTCCAAAATTAAACTTTTAATTTCAAATTTAAATTATAAAACCAAAAGGGTGTATTTTAACACTTTTTCAAAATACTACATTAAACTTTAAATAAGAAAATAATCTTATCATCAACCAAATTTAACCAAATCCTTTAATTAAGATAAGGATATCATATTACCTTTCAGAAAATTCAGTTTTAGGCATTAAAAACAAATTAAGTCAATTATCCTAATCACACAAATATATCAAAATCGAAAAATCAGGGATCTGACGAGTCAACTCGTCGAGTTCAGGGAAGTGAACTCGTCGAGTTCCTGGAGTAAACAACAAAAAACGATTTGCTTCTTCTTTGGACAGTTCACTATTGCATCAATTCAGTTGAAAAACATCCTAAGCTCTTATACCACTAATAGGTTATGAGCATATCTACAAACCTATGTGATCATGCAACCCTAATTTCTTTGGATCTAAGTTTTTCACTAATTGAACATGAAAATTGAATACCAAATCAATAACCCTAGAAACTAGCATACAAATCAAATTTCATGTATAAATTAGGGTTAGAAGATTACCTTACTTGTTATGTAGTAATAACAAGCCAATCTTGAAGATCCTTGACTCTTGAAACCTTAGTGCCCCAAATTTTGCACCTCTAATGGTTCACAAACACCCAATACAATAAGATGAGAGGAGAGAAGAAGAGGCACTCTATGATTTTCGACTATGCTAGGGTTAGCTTCCAGTGGCCAAAAATTCAAGGAGTAACCCTCCTTAAATACTTGTGGTTGCTAGATTTTTTCATGTGGAAACCATAATTTCCTACTTATGGGCTAAGCAACCAACAGACCCCTCCTTTAGAAGCCCTTGGACAAAAATCTATAGGGCTTCCCTATAGTTTTCGTCCACTCCTATCCTGGGGTCCAAGAGCCCAGTTTCACAACTATCAATAATTTGCAAAACAACTGTTACATTATTAATCAGTTCCTTTAATCACAAAATTTATTACAAATTAATTTCTGATCAAATACTAATCAATAATATGATTTCTAATTAATATATTATTTTCATAATACATTAATAAATCAATTATTCCAATTTATTATTCCAAATAATACACTCAACGTCTCTCTCCAAAAGTCATTATGTCATGTAGCATGGGTGAAGGCAACCCAAAAAAACCATGCTACTATCAAATCGAGTACATACCAATTATAATTATGGGCTTAGACACCTAATCCAACAAGTATATAACTGATTAGTAGATCTGTATGATTATCTATATTTGTTGTTATGTTTACCTGTTACATATTTCGACATATTATGGTTGGGTTGAGGCAGTCTTGCTTTGTGATAAAGGCCAAGACACGCAGGGTGGTCCGGATAGGCTGTAGGTCCTGCGAGGCGGTCCAGTTATGCCAAAGGCTCGTAGAGCAGTCCATTTAAGTTCTAGGCCCTACGAGGCGTTCCAGTCAGGTTGAAGGCTCATATTTGCATGATTTTGTTTGTTATGTTGTGTGATAGTACTTTGGGGGAACTCACTAAGTTTTGGCTTACGGTTTCAATTTATTGTTTTAGGTACTATAGAGGATCGCGGGAAAGCGAATGCGTGATCGTGCACATCTTCCTGATTTTATGACATTGGATTTTGGGGTACTCTGATTTTCAATAATACTTTTGAAACAATGGTTTTGTAAACACTTTATGAATGAAGTGAGTTGTTTTTGAAAAGTTCAAATTTATTGTGATTTTTGGGATGCTACAAAGCTTATATAATCGAAGAATTTCTTATCAGAACTTGGTATACAATAGGAAGATTGTGTATTGCATTATGACTACCAGAGTGCAATTCATTTGGCAAAGAATATATTGGATACTTTTTGTTATGACTTTTTATCTTCATAATGTTTAATAACGAACTTACCCTTTCCAAATTCAAACATTGAGTTTCCTTTACTTCATGGGTACTTCCCATTGAGTTATTGAACATAAATATTTTTTGGCCCTTTTCAAATTTTGGGATATTCATGAAATCAACATGATTAATGAGGGATACGTTTCTCTGTAGTAGTGTATTAGCAAACTCTATACACTTGCAAGTAGGGTCGGAATCATGCCGCGTCTGGGTTAGTGGATAAGAAACCTTAACCCGAACAAGACCATATAAATAATTTTGTCATATTGTTCAACCCGTCTAACACATTTAATAATATGGATATGTGATTTAAATATTGATTTTGTTGGTCAAAATAATGTTTGCAGGCCACACTCATTAATTAAGGAAAACTCTAGAAAAATAAATTTAGCTGAAAAAGAAATTGAAAAAAACATCAAAATTTCAAAATAAACTAATAAACTCATCCACATAAAAGTTAAAACTCAAATAACGACTTAATCATGGGAAGGGGTAGAGATGATCTTGAAGAAGTGGTTGATATGTATAATCATATAGTGTGAATTCGCGTTCAAGAGTTAGGGAAAAATACAAATACACCAAATCTATTAATAAAATTAAAAATATATAAAACATTATTTTTTAATCCTAATATAATATACGCGCTGACGGATAGGTTAACCGGCGAATCCGATTACTAACCCGAACACGACCCGTATAATAAACGGTCTATGGGTTAGCGGGTAGTCGGATAAGAAAAATCAAGTCAAACTTGTTGTTAGAAAACTCAAGTCAAGCTTTGTTTATGTGTATGATACGTGTTTTATTTCCTGATGTACGTGTCGAGAATTACCGCCTAACTTCGAAGACCTTCATTGAAGTTCTGTGTCCTTAACGTTCTAAGTGCATGGAGAGTTCACTATGAGAGTTGAAATATGAGGCACACATAGTTCTCATTAAAAATGATGAAATCTACCAATATATGATGTCACCTTACATTTAATAGATTTGAAGTCTAATAGTCTGTAAGTTTTGTAGTTCTTAAATAAATATTAAAATAGGTTGATTAAATTTTGTAGAATTCAATGTATTGGAGTTCAAAATTAAAAAAAAAAAAAAAAAAAAAAAACTATCATTGTTAGAAAAGCGCATCTTTTTTTCGATGGCCTTTTTCATCGTAAAGGACATTTCGATGAAATTGAGTGGAACGGAAAAATTCTTATGGGTAAATATTGCTGACGAATTTCCGAGAGAATTAGTGAAGGATTTCCGACGTAAACACTTTGACCTTGTTTGACCACCTTACCGACGACATTCCGATGGAAACCTTTGCTGAAATATTTCCGAGGAACACTTTTAGCAACGGAATTCCGAAGAAGTTTTATTTACGACGTTTGACTTTGTTTGACCAGGTTACTAACAAATATTATCAACGGAATTCCGACAACTTTGTCTATCATCATTAAACTTTATGAAGTTTAATACGATATATAGATTCCCTAAGAATCATTTATTGGCTATCTGTGTAGATTGTTAATTAAGTGTCGACATGTTTTTTTCCCTTTAATTTTATTTATTATTATTTTTTATTTTTTATTTTTTTGGAACCCGCCGTATAATAAATTAAAACCAACGCCTAGCTAGCAAGTAGCAACACGATCGAAACAGGAAGCAAAGTTACAGAAGTGTGGACAAATCTATCACATTTGTGACAAATTAATTTGTGGTTGTAATTGCAGGAGAAAATATATATCAGATAAGATAGGATGAGACTATATCGTCAAATTTTCAATCACGTGAACATTTTTACTACACATGCATCATATGGATTTTTTTTATTCAAATTCTTTATTTTAAAAATATTTTGTATCAACGGATATTCTCTTCCAACAAGCATCTCTAGCCCTTAGCAATTGGAGCACGTGGATGTCGTAAAATATAATATACTCAAACTCTCAAAGCAAAATGGTATGTCGACGGCTATACAATCCCAAACCCGTATCTATATATATAGTGAAGCACGTAATGGTTAGATGTACAACTTCAGTTCAGTTCCACAATTAGGAACATTGTCTGCCCAGCTTATCTGAAAATACACTTTGCATCAAAATGGTACTCGCTTTCACCATATATATTCAGAGAGTTTGTTATATTTGCAATATTATGTTTACATGGTTTCTTTCAACTCTTTTAGTAATACTATATATTTTTATTTTGCATCCATATATATATATATATATATATATATATATATATATATATATATATATATATATATATATATATATATATATATATATACACGCAGTCAGCCAGCAATGCCGTATCAGTTACACCTTGGGGAGGTAAGGGTGGATCCCAATCCTGGGAATTCATATTACCTGATGGTGCTAGACTTATCGGGATCTCAGTAAGAAGTGGAGTTGTTCTAGATTCCATCTCCTTCACTTACAAGAATCAGGAAGGTAGCCAGACTACTCGACCATTCGGTGGCACCGGTGGCGCACCTTACGAGGTAAGCTTTGAATACATCTGTCATGTATACACGTATCGAAGTTAGCTTCTTAATTAATAATATAGCAGTAATAATATTTATATTTCGGTTTCAGACTAAGACCTTCTCTGACGATGAGTTCGTCATTGGGATTAGTGGACGTGTCGGATCACTTAACGATCTCACTGTGATTACGTCATTGTCTATCAAGACCAACGTCGTCACATATGGGCCATACGGCACAAACCCGGGGTCTGATTTCTCGATTGGGGTCAATGAAGGTAAGTTTTTGGGATTCTATGGAAGGTGTGGGGCTTATATAGACTCTTTGGGTGTCATTCTTCAGCCGAAAATATGATAGATATGCCAGTATGCATGCATGCATGCATGTTGTGTTTGATGGAAACAAATATTGTTAAATGCATGGCCGTATCGTTTCGTCTTCTAAATGTGGTATTCATATGTATTTTATATGTTTTAAGATCGTATCTAGTTTCTTCGATGTGAGACTATAAAAATAAGGTCGGATACGTAAGAATTTACAATTACAATAAGCACCCTTGTTGTGCATTTGGTTTTTTCATGTACATACCCTTGAAGCTACTAAATGGATATTTCATGCTTTCTTTATTGCTTACTTCCACAATAAATTTGGTTTCTCTTGTGTTGATTCTTTTAGTTTATATGTATAATTATCTTTAGTTAGGTACATACACATGCAATTATTATTTTTTTTTTTTTTTTTGAAGTGTTTGAGAACTTCCATTTATACATGTAAGTGTAGGTGTGTAACCATATAAAGAAAAATCAACATACTACAGGACCGCTATATATGTCCCTCATGTGTCATGCACATGAGGGTATTTTGGTCTTTTCAAATATCTTTTCAAATATCCCTCTGTCTTCATGATCAATATTTACCTGGAATACCAAAAACACAAACTCACCAAGACCATAAGAATAACAAGAATAGTCATCTTCTTCCGAACCTATATATATGTTTGTGATCATATACATAAACCTTCAGAATCCATCAGTTTTGATATTTTGCAAATCGGTGTTGTATCAGACTTTGCAAGTTGAATCGATGTTAAGGTTCATAAAACAAATCAATTGTTTTGAAATCCATATCTGGGTTTGAAATAGATTCCCTAAACCAAATCCTCATGTCTGCTAAAATGTTTTCTTCTTCGACCCTCATCCTTAATTAAGTTGACTTAAATAGGAATATCCAGGATAGCATGGTTCCAAACTCATTCGAAGGTTACAGACTCCAAGTTTGTTTGAACATCCACTAGAAAAGATGAAATCCAGTAGACATTATCGTTGGAAACTTCATCCTCATTTTGTTGGTATTGGAGGGGCAGCAAAAAAAGTCCTTTTTACCAAACAGGGAACAGGGCACAGGAAAGTATAGTGAAACAGGGGACAAAAATAAACATATGACACCAAGGGTAAAACTGGAAGAACAGCTTTTTCAGTCTTGTAAAGTGAGCATAGAGTAAAGAGAAAGAAGAGATAAAGCTTGGGCAAACTGATACTTCTTTATTCACTGAACAGAGAAAACAAAAGGATTGGGGATACTGTTAGTCAATGGTTGACCAAGTATTCAGGGGGGTAAAAGCACGTGGGTGACTGGAACGTTGGAATAGGGAAGTTGCTAATTTTTCTCTTTTTCTGTTAAGTAGCTTTATTTATTAGTTTTGATTCAGCAAGTCATTTAATCAGTCGAAAATTATGTACAGTAACTCAATCATTAGGTTGCTATTAATCATTCAATAAAGGTTAATCATTCGGCTGCATATTCTTCCAGTTTTGCCCCTGTTTTGCATTTTTTGTTATTTCATTGGCTTGATCACCAACATTTGGTATCAGAGCTTTACAGATCCTGATCAATTGTATGCCCAAGTACCCTCGATTCAACAAGATGACAGCCCCATCATCATCCAATCAGTCCAAGGACAGCCCCTTCACCCTACAGTGCCCAATGTTAACCTCACTAAATTACAACACCTGGTCAATTAAGATGGAAGCCATCATGGATGCCCATGGGTTATGGGATGCCATAGAGCCACCAACCGGAGTGGTTGTGGATGACAAGAAGAGCAAGCAGGCTCGAGCTTTCATCATCCAATTTATACCAGAGGAGATTCTTGCACATGCAGCCAAGAAGAAGACGGCCAAGGAGGTTTGGGACTCTCTAAAGTCATGGTATGTGGGCGCAGAGAGGGTCCAAAAGGCAAGGTTGCGGGTACTAAAGAGTGAATTCGAAGCACTCCAAATGAAGGAAACAGAAACCATAGATGAGTATGCAGGAAAAATCTCAGCTATGATTTCTAAATTTGGGAGTGCAGGGGCAATATTGGAAGATGAAGAGTTGGTAAGAAAGCTGTTTGATACCGTCCCAGAAAAGTTTATAAACCTGGTGGCATCAATTGAGCAAAGTTGTGACATGGAATCAATGCCATTTGAAGAAGCAATTAGGCATTTGAAGGCTTATGAAGACCGACTCCGGCTCTGGAAGGCAAGCACACAGGCAGATAATGCCTTGCTACTTGCCAAGGCAGAAGGCACATCAACTCACCGGAGTCCAAGCAAGCCAAACACACCAGGTGGTCGAGGGAGGGGTGGAAACAATAACCAGGGAGGAAGAGGCAGCTCACGAGGGCGAGGTTCGACTCGTGGTAGAGGTGGGCGCTGGGGTGGCGACACACGACAGGAAGCTAACAACTTCAATAAGAAGTCTCGTGACAAGAGCAACATAAGGTGCTTTGAGTGCCAAGAACTTGGCCACTTTGCATCTGAATGCAAGGCAAAGAAACAGCAGGACCAGGAGGTGAATCTGGCTGCAGATGAAGAAGGTCCTGCCCTCCTACTAACTGTGTGTGGAGAAGAAACATCAAGCATGGTGCTCTTGAATGAAGAAAAAGTGTACCCGAGTCAGCTAAGAGAAAGTGAATATGAGAACATGTGGTATTTGGATAATGGAGCTAGTAATCACATGACTGGCTCCAAATCCTTATTTGCAGAACTCAATGAAAATGTAACGGGACAAGTACGGTTCGGAGATGGGTCCAAGGTCCAAATCAAAGGAAAAGGTACGCTGTTGTTTGACTGTAAGAATGGTGATCAATTCATCATTCCTGAGGTTTACTACATACCAGCACTTCACAGCAACATCATAAGCTTGGGTCAGATGACAGAGGAAGGTTATGACATAGGAATGAAAAGGGAGTTCTTGCGTATGTATGATGAAGAAGGTTGTTTGATTATGAAAGTATAGAGATCGAAAAACAGGCTTTATAAGATAAAGCTAACACCTGGAAGACCCGTATGCTTAAGCATGAGCATAGATGATGACTCATGGCGGTGGCATGCACGTATGGGCCACACGAACTTCAGAACCCTTAAAGAAATGGCACGTAAAGAAATGGTGACAGGTTTGCCTCGGGTTGCTCACCCATCCCAAGTATGTGAGGGATGTGTGATATCCATGCAAGCAAGACAAAGTTTTCCACAGGAGACCCAGTGGAGAGCCAAGGACCCACTTCAGTTGTTACATGCGGACTTGTGCGGTCCAATTTCACCAGCAACCAAGGGAAGGAACCAATACATCTTCTTAATCGTGGATGATTACTCACGATACTGTTGGATTAATGTCTAAGTCCATAACTATATTTGGTATGTACTTGACCCGACCCGGCATGGTCCATTTGGGTTGCACTTCACCGACACAATTTATATGGATAATCTTTTGAGAATAGTATGTTTATGATTAATATTAATATATTATAGGTTCTAATATATTAATATGGAATCATATTATTTAATTAGTATTGATCAAGAATTAATTTATAATTAATTAAGTGATCAAAAGGAACTAATTAAATATGGACTCTTATATATATGGAATGGGCCAAGTTCATTTAGGTTGGGCTAAGCTTTCATGGATAGTCCATGGAGTGTTTAACCCATGGATCTTAGGAAATGAAAGATCATGGGTATTAGGGTTTAACCCTAATCCTCCACACTATATAAAGATGTCCTTGGTTGGTGAAATTGGCACTAGTGTGGTACACTAAGAAGGGCTAGCCAATTTCACTAGAGAGAACCAAGTATCCATATTCTCTAAAGTCTTCCAAGGTGTCTTGGTGATTTGTGATTCCACTTGAGGCTTCCACACTATTGGGGCTAAGCTCTTAAAGCTTGAAGACATCAAGCTACATCAAAAGGTATGTCATCTAACTAGTACTTCGTAGATTAAGAACATCATAATATGCTAGTTAGGATTAAAGCCTTGGAAAGTTCTTATTTGCATGTATAATAGAGAAAACATAGATCCAAGGTTTATAGGGTTGCATGTACACCATAGGAGTGTTAGAATGCTCAAAACCCAACAGTGGTATCAGAGACTGGTTTTTTTTCTTGTTATACTAGCAAAAGAAGCTTAAAAAATCGAAATTGTTGCTGTCTGATCATCAGACTCGGCGAGTCCATCAGGAGACTCGGTGAGTCCATGCCTAAAAAGTGATCAAATCGATCCAACTCGCTGAGTTGGTTCATGCACTCGACGAGTTGGACCCCCAGACAGCATAAATTCGACGTTTTTGGCTGGAATTGGACTAGGAACATTACCCAAAGATTTTTTGGACTTATAAACTTGTTTTTTGATGTATTAATGTTCATGCTAATCCAATTTTAAAGATAATTTTCAATAGATTCATGTTTTGTATTAGTTTAAAGTGTTACTCTAATTACATGGAAAAGTTTGATTTGAATTATCTTGTTTATATGAGTTGCTTAAATTAATAGAAGTTATGTGAAATTGTTGTTTTCAATCCAAATTAATCTAAGAATTGATTCTAAAATGTGTTTTTGTAACTTGTCCTCAAGTTATATGAAAAGTCACATTTAAGAATCATAAAACTCATAAAAGTTGGCAAAGGTTACAAAAATGAAGAGTCTAGTTCTAATTAAATTGTTTTATGACTCCATAACTTTTCCTAAAGTTATGGAGGACCAAGAGTCACTTCATTTAATAAAATAAAATAAAATAAAAAAGGTGTAACCTTAATTAATTCCATAAGTTATAAAATAAAGAAAAGTTAATTCTTTTATTAGTTTAAAGTCTTCCATAACTTGTCCTCAAGTTATAGAACTTGAAGAGTTTTTTAATTAAAACTACTTTAAACACATAAGTTGTGGAATAAGAAAAGTTTTGAAAGTTACAAAACTTGCCCTCAAGTTTTGGAATTTGAAAAGTTTTCTCTTATGAATACTTTAATTCCAAGTTAGCCCTTAGAATTTTAAAGAGTTAAAATTCAACCCTTATACTTTATAATATTATAAGTTAATAATATATATATATATATATATATATATATATATATATATATATGTATAAGAGTAAAGTCAGTCTTACCGCTAGTACGCCTCATTCACGAAGCCGGTCTATAAGGTGGGTATAAGGTTGTTGCCTATAAAATAGCAACTTAATGGGTGTCCACTCTCACCCACCGCTTGCTTGACTGGTGGAGGGTCGTTAGCCGAACGGGTTTGACAGGACTAGAATTCTCCCTTCATTAAAAGTATTAATGATAAATACTAAGTAACTAAACTCTTAATAATACCCAATCCTAGTTACTTAGGAAAATGTGAATAATGTGTTAATCCATGAAATTACACTTTGCTCTTTGTTTAAGTCGGTTAGTGGAGCGTGTGTGGTTAACCGGCACACTAACTCGTATTTAACAAGGTAGGCAAAGGGTAACTTAATGTTTATCATAGTATCGATGGAGCGTGTGTGGTTAACCGGCACATCGATTGAGGGGTAAACACTTAAGGGTACCAAGTAATTTGCATGGTTACTTCACAACTTGTTTTGTGATCCTCGGCATCCCAGTCACAAAACCTGAAGGGCACACTCGAGATTGAAACATGCCATTGAACAGTTCAATGAATCTCAAAAGATCTAGGAGTTTCAAATCCAATTAAAACCTAATAATATATATTTCGTTTTTCATGGTGGAAATTGGTGAATCGTCATTCACCTACCTTCAAATACTTTATAGCTTGGATTACGGCATCCCTCTTCTAAGTTATAAAATAGTTTGTTGGGTCCTAGCCTTAATATTTCATATTGGCTGTCATATTAAGGACTTTAGATCAACTATCTTTAATATCTCCCAAAAGATGTCTGGTTTAGACAGTTATGATCTTCCCAAATCTCTTGAAACAAGCTTTCCTAAATGAAGATGATGTCCCTTGGAAATCATACTTCTTTCACCTCCTCCAATTATTCTCCCTAACCCACAAGTTCTTGAAAAGTTTAAGGTCACTCAAGCCCTACTGGCACGGCAAGGTCTAGGTGTGGTCACGTCTTGGAGATGTAGTCACATATTGACAAGCCGAGAGAGTTGGGTGTCAAAGTCTTGAGAAAGTTGGTGGTTCAATCACTTTCTAAGTCACATAGTGAGTTCCTTTGGGACACCTATGAAACAGACTATGACAAGACCCTTAATGATCTTATCTATTTGTTAAGATCAACTTCCTTAAAACTTAATGGACATTGACAATAGTGACACAGGAAATCCAGAAAAGCATTCTCTTCCCAATGGAAAGGGATCGGCCATAGTCAACTCGGTTGACCAAATGGTAAAGAGAAAAGCTAAGTCTGTGATAGTCTCGTGTACCATTATCAAAGGGTCCATATGTTTATATTGCCAAAGGAAGGTGCATTGGTCGCGAAGCTGCCAAATTTACCTAAGGATGTTAAAGTCAATAAGTTTGACTCTACTTCAAGTAAAGTCCACTATCTAACTCTGCTATGTTTCTAATATGAGATTCTTGATACATGATGTGACTGGGTCACATGTTGTTGTTTTAAGAATCAAAGAAAAGTGAAGAAACTTAAAGAAAGAATATGTTGAATCTGATGGCGTAGATGGATTTCTATCGCATAGTTTGAAGATCGGATTCTTGAGCTACTTCTTAGGAGTTATGAGATATTGCTTAGGAATAGATAACAACAAGTTTTCATATGGATTGTAAGGATAAGTTTTTCCGCAAAGTTTTAAAATAAAAGAAAATTTTTTATTTTATTTATTTTAAAATATCCTTACAATGGCATTTGAGGAAAATTGTTGCTTATATGATTCCATTAATAGCAAGAGTGGAAATATGAAATTGATTTTTTCATTTGTGGTAATGTCTAAATTTACCAAATAAGGAAAGATTCTCATCACCCAAGTTTCAATTGGACCGGAACTTGGAATCATGCAAGTTGTATAGCATGATGAATGAGAACTTTTAAGTATTGGAAAATTAAGACTAATTACTTGTTCACATGGATGTGTGAGTCAAGTGAAGGACTAAGGGATCGAGTACACATTCTTGTGCACTGGTCAAGTCCACCACAAAAGATTGATAAAATTATTCGTCATAGTTTACAAAAGCTCAGTAAATATGATTATACTTACAAGCTTAAGTGTAACTCTGAGACATTGGAAAAAGGTTCCAATGTATGACAGAGCGAATAAGAAGAATCAAATTAGGCAGAAGGATAAAAGTTTCTCAAATTTGAAAAGATGGGAGAGTACTTTAGTATCAGTTTTGTGATCATCTTAATGATTAAGAAACCATAGCATAATTAGTTCTCTAAGGAAATCTTAGTGCATTCTTATGACTAAGAAGAGGGATCTTGAATTGTTGAAATGGTTAAATCAAGAAGATGAGTCATACTTCGTTCCAATACAAGTCTTAGAGTCATACTCCAAGATTGTAACTTGAGTGACATGTCTTAAAGAAGGTTTAAAACACTTGTGAAATGTAAGAGTAAAAGTTTTCTACTCTTGTACATTTGAAATTGGTAAGTTGTGATGTTTTGGATAAAACAAAGACCAACTAAGGCCAATTGTGTGAAGTGTTTGTCTTGATTAGAATCCGCACTATCTCTTGGATGTTTGACAAGGGAGTCTTATATGTCAAGAGGACAGTGGGAGTGTTAAAGGTCTTGAAAGTCTCAAGAACTAATTAAGAATAAAACCTGAAGTTCTTCACTAGCACACGACTTGAGGTTTATAACCTATCGTGTTGACATATTCTGTGCCCATTCCGGTTAAAGTTGGTTTTGCATATGAGTTCTTAGAGTTCTCAATTAGTTGCACAACAACTTGGAAGCAATAGCAGGCCCTTGAGCTGCCAGGTGGCAAGAAATTAAGATTGAGTTCAGTCCATATGAGTTTGGATTTGTCATTATCCTTGTCTTGTGACTATGGTTTTGACAATTCACATGGATAAGAACACATACACCATTAAATCTAAGTGTCATAAGGTTTCTCTCCGATTCATGAAAATGATGGTGAGGAAACACTTTCACTAAGTAGATTTTAGCTGGATAACAATTGTGATATTTGCATTCTCAAAGTCATTAGTGGAGCATGTGTGGTTTACCGGCACACTAACCTGGACTTGTGAGAAGTGGCAAAAAGGTCTAACCATTATGATTACGGCATCCCTCTTCATAATTGTTTAGACACACAAGTGTGTTATCTAGAGAAGGTGTATGATTTTGATAAAGTCTTATCAAAACAATCTAGTATCAAAAATATGAACTTTGGTAAGAAAGTCAGCTGATTTCTGAGTACATGTCAAAGCTAGTGGGAGCATAAGTGTTATGCTAATAATCATCATGTTAGTGGGAGCATGATAATTATGATAAGTATTGCAAGTTTGCAATGTTAATTATAGAAAACAAAAGTTTCAATTGGGAAAGAGTTGTTTTGCTATAATTAAGGGAGAGGAAATTATACTTCATCTCAAATCTATAAGCTTAGATCGTGAGGTTTTAATCATTTAGTCAAGGATATATATGAATTTCATGTTGGAATGGCTCAACATAAGGAAATTTTGTATATGAGTCCATTATTTGCGTTCTAAAATTCGATTATGATTACGGCATCCATTTTCATAATCTGATTTATGAGAACTTGGCAAATTAAAATGGAAATGTTATAGCAAAAGACTGGTTTAGTCTTTATGTGAGACATCATGAATCGATTCTCATATGCTTCGGATATAGGATCGATTACATGTGCTATATTCATCCTTTCTAAAATTTTCCAAATGCCTAGGGCATTAAGAAGGGAAAAGGTTTAGAACTGGAAATGACTAAAAGGATTAAACAATTGTCGAGGACAATCTAAGGTTTACCAAAGATTGGTTGCTCAAGGATAGTTGGAAGTATAGTGATAATTCTGGAAGGACCATATTGACATAATCTGTAAGGAGTCAACTCTTGTTCAGAAGTGATAGTCAAAATGGAATATGGAAATGTTTCAAAGTTAGAAATTATTCAATCTGTGTAAGATTAGGAAACTTAATGCAAGAAGGATGTTTCCAAGGAGTTGATCTCCTTTGGAATACTCTGTAATGATTGTTGTCAAGTCTTTCTGACTTTGTGCATAATCATTACAAGAGGATCAATGCATATAAGTTTAGAATCTAACAGATTTCAGTAAATGACATGAATTTGGAATTCTTGTATTTGCAGTAAGGATTTGGGAGTGTGAAAAGAGAATCATTAAAGTTATGTTCAATGGATCTAGTTCACAAAGTAAAGATCATAGACAAACATAGTATGCATACTTGGTGTATGGCATGACTAGTATTTAGAAAACATAGTGTACATGCTTGGAGCATGGGACAACTATTGTTTTAAATTCAAGAATAAAGTTGATAGCTGAAACAGTATACAATGAATAATGTGTAATCATGTGGTGATAAATAAAAGGTGTTTTATTTATGTTCATAGGTTTTGATACCATATTGGATTCAATTATTCTTGTGTTTCATTTTGCATGTTTTGACTTCCAGAATAAACTAGGTTATTCTTCCGGAATGACTAAGTTATTCAAACCATCCACAGTCGGTCATATGTTGGAAGTAGATATGAATTAAGACTGTCATGGGTTGGCTTGTAGAGGTCTAAGGTGTTGGACAAAGGGCTACAACACTAATGAGTGCTCATAAGTTCTGAGTATTGGATTCAACCCGCGCTCATTGGAATCACTTCATGGATTTTATCACGAGTGATCATGAGACGATAATATCTTATATTCTTCAAACCTAGAGATATGAGTTGTTACTATGAGTTGGTTGTACATTGATTGCACGAAAACGCATTTGGTAAATCGGTGCTATATAACGTGCCTTTGTGTATGATTCAACAAATAGTAGAACAAGCCATATGAGTCGAAGTTTATCCATTCCTTTTACCTTCGGGATAAAAACGATATCTGTGGGCCCCTCGATGATTTGATGATGACAAATGGAAGTGCTCGGCCGGGCCAGGACTGATTTGATTTGTTCAATTAGTCAGTCGTCATAAATCAGAAATCGGGAAACAACAAATGGACAGAGAGAATGATTATAATCCATGTCTCAGTCCATATGATATCTAGAATGGAGGAATATATGATCCCTTATCTAATGGACAAGTTCATTGACAAGATCAGAGTTCGACGGCGGCTTTAAGAGCGACGATTGCCAGTTAGGTTTGAAGTAATACGCAATAATAGTTTTAGACTTATCCAAGTGGGAGACTGTTGGATTAATGTCTAAGTCCATAACTATATTTGGTATGTACTTGACCCGACCCGGCATGGTCCATTTGGGTTGCACTTCACCGACACAATTTATATGGATAATCTTTTGAGAATAGTATGTTTATGATTAATATTAATATATTATAGGTTCTAATATATTAATATGGAATCATATTATTTAATTAGTATTGATCAAGAATTAATTTATAATTAATTAAGTGATCAAAAGGAACTAATTAAATATGGACTCTTATATATATGGAATGGGCCAAGTTCATTTAGGTTGGGCTAAGCTTTCATGGATAGTCCATGGAGTGTTTAACCCATGGATCTTAGGAAATGAAAGATCATGGGTATTAGGGTTTAACCCTAATCCTCCACACTATATAAAGATGTCCTTGGTTGGTGAAATTGGCACTAGTGTGGTACACTAAGAAGGGCTAGCCAATTTCACTAGAGAGAACCAAGTATCCATATTCTCTAAAGTCTTCCAAGGTGTCTTGGTGATTTGTGATTCCACTTGAGGCTTCCACACTATTGGGGCTAAGCTCTTAAAGCTTGAAGACATCAAGCTACATCAAAAGGTATGTCATCTAACTAGTACTTCGTAGATTAAGAACATCATAATATGCTAGTTAGGATTAAAGCCTTGGAAAGTTCTTATTTGCATGTATAATAGAGAAAACATAGATCCAAGGTTTATAGGGTTGCATGTACACCATAGGAGTGTTAGAATACTCAAAACACAACAGATACATGTGGATGTACCTGATCAAGACCAAAGATGAAGCATTAGGTGTGTTCGAGAAGTTCAAATTACAAGTCGAGAAGGAGAACAGCCATAAAGTCAAAATGTTAAGAACTGACCGCGGAGGTGAATTCAATTCGAGCAAATTCCAGGCTTTCTGTGAGCAGACAGGAATCAGGCGCCAATTGACAACACCACACACCCCACAACAAAATGGGGTTGTGGAACGTCGAAATAGAACGATTCTAGATATGACAAGAGCGCTACTCAAGGCTATGACTTTACCAGATCAATTTTGGGGTGAAGCGGTGAGGCATTCTGTGTACCTGTTAAACAGAACGAGTACAAAAGCACTCAAGGATATAACACCATACGAATCCTGGAAGAAATCAAAGCCCTCAATCGCACATTTGAAGATCTTTGGATGTGTAGGATATGTGAAAAAGTTGCGAGGTTTGAGTAAACTGAATGATCGAAGGAAAGCCATGGTTTATCTTGGAACGGAGGAAGGGACAAAGGGATATCGAATGTATGACCCCACTGATCGACGTATTGTAATTGCCAGGGATGTGGTATTCGACGAGACAAGAAAATGGGCTTGGGAGAAAGAACTTATGGGAGAGCCCCTTACCACGCCGTTTTGGACCAAACAACGAGTATTATGGTGACAATGCAAGATACGACTCGCAAACAGAAGGTTCGCCCTGGTTGCATACACCTGGAGTCGGCTCTCAATCAAAATCCCTAACTCAATCTTCGAGAAACCAAAATTGAGATCAGTCAGTGGCTTCCTTCGATGACACTCCAGCAAGGGGATTTCGATCCCTAAATGATGTCTATGAGAACACAAGAAGGTTAGATGAAGCTGAGATATAGGAATTGTATGAAGAAAATCAAGAACTATTGTTGGTTGATGATGAACCCACATCGTATGAAAAGGCATCGGCTGAAAGGAATTGGAAGCAAGCCATGGAATCAGAATTGCAATCAATTGAAAGAAATAACACCTGGACCTTGACCAAATTGGCCCCGAATCATAAGGCAATAGGGCTAAAATGGGTGTTCAAGCTAAAGAGGGACGCGGCCGGTAACGTGGTCAAACACAAGGCGCGACTTGTTGCTAAAGGTTACGTCCAAGAAAAGGGCATTGACTTTGAAGAAGCTTTCGCACCAGTGCCCCGCTTGGAGACCATAAGACTGATTTTGGCGCTAGCAATGAAAGAGAACTGGCTTGTGCATCACCTGGATGTTAAGTCCGTGTTCCTACATGGAGACCTAAAAGAAGAAGTCTATGTATCTCAACCAACTGGATTCTTAGTCAAAGGGAAAGAAACCTTGGTGTATCGTCTCCACAAGGCAATGTACGGGCTACGACAGGCACCAAGAGCTTGGAACATGAAATTAAACCAATCACTCAAAAGGCTTGGTTTCACCAGATGTGCTCAAGAACAAGCTGTATACAAGGTACACAAACCAAACTTGTCCCTCATCATGGGTGTCTATGTAGATGATCTTATAGTCACTGGATCAAGTGAGGAAGTAATTCTGGAGTTCAAAAGGAGAATGAAATAGATGTTTGACATGAGTGACCTGGGATTGTTGTCTTATTACCCAGGAATAAAAGTGACTCAGAGTAAAGAAGGAATAATGCTCTCACAAAAGGGTTATGCAGAAAAAATATTGAAGGTGGCAGGTATGGAAGAATGCAACAGCTCACAGTACCGGATGGAGCGCAAACTTCAATTGACCAAAGATGAAAAGGGAGAACCTGTAAATGCAACAAATTACAGGAGACTAGTTGGGAGCTTAAGGTACTTGGTTCACACAAGACCTGACATAAGCTACAACATTGGGGTTGTAAGCAGATATATGCAAGATCCCAAGCAAAGCCACTATGCAGCTGTAAAACACATCCTCAGATATGTGAAAGGGACAACTGAACATGGGCTGATATATCGAAAGGGCGGTGATGGAAAGCTCATTGGCTATAGTGACAACAGCTATAGCAATGATCGCAACGATGGAAGAGGAACCACAGGAGTGCCCTACTATTACTCAGGGAATTTAATCACATGGACATCACAAAAACAGAAAATTGTGGCCTTAAGTTCGTTTGAGGCAGAGTATATGGCTGCAACCGCAGCTGCTTGTCAATGTCTTTGGCTAAGAAACTTGTTCAGTGACCTGGTTGGAAGGAAATCTCAAAAGGTGAAGTTGTTCATTGATAATCAACCCACTATTTCCCTCATAAAAAACCCAGTCTTCCATGGGAGGAGTAAGCATATAGATACTAAGTATCACTTCATCCGAATGTGTGTTGAAAGAGAGCAGATCCATGTGGAGCATGTAAGTGGTGATCAACAAAAGGCTGATGTGTTAACCAAGGCAATGCCTCGAGTAAAATTTGCTGAGATGAAAGCACTCATTGGTGTGGAAGACCTGAAGCTCAAGAAAGTCAACATTGAGGGGGAGAAATGTTAGTCAATGGTTGACTAAGTATTCAGGGGGCTAAAACCACGTGAGTGACTGGAACGTTGGAATAGGGACGTTGCTAAATTTTCTCTTTTTCTGTTAAGTGGCTTTATTTATTAGTTTTGATTCAGCAAGCCATTTAATCAGTCAAAAATTTTGTACAGCAGCTCAATCATTAGGTTTCTATTAATCATTCAATAAAGGTTAGTCATTCGGCTGCATATTCTTCCAGTTTTGCCCCAGTTTTGCATTTTTTGTTGTTTCATTGGCTTGATCACCAACAGATACTTCCCAACGTACACATGCCCTCCAATTTAAGCTAGAAACTTAGCAGAAAATTAGGAACTACCTAGCTACATGCTAAAGACCAGGGAATCATCTTCTTTTTGAATTATTCAATGAGAAACTACTTAATACTAATAAAAAAAATTGTGCAGAAAGACAAACTCTGAATTATTTCAACATTTTCCCTCCTAATTCAGAGTTCTCAACTTTTTTCATACCAATCAGCTTGCACATTTCCTCATGCTTCACTCTAGCCAGGGCTTTTGTAAGTAGGTATGCCTTCTGTTCCTTTCCATCTACATGTGCAACTGTGATTTCACCATTCTCCACACACTCCTTAACAAAGTGAAATATTACGTCTATGTGCTTGCTTCTTCCATGAAAAACTGGATTTTTCATGAGTTCGAGTGCTGACTTGTTATCCCCATACATTATCACTGGTGGGATGTTTTGACCTGTTATTGATGACAAGAGCCTTCGTAGCCAAATGCCTTGACATGCAGTCATAGTGGCTGCCATAAATTCAGCCTCACATGAAGATAGAGCCACATATCTTTCTTTTTGTGATGACCAAGAAACTAGGTTTCCATTCACATAAAACACCATCCCTCCTCTACTTCTTCTATCGTCCACATCTTTTGCATGATCACTATCTGAATACCCTGCAATATTGATTTTCTTTTCACCTCTTGTATAGACCAGGCCATGGTCTAAAGTACCCTTTATGTACCTGAGAATCCCTTTCACAACTTGTAGATGAACCATGGTAGGTTTCTCCATAAAGCGGCTCACTACTCCAACTGCAAATGCCAAGTCTGGACGGGTATGGGTCAAGTACCTTAGTCCGCCCACTATACTCCTATACTCAGTGGGGTTGACCAACTCTCCTTCTCCTTTTTTAGTCAGCTGAATCTTGTGTTCCATGGGACTTTTGGTGGGATTACACTCTAGCATATGGGTCTTTGCTAGTAGGTTTCTAGCATATGCCTCTTGCTTCAAAGAAATAGAGTTCTTGTGTTGAATTACTTCAATTCCCAGGTAATAAGTTAGTAGACCAAGATCACTCATTTTGAATTTTGCCTTCATCTCCTTCTTGAATTCTTTCACATCATCAATGGAGCTTCCTATTACCAACAGATCATCTACCTAAACTCCAATGACTAGAGTGTTTCCCTTCTTCATTCTGGTGTACACAGAGTATTCCTGGGGGCACCTTTTAAATCCAATACTTTTCAAGTAAGCATCTAAACACGAGTTCCATGCCCTAGGCGCCTGCTTTAGACCATAGAGTGCTTTTGACAGCTTGTAAACCTTATTTCCTTCACCTTTTTCACAAACCCTTCTGGTTGCGTAACATATACTTCTTCTTCTAGCCTTCCATTCAAGAGAGCTGACTTCACGTCAAGGTGATGAACACCCCAGCCATTCGAACCAGCAAGAGCAAGAATAACACGAACAGTTTCAATTCTAGCAACAAGGGCAAATACCTCATCATAGTCGATTCCATATTTCTGCACATAGCCTTTTGCTACGATCCTGGCTTTGTGCTTCATTATCCTTCCAGTTGGGTCTCGTTTTGTTTTGAAGACCCACTTCAATCCAATTGGCTTCCGATTTCTTGGGAGTTGGACTAAAGACCAGGTTTTGTTTCTTTCAATCGAGGCTATTTCAGCCCCCATCGCCTATACCCACTCTTTCTTGCGACTGGCCTCAGTGTAGGTCGAAGGTTCATCTTCACTGCTTTCCATCATTAGTTCTTCCAATGGCATTTCAATTTCCTCAGTATTCTCATATAAATCTATGAGTAATCGATAACGTCTTGGAGCTCCGCCTCCTGTAGAGCTCGAGACTTCACTTGGAGTCGATACCAGAGTTTGGAGACTTGGGGCAATTGACGAATCGGGTGAACCCGGTGGTGTATTAGTGGGAGTATAATGTTGACTTGGATCAACCGGTGAGTTGATGGGCTGAGGAGATTCGGCCTAAACACTACTTGGAGTCGATACCGGAGTTTGGAGACTTGGGGCAATTGACGAATCGGGTGAACCCGGTGGTGTATTAGTGGGAGTATAATGTTGACTTGGATCAACTGGTGAGTTGATGGGCTGAGGAGATTCGGCCCAAACACTATTATTATTCGATGACCCGTCTTCTTGCCTAGGGATATCTGACCTGCTTCCCTGTTCAGGTGTGTCTGATACCCATTCATTTTCATCGTTGTAGTAATCTTCACCAAAATTGAAGCCTTCGACAGTAAAAGACATTTCTGGCATCGATTTGATCTTTGAAGATTTCTCCCATTCCCATCTTCGATTTTCTTCAAAAATTATGTCCCTGCTTACAAACATTTTTCCCGTGTCAGAGTCTAGCAGTCGATGAGCTTTCGAGCCTTTCTCAGTTCCCAGGTACACCACTTTCATACTCCAATCATCCAATTTCTTGCGATAACCCTTCGCTACTCTCATGTGCGCAACACACCCAAAAACTCTTAGGTGGCCTACGTGCAGTTTTCTTCTGGTCTATAGTTCATATGGTATGGACTCCATGAGAGCTTTGGTGCTGATTCGGTTTAATATATTGACTGAGTGGCTCACAGCTTCGCCCCATAATACATCGGGTACCCACATCGTCTTCAAGCAACTCCTAGCCATTTCTAGAACTGTCCGGTTTCGTCTCTCCACCACCCCGTTTTGTTGTGGGGAGTAGGGTGTGGTGTAATGGCGCACCAATCCGGTTTCACTGCAGTAATCATCAAATTGCTTTGACAAGAATTCTCCCCCACGATCTGTTCTTCATACTTTCAGCTTTTCACCGGTTTCATTCTCCACTTTACTTCTAAATTTCTTGAAGGTATGAAAGGCCTCATCTTTTGTTTTCATTAAATACACCCACATAACCCTGCTATAATCGTCTACTAACAACATGAAATATTTATTGCCAGCAGGTGTTGGAGGCGAGACTGGTCCACACAAATCGCCATGGACCAGTTCCAGTTTCTTTGAGGCCCTGAAGTTTGTGCTTGCTGGGAATGGAATTCGAGCTTGCTTTCCTCTCAGGCACCCCTCACAAGGTTCTGTTGGGACTAGGACCTTGGGAATTCCTTCAATCAAATCTTTTTCAGACATAGCCTTCAAAGAACTAAAATTCACATGGCCTAGCCTGGTGTGCCAGAGCCATGTTGGATCACTGAGATTGGCTACTAGGCACCTTGGTATGACTTCTTCCAAGTGGGTTTTGTAGAGCCGGTTTGGAGACTTCTTCGCCTTCATTAGCAGCCCACCGGTATCATCATGTACCCATAGGAAAGGCTCCTTGATTCTGATCTCATCAGAGAGCTGCCCAAGACTAATTATATTACTGCAAAGATCGGGTATGTAGTACACATCCTCCAACTTTCTTTCTTCTCCATTCTTGCACTGAAGTAGAATTGATCCTTTTCCTTTAATTCTTACTTTGGATTCATTTCCAAATTTCACAACACCTTGAATTTTTCTATCCAGGTTTTGGAACTTATCTTCATCTCCAGTCATGTGGTTACTTGCACCAGTGTCAAGGTACCACATTTTTGATTGATTCAAGGCTCCCCTATTTGGCTTCACTTCAGGCTTCACTTTCTCTTCATTTAGAAACACCTCCCCTGTCTCATTAAAGGTTGCTAACAGCAAAGCTGGTTCATTATCATCATGAACCAGATTAGCCTCTTGATTTCTTTCTTTCTTTGGGTTCTTGCACTCTGCTGCATAGTACCCAAACTCCTGGCAGTTGTAGCACTGCACACCACTTTTATCTTGACTGCTAGAGGTTCCCTGGCCTCCCTGATTATGGTGACCACCTCTACCACAGCCACCGCGACCTCTTCCTCTACCTCTTCCTCTACCACGTGAACCATTAAAACCGCCCCGGTTTGTCTTTGCCTTTGAGTCACTATCACTTTTCTTCTTGTTCTTCTCTGACCATGGTTGATAGGTCATGAGGAGCTTTCTATCTTCTGGCTCAGCATGACATTTCATCCGTTCTTCATAGTCTTTAAGCCTTCCTATTACTTCTTCAACAGACATGGAGTTTATATCTCCAAATTGCTCAATTGTTGAAGCAATTTGGAGAAACTTGGACAGTACTGCCCTCAACAGTTTCTTCACAATGTAGGACTCCTCTATAGTGTCCCTAAGAGTGCGCATGGTGCTCACAATGTTGCATACTTTTGCAGCAAAGTCATCTATCCCTTCTGTCTCCTTCATTGTCATGGTCTCAAACTCTGTCTTCAATGTCTGTATTCTGGCTGTCTTCACCCTATCTGCTCCAATAAACATGGTTTTCAAGGCATCCCATGTCTCTTTGGCTGTCTTCTTCACTGCCAAAGAGAGTAACAAGTCTTCAGGAATACCTTGATAGATGGCTGCCAGAGCCATCTTATCTTTCTTAACTTCCACCACTGTGTTCTGAGTCCTGGGCTCCACTGCTTCCCAAACTCCTTGAGCTTGCATGAAGACTTTCATTTTTATAGCCCATGCACCATAATTGCTTCTGGAAAGCATTGGGTAATGAAGAGTGATCTGACTTTCCTTGTCACCATTTCCATTATTTCCAGACATCTCTTCTCGTGACTGGTATTTGGGCATACACCCGGAGGCTCTGATACCAGATGTTGGTATTGGAGGGGCACCAAAAAAAGTCCTTTTTACCAAACAGGGAACAGGGCACAGGAAAGTATAGTGAAACAGGGGACAAAAACAGACATATGACACAAAGGGTAAAACTGGAAGAACAACTTTTTCAGTCTTGTAAAGTGAGCACAGAGTAAAGAAAAAGAAGAGATAAAGCTTGGGCAAAGTGATACTTCTTTATTGACTGAGCAGAGAAAACAAAAGGACTGGGGATACTTCCCAACGTACACATGCCCTCCAATTTAAGCTAGAAACTTAGCAGAAAATTAGGAACTACCTAGCTACATGCTAAAGACCAGGGAATCATCTTCACACGTTGTCTTTGAATTATTCAATGAGAAACTACTTAATACTAATAAAAAAAAATTGTGCAGAAAGACAAACTCTGAATTATTTCAACACATTTAGCTCAAGAACTCCTCAATATAACTAATCTATTAATGGCAAAATTAACAAATATAATACTTAAAATTTAATATAAACATCATGTTATGTTAATTAGAAAAAGTCGAGGTTGGCCATTCATGTCATTGTGATCAACAGGGTTTCGACTTCGGATCCATGGTAGGTGAAAATTGCTTTTTCAGTCATTTAAAAAAAAGTTTAAGGAAATGGTGAATTAACGTCCTACCTAGTCTAGTAATGTTCTTAAAATATTATCTGGTCAGGAGGTTGGTTTATATATATATATATATATATATATATATATATATATATATATATATATATATATATATATGAATGTGATTTATGTTTATGAAATAAGGAAGTAGCGTAGGATTGTGAAGGTAAAAATATTTCGGACCAGATGTTTTTCTTTTACTTTTCTGGAAAAAAAAATATTAGGACATTTTTGGAATGACTTCGTTGAAGCTATTAAGAAGTTCAAAAAGTCAGAGTGGATCTTGAATGGATGTAATCCATCTTTCATTGCACTTATTTTGAAGGTATATATTGATCCACAGACAAGAACTGAGGTAGAAAAGAATTGACTAATTTCTGTACGATTAAATCATTACAATATATATATATATATATATATATATATATATATATATAGAGAGAGAGAGAGAGAGAGGGGTAAGTTATTTTAAGAACACTCAAAAAGTTGAGAACATAAGAATAATAGATCTTAACCATCCAATAATTCACATCAATGACTAACATTATGGTGTCATTTTTGTTAAGTTTGAAACTTTGGATATAAACCGTAAGTTTTTATTGATTAAAAGGATAGTAATTAAATTCAATTTCAATCCAATCCACCGAGTTAGCTAACTTTGATTGCTCTCTCTCTCTCTCTCTCTCTCTCTCTCTCTCTCTCTCTCTCTCTCTCTCTCTCTCTCTCTCTCTCTCTCTCTCTCTCTCTCTCTCTCTCTCTCTCTCTCTCTCTCTCTCTCTCTCTCTCTCTCTCTCTCAAAATAAAAAAAATAAAAAAAATAGGCCTTCAAGATTCTTCGTTCATACCATACCTGCATATGAGTCCCTTATCTTCTTGATTTTTTTTCGACATAAACAACATTAGTATCAATTGAGGGAGAGACGGAAAGAACAAATATACACACAACTACAAGAGAAGGGCGATATTCATTGTTTCTTTTTACCCATTTGAGATATAATTCAAGGAGGTGATCGTCTATTCATCATTTTCTTTTGGTGAGACAAAACTGCAATTCGATTGACAAGAAATACTCACAAAGCAGAGAGGCGACCCAGGTTCATCGTTTTTTACCTGACTTACATCGGCTCAAGATGGAATGGGTGGATCTCGATTTTCTTGAGCCTTACCTATGTTCATCTCAATTATCATGCTCGATAGATGACAAGTGTGGAACAAGTGACATTCAATTGGAAAATCTTGTTTGTTGGCATGCCGAGTCCTAGTTATCATCTTTTTGATTCCGCAATGTTCATTAGCGAATTTGTTTCTACGTTGAGTGCTTTTCTCCTATTTTCATCTATGAATTTATAATCAGTTGTTCAAGACCGTTAGTGAAATTTCTATTTTTTTTCTCGACATAAACCGGCTCATATTTTTATATTACATTCCCTATTTTTCTTGTGTAGTCATTTTATATAAGTAAGATTGATTTGTGTCACCCATAATTTCTCAAATTAGTAGTACATTATTTCATTGATTATTAAGTTTATAATCGTAATTATCAGTATTGTCCACATGAGTCAAAATGTTACTTACTTTTTCCATTTAATTTTGATCAGGGTGTTAAATGTTTATGATATAGGCTCTAAACCAAAGGAAGGAAGAGAAACAATGAAAAGTCCCATGTGGTGTTATATAGGCCAAGTTATTTGATGTTTGGGTGTGTACCCTCTGTTGTGTTTGAATGTTTTTGCTTGTGCTTGAATGGTTTACATAGTTATAATTATTTATGATTATAACTATGAATGTTTTTGCTTAAGCTTGAATATCTACATAGTTATAATTATTTATGATCATAACTATGCCTACACATATGATTTAGTCAATGTTTGATTGTATTTGTTTTAATCATTTATGATTATAACTCGGTTGCACCCACGATTAGAACATCAGTTTAATTATATGTGATTATAACTATATGCAACATAGTTGATTTGAACACTATTTATAATCATTTGTGATTATAACACACCATATTTTTGTCATCAATCATTCATTTAAACGTTTTGTTGATATTTTTTAGTGTATTTACATGTTATTGTCATTTTGTAGAGATTGATCAAACAAAACGGTTGTTAGGATATGTTAGGTAGCACTACTACTCGTTAAACAAGTTTGCGAATTACACGATATTTGTTATTCTTTAATATTTATTGTTATTTATAGGTGATTACAAATTATAAATTATAATATGTCGGTGCAATTTGATTTAAAAAGAAGAATTGGGGTTGTGATTGATTCAAGAAAAGGGTTGACATAAGGATGGATTTTATAACTTTTTTCCTCTTAATTGATTTAACTGTTATTGAATATAATCATGTATAAATGTATGAACTTAATATTGACATATTCTTTTACGAATACAACTTTAGAATCATTGAACATCAACATAACCAATAAGATCGAATACAAAGCGATTAAATCATCATGATCAACATGGTGATTCATTAGTGACTAAAACATATTTTCATGTTTAAAACGTTTCAACACCACAACATATACACATATATATTCACGCATGATTATACTATTACTAAGATTAATCTAACCAAATTAACTTAATAAAATAACTTAATGGACTAGGAATTGAATGTGTGTCATTTCAACTCCAGTAACTTCACTCACGAAGCATTCAACATCAAAATTCATTTAGTAATTAAATATAGAAATTTAATGGAAGAAAATGTTATCATACATATATGTAATCATTTAATAGGAATATATTAATTATATTTACTTTCATTCAAGTCACTTTTATCCAAGAAAACAGCCGCTACAAGCCCATTTAACATGTCACTTTTCATGTTGACTAATTACCATTAATGTAATCATAAAATTTCTATAATGTCTAAAGAAAATAATTGGTCCACAATCGTTTTCACATTCTCAACCTTTTTATGTTCTCAATATAATCTCTCCCTATATATATATATATATATATAGAGAGAGAGAGAGAGAGAGAGAGTTAAGTTCAAATGTTTTCACTATCTATTGTGTGCATGTATGATTGATTCTGGATCAATCATTTTAGTTATTTTCAAAAACTAATTAATGCATATTAAATGCTGAAGATGTAATTAATATTCATTATATCTTCAACATGTAATATGCATTAATTACTTTCTTAAAATAACTAAAATGATTGGTCCAGAATCAATCATACATGCACACAATAGATAGCGAAAACAAAATAACCTAACCCTATATATATATATATATATATATATATATATATATATATATATATATATATATATATATATATATATATAGAGAGAGAGAGAGAGAGAGAGAGAAAGAGAGGTTCAAATGAGAACCACAAAAAATTAAGAACCCTAAGAACCCTCCATTAGTTAGTCAATATTTACATGATATTCTTATTAAACGTGCATAAATCCTTTTTTTCTCTTTTTGATTCAAAAAACGTAAAATTATAATTTTTGCAGTATAATATTTTCATTTTTATATGCTCTTATATTTGAACACAAAACTTATATAAATTACAAGTTTATACAGTCTATTTATAGTTTAATTCACAAAATTAAAAACTTAATACAAATCATTTTACAATAATTCACAAACTCAAAGAAATCAGAAATTCAAACTCTACTACTACCACCACCATACGCTGCCACCAACCACCTGTACCAGCATCACTACCATCAATTTCTTCTAAATCAAATCTGTAAATAAAGTCATGCATTAATAACTTAAATAGTACATTAACAGTCTAATAAAACTATTTATTTCACTCATTTTGAATTTTATGCAAAACTGGTATTAAAACTAATATATTTTTACATACTTATACAACACAAAAATAAATATATTTAGAAGAAAAATAACAAACAAATTTATACGTAAATCATTCATATTTTAAATTGTGATTTTAATATATTAAGCCATGAATAAAATTTACATTATTTCAAAAGCAACCAAAAAATTTATAAATTAATCACAGCTTAATGTCAATTCATTCACAGCTTAATACAATCAATTCATAATTTAATTGAAATATCCCAAAAATACGGTCCAAAAATTTCATTTTTAAATCATTAAACAAACTAGGGGTGAGCAAAAACCGCATCGCAACTAAAATTAACCGCAAAAACCTTATAAACCGCAACCGATTAACTACAACCACAGTAAAAACCAATGGTTAGGTTGTTTGTTTTTCAACAACCGCAAATTTGCGGTGCAACTATTAGTTATCAAAAACCGTAAAAAACTGCACCGCACCGCATATATTATATACAAATTTTTTATTAATTATTAATATATTAAATATTAAAAATAAGACAAGTTTCATGGATTAAAGAAGAATAAAATTCTAGAAGACAGAAATATTGGATTTTTGTAACAACGTAAATTTCCAAAACAATTTTTCATTTTTAAAACATACATTTACTCATAAAATATTGTTAAAACATATTGTATCAAATGTTATCATCACAAAACATCTCCCCAGAATCTCAAACATAAATTTCATAAGTGTGTGTGTACGAATCATGCCGGCGCCTTCCCACGCTCTTCACTGGTACATGAAGCACATAACACAACAGTTGTAAGCATAAATGCTTAGTGAGTTCCCCAAAATACCGCATACAAAAAACACGCCACTCGAGGCGATAATACGACCTTCCGGACGGTGTGTCTCAGCGGGACCCTCCAGTCCTGTAGCTCGTTGGACCTTCTGGTCAGGTCATAGCTCGTTGGGCCCTCCGGCCCGGTCTGTATCGTTGGACCCTTCGGTCCGGTCTATAACATCATACAACATACATATAACACATAGCACATAATCTCATACATAACACATAAGACCCTAGAGTCTACACAATATACCACTCTAGGTAACGTATAGTGAGAAGACTCACCTCGGAGTCTCGGTAAGTGTCTGACTCGGTAGAAATGTGATCTAGTCTCCGCCTAATCACATAAAGTAAATACTCTCATAAATACAATTGTACTCAATCTTAAAAGTCAACAAGGTCAACGGTCAAACTTTGACCCGACTCGGCGAGTGCACTAGGGCGACTCCGCGAGTCTACACGTGTCCACTGACTCTCTAAGTCCCTCACTTGGCACGTCGAGTACTTCCCCTGACTCGACGAGTTTCACCTGGCATGAATCGCGGGGCCACCCCGACTCAACTCGCTGAGTCTCAAGAACAACTCGGCGAGTTCCGCCTTGAACTCCAGTCCCCCTGACTCACCCTGACTCATCGAGTTATTCCCCAACTCGATAAGTCCACTCAGAAAGTGATTTACGGGAAACCTTCATACTACTCGCCGAGTCTGTTCTTGAGACTCGGCGAGTTCATGCTGATGTGATTAAAAACAACTTTTAATCTAAGAAGATCGATTAGATCTTGAACAAGTATATGAATTTAAAACAGTAAAAACGCAATAATAAGAACAAACAGCTTGAATCAAACGTGTCGAATGATTAAATAAAATCCTTAGAAGAGCTCGATTAAGAACATCAACTGTAAAGGATTAGAAGATTACAAGAACGATTACAGAAAAATTATTAGTGCTCTTGATCAATCGTTATTTCGATAATCTCTAGAATCTTAACCTAATATGCATGCAAGCATTTAACTTATATACAATACATAAAAGGCTCTCGGTTGGACAGGCCCGAACCGGAGAATACAAGACTAATCAACGAGCCCAAAAGACGCAACATCAAAACTCTTTTCAGCCCAACAATCTCCCCCTTTGCGTCAATTTGGAGCGAGACCTTCACTTTCTACTTGGGCCGGCGGCTGAAGCTGGTACCTTCTTCTTCACAGTACTAAACAGACACTTGGTTATGGAAAGGATGGTCTGTCTAAACCGGATGTACCAATTGATCATATCATTGAAGTACTTGATATCATCAGCCGAATTGTCTTTACACTGCTTGATGATGAATAAGATGTGCTCCAAGCAAGTTGTAGTGTAAAGATGTTTGTCAGCTAAAGCGAAGAGACATTTCTGTCCTTCGGCTCTAGTGAACATCACAGAGTTTCGCCTCGAATCTATCTTGCCCATTTGCATTTGATTCAGATCACTGGCCGATCCCACAGGTTTGACTTTCGGTTTCTTCTTAAAAACTGTGGCAACCTCCTGATCCATTAGGGCCACCTCCATGATATAGCATGCCAGCATCCTTTTGACATGGTCTAAGATGGGACCATATTCAGATTCATTTGTCAGCAGGATGTTGTACAAGACTATCCAATCATGAGGGTTCAGATTGGGCAGATCCGCCAGAGAGATCATGTGAGCAGTTCTTGCAGATCCTCGGATAAGCTTGAACTTGACGTTTGTGAATCTCCCCACGGCATAAGGCTTCATCACCCGAACGTTGACGATCTTCTGGGCGCTCCATGTAAGGCACTGAGGGCGGGCGGCCTCCAGGTAGAAGTCAATGAGCTCCCTGTCAAGCTCATCGTTCGGATGCGGGACTTCAGAAATATTAGAGAAGACGTGGAAGATGAACGCCTTTCGAGTTAGCGGCATATCAAACTGCAAATCAATAGTGTTGTTGCAGTCAAAAGATATCACCGGCTCGAGCCACAGTATGCTTGGAGTCTCTATGGCCTCTTTTATCAAACGATCCCTGGTCCAGGCAGGGAAGAGCAACTTTCGGCTCTCAAGGAGATCGTGGGCTTCTTTTTGCTTTCGTTCGGCTTCTTCAGCCTCACGCGCCACACGACTGGCATCGTCTTCAGCATTGCGACTGTTATTTCTTTTTAACATGTCCGCAATGGTCTCCTTGTCTTCATCTTCATCTTCATCCTCTGCTATGTGTTTACCCTTGTTTTTCACACCCGAACCCGAGGCATGACCAGTTGGGGGTGGTTCGGTTGTGTGAGTAGCTTTGGAGGACGAAGGTGGTTTCGATCCGTTCTTCTCATCTCCCCCTTGTTTCGGAATGGACACGAAACTCGGGAGGCCTTCAATCTTGCTTAGAAGGTCCATGGCCGGAGAGAGTTTTTCAGCGAGGGTGCGCCTCACTGAGTAGTTTAGGATGGGGTCGTGTGCTTCCAGGATGTTTGATAATACTGCGTGGACATCCGAAACACATGTCTTTATAACCTCCCTTTCGGATCGAAGAGCTTCCAATTGTTGTTCGGAGTTGGAAAGTTGCGTGCTCTTGACCTTTAGGGCGGTAGTCTTGCTCGCCAGAACGTCCATCAGAGAGTTCTCTGCCGCAAGATCCTCTTGTAGTTTTGCCAGACGGGCATTGATGGAGGCACGGAGTGCCGAGTTGTCGTCGCTGATGTTTTGTCGGAGGGTAGCGAACGAAGTCAACTCCGTCGAGACGAACTTGGCCAATTGCTGAACAATCGGTTCCATAGTTGTCTTTGTGGCATTGGCGCTTTCCTGCAGAGACTTCAGCAGGTCAGAAGCGTCGGAGAATAGTTTATCGACTTTTTCGGTCGCCGCCTCACAGGCTCGGGTGGAGGCGTCTATCGCAGCAGTTGCTGAGGCCACGGAATCATGTTGAGCCCTGGAGAAGGCGTCAACAATCTTCTGAAGGGCAGCTTCAGACATAGATGACTGCTGGTTGGAAGAGGAGGCGAGAAGCTGATCAACCTTCTCGTTAAGCTCGCGAAGATGCTTCTTTGTCACTGGAGCATCATCCTCCTCATCACTCTGAACTTGAAACGGACTATAGTAGACCGAATCGAAGTTCATGTGATCACCACCAAGATATTGATCACCGCCATCGGAGGCGTCTTCCGAAGATTGAGGTGGTGGTGAAGATGGGGGTGGTATGGGTTTGGTGGGTTCGGGTGAGTGGGTGGGGGGTTAGTTTCGGGTGGTGGTGGTGTATGAGTTTCGGTTTGTGGAGGTTGGGTTACTGGAGGGGTTTCGGTAACAGGTGGTGTTTCGGTTGAGGTGGTGAATATGGGTGGAGGGATAGGAATGGAGTTTGGGGGAATAGTGGGGTTTATGGTGGGAATGGAAATAGGTATTGTGGGTTGAGGAGAAGGAACTGGAGATTGATGAAGTTCCATGTCCGGGGTTGGGGACCGAGGGGGTGTGTGTCCTCGTTGAGGAGATTCGTCTCCTTGGGATCCCTCAGAGTCCGAACTCCCACCTTCGGATTCGCTTGATGAGGAGGGAAGGACGAGCTTTCGCTTCCGTTGGGTCTTCCTCCTTTTCGGTTGAGGGGATGAAGCAACCTTCGGTTGTTTGCGCTTTTTGGGCGAAGGTCCTTTTAGGGCTTTGGATGGTTTCTTCCCTTTTTCTGCCTTTTTACCCCTAGCCATCGGTTTATCGGCATCATTAATCGAACGCAGCATGTCCGATGTCAGTTCCCTCGGACCAGATGGCCCAGACTCCTTGATCGTTCGGATCAGTTGGCTGTCAGATGGCACATTCCCATACATCGACTCCGGGATAGAGCCAATGAAAGAGAACTTTGACGCAGCGGATACGATGATCTTCGTGGTATGAAATGTACCAATAGAAGACATCGATGCACCATCTTCTGTTGGAACGTCGAACTTGTCCATGGCCCATCTTGTGATCAAGATCCAGAACCGGGCGAATGACACCTCAGAGTGTCGAGAAGAAGAAGAGAGGCTCTGAAGCAGCTGTTGCCAGAGGACAAACCCATAGTCCAAGTTGATCCCATTGTACACTCCGTACATTACAGAAAGGAACAGACGACTTGCCCCGTCAGATCCGGAGCTCCTCTCTGACAATCCCTTGAAGAGAACTGTGAATAACCCATTCCACTGGGGCGGTAGGCAGGACTTCTTGAACCTGGCGACGGAGGTGAGAACCTCTGTGTAGCCCATGTTATAAAACATGCTGTAGAACATCCCCACCGGAATCGTATCCGGGTGAACCCGTGAAGAGTCAGCGGCAAACCCTAACAGCGTGCAGAAACGGGAACGAGAAATTGAAGTCTTGTGGTCACCAACTTCAAAGAATACCCGGTCGACGGCCCTGTCGTAGTAAGCCGTTGCATAGACCTGAGAGAGGGTAACCATCGGCACCGTTTCAATTCTGGACAGTGCAGGAGCCAGCTGGGAATACTTGAGGCATTCGATGATCGGCGACATGTAGGGATCATACGCCAGTGGGTTTAGATCAATGACTAAGCTTTGCTGGGGTCGGATGGGAAGAATCTGAGAAGTTGCATGAACAGATGAAGATTCAGCCATTGTTGCAGGTTTGGAGAACGGGAGAGTATTTGGAAGTATTTTTGCTTTGGGAAATATGGGGGCAGTAAAGAGGTAAAAGGTGGTGTTGATGGCTTTTTATAGTTGGTGAAGAGAGAGAAAAATCGTTTCAAATCTCTTATGGAAATATGGAAGGGTTTTTGAGTGACTGATTGGTGACAGTTGGGACGTGCGATGATCACGTAGGAGAGAGAGTGTCAGATTCCTAGGATTACGCCGCCCAATAAGCGCCGGTTCAGAGAAAGAAATCGTTTCCATTTCCACACGCGCCTGTAACTTCAGAGATATGACGCTTCGATATTGCACACGCGTCCTCAAGTGTCAGAAAAAGCGCGGCCGTGTCAAATTCACGCGCCCTCCTTTTTACCGTCGTTTGAATTTCTATCCCTTTAACTCCCGCCGAGTCAGCAACTTTTTGTCTTTTCCCCTTTTTAATCAGCTGTATTCAATTTAGGACCCACGTGGCTGATTTTTGGCCTCAACTTCATTAGGAATGCTTGGTAATAATCCAGCCTGTAAAGTAATTAGTAACGGAATTTTTGAAAATCTAGGATTTTCGTGCAAAGAGTGTAAAAGAAAAAGAAATAAAGCAACTCTTTTTAGGATAATCTGTGAAGTCCATAAGGACACGAAACTGATGATCCCGGGCACGAATCTCATCCTTCAAGGTTAAGAAGAACCTCAAAGTGTTAATGTGGAATCCCGTTGAATTACGATCAAACATTTATTAAGAAATGTTGAAAGGCTTCTTTTAATTAGGCTAAGAAATGGTGGGTTCGCTTTGATTCAACAATGCAATTCTTGATATAAGAACGAATGTGAACAAAGTACTTGTGAGACCGGTGTAGTCTGTTGAACAAGTAGGTTGGAGTTGATTTTGAAGTGGCTTGGATTAATATGAAATCTCAGAAAAAAATTTAAAACTAGATCCCTTGGGAAGAAATGTTATGGTGTGTAACAATTTCATTGGAATCATGCAAAGAAAAAAATTGAGACTCCATGAAGGTACATTCGTCAATTCATTGGTGAAAACTTGATCAAATTAATTTGTCACCGTCAATTCTTTGGTGTTGAATTTTGGGTTTCACTTAGCTCGTAGTGGCACGAAACTAAGATCATAAACGCAGATGTTGTGTAACCATAAACCTCAGTGGTAGTGTGTGAGAGTCTCAAGGGTTACAGTGAGGAAACGAATGTATTGGAGAAGTGTTATAGGGATGGTGTAAGGAAAAATAGTACCTCTGCGGCGAAAATAAGGGCCAAGCAGGAGACTCTTAACTCATGTGAGAAAAGAGTGAGGTAGCTCACGATTAGAATAAATATGTTAGCCTTATTGGGAAGACAAGGTTTGTGTATACCAGGTCATGAAGGCTATTATTCAAAATCTTTTGAGGCTTGGGACACATACAGCAGCATGCTTCTAGGGACACTTAAGTAAGAGATCAAATATATTCCCATAAACGAATAAGCACACGAAAGAAGAAAAAAATATTTTTAGATTTGTGATATATAATAAAAATAAAAGAATGAAAAGAAAAAAAATGCGATAAAAAAAACGTTTGGTGAAAATGAATAACCGAACCCGAACGTTCGGTTGGAGTTGGTCCTAGAAAATGTTGGAAAACCGAACCCGAACGTTCGGTTGGTTTCGGTTGCACAAAATTTTGAAAAACCGAACCCGAACCTTCGGATGGTTTCGGTTCCACAAAATTTTGAAAAACCGAACCCGAACCTTCGGATGGTTTCGGTTCCACAAAATTTTGAAAAACCGAACCCGAACCTTCGGATGGTTTCGGTTCCACAAAATTTAAAAAACCGAACCCGAACCTTCGGATGGTTTCGGTTTTGGAAAATTTTGAGACACAAAGGATATTAGATATACAAGATGTAAATACTTTTAACACAAAGGAAAACAAGATTGTACAGGAAATATACAACATAGAAAAACTACCTTTGAAGAAGGAGCGAGTCAGATGGTTGAACCGAACCCGAACGTTCGGTTGGTTTCGCTTCTTACGGTTGAGTGTGAGAGGTAGTGTGAGGTACTGACTCTGATTCCATCATACCTAGCCCTTGCAATATTTTATTGAATGATGCTTCAGGAAGAGCTTTGGTAAAGACATCAGTCAGTTGATCAGTGGTTCTTACGAAGTGAACTTCGACATTTCCATCTTCCACATGATCTTTGATGAAGTGATACCTCAGTGCTATGTGTTTGGTTTTAGAGTGTTGCACTGGGTTATGACAGATCCTAATTGCACTTTCAGAGTCACAATATAGTGGGATCTTCTTCATATTGAGTCCATAGTCTCGGAGTTGACTCTAGATCCAAATCACTTGTGATGTGCAGGATGCCGCGGCAATGTATTCCGCTTCGGCAGTAGACAGCGACACACATGTTTGTTTCTTGGATTGCCAGCTGACCAATTTCCCATCAAGAAATTGACAGCCACCGGTTGTGCTTTTACGGTCGAGTCCACATCCTCCAAGGTCAGCATCAGAATAGGCTTGAACGAAGAAGCCTAAGTTGGATGGATACCACAGACCTAAGGAGGTGGTTCGCTTGAGATAGCGTAGGATGTTCTTTACTGCCAGCATGTGAGGTTCACGTGGGTTAGCCTGAAATCGGGCACAATAACATACAGAAAACATGATATCAGGCCTGCTAGCAGTTAGATACATCAGTGAGCCTATCATTTGACGATAGAGCGTGATGTCGACAGCCGGTTTGTCTAGAGAAGGGGTAAGCTTGGTGCCGAATGCCATTGGGACTTTGACTTTTGAGTCTCCCATCATGCCAAACTTCGCTAGGAGAGTCTTTGTGTAAGCTTCCTGATTAATAAAGATGCCTTCGGCTCCCTGTCTTATGTTTAAACCAAGAAAAAAGTTAATAGGACCCATTGAGCTCATTTCAAACTTAGTTTCCATCAACTTTCTGAATTCAACCGTTAAGCTGGGATTCGTGGAGCCAAAGATGATGTCATCAACGTAAATTTGAACTATCATAAGGTGGTTACCTTCCTTTTTGCGAAAGAAGGTTGGGTCAACCGAACCTTGTTTAAATTTGGACATCTTTAAGAATTTGGAAAGCGTTTCATACCAGGCTCTCGGAGCTTGTTTGAGACCGTACACAGCTTTATCCAGAATATAGCAATGATTTGGATGTGTTTCGTTCACGAACCCAGGAGGTTGCTCCACATACACAGTCTCTTCGAGTTCTCCATTGAGAAATGCACACTTGACGTCCATTTGGAAAACCTCAAAGTTTTTGTGAGCAGCATAGGCCAGAAATATTCTAACAGATTCTAGTCGAGCTACTGGAGCGAACGTTTCTTCGTAATCTATTCCTTCCTCCTGACAGTATCCCTTGACTACCAGACGAGCCTTGTTCCTAATGACATTACCTTCCTTGTCCATTTTGTTTCTAAAAACCCATTTAAGACCAACAACCGAAGCATCTGGAGGAGTTGGAATGAGGCGCCAGACTTTGTTCCTTTCAAACTCGTTCAGTTCGTCTTGCATTTCTTGTACCCAATCAGAGTGATCGAGGGCAGTGTTCACTGTCTTCGGTTCAACTTTTGATACGAATGAGTTAAACATACAAAACTCTACCTTTGAGAATAAAGATGTCTGTTTTGCCTTCAGTTGAGATCGGGTCAAGACCATATCAGATACATCACCAACTACTTGAGAGATAGGATGATCTCTGGTCCATTTGGTAAGAGGAGGGTAATTCGGGTCGAAGGTTGGATCTAGTTCAGCATTGATCATCTCTTCGGGCTCAGATTGGCTATCGTCATCAAACGTCATATCATCATGCTCCCCCTCAACTAATGAGTCTTGAGAAACATGAGGCTCAGGATTTTGTTGTGGTGCTGGATTTTCAGACGTTGAAGCACCTTCGTATGGAGGGGCATCTTCGGTTGGAGAGGCACCTTCGGTTAGTGAAGGACCTTCGGTTGAAGTAGTAGAGCTTGGCTCCCCCTGGACTTGTGAGTTTAGCTCCTCCTCGACATGAGAACTTGGCTCCCCCTCGACAGAAGCAGTGTTGGTTGGAGATTCATCAGTGAGCGATTCTCCTTCATGCATTCTTTTCGCAGCATCTTCGACAATTTGTTTCATATGATCAATTTTGTTGTCAGCTGCACCTGCTTCTGAGAGAGAAGCTTTTTCCGGTTCATCAAAGAGTTGGCCAGTTTGAGGAAATATTTCCCCGGCAGTGTTATCTATGGCTTGTAGCTTTTTGACATAGTTATCGTCGAAGGTCACATAGTATGTCTCTTCAATCCTTCTTGATCGTTTGTTTAGGACCCTGTACGCCTTGGATGTGAGTGAGTAACCCAGAAAGATTCCCTCTTCAGCTTTGACATCAAACTTGTTGCGGTGTTCTTTAGAGTTAAAGATGAAACACCTTGAGCCAAACACATGGAAAAATTTCACGTTGGGTTTTCTGGTATTTATTATCTCATATGGTGTGAGCTTGAATCGTTTGTTGAGATAGGACCTGTTCTGTGTATAACAAGCAGCAGAAATAGCATCAGCCCAAAAATAAAGAGGTAATGAAGCAAAACTTAACATAGTTCGGGCAGCTTCACACAAGGATCGGTTTCGTCTTTCGACTATTCCGTTCTGTTGTGGTGTGTAAGGAGCTGAGAAATTATGACTAATTCCCTTTTCTGTAAGATACTCTTCAAACTCCTTGTTCTTGAATTCGAGACCATTGTCGCTCCTGATGTTTCGAACGACCTTCTTGAGTTGGACTTCAATCTGCTTGATAAACACTTTCAGCTTTTGAGTCGCTTCAGATTTGAGTTTAAGAAAGAACACCCATGTAAATCGAGAGAAATCATCAACGATGACAAGAATATACTTGCTACCACCGATGCTTTCGATAGATGAAGGACCACACAAATCGATATGAAGTAATTCGAGTGGTTCAACAACTTTTGTGTTAATTACGGATGGGTGACTTTGACGACTCTGCTTTCCCATTTCGCATGCAGCACATAGATGCTCTCTGTCAAACTTGAGCAATGGAAGGCCCCTAACATGACCTCCAGTGACAAGTCGATTGATGTCTTTGAAATTGAGATGAGAGAGTCTTCGGTGCCACAACCAGCTTTCGTCGGATTGAGCTTTTGATAGCAGACATATGGTTGGGTTTCCTTTGATGGGTTTCATGTTCAGAGGAAACATTTCACCCTTTCGCTCTGACTTCAGAATGACTTTCTTTGTCTTTTTCTCTATGATTTCAAAACCTTCATCATCGAATGAAACTTTGAGACCTGTACCTCCAACAAGCTGAGATACACTGATGAGGTTGTGTTGAAGTCCTTCCACATACGCCACTTTCCTTATTGTAAAGTCACCATTCGTTATCATCCCGTATCCCTTTATGATGCCGAAGGAGTTATTTCCAAACTTAACGTTGCCACCATTAGCAAGAGATCTGTATTCCATGAGCTCCTCTTTCCTTCCTGTCATGTGACACGAGCAGCCACTGTCGATGTACCATTCTTCGTCGAACTGCTCGTCACTCATAACCTGCAAAAGTCAAGCAGATTTAGGAACCCAAAGTTTCTTGGGTCCATGTGAGCTTTTCATGGGAACAGGAATAGTAAGAGAGATGTCAACTAGATATGTTCGTTTTATTAGAGTTGTTTCATCCTTTTTTTTAATGGTAAAGACTTTTATTTTATTGACATTAGGGATGTTCGTTTTGGACTCAGGTTTGGATTCATCGACCTTCTGCTTTCCCTTCTGTTCAGCAGATGAATAAGGTTTTTGAGAACCGACGGAATTAGCGTTAGAGCAAGATGGAGATGAATGGTTGGAAGTAGAAGAACGAGAAGAATTAAGAAGAGAGGATTTGGATTTGGATGGAGATGTCTTCCTTGCTGATGACTCTAGGTGACCCTTTTGCTTTTGATCGTTGGTGGGGTTAACCTTCGAGTCTTGTTCCTTTTTGATTTCGGAGCCGAACCTCTGTGTTCGGTTGGAGTTGTTCTTGGAACCGAACCTTTGGTTTCAGTCGAAGTCCTTTTCAGAACCGAACCTTGGCTTTCGGTTGGTGTTTTCTTGCGAACCGAACCTTGACTTTCGGTTGGTATTTTCTTGCGAACCGAACCTTGGCTTTCGGTTGGAGGACCTTTCAGGCTTTCGTACAGGATTGTTTTCATACTTCAGATTCTTGTCCTTGTATGCATAGTATGCGTTCTGGGAGTGCCAGAATTGTTTCCTTTCAGAAAGATTTTTCCTGTATCTTTGGTTCCTCTCTATCTTCTTATCCCTCATCTGTTTAGGTTGATGATGAACGTTCGCTCTTGTTTTTGCTGTCACTTTGACTGGTTCCTTTTGAACTTCAAGAGTTTTTCTTTGAGCAGAGGGAACAGATGGAATATCTGAAGAAGATTCAGTTTGCCCTGAGGAAGTGGAAGGAGTATCTGATGAAGTTTCGCTTCGAGCTGTAGGTGTTGAAGGAATGTCTTCTTTTGCTAAACGATCATCCTCTTGATGAATTTCTTTCGTACCACTGATGCTTGATTCACTGAAATTATCGGGCTTGTTCAAGGGTTCAGGTATATATCTCCCTTTTCTCATCCAAGAGGTTCTTTCAGATAGGCCGACGGTTTCGTTTCCATTATCAATAGGAGCTTCCCAGAAATACTCATTACAGCCATCAGCATTGTCTTCGTTAACAATAGCTGTGAGTTCAGCTGTTTGATGTTCGGTTACTCCAGTCACCTTGTATACTTGATTTGGAGTGGTCCTGACCTTTTGATACACAACAGCCTTTTCAACTAATTTCGGGGACTTTTGTTGGGACAATCTAGCGAATTCCACAGAGTTTTCAGAAATAAGATTTTTGTGGTTTTCAGTTTCGCTTTTAACAAATTCTGAGCAGTCAACCGTATCTTCCACAGAAATTTCACTCATGTTTTCGTCCTCGTTAAGCTCAGATGCATTTTCAACATCGATTTTGTTTTCTGAGCTTACGTTGGCGTTTAGAGAGTCAAATTTTTGCATGGTTTCGGTTCTCAGTTTAAGTCGGTCATTTTCGTCCAAAAGGTTTTTGAGCATGTCCTTGTGGTCTTTGGACTTAATGAAGGACTCAATTTTGTCCAGTCCATACATATAGGTCGGATTGACATCATCAGACGATATCACACTCTCACAATTGTAGGCTTCGGCATCGATTTCATCCTCCTTAAATTCTAGAAAGGGCAAAATCATGCGATGGATCTTTTGGCCTATCTCACAATCCAAGTGAAGTTGAGTAATATTGGAATATAAACGTTTAGCTATTAAACAAAAAAACATTTCGTTGTTTTAACAATTTCAAATTGTCTCTCTGCAAATAAATGTTTTCGTCTTTAACTTTAATTAATTCCGACTCTTTTAACTCAATCCACATTCGCCGCTCCTCACTCTTCGACGCCGCCCTGCTTAATTGATCAGTCAGGTTAGAATTGGTGACTCGAGTTTGAGTTAGGCTACTATCTAAATGAGAAATTCTTGTATTAATATTTTTTAGTTCTTTCTCGTAAGAGGATGGTGGTACTTTGGATGAAATAAAAGCAGATTGTACCTTCTTTATCATTTCATTGAGTTCATTGAACTGCTGGCTGAGTGGTTTGGCCGTAAAGCACATATCCTCCTGCACCTTCGGTCCATTGCTTCCTCCATCGGTGTTGTATCCCCTCATTTGAGACACTTCAGTCACCATGAAGCATTTTCCACCACTGCTTTCCTCCTTAGCCACATATGCCTTTCCATGAGAAGGCTTCCTCACTTCTTCGTCTTCTGAGTCAGTAGACCAAACTTCAGTGCTACCGAACTCATCGTCATTGACCGAACCCTGCACAATAAGAGCATTAATAGAAGGGTTAGCGGTAGACTTCTTCTTTCTCAACTCATCCAATCTCTTCTGCAGCACAGCTTCCTCATCATTTTCATTGTCCTTTTCAGCCATCTTCTTAAGAACACAGTCCTTAGCATAGTGGTTCTTGCCACCACAATAGAAACAGCTTACTCCAGAATCGCCATCTGCTTTCGGTTCCTTTTTGGTCTCCTCAGCTTTCGGTTCATTGTTCGCTTTTTCCGAGCTGTAACTCCCCTGCCAGTTTCGGTTTTTGTTGCTGGGGAATCTCTTCTTTATGAACCTCTTAGGATTGGATACCATCATGGCATAATCCTCAGTTGAGAGGTCATATTCTTCCAAGTTGAGCTCTTCATCCTCCACCACAGCTTTACTTTTAGATAGGAGGGCCAACGAACCAAGACTGGAGACAACATTCTTCTCTTGAACCACAATCTTCTCTTGGGACTTTAGAATACCCACCAGTTTCGCCAAAGAATATGATTTAAACTGTTCATGGGCTTTGACTGTGGAAACAACTGCTCTCCATTCAGATCGCAGTCCGTTCAAGAAAGTAACCTTTTGTTCGATGAGCTTCCTTTCAATGTCGTGTTTGATCATCTTGCTGAGAAGATGATTGAAGCGATCAAACGTCTGGGTCACAGTTTCTTCGGCCCCTTGCCTGAATTCACCAAATTCAGATAGAAGCAAGGTTTGGATGGAATGTTCAAGATCTTCGTCTGTGGAATACAGTTCGCGAAGTCTATCCCACACTTCCTTCGCCGTAGTGCATGAGCTGACCAGCCTGAATGTGTCGGACTGAAGGGCGAATCTGATCAACCTAAGTGCCTTAATATTGCACTGGAGTTTGTCTTTTTCATCTTGCGCGATATTCGTCACGTCCTTGAGCAGATCATTGTACTCTTTTTGCGTCTTAATGATTCTGGACGTCGTAGAATGAGAAAACGGTCCACTGATGATGGCTTCCCATATGAGATAACCATTGTCCTCCGATCCAATCACATAATCTTCGAAATGATGCGCCCATACTTCATAGTCATGGGTGTACAAGATTGGAATCTTTGTGGTCGAACCGATGTTGTTGGAAATATTAATAGGATTTGATTGTGTTGCGTCCATAATGATCGTAAAAACAAGTTCAAAGATCAGACTTGTAGTAAAGCCGATTAGGGCAAAATAATAAATACTAAGATACGTCAATTAAGATGACGGCTCAATAAATATCAATAATTGCGGAAAAACCCTAATGGAAATCTTTTTCACAGAAAAGATGTGTATCGATTACACAGCCTCCTGCTCTGATACCAATTGATGTGATTAAAAACAACTTTTAATCTAAGAAGATCGATTAGATCTTGAACAAGTATATGAATTTAAAACAGTAAAAACGCAATAATAAGAACAAACAGCTTGAATCAAACGTGTCGAATGATTAAATAAAATCCTTAGAAGAGCTCGATTAAGAACATCAACTGTAAAGGATTAGAAGATTACAAGAACGATTACAGAAAAATTATTAGTGCTCTTGATCAATCGCTATTTCGATAATCTCTAGAATCTTAACCTAATATGCATGCAAGCATTTAACTTATATACAATACATAAAAGGCTCTCGGTTGGACAGGCCCAAACCGGAGAATACAAGACTAATCAACGAGCCCAAAAGACGCAACATCAAAACTCTTTTCAGCCCAACACATGCCATGCACAAACTCCATACGGCTCCTGAGGTCAGATCTGTTCCATATATTCATAGATCTGGCCTCCCCAAGCATGATAATCACGTAAAGTTCGGACCTTGGCACTCATATAACATCTAAATGGTCCAAAACGGTGATTTAGCCCCAAAAATGTCATCCCAAGCTCATGACTCCCAAAATGACTCATAAAGCTCCAAGGGTTAAGGCCTCTGGACCTCTTTGGGTCCAGATCCAGAACACAAACTCGAGAAGGGACCGAAGGCTCCAATTAATCAACCTCAAAAAGGGTTAGAAAACCCTAACACTAAGAATCAACAACAAAACTAAAGAAAGTCCGAGAAAAATACCTCAATACAAACTCTATGAACTCAAAAACCACCAAACTCGCACCTCTTTCAGCCTCTTCTTGCCTTGGTCACTTCCTTCTTGCAAAACACCCACAAAAGGATAAAGAATGACCTCTCCTTTCTCACAAACGCTCTAGATCTCTTAGGGTTTCTCTCTGGGGGTTGGTGGCCGCAAATGACGGCTCTAAGACCCTTTAAATAGGTCTCAAACCCTAGAAATTAGGGTTTCATTAAACAGCGTGGACTCGCCGGGTGTCACACCCCAAAACCATGAATGGTGGAAACATTCTGGGGCGGAGGACGTCATGTACAGTATCACAAACAATGAATAATAGTAAACAAGCAACAACATCATCCATTGCATTAATAGTATAATTTCATACATGTGTGTTCTGACAAAGTTATAGACACCAAAATATACATATCAAAATAAAAGATGAGTCTTGAACGAACACCATCTTCTCAAAAGCCTGGCACCTGTACCTATCTAGTGGTGACCTGAGAATACAAGTTATTTTGAAGGCGAGTATCAGCTTAATGCTGGTGAGATCATAAGTATATTAATGTCTGTCTTTGCACGAAAACGTTTGTAAAATGTTTTTGTAAGATGTTTTGTACAATGTTTTGTGTAATGCTTGAACTCTCCTAGAAAACCCTATGTTTCCTACTAACTGTAGCCTTCTACCAAGGCATCTAGTGTCTATGTGTATGTCTCTTGATAGAGTGTGTGTTTTCCCGATTCTGACTATCATTAACCAAAATGTAGTTTCTACATTACCGTGCATCGTGTGAATATTCATGAAGTGAATGCAAATGGGAAAATATTATCGTACCCTAGTATTTGTAATAAGTGACTACCATGGTACTAACTACCTTAAACAAAAGGTGTTCCAAGTAACATGTGATCGACCTGTATCCTGCTACCGACTCTAGTAAAACGACGATGTAAGACGTCGTAAGAAATGACATTTGGCACCCGTAGACTTGCAAGTCCCACTGTAGCGAGCAGCAAGGTGTAGGATAGTCAATCCAGTATAGATCTATATGTAAACTCATACGCTCCCCAATTAAGGAGATTCGAGATACAAGAGCGGTCATGGCAGGAAGTGCCATGAACTGCTCAACAGTTCACATAACTGCATGAATGTATATGTAATGAATGTGCTAACTGAAAGTGAAATCTTTCTCCGTCTAGCCTGTATGTACTGAAATGTTCTGCGTGTGCTAGTTGTAATGTATGTTCTCTCTATCTAGCATGTATAGTAAGGTACTGTGCATACTGGTTGTAATGTACTGTCTGTGTTACTCATACTGACTCATGAATGAACTGACTCATTGTATGTTTCATTGTTCTAGTAATAGTAATAGTATCCTCCTGTGCTACCCCTATGGTAACTTACTAGTAATGTAACTGGTACGTATGGATATGGAAGTATACCCTTTCTACCCAAGGGTACCAAATGAACTGGAAGGACCTTTGTGACTGTATATGTACACATGATATATAACTAATATTTAAACGGCCTTCGGACGGGTACCCGATATCCCACCAGACCACATCTCAAGCGCGAAAAGGAAATATGGTGGATAGCCTTCCTAAGTCCTTTAAACATTTCTTATATAACTATACATACATAGACATGCAATTGATAATAAGCAAAACAGAGTTTAAGCAAATGTATTTGATAAGTATAAGAACTTGTAAAACAGTTTGAAGCAAAACAGTTTGATAAACAATTTGAACAATAAGGAAATCACTGGTTTTGTAGTTATTAATCACATGTGATTGATGTAATAACTATAAGTATTTGACTTGTATTCCCACCCCATATAAGCATTTAAAAACATTTAAACCATTGATTAAGGGGTATGAACTCACGTGTCGTGAGGTGATTGGATTGGAGTGACGGGTACGGTGCTAGGTGACAAATGGAGACTTGTACACACGCACGAGCCTAATTATCATATAATGAACATATATATAACTAATTAGCCAATTTATAACTAATAAATTAAGTCGGGACACTCTAGAACATGAAAACACTTTGTTTCAAGTGTTAAAGATCACAAGGATTGCATCCAAGTGTTGGTAGGGCAAAGCGAGGGTGTTTGGAGTTCAAGGGTAAACTCTCTTGGAGTTTACGATTTTGATGGTCATAACCCAAGGAGTTTAAGGCAGTAAACTCTAGGGTTTACGGTCGTAAACTCTACTCCTATTGACCATGTGTTGTTTTGTGGTTTAACAAGCCTTTTGAAGCATTTCTACTAGGTGATTTGGCCTTTAGAAGGGACTAGGGCAACAAAAACACTCCTTAGAGGAGTTTACGGCCTCATGGTCATTTCCCTTTGGTTTTACTACCGTAAACCCTTATGGAAAAGGGTATTGCCATGTTTTCAAGTCCTGAATACAACTAGGTAATAGTATAAGTTAGTTTTTAGGCCTAAGGAAGGAAAATGACCCATTTAAACACACTTTAGGGTGTTTACGGTTTTGGGAGATCCCCAAACCGTAAACACCTATAAATGTTGGTCTTTGGTGTTTTTCAAGGCTCAAACACAATAAGGGAAGGTTTAAACTTGTCAAGGATGGCTTAAACATCAAACTAGGACTTAGATTAGGGACTTAGGCACACTTTGGTGCCATTTATGGTGTTTACGGCCCAAGGACATCCTTGGACCGTGAACACCTCTAACCTTGTGTTCTTGGCATAATTTCTTGATGTTTAAATGTAATACAAGCTTAATAACACTCAAGGATGGAAGCACTTACTATTAGGAGGCTTGATTTGAGCTAAAAATCCAAGAACACTTAGTGTGTGTTCTTGGTGTTCTTGGTGTTTTGGAAATCTAGACAAAATACATAAATGAGTGGATGATTAGATGTACAAACACTAGATTAAGTGTTTCACTAACTTGAAATGGTTAGAACACTTACAACTTTGAAGATTTGGAATCAAATTTAGGATGATACTTGCAAGCCTTTTTGGAGTTTACTCTTTTGGGTAATTGGGGAGTAAACACATAATGGTTAGTCTTGGGGAGTAAACTCATACATAGGTATGAGTTTACGGTTTTTGGGATGATTTTTCAACCCAAACATTATAGTTTGGCCGGGAATTACTAAGACACGAGGTGTTTGCGGTTTTTAAAATTCAAAACCCGAGACGGCACTTTCTTTCACCCGATCATTTAAAAATAATATTAAAATAATCAAACGAACTTTATATTTCTTAAACATAAGAAATAATGACATTAACTTATGATATGAAGTGGTTGACTTTTAGGGTTTGACCGAATGGAAATTTCGGGTTGTCACATCATCCCCCTGTAAAAGGGAATTTCGTCCCGAAATTAATGTCTAAACAAATAAAGTAGTTACAAATAACTAAGCAAAAAGATGAGGATATTTCAGTTTCATCTGATCCTGACGCTCCCAAATGAATTCCGGTCCTCGCTTGGCGTTCCAGCGAACCTTCACAATCGGGATACGGTTGTGCTTCGTCTGCTTGACTTCTCGGTCCATGATCTCTACTGGTTCTTCCACGAAGTTGAGGCTCTCATTGATCTAGATCTCGTCGAGTGGGATTACAAGAGTCTCGTTGGACAGACACTTTTTCAAGTTCGATACGTGGAAGGTAGAATGTACGTTACTGAGTTCGTGCGGTAAGTTAAGTTTGTAAGCTACTGGGCCGATTCTAGCGAGAATCTCGAAAGGCCCAATGTACCTTGGATTTAGCTTTCCATGCTTTCTGAAGCGTATCAAGCCCTTCCAGGGTGAGACCTTCAATAGAACGCGGTCGCCCACCCGGAATTCCAACGGTTTCCTACGTTTATCAGCGTAGCTTTTCTGTCGGTCTCTAGAGGCTTTCAATCGTTCATGGATCTGAACGATCTTCTCCATCGATTCCCGTACGATTTCCGGACCTGTGAGAGTGCTTTCTTGAATTCGTCCCTTAGCTAACTGGGTATCCCCCACCTCAGCCCAGCACAGAGGGGATCTGCACTTGTAGCCATAGAGGGCCTCGAATGGAGCTGCCTTTATGCTCGTGTGATAACTATTGTCGTAGGAAAATTCGACAAGGGGTAAATGAGTATCCCATGCTTTCCCGAAGTCTATCACACAGGCTCGCAACATATCTTCCAAGTTTTGGATAGTTCTCTCACTTTGCCCGTCGGTCTGTGGATGGTAGGCTGTACTCATGTCCAGCCTAGTTCCTAGGGAACTTTGTAATGACTGCCAGAACCTCGAAGTGAATCTACTATCTCTGTCCGAGATAATGGATAAGGGAACACCGTGAAGTCTTACAATCTCTCTAATGTAAATTCTTGTAAGTTTCTCCATCTTGTCTGTTTCTTTGATCAGCAGGAAGTGTGCAGACTTGGTCAGTCTATCAACGATGATCCATATGGAATCAAGTCCACCCGCCGTCTTAGGCAACTTGGTTATGAAATCCATAGTTATCCGCTCCCACTTCCATTCGGGTATCTCAGGCTGTTGTAGAAGAGCGGAGGGTTTCTGGTATTCGACCTTGACCTTTGCGCAAGTAAGGCATTTACTCACAAAGGTAGCAATCTCTGCTTTCATGTTAGGCCACCAGTATAACTTTTTGAGGTTCATATACATCTTATCTGATCTCGGGTGCACGGAATAGCGAGTGTTGTGCGCCTCGTTCATGACCAAGTCTCTGAAACCACCTAGTTTCGGGGTCCAGATCCGGTCCATGAAATAATAAGCTCTGCCACCCTTAACCTCTAAGTTCTTATCCATCCCTCTTAGGGATTCACCCGCCACATTTTCAGGCTTCAAAGCGTCAAGCTGAGCTGTCTTAATTTGTGTGGACAAGTGTCAATGGATAGTCATAGTCAATGATTTGGCTCTACGACCAGAATATTCCTTCCGACTCAGGGTGTCAGCTACTACGTTGGCTTTACCCGAATGATAACGAATTTTGCATTCGTAATCACTGAGTAGCTCGACCCACCGTCGTTGCCTCATGTTGAGCTCCTTCTGGTCGAATATGTGTTGTAAGCTCTTGTGGTCTGTAAAGATAGTGCTCTTCGTTCCGTACAAGTAATGTCTCCAGATCTTCAGGGCAAACACAACTGCTCCTAATTCAAGATTGTGGGTCGTGTAGTTGACCTCATGTGTCTTCAGCTGTCTCGAGGCATAGGCGATGACTTTACCTCGCTGCATCAGAACACATCCGAGTCCTTGATTTGATGCATCGCAATAGACAACGAAGTCTTCTATCCCTTCAGGTAGGGATAGTATTGGCGCGGTGCACAAGGCTCGCTTGAGCGTTTGGAATGCTCTTTCCTGCTTCTCTTCCCAGTCAAAGGCCACATCCTTATGGGTCAGTGTTGTAAGAAGTTTCGCTATGCGGGAGAAGTTCTGAATGACCTGCGATAGTAGCCAGCGAGGCCTAGAAATTGACGAATTTCCATAGGCGTCTTTGGTGCTGACCAGTTCTCAATGGCCTTGATTTTGGAAGGGTCCACGTGTATACCCTCTTCGCTAACCACGTTCCCTAAGAATTCGACTCGACGTATCCAAAATTCGCATTTCGATAACTTCGTATAAAGCTTCTCCGAACGTAATGTTTCGAGGACTTGTCGTAGATGTTGACTGTGCTCCTCCTTACTTCGAGAGTAGATAAGTATGTCATCGATGAAGACGATGACGAACTGATCCAAGTAAGGGCGAAGCACCCTATTCATTAAGTCCATGAGTACAGCGGGTGCGTTCATCAATCCAAACGACATCACTACGAATTCGTAGTGCCCATAACGAGTTCGGAAGGCTGTCTTTGGAACATCCTTCCCTAGCACTCATAGTTGGTGATATCCGGATCTTAAGTCGATTTTTGAAAAGAAGTTCCCCCCTTGTAGTTGGTCAAACAAATCGTCGATCCGAGGTAAAGGATAACGATTTTTGACCGTCAGCTTGTTGAGCTCCCTGTAGTCGATGCACATACGAAACGATTCGTCTTTCTTCGTGACGAACAAGACTAAAGCTTCCCAGGGTGAGAAGCTTTGTCTTATAAAGCCCTTGTTGAGCAGTTCGTTAAGTTTACCGGACAGTTCTTGCATCTCTGTAGGTGCTAGACGATAGGGCGATTTGGCTACTGGGGTAGCCCCTGGAACTAAGTCGATTCGGAACTCGACTTGACGTTGCGGAGGTAATCCTGGGAGTTCTTCTGGAAATATGTCGGGAAATTCGCGCACTATTGGAATGTTCTGAATGTCCTTCGTTTCTTGGCTCACATCGAACACATGAGCAAGGAATGCACGACATTCCTTTCGCAAGAATTTCTGAGCCTGGATGCTCGAGATGATATGAAGGTTCGTGTCGGATTTGTCGCCATAGACTACTAAGGTTTCGCCAGACAGCAGATTAAGGTGAACAACCTTTTCGTAACACATGATATCAGCACGATGGAGACTCAACCAATCCATGCCGATAATGACGTCGAAACTTTTAATTGAGACCGGCATAAGATCGATAGAAAATGAATGGTTATCTAAAGTTAGGGTACACCCAACGAATATACTGCTAGTGCTCTCTATCTTCCCATTAGCCATTTCTACAGTGAACGGTTCATTAAGTGCTCGTGATTTTTGCTTAAGTAAATGAGCAAATTTTTGGTTCACGAAACTCCTCTCCACTCCACTATCAAATAGAATGCATGCATAAGAGTTATCGAGGGGGAACGTACCAGTGACCACTGTAGGGTCGGCAACCGCTTCCTCATGGCTTGTGGCCAGAACTCTTGCCGCTCCACCGGCAAACCCTACCTTCGGGCAGTTTCTTTTGAAGTGGTCTACTTCGCCACATCCGTAGCAAGTTTGGCCCGCTCCAGCACCGGGGTCTTGGTTGATTGGATTCGCCGGAGCTTTACAGAAAAGGGATGTGTGCCCCTTTCCGTTGTAGTTCAGACACTGCATCTCCCGGCATGCGCCGACGTGATGCAAGCTGCACTTGTTGCACTTTGGCAAACTTCCAGAGTACTGCTTTACCGGAGCAGTAGCGGCAGGGGCTATCGCAACATGTACTGCCATGACCTGCCTCTTCTTGGCAGCCTTAGCCTTCTTCTTGTCATCCCAGAACTTCTGCTTGGGGTCAGCGGTCCTTGCAGGTTCTGAGATGGCCAGGGTAGTTGTTGCAGTCGGGGTACGAACCCCATGGTCTATGAGCCGCTGTGCCAATCGCTTGGCACTATCAAATGTAGTGGGTGTGATGCCAAAACATTTCCTTGGTATGGGGGCACCAGTCCCCATATGTATCTTTCGATCTTCTTTCCCTCTAAAGGAATCATGTTGGGGCAGAGGGCCACCAGTTCACAGAATCTGGCGGTGTAGGCGACTACGTTGGAGCCCTTCATGGTTAGGCCCCACAGTTCTTCCTCCAGCTTTTGGATCTCGCCCCTCAGGCAGTATTCCTCAATCATGAGGTCTCTCAAAGTTTCCCAGCCCATAGCATTAGCCACTACAAGAGATAGTGACTTAACATGGCCATTCCACCACGTTAGGGCTTTGGTTTTAAAGGTGCAAGCAGCATACTTCACCTTGCTCTCCTCGGGACAAGAGAAAATTTCGAAAACCGATTCGGTTTTCTCAAACCATTGTGAGAGGGCAATGACTCCGCCAGTCCCCTTGAAGGAAAATAGTTTGCAGTTTGTGAAGTCCTTATAGGAGCACTCTCTCGAGCACACAGGAGCTTCCATCTGAATAGACTGAGCAGGGGTTCCTCCTCCAGTGGAACCCGATGAATGATATTGAGCCATGGCTGTAGCCACAGCCACAGCTACGGCAGCATTTAGAGCTGTCGTATCGAACTGAGGAGTAGGTGGTTGAGGAGGTGGAGGAGGTGGTGTTTCGTTATTGAGATTTCTCCTTGGATTTCTGCGAGGCGGAATCTTTGATCTATAGTTTATGAAGATGAAACGTTGATAAGATTTCAATGGAAGGAGTGATGAGAATGACTCATGGACTAACTCTCCATAGCCTAAATGATACGATTGAATGGAAATCTTAAAACAATTAAATGATCACAATTGGATAATAATTCTCATAAGATTAGGTACCTGCCAATATTACTGGAATTACAGATGTAATAATTTCGGGAAAAACGGCCAACATAAATAGGCCTTACATCAACCAAAATGGGAAAATTCTGACAGAATTACAACCTAACCAAGGCCTACCAGGCCTACGATTTACAAGATAGAGAATTAGACCAGAGTTTTTACATAACTAAGTTATATCCAAAAGAGAGAAGTTGATGAGAATCTATCGGCGACGAGAACTACCAGAGTGAGTTCTTGATCCCGACAGAAGACGTTCCATTTCCCTCATGCGCCTATCAGCTCTTGCTTGCTGAGCTCGAAGCTCTCTGACTTCATCTCGGGTTTCAGTGAGTTCCCTCTGAAGAGCTGCATTGCGAACTAGAGTCCTTTCTTGGGCAGACTCCAGTTGGCGAATGCGGACAGTGTTGACACAAGAGTTGGCATCAATTTCCATGATTCGATCGATGGCCGCTCGACCCTGTTCACCATTACGAGCTATTATGCGAATTATGACAGGCAGAGCCCGATCAGCAGAGCCACCATCGCTGAGGTTGTAAAAGCTTCGGTCCCCAAATTAAGGTAAGGGTTGTCCCTGTGCGTCGCTCCAGCGGTTCAGGTTGGTTGCCTACAAGGGTGTGGGTCTTGGAAATGTTGGACGAGGGTTGTTGTTAGGGGCTTGACCTATTGGTGGTAGGTTGTTGACTTCTGGCTCTGAGTCAGAACCATCAGAAAAGCCTTCAGCTTCATGACCATCCAAAGGGATTGGGTGCTCATCTTCTAGCCATCCTGCATTGTCGTGGTTGGGATTGTACGGGTCTCCGGGAAGGTGGAATCCAGCCATTTAATCTACGCGAGAAGGGAGGTATAAGAATCTAACACATATGTAACTCATAGTAATGTAAAATACCCCTATAGTATTTTAAGTTTATGTTCTGTTGTTCTCATTGTGGTATTGTAGGTAAGTTTTTAGACTTGTTGCAACCTCACAACCACACTTAGGCACATGCTAGTCAACCCTCGGATAATATAGTTGATCAGGCTATATCTTCAAAGTTTTGACCATATGTCTCTAAGTCTAATTGTGTTGCCCAACAATCGTAATACTTTTGTACAGTCTTAGTGACATTGATTTTAGAATGAATGCAGGCACGTATACTTAGTGAAATATTTTAAATATTTAAAGTATAAACTCTTGGTCATAGTATTTTAATCCCAATGTATTTATAGTTAGTATATCTTTTATGGGTTGATATACTCTATTCACTATAAACAATGCTCTGATACCAATCTGTCACACCCCAAAACCATGAATGGCGGAAACATTCTGGGGCGGAGGACGTTATGTACAGTATCACAAACAATGAATAATAGTAAACAAGCAACAACATCATCCATTGCATTAATAGTATAATTTCATACATGAGTGTTCTGACAAAGTTATAGACACCAAAATATACATATCAAAATAAAAGATGAGTCTTGAACGAACACCATCTTCTAAAAAGCCTGGCACCTGTACCTATCTAGTGGTGACCTGAGAATACAAGTTATTTTGAAGGCGAGTATCAGCTTAATGCTGGTGAGATCATAAGTATATTAATGTCTGTCTTTGCACGAAAACGTTTGTAAAATGTTTCTGTAAGATGTTTTGTACAATGTTTTGTGTAATGCTTGAACTCTCCTAGAAAACCCTATGTTTCCTACTAACTGTAGCCTTCTACCAAGGCATCTATTGTCTATGTGTATGTCTCTTGATAGAGTGTGTGTTTTCCCGATTCTGACTATCATTAACCAAAATGTAGTTTCTACATTACCGTGCATCGTGTGAATATTCACGAAGTGAATGCAAATGGGAAAATATCATCGTACCGTAGTATTTGTAATGAGTGACTACCGTGGTACTAACTACCTTAAAACAAAAGGTGTTCCAAGTAACATGTGATCGACCTGTATCCTGCTACCGACTCTAGTAAAACGACGATGTAAGACGCCGTAAGAAATGACATTTGGCACCCGTAGACTTGCAGGTCCCACTGTAGCGAGCAGCAAGGTGTAGGATAGTCAATCCAGTATAGATCTATACGCAAACTCATACGCTCCCCAATTAAGGAGATTCGGGATACAAGAGCGGTCATGGCAGGAAGTGCCATGACCCGCTCAACGGTTCACATAACTGCATGAATGTATATGTAATGAATGTGCTAACTGAAAGTGAAATCTTTCTCCGTCTAGCCTGTATGTACTGAAATGTTATGCGTGTGCTAGCTGTAATGTATGTTCTCTCTATCTAGCATGTATAGTAAGGTACTGTGCGTACTGGTTGTAATGTACTATCTGTGTTACGCGTACTGACTCATGAATGAACTGACTCATTGTATGTTTCATTGTTCTAGTAATAGTAATAGTATCCTCCTGTGCTACCCCTATGGTAACTTACTAGTGATGTAACTGGTACGTATGAATATGGAAGTATACCCTTGCTACCCAAGGGTACCGAATGAACTAGAAGGAACTTTATGACTGTATATGTACACATGATATATAACTAATATTTAAACGGCCTTCGGACGGGTACCCGATATCCCACCAGACCACATCTCAAGCGCGAAAAGGAAATATGGTGGATAGCCTTCCTAAGTCCTTTAAACATTTCTTATATACTTATACATACATAGACATGCAATTGATAATAAGTAAAACAGAGTTTAAGCAAATGTATTTGATAAGTATAAGAACTTGCAAAACAGTTTGAAGCAAAACAGTTTGATAAACAATTTGAACAATAAGGAAATCACTGGTTTTGTAGTTATTAATCACATGTGATTGATGTAATAACTATAAGTATTTGACTTGTATTCCCACCCCATATAAGCATTTAAAAACATTTAAACCATTGATTAAGGGGTATGAACTCACTTGTGGTGAGTGGATTGGATTGGAGTGACGGGTACGGTGCTAGGTGACAAATGGAGACTTGTACACACGCATGAGCCTAGTTATCATATAATGAACATATATATAACTAATTAGCCAATTTATAACTAATAAATTAAGTTAGGAAACTCTAGAACATGAAAACACTTTGTTGCAAGTGTTAAAGATCACAAGGATTGCATCCAAGTGTTGGTAGGGCAAAGCTAGGGTGTTTGGAGTTCAAGGGTAAACTCTCTTGGAGTTTACGGTTTTGATGGTCATAACCCAAGGAGTTTACGGCAGTAAACTCTAGGGTTTACGGTCGTAAACTCTACTCCTATTGACCATGTGTTGTTTTGTGGTTTAACAAGCCTTTTGAAGCATTTCTACTAGGTGATTTGGCCTTTGGAAGGGACTAGGGCAACAAAAACACTCCTTAGAGGAGTTTACGGCGTCATGGTCATTTCCCTTTGGGTTTACTACCGTAAACCCTTATGGAAAAGGGTATTTCCATGTTTTCAAGTCCTTAACACAATTAGGTTATAGTCTAAGTTAGTTTTTAGGCCTATGGAAGGAAAATGACCCATTTAAACACACTTTAGGGTGTTTACGGTTTTGGGAGATCCCCAAACCGTAAACACCTATAAATGTTGGTCTTTGGTGTTTTTCAAGGCTCAAACACAATAAGGGAAGGTTTAAACTTGTCAAGGATGGCTTAAACATCAAACTAGGACTTAGATTAGGGACATAGGCACACTTTGGTGCCATTTATGGTGTTTACGGCCCAAGGACATCCTTGGACCGTGAACACCTATAACCTTGTGTTTTTGGCTTAATTTCTTGATGTTTAAATGTAATACAAGCTTAATAACACTCAAGGATGGAAGCACTTACTATTAGGAGGCTTGATTTGAGCTAAAAATCCAAGAACACTTAGTGTGTGTTCTTGGTGTTCTTGGTGTTTTGGAAATCTAGACAAAATACATAAATGAGTGGATGATTAGATGTACAAACACTAGATTAAGTGTTTTACTAACTTGAAATGGTTAGAACACTTACAACTTTGAAGATTTGGAAGCAAATTTAGGATGATACTTAAAAGCCTTTTTGGAGTTTACTCTTTTGGGTAATTGGGGAGTAAACACATAATGGTTAGTCTTGGGGAGTAAACTCATACATAGGTATGAGTTTACGGTTTTTGGGATGATTTTTCAACCCAAACATAATAGTTTGGCCGGGAAGTACTAAGACGTGAGGTGTTTGCGGTTTTTAAAATTCAAAACCCGAGATGGCACTTTCCTTCACCCGATCGTTTAAAAATAATATTAAAATAATCAAACTAACTTTATATTTCTTAAAAATAAGAAATAATGATATTAACTTATGACACGAAGTGGTTGACTTTTAGGGTTTGACCGAATGGAAATTTTGGGTTGTCACACCGAGTCCACTCATGAACTCGCCGAGTCCAGCTGTGAACTCGCATACGAATCCGCGACCATACTCGGCGAATTTAGACGCCAACTCGCCAAGTCTCCCCACAACATCCAAAAATAAAAGAACAAATTATAATACCTGGGAACCCGGATGTTACAATTCTCCCCCACTAGAATCAGACTTCGCCCTCGAGGTCTCACTCTGCAAACAAGTCTGGATGCTGCTCCCGCATCTCACACTTCGGATCCCAAGTTAACTCTAACCCTTTCCGATGATGCCACTGGACTTGCACCAGAGGCACCTCCTTGTTCCTCAAAACCTTGATCTTCCAATCCCTAATCGCCACCGGTCTCTCAACATAATTCAGGCTCGCATCCACCTGAATATCTTCTAATGGCACCACTGCCGACTCGTCGGCTATACACTTTCGCAGCTACGACACGTGGAAAGTGTCATCAATCTGACCCAACTCTGCCGGAAAATCCAAACGATAGGCTACCCTGCCTACCCTCGCGATCACCCTGAAAGGACCAATATATCGGGGCCCCAACTTGCCCCTCTTCCTGAATCGGATAACTCCTTTCCAAGGAGAGACCTTCAGGAACACGAAGTCGCCAACCTAAAACTCGAGCTCGGACCGGCGTTTGTCCACATAACTCTTCTGACGACTCTGAGCGGTCAACAACCTCTGTCTGACCTGTTGGATCTGCCCTGTCGTCTGAAGCACAATCTCGGTACTACCCATCACACGCTGCCCTACCTCTCCCAAGCAAATAGGGGTCTGAAACCTCCTCCCATACAACAGCTCAAAGGGTGGCATGCCGATGCTCGAATGATGGCTGTTGTTGTAAGAAAACTCTGCCAAGGGCAAATACGTGTCCCAACTCCCACCGAAATCCAACACACATGCTCGAAGCATGTCCTCGAGCGTCTGGATCGTCCGCTCACTCTGCCCGTCAATCTGTGGATGGTATGCGGTACTAAAATGCAGTTTCGTACCAACTTCCTCATGAAACTTCTTCTAGAATCTGGAAGTGAAACGTACATCTCGATCTAAGACAATCGAGATCGGCACTCTGTGTCGCGATACCACCTCCCTGACGTATATCTCTGCCAACCTCTCTGCGGAAGAGCTCTCACTAATGGCTAGAAAGTGAGCACTCTTCATCAATCTGTCCACAATCACCCAAATTGCATCAACACCCTCGCGGTCCTCAGCAATTTGGTGATGAAGTCCATGGTAATATGTTCCCATTTCCACTCGGGAATCTCTAATGGCTGCAGCTTGCCATGTGGACGCTGGTGCTCGGCCTTCACCCTGCGACAGGTCAAGCATCTCTCTACAAACCATGCGACATCCCTCTTCATACAGGGCCACCAATATTCCCTTTTCAAGTCCAAATACATCATAGTGGCCTCGGGATGGATCAAGAATTTCGATCGATGGGCCTCCTCCATCAAGATGGTACGTGTTCCGCCCACGGACGGTACCCATATCCGACCCTGAAATGTCATAAGCCCCCGGCTATCGGTAACGAATTCCGACACCAGCCCGACAACTCGCTCTCTCTTCTGGCTTCACAACCTCAGCCTGGGCCCCACCAATAGCATCCAACACCGGGGTCATCACTGTCAATCTCAAACAAACATCTCGCATTGGGGCGCCCTCCGCCCTACGGCTCAGTGCATCGGCTACAACATTAGCCTTGCCTGGGTGGTACAGGATCTCACAATCATAATCCTTGACCACATCCAACCACCTCCTCTGGCTCATATTCAGGTTGGGTTGATCCATCAAATATTTCAAGCTCTTGTGGTCCGTGTATATCGTACACCGAACCCCATACGGATAATGTCGCCAGATCTTGAGAGCGGACACTACCGCTCCCAGCTCCAGATCATGAGTGCGATATCTCGACTCATGAGGCTTAAGCTACCTCGATGCATATGCTATCACATGTCCCCTCTATATAAGCACTGCTCCCAATCCGGATATCGATGCATCACGATATACCACAAAATCCTCCATCCCTTCCGGAAGGGCTAACACTGGGGCTTCGCATAATTTCTGGCTAAGTGTCTCGAACGAGGTCTGCTGCTCCTGACCCCAAGAGAACACAACACCCTTCCGGGTCAACTTGGTGAGTGGCACGACGATCTTGGATAAATCCTTAATAAATCTCCGATAATAGCCGCCCAAACCCAGAAAGCTCCTGATCTCGGTGGGTGATCTCGGCACCTCTCACCTCATGACTGCCTCAATCTTGGCCGGATCGACCAATATCCCATTCTAGTTAACGAGATGCCCCAAAAACTGAACCTCTCGTAACCAGAACTCACATTTGGAGAACTTGGCATAAAGCCTCTCCGATCTCAAAACTCCGAGGATCTCCCTCAAATGCTCCTCATGCTGCTCTCTGGATCTCGAATACACCAATATGTCGTCGATGAACACGATCATTGAGCGACCCAACATCGGTCTGCACACCCTATTCATGAGATCCATGAACACCGCCGGTGCGTTGGAGAATCCGAAAGGCATCACCACGAACTCGTAATGCCCATAACGATTCCGGAATGATGTCTTCTGGATGTCCTCCTCCCGCACCCTCACCTAACGATACCCAGACCTCAAATCGATCTTGGAGAACCAAGATGCTCCCTGCAAGTGATCGAACAAATCATCAATCCTCGACAAAGGGTAACGGATGTTGACCGTTAGCTTATTCAACTCACGATAATTAATGCACATCCGGTGCGAACCATCCTTCTTCTTGACAAAAAGAATAGGCGCCACCATGGCGAACTGCTCGGCCTGATAAACCCCTTCCCCAGCAGCTCCTGGAGCTGCAAGGATAACTCCTGCATCTCCGGAGGCACAAGGCGATAAGGCGCCTTGGCGATAGGCGCAGCTCCCGGAACTAATTCAATACCGAACTCTACCTGCCTCTCCGGAGGCACACCCAGCAACTCCTCTGGAAACACATCTAGAAACTCATGCACTATCGGGACCTCATCAACTGACTTCGGTCTCTCTGAATCAACCCTCGCATGCATCACATATGCCACAAATCCCCTAGAGCCCTGCTGTAGACTCTGTCTTGCTCTGGCGGCCGAGCAAAATGCTGACCCCGTACGTGTACCCTCGCCGTACACCGTAAGAACTCCCCCACTAGGGTCTCGAATCATCACCAATTGACGCTCGCAGTCTATCACAGCTCCATATCGGCTCAACCAATCCATACCCACTATAACACACACGTCCCCCATCGCGATCGGAACCAGATCTATCGGGAACTCCACACCGAAGATCTCAAGGACACATCCTCGAATCACATATGAAGCATACACTGCTCGCTCATCAGCTATAGAAACTCGCAGAGGTCGATCCAACGCCTCTCGACGGATACTAATGTGTTGACTAAAAGCTACAGAAACGAACGACTGACTCGCATCCGAGTCAAATAAAACCAGAGCAGGCACAGAACTCACAAGAAAAGTACCTACGCATATCATCATATAAGCATAAAGACTCAACTCAAATAAAAGACGAAAAGAGAATACATACCAGCCACAACATCGAGCGTCGCCCAGACCTCCTCCGCTGTCAACTGAAATTCTCTCCCATGAGCCTTCGGGGCCTCGGCCTTCACCGGCCAAACCTCGGTAGCCCTAGCAGCAGGCGCAGATCCCTGTGCTGACCCCTGGAGAAGCTGAGGGCACTCGGCCTTCCGATGGCCGGTCTAGTTGCAATGAAAGCAAACCGAAAATCCATTAGGGCAATCCCTCGCGATATGCCCCTCCTTCCCACACTTGTAGCATACCCCAGCCCTGCACGACCCCTCGTGACTCTTGCCGCACTTCCCACAAGTGCGGCCCTTCGCGCCCCCAGATCTTGAATCAGCAGGTCTAGCCCGCTTGGCTGCCGGTTGAGACTGAGCCGGTCGCCGATATGCCCTCTGTGACTCGGCCTCCTCCCTAGCCTGAGTCTCCAACTCAATCTCCCTCTTCCGGGCATTTGCCTGCAGCTCAGCAAATGTCCGGTAAGTCGAGTTCACCACGAACTCCCGAATATCTCTCCTCAGAACACTCAGATAACGGCTCATACGAGCCTGCTCAAAAGACACTTGCTCAGGGAAAAACATCGCCCTCTCATGAAACTTCCTGGTGATCACTGCCACAAAATCAGTACCCTGCTTGAGGGTCAAGAACTCCTGAATCAACCGTTCCCTCTCCACCGGGGGAACATACTCCTCTCTGAGCATAGCGGTGAACCTCTCCCAGGTCACCTCGGAAATCTCAGCCAAAGTGAAGTTCGTCGTCACGAACTTCCACCAATCCTTCGCTCCCAGGCGGAGCTGGTTCAAGGCGAACCGAACCCTCAAGTGCTCTGGCCACGAACACGTATAGAAACATCCCTCAATGTCAGAGATCCATCTCATAGCAGCAATCGGATCCTGCGTCCCATCGAACTATGGTGGCTTCGTGTTGCTGAACTCCCGGAACAACAACGAGTCGCCTCCCTGAGGTCTGGCAGCAACAACAGCAGCAGTAGCTGCAGCTGCAGCAGCCTCAGTCAGCGCTGCGTACCGCTCATCAAAAGTCTCAATCAAAGTGGTCTTGATGTCCCCAAACATCTCAGGAATCTCAGCCCGGATGGCAGCAGCCACCTCCTCGTGAATCAATCGACGGATCTCCTCGTCGCTGACACCACTGCTCTCAGGTGTGTGTCGAGTCCCAACCATGATGCCTCTGAAATACAACAAAAATTATTAGAGACTTGATCGAGCATACTCATACTCGATGACACAACCCTACTTGTCCTCCGTTGTCCAAAAGATTCTTACTTGGAATGCCCATTGATCCGGTGTCTTCAGTAGTACGGGTCCAATACTACTGACCACACCGCATCAGCATTCACTCCAAGTCCTCCTCCTTGGATCTTGGATTACAAGTACTCTATTCTCATGAGCTCCTAACTGCTATCTACTCGCTCTCAATGCATCTCAGCAGCAGAAATCTCCTAGGCTAAGGCATCACAAATCAGGCCACTCTAGTCCTAATATGTATACCTAGCCTACTCTAGCATGCATAATGTAACATAACATATAATGTAAGGGTAATTTTGGGGGATTCACCGTTCGGGCGCTGGCTGATCGTACACACGGCTCTGCTATATTTGTCCCAAAACTCATTTCACTCTTTTCAAAAATTTTACTTCATTATCAAAATTTTCCTCAAATCCTCAGTTTGAGTTCAGATACGCCTGAAGATGCATCCGAATCCCTCAAACCAAGGCTCTGATACCAACTTGTAACAACGTAAATTTCCAAAACAAATTTTCATTTTTAAAACATACATTTACTCATAAAATATTGTTAAAACATATTGTATAAAATGTTATCATCACAAAACATCTCCCCAGAATCTCAAATATAAACTCCATAAGTGTATGTGTACGTATCATGTCAGCGCCTTCCCGCGCTCATCACTGGTACCTGAAACACATAACACAACAGATGTAAGCATAAATGCTTAGTGAGTTCCCCAAAATACCGCATACAACAAACACGCCACTCGAGGCGATAATACGACCTTCCGGTCGATGTGTCTCAACGGGACCCTCCAGTCCTGTAGCTCATTGGACCCTCTGGTCCGGTCATAGCTTGTTGGGCCCTTCGGCCCGGTCTGTATCATTGGACCCTTCGGTCCGGTCTATAACATCATACAACATACATATAACACATAGCACATAATCTCATACATAACACATAAGACCCTCTGGTCTACACAATATACCACTCTAGGTAACGTATAGTGAGAAGACTCACCTCGGAGTCTCGGTAAGTGTCTGACACGATAGAAATGTGATCTAGTCTCCGCCTAATCACATAAAGTAAATACTCTCATAAATACAACTGTACTCAACCCTAAAAGTCAACAAGGTCAACGGTCAAACTTTAACCCGACTCGTCGAGTGCACTAGGGCGACTCGGCGAGTCTACATGTGTCCACTGACTCTCTAAGTCCCTCACTTGGCACGTCGAGTACTTCCCCTGACTCGACGAGTTCCACCTGGCATGAATCGCTGGGCCACCCCGACTCAACTCGCCGAGTCTCAAGAACAACTCGACGAGTTCCGCCTTGAACTCCAGTCCCCCTAACTCACCGAGTTATTCCCCAACTCGACAAGTCCACTCACAAATTGATTTACGGGAAACCTTCATACTACTCGCCAAGTCTGTTCTTGAGACGCGGCGAGTTCATGCCATGCACAAACTCCATACGACTCATGAGGTCAGATCTGTTCCATATATTCATAGATCTGGCCTCCCCAAGCATGATAATCACGTAAAGTTCGGACCTTGGCACTCATATAACATCTAAATGGTCCAAAACGGTGATTTAGCCCCAAAAATGACATACCAAGCTCATGGCTCCCAAAATGACTCATAAAGCTCCAAGGGTTAAGGCCTCTGGACCTCTTTGGGTCCAGATCCAGAACACAAACTCGAGAAGGGACCAAAGGCTCCAATTAATCAACCTCAAAAAGGGTTAGAAAACCCTAACACTAAGAATCAACACCAAAACTAAAGAAAGTCCAAGAAAAATACCTCAATACAAACTTTATGAAGTCAAAAACCACCAAAATCGCACCTCCTTCAGCCTCCTCTTGCCTTGGTCACTTCCTTCTTGCAAAACACCCACAAAAGGATCAAGAATGGCCTCTCCTTCCTCACAAACGCTCTAGATCTCTTAGGGTTTCTCTCTGGGGGTTGGTGGCCGCAAATGACGGCCCTAAGACCCTTTAAATAGGTCTCAAACCCTGGAAATTAGGGTTTCATTAAACAGCATGGACTCGCCGAGTCCAGCTGTGAACTCGCATACGAATCCGCGACCATACTCGGCGAGTTTAGACGCCAACTCGCCGAGTCTCCCCACAACACCCAAAAATAAAAGAACAAATTATAATACCTGGGAACCCGGATGTTACAATTTTTCTTATTTTTAACATTAGAAAATGGTGATATTTGATAATTTTAAGATGTTTATTGTTAATTACTAGTGATTTAACGTTTTTAATATATTAGTTGTTTGTAATTTAAGTTAATTGTTTTGTATCTTATGGTTTTTTATTATTACAAGTAATATGTTTAAACTCTTAAAACTGTTTGAACTCTAAAGTGCGTTAAAAAACCACACAAAATAATCGCACCAAATCCATGCGGTTAATAACCAGAACACAAAAAAACAAAACTACACCGCAAAAATAACCGTCTAACCACAACGCAAAAATAACCGCACCACGCGGTTTTAAAAATAGAATAACCGCATTTGCAGTTAGTGGTGAGGTTTTGGCCAATAACCGCACCGAACTGCACCGCGCTCACCCTAGAAACAAACCATAATTATCAAATCATTTCTCTCATAAACATTAGTTGTTTTCTCAAAACAGAGTATTAAGTCAAAACATGCTTATTTTATCAGAGTAAAACATCCCAGGCTAAACATCTTGGTGTGTTCGATGCAGTCATCCCGAGCTCTTCCCTCCGCTACCGGAAGTACCTGAAACCAAAACTGAAAACCGTAAGCACGAAGCTTAGTGAGTTCCCCAAACTACCACATACCATACACATAATCACGTATTGGGCCCCCGCCCGCTGCATCGGGATTTGCCCGGCATCAGACTTGCTCCGGCATCGGGCTCCGCCTGGTATCAGGCCCCGTCTGGCATCGAGCCCCGCTCGGTATACAGATCTGTCTCTCTTAGGTCCCACATGTCTCTAGGGCTCACCAGCCATACATATACAATCATATAAACATACTAATACGTAAAGAAACATACTTTATTGTACTCCTGATCTAAGGCCTCGCCTAACTTGGGCCCCGCCCCTGGTCTGCTACGGATGAGTTATGGAACCTTATCCACAATCCTGCTGATAGTGAGATACGAGCCCCTGCCCACACACATTTCTCTTCTATCAAGGGCCTCGCCCCTATTCTACTAGTATTGAGATATGGAACCCCATCCATACTCAGCTAGTGATGAGATACGGGACCCCGCCCACACTCACCTCCCTACCAGGCACATACAAGTATCACAAAGACAACGAGTATAATGTAACATGCACATATAAATCTTCCTCGGGCTTGCCCCGGCATCGGACCCCAGCCCAGAACATACTACCATATAAACATACTTTGGGCTTTCCCCGGCATCGGACCTTGTTCTGGAACCTATCGTACCTACACATGCAAGAATCACAAAGACCTCTAGCATACTGACATTCGTCGGGCCTCGCCCGGTATCGGATCGTGATCCGGAACATATAACATATAATGCCTAGGGTTAACACCTGGGGTCTTCCTACTATACACAAACATAATGGGCCGACATTGTGGCCTTAGACCCATGCACACAGTGAGGAGACTCAACTTGCACTGTTGAAGTCCTGTTGATACTTCGCTGGCTGCTAACTAGCAATTCCCTGAGTTGCTGCTCCCTCGACTCCCAAGCTATCAGTAACAACATGACACTTAGCCAAAAACTGATAATCCTTCTTAGGATAAATGACCATTTTACCCCTGGTCAAAGTCAAAGTCAACGGTTAAGGTCAACGCTCTGAGTTAACTCAACTCGCCGAATTGCTCCATCAACTCGTCGAGTTCCAAAAACTCAGAATCCTGAAATCGCGATCCAACTCGTTGAGTCACTCCCCTGACTCGTCGAGTTCCCTGGCTACTCATGATCACGATTTATCGAATAAACTCTTCGAGTCAGTCATCAGACTCGCCGAGTTCTAACATGAACAGAAACGAGACAACTCGCTTCGAACTCGCCGAGTCCCTCAGTCTGCTTGGGCCATCTTAACAAAGTAAGCCCCTACACTTCATATCCAGACCCCAAACTTCATCTACATGCTGGAAATGACCCCTTAAGGGTAATCTTTCCAACTTTACCCACTCTTAATCCGTCTTAATGGGTTTAGCCAAAACCCTAGCCCCCTTAAGACATAAATTTATGACCAAAACCCTTATTACTCCAACCCACAGCAGGGGAACTAAGATCTAGGCCCTAGTCACCCAATAAACATGTAAAGTCTTGAAATTTACTTCCATGCATGGCCCTTTAGGGCTTAAAAGGCCATATTAGCATCCTTAGGGTTTTCATGGGACTCTAATGGCATAAAGTTTGCACCTTTATGCCTTCACAACCCTCAATGACTTTAGATCTGAAAGTATCATCAACTTGGGACATCCTTAACCCATGAACCATACTTCTTGGTTTGTCCCCCATTATAACGCTCGTAGATCCGGGCTAGTCAATTTAGAGATAATAGGGGTCAAAAATGACTTTTCAACAAAAGATTTAATCTTAAGCAAGTTGTATAATATGTCTCAATCCGTACATATAAAAAACACCGAAATCCGAGTTATAACAAAGAAGTTATGGCCCATCGAAGTTTTACGGCAAAACCGGCATGGCAACGGGAGACGTAAATAATGAATTTACGATAAAAGACTTTTTGGCCTTAGTAATATAGACCAAAGTTGTAGTATACATTAAACCGAGAGCGTCTATCAAAAGAACGCCCAAATCTGACTTCGTATGAGGAAGTTACGATTTTTCGAAGTTTCGGCTTAGCAGTGTACGGCCCGAAACTCGAATTTTTGTTCGAGCGGTTTTTGGCCTAAGCGACCTAAATGAGATTTAAAGATCTCATTAATAGGAACTCAACAATAAAAAGATAGACGAAAATGGAGTCCGTATGAAGGAGTTACGAATTCTTCGCGGTCATTTAACAGTCTAATCTCCTCGTACTGTTAAATTTAAGATCGGTCTAGAATTAGCCGACGGAGTCTAAATGAAAGTTGTAGATCTTGTTTATACCTACACATGGATATAAATAACATTCAAAACGGATTTCGTATGCGAAAGTTATGAATTTTTGAAAATCGGCTGATTTCCACCCTATGTGCGATGCCACGTGTCAGCACCAGGTGAAAACATGGAGCCTACGCAACACCACGAAGTGGTGAGAGGCACCACGACGTGGTGACGCACCTAGAGGCCTATAAATAGAGGTTTTGGGGAAACCCTCAATCTCACACCTTCACCCCTTCTTTCTCTCTCTAGAAACTCTCTCTAAACCTCCCACCCACCCCCCAAAAAAAAAGCCTAGGGAACCCCCAAGCACGAGGTGGAAGCCCCGGAGCGCCTGACGGCTCAGAAACTCTGCTTTAGCGGAGCCCCGTTTCCAAGGAAACCCGCTGTAAGTGAGCTATACCTACCCTACCTCTAGTATAGCTGATGTTTTAATATAGTATCGTTATTAGGAACTTATAATAATTATTTAGGCTATTATTATGGGTTATTTAAGCATCGTTATAATATCTTTTTACCCACTCGCGGTACGGGAGTTCCGTTTTGGAGGGCCGCTTGCGTTGCTGGATTCAGAAGTGCTTTTATGTCGAAATGATCCTGCCCTCCGGTGTTCCATGTCTGGCCTCGTCTATATATAGTGGGTGAAAAGTATTATGTCGCGCTTATATAATAATAATAATAGTTACACTATTAATTAGTCGTGGTTAACGTCAGACTAAACCCTAGTGGTTTTTATACTAGGTTTTGTCGAGGGAAAATTGTTTTAAGAGTAACGAAGCGTTGTCCGAGTGTCGAGTCACCACCTAATCAAGTGAGTGCATAGTTACTTTCATCTTACACTTAGATATGAAGTATTTTATATAAACTACGTGTTATGTGTGTATACTGTATGAATACTTGTCTATGATGGGTGAAAGATTTTTATACACGCTTTAAATGATTTAAACTGTATATGTATGTTATATCTACAAATATGTTGGGATAAAACACGGGTAGATGAAATAGTTGGTGTGTGATGAAATAAAATGATGAGAGATAGGTGATGATAGGAAGGTGATGACAGCTAGGTGAGGATAGATCGGTGATGATGAATCGGTGATGTAGGATACCAAAACCTTGTCCGGTAATATGGAGATGTAGTCATCTACCAGAGTATAGATGGCGACAACAGACTATTCTAGACAATCCGTGGAAACACCAGCAGACTTATAACCTGTAGGTGATGAATTATGAGTCACTACATATTCATGTGACAATACTCTTACCATGGCTTACGAGTTCAGGCGAAGTCGTAACTGTGTATTCATGCGATGATGCCCTAACCCTTGTTGGGCACGTATTGAGGGAGTAATCCCTGAATCAATACTGTCTATGCGATGTAGGCGATGATCCTTAGGGAGAGTCCTTAGGAACAAACATATAAGGAAATGTGATGTAAGGAGATGAGAACTAAATATGATATAGGATACGATCCTTAGGATAAATCTTTGGGGAAGGTACTTAGGAATAAAGAAGATAATTGGGATGGGTAGTTGGGTTAATTGTTCGATAATTAAACATAATAATTTTATTATTGTGGGCTGAAAACCCTATGTACTCACCAGGTTTCCCAACCTGACTCACACCAGCTTATTTGTGTCACAGGTGACGATACGAAGCTACTTACACTGAGAGATTTAAAATAAATGTAGATCACTAGTGTAACTAAATGTAAGTTTTGTTTATGCTTATGTTTCTGTATTGACGATGACATCCCAAATGTTTTAAAAGGAATAAAAATTCATTTCTTCGGAAATGCTTTGATAACACAATTAACATGTTCTTCTGGGAACAAATTCCGCAACATTTTTTATTAAAAGAAGTACTCTGATTTTTATAAAGCATAAACAAAATCGGTCTTTTCTGGCCGTGAAAATGGGGATGTCACACCCATAAAAGGGACCATAAATAGATCTAAGAAACTACAAGGCAAGTCAGGAGCTTGATTACCAGAAAGTGATGAGATTGGAACGAAGTCCCTGGATCCACAACCTTCTCCTTGAACCTTTAAGCTTCCTCTTCTTCTTCTAGCCTTCAAGAGCACACAAAACACTCAAGGATGGCTCACACACTCTCAAAAGGCTCTAGGGTTTCATGGGTTAAGTTATGGACAATGGGGGTTGGGAATGGAACCAAGAGGATGAGAATAAGATGTTTAAATAGGGCACCAAGTCCCAGATTTAGGGTTTCCCAAACCCTGACCAACTCATCGAGTTGGTCCTTTAACTCGCCGAGAAGGTCACTTAACCCGCGACCCAAAATATGCTCCTACTCGTCGAGTCATCCCACCTACTCGACGTGTTGCCTTCTGATCTTGAGGTTTTGCTTTCTTTTCTAGGTCTTCTGAATTCGGGGTGTTACAACTCTCCCCCACTTAAACTAGACTTCGTCCTCGAAGTCCACTTGGGCTAACTACCCCGCAACTTCTCACGGCATTCCTAATCATCGCATACTTTGTCTGCTCGGTCCACTCCTTGAAGGTATCATCTTGAGAACAATCCATTCACTACAACCCTCGAGTACAACGCGCTTACTCCACTGGTAAACCTTCCAGTACTTCCGTAGCACTTACACCTCGCATCTAAGGGTTCACTCCTTTACCCTGCGCTGTCACTGACCTTCCCAAGGCAACTTTCATAAGAAACATCTTCCTATCCCTATGCGGAACAAACCCTTTGTTGTAACTAAATCTCCAGCCACTCCCAGTGTTGGTCCCTTCACTGTTACCTAATGAATGCTTTCTTTTATCATGTCCTGGTACCGAACATCCAACCCACCCAGCGAATGGATTAGATAATCCTTCGAGTAAAAGATTCATCCGTGTAACGGTTAGACTCAGACGAGAGTTGCGCAACAGAATCAAATCCTTACCTCTGAGATTATTTATCCCTGATGTGAGTGGTGTAGCACCTCTCGGTCAACTGGTTGCTCCGCACAAGAATTCCCCCATTACTGCATGTCCGCATACCCTGCTGCCTCTGATCCACTTCTAGAATGATCCGCTTTCAGGATCCTTAGATATCTTTTAGATCGGGGATCCTAGATAGGATTGAGGTTCTTCACCCTAACAGCCTTCGATATGAAAACCGTCGCAGGAATGCCATAAACCTATGGCCACCTTCTCTAGAGTGTGCAGTTCCTTTCCAACGCTAGTGAAGAATAGATCTAAATAGATCTGGAAAAGATTTTTAAAGACAGAGATCCGAAAGGAATCAAAATCCCCAAGGGTTTTCAGCTCTACCTTCACCCGGACTATAGGTTTGGATCTGTATCAGTGGTGTTATTTCGTTAGTGGCACAAAGATCGAAGATATGGTTTGTAGACGCGGCAATGACGTTGGAAACTCGATACGGACGGAGAACGTCGTTTTCGCTTCACCACGTTCTCGTCAATAATGAACAGATGGAGGCAACAAACCTATCTATAAACTGATGAAATCATTGGAGAAAAAGGTAGATGAAGTCGTCATCGGAGAAGTAGATAGACCAAACTACTCAGCTCTCATTTTTTCTCCGGCGAAGTCGACTACGAATAATTCTAAGGTTCTAGCTACAACGATGGTTTTGGTAGTCCGGGTGGACATGATGGTTATGAAGAGAGAGAGAGAGAGAGAGAGAGAGAGAGAGAGGAAGGGAGGGAGAAAGAGAGAGAGAGAGAGAGAGAGAGAGAGGGAGAGAGGGAGAGATGGAGTTATTAAGAGTGAGAAGTGGGTGGGTGGGTTAGTGATAAGTAGAGGTAAAGTGATTCTTTATTTTTAAATTTAGAAAAATGTTAAATAAAATAAAATAAATAGAAAATGAAAATACAGAGGGAAAGTATGTGACTTTAAATATTTTCATAAAATTTGACCAAAACCGCAACAAATGAAAGTTTTGGACTTGTGGTGCTAGTCCACAAACATTTTGGACCAAAGTGGGAATTTTCAGCCAACCACGGGGACCATTTTTGCAATTTTGACTATTTTCCCATGTTTTTTTATGTTCTCGCTTTTATAGACAGGACATATATTATTTTGAAAAAAATTCAAAAATTGTCCTTATGGTTTGCAAAAAGTAGCAATTTAAGGATATCTTTCATAAGGGTAACAACAGTGGTCCTTGTGGTTTCAAAATCAAGCACGGTTAGTCCTTTTGACTAACTCCGTTAAAAAGAATGATTTAGTATATATGAAATGATGAATTTACCATTGGACTAAATTTGAAAAATATAAAAACCAAGGTTCTAAATAAGATGAGGTGTGGGTGATATGTGTGTGTATATATATCTTAATATTTTAGCCTTAATTATTGCTATTTAGAACTAAAAGGTACTTATAATGTTTAAATTTATGTTTTATAGGTATAAATGTTGCTATAACGGAAACGAAGTGAAAAAGGCGGAAATTGGAGTTGGATTGCAAAAAGCGGAAAAGAGGTTGAAGAGTAGTGGTGTAAACGAGCCGAGCCGAGTCCGAGCCTGACCAAGCTCGAGCTCGGCTCGTTTAATTTTGAGGAAGCTCGAGCTCGATTCAAGCCTTAAAATGAAGTTCAAGCTCGTCTCGTTAACAATTTAGTGGGCTCACGAGCCTAATCGAGTCTAAACGAGCCTCTATGTGTATATATATATATATATATATATATATATATATATATATATATATATATATATATATATGTGTGTGTGTGTGTGTGTGTGTGTGTAATGGAAGAGGTAAGAAAAGATAAGAAACGGCTAGAAGACATAGGTCCATGTATGTTCCAAGAAGAGAACATGGAGACCTTTTTAGGTCTGTGATCTTCTAAAAAACAAAGATTTTATTGGACCAAACATGTGTTTTTACCTTTAACATTTGATATATTTTAGGTTTCTCGCACCAGAGGCAGTGTAGTTCTTTAACAGTGGCTAACGTGTCATCCATAGTTATGGTATATCCCATAGATCTACGGATGTTATTTTCAAACGAATTAATTTTGTCTTCCAAAAAGGGATAGTTGCACCACTTTTTTCCGATTGTCTTATGTCTATTTATTGACTTATTTTTGTTTAATATCAATTTGATAGGAATTGAAAAAAAATATAGTTCAATATATTTGAGCTTTTACAAAAAAAACAAACACCACAACATATTTTTTTTCCTTTTAAGGCGGCACTGAATTTAATTATTTAAATCCATAGGGAAATTTCTACTTCCATAAGATGTATGACATTGTAGCGCCCATGCTTCATTGGTGAGTGTATCTTATTAGCCGAAGATATCTTTCCTCATATTGAGGAAGTATTGTTATAGTTGATAAACCATATCTTCATTATAGATAGCGATAGGATATTGTATAAATATCAATTGTAAATCATTGGAATGATACAGGGAAAATTACCAATTAACATGGTATCAGAGCACAAATATCATTAACCCTACTTCGCCTCTTGTTCTTCCCTGTACGCCATTTTTTTTCTTTTTTTTCTCTTCTTCAATGGACCCAAAATCTCACCCAGCCATCACAGTCACAAACATACGGAACGTCATTCCGTTTATACTGGAGATGGAGAGCGGACAGTACACCTCATGGGCAGAATTATTTCGCATCCATTGCAGGGCTTTTCAGGTTGCAGATCACATTGATTCTACCATCATCCCTCCTTCAAAACCTTCTTCTTCTTCTTCTTCAACCTCAACAGAAGCTGATAAAACCTCCACTGAAGCCGACAAAACTAAAGCATCAGAGTTTGCAGCATGGTCACGACTCGATGCTATTGTTCTCCAATGGATCTACATCACGATTTCTAATGATCTGCTGCACACAATTTTGAAACCAAACACCACTGCGTGTCAGGCATGGACTGCCCTTGAAAACATTTTTCAAGATAACCAGAGCACTAGAGCTATTTATCTTGACAGCAAATTCGTCTCTACAAGACTTGACCAACACCCTAACATCTCCTCCTATTGCCAAGCCATGAAGATGCTTGCTGATCAACTGGAAAATGTGGGAAACCCGGTTTCCAACCAACGTCTTGTTCTTCAACTAATTGCTGGTCTCAATGAAAGCTATGAAGGGGTCACGATGATCATCCAGCAAACAACACCCTTACCTGATTTCTATGAAGTTCGCTCCAAACTCATCATGGAAGAAGCACGAAAAGCTCATCAGGCTGCTGCCACTGTTGTATCCCTAACCGGAGGCACCTCCGCTACGGCCTTGACTGCTTCAGCACCAATGACTCATCTAAATTTTGGAGATAGCAGCCGCCTTAACCAACAACAGGCAGATCCCTTTACCTCTCGTGGACGCGGACGGGGTCGAGGAGGACGCGGTCGTGGACGATCTTCCAACGGCCGTGGACGCGGTACCAACAATAACCAAACCCAACAGACATACAGTCGGGGGTCCCATCCCTATCACCCATGGACTACACCGCCACCATGGGCTTTTCCCAACTATACAACATGGGCTTACCCCCCTTGCCCATATCCGACTCAGCAATATGGATCCTCCAGACCTCCATCAGTTTCCACCGGGATTCTAGGCAATCGACCTCAGTAGGCCTATCCGGTATCAGAAATCAGCTACACACCAACCGATCTTGAGCAAGCTTTTCATACAATGGCACTACACCCACCTGATCAGACTTGGTATGCTGATACCGGAGCAACGTCACACATGACTCCTAACACAGGTAACTTCACGTCTTATATCAATAATGGTCTTTCTCAGAATGTTATTGTCGGTAATGGTTCCACTATTCCAATTCAAGGCACCGGTAATCAAACACTTCCTTACCCTCTTCCTCCTTTTATTCTAAAAAATGTTCTTCACACTCCAAATGTCATTAAAAATCTTTTATCCATTCGTCACTTTACTATTGACAACAATGTTTCCGTAGAATTTGACCCGTTTGGTTTTGATGTGAAGGACTTCCAGATGCGGACTCCAATCCTCCGTTGCAATAGTACCAGTGCTCTCTACCCTTTCAAGCTCCAGTCAAATTCCCAAGTTACACAACCTTCTACTTTTGTTGCAATTACTAGAGACCTATGGCATCATCGCCTTGGCCACCCGGGCGCGGATGTTTTATCTTCTTTACGCTCTACTTTAAATTTTCCTAGATCAAAACCTTTTTCTTCTGTTTGTCGTTCTTGTGTGTTGGGTAAACAAATAAAGCTTCCTTTTATTACTTCTCAGTCAATAACTCATTTACCTTTTGACATTATTCATACGGATCTATGGACCTCCCCTGTGTTAAGCTCTAGTGGTCACCGCTACTATATTTTATTTTTGGATGACAAAACCAATTATTTATGGACTTATCCTCTAGCCAATAAGTCCCAAGTTTTTTCCATCTTCATCCAATTCTTTGCTATGGTCAAAACACAATTCCATTACACTATTAAAACCACACAATGTGATAATGGTCTGAGTTTGATAACCATCAATTTCACAATTTTTGCTCTCAAAATGGCCTTCAATTTCGCTTTTCTTGTCCACACACATCTCCTCAAAATGGAAAAGCTGAACGTAAAATACGATCCATTAATAATATCCTTCGCACTCTTCTCACCCACTCAAACGTACCCATGCATTTTTGGCACCATGCACTCCAACATGCTACGTACCTGTTAAACATTCTTCCCAGCAAACTTATTGCCAATCTAACCCCTACACATCTTCTATATAATCTTTAACCCTCATATTCACACCTTCGTACCTTCGGTTGTCTATGTTACCCACTTACTCCATCTCCCACCATCCACAAACTCCAAAAACGTTCCCGACCCTGCATTTTCTTAGGCCACCCCATCAATCACCGAGGGTACAAATGTTTAGACATGCAAAATAAAACCATTATTATATCCCGCCATGTAATATCCGATGAAACTATTTTTCCCTATCTTAACCTATCATCACCGACCCCTACAACCCAACTACCATCAGACCCACATCCATTAATGTGGTCCGACTCCATTCAACCAACCCCCAACGCAGCTACGTCTCCCCCATTGGTTGTCAACAATGCTCCGGCAACCACCCCATCACCTCCCCTAATCATTTATTCATGCCGTACAAGGCTTACCCTTCAACAACCGCCTACCACAACAACAATCCCTTCTGGTTCGAACCCCCTACCAATCACCTCACAAACACCTTCTGTTCCTCCTACTCGTACTATCCACACCAGAAGTATGTCTGGCATTTCGAAACCCAAACAACACTACAACCTCCATACTTCTACCTCTATCTCCCCTATCCCTCGAAACCCAATAGAAGCACTTAAAAACCCGGATTGGAATAAAGCGATGACAGACGAGTTTCAGACCCTTATTGATAATAAAATGTGGGAGTTAGTCCCGAAACATAACAATATGAATATAGTGCGTAGTATGTGGATTTATCGCCATAAAACTAAGTCTGATGGTTCTTTAGAGCGATACAAAGCTCGTTTGGTTTGTGATGGAAGGTCTCAAAAAGCAGGTATCGACTGTGGTGACACTTTCAGCCCCGTGGTAAAGTCGGCGACAATTCGGATTGTTTTGTCCCTAGCTCTTTCTAATGAGTGGCAAATTCACCAACTCGACGTACGCGTTTCTACACGGACATCTACATGAAACGGTTTACATGCATCAACCCCCCGGCTTTCGTAATCATTTATATCCAAATCATGTATGCCTGCTTAAAAAGTCTCTTTATGGACTTAAACAGGCACCACGAGCTTGGTACCAAAGATTTGCTGACTACGTATTCACTATGGGGTTCAAACATAGCAAATGTGACCATTCACTATTCGTATACAAAAAGGGAACCCATACGGCATTCCTCCTTCTATATGTAGAAGACATCTTACTCATCACCTCCTCACCCGGATTACATCATAAGTTTATGGTTTTATTAGCAAAAGAGTTTGCCATGAAAGATCTTGGACCCCTAAGCTACTTTCTTGGAATTTCGGTGTCTCGTTATAAAGATTCAATTTTTTTGTCACAACAAAAGGCCACCGAAATTTTGGAACGAGCAGGCATGACCTCATGTCACCCAACTTCCACACCAGTTGACAATAAGGCCAAATTAAGCAGCATCGATGGAACTCTTTTGCCTAACGGGGGAATACAATATCGCCAGCTGGCAGGGGCTCTCCAATATTTGACCTTCACACGGCCAGACATAAGCTACGCAGTTCAACAAGTTTGCATGCACATGCATGCACCCCGAACATCTCATTTTAATGCTCTTAAACGAATTTTGAGGTATATTAAAGGTACTCTTGCTCACGGGTTGCATCTTCACAAATCACCTTCTAGGAAACTTGTTGCCTATACCGATGCCGATTGGGCAGGTTCCCCGGACACGAGACGCTCCACTTCTGGTTACTGTGTCTACTTGGGCGATAACCTAATATCCTGGTCCTCAAAGCGTCAACTAACACTCTCCCGATCTAGTGCAAAAGCAGAATACCGGGGAGTTGCAAATGTCGTTTCCGAAACATGTTGGATCTGAAATTTGTTGTTGGAGCTTCATGTCCCTCCACCTACAGCCACACTAGTCTATTGTGACAATGTCAGCGCCGTTTACTTATCATGCAACCCGGTTCAACACCAACGTACCAAACACATCGAGCTAGACATTCATTTCGTTCGGGAAAAGGTCGCTCGGGGTCAAGTCCATGTATTCCACATTCCCTCTCGCTATCAGATTGCGGATATCTTCACAAAGGGTCTACATTTCATTCTCTTTGACGATTTCAAGCATAGTCTCAACGTTCGTCATCCTCCCGATTCGACTGTGGGGGTCTATTAGCCGAAGATATCTTTCCTTATATTGAGGAAGTATTTTTATAGTTGATAAACCATATCTTCATTATAGATAGCGATAGGATATTGTATAAATCTCAATTGTAAATCATTGGAATGATACGGGGAAAATTACCAATTAACATATCTGTGTCACTGTGTATATGCCTCTGTGAGAAGAAATAGTATGATTTTTCTCAAAATCAAAATAGTTAGGATGCACCCAGTTGAATACATACATCAACGTTTATTAGTTTATATATGTTTTGAAACTTTAGGACATGTGATTTTTTACGATGAAATGAAAACATGTTACAACATGGCTGTCTGAATGACCGAATACTAAATCCCAACACTTGAGCAGCTCTTACTGGAACACAAGAAATGGATAGACTAGCTAGAGGCAAAATCGGTGAGTACTATTTAGCAACCTTTGCATATATACCAAATTACAGTGAGATATGGTCAATGTAAATTCTTAGGATGAATATTTTAATATTGGATCCTTTTTTGACAGATGTTTGATTGTAATTGCATGAGGAGATATCAGATAAGATAAGATGACACGTATTTCTTACACATGCATATATTCATATCATATGAAATTTTTAATCAATTATTCTTTATTTTAGAAATATTTTTATCCACGGATATTTTTCTAACAACCATCTCTAGCTAGCTTTTAGCAATTGAAAAACGTGGATCCCGTGAAATGTTTTTGAATGCCAACTACCACATGCCACACATCAATCAACTATACAACCCCAAGTTGGCCGGTGTCTATATATAGCCAAGTACCTAATGGGTTAGCTATACAACTTCAGTTCCACGAAGAACATTGCGCGCCTTTCTGGAAATACACTCAGATCTAGCAAAATGGTATACTCTTTCACCATACATATTCTAAGAATTTGTTATCTATGTATTTGGGAGTGTTAGGTTTATATGATTATCAGGTTAATTTACATTGTTTCTTGTTCATTGCTAAAATTCTTTTAACTCTTTTACTAATATTTTATTTTGGATCCTTATGCAGGCAGGGAGTACTGTATGGCTTACACCTTGGGGAGGAAAGGGTGGAAACACCTGGCAATTCATAATACCTGATGGTGCTAGGATTATCAAGATCAGTGTAAGAAGTGGAGACATTCTAGATTCCATCTCCCTCACTTACAAAGATGAGTCTGGCTACATTTTTAATGAAAAATACGGTGGCAATGGTGGCGTACTCCATAATGTAAGCTTTAAATTCATTTGTGCACGCGTATATTTAAATGTTAATTAGGTTATTGTTTTATAATATAGCAGTCATGATATTTGTATTTTGGTAATTTCAGATTGAATTCGCTGACAATGAGAACCTCATCGGGATTAGTGGACGTTTTGGAAAATTTCTAAACATAACGGCGATTACGTCATTCTCTTTCCAGACCAACATTAAAACTTATGGGCCATTCGGTTTAAAAGGGGGGACTGATTTCTCAGTTGGGCTGGCAGAAGGTAAGTTTTTTGGATTCTATGGAAGGAGTGGAAGTTACATAGACGCTTTGGGTGTCATTCTTCAGCCGTAAACATGATATATGGCAGCATGCGTGTATTTTATATGTTTTAAGATCGTATCTAGTCATTTCTTCGATGTTAGACTATAAAAAATAAAGTAATAAGCACCTTGTTGTCAGTTTGGTTCTTTCATGTACCCCTTGAAGCGTCTAAATAAATGGATATTTCATGTTTTCTTCTTTGCTAATACTTCCACGCACCATAAATTTCGTTCTTCTTGTGTTGATTTCATTAATTAGATTACACATTAATCTTCTTTTCGGGACGTATCCTTTTATTTTAAAGTATTTCAGGACTCCCATTTATCCTTTCATACATGTAACCATGCACATAAAGAACCAACATACAGGTCCGCTTTGTCGCTCAATGGAACATCTAAGGTGGGTTTAAGACTTGAAGTCATCAAAACTCTTTTTGCATTAACTTAACATATGAATCAGTAAAATTCTCAAAAGAAATGTTGTTCAGAGGGCAACGGAAATAAAATAATAACTTTGTCACCATACTACAAAACTGACCCACTTCCGACATCCAACTCCGTGGGAATGAAATATGGGGAATATGAACTTTTGGTGGAGGGAATGAAATATAGAGGTGGGAAAAACTAAAATATTAAACTTTATTAGATTACTAGGTGTGAGACCTGTATATTATACGGGTTAATTTAAAATATATATATATATATATATATATATATATATATATATATATATATTAAAGTATAAACAGTAAATATTTTTTTATGTAAAACTTTAAAATAAGAAAAGAATAAACATATCATTGCAAATTAATATCATATATATTATATTTGATACTTTGTATATATATAAGTATATGTCTTTAATTTTAAATATTGAAACGAATCAGAAATTGACAAATGGATAAAATTTATTTCAAAAATACCATAATATGACAAATGTCAAAATTTATGAAAGATGAACAAGTGCCAAAATTATTTTCATTTATTATGGAGGATTATGATTTATGAAAATTGATTACATGAAATGAACTCATTTTCAATACCAAAATTTACTCTTTGTATGTCATATCAGATTATATGACAATTCAGGAATTTTTTTTGTATGTCATATCAGATTCTAGATTTTACTTTTGGAATTACTTTTGGATTACCATTATAAATTTATGTCATAATAACTTCCATATTGGTAATTCCAGAATGTACGATTTACTTTTTGTATGTAATATCAAATTATATGACAATTCAAAATTTACTTTTTGTATGTCATATCAGATTTCAGAATTTACTTTTGGAATTACTTTTGGATTGTCATTATAAATTCCATATTGGTAATTTTAGAATGTACGATGATCAATATCAAATTTATAATGACAATCCAAAATTCACTTTTTGTATGTCATATCAGGTTCCAGAATATATTTATGTCACGTCTCACCAAAAACACTAACACTCCAAAACAAAATAAATTGTTAGTAATGTGTTGTTCCAGATAACGTTGTAGTTTTTCAAAATTGAAAAAAAAAAATTTATAAACAATATCACTCCTAATAGTTAGTTTCTTTAATATTGTTGTTGCAGCGGTTTCATTGTTGGTTCTCCGGGTGTTGCTTCAGCTTATATGTCCATCAGGTGTGCGTCATAGTTGAATTCCGACTATAAATGTAACAACCCAAAAACCAGGAGAAACTTTTTTCATTTTTAATTAAGATTTATAATCATAATTTTGATTCCAAAATCCATTACATAATCATCATATCAAATCATCAGAGTGACAATATCAATAAGTGCAGAAAATAGTGAGGAGTGAATGTTGCACCATCAAGTCGGACCCTTCCCCTTAATACAGGAAGTATCTGAAACCACAACGCAAACTGTAAGCAAATGCTTAGTGAGTTTTCTCAAAGTATCACATACCAAACATACAAATAGGCCTGGCCTTGGGGTATATTCCAACCCAATAAGCAAGTATGGGACCCGCCATGGGGCCTCGCCCTGGGGTATATTTCAACCCGATCGTATGATAATGGGCCCCGCCCTGGGGTATATTTCAACCCGAACATGTCATAATGGGCCCCACCTTAGGGTATATTTCAACCCGAACATGTCATAATAGACCCCGCCCTAGGGTATATTTCAACCCGAACATGCTATAATGGGCCCCGCCCTGGGGTATATTTCAACCCGATCATGCAAACATATATATATATATATATATATATATATATATATATATATATATATATATATATATATATATACATATATATATATATATATATATACATATATATATATATATATATATATCACACAATAGCTAGCATTCTACATAACTAAATAATGGGCCAACATTGGTGCCTTAAATCCACGGATACAGGGAGGAGACTCATCTCAATCTGCTGATAAATACTAACTGCTAAAATACTAATCCGGTAAATCCCACATTGAACATACACAAATTACCCTAATTAGAAATGGGTTAACAATCATGACTATGGGCCTAAATTCCAATCCAATTCCTAAGGTCAGGGCCCCCCTCACCTTACCCATAATGGACTCAATCAACCCGAGCCCATAACGCAATAATAGGCCCTAAGGCCCAAAAGGCCCAACTCATAACACTTAAGACCCACAACAAAAATCTGAGGTCCACCTACCCTAAACAAGCCAAGGACCAAAAACTAGCTAAGGCCTAAAAGCTACAAAAGTCCAACGATTGACCAAAAGCCCACAGGGTCGTACGTGCGGCATAATTCCAGTATGCTTGGCGTACTTGGTCCCAAGCAGTACGCGATGCGTACGTCTTTGTATGCTTGATATACTGAGCTACTGAGCACCTTCATCCCTTTAGTGCTTAAACTATGTAGCCACTTCATCCAACTTATAGATCTCGGTCGTTAAAGGGGTCCTAGGGCATAAAGTTGGCAACTTTATGCCTTTGCATTCCTTATGGGATTCCAACATCTAATTTTGTCCATCAAGACTCACTTCAAGGTTCTAAATCCATGCTCGGTGTCATAACAACCACCAAGATAACATTTTTATGCTTCTAACACAATAAAGGGACCAAGATCTAGCATTTCAAGCTTCTGGAGTTGCCTAAACTCACAAAACAGAATCCATGGACCCAAAAGAACTCATAAACAAACCCTAACTCTAATTATCAAATGAAACAACAAGGTATGGTCTTTTTACCTTCAAAAGCTTCTTAAGATGATGTAGATTCAGGATCTTGAAGCTCAACCACGTCTAATGCTTGCACACCAAGTTCTTCTTCTTGCAAACACACCAAAAAGGCCATCATGGTTACTTTTAAGCTCAAAGATCACTCTCAAAAGCAAACCAGGGTTTTAGGGATGTTAATAAGCATTGAATGTTGATAAGGGTGAGGGTTTAAGAGTCATAAGTGAGATTAAATAAGGCTCATTCCCTAAAATTAGGGTTTCTACACTACTCACATAAGCTAAGCGTACTCCATGTACGCCCAACGTATGTGGATGAAATCCGCGACTAGCCTTCATGAGTACGCCCAGCATACTCCAACTTTCCCAAAGTTGACAATTCAGCCCCTAGGGACCAATTCTACAAACATTACATCCCCCAAAATCTAAAGTGAAATGTGCAATAAATCGAGTGTTACAACTCTCCCCCACTTAAATTAGATTTCTCCCTCGAAATCATTCCTTACCCGAAATCTAAAATCTCGAATTGGTTTGACTCCCCAACAGACTGTCCATACTGATCCACTAACAGGCCAATTCCACTTTGAATTCCAAGCTAAAAAAACACTTCCGACCCTTTATTATCTTGTTGCTTCTACTGCGAAAAAAATCACTGACCATTCATTGTCGCGGAACACTTTTACTTAGTAGAAGGTTCAGATAATCCTTTGAGTAGAAGACTTATCCCTGCAGGGTTAGACTCAAACGAGAGCCTTGCAGCAAGGTCGAATCACTTACTCTAAGATTACTTAATCCAAGCTGCAAGTGACTTACCATATTCTCCGAATAACAAGCGACTCCACACACAAGTCCAAACCACTAATATCGCCTCAGCTCATCTTGATTCCCCCTAGCTGTTTTCCAAAAGCAACCGACACCTCCCTGGTCCCAACTTACCTGCCAACTAACCGATTCACCAGATTCCTACCCGGTTGCTAAGGAAAATGGTCTTACACAGTCGCACCACGCGACTTCCGAACGAAGGCCTCATCAAACAAGATGTGTCCTAACTGTCTCGCCACTATGGCTCCAACAACCTTTCCGGTCCAACCGATCATAACCGACCATCACACCTGATGCCACTAAATCCAATACTGATAGTGCATGATACATGACCAACTATAGTCTTATATCACAACCGGCCTCATACGGCCCACCACTTCCTTAATTCCATGAATGTAATGGCCTTCCCACAATCTTACAAACTGAGTTACTCTGGTCTAATCCATATGAAGAAATATGCAATCCAAATCATAGATTTTCCATGCCCGCATTGATACTCAAGGACCGATGAACGCTACGTGTCACCCCGTAATCTTAAAACACTCCAACATTATCTTCCAACCTAGTGAATGCTACAGGCAACCCCACAGTCTTACAACACTCCTATCTTGCCATGGGCACCGCCCATGGTCTTACCGTTCATCTACCAATCCATCCATACTCATCCAGAGTCGAACACGCATCTCATTATACCCCAATCAAGTGTTCGGTCATGATTCGTACCCCAAATCCTTAATCAGACAAGAACAGACAAAGAGGCTCTAACACAACCCTCAGCCTGGATCCATCTATATGCCTGTTATCCATCACCAAGAAGATGACAACGAGCTATTGGAAGTTTCCTAACTCCTAAATTACACAATCTTCAATCCAGATGGTCACTTGAGTCGTCTTCCTTCCCGACTGGGATGTAAAACCCATCCTAGTTTCATGTCTAATTCAGCTTCCGGAAACCTGAATGATTCTCCCCAACTTGGATTTGTCGAAGCTCTCCTAGCCCATGAAGTTTGATGGATTCCTAACCCATCTTACCTCCTTATAATTTGAACCACCGACAACCTGCGCATATCAATACTAGTATTCCATCATTAGCCAATCCCAATAACCATACAACTCTTCAAATCCAGACGAACACCCCCTAAAATCTCAGCAAGTCCTACAACCCCAAACGCTTCCCATGATACAGCACCTAAATCCTTAAGTCCTTTATGCTGGTGACAAATACCATAACCCTTGCAATAAATAAATTCCATTGGCACTCCCAGTGTCCAACCAAGCCCATGCGACTGCCACTACCATCTTCTTGCTACCGCTCCTTCCCTAGCAACGGTAGTGATTGAACCTAAATGTTCTTCCATAGACAACCGCCGATCCCACCAGCTCAAATGTTAAAACAACTGAACTCTGACTTCACTGGAGAACTAACCCACTAATCCTGACCATAGACCCTCCAATTAATATCCCTAAATTGACCCATCAAAGAACCGGGACATAACCGAACAAACTGAAACCCTCTCAGCAAGATACGACCCACTAATGATCCATGGCATGCAAAATGGCATATAACAATTCTTGATGATATAACCCAGACAATAACAGAGACTATAAAAAGATCATGCTTACCCAAACCAATACAAAACTCTACAGCAACATAATTCCTAATAACAATAAAGAAGAAAGCAGAAGAGATCATACCCGCAATATCACCTACTGGAACCGTGGTCTCCCCTGACTGGCACTGCAATGCTTGGCTTATCTCTGATGGGGCTCATGCCCTACCCTCACGACCAATAGTGATCCTCAAAGTAACCGGAGCAGGTGCACTCACTGCTCCGCACCTTCAACATCAGACAGTCGGCATTCTTGTGGCCCACTTGATTGTATTGAAAACATAACGATCTTGTCCACTGAGAACAATCCTGACTGACATGAGAAACCCCTCGACACTTGTAGCTTCCCGTGCCCCTCGAACAGAAAACCCCGTCATGCTACTTATCGCACGTGTTGCACTGAACCCGACCCTCTTGGCCCCTCAATTGCTGATTTGAAGTCTTGGGTCTCTTCGCAGGACCCTCAACTACTTGTACATGCTCTAGCCCCCTCTTCCCCATGTGCTTTAAATCAATCTCCCGCTCACGAGCTCTAGCAATCATATCATTCAGGTTCTTGCACCTTGAAATACTCACAAACTTCCTAATGTCATCCCTCAGCATATCATGATACCTTATCTTCTTTAATTCCTCATCCGTTGCATACTGCGGAACCAATAAATCCCTCTCCCGGAACCTGGCAGTGAGCTCTACCATAATCTTCGTAGTCTGAAGAAGATCCTGAAACTCCTTCACCAATAGTTGTACCTCAATAGTTGGCGTGAACTCAGCCCTAAACCGGGTCACAAACTCATCCCAATACATCTTCTCCTGGGCCTCGCCTCCCAAGGCGAAGTCTACCTCCTCCCATTAATCTCGAGCTATGTCTTTCAGAAGACATGAAGCAAATCTGACCTTCGACCCCTTGGGACAGAAACTCGTCCTGAACGCGTTAGCAATATCTTTTAACCATCTCCTACTGGTAATGGGGTCCTTCTCCCCAAAGAACGTGGGAGCTCCACCAGCACAAAACTTACGAAAAGAAAGAGTGCGAGCTCCAACAATAGACATAACCTCAGCGCAGAATGCGCCCAGACACTCATCCAAAATCTCTAAAATCCCCTCCTTAACCATTCCAAAGAACACAGGATTCTGCTCCAAAATACCGCAAGTAATCTCCGATGAGATGAACTCCCACATATGCTCGCTAATCGGCTCAGTACCTGCACCTGAGCCAGAACCTGAACCTCCTTCCTAATTGTTCATCATCAACTGAAAAACAACATACAAATGATCAGAACATACCCAAGAATCCTCATCCCACATGCTTCCTAGATTTTCCAAGACTCTCCTCGACTCGAGTATGGATCCTATGCTTTTAGTAGTACGGGCCCAATACTACCTTCCACACCTATCCATACTTTCCTCAAGAATCATCCCAAAACCTCTAAGTCACCTTCTCAAACTGATACTCCAAATGATCGCTAAACAACACCACTAAACCTACTGAAGTACTTCCTAGGCTTTCCTAGGTTCCTAACCTCAACCTGCCATCAATTGTTGAAGAACTCCCCATAATGTCAGCTAGCTACCTCATGAATACAATCACACACAACTAAGCTCAGATAATCCTTTGAGAAAAAGAGTCATCCCTACAACGATAAGACTCAAACAAGATTTTCACAATAGGGACAAATCCATCACTTTGAGATTATTTGACCTTGGTCACATGTGACTTAGCATATTCACTTAATAGCTAACTCACATCACTTAAGAGTCCCACAAAGCACAAAGCAAGTAGAATTCGTGCAATAGCACACCAATCCATAGAATAACCAAAGAACATTCAAACTCACATACTACATCTCATGCTAGAAACTTCCGCTCTCACTGTCGGTTTCCTTATGCATGCAAATTATACACAATACAGGATCAAATAGATTGTCGAATAAAAGATTCTACCCTGGGACCGCAACCAAACGAGGAGCAAGAAATAAGGACAAATCAATCATTTTAGGGCTATGTGATCCTAACCGTATACAATTTTTAAAGCATACACTTAGAAATTACTAATACCAATACATATTCCTAATCTAGCATAGCATCCACTACTCCTTAAGCTACAAGGCAACACATATCAGGTCAATCTATCATGCAATTCCTAAAAGTATCCTTAGCCTCAACCTAGCATGCAGTACTCATAACATATAATCAAAACAAACATGTATGGGTATTATGGGAATCACTTACTTAAGCTTGGTCGATTGCATGCATCACACCCCTTTTGTTTTTACAAAATCCTTTTAGAAATTTCTTCCCTTTTCAAAAAAAATATTTTTAAAACTTATTTTCTTTTTAAGGAAGATTACCAATTCCTTAGTTTGAGTTCAGTCACACTCGAGAGTGTGCTTGAATCCCTCAAACCAAGGCTCTGATACCAACTTGTAACAACCCAAAAACTAGGAGAAACTTTTTATAGTTTTAATTATGATTTACAATCATAATTTTGATTCCAAAATCCATTACAAAATCATCATATCAAATCATTAAAGTGACAATATCAATAAGTGCGGAAAATAGTGGGGAGTAAATGTTGCGCCATCAAGTCGGGCACTTCCCCTTTGCACCGGAAGTACCTGAAACCACAATGCAAACTGTAAACAAAATCTAAGTGAGTTTTCCCAAAGTACCACATGCCAAACATACAAATAGGCCTAGCCTTGGGGTATATTCCAACCCAATAAGCAAGTATGGGCCCTGCCCCGGGGCCTCGCCCTGGGGCATATTTCAACCTGATCGTACAATAGTGAGCCCCGCCTTGGGGTATATTTCAACCCGAATATGGCATAATGGTCCCCGCCCTAGGGTATATTTCAACCCGAACATGCCATAATGGGTCGCGCCATGGGGTATATTTCAATCTGACCATGCAAACACTATATATATATATATATATATATATATATATATATATATATATATATATGATGCGACATCGGCTCCGACCACCTGCTTTGAGGATGTGCTTCTATGCCGGAGACAGATCTGCGAGGTCACAACAGACTAGGCCATTAGAGCCGCCCCAGGGACTGTGCCCCGGGAGCGGGCTCCGACGGTCAAGTTAGATCATCTAGTAGATCAGAGATTGTTCTCTTTAGCTAGATAGAACCATCTTGGTGCTGGTGGTGGTGTATGGTGATTGACGACGGAAAGTGGCGGTTGAGCCACCCGACCAGAGTATAGTGTGGCAGCTGATCCAAGAGAAAGATCCCTTCCATGGTGGAGATATTATTGACTTTATAAGGGACAATTAGGTCAGGCCTTGGGCCAGCCCAATTCTGGCCCAGCTAGCAAGGAGTTGGGCGAGGCCGCCCGGAGGCGTCGGGCGAGGCTAGCGGGTGCGCACCAGGCAAGGCTGGCCGACGCGCACCAGGAAAGGATGGCAAGGGAGCGCCAGGTCGGGCCGACGAGAGAGTCCCCGGCATGGTTGGCAATGGAGCACCAGGCCAGGCCGGCGGGAGAGTCCCCAACAAGGCTGGCAAGGGAGTCCCCAGCAAGGCTAGCAAGGGAGAGCCAGACCAGGTAGCGCAAGGCCGGGCCGGCGGGAGAGCCCCAGTAAGGCTGGCAAGGGGGAGCCAGGCAGAGCTGGCGGGAGCGCACCAGGCAAGGCTGGCATGCTAGAGCGGTCTAGGTCATGCTAATGGACCATATATCATCAATATATATATATATATATATATATATATATATATATATATCATCATCATCATATTTTTGTGGTGCAATGGGTTTAATAGATACTAATTTGCCTATAGAAATCTAAAAAGCTTGAGATCACTTAGACTTTTCTTAGTTAATATAATGATTAGAGAATCTCATAACATATTTTCTTAGTTAAAGTCACAATTTTCATGAAGCATGTAAGTAATGAAAATTAACTAGAATTAAGATTTAAAAGTCACCATATCCATGAGGAGGAAAAATGTTTTCACTACCATGTTGGAGAAAATACGTTCATGATTGTGTTAAAGGAAAGCAATCATAAACCATTTGTCGATTGTTAATTTGAGGATCTATTACGTAATCAAGAAATTAACCAAGTAATTAAACATTCACATATCTAAACTCATGATTAAAGACATATAAGCATAAATAGATGTTTTAATAGAAAATATTTTCATAGCATACCATCAAAACCACACAAAAATATTTTTAATCAATTAATTGTTTCATAAATTCTCCCAATATTGAAAATAAAAACTAACTAGACAAAATGATAATAATAATTGATATGTGCATATCTATACATATAACTTTATGTCATATCTTAATATTTCTAATTATTTTTATGGCGTTTATAGAACAAAATGTACTTAATTTTTTATGTATTGTGTTGTAGGGGTAAAAGACATGTTTGGAGCAAAAAGGAAGTTGGAAGCTAAGAGTATGAAAGAAGACTTTAAATTGAAGAAAAAATGTACTATCCACGTTGTGGTGACCCTACCACGACGTGGCAATTTGGACATTCCTGATGGATCAATGACACTTGTTGAATATGGGATAACAACGAAGACCATGGCATGGTGGCCTTACCACGTCGTGGTGATCTATTTTTCAGGAAACTATAAATACATGTCATTATCCTCCGAAATTGGAACTTTTCATGGAAGCAACTATCGATTTTTGAAGGCCAAGTATTTGATTTGAAGCTTGGAGGTGAAGGAGTCGATTATAGCTAAAGCATTGGGAGCATTAAGTCAATACAGTTCTAAATTATGATTTTCTACTTAATTAATCATGTCTATTGCTTTGGAATTCGTTTTTATTTGTTTGATTGCTGAAATTATGGGCTAAAGCACTATGACTTTCATTTAGTGTAGAGTTACTTAACTCATTATGGTTTGATTTAAGGTTTGGATTTAATTTTATTGGTTACTTGTTGGTTTAGCTTATTAAAGAACCTTCCGTGTTTATGATAACTGCTTTCTCTATTTATTGATGAATTTAATTAAGTCTGTATGACCATCTTTCTTAATTGAATTTGAATCTTATGATCTTACGAATTGCAAAATTATAGGACTAGAGTTTTGAACAAAACCTAGGTTTAAATAAAAAAAGTGGGTAATAAACGTAGGAGCTAATATATTAAAACCAATCTTATATTGAACTGAGCTAATAAACCAATTTAATCAATTCGTTATAAGTCTAAATTAACTCAAACTGAACACTAGTAAACTTGTTAGTTTATCTGTCTGATCACCGTATGAATGAACTTGTTTGCTAAAGGATTAAGTTAGTGAACATTAACTTGGTCATTTTAGGAATCAGTAACCAATGAAACAAAAAATCCATTGCACATCCATAAATCAACCATAATAGCAAATAAATCTGAAGCTAAATGAAAGTCTTTCAATTACCTTGGTTAAATCGTCTTTTGTGCGTTATTTGCTTTTAGTTTTAATATTTACTTCATTAATTGATAGTTAGTTAGTTTAGTAAATTAAGTTTCTAGTCTTGCAAAACTAGAGAAAACCATTTTTCTAAATTTATTAGTAATTTAGTTAGTAGTTGATAAGAGTTAGCTAATAATCTCGTTCCCTGTGTTCGATACTTGTCTATTGTGTTATACAATCTTCAACAAGGTACACTGCCATAGAAATAATTAGTCACGTTAGTAGGATTAACTAATGCATATTATTTTACGCATCAATAATAAAAATGATAGAAATTATACCAATACCGATTATGAAACAAAGATGAAAAAGCTTCTTGAAATCGTCACTTCTTAATGGGACTTAATGGGACTGACGCAGGAATACATAGTAGGTGTTGCCGAGGTTGAAATAGGTGTTGCTGATGTAGAAAAAATAAGTAAAAAATCTAAAAATCTAAATTTTTCCACTGCAAACAGAAAAAATAGGAGTTGACGGTGCCACACCGGCACACCAACTAGGTCCGCCCTGCTTCTTATTGCTTCAAAAACTTCATCTATAATCCAAGTATTAATACAAAAATCAACCTAACCTAATCTAATTAAAAAGATAAATAACTTATTAACAAATTATGATTGTGAAATCATAACTGCTAGGTTCCAAAAATAAAACAAAGAAAAATAAAGTTGAGACACCAGAGAGGCATTGTCCACTCATCTTTTCTTTCTGCCGGCGAATGTAAAAATGAGATGTCATGCATCCTTTTGTCCCCTTCTGCTTGCTGTTGTTTGTGCCTTTTTTCTCAGCCCCACAAAAACAATTAGAAGGGCTCCTACTTCAAATATGGGCCGTGAGAAAATTCATTTGTGGGCTGCTATAAAATTTAAAGATGGGTTTCCAAATTAGGCTGCTGAAATCTCAATTTGGGCTGCCAAAATTTAAGCTGGTAGCCTTCTGCCCAGCTGTTCACGAGACCAAAAGAAAATGACAAAAACTTGTCCAAATCCAATTCTTTTTGGTGAGATCGAAAATCAACGAGTTAGGAAGACGTGTGTAAATTTTTAGCTCAGTTGGACAACGTTTGCCTCTCCGTCTCAACGCTTGCAAAAGGTTGTGTAATGATGTCAAAATCCGAAAATTAATTTATATCACTTTGTTTTTTTCTTTTCGCTCCCGTATTTTGCTATGAGACTTCAATCGTGGTTGCAAGGAATTCGATGTGGCTTTAACGATGCTCCAAAATATCATTTTGCTCGAAGAAATCTACACAAAAATAACTTAAACAAGTAAAAATATTCAAAACAATAAATCTAACGATTTAATGCAAAAAGAATATTAAAAATGCTAAAAGCAAAAGAAAACGATTGCTAAAAAATATATAAATAATCAACTTATCACAATCCCCCAAACCTAACATTTTCTTGTCCTCAAGGAAAATAATACGGAAAAGTCAAACCGAAGAAAACAAAAAAAAACAAAAAACAAAAAACAAAATGACAAATGCAAATTTATCAACACTAATAAAAAAAGATTTTCTTTTATTACTTTATAAAAAACTTGACCAATATTATATAAGTTGCAATTAAGATACGGGTTTAATAATCATGCAAAAAAATCCAATTTATACTCAATTATTGAAACAAAAAAAAAATTAGAAATTTCAACAAAATAGGGACAAATAACATAATACATTTAAATTACAACAAATATAAACTAGTTAAATAAACATAAAGTACCATCAAAACATAAATTATCATTACTAATGCAACATGAGAATGCTAAAAAATGTTTTTTTTTCTTTGACACATAAAAACATGAAATTAACTAAATACAATGCATAAAAAAATATCTTAAATGAAGAAAAATAAAATAAATAAAGCATCATCCCCAAGCTTGAACATTTCCTTGTCCTCCAGGAAAACAAGAACAGGAAAAAACGGGAATGACAAAACAAACAAAATAAAAAGAATGAATGTCTTCAATAGCAAATTAAAACAACATCGTTTAGAAATAAAAACCTTCATTTTAGATTTACGAATCACTTTAAAGGACGAACATTTGTTACACTTCTAGTAAAGGGACACATATGAAAGAGATACAAAACTACTTATGCATACTTCTCTAATATGACGCACATGACGCAATTTGTGGTCCGATTTAGCCTTCACATCACAACAGATTCCCCCCCCCCCCCCCCTTCGCATACCACTCACCATTCATAATTTTCTTCCAAATCAAGAAACAAGACCAAGAAAAATAACTTAAATCTAAATGACAAATTAGAAATGAGCTATATACAGTGGTTGATACCAAAATGAGATTCATGTAAAGAGGATACTCGAGCAAAAGATGATAATGGAACACTATTGTAGTTGTTAACAAAAGACGAATTTTAGACTAAAAATACATCAAAATGGAAATGAAATATATATAAGAGAAATCTAATCTAAACATCTAATGAACAAAAAATAGATACAACTCCTTGGCCCGACCATTTTTTCTTTTTTTTTTTTTTTTTTTTTTACTTTATTTTAGACAACAAAACCCCAAAGATACGATTATAAATATAAATACAAATACCTAAACTACTAACATAAAATCTATAGATACACAATTTGAGAAATACTAAAAACACCTAACTATATTTGCATTGTATGATTGCGATAATATCCGACTTTTCTAAACATTTTTTTTATTTTAAAGACTAAAATCAACAAAAACAAATTTCAAACTTTACATAGGAAGATAGGATAAAAACTTGACTTTTCTAACAACAATAAAAACATATGAAACTTCACATAACACATACTAAATATTAGGTTTCCACTAAAATTTGTCGAAAATTAGTAAAAAAATTTCCAAAAGACTTTTTAAAACAACTAGCCTTTGATTTCCAACACAAAAAAACACTTACATAAACAAAATGAACAATACTAAAAAGGGATAGTTGTCATTTTATGTTTTTTGTTTTGTTTTGTTTTGTTTTTGTTTTTGTTTTGTTTTTTTTTTTTTTTTTTTTTTTGCTCACTTTTTTGGTTTACTAATGAGTTTTATAAATATAGCATCAAATAAAAATATAAAGCATAATTATATATAAGATACAACTAACAGATGTAAGCACAAAAGCTAAGTAAAAACTAAATTAAGATCAAACGGGAAAATATGTCTATACCATAGAGTAAGATGACATGAAATGCAATAGCTAGACATAAAAGATCTCAAAATAGCAAGTTCTAGTTCTTGTTCCCATCTTTGGAAGATCGGTATGCTTAATAAGTAATACGCTCGTGGGGGACGGTTTCTAAGACTTTATGGCTAACTTGTCTCACGCGTCATGTCATGTTTGCAATAAGTCGATTCATTTGCATAAATAGCTTGTACTCTATCATATGTGTGTTATAAGAAGATGTGACAAATGAAGGTCCTCATGAGCATTTCTATTGTTTTAAAAAGATTTGCACCTTTGGAGTATTAAGACTTGCAATTAAAATTGTCCGAGGGTGAGAATAAAAAGACAACAAAAATGCATGAGAATGAACCTAAACTAAATGCTATGCTATAAAAAATTGAAAAGAAGAAATAAAAATCTTTTTGGTTTTTGGATAAAATTGAGAAAAATAAAAAAAAATGCACGCAAAACTTAAGTTAAATGCAATGCTAAAATGAAAACTCTAAAAATAATAAACTTTTTTTTTTGGAATTTTCGATAGAATATGGTCTAAAATGCAAACTAAAAATGCGACTATATATATACAACCTAAAAATGCATGAAAACAATAACAATAACAAAAGAAAGGCATAAAAAAATATATACGTATAGAAACTTGAGCATAGAAAAAAAATTCGATCAAAAATAGCCAATCTCCGACAACGGCGCCAAAAATTTGGTGGTTGTCAAGACCACCAAATAAAAAAAAAACTAAATACGACGACATACAAAAATGAATTGTAGTAGCGGTAATAGGAATCGAATCCACAGGGATTGGTTCGAATCAGATCTATACATTCAGTTTCTACGAAATAAAAATATATAATGCGATAAAAACTAATATATATATATATATATATATATATATATATATATATATATATATATATATATATATATATATATATATATATATAAACTAAAATAACAAAATATAAAATCTATAAAACAAAAACGTTTCAATATTGGGATAAATCGCAAGTTCAACTATTTGACTAATCATCATAATTTTGTGGTACAATAGGTTTAATGGATATTAATTTCACTATAGCAATCTAAGAAGATTGAGATCACCTAGACTTTTCTTAGTTAATACAATGGTTAGAGAAGCTGATAACACATTTTCTTAGTTAAAGTCATAATTTTCATGAAGCATGTAATTAATGAAAATTAACTAGCATTAAGATTTAAAAGTCTCCAAATCTAAAAAGTCAAAATGTTTTCACTACCATGTTGGAGAAAATATTTTTATGTTGTGTGAAAGGAAAGCAATTACAAGAACTATTTGTCGCTTGTTTATTTGAGGATCTATTACGTAATCAAGAAATTAACCAACTAATTAAACATTCACATATATAAACTCATGATTAAAGACATTTGAACATAAATAGATGTTTTACTAGAAAATATTTTCATAGAATACCATCAAAACCACACAAAACTATTTTTAATCAATTAATTGTTCCATAGACTCACCCAATATGGAAAATAAAAACTAACTAGACAAAATAATGACATACTAATGATGATAGAAATTATACCAATACCGATTATATGAAACGAAGATGACAAAGCATCTTGAAATCATGACCTCTTATTGCTTCAAAAACACCCTCCATAATCCAAGTATTAATACAAAAATCAACCTAACCTAATCTAATTAAAAGATAAATAACCCATTAACAAATTATTGTGAAATCATAGCTGCTATATTCCAAAAATAAAACAAAGAAAAATAAAGTGGAGAGACCAAAGAGGCATCGTCCACTCTTCTTTTCTTTCTGTCGGCGAATGTAAAAATGTGATGCCATACATCCTTTTATGCCCTTCTGCTTGATGTTGTTTGTGCCTTTTTTTCACAACCCCACAAAAACAATTAGATGGGCTACTACTCCAAATATGGGTTGTGTGAAAATTCATTTGTGGGCTGTTTTAAAAATTGAAGATGGGCTTCCAAATTAGGCTGCTGAAATCTCAATTTAGGTTGCCAAAATTTAAGCTGGCAGCCTTCTGCCAAGCTGTTCACGAGACCGAAAAAAGTGACAAAAACTTGTCCGAATCCAATTCTTTTTGGTGAGAACGAAGATCAACGAGTTGGGAAGATGTGTGTAAATTTTCAGCTCAATCAGACGATGTTTTCCCCTCCGTCTGATCACTTGGAAAAGGTCGTGCAATGCTGTCAAAATCCGAAATTAATTTATATCGCTTTGTTGTTTTCTTTTCGCTCCGGATTGTGCTACAAGACTTCAATCGTGGTCGCAAGGAATTCGTTGTGGCTTTAACCATGCTCCAAAATAGCATCTTGCTCGAACAAATCTACACCAAAATAGCTTAAACGAGTAAAAATATTCAAAACAATAAATCTAACAATTTAATGCAAAAAGGATATTAAAAATGCTAAAAGCAAAAGAAAACGATTGCTAAAATATATACAAATAATCATGTTATCGTATTTGCACTAGCTAGATGCGGGTATTATTCATGGGGTTTTATGGTAGAAGTTGGAGTGATACTTCATTTGATTAAATTGCCAACTAGTTCTCTGGGAAACGTAAGTACCCTCCACCCTACATTTCTAACATGCATTGTCATTGAACCATCAAAGTTTTCAAAGACTAGATGTTCATTTGTTTCCCAAAGCTATGTTGGTTCGTCGTCCAATAGTACACCATTGTTTCTTCATGTCTACTCCTTTCAGTTTTGAATATCTGATTGGTTGGGTTTATTATCTTTTTCTTAGGGTCCGACTTATTGTCACTTGCTAGAAGAAGAATTTGATGACACTCGTTATGTCATCAATCAAGTGATAGGCGTTTTATCAGTTGCTCTTGGGGGAAATTAGGGATTGTACAATGGTTTCCTCCAAGTGTTAGTAATGATTTTCTTCAAAATCCAGATGGTTCCTGTAGATGGTTTTTAGGGTGGGCTTTTAATTTCTTGATATGATGACTTGCCTTAGGGCTGACTATAGTCACTTTAAGATAAAGATCTTCCTAGGTGTATATTACTAATATGTTGCTACTATTTATAATATTGCGACGTGCTTGCTCAATGTGTGTGTCAAGCAATTTACCTCATTTGTTGTGCATCGAGTGATTTGTATCATGAATCTCAGCAAACAAATGGTTATCAACCAATGACAGTTTCGATAGTATTACCCTTTTATATAATCATAGAGAATCTGTTGGACCTCGACACTTGATCGAGTGTGGACCGCTTTATGTATACTCGGTTGAATATGTTTTTTGCTCCTTGTGTGTTGGTATATGTCAGAATAAGCATAGAACAGTCATTTTGAAAATTGATTTGATGTTTCATATGTATTTTTTTTTAAATAGATGGACGAATTATGTGCAATTATTTGTCATATTGTTATCCTGAAATTGTTTAAAGGGCCAAATATGTAAATTAGGATTCAGCTAGTTAATACGTTTTACTTGCCAAAATGAGTATAGGCACATTTTGATATTATTTTTTCTTACATGTTGGGTTAAATATGAATCAGGAGTTCAAATTGTTAGATTTTGAATTGCTTTCTTGTGGAAATCGTGTTGACGAGGATACTATATTTTGCTGTTTTGATGCTTGTTGATATTAAGGTATGTACAAGTTGTTCTGCATGGGATCTTTGTGATAGAATTCGTACATAACAGTTTTTTGTCATACACAACAATTTATGCATTATAGAGTTGTACGGTACAATATTTTAAAGCACCAATTGTTATGTATGGAGAAAAATTGTTGTGTACAAATCATCTCCCTTTTATTATTGTCAATTGTGTGAAGCTATAAAATCATATTTTAGTGCTAGTAATTAATAAAAGTCAAGTAACTACATGGCATTTAGCTATTTATATGTTTATTGTGGCTAATGAACTTAGGTTTAATATCTAAAGTCTAAACACATAGCGACCCATTGCATAATTAGGCTCTTTTATTTGTTTAAATAGCTTTTGGGAATACTATTCTCGAAGAAAGAAAGAAAAGAAATTGGATTCGATGAATTGGGTCCCGGTGTAAATCAACGAAGTGAGATATCCTTTCGAGGCGCAATATACAAACATATGGGGACCTAAGTAGTATTAAGGGGGTGTTTGGCTTAGCTTTTAAAAGCCCAAAAGTCATTTTTGGAAAAGTTACAAAAAGTCAAGATTTTCTGACTTTTCCAAAAAGTTCATTTTACTTATATAAAAACTGCAAAAGTAACTTTCAAAACAAGTTTGCCAAACATCTTTTAATTTTTTTTTTTTTTTAAAAGGGACTTTTGGACTTGAAAAGCTAAGTCAAACACCCCCTAAAAGATAATATGTGTTATTTGTGGAGGGGCTATAGAGCTAATAGATAATTTTTCCAAGAACCTAAATTATAAATTAGGTACAAAATGTGTGTTGTATTTTGCCGATAAAAGGCCGATAATTTTAAGGTTGTAAACTGTTAACAATTTGTTTGTGGGAGGATCTAATCCTAAGATTTGCTAAATCCATTTTTGGGTTTATTGTGTTGGATCAGATAGAAAAAAAAAGGTAAATGTGGGTACGGGATATAGGGTTAAAACAAGTTCTCGCTTATTTTTGCAAATCGCCGACACAGGGACAAAGGTTGCGTCGCAGGTTTGGAGACCAAACTCCAAACGGTTCGAGTTGCCAAGCTGCTGACTAGGTCAAGTCGTTGTCCGGAAGCTAGTTGTTGGTCGAGATGAGTCGAGTTCGACGGTTTTCCCTGCGGGTCGCCTGGGAAAAGGTTTTTGGTACACCGAGTTGTTGACTAAACTCGGTTACCGGATAGGGTGAGTTACTGGGTCGGGACCGGGTCACGAAATTGATTTACCGGGAAGCCATGTTGAATCCAGATGTCTATGCGGTGGAGCTGAATTCGAAACCTTCAGTTCATGGTTTGTTTTCTTCTTTTATTCTTTTTTATTTGGGGATTAGAGCCTTAGGCTACTCGAAGTGGGTTGGTGGAAGACGCGTGGAGGCCGATGTGTTAGCCCCAAAGATGTGTGAACACTTCCCCCAACTCTGGTGAGTTGGGTTTTGCGCTTTCACGAAGACGAGAGAGGACGAACGATGTGATTGGTTATTCCATATTTGACTGTTGTAAATAATAATAATAATAATAATAATAATAATAATAATAATAATTTATTTATTATTCACCACGCCTTCTCTCTCTCTCTCTCTCTCTCTCTCTCTCTCTCTATATATATATATATATATATATATATATATATATATATATATATATATATATATATCAATCTTTTTTTTTCATTTCAAACACATAACATATTTTCAACACAAACACATATATTCACCAAAAACTATTCTTTTCTCATGGATCCAAACCAAAATACCTCACCCACCCCGAACATTCCAAACACTCCAAATGATCCGTTGGCGAATATTGGCTACATGCAATTGTTATCATCCCTCATTCAAAAACAACCTCTATTCACCAATCTTTCATACCACCCACACTACGATCAACAACAACAACCATCACAATTCGTTCAACCCCAATTTCAAGCATTTTAACAACCTTCTCTGCAATTTCAACCCTAAACTTCCCAACGTCAACAAACTTCACAACCATCTCAAGGTCCATTATCTCAATCTCAACCCGTAAACCTCGACAATGACAACGATGACAAACGGGTTGAAGAAAAACACAACCAAATCGTAGAAGGCAAAAAAAAAATCAAAAGATCCAAGGAAAAAGAAAAATACGCAATGGACCTAGGAGGATGAGGAAACTTTAGCTAAAGCTTGGAATTTCATATCACAAGACGAGCATGTCGCCAACGTGCAAACCGGTCAAAGCTTTTGCAATCGTGTTTTAGACCACTTTCACGCGTTATTAGGAAGACAACGAGTCGGACATACGATGTAACACCGTAAAAATTTAAACAATTTTTCACGTTTTAAAACCATAAAATATCATTCACATTCATTTTTCGAAACATTGTATCAACATTATCTCAATACAAAACCCCAAGATCAAAAACATATAACTCCGGTGTGCGTGTGTACGAATCAAGCCGGCACCTTCCCGCGGTCATCACTGGTACCTGAAACACATAACACATAACACTGTAAGCATAAGCTTACTGAGTTCCCCAAAATACCACTCTAACACATAATAGCCACTCGAGGCTGAAACTCTGTCGACCCTCTGGTCAATCTGTCTCAGTGGGGCCCTCCAACCCCAACTCTCTGTGGGCCCTCTAGCCCTAACTCTAGGGACCCGAAAGTCCCAACTCTGTAACTCTGAATCATGCATATCACATATCACAATAAATCACAACACATAAATAACATGCAAATACACTGGCAAATAACTCTATAGTACTCTGTCACATAACTCTGTTACCACACCAGGTAAGGTATAGTGAGAAGACTCACCTCAGGCGTCTCGGTAAATCTCTGACTCGATGGAAAATATTGCCTAGCCTCCGCCTATTCACATAAATAAATACTCTTATAAATATAACTCTCGAGACTAGACTCAACCTGCCATTGGCACCCTCAGAAAGGTAAAAGACTATTTTACCCTCCCCTCTTGTCACAAGGACTTCATTGCTGACCCAACCCTTAAAAGTCAACAAAAGTCAACGGTCCCACTTTGACCCTACTCGCCGAGTGCACCTTGGTGACTCGGCGAGTTCTCACATGTCCTTTAACTCTTTGTCCCGCTTGACACGCCGAGTCCGTCCCTATACTCGACGAGTCATCCCAGTCATGAATCGTGGGGCCACCCCGACTCAACTCGCCGAGTCTCAAGAACAACTCGGCGAGTTTCGCCTTGAACTCCAGTCCTCTAACTCCCTCCTGACTCACTGAGTCATCCCCCAACTCGGCAAGTCTACTCACTGATCAATTTACGTGAAACCCTAACCCTACTCGCCGAGTCTCAAGAACAACTCGGCGAGTTCATGCCATGCACAAACTCTTCTGACCTCCTGAGGTCAGATCTGTTTCCCCAAACCATAGATCTGGCCTCCCCAAGCATGAATGTCACGTAAAGTTCGAAACTTGATGCTTGTATAACCACAACAAGGCATCAAAAGGAGATTTAGTCCCAAAAATGGCAACCTAAGGCCAATAACTCCAAACTAGTCCATAAAGCTCCAAGGGTCGAGGTCTCTGGACCTCTTTGAGTCCAGATCCAAGGCACAAACTCGAAGAGGGACCATTTGCTCCACATAATCACTCTCCAAAGGGGTTAGAAAACCCTAAATCTAATGATCAACACCAAAACTGAAGGAGGTTCGAACTATTACCTCAAAATGAAGTCTCTGAACTCTGGAACTGCTTGAATCACACCTCCTCTTTGCTCTTGTCACCTTCTTCTTGCTAAACCAAGGGTTCAAGGATCAAAAATTGACTTCTTCTCCCTCACAACGATTTAGCTCACTTAGGGTTCTCTCAAGGGACTGGTAGCCGCAATGGGAGGCTATAAGTGCCCTTAAATAGGCTCCAAACCCGGGAAATTAGGGTATCATTAAACAGCGTGGACTCGCCGAGTCCGGATGTGATCCCGGATGAACATCCGCGACTCTACTCGGCGAGTCTTGGCTCCAACTCCCTGAGTTCCCCCACAATTTCCAAAATAATTAATTAAAATAATATACCTGGGAATTCAGGATGTTACATACGACACGGTCAATGCTAAATGGCGTGACCTTCGAGCGGATTGCACTAAACTTAACGGTGTATTTAACAATCTTAAAAATATGCATCGAAGTGGTAGCAACGATTTCAATATTTTATCAACCGCGTTGTACCAATACAGAATTACCAACAATGGTAAACCGTTTGCCAATTAAAAAGCGTGGAAGTTTGTCGCAATGGTTCAAAATGGGTCTTTTATCCGGAAACGACACATTCGGGATCTACCATCGGTTCCAACAAAAGGTCGAGAACGTCCAAGACGGACATTGGTGTTAACCTCAACCTCAATGATGAGTTCGACGTCACCGAGGGAGAGGGTCCACCGGACGTCCAACTTTGTCGACCACCGAGAAGGGACAAAGCGAGAAAGTGGGCATCTTCTAGCGGAAAATCAATCAACGAGGACATACTAGCGGTGAAAATCGACAAAACTCTAAATTAAAAAAAAATTGATTCAACAGAGGAACAACATCGGAAACAATCGACACTCACCGATCTTCAAATTATAAACACGGTGCCGCAACCGAATCTCGACCTGGAAAATTTAAGGGTGTTTTTGAAAATTCAACAAGAAGTTCTCGACAAATATCGCAACTAGATTCTATGTTTTTAGTAATTTAGGTTTAATTTTCTACGTTATTTTTAAGTTTTTTTTAGTATTTTAGTTTTCACTTTCTATGTGTTTTTATGTTTTTTTAGTAATTTATGTTAAATTTTCTATTTTTTTAGGTTTAGTTTTCTATATTTTTTTAATTAATGTAATGTGGTTTCAATTAATATAAAATATTTATTACGTTTTAAATTATGTTTTTATTTAATCTAATCATAAAAAAATAAAAAATAAAAAAATGATAATGGTGGAGTGGTGACCATTTCCTATGTCTAGTGGGTTCGTGGTGGGTTGGTGGTGAAGCTGACGTAGCGTAGAGATGACACCACTTTTTCGATGGGTTAGTGGTGACCACTCCCCACAACCTTAAGGTTAGACTGAACTGGGATGAAGGTTGACTGAATCAACCGAGCAGTTTAAATATTTGGCAAGATTTTATGCCAGACTCAATGTATGGAGCTTGGTGGTCGAGTCCGAGCACTTTGGTCCAATGGTTGTTGTCGGAAAATCAAATATGTTTTTGTTTATTGCTATACTGGTTGCCGGGCAGCTTTCTCCAAGATTATGGATATGTGTTATAGCTTTGTGTATCTGATTGCGTTTTGAGTTTTATTAATAGGAAAAATCAGTATTCCTTCTTTATATGTGGAAGGTGAATATATATTTCTCCTGTATACAATATTGATTAACTCGACTCTTTGCAACCGGATTGTAACGCCCCGATTCTCAGGTATGGATTTAAATAAAAGGTTCTTTGGTTTTAAGTCATACTCGATGAGTTGGTTGCCCTGCTCGTCGAGTAGCAGCGGGGTGAGATCGCGTGTTAAGTGACCTACTCGCCGAGTCCAGGGAGGGACTCGACGAGTAAGAGCTGGCAGAATAAACCCTAAATCTCGGGGTTTTTCACCCTATTTAAGGAAGCCTCAACCTCCTTTGGCCTCCTTACAGTCTTTGAGAGTTCATTGAAACCCTAATTCGTGTGGTACTCCTTGTGGTGTGTGTTAGACCTTGGAAAGAAGATTGGCTTGGAGGGAAGAGCTTGAAGAACAAAGGAGTTGAGGCAAGGAAGGTGTGGCAAATAGAACTTACCTCATCTAGCATCTTTTGTAGGTATCAAGTTGCAATCTTTACTCCCCTTTTCTTCTAGATCTCTTTGTGGTTGAGTTCTAGGGTTTTATGGATTTTTGGGAGTCACATTGGTGAGCTATGGGCTAGATATGAAGTTCTAACTTCAGATCTGGACCCTTCTCAAGTTCTAGAATCATAAAGTTTCTGTATTGGTCGTGGTTGAGGCCCTCCTTGTGCATGAAACCCCATTAAGAGCTTAGATTTGGCATTAAGACCCTTGTTAGTCATGCATGCACGTAAAGTTTGCAACTTTACGTGATAAGCATGTCCTAGAAGTTTGGATCTGTAATTTGGAGCCATTTCATGGCTTAAATAAGTCTGTATGGCTTAAGGACTGAAGGAACTCGGCAAGTCATATAAAGATGGCCGATGAACTCGACGAGTTGATGAACAACTCGGCGAGTCCGATGAAGATTGCCTTAGACTCGACGAGTTGTATGAACAACTCGGCAAGTCGGATGAGTTTTCCCCAAGTTATGAATGTGTGTGTAGCCGACGTGTTGCAAGAAGGAAACTCGACGGGTGACCTTAGGGTTTCGATCAAAAATCGTAGGAACTCGACGAGTCACCTGATGACTTGGCGAGTGGGAAAGAAATTCAAAGAACTCGGCGAGTAGCCGAGGGTACTCGGCGAGTTAAGGTCAACAGGGACTGTTGACCTTGACTGAGGACTTTGAATTTGACTATTGACCAGGGGTTGACTAGTTGGTTTATGGAGTACTTGTGAGGTTGAGAATTTATGAGTATGCTTGTACTATGGTAATAGATGGAGGAGTCTTTGGCGAGTGATCCGAGAGTTAGGATTTATCTACCGAGTCGACATATGCGAGGTGAGTTATCCTCACTGTATCAAAAAGGGTCTAAGGCACCAAGGCTGTCCCTTTATGGTTTGCATCCTGGTTTAGGATGGTTACTATGTTATTGATATGCTAGATACATCCTGGTTTAGGATGGTTGCTATGTTACTGATATGCTAGAATTCATCCTGGTTTAGGATGGTTGCTATGTTATTGATATTCTAGATACATCCTGGTTTAGGATGGTTGCTATGTTACAGATATGCTAGATTTCATCCTGGTTTAGGATGGTTGCTATGTTATTGATATGCTAGATACATCCTGGTTTAGGATGGTTGTTATGTTACTGATATGTTAGATTTCATCCTGGTTTAGGATGGTTGCTATGTTAGATTTCGGTTAGATCGGTATCCTGATTATAGGATGTTGTTATGCTATTTGATCTGTTAGATCGGTTTGACTGTTATGAATGCTAGCGTATGATATTTATGTGCACATGTGTGTTGATTGGGGGTTGGGTTGAGGCGGTCCTGCTTTGTGCTGAAGGCCAACATACCCTATGAGCGGTCCGGGGAGACTGTAGGCTCACGAGGCGTTCCAGTTATGCCGAAGGCTCGGTATAGATTCAGTTAGACTGTAGGCCCTGTAGGGCGGTCCAGTCGGGCCGATGGCCCAGTATGCATATTGATTGATTGATTATTACTGATATGATATTATCAGTGTGGTGTTGGTATTTTGGGGGTAGCTCACTAAGCCCTTGGGCATCTGATGACAGGTTTATATAGGTTTTGGTTGGTAGATGAAAAGTTGGTGGATAGTCAGCATCACCTAAAATCCATACGATAAGCATGTGTTGCTAGTCCCATATAGCTAGGGGACTAAGTGTAACATCCTGTTTCAGATCGTCCGTGATTAGGGTTCGTGGGCTGCAACCCGGGTATGAGGAGGTACCGGGGTTGCGACGAGTTGCTAGAAGCGTAGGGCATCTCGTCACCTTTCCGGGGATATGAGGTTCATTGGAAATGGAGTTATATCGAGGAATCAACAGAAGTTTGAAGTTTTGGCAGGAATAATCCCTTATTTGAGAAAGGTGGCAGTTGAGTACGTTGGGCGTACGTGTGTGTACGCTTAGCGTACTCATATGCGTGATTTTTAAGCGGAGCCACCTAGTACGCTGGACGTACCAGAGGGTACGCTGGGCGTACTAGGCACATAGTGAAAACCCTAATTTTGGGTGTGACCCTATATAAAGAATGAGATGGCCTCATTCCTGGCCACCATCCTAAGATTTCAAACTCTCTTAAACCCTCAACCTTCGTTCATGGAGCTTGTGAGTGCATTTGAGAGCCTTTGAGTGTTTTTGTGTCTTCTTGGAGTGAAGAAGAAGATTTGGAGAATAAGGAGTGAGAGTCTGGGCCCTTCGATCTAAGCATGTCTATGTTGGGAGCTTCATATAGAGGTATAAAGCTTCAAACTTTCTCACTCTTCTGATTTGTGCATCTTAGTAGAGTATTTTAGGGGTTTTGTCCCAAAAGTTGGAGACTTTATGAGATATTGAGCTCCAGAGACTTTGATCAACCCCTTTGAGTGTATTTAGTGGTGTAATGTCATAAAAATCAAGACTTGGACGTTGGAATCAAGCCATGCATGAGATATGAGCATTTTGTGATAAAAGAGTGAGAGCTTTGTGTGTTTGTGACTTTTTTAGCCATGTCAAGGCTTAAAGTCACTGACTTTATGGAGTAAGAGCTATTAGGGAGTCCAGATATGTGATATGAGCCAAGGTCTTAACGAATTAAGACCAAATGAGTAGAATGAGTGAATCTGGGAAGTACGTTGAGCGTAATTCCAGTACGCCCCACGTACTGACCAAGGGTCCCCGATGGCCAATCTGGATTCGTGAGTACACTGAGCGTACCAAGGGAGGTACGCCCTGCGCAACCTCACTGTGGACTTTTGGGTTAAGTCTCATTTTGGGCCTTGAATGTTGGGCCTGGAGTTTGGGCTTGTTGCATTAGAGTTTTGGACTAGAGGAATATATATATATATATATATATATATATATATATATATATATATATATATATATATATATATATATATATAGTTAGGTTCAAATGTTTTCACTATCTATTGTGTACATGTATGATTGATTATGGACCAATCATTTTAGTTATTTTAATAAAGTATTTAATGCATATTAAATGCTGAAGATGTAATTAATATCCATTATATCTTCAACATGTAATATGCATTAATTACTTTCTTAAAATAACTAAAATGATTGGTCCAGAATCAATCATACATGCACACAATAGATAGTGAGAACAAAATAACCTAACCCTATATATAGTTATATATATATATATATATATATATATATATATGTGTGTGTGTGTGTGTGTGTGTGCGCGCGCGCTTTAGGCCCTTGGGTTGAGCTTTCCATTAGATTTGAGAGATAGGCCTCGGGAGAGCCCATTTATTATTGGGCCTTGGTGGGCCCAATGGGTATTAGTTTATTGATGCGCTCGTTAGTGGGCTACCTTTAGACCTAATGAGTGAGAGTTTGGACTTAGTTCCTAATTGGGTTAATTGTGGGTTTGGCTCAAAGATAGAAGCCGGTGCGCAGCAACAGCGTTTATAAGGTTGTTCATCATCCGATGTGAGTCTTCTCACTATACTTACCATGAGTGGTATCTTTAGTGACTGATATGACTTATGTGTTTATCTGTGTATTGTGATATTCTGCATTATGTCTTTGTGATTTATGCTGAGTATTATTATTATGAGCTTCTTGAGTTAGGACCGGAGGGTCCACCCGAGTTATGGGACCGGAGGGTCCCACTGAGACACATGACTGGAGGGTCTTATCTGAGTATAGCCATGAGAGGCTACTGAGATATGTGTGGTATTTTGGAGAACTCACTAAGCTTCGTGCTTACCGTGTTATGTGTTATGTGTTTCAGGTTTTTCTCAGGATCGCGGGAAGGCACCGAGCTTGATTGTACACACTAGTGAAAGAGTTATGTTTTTGAGGATCCTGGATTTTAATCAAACAATTATGGAGTTGCGATTTGTAAATTAAATAAATGAGATTTTTGTGAAATGTGTTATGAGAATTATGTGATTTTAAATGAAAATTTTGTTTGAATTTACGGTGTTACACTAATCAAGCAACAAGATATTTAGGTGAGGTTTGGTAGCCTTCGTCCCTTAGCCAGGAAATCGAGCAACATGGTTGGGTTTTAAAATTTTGGTAGTTGTCGTCCCTTAGTCAGGGAACCGAGCAGCAGGTTGGGTTGGTATATAGTAAATCATAGGTGCTATGTTTGCATGTATTAAAGAATTTTTATTTTTTATGTGTAATTGTAAAGCTGTCAAATGAATAGTGTAAAAGTTATCAACAATTGTTTTGGAATCTCCAATCTAGTGTAGGACAATTTTTGTAGTGGTTCGGTGCTGAGAACTAATGTATTTTTCTGTGTAGGGTACAACATTAGAAGCTGTGTGTACAAAATTGAATGTGTCTTTGTGTATGTTGGATTAGGTGTCTAAGCCAATAACTAAATTAGTATATACTTAAATTATTAGCAAAGTCCTTTTAGGTTGCCCTTAAACGTAGTAATTAAATAGATAGACTTTTAGAAAGAGAGAGACTGATTTATTAATTTATTATGTGATTAATAAACTAATTATAAATCAAGATAAATAATTTATTAATATATTAAGAGCATAATATATTAATTAGAAATATTATTATTTAGTTATAAATTAATTAGAATTAATTTTGGGATTAATTTGAATAATTAAGAATGGAAGGACTAAAGGTGACAATGTTCAAAATTTGAACATTGACTAATTCTAGAACCTCCCTAAGAGGGGGGACGGATTCTTGAAGGGTTGTAGGGTTTTCTTGGGCATTAAAGAAGCATCGGATGCCTTGGAGCAAGGAAATGGATAAGACTTATCTAAGGAAACCTGTCTTATCCAAGTTCCCTTAGTCACCTATATAAACTCTCCATGTGATTCATAATTTCGACCATCTCATTATCCCAAGAGAAACCCGAAATTTTTACTCTCTTTCTCTTCTCTCTTTAAGTCTCTTTGTTGCTAAGGTTGGGTGTGAACCATCAGAGGCACGAGATTTCTGGTACAAGCTTCCAAGTGATTACAAGAAGGATTTTGTTTAATTATCTACTAGTATAATCAAGATATATGTTTTTCTAAACCCCTTTATGATTTTTGAAAATACTAGGGTTCTTGATGTTCAATTGGTTATTGCATTCAATAGTAAAAACATAGATCTTTTAGGTTGCATGCAAACTTAGGGTTTAAATTTTTCCATCAAAATATGATTTTTATAACATATAAATCTCATTGCATACAACATTTTTTCAAGCTTGTCTAGTAAATTTTATATTGCCTGGAATATAAGTGTGTGATAATTTTGATTATTTTAGTCTTCTGCAACATGTACATGAGATATGTACAAATTGTGATTGCATGGAGTGGGTGGTTCATACTACTTTTCTAAGACTAGAATACTAAAAATACTACTTTTGTTGCATTTGGTATTATAAGGCTATGCATTTATCATGTGCTGATAAAATATGTTGTAAGCAATAAAGCATGCATGAGCATAGTATGTGTTGCGGGTATGGTTTTTAGAAGATAAAACATGTTGTGTGTCTGTGTGTTTTTTGTGCGATGAATACGTATATACTATATACTGTCGATTGGAGAAGTTTTTTTTTTCTTGCGGTTTTGTAGGTGTTTTCCTTTTTGTTATGTCTTATTTCCTTTGGAGTTCCACCTATGGTCGCTAGATTGCATTTCTTAGAATGATATTACGGATGGTGCCAATATTGTTACGTCGGTTTTGTTGTCGGTTCTATGGGTGTTGTTTCAGTTCATATGTCGATCGAGTGTGCGTCGTAGTTGGATTCTGACTATAAAACCTGGGCAACGGCAAGAAACAAGACCGTTACATTTGCCTCAGGGACTGTACTCCGGGAGCAAGCTCTGACGATCAACTTAGATCGCTAATATGAAAAGAGTCGACTCCACCTAGTGGGATAGAGCCAACTGTGCGGAGACAGATGTCTCCATAAAAGAGTAAGGTTGAAGTGAGTTAAGAACAATTACTTGGAGTGTGTTTGCGAAGCTTTTATTTATAGGCAGGGAATGGTATAGACTTCATCCGTATATTCTTTATCAGATCTTCTTAGATGTACAAGATTCTTGAGAATAGTTCTATTTTTCTTTCCGATTGTACTTTCTATCCTTTTCTTCTACTCTTCCTTTCTATTCAATCATTCTTTTTGGCAAAGCCTTGACGGGTCGGGTAGGCAATCGTCTTATGATGGGTTGCGATTGAATATGGGCTAACCCCATACAACATTAAATATTCCTACAATAAAACAATAAATATATGTATATTAATTTATGTAATGAAATGAGCTTATTCATGTCAAGTTATGCAACAATTTTGTTTTTTTAACCATTTTTACAATATTATGTATGCATAAAATAATGAATATTCAATCATAAGTTAAATTTCAGTTATATAATCCATGTTACTTTATAATAAATTCATAATAGAAAAACATAATTATATAAATATACATTTATTCCCGAGTAAATTGCTAGAAATAAACATTGCTCATAAATGAGAACATGATTCGGGATTACTCCATTATTCGGTTTGGTAGGGTCATAGGAGGCTACACAATAAACAGTGACCAATAAGACACGGTAGAAATTATCACACCCCCGAGGGGCCTCTTTTTTAGACTACCTGACCACACCATTGCGACCCATTTCCTGAAACGCGGAATCCGGAATCCGGATAACTTTTACGCGTTTGTGCCTTACTTCCTAGTATCAAAGCATTAAAATTATATTTAATCACTAATGGTAAAAGAAATATACTATCTTTGATTTTTTATTAGCATATATATATATATATATATATATATATATATATATATATATATATATATATATATATATAGGGTTAGGTTCATGTGAGACGGCCTAATTTTGTGAGACTGTGGGACGCATTTTTTTATTTTTTTTTATTTTTTTTTTTAGTTAATTCAAGTTCCGAAAATAATATTTAAAAAAAGAATTTTTGGATTTTCCCATTTATTTTGTATTTTAAAATTATTTTTTAGAATATGTACAGTTTAATATTCTATTAGAATATTTCACGTATTTTTCAAAAAAAATGGAATTTATTTTTTATTTTTTTTTATTTTTTTTAGTTAATTCAAGTTCCGAAAATAATATTTAAAAAAGAATCTTTATATTTTTCCATTTATTCTGCATTTTAAAATTATTTTTTAGAATATGTCAGTGTAATATTCTATTAGAATATTTCACGTATTTTTCAAAAAAAAAAACGGAATTTTTTTTATTTTCTTTTTATTTATTTTAGTTAATTCAAGTTCCGAAAATAATATTTAAATTTTTTTTTTTGGATTTTTTCATTTATTTTGCATTTTAAAATTATTTTTAGATTTGGTCTTACGGTCTCACAAAATTAGAATGGTCTCAAATGAACTTGAACATATATATATATATATATATATATATATATATATATATATATATATATATATATATATAATGGTTGATTTTAATGAAAAAAATGTTCGATTACTATTAAACATTGCTTTCTAAAATGCTTGCATATCCGTAGGATAAACATAAAACTAATTTAATTTATAAATTACTATCATTCTTGTATGTATCTCATAAAACAGCACAAAATAAAGGAGTTTGGATAAGAGATTTTTGTTCGTTTAATTAAATGGATTGACACGACATAAAAATAACAAGTAAGGTTGTGGTTAAAAATTTAACTCAAAAATAAATTGTTAATTTATATGCAAGATTTTTTAATTTATATATATATATATATATATATATATATATATATATATATATATATATATATATATGTTAATTTGTTTTGTAATGTAGAAATGACTCAATCAGCTAGATCAAAAATTTAACACACACATACGTCTTCACTCATTTGTCTCCTTGACTCTTACTCTTTATAATTTTCCCTATAATAGTATTATGAGTTTCTCAATTCCGTCTCTTATCTCATGCTCTTTCTTATTCACTTATTTATTTTTACCTCCTCAACTCATACTCTTTCAACATATTAGACCATGAGATATACCCAACACACTCACATCAAAAATGTTGTCACCCCAATCCCATATTATCACAACATTTAAACTACACCACTTTAAAATACTACCACTCCACATAATTATATTTTTCGTATTTTTATATTATTTAATGTGTGTGTGTGTATATATATATATATAGTCCGGTTCCGGTGATGACTTTTTTTTCGGTGAAGACTCGTAAGGACATCTTTAAAAAATTAAAAAAAAAATACAGATCATGAAATCGAGCATAGTACTATATCGGAGAGAAAAAAAATTTGGATCACTAAAATTGAATAATGGATCATAAAACATGAATATGGATCGTAAAAAATGATCCATGATTCTGTTGGATTAGTGTCTAAGCCAGTAACCATAATTGGTAAATACTTGACCGGATTGTGCATGGTCCTTTTGGGTTGCCTTCACCAAAGCAACTTGACTGGAGAAATAATAAAGAAAGAGGTTATTATGATTTATTAATATGTTATAAGAATAATATATTAAAGGAGAAATCATATTTGTTTAATTAATATTGGTCAATAATTAATTAAGAATTAATTTTGTGATCAAATGTAATTAATTAAACTAGAGGGGCTGAATTGTAATTATGTGATAGTTGCAAAATAGGGCAATGGTTATCCTTGTTAAAGGATGGACGAATTCAAGGATAAGGATATCCTTGAAATCGTCCAAGGTCCAAGAGATAAGGGTTTTCAAGGCTTATCTTGTGGTTGCTTGGTGGGCAAGTAACTGGATAAGGATAAGGACTGAAACCCTAATCCCAACCCTATATAAAGACCCCTAAGGCCTTAGGATTTTGTGCACTTGATCCCTAGAGCATCTAAGGACAAATTTCTACCTCTCTCCTCTCTCTTTATACCTTCTCCATTTGCTCTTGGTGTTTGTAAGCCATTAGAGGCATTACACTTGTGGTGCTTGCTTTCTAGACTTTGGGTTTGAAGATTTAAGTTGTTGTTACAATATAACAACAAGAGGTATGTAATCTAACCTTCTTGGTTAATTTCAAAAATAGCAATCATGATTAGGGTTTAATTATGTGTTCATAATGTTGTGTATCTAATAGTGAAAACATAGATCCAATGCTAGGGTTGCATGTACACATAGGATTGTTTGTATAAAACCCAACAGTGGTATCAGAGCCTTTGGTTAACTTGTTTTCAATTAGTTTATTCAATTGTATGAACTTGACACATTAGGGTTTATTGCCAATAAACCCTAGGAGGCTAAGGTTTTTCGAGATTAGGGTTGGCAAACCCTAATTTGCAAGAGTTTGAATAAGATCTTCAAATCCTTTCCTTAAACCCTTAAATTTCGAAATATAGGGTTTGTTTTAATCCCTTGATTTTTGAAATTAGCCTCCTCCCCAAGATAAGATCCTAAATTTTAGGGATTTGGATTATCCCATATCTTGTAATTATCCTCTAATTGTTATATATGGTAAATATAGATTTTGCATTATCCTATCCTTATTTTCGAGATCTAGGGAGATAATTAAGGGATTAGGATATCTTAAATATATAAATGGTAATTATCCTCATGATTTAAATAATCCCTTATGATTTAATAATTAAATTAATAGTCTAATTCAAGATAATTATTAAATCAAGGTTTTTAATATTTAAAATTTTAATTTATATGTCATAAATTCAAAAATTTTAAGAGAAATTAAAGCTAAATTGTGTTGAAATGTTTCAAAACTTGCCCTCAAGTTTTGGAATTTAAAAGTTGATTAAAAGTTTAATTAGGAATGTTAAATTCTAAAACTCTATTATAGTTTTGAAAAAGTTCAAATCACACCCTTATGGTTTTATTAATTAATTAAGGTGTATAATTAAAAGAAGTTTAATAAATCCATAAAAGTTTTGGTTACAATTAAAAGTATAATTGTTATATTTGACCACCTAGTATTTTTAAAGTGTAAAACACACCCTATACTATATATAACATTAAAAGTCTAACATTATATATATGTATAAGTAAAAGTCAGTCTTACCGTTAGTAGGCCTCATTCACGAAGCTGGTCTATAAGGGGTGTTTAAGGAAATTGCCTATAAAATGGCGATTGAATGGGTATCCACTCTTACCCACCGCACTCTTGACTAGTGGAGGGTCGTTAGCCGAACGGGTAGGATAGGACAAAAACCTTCCATTATAAGTATAATGAAGTACAAAAGTAACTAAATGTTTTACAAATTCCCAATCTTAGTTACTTAGGCAAAAGTGAATTGATGCAACTCCATGAAATTACACTTTGTGCCCTTGCAAAGACGTTAGTGGAGCATGTGTGGTTTACCGGCACACTAAATGGTTCTAAGCAAAGGTAGCAAAGGGTGACTCAATGTTTGTCATAGTTCGGTGGAGCGTGTGTGGTTTACCGGCACATCGAATAGGTGACTGTAACATGTGAGGGCGCCATGTAAGTTTGCATGGTTATTCACACCCGCTTTGTGATCCTCGGCATCCCAGTCACAAACAAGAGGGGCATATCGAGATTTAAACATGCCATTGAAAGTTCAATGAATCTCAAAGGATCTAGGAGTTTTCATAGATTTAAAACTTAAATTCTTTTTCGTTTTTCGTGGTGGAAATTAGTGAATCGTCATTCACTTACCTTCAAATATTCTGCAATTAGGGTTACGGCATCCCTCTCCCGAGTTGTAGAATATTGTGTTGGGTCCTAGCCTTAGTATCTCATTTGGGTGATTTACTAAGGACTCAATCAATCAACTAACATGAATTCGTTTTCTCCCGTTTTGTAGATGTCAAAGTTTGACAACTATGGTCTTCTCAAATCCCGTGGAACAAGCATTCCACATGAAGATGATATTCCACGATTCGATCGAGGAACAAGAAATCATGCTTCATTTCCTCCACCTCCTCCAATTATTCTCCCTAACCCACAAGTTCGAAGGCTTGAAAAGTTCAAGATCACTCAAGCCCTTTTGGCAAGTAAACATAAAGAAGGAAAGTCGGTGTGTGGACACGTCCTAGGGATGAAGTCACACATTGATAAGTTAAGAATGTTGGGATCCGTTGTCTGTGAGGAAATGGCTGTTGATTGGGTTCTTCAGTCACTTCCTAACTCATATAGTGAGTTCGTAAGAGAGTACTATATGATGAACCGCGACGTGACCCTTATAGATCTCACCTATATGCTTATTGCTGCTGAATCAGAAATGTTTTGGCGCAATGGAAAAGCAAAGTTGATTAGTGAATCTACCTTCAAGACCTCTATGGATATAGACAATGGCAACGAAAGATATGCTATGATAGAAAAGTTTGATCATAAGAGAAAGGCAATGTCTGAAGTAGTTCCATGTCAAGTTCCAAAGGAGTCAATTTGCTTCTATTGCCAAGAGAAAGGACATTGGAGACGAAGCTGCCCCATTTACCTAAGAGATCTAAGAGATGGGAGAGTCGAAACGTATGACTCTAATAAAGGTAAAATCCATTAACTAACTCTTTTAAGCTTCTATTCTAGATTCTTAATACACAATGTGATAAGATTACAATTGATGTTTTGTAGGATTGAAGAAAAGAAAGGAAGCTTAAGGGAAGAAGTGAGCAAAATCTAACCGTGAAGAAATGGATTTCGATCGCATTACTTGAAAATTAGATTATTGAGCTACTACTTGGAGTTAGAATTAGATTGCTAAGAAAGATGTATTAGCATAGTTTTTCAATGAATTGCATTGTAAGGACAAATTTTTCCGCAATAAAATAAATTTTGATTTTATATTATTTATTTATCCTTGCAATGGCGTATATGAAAAAATTGATGTTTGAATGTTTCTATTATTAGAAATAACGGATTTAGTTCTTATTATGTTATTTATGAAAAGTCGAGAGCTTACCAAATAGGGAGAGTTTCTCATCGCCCAAGTTTCAATTGGACAGAAACTCGGAATCATGCAACTTGGTTGCACGATGAATGAGGAATTTCATATTTGGAAATTAGCCTAATTCATTGATAAAGTGTCAATTGAAGGACTAGGAGATCGAATACACAAAGTTGCGTGTTGATCAAGTCCACCATAAGAGTAACAAAGATATTCGTCATGATTTACTAAAAGTTTAGTAAATGTGATTATACTTACAAGGTTAAGTGTAATTCTAGAAAGGAACGAATAAGAAGAATCAAGTAGACAGAAAGATAAAAGTTTCTCCATTCTAAGAAGAAGGGAGAGTACCTTTTATGCTTTATGATGGGTCTTAATGATTAAGAACCATATCTCAATTGATCCTCTAAGTAAATCTTAGCACAATTGTATGTTTAAGAAGAGGAATCAAGGATTGAAGAAATGGTTAAATCAAGAAGTCTATCATACTTCATTCCAATAACAAGTCTTAAAGTTAAGATTGTGACAATGAGTGACAAGTATTAAGAAGGTTTATAACATTCATCAAATGTGGAAAGTTGTGACGTCTTGGATAAGACAAAGACCAACTAGGTCCAATTTATGAAGTGTTTTGATAAAAGCTACACTAACTCTTGAATATTTGTTTGTCAAGAAATGGTTATTGACAAAAGAATCTTATATGTCAAGGAGTCAGTGGGAGTTTTAATGGTCTTGAAAAGGTTCAAGAACAAATCAAATAAACCTTACCGATCATCACTAGCACACGAGTTGTGGTTTACAACCTATTGTGTTGACATTTTTTATTTCTATGCCATTCGAACTGAGTTAATTATGCATGTGAGTTCTATGAGTTCTCATTTTGAACGCATAAAAGGCAAGGCACCTTAATCAATGAAAGGTACATTGATAGGAAAGGGTGAGCTGCTTAACTACTTGGAAGACGTGGTGGGCAGCTGTGCTACCATAAGGCAAGAAATCAAGATTAAGAAATTTCGATCCATATGAGTTTGAATTTGTCGTAAACTTTGTTTTTAACAAATTCACATGGATAGGAACACATACACCGTTTAAATCTAAGTGTCATAAGGTTTCCTCCTTCATGAAAATGATTGTGAAGAAATGCTTTCACTAAGAAAGATTTTAAGAAGATAGTGATTGTAAAATTGCATTCTCAAATTCGATCATGGTTACGGTATCCCTTTCCATGATTTGAGTTGTGAGGTTTGGCAGTTAGTCTTAATTGTTTAGACACACATATGAACTATCTAAGGCAAAGGTGTATAAGTTCAAGAAGCCTTGATAAAGGATTATCAAAGCATTAAGTATTAAAAACATGAACTTAAGAAATTCAATAGGTATTGTTTTTCTGAAAGTTAAGATGTTTATGAATACATGTCGAAGCTAGTAGGAGCATAAGTGTTATGTTTTATAATAATCATCATGATAGTGGGAGCATAAATGTTATGATTGTATGATTATTAAGGCACGTATTGCAAGTTGGCAATATTAATTATAGAAAACAAGAGTTATACCTTGCAAAGTTGTAAGGGTTGTAAATTTGTTTTGCTATAATTAAGGGAGAGAATATTATGTTTCATTTCAAATCTAAAGGATTAGGTTGAGAAATGTTAATAAATTTAGTCAAGAGTACATAGTGTGTTCTTAAAATTTCGATTATGATTACGGCGTTCCTCTTCACAATTTGAATTTTGAGAACATAGCAAATAAAACATTATGCGTCGTGTCCCATACACTTCGGGTATAGGATCGATTGCAAATGCTTTAATGTTTGACCATTCTAAAATTTTCCAAATGTCGAGCGCATTTAGAGGGAAAAGGGACTATAATTGGTTTTGACTAAAATAATTAAACAACTATCAAAGGACAATCCATATTGGGAATGTGTCCATATTGGGAATTGAATATTGAGAAATCTATGACTAGATTAGAAACTTCTATGCAAAAGGATGTTCAAAGAATGTACTTTGAGTGAGAGACATCACGTCTATGGAATTGTCTTGTAACAATCTTCGATAGAGGACTTTGTAATATCATTGGCAATAGTCTTTGTGACTTTGGTGCAGTGACATTACGAAAGGATAGTTGCATAGAATTTTAGAATCTAGCATATTCTATAAGTAGCAAGAATTTGATATTCTTTAACTTATGAAAAACGGATTTGGAGTTGTGAAATGAGAATGATTGGAAATGTGTTCAATTTGATCTATTTCACAAAGTGAGAACCATAGGTAAACATTGTGTGCATGCTAGGAGCATGGGCCAAGTGTAATAATTCAAGTAAGAAGTTGATTACCCGAAACGAAAAATAATGAGTAATCGATATGGTGATAAATAAAAGGTGTTTTATTTATACTCAAAGGTTTGAGGCCATATGGGATTAGTATTATTCTTGTGTTTCACATTTGCATGTTTTTACTTACAGAATAATTGAATTTATTAAGAATAATCGAATTATTCGAACGGGCCACAGTCGTTCATATGTTGGAAGTAGGTATGAATGAAGACTGTCATGAATTGGTGTGTGGATTGTCTAAAAGAGTATTAGACATAAGCAAATGTTTGCTGCAACGTTCGTGAGTGCTTATGAATATGAATTTGAGCATTGGATTAAACCCACGCTCACTTGGATCATTTCATGAACTGTATCACGAATGATTGGTGAGACGATAACATCTTATATTCTTGAAACCGAGATGTGTGAGTTGTATCTTTCAAATCGGTTACACATTGATAACATGTAAACGCACTAGTAACTTGGTGTTATAAAACATATTGTTGTGTGTGATTCGGTGAGTAAGTGCAAGCAAGCATTGTATCAAAGTTTATTCGTTCCTTTTATCCAAGTTAGGATAAAAGCGATATCTTTGGGCCCCTCGATGATTTAGTGATGACAAACGTAAATGCTCGGCCGGGCTAGGGCTAATTTGATTTGTTCAATTAGTTAGTCGTCATAAATCGGAAATCGAGATATAGTACAAAGAGAATGATTTGAAATCATATCTCATATGATATCTAGAATGGAGGAATATATGATCCCTTATCTAAAGGACATGGTTACTGATAAGATCAGAGTGTGACAACGTCTTTGAGAGCTACGATTGCAAATCGAGGTGTACTTACATTTATAGTTACTAGACTTATCCAAGTGGGAGACTGTTGGATTAGTGTCTAAGCCAGTAACCATAATTGGTAAATACTTGACCGGATTGTGCATGGTCCTTTTGGGTTGCCTTCACCAAAGCAACTTGACTGGAGAAATAATAAAGAAAGAGGTTATTATGATTTATTAATATGTTATAAGAATAATATATTAAAGGAGAAATCATATTTTTTTAATTAATATTGGTCAATAATTAATTAAGAATTAATTTTGTGATCAAATGTAATTAATTAAACTAGAGGGGCTGAATTGTAATTATGTGATAGTTGCAAAATAGGGCAATGGTTATCCTTGTTAAAGGATGGACGAATTCAAGGATAAGGATATCCTTGAAATCGTCCAAGGTCCAAGAGATAAGGGTTTTCAAGGCTTATCTTGTGGTTGCTTGGTGGGCAAGTAACTGGATAAGGATAAGGACTGAAACCCTAATCCCAACCCTATATAAAGACCCCTAAGGCCTTAGGATTTCGTGCACTTGATCCCTAGAGCATCTAAGGACGAATTTCTACCTCTCTCCTCTCTCTTTATACCTTCTCCATTTGCTCTTGGTGTTTGTAAGCCATTAGAGGCATTACACTTGTGGTGCTTGCTTTCTAGACTTTGGGTTTGAAGATTTAAGTTGTTATTACAATATAACAACAAGAGGTATGTAATCTAACCTTCTTGGTTAATTTCGAAAATAGCAATCATGATTAGGGTTTAATTATGTGTTCATAATGTTGAGTATCTAATAGTGAAAACATAGATCCAATGCTAGGGTTGCATGTACACATAGGATTGTTTGTATAAAACCCAACAGATTCAATGTTAATGATCCAAAAAAAAGTTTCAATTTTTTTTCTCTCCGATATAGTATTATGCTCGATTTTATGATTTGTATTTTTTTTAATTTTTATTCAATTTTGTTAAGGTGTTCTCACGAGTCCTCACCGAAAAAATAGTCATCACATGATCCTGTTTATATATATATAATGGGTGTAACAGATAAAACAATGTATTCTTGTTAAACATACTGCAACATTCAACATTTCGAGAATCATGAAGTGAAAATTATTTAGAAGTGTCAAATATTAAAGGAATGTTGAATATTGACAAGTCAAAAAAAGGGTTACCATCTAGCGACAATAAGGATGACTTAATCAATGATGATTGATGGTAAGAGAATGAGAGCACATCGAAGGAAGTAAGAGGACTATATGGGCTAGACATGAAAGAGCATGTTAATTCTGAGGATATAACCTTGATAGGAGATTGTGGAGGTTAAATATTAGGGTTAATGAGTTGTCTAACCCCTCTTATTCCCTTGATTTTCTAATCTATTATGTTGTTTCCTAGTTCATGCTTATATGCTTGTACGATGATGTATTAGCGTATTTTTATTGGCTCATTAACTTACTCATCATTATATTTGTATCACTTACAAATATAAGATGTGTGTATTGTCATTTATCTATGTTTTAGGATCATTGCTTATTTTGACTTACTCTCCTCTTATTTTCCAGCATTGCAACTTGTTTGTTTACATATGTCGGAGGTCATTTATGTGTGATATAGCCTCTCTTCTCTATATGGAGACATGATCATTGATATCTACCTCTCATTCCTAAATGTAGTAAAATTCTCGAGTAATGTTGATGTTGTTATTAAATTATTAAAGAATACTTTTATGATTTTTAGGATCACATGTGACTTTGTAACTTCCCAAAAATGATTGTAAAATTTTTATTTTTCAAACCTCCAAAAATACAACCAAATTGTTCCAAATCGAGCATAGTATCAATATTATTAACATCAGAGTGAAATCAATGTCTATGTGGAATAAAAATAAGGGTTGCTATGATGGTCTTCCCTTACAGTGCCTTGGCTATCCTAAGGTCTTACACACAAGTGTCATGGGCAACCTTCATGGTCTTTCAACAAATGTCAAGTGCTACCCCCGGGTCTTCCATGTAAGTATCACAAATACAACTAGCATCCTACATAACAGAATCTGGTAGACCGACATTGGTGCCTTCGACCGACAAGTATAATGAGAAGACTCACCTTCCAAACAATAATCAACTGATACTGTTCTCACTGCCGAAATACAGATGCTATACACCACCTAGACAGTCACACAAGGTAAAAACCTTAGTCCACCTTCCAAAACTAGGCGTTTGACCAAAAGTCAACTCAAGTCAAAACAGTCGGTACATCCCTAGTTGTCACGTCGTGGCGGTCAGAATAGCATAACAGAGGCACTGGGTTCTTAACAGCTTAATGGGTTAAGTTGTTTCCTTTGATCCCAACAGCTCCAAAGCTCAGATCTGGTCCTTCCTATGGTTAAGACCCCCAAGAGATCAAGATCTCAAACCCTAGGTCCAATAAAGGCAAAACATGACATGAACTTAACCATTAAGCACTTAGTCTCTAAAGTTCTTAGTCCATCAGCTCCAAAAGTGTTTCTAACACCAAAACTAACATAAAAGTTGTTGCTTTATAGACATACATGTCTAATGCATGTATTGAACTCATATTAGGTCAAAATAAGAATTATGACCAAAATATAATGCATGAATCAAAATCCAACCATACTTCAGATGCAAACCACCAACCACTCCAAATGTCCCAGAGATTCATAAAGTTGCAAACTTTATGGGATCTTACCATTCCAACTAAGAAGAATATGGGACAAAACTATAGATCTAGCAACCTAACAACATAAAGGTTGAGTCTTGGACATTTACAAAGGTCCAGAAGCGTGCTAGAATGAGGAATGAAAACTTGTTTGCTGGATCTTGGCTCACTTCTTCTTCTTCTTTCTTCCTTCAATATCTACCAAAAGCACCAAAATACACTTTAAAAATGAAGAAAAAAGGATTAGGGTTTCTTTATGGTTTAGGACATCTCCAACCAACCCTCAAACTCCATTTTTTCGCCCATTCTCCTCCAACCCTACCCCATTTCCATCTCCATTTTTGTAGATATGAATAGTATAACCCCAAATATGGGGTTATACTCTTCATATCTCCAAAAATGAAGTTGAAGTTTCGGTTGTTAATTTTAGTCCCTTTTGTTTTCATTTTATATATTTTTAATTTATTTTTGTCTATTATTTATAATTTTAATATAATACATATTTGTAATATCATATTATATACTAATTTATATTAAGTAATCGTAAATATAAAATTCAATATTTATTTATCGAATTCATATAAAAAAATTAAATATATACTAAAGACTTGAAATACAGTAACATATTTTATAAAATATAGTAATCAGATATGATCGTGATTTTGATATATTTAATATAAATATAATATTATTTATTAAATAATTATTTATAATAACATAATATTTAATTTAAATTTATTATATATAAACATTTTATTTATGGTATATAATTTATAATATTTTTGTAATGAAAAAATATAATATATAGTATTTGTTAAATCTAATTAGTAGAAGGTGTATTTGACAATATATATAAGTTATAAAAATGGAATATTCTATGAGTATATTTTTTGGGGTAAAAAATGGAATAAAAAATGGAGTAGAGATGGAGATAAAACACTATTTACCCAATTTTTAATCCATTTATAGGGGAAAAATGGAGATGGTCTTATATTGTCCGCTTTGGGCCGTTCGACAATAAGACTTCCTACGGGGTCACCCATCCCAGTACTACTCTCGCCCGAGCACGCTTAACTGCAAAGTCTTTATGGGATCTGATGCACTCATGACTTTAAAACACGTTGTGTTAGGAAATGTATTCACACCCCTTATAAGGAATGTTTAGTTCTCCTTCCCAGCCGACATGGAATTAGGTGCAACTAACCTGCTAACCTGCTCGCCTTAAATTTATTTTTAGATTATTTATATTTAAATATATCTTATTATAAAAAAATTACTACTTCGATTGTCTTGACGTTAAAGCATTTATTTTTCTGACTTTTTCTTATTTATTTATTTTTTAAAGATTTTTACAAATAATTATGTGGTTGGATTTATTTTTTATTTCCAATTTAAAATCAACTAAATTTTCAAGTAAATCATTTATATTTTCAAAAAAAATCCGGTTCCATTTATTTGGTTGGAATTCGATAGCCTAAAAATTGACATTAATCCAATGTTTTAAAAACCGGTTTTTTAGTTGAATCGGTATGCTTATCAATTTCCGGTTCAACCGGTTTAACCGGTTCGACCGCCGGGTCAACCGGTTTCTATAATTTTCATCATTTTTCCTATTTTCCTATACATATATACATATATAAATTATGAATTTGATGTTTACTAGTTCAAACATTAGAAATATACATAAAAATAAGTTGTAGATCAATCCAAATACATTAAAATAACACATAACCATAAGTTCGAGTATTTTACATCAATCCATATACGTTAAAAAAACATAATACCAAAACAAAATATAGTTTTAAATGAATACAAACACATCAAAAAAAAAACTTTATAACATTTATCATATGTTTTTATTTAGAGAAAACTAAATACATTTAAAAAATCATCTTATTCAAATGGTTCTTTCCATGTGTTTTTATTCACTTTAACTGGTTCAACCGGGTTTTTCTAAAACCGGATGGTTCAATCCGGTTCAGAAATCGACATAAAATCGGTGATAGTTGAACCGCTTTCTTCTCCGGTTCACGGTCCAACCGGTTCGACCGGCCGGTTCAAACCGGTTTTTAAAACATTGCATTAATCATAACTTTTTAAAATCTTGTTCGTATATATGAAGCTCGTTCATCAGAATCTGTAACTTTGTTTTACAACTTACAATTTTTTTATAGTATTTTTACAACATGTATATAATATTAACTACTTGATGTCATGTTCGTATCGTAAAAAATAATTGTTCGTTTAATAGTTAAATTGTAAATCCGTATTTAATGCCAAAATAGATAAAAATGTTCCGAATTAATCAAACTCTGATAGCCCAAAACTGATTTTATATTTACGTATATAAACTCATTGTAAATAAGGCTAAAAATCAAATAAACTCTTTTTTTTAATCTCAAAAATATAAAGATTATATATTAAATAAGGGGAAGTAACAATGTAGCACATCAAAGTTTTGACAATTGTCTAATTTGGTCACTAATTTTTTTTGGTACATTAGACCACTAAACTCATATTTGATCTATCAATTTAGTCATTTTCCCTGCTTTTAAACGATTTCCCGGTTGACGTTGTATATGTGTCAATTAATATATATATTTTTTTGCTAATCCGATGACATGTGAGATATGTCACGTCAGTAAATGATATACAAACCTTAAAACCTATCATCTTCACCCGTCGACCTTCATTCTTCGTTTTTCACTGTAAACGAAGTTGTGCTAGGGTTTGTGAAGAATTTTTGTGATCAAGCTGAAGTACCAAAGAAGTCGCTCCAATGGCACGATCGGGACCTAATGGACTGTTTGCGATGGTGGAGCTCAACTACCAATGAGTATTTACTTGTAATCCTTTTTCTTACATTGGTGGTGTGAAAATCATTTTCAATGATGTTCACTTTTCTTTTACGACTTATTCTGAGTGTGTGACCTTCTTCGAACGTTTCATGCATGAAGATTGTAAAAAGGTATATTACTGTAAACCAGACATTTCCCTAATGGAAGGGCTTAATCCCATTTCAGATGATGTGGAATATGTTGCTTTTATTTTTTATGCTTATGGAACAGATGATATAATTTTTGTTTATGTGGATCATATTGGGGTTGGTGTTGATGGGTGGTTTGATGATGATGATGGACATAAGTCTTGTATTCATGGTGAAAATGAAGATAACATAGATGAACTTACGAGTATTGAGTTTGAATTTAATGAAGATGTAGTGCATATGAATAGGACATAAAATGATCCTTTCTTAAGTAAGTTATGTGTTGATGGGGAAGAGAATATTGCAAATGATGATGGTGGGATCGAATTTGAACCTAACATCCAAATTCATTCCATATTTAATGAGTTATTACACTAGAATAAACAAAAACCAATTATAGGAATGAGATTTAAGGGTCCAGGGAAAGTAAAATCAATGTTTTTGCAACCATGTCGTGGCTAATGGATATCAACTGTGTTTTGAAAAAAATGATAGGTATAGACTTTTGGTGAGGTGTAGTAAGGGTTCTTGCACATTTAGATCACGGGCTTCTTAGATGAGTGATGAAGAGAGTTTCGAAATCAAGTCACCAAAAGCTGATCATAATTGTACTAGGAATTTCAAGTTTGGATGACCGGTGACATATACATGGATTGGGAGTCAATATACCAAAGAGATTGTACAAACTCAGAAATTTAGTGTAAGGAAGTATTAGGTAAAGTTAATGACCAAGTTTGGTATCCAAGTTAGTATGGGCAAATGCATGAGAGCAAAGAAGTATGCACTAAATCTTATTGAAGGTAGTCTTGTTGAACATTATGCTAAGCTATGGTCATGAGATTTTGAGGACAAATCCTAGATTAACTGTAAAACTAGATGTGAAGATTGGTCCAGATGGAAAGAAGTATTTTATCAAGTTCTATGTTTGTTTTCAAGGAGTCAAACAAGGTGTATGTTGCCTTTTCAGGTAAATTAATGACATAAAAGGGCATTTTGGTCACTTATGAAAGTATGTTGCTTTTTAAGTATATTCATGACATAAAAGAGTATTTTGGTCACTTATGAAAGTATGTTGCCTTTTCAAGTAAATTAATGACATAAAAGGGTATTTTGGTCACTTATGAAAATATGTTGCCATTTTAAGTAAACTCATGACACAAAAGGGTATTTTGTGTATGCATGTGAATGTGATGAAGATGGTCTTTACGAAAGATGGTTGTGTATATTTCTGCATGGGATAATTTGGAATAATGTGCATGCATATGAATGTGTTATATGGTCCTGGATATGGTTCTTTAATGCGTTGAAAGGTCCCATTTTCCAATTTAAAAACATCCACTGACTATTGATTGAAAATGGTCCCCATGTATATAGTGTACTTTCACATGGACCACTTTCTACTTTATTCCTAATATAATACCATGCACTACAACCAATTTAATTATACATATAATAAAAGCAAAATAATCCATGCATGTTTCAATAACATAAACATTTCCAACATCTGATTATACAAAATGTCATACAATTGGGACTTTCAATCTGGCTTTACAAACGTTATAAATGTCTTTTCATTAGAGACTTACCAGCTTACAACATCAACACGCCAAGGTTAACATCCCCCCCCCCACCCAAAAAAAAAATTCTAACTAAAAACGGATTCCAAACCACAGTCAAGAAGAAAATAAAATTAGGGTTTTTTTTTTCAAAATACAAATCTAGCATGATCGACTTTTCACAAAGAAACACCACAGTCAAACCCTAAAATTTATGTTATAATAAAGGTAGCATGATCGAGATTATCAGGACTTACCAAACTATTTCGACAATTCCAGAAACGCCTCCCATGGTTTATTATCTTCCAATACGTTCGTTCTTTAGCTGTAACGTTGCAATCGCAAAGCTGTACCCTTTCTCGCATTTGAACACGAGTCACTTGTAGCTGATTCCTTGAAGTGGACAAGCTGAAAGACATTGTTCTTGAGGATGACAAGAATTGGTGGATAGGATTTGACTTTTCACAAAAGGTTAAGTAACATTTAAATAGTGGTTCGATTCAGGGTTTCAATTAATAAGGGTTGTTGGACGAGTCACCTTCTTTGTGTTATACATAAACTTATTGGACACATCACCCAACCACATAAGCAGTGGAACCAATAAATCGTCTAATTTTTTGAAAAATGGTGTAATTAGAAGGTAAAATTGGACTTTAGTGGTCTAATGTACAAAAAAAACTTTAGTAACGAAATTAGATAATTATCAAAACTTCGATGTGCTACAATGTCATTTTTCCTTAAACTAAATTAGAATAATTAGTAATGAAAAATAAATTATATATATATATATATATATATATATATATATATATATATATATATATATATATATATATATATATATATCAATTAATTCTCTTTATTTTCTTCTTCTCCCCCAAAACGCCACCAATCAACACCATTACCATCGGTGTTGAAAGACTTCCCCGAAATTCGAAACACGTTGATTAACTAGATTCCTTTAGTTGTGGACCCATCTCTCCCTCTCCGTCTCTATACAAAAGGCTATAGATGATTGAGGTAAGTCTTGTTCTGCGAGCAGTCGCAACCTCGATAAGTACTAATTAGAAATTTGTTATCTTCCTTTGTTGGCATTCGGGTGAAACAAAAGGAACCGACTGTTGAAGTCGTCGGAAAACATGGACGACAAGAGAAAACTAGTGTGCTAAAACCAAAAAATCAGATCTGGTGGTTTCCTCCAGCGAAGTCGAGAGCCGATACTTCCAGGATTTTGGTGGCCTTTTTTTTTCCACTCTACCCCTATTGTGCCCTCTCCTTTTCTTTATCTCTCTCTCCGTACTACTTTTGTACATACACACCTATAGATTAAAACACACGCATACGCATACCAAAGTTAATATAATCATGAAAAACTTGTTATTACCAATGACAACATAAAACCAATGTCATTTTTCCTTTGTTGAAAACAATGTATTTTTCCTCTGTGGAAAACTATGTATTAAAAACCTCCATTAGGGTTTTTTTAAGCATGACTATTTTTTTACATGAGTATGTATAATATGAAAAAAATATTACATGTAAAATTGTAAAAAAGTTTTAAACTTAAGAGTAAAAGCATAATATATATATATATATATATATATATATATATATATATATATATATATATATATATATATATATATATATATATAACTTAAGGTTTTTTTTTTTTGCAAAGTTAATATAATCATGAAAACTTGTTATTATCAATGACAACATAAAACCAAACATTTTAAAAATATATATGATTGGCAAAAACAAATATAAATCTAACTTTAAACAAAGACAAAATTGTACAAATAGTCCTTGTGGTTAGCTGAAAATTGTCACTTTGGTCCAAAAAAAGCTTGGACTAGCACCAGAGGTCCAATCTTTTCATTTTGTTGCGACTTTGGTCCAATTTAGATTGAACTTTTTTTATAAAGACGATTTTGCCCCTTGTTATTTATTTTTTCATTTTTCTTTTATTACCAATAATTAAAAAGCAATTAAAAATAAAATCTCTCTCTTTCTCTCTTTCCCTCCCTCCCCCCTCTCTCTCTCTCTCCCTCCCCCTATCTCTCTCTCTCTCCCCCCTTTACTTTTCAGTTTCAGAGATTTTCGTCTCTTTAATCTCTATCACCGCTATTCCTCCCTACCCGAATATTATGTTTTTTCAATTAGAGGTAAATCCAACCCAACAAATTGAGAGATTCACAGCGGAATGCTTCTAGCATGGTTCATGTCTTGAAACTTTCTTTAAAGTAAAGGGATTCAAGAGATACCCCATTTCAAAATCATGTTGGAACCATTTGCATCATCCTCTCCGTCTTCCAATGAAGATAATGACAATACTTTTGCAACAAAGAAGAAATATGGAGAAGAAATGGAGCCCAAACCATTAGTTTGACGACTACAGAGAAACACCTCCAGAACGGGGATCTATACATCGGAAGCTTTTCTGGTAACGTGCCTCACGGATCTAGGAAGTATTTTTGGTCTGATGGCCGTATGTACGAAGTTGATTGGAAGAGAGGTAAAGCATCTAGACTTGTTCTTACAGATCTTGAAATGAGAAAAGCGGCGGGTTAGGGTTTTATGAGACGATAAGGGTGACAACAAGAGGAGATAGATATAGACAGATGAAAGGGAAAGATCCGATCAGAGTTTGACTCAAACTGACCACAATTTGTTCTCCCAACTTCAAGTCTCCGATTTTGAGCTCCTATTGTGGCTTCGCCATCACTGGTCTTTCAGTCATCTCTTCCAAAGCCTCGCATTCTTCTACCTTGTTCCCTACATTCTTTGACTGCCAAAAACGACTTGATTCAGACTAATCACCTCAACCCCAAAACAAGCATACCACACAACTCATCAACCACTTGATGATGGTCTTGGTGCTATCGTACATTGGAGAGTATGGAGAAAGATTAGAAGCATGTTCTGTATCAAATGCAAGGGATAGTTGAAATTTTAGGATCTAAGTAACGGGTTAGTTTAGAATTGATTATTTTTTTAAAAAAAATTGTGTGATTGGGAGATGAGGTGTTCTTGATTGAGAAACAATAAAGTGATTGAAAGTTCTCTGGTTAAACAGAGAGAGAATTATGTGGGTATGTGTATGTATGTTCTTGAATGTTGAAGAACATTACAAACCAATCAATGTGTGTGTTATGGAGAGAGAGAGAGAGAGAGAGAGAGAGAGAGAGAGAGAGAGAGAGAGAGAGAGAGAGAGAGAGAGAGAGAGAGAGAGAGAGAGAGAGAGAGAGAGATTTTTTATTTCATTTTAATTGCTTGTAATAAAAGAAAAATGGAAAAATAAATAATAAATGGCAAAATCATCTTTTTAAAAAAGTTCAATTCAAACTAGACCAAAATCGTAACAAAATAAAAAAATTAGACCTTTTGTAAACTTTTTTGAACCAAAATGACAATTTCAGCTGAATTCGTAAACCATTTATGCACTTTTGTCTTAAACAAAATCTCCCAATAAAAGATTAGGATTTTTATGACATTAATTCTAATTTGTATAATATGATATTCCAAATATAGACACTACACGACACACCGCACCACTGTCAGATTGGACGTGTGAAGAAACAAGAAGACCGTGCGAACACCTCTTTTCGGTAAAAAAAAAAATACAAAGTGAAAAAAAAAAAAAACAAAAGCAAAAGAAAGGAATTTACTTTTCCTTAAAAAATAATAAAAAAATAATTTCCTTTCATCATTAATTTAAATTAATTATTAAAGCAACAAACGCAAGGACACCAAGTTGCTGGAATCTCGGTTAAAAAGCCAGACTCCTATCCTCCTACTTCCCACTCGACTCTCCCTCTGTTTCTAGAGAGAGAAACTCACCCTTTTTAGAGAGAGAGAGAGAGAAACAGTTACCTTTCACACGAAAATGGCTTCATACTCCGCAACAACCAAATCGTTTACACTATTTTGTCTTATCGTCTCTCATTTCCTTGCTGTTTTTACTGCAGAAGATGGTATGTACACTTACTTCATTCACTCTCTCTCTGTTTTCATTTTGATTTTCAATTGTCGGTGTTTTTCACTTGTTCTTGCTGTTTATCGCATTTGAGATCTGATTTTCCAATTCGTGCTCTGTTTGTGAGTGTTTTTGTTTACTGTATATGATAATACGAGATCTGTCTGTGTGCTTATGCGATTTAATTGCGTAAATGGAGTGAAATCGAGAGATTTGAGCTTCGTAATTTGAGATCATAGAGAAAAAGAATGTGTGTTTATACTTTATATTGTTGATTTCAAACAGCTTTATGTGTGTCCTTAGTTTTGTCAGTAAATCCTCTTAGCTCCCGGAAATCAAGTAATCGTGCAGATTTAGTTGTACTACAATGTACAAGTTCTAATGCACACTAACACCCCTTTCGTTCTCAAAACTGTGGATCCCAACGAAATACTCATCCTTTTCAACTTATGTTTTGCATTTTTCACACACTTGCTCTTAATTTATGGTATTTATAGCAAAACATGACTTAATGTGCATGTTTATAATGAACTGAAGAAAACATACAAAAATTATCATAAAATTCGTGCAACATTGTGAAATTATAGGTAGAAATTGTTATTTTAGGAGTTATTATACAAAATATGGGTAAAAAGTATTTGTAGTAACTTGTTTTTAAAGCATATAAACCGTTGTGAAAAAACTGCATGGCTTGAAGTCGTTTAGATTAGTGAACAACAAATTTTATATGATTCGTCTATGAAAAAAGGACATCGATTACATTGATATATAATTAATTGAAATAAAAATAACTGATAATTAGTAAGATATTTACTTTTAGGTTATGTTTGGCCAAAATAAGCTAGCTTAGTGTAATTTGTGGTTTAGTAAAACCCCAAAAACAAACTTATTTTAGCTTATGAATTAGTTTTGATAAACTACTTTGAGATAGCTTTTGATAAGGAATTTTTTTCATAAATAATCTAAACATGCCCTTAATAATATCTATTTTTCTTGTACTATTAGTTATATATGTAAATGTTTATTTATGTCATTGTACATCGTAATCAAGCTTATAAACTATTTTTTTACCGAACATTATTAATTCATAAACTAGCTTATCAATTATCACCTACCTTTGTTTGTCAAACAAAACCTTAATAAAAAATTTGTATATTATATTCAAGTACAATAACAATCCTTTATAATATGAGATATAACATATATCTTTCTTAATCGGTTAGTTGTCAATTTCGAAATTGCTTTTAATGGATATCCTATCACAAATAAATGTTGTAAAAATTAGTAATTTTGAAAGAGAAAAAAAAAATCATATTTTATATTTTTAAAAATTTATCGAAACACCTCTATATTAATAAAAGCTACAAATAATTTTACCAAATACATTGTAAAAGTGCATAAGGGAACACACTTGTTTAATAATACATATTTATATGCATCTTAAATATATTTTTAATGTAAAACCTTATTATACCAACATGACAATAATGTAAATGGAGAAAAGAACGAAAAAAACGAGTATCAGATTAACCCAACTTTATGCAACCTCTTTAGTCCCACTTTTGACTTGTCTATCTCAATCATTACCCATTTGGAAATCATTTTTATAATCTAATCTAAGCTCTTTATGTTATCTAATTGTATAATTAATTTTAGTAATAAAAATATGTGCATTAATGTACTTAAAAGATATCTCATGATTGCTATCACATGATATTAAAGTGGAATTTAATATATAGGTTTTTATAGAAAAAATGGCAATAAATTCTTTTTTAACCCATTTTGCATTTTCTTTGCAAACTACATTTATTACTGAAAAGATTGATCACCGATATGAGCGTTTTAGGAAGTTTCGGTTTGCATCCTCTTGTATTGTTTTATTTGCCCACCTAAAAGTGTCAAAATTTACCTCTAACTTTATACTTTGTCACTTTCATCAAGATACAACTATACAAGTACTTTTTATAGAGTATCCCCAATTCAATATCAAATTCTTTTTTTCTTTTTTCGTATTAATTTTGGTATAATATTGTTCTAACCAATATTTGTTTCATGAAAAAACATTCTTCTTAGTAAAGATCAAGTATCGTGTTATATTATTTGTTTAACGTAAAATACAAAGATTGTCTTTGAAAATCTTTAAAATATTGAAGAAAAGTAATGTATTTGTAACATATTTTTTTGTTGTTTAAAATGGTGCAATGGGTTGGAGGAAAATTATTTTGTTCACCAAATATTACACACTTTTTATCATTTTTATTACTTAATGGGTTGGATTTGGTTTCAACTAGCCTCACATCCTAAAACTGTAAAAATAATAAACTGTAAAAAAAATCCATATGATTCATAGAAAAAGATAATGATCACTCGAACATGGTCCATGTGATATCGTATCAGATAAACTCAAACATGGGCTTGTGCCTTTGTCTACCATTTGCATTTGTCTCTTGTCTTAGTACAATCTTTATTGGTTTTTTTGTAATATTTTCATTACTTGGTTGCACACCTTTTATATTACTTTCTTGTTAAATTAACTTAATTTTAAAAAACATGTAATTATTATATATGATAAAAAAATATTATATATAAATCAGCTCCTAAAACATTAATCTAGAAGTGATATAGTAATATAAAAAAGACTATGATTTTAGAGACATACAATGTCTCAATTAAGTCAAAAGCATGTATTCTTTTTATGCAAATTGTCAAATTTAAAATTATTGTATTTGATATAAACTTACTGAGATAAAGGAAGCATTTTATAAAGTAAGAATATTTATCTTTTTATTATTATTATTATTGTACCGTTGTGTTTTACCGCGCAAATATGTAGGCCCGTTTTGTTTGTCATGGAATCTTTGACAATAAGTCATTTATAAAATAATAACAAATAATTAAATAAAATAATACTTATTATATAGTGTAATAACTTTATTTTGTTTCGAAAATAGTTTTTTATTCTTATCCAAAAATATATAATATTTAGTTATAAGTTTCATTAGTAGTTTATTGTTTACTATTATTACACATGATAATCGATTTTCATAAAGGTCTATAATTTTTGTTACCTTTTCTAACCACCAACAAGGATATTAAATGAATACTTTTAAAGGTCCTAAAAAGAACTAGTTAATTTAACGTTAATCGTAACAAAAATGTTTTTTTCGATATCTATTGGGATAGAGTCATAAAATAATAATAATGTACCTTTTTATGTGTGGTATTAGTCATTTAGCAAAAGAAGAGAGTACCTGTCATAAATTTTCATCAATAGTTGTATTTTATTTATCTTTAAGTAACATACTTTGTAAATACTTCATTTTTTGTGGAAATGATATTTGCAATTTTTAATACTAAAAAACTTCAAAAAAGTTATTTTTTTTTTAAGATAGCATTTACGTTTTTATTTTTTATTTTTTATAAATCAAAACCGTTTTGGTTGCCACATTATCATTTCTAAATTGTTGTTAAAAAAAAAGACTAATTTTTGGAAATGGTTGACGGAATTAGACATATTTATCTTTTTTTTTCCCCCCAAATATTAATTTATGAAAAGATTAAATGTAATATAACAAAAAAAATCGTTTATCGGATAAATATATTTTATTATTTCCCCAAAAAAGATCTCCTATGGTATCTAATTTATTTGGTGCATTCTTTTTCTCATCATATCTAAATTTATTTACATATTATACTCCTTTCTTTTTCTTTTAATAACAAAAAAACTATCTAATCACATAGGCTTACTAACCAACGGCGACTTCGAGACACCACCATCGGGAGGTTTCGCCGACGAAGGCCTCGGGGACAACCCCGACGCAATCCCAAACTGGAAAGTCAACGGCACGGTGGAATTAGTCGCCTCCGGTCAAAAACAAGGCGGAATGATCCTCATCGTCCCCGAAGGTCGACACGCAGTGAGACTCGGCAACGACGCTCAGATCTCCCAAGAATTAAAATTAGAAAAAGGCGAAATTTACTCCATCACTTTCAGCGCCTCTCGCACGTGTGCACAGCTAGAATCCTTAAACGTGTCTGTTCCACCTGCGTCACAGACGATTGATTTACAAACGCTGTATAGTGTTCAAGGGTGGGATACTTACGCTTGGGCTTTTCAAGCTGATCAAGAAGATACTAATGTCGTTTTTACGAATCCTGGCATGGAAGATGACCCCACGTGTGGGCCCATCATTGATGATATTGCTATTAAGAAGCTTTTTGTTCCTACCAAACCTAAAGGTATGGTTTATGCTTTTAAATATAAGAAATAGCATCATACTTTTAGTAATACATTTAAAAGATCTTTACAAAACCATTTTCATAATTGGTAGATTTTTCAAAAGTATAAATACTCTATTAAGAACAAGATTTGAGTAAATTGCACTTTTAGTACCCTGGGTATAGCTAATTTTGCTAATTTGGTCCCTGATTCCATGTAAAATGACTATTTTTTGTTCTGAAGTACAACTGATTTTTGCAATTTTGGTCCTAAAAATAATCATTTTACTTGTAATTACAAAAACCTCAAGTAAAGAGTAAGGACTAAAATTGCAAGAGAACTTTTTGGGACAAAAAATGAGAAACTCAACTATATTCAATGACAAAAACAAGGTAATTTACTCAAAAAAAATTGATAGAGTTTTCAAAACAATATTTTAATAGAGAATATGAAAGTTGGATGCTATAATTCAAAGATAAATGAACACATGTTGAATTTAATCCGTAAGCCATATATGAGTGTTTCTTTTCGACTTAATGCAAAAAGAACATCTTAATAGAAAATTAAAAAAAAAATGAACCAAAGTTGAATTCATTAAAATTGGTCTTTATTTTCTCAGATATTTTTAAACATTATTTATCCAGATAACGCAGTACTAAATGGAGATTTCGAAGAAGGTCCATGGATGTTTAGGAACGCATCTCTAGGTGTCCTACTCCCAACCAACCTGGATGAGGAAATCTCATCCCTACCCGGTTGGATCGTAGAATCCAACCGGGCAGTTCGTTACATCGACTCAAACCACTTCTCAGTCCCGGGCGGCAAACGCGCCCTAGAACTACTTTCAGGCAAAGAAGGCATAATCTCCCAAATGGTTTCCACCACCCCAAACAAGCCTTACAAAATGTCATTTTCCCTCGGTCACGCGAATGACATGTGCAAGCAACCCCTTGCAGTCATGGCATTCGCAGGTGACCAAGCGGAAAACATTCACTATGCACCAAACGGGAATTCCACTTTTCAAATTGTGAATGTGAATTTTACGGCTAAGGCCGAGAGGACACGTGTCGCGTTTTATAGTGTTTATTATAATACGAGAAGTGATGATATGAGCTCTTTGTGTGGGCCCGTGGTTGATGACGTGGCGGTGGTGGTTTCGAAGGGGGTTAGAGGGTTAGGGTTTTCGGGTTTGGTGGTTTTTGTTTTGGTTTTGTTGTTTGTGGTTTAGTTTTTATGTTGTGATTTATTTGGTAAAGCATTAAGCAAAGCTTTTGGTGGTTTCCAGTTGTATGTAGTAATGAAATTGAATATTTATGATGGAATGGAATAGAATGAAGTATTTAGTATTATGATAAATTTATTGTATTTCGATGAATCATTTTTCTATTATAACTTTATAACATTATGAAATAAGAACAAATCGAATTCTAACATTTTTAAGAATTTGCTTGGAAGCCATTCGCGATAATGACTTCATATAACTTCATTATCATTCACATACACAGACGAGTGCATTCAATCAGTTGATACTTGCGCCTTCGTCAATTTATTTTGTGATAATTTATTTTGGTAATTTCTATAGGTAGGAATAGGTTCAATCTGAAGAGAGTTGTCCCACTACTATGTGATAATTTATTTTGCAAAAACAAAGACTATAAAATCGACTCCAACAAAAAGCCATTCATCAAATTTGTACATGTTTAATAGGGAACTTCAAGTCTACTATTCTGATGTTGATCACTCGTTCTTAGTGACCATGTACTCTTCCTTAGTGATCATGTGACCATAGCATGTGTTGTATTATCATGAAAATTCACATGCTTGTGGTCTCCACCTCTATCAACCATGAATGGACATCCATTATATTCATATCAAACATATCGATATGATTATGTGAAGTTCGTATAACATGGTCATATGTTTATGTGAAATTCCTAGCTTTTACGGATTAATATCCTTATTTCCTTGAATCTGGTTTTAAGATGACCATAACTATTGTTCCACTTTCTATTTGTTAGAATGCATACTATTTGGAATAATTATGTGGCTCAGGGTCTTGTCTTATTAATCTGAAAGGTATTTGTAGATTACAATGAAGAATTTTATGCTAATACTAATCCCTATTTTAATTTTAATAAATGAATAGTTTTAATCTCTTTGTGTCAAGTGTCACTTTAATACATGTCCTCATTAATATTATGTCATGTATCATGTAGATATATTAGGCAACTCATTTCAAAATTTAAATTTACATTTTCTAATTATATAGTAAATTTGAAGTTATAATAACTTTAAAATTTTGATATATCTCTTAATTAATAATTTATTTAAAACAATTGATTAATAATTATAAATTTTTATTATGAAAGTTTAATTAATTTTATAACCGTGGTTCCCATGGGTTATAAACTAGTACCATAATATGAAAACTATGTCACTGCAAATACGGAAACAATATCAAATATAAATAAGGAAAGTAGGATAATTTCGAATACTAATATAATAGAGTACTATTGTATACTCGAAAACTATAGCCTAGAATCAAGTAACTTATCACATGGTCACAATAATCAATTTGGAATATACATGGACCCATAACATAAATTGTGTATGACATATTAGCAACTAAGCACATTAAGTTCTCTACATCATATTATTTGGGTTGTAAATATATATTGTATTTGTTGGACAATTGATCTTATTTATTCATTTACTGCATCAAATAATATATTATAACATCTTATATAAGATCCTATGGCAATTATTTATGACAAAGACATGTAGCATCTCAATATTTTCATATTATAAAAGCATCAAAATCTTAAGACCCAAAATATTCATATCAAATGGTTTTGGTGCTTCAAATAATTTTTTGCATTTTCAATAATACATACCCTGAACAAAAAAATTAGTCTGAGTATTTTTCAACCCAGTCAATGTAGAGACATTACAATAGAATGCCAAATGAATTTTGGATAAATTTATGAGAACTTAATTACTGATTTTTATTTACAACATGACAAGTTATTCAAAAATTGTTTTAGCCTAAAATACGAGTCTAAAACATCTAAACATTTCATTTTCCAAGATTTGTACTTTTACTTTTGTTTTGTGTATTGCAAGACCCTTTTTTTTTTTTTTTTCTTCGATAGAAACGTTGTTGATTTGTTGTCATTCGAGATAAAAAAAAATGTTTTAAGATTCGTAGAAAGAATAGTTGATTGATGTAAAACCTAATCGAACAATAAGACATGAACTTGAGTAGTAGGTTGAAAACATATATAAATTCCTTGAATATATTTCATCAACGCTGTCTGTCAGTTCTTCAAAAAAGTAATCGAACTTTAAAAAAAAACACAATAACTTAACTACCCATTTTCCATAGCATCAAAAAAGTCAACCAAAACATACACAATCCATCTCAAAATACATTTTCCTTTTTGCACATTTATATGCATATAATGGCCTCATATACCAAATTATATAATATCAATTCACTTCACATATATAAAAATATCATTTTTCCATAGAGAATTAAACATTAAGAGATCCTCCACCTCCACCTCCACGTCCACGTCCCATTGTAAACCCTTTTGTTCCATCCGGCATTCGTGGTCCAGGTGGCGGCTTTGATACTTCACCCCCATGATTATTATGCACCAATGTCCCATGACCTATATTTATTTACATATATTATTATTATTTATTATAATTATAATAAATAACCACATCAAAATGACCATCTTACCCATGCCAATGCCAATGCCACTAGATCCTTGATACTTGTTTTTCCTTGGACGCCTTCGGTTTTGGTTTTGACAATTCCTGTTTCCGTTTTTCTCCTTTTTTTTTTTTGTAAAAAACTCCATTAGGTAAAAAAAATATATAATTTTTATGATGATATTGAATTATTATTTATTAATTTATTAATACCTCTTCATTTGGTATATCATCATGATGCTCACTTGATTGTTGGTTTTCTTTTTCCATTGGTGGATGTGGATCCACTTGAACATTAATTTTCTTCTCGGAATCATGTCCTTTTTTTCTTTGTGCAATTTTGACCTAATTGTTATTAGTAAAATCATAATTATCAATGATTAAAAATACAATTTATAAAAAAAAAATTGAATTACCTTGCGTTTGAGAAGCTTCACTCGCATGCCATGTCGCCAATCTTGCTCATTGTTTAAAGTAGCAACCTAAACACCATAAATTATAATATTATAAATATAAATAGCATATAAATAAGTAAACCATATAAATAAATATTATAAAAGGAGTTGAAATTAAAAATGAAGAGAGCTTCAAACTTACAGCATTCTCAGCAGCTTCAACAGTGTTGTATTCCACCACTGCATGCAGCTGCAAACACCAATTAAAAAAAAAACATTGATTTTAAATAAAATACATAATTCAAATAAAAAATAAAAGAAAAAAAATATGTACCTTACCTTTCCACTTAGAAGCTTCTCCTCAATACTGCATTTCCTTTGCTCCTTTGCAGCATTCTCTTCATGAATAGTAATTTTCTTGATACTAAACAGCATTAGTAAATATAAGACAATTGACACATAAAAAGTAAAAAGATAAAAATAAAAATAAAAGTATAAAAAAAAAAGTAGCATACACTCCAGCTTGGCTAAATATCTTCTTCATGTTCTCTACTGTGTGATCTTCTGGAAGATTCTCCACCAAAACAGTGCATAGCTATAGGTATAAAGAAAGAATTATTTCATTACATATTATGCTAAAAAGAAAACTTTTTAAGTTTTTATAAAAGAGATGAAAAAGGTGGAGTATATTGTATACTGTATAGTGTATACCTCTGGATCCAAAGCCTCGGTCAAAGGGAATGGATGAACTCGTTTGACTTTCTTCTCATTTGAACTTAATGTCTGCATCCATCAAACATCAAAAATCTAGCTTTGAAAACTAATAACACTATGTTTAGGATGATTATGATTTGAAATTAAGAAAGATTGTGTAACTTACTAGAAGAGAAGATTCCTTAAGTGCAGCCACAATCAGTGATTTGTGATGTGTGAGCTTCTTCATTTTCTTGAAAGAAGCAATAACTGCAACAGGAACTGCAAGAAAGAGTGTGTCATTTCTATGGAGATGATTGTGAAATTTAGTCAATTAAGTAGTGAAGTGAATTACTTACCATAGCCTTCCTCATCTTTTGCAAGATACTTCAACAAAAACTTGTCTGTTCTCAAGTTTTCATCACTGAAATAGTATTCCACCTGTGCATAAAGAGAGTGTATTTACTATTGTGTTTCACAATCTGTAAACAATCTGTTCTTTGTTGTTTGAGTCAAAATAATGCACACATATACAGCTTTTAGAGATTAAGTCATGTCCCCATTAGGGTCATGAAGTAGAAACGAAACAGAATCTAAACACACTGTCAATTCGAGCATCATACCAAAGAAAAAGGAATTACAATGTGGTCCTCAGTAGACTAAACTAGATACATCAATGTTCTGCATCAATGGACAATAAGCACCCTTGGGTTGATTATATTGTCATGGAATAAGGTATCATGTCGTTTTCTGAAGAAGAGCAACTACCTTTTTAGGTTAATAGCTATAAACCAGCACAAATTGGAAAAATCAAGTATATACACAAACAGAAATATAAGCGTGTTCAACACAAAATAACACATACACAGACAAGGAATCGATGGAAAGAAAGCGCAATTAATCGAGGCATGTTGCGCCTGATCGTATTATCAAGTAACTAGTAATGGATACTTACAAGCTTGCACAAACCAACCTAGTCACAGGCACAAATTTGAAGATGATTTGAGCCAAAATCGAATTCAATCGATATCCGGATATCCTAAAACCCTATAAGATACCCCAAGCACCATCACATATTACATATTCAAAAAATTTGGCATACCTGTTTGATGATCTTGTCCCGAAGCTCATCCGTTAGGGTGGCGGTATCGGCGGCCGAAGGATGAGGAGGGGGAAGTTCATCGGATTCCGGAGACTGATTGTCGAAGTGAGGATCCATGATCGTTTCCTCCGGCGAACCAACGGGGAGGACATCAGGATCATGGATTGGCATGATGACTTCTTCTCCACCGCCTTCCATTTGAAGAGAGGAGAGAGAAGACGGAGAGAGAGAGAGAAGGTTGGCGTAGAAAGCCTCTTCTTCTCTTTGCTTCTTCTGATCTCTGGAAGTGGAAGGGTACAACTGTAGGGCTTATAAGAGTGGCATACGACGGCCGCAGCCGCCTCCTCTGGAAGACGCCATTCGTCTCCTCAGACCAGATATTTGCTATTTCCACTCCAGCAACACGATTTTGCAAAAAATATTTCTTTTTATGGAAACAAAGAGTTTGTATTCCTTAGTTTTGTTATTTCCAAATAAATTCTTTTATCAAACAATAAAATATATAAATTATTCCAAGATTGAAACATAACTAAGAATCAAAAATTTGAAAATCAATCTAAAACCAAACGGAAAATAAAAATACAAGTTCGGTTCCGGAGCAGTTTTGGTTTCCAGTTCCAAGGCCGCAAAAAAACTGCACTTCTAAAGTACATTGTTGTTTTTCGTATTTTGGGGTAGTATTTTCACATTATCTAGTGATTTAGATTACCATTATAATGAGATATAAAATCAAAATTGTTGGTTAGGAAAAACCAACAACCCTAATAGTTTATGTTTAGGGTTATGTAACTAAACTATTTCTTAACCAATTTAATTGTTTTTTTAGCCTAAATTGTAGTCAAGATATAGGGTTACAACCTTGAAAAAAAAGTCAACTAATTTCGGGCTTGTACGAGGAGTTATGGTCGATCAAAGTTGGGTAAAAATTATAAAGATAAAAATGCAAAAATGGTCCTTATGCTTGTCAAAAAACTGTGGTTTTAATCCAAAAAAAATTTGGTGATGTATAAGTGGTTTAATTTTAGATCTTTTTAATGATTTTGGTCCTTATACACTTAAAAATGCGATTATAACCCTTATTATTTGTTATTTTATTTATTTTAATGATTTTAAGTTATTAAAAATAAGAGTATGGCCCACCCTCCTCCTCATCTCTTTTTATTTTCTTCTTCTCCCCCAAAACGCCACCAATCAACACCATTACCACCGGTGTTGAAAGACTTCACTGAAATTCGAAACATGTTGATTAACTAGATTCCCCTAGTGGTGGACCCATCTCTCCCTCTCCGTCTCTATACAAAAGGCTATAGATGATTGAGGCAAGTCTTGTTCTTCGAGGAGTTACAGCCTCGATAAGTACCAACCAGAAATTTGTTATCTTCCTTTGTTGGCGTTCGGGTGAAACAAAAGGAATCGACTGTTGAAGTCGTCGGAAAACATGGACGACAAGAGAAAACTAGTGTGCTAAAACCAAAAAATCAGATTTGGTGGTTTTCTCCAGCGAAGTCGAGAGCCGATACTTCCCGGATTTTGGTGGCCTTCTCCTTTTTTCCCACTCTACCCCTATTGTACCCTCTCATTTTCTTTATCTTTCTTCGTACTACTTTTGTACATACACACCTATAGATTAAAACACATGCATACACATACCTATAGATTCAATCTGATTTTTTTTGCACTTCTTCGATATGTGGTTTTCTTGTGCTTTGATTTCAACATGAAGGAGACAAACTCAAACAAATGTACGGTCGGAATTGAACTCGTCGGAGAATATGCAATCCATTACAAATCAACATCACTTATGTATGAGAAAGAAAGAGAGAGTGAAGTATGGTTGGAGATTATGAGTGTAACAATTGGGTATCAACTAGCTCCGTTTCTTGAAGGATTATACCAATTTCTTTTTGGCGTTCGAGATGGGAAATTGCTTGTTGTGCTAAATTATAAGTTGATTGTATTTGTGGATCATATTCTTGGAGATTGGATTTTTCATGGCATTTGGGACATTTTCATCTAAAATATAGGTAGAGCTAGAGGTGGTTAAAGGTAGTGGCAATCGGAGGTTCATGAGGTGGTATTTCTTTTTGGTGGAGAGAGATATAGAGATAGAGGGAATGAGAGAGAGAGAGAGATTTTGGTATGAGTGATGACTTAGGTAGTGTTGGGTGGGGTGGGTGGGATTTCCTTTTAGTTTTTTAACTAAAAGAATAAGAATATAAATAAAATGAAATTAAAATAACTATTTTAGGTGTATATTCATCAATTTAGGCGGGTTATTAACCAAAATCACAACAAGATGTCAACCATAGGGACCGACATCACACAAAGTATCCAAAATCGGACAACTGGTGCACCACCAAACATTTTGGGACTAAAACCACTTATAATTTACAAGCACATGGACCATTTATGCAATTTTGTCAATTATAAAATGTAACATCTCATTTTCACAACAAAAGTATTTCATTTTTAAATTAGGTAAAAACATTGTTTCCATAAAACCAAGTAAAGAAAAACCCTGAGTGTCAAAATAGGAGTCATCCCAAAATCAGAGTATCATAATAATGCAGAATCACAAAAGTTGCTGATGAGTGTGTACAGTCAAGCTTTCATCTTCCCACGATCATTTGAAGTAGCTGAAACACATTTAAACCACAAATTTAAACACGAAGCATAATGAGTTCCCTCAAAATATCACATACATCACAACATTATAATCAGTTATAGGTTATCAGCAACCCCGAGACTATTAGCAGCCCTATGGGATCACAACAACCCTATGGGTTATTATTAACCATGTGGGTTATCGGCAACCCTATAGACTATCAAAAGTCCTGGAGTTATCGGCAACTCAGATACATATATAACAACAATAAGCAAATAAGACCCAACTGGTCTGGCATGCATATACTATGACATGGGTAATGCAATAAGAAAACTCACTAAATCAAATAGCTAAAATCTACTACTCAAAGTCCTGCAGAAACAACTACACGAACCTCCTAAACCAATCACAAGCTAAACCTCAGACTATAGCTCAACACCTCTCTAATTTTGACCAAAAGTCAAACTTGACAAAAAAAGTCAACAGTCAAAGTTAGCCCCAACTGACCTCCACATCAAGGCTATCTATAGACCACGTCGTGGCAGCTACACGACAAAAAAGACATGGTGACACCATCCACCACATCGTGGCAAGCAAATTGCCACATCGTGGGAATTGGTCTCTCACAGCTTAATGGATTAAGCTCTTAATTTTTAACCCTATGAGCCACAAATTTCATATCTGAACCTTCCCATGGTTTTGATGGATAAAGTTTCCAACTTTATCCATTAAGATATCCCAATAAGGCAAGATCTCAAGTCCTAAGCTCTTAATGGTTGCACCTATTGCATGGACACTAAACTAAGTCATGAAAATCCCCTTTCTAACCACCACCATGGTCCAAAAGTCGAACAAGGCACACAAAGGTTCTGGAGTTCAATCAAACTCCAAAAACGAGAAGATATGGACCAAAAAGCTCATAAAATGACCTAGAACTAGATCTATAGATCTAATGTGCAAGGTAAAGACTTTATACCACTAAAAGACCAAAAATGTGATGAAGATGCAAGATCTAAGCTAGAACCAAGCACACAAGCACCAAAATGGACTCCTTCTTCCTTCGACCCTAGGAGTCAGTGCCTTTAAATAGGGCATAAACCCGAAGATCTAGGGTTTTGCACCAAAATAACCACCACGTCATAGTCAAGGCCTTGTCACGTCGTGGTGCTTAACAAATACACATTCCTTAACCTAAAGATGCCACGTCGTGGTCCCTCAATCACCACGTCGTGGCCAAGCAAAAATCCTCCAAAAATTAGACATATATTTTAAAATAAATAAAAATGAAAATCTTGCTTTAAAATTTCGGGACGTTTCACACGTTACACCTACATAATCGTAATAAAAATGCAGAAGCTAAGTCTTGTTTTGAAAACCATAACATAACATAGAATGGTTAAACTAGATGTCATGTGACTCCGAGAACGTCCATATTGTAACGTCCCAAAAACAACGGTAAAATTTTATTTTTCAAACACCCAAAGTAACACCAATTTGTTCCAAACAACCATAGTACAAACTATTCTCAACATCAGACTGAAATCAAAAGTTAATGCATAATAAAATCATGGGGGATGTTGTGCGATCATGTCGGGACCTTCTCTTTCGAGCTGGAAGTAGCTGAAAATGTTAAACCACTAAAGCGTAAGCGCAAAGCTTAGTACATTTCCCAAAATACCACATACCATATAAATGGGCCCAACCCAACATATAAATAGGCCTAGCCCAACATAAATACTAATGGGACCAACCCAACATACAAATGGGCCCATCCCAACATGAGTAATAATGGGCCTAACCCAACATACAAATGGCCCAACACAACATAACAAACAAGCGTCACAAAGATAACTAGCACAATCCTGTGGGTTGGCATTAGTGCCTTCGACTTACGAGTACAATGAGAAAACTCACCTTAATTTGAAGACAACAAATCTCACACTCAAGTTGTCGAAATTGGAACTTCTCGTGCTAATCAATATACCGTAAGACCCTCATTAGAAATCAAAGCAATAATTCACACCAAAGGGTTATATTCCATAATTACTCTTTCTTTTTGGGTAAAAGACCATTTTACCCTTTCATGGCCATAGTCCACCTAACCTGACCTAATTCCCATTTTGATCAAAACTCCACTTATGGGTTACAACATGTGTACCTTGATCTGCGCCCAACATATCATTTGGATGGAATCAGGACAAAATCAGGCTACACTCTGCCTAGCCAAGATTACACCCCGCGTAAATGCTCTATATTTACAACTTCTTATTAAGTCCCTAATTCACAAGGAACAAACGTCTAACTCTCATATTTGGTCCCAAATAACATCCTAAGTGATAAAGTCTTCAACTTTATGCCTTTGCATGGCTGAATGGAGCATAATACCAATCCCTAAGTCCAAAACACACTTCAAAGCTCAAGAACTCATGAATGAAAGGATAGGAGCAGAAAAGCTCCCATTTTTAACACTCTTCAACCTTAGAAATGATAGAGAAAGACACTTATGAGGTCTGGAGTAGATCATACTCACCAGGACCAAAGTCACTGGATAAAAAGCTCATAAAACTCACAACTAACTAGATTTATCAAAGAAATCATCAAGTTTCAAGCTTTTTACCTCTTGGAAAATGTTGAAGAAGAGCAAAGTCGATATCTATAAGCTTGAGGTTCACCAAGTACTCCTTCAATGGCCTACTTCTTCACCAAAACACACAAGTATCACTCGAAAGCTTCATAATCCACACTAAGGGGCTAGGGTTTCGTAGTTACAATATGAGAGGGTGGAGGCTGAGCATGAGAAGGCTCTCAAGGGTTTAAAGCCTTTAAATAGGGCTAAAAAAAATCCCCAATTAGGGTTTTAGATCCAACGCTCCTACGTCATGCGTAGCCATTAGTACGCCCTGCGTAGAGCATTAAGTCCTTGTAATGACTTGTTAACCTACGCCATGCGTAGATGACTACTTACGCCCCGAGTAGGACCAATTTTCCAAAATAAAATTAAGACTTTTAATTATAATAAATGTACCTGAAAAATCGGGTGTTACACAGATATCCTAGTCACGTCAACTCCTTGTCCTTCAAACCTGAAGGAACTGAAACTAAAACATTAAGTAGAAATTGTAAGCCTAGGGCTTAGTGAGTAATGGAAACACTCGCCCATTATACAGATCTTATTGTAACGTCCCATTTTGACAAGAAAAAAATTCATTTTTAAAATGGGTAAAATCACCATTTACATAAAACCCAAGTTATGAAAACCTATTTCTTCCAAAACATAGTTGTTTGAAAATCAAAGTAATATAAATAACGTATAATCTCCATTGTTGCGGATGAGTGTGTACAGTCACGCCTTCGTCCTCCCACGGTTACTAATGGTACCGAAAAACATTTATTCCACAATTGTAAGCCAAAGCTTAGTGAGTTCCTCCAAAATACCACACACCACAATATACATATAATACATGCACAAATGAGCCTTCAATCTATTTGTCTTGCCTCGCAAGGCCTACAAAATTCCTAAACCGCTCTCCTGAGCCTACAGTCTGACAGGACCGCAACACAAGGCCTACAGTACACCTGGACCCCTCTTTATCATCATATAGTTGATCTACACCTGGCCTAAAACACATCGTTGGCCTGCCTGGGTTTCCTGGCCTACAAAAAAAAGCAGGACCACCTTAACCCTACACCCAATATGTCGACATATGTAACAACAAGCAATCAAGTAAACACATAAACACATGCAACTATCTATACTACAGCTCACTACCGCATATCAGGCCTCATACAGGACACTACACCACTACCGACAGATCTCTAAGGAATGCATAGGTATATGTAACTAGAGGTGAGATAGACATTCAAACAGGTGATCCCATTCTTGAGCCACAACCAAATAAGGAACAAGAAAGAAATCCTAGATCAAGAGTTCTCAGACTATCATACATGACTACACATATCCCCTAGGTCACTCTACAGAAGATTACCTACTTATTGCTACTCTAACCAACATACCCCTACTCCTATATCCTGACACATAAGGATATATATTTTAACACATAGTATAGTGAGGGAACTCACCTGAATAGAAGACCTAAGGAAACACAGCAGCGACATCACTCCCTGCATTGATCACTTCTACGAATAGGTTGGCACAAAATACAAATAAATTAGTAACCCAAGTCCTTCAAGTTTGAACCAAAGTCAAATTGGTCAAAAGTCAACGGTCAACAGTCAACAAAAGTCAACGGCCAACCAATTCATCACTCACCACAATGTAGAGATCTCTTGGCCATGTTGTGGGCACATCAGGACAAAGCAGCTGTAAAGCTGAGAACCACCATGTCGTGGCAAGCCCATTTTTACATCGTCGCAATTGGAAAATTTCCATATTCTTCATTAAGAGTTTAACCCTTACAGATCTAAACCTATAACTTCAGATCTAGTCCTTTTCAATGACTTAATGGACAAAGTTTCCAACTTTATCCATTAGGACTCCACCACAAGGCAATATCTACAATTCTAAAACCAATAAGTCCTTAATGGGGCCACATATTGAACTTTGACACAAGTAACTCTAACCATGGATCTTTTCTAAATTACTAGAAGCTTGGAGACCTAAAAGGACCATAACAAGATCTGGAGTTCCTCAAACTCCAAGAGCATCTATGGAAGGGACCAAAACCACCAAAAGTGACGCCAAACTTGAATTTAGAAGAAGGAATGTCAAGGTATGAACTTTATACCTCAAATAGCTCAGAATTCAGAAGAGAATGATGGATCCAAACTAGCTCCTTAATTCCTTGCACTAATGTGAACTTCCTTCTCCCTCAAGCTTTACCACAATCCAAAGAATAGATCCAAATCAAGAAGACAGACTCTGAAAAATCCATGGAGGCTAAGGTTTTGTGATGAAGGGTTGGAGGCTGAAGAAGATTCCCTAATCCTTGAGATTAGGTGCTTAAATATGGAAGAAACCCTAAAATATCATAGGCTTGAGCTGCTATTGCTGCCACTTTGTGGCACTCCTCTTGCCACAAAAATCTTACCATTGATTACTCCAATCTTCAATTGATCCATCCTAGAAAACAGGTGTTACACTTATGCAATTCACATCATACACATAAATATCAAGTAATAATCACATACCACTTTACATTCTTTCCCATAATATATGTCAGCATAATCCTTTACCCCATATGGTAGAACTAGAACTTCCTCACTTAAGATGTTATTCTCTAGTAATCCATCCTGCTACCATCCGTACATGGCCATCCAAACCGAAACAAATAGACTCCCTATGTGAGACTTTTCTCTAGTTGCTTAATTCATGACCACTTTCCCTTGAGAGGATTTTTGTGGTCTTACATGCAAAAATCATATATTCCACATAATAAGTATGTTCATGAGAACTCACATGAACAACCGACAAAATGAAATCCACAGAGCCAAGTCGGTGGTATCGAGACTTCATCAAATTGCTACACAATAAATAACCGTAATTTAATAATTAAGATAAATTATTGACAAAACTGCAAAATGGTCCCTATGGTATGTATTTTTTTTTAGGTTTGGTCCAAACCTTGATTCTTTTTATTGAGGTCCTTTTGAGCTAGTTTTCTTTTTGGTTTTGGTCCCTCAGAAAACTAAAAAGACTAAAATGCCCTTTTATTTTTATTTTAACATTTTAATACATATTTTTATATTTTATTAAGTAAAAAAGAAGAGAGAACCCACTTCTCTCTCTCTCTCTCTCTCTCTCCCAGCTGCACACCCCTACACTAAAAAATCAAAACCATGGATTCCACCATACATACACTTCTACTTCCCCATTTCCTCATTTATTTTCTTCTCTTATTTTCGTCAATCAAAGCTAGCATCTATGGTAACAAGCATTAACGGTAGGAAAGTGAATTTGATGAAGCAAACGACCAACAATTTCTTCTGTGAATTTATATGTGGTCTCTTCTTTCTTCTAGCTAGGTTTTTGATAAAGAACAAACCCAAATTCTTAATGATCTTCATGATTTCAGAATTTTGATCGGCTTTTTATTTCTAGTTTTAAAGTAAAATGATTTATAGGTTCTGCAACTTATCTTCTTCATGAGATTCTTCATCAAATCACATTTTCAGCCCACCATCCCACAACACCCAAATCTTCGCCTCTCATCTCCTCCACCCTTCTCTGTCCCTCTTACGTCTCTGTCTCTCTATGAAACTTTGAGGTCCAAATGAAAACAATATCAAGGACAGTGGAAATAGAGGTAACGATGATGAGGGTGGGTTTATAGATGATACTAAGCCAATTTAGTTTTAGGTTTTAAATGTCTGCGTGTTTATGATTGGTACCCTGTAAACTTACAAAAGGAAGTTTTAGATCATAAATTGTTTCAGATCAAGTTTGGGTTTAGGTTTCAAATCAGAATTCTATTCAAATTAGGATTTGGTTTCAAAAATCAATTTTCAAGTAATTGTTGTGAAGGAGGATGAAGGGATGATCAAAATGAAATTTGATTCAAGTAATGACGGTGTCAAAAAAACCATCAATCAAAACAAGGCTTAGTATAAATGAGGTTTGATTCAGGTTTAGGTTTTAGATCCAAAATTGCACCTGGTTTTTGATGTGTGAGTCATATAGTATGTTCTTATTAGATTGAGGTTTTCATAGAAAAGATGCACCATATTTTCCAGTGAGAGGGTGGTCCATTTTGTTTTTTGATTCTCTTACAACGAACATAACTCCCTTTTTGGCTTGAAAATTTTGTCCACACGGGTCTGATGGTAGAAACCGGCTTGCAAAAGTCATCTTGGAATCGATTGTAGTTACAATGATAAATTGATTGCAGATATCAATCGCAATAAATATGGCTAGGAATCTGTTGTAAAAATTGATAATGAGTGTGTGTGTGTGTGTGTGTGATGGTGATTTGGTGGAGTTCATGGTTTAGATTTTTGAGCGTGAGGGTGTGCAGTTGTGTGTGGGAGAGAGAGAAAGAGAGAGAGAGAGAGAGAGAGAGAGAGAGAAATGTGGGTCCTTTTGTTGTTTTTTAACTAATAAAATATAAAAATAAGTATTAAAAATGTAAAATAAAAATAAAAGGGCATTTTAGTGTTTTTAGTTTTCTGAGGGACCAAAACCAAAAAAAACTAGCTCAAAAGGACCGCAATCCAAAAAAATCAAGGTTTGGACCAAACGTCAGAAAAAATGCATACCCTAGGGACCATTTTTGCAGTTTTTTCTAAATTATTTATTTACCCTTCCTTATTGATTCTAGGTCCAATAAGAGCTATTTTATAGACAAAATTCCATTTTTCCCATCAAACACCCAAACCCAACTATATCACCCGCTTCAAGGTACTTTCATTTTTGACCCTTGGTATGTAAATATTTTGTAGATTTGGTCCCTAGGGGACAATTTTGCCAATTTTGGAAATCCTGGGAGTTTGCGGGACGTACGCATGCAGGGGACATACCTTAAAATTTAGGGTTTGGACCCTATTTAAACAACATTATGAACCTTGATTCTCGCATTTCTCAACCTTCATAGCCCTTTGAGTCCCATTTCGAAACCCTAACCCCACTTGAGGAAATTTGACCCTGTTGTGTGTGTTTTTAGTGTGTGTTGGTGAGATTTGAGGAAGAAGAGCTTGGAAGAAGGAGCCTTGATCAAAGGAGAGCTTTTAGATCCAGACTTCACACACTATTTCTAGCTTCATTGAGGTATAAAGCTTGGAACTTGCTCCTTGTATAGTTAGATCTAGTCTTTATGAGGTTTTGGTCCCTTTTTGGTCCTATGAAAAGATCTAGTGTCTTTCTTCCACTCTAGAAGTTAGGAGTTGCTTCTCTTGATGTTTTTGAGGTCTCTAGTCCATAAAGTTAGCATCTTGATGGTTGTGGATCATCCATGCAAGTGTTTAGGTCCATTTGGTGAAAGTAGAATGCCAAAAGTAAGGTTTGGGTTCTTTTGAGCCATGCAAAGGCTCCAACTTCACGACTTTAAGGATTAAGACGTTCCATAAGACTTAGATCTGAAGTTTGATGAAAAGGTCTTAAGGGAATAAGAATCTAAGTTGGAATTTAGGACTTTGGTGAGTACGTCAGGAGTACATCGTAGTACGCTACTGTACTGGGTCAGCATACTGAAGGTCGGGTCAACGCAGGTATGCGGTGCGTACAAAGGGTACGCAGGGTGTACGCTATGATTGGGCTCTTTTCTTTTTGGGCCTTCTTTTGGATTTGGACTCCCATTGGACTTTCGGCCTTAACTGGATTTCGGGCCTTGTATCTGTTGTCATACCCCCAAACTAGAACAGCGGAAACGTCTGGGGGCGGATGACTTCATGTATAATATCATAACAATTGAATAATAGAGATCAAAGAATCAAAACCATTACATTGAATATTAAATAAATTCACATTTTTGTTCACGAAAGCAGTATTTACATGATATTAAAAGTGTACGACAAACATGAATAACGAGATGCGACAACGTCCCATCCCTCAAAAACTTCTATGGTTACTGATATGTGTATTTATATATATATTTTTATACATTATATCTTAATATTTTAGCCCTTATTATTCTCTTTTAGAACTAAAAAGTACTTACAATGCTTTGAATTATGATTTGCAGTTATTAGTTGTCGATAGAGCGCAAAAGAAAAGACTGGAGTGGAATTAGGGCTTAGAAGCTAAAAGAAAGAAAAATGCTGGAGGAGTCAATTACGCCCAGTGTAATTGCTAAGTACGCTAAGCGTAATGGCCAAACACGGGTTACGCCCAGCGTAGTATATGGTTACGCCCAGCGTAACGGCTTGCATCCAGATATCCTCATCGCGACATAATTCTCAGTACGCCCAGCGTAATCCGACTTATGCCCAGCATACGTAAGTCGGTTCCAAGGGTTATAAAAAGCGATTATCAGCTAACCAGAGCGGGGATTCGACTTCTAACCTAATTTAGTCGATAATTAACTTATGTTAAGCCGTTTTGAGGGTCTAGAAGGTGGTCAGAAGGCCGTTAAGCTAATGGGAGCGGAGATCGGAAGGATTAGAGAGCGGATACATGTCGGTAATCATATGGGTTGTTAACGTGACCATGTTTAGCATTCCATTGTGATACTATTATGTGTTTAGTTTCTGATTTAGGTGTAAAAACGTTTTACTTTGTGTTTATGATTGACTGAAACCTTGATTATTGGACTAATTGCTATATTGAATTGTTTGTTTATGTTTAATTTATCTTGCCAAGCTTGTTAAAAGATCCTTATGTGTTAATGATAATTATTTGTTGTTAATTGTCAAGTAAATTAAGTTGTATGAACATCTGCTTGATTTCTTGTATCTTATGACTTTGATGACCATCAAGATTATAAGTCTAGAAATAGCGAATGCGAAACTAGGATTAACTTGGAAATAAGTAAGTTAATGTGTGAGCCTTGGTTGATGACCATCAACAAGAGGTTAATTGAACGACCAATTTGATTAACTACTATTACAAGTCTTGCTTGATACGAACTGAACACTAGGAAGCATGTTAGTTTAATCAACTGATCACTATTTGAATTGACTTGTTTGCTAAAGGATTAGTAATAGTGAACGCGAATCTAATCATTTTAGGAATCGGTGAACATGAATAAATGAAGTTGTGTATGCAATTGTCTATGCTTTTACGGTGTCATTTATCTAAACCAAAGTAGATGAAGAGATTTGTTCTCCTGTTAGTTTATCGAGATTTGTCAATTAATTGTTCGTTTGAGATTTATTAAACTACTTCTTTATTCCTTTCGTGTGTTTTGTAACCTATAATCAAATATTCTGAATTAATTTACCACCGTTCTCCTTGTGTTCGACACCCTTACTTATCAAATCTATACTATACTCGATCGGGTTCACTGCCTGTAAGGTGTGGTTAGATGCGATAAATTAGGACTTATAAATAAAAAACTAGTGCATTAAAAATTACACATCAAGTTTTTGGCGCCTTGCCGGGGAACGACTTTTAATTAATTTAGTTTATTTGATTATTCGTTATTTGTTTTTAGTTTAGTTAGTTGTTATTTTTAGTTTTATTTTCGTTGATATCATTTCACTTGTCGGGAAGGTTCTTGTTGTTAATTGTAGGAATTTGGGATCGTACACATTGATTGACTTTACCTTTTGCATGGGTTTCGAGAATGCAAGCAATTAGGGAATTCTTGACCTGCTTAGCCTACTACTTTGTTGATTTGTCCAACTCAATCCATGGGGCATAGTATAGCAAGGCGTATTGTGGTGGTTAAGTAGAAGACCGAGCTCTTGTTGTTCTTGACTAGCTAGGTCACTTCTTGTTCTACTTTTAGTTAAAGGTACGAAGAAAACAAAGGAAATATTCTAACGGGTCCCAAAAGTTGTTGTTTTCACAAACCATTTCTTGCGTGCAAGGGTTTTAATCAGCTATTGTTGTTTGATCTCGACAAAGACAATTGATCATGATGTCTCTTTTTTTTAAAAAAGAATATGTCACTCATCGGAAAGTCATGGCTGTTGTTGAAGCAATTAAAAAATTTTATATTTAGAAGTTCCCAAATTTATTAGTTGGAAAAAGGAATTTCAAATAAGGAAAAGGATAAATTTCAGTTAAATTACGCCCAACGTAATTAACATTACGCCAAGCGTACGCAACCTTGATTGCGGATGACTTCTTCTCGGAATGGGCGGTACGCCCCGCGTATGTTTGAACTTACGCCGAGCGTAAATCGGTGACATGTTATGTCTTTTTACCCTTTGACTTTTTTATTATTCTTTCACATTTTTCCTTCGCCGCACGAACTGAGACGGTCGAATACTCCCACAAGATCTTCGATTTTTCTTCTTTTCTTATAGAAATTGACACAAAGGTATGTTATTCGGAAGCCATATCACGTTAATTTGTTTTTAATTTAGTGGCATTAGCTTCATTTAGCCTAAATAGAGTTCTAGGGTTTATACCCTTCGTCAATTGGGGTCGATTTCACATGAATTTGGTGTTTGATTATGTCTTATTTGACCGATTCAGACCATTAGACTAAACCCTAGGACTTAATTTGGCTTTAATCCCGAGCAATACCCATCGATTCAACTTTGTGGATGCACGCCTAGCGTTCGCTGGACGAATGCTATCTGTTGGTCCCGTATTTTGACTATCCTTGCGTAAGGCCCTGTGAATACTTATTAAAAACAAATAATTTTGATTGAATACAGACCATGAACAACTACTTGATTGAATATGGCCTGAGACTTTGAACGAAATTGCCCAGTTACGAGTCCTTGAGCATCTAGACGTACGCACTCTTTTGATTCCGTATTTTGACTACCTTCCCAGTTTGACTGTCTGTAGATGAGTTCTATCTTGACTACCCCAATGTAATCCCACTGCATATATATTTGTTGGATTTATAGATTATAATTGAGAATGAGCAGAACATAGTTTCCACTTCCTGGACGTATAGTATGCTGGATGTACGCCCAGCGTACAGTCATGCCCAAGCACCATTATTTTTTCAGTCTAAATCTGTTAATGTTGGGATTATTTTGTTTGGTGTTTATTTGTGCAGATTATGAACCGTAGAACTCAAAGGACCATCCCACCCGAGGACGTGACCGATCACCGTTTCTTGCAGTTTCCGTAAACTCTAAACAATGCAACCCGGGCCAGATATATCAACAATCAGAGTCTGCTGCTTACTAAGGAGATCGACATAGCACCTTCATTTGACTGGGAACAGGCGACCCAGACTGGACTTGCTGCGCTGATCCGGGATTTTTTTGCAATACACGCACTCGGACGCGAGTGGAGTGCATTTGTTCGTATGTCAGGGATGGGCAAGACTGTTCAGGATCCAGGAGCCTGTGTATCGGGAATTTTTGCTGGAGTTTTATGCTTTAGTTTCCTATGACCCTAGGAAGACACCTGATGATAGGACAACCTTTTCCTTCAGACTGGGTGGTGTGAGTCGGGAGTGCAGTGTGATTGAGCTTGCCACTCGAGTTGGGATATACACAGCAGACGAGACGAGGAGTGTTCACTTCCCGGCATTCCTTGCTGATTGTCTCACGGGCCGGCCAGATGACTATAATGAAAACACTTTTTGGGCCGAGATAACAGGGGGAGTGTACACGCCATCTACTGCATGGGGGAAGATGATTCGGTCTACCACATATAGATTGCTGCACCATCTGATTTCCATATCTCTCACGCACCATAAGAATAGTGAGAGAGTGTCGTCTACATACTTATATTTCTTATGGGCACTTGTTACTCCAGGGAGGCACCTAAACCTTCCAGTTGCTTTAGCCGCTTATTTGGGTAGGAGGGCCAGGGGACTTCAGGAAGATAGCCCGATTTGCGGGGGGCATTTTATCACGCGATTAGCTTGATCCTATCAGATGTTGACGCATGAGATTATGAGATCGATGGTGTTTCATGATATGAGGCCGATGAGCCTTCAGTTATTGGAGTCGATGCATGTACTTGAGCGGGGCGAGTATGGTGTCTTGCGGGTACGACCAGATGACGTGGCGGACGAGGAGGGTGCAGTCGAGCCACAGCTGCGACGAGCCCAGTGGCGTAGACCTGCTCCTCGAGGAGCGCAGCAGGGACCTGAGTCGGAGATTGATATACGTTACCTGGCTCAGCGCATGGACGAGGGATTTCAGAGCCTGGGAGAGCGCGTTGCACATGTGGAGAGATAACAACAGTGGTATGGGGATGCATTGACCGCATTCTTTGCCCACCAGGGGTTTCAATACTCGGTTCCTTTCCCACCACCATTCTAGTCACAACCTGATGGAGCCGGTACATATGGGACACATCAGCATGATGACGGGGATGCCGAGTGATTTAGTTTATCCTTTTTATTTTTATTTTTTGTGTTATTTTTAGTTTATTTTTGTGTTGCTTAGTATTAGTATTTTTATTTGGTATGTAATTAAGTTTAATTTAGGTTGTTTTATTTTTGTTTTCCATGTTGATGCTCTTTGGTTGTTTAGATCTTTGCAGAATTTTCGCCCTTAGAAGTTGGCAGTAAGTTCAGCAGCTAGGTCCGACTGTTGCTAGAAAGAGTCGTGTGAGAGTTCGAAGATTATAGTCAAGACCCACGATTTGTCATAAGTGGGGGATGCATATTGATTTCGTGAGCGATTATTTAGAAGAGTGGCATTTTATTTTTAACTCTTATGGTATAGATGAGTTGTTCCCACACCATAGAGTTTTATTTTGACGCGAGGTAGAAGTATCATCCCGGCTGCCACGATATGGTTGACACTTTCCTATGTTGTGGGGGAATTTTCATCGCGAGAAGAGGCTGTCATTCTTGACGAGACAACGTGGTCGACACTTTCCCACGTCATGGTTACTATACATTGCATTTGTTTGCAATCTTTTGCACCACATTTTCGAAGTCGTCATTCTTAATTTTATTTATCGGCAAATTTAGAAACAGCAGTTCCAGTTTCCAGTCTTTCAGCAATGTTTGGAGCAACTTGTAGCAGCCCCATTCGATCTCGCGACAACTACCCCAGGGGAGTCTGTTCTTTTTTCTCCCTTTTTATGTGCTTAATTAGTTTTATGCATACAATGAGGACATTGTATGAAATAAGTGTGGGGTAGGAGTCGATAAAAGTAAATTTAAAAAAAATGAAATAATAGTTTGGAAATTGCTAGATTTAGGGAAATTTAAAAATTTAAAAACTTGAAATAATAGTTTAATTTAGAAAAATATAGTGATAATTTAAAAAAATTGCTAATATCGTATGAGATGATCCGATGAGAACTCAAATGTTTAGTTGAGCCAATACACGTTATAGTGCATTTGTGGCCGCCCTTATTTTAGTGAAATCATGGAACAAAAACACAACCTCGCTTAGTTTGAGGGATGCAATATGTTTAGCATTGTGTACCAGAAATGTATCCAGGAAAATTATTATCTTTAACCAATAAAGGTTGAAGTTGAGCGCCCCTACTTAAGCATGTAGGGTTTTGAGTGAGAAAAAGTGAGGTGCATGTTTAAAAAAAAGAAAAAAGAAAAAAAGAGAGAATTACAAGAAAAAGTTTGAAGAATTTTTGGAGCATCAAAGTCAAAGTATGAAGATCAAAGATGAATAAATTCTGAAGAAGTTCAAAAGTTGAAGATACCCAAAAATCAAAGATCAAATATCAAAGAAGTGAAGAAATTCAAAAGAGCTCCATAGTTGTATCATAAATTGTAATTCTAGATTATGTATGCTTGGGTTGCTCAACCAAAAACACCTTGAGGTTAGGAGGTTTTCTGCGGATGCATTCGGAGGGATGTATAAAATGAGCATTGTTCGAAAGAAGTGAGCGAGTGTTTATAAAGATTGTGAGTATTTAAAGTATGGGGGGGGGGTACTTTAGGAAAATTTTAGACACAAATGCATGCGTTGCGGTCTTGACATAATGGCTGAGTTTAAAATGGATTGTTTAGTGCGAGATTGGTAAAATAAAAGTAAATTGCTTGGGGGCAAGCAAAAGCTAAGTGTGGGGTATTTTGATATGTGTATTTTTATATATATTTTTATACATTATATCTTAATATTTTAGCCTTTATTATTCTCTTTTAGAGCTAAAAAGTACTTACAATGCTTTGAATTATGATTTGCAGCTATTAGTTGTCGATAGAGTGCAAAAGAAAAGACTAGAGTGGAATTAGGGATTAGAAGCTAAAAGAAAGAAAAATGCTGGAGGAGTCAATTACGCCCAACGTAATTGCTAAGTACGCTAAGCGTAATGGCCAAACACGGGTTACGCCCAACGTAACGGCTTGCATCCAGATGTCCTCATCGCGACATAATTCTCAGTACGCCCAGCGTAATCTGACTTACGCCCAGCTACGTAAGTTGGTTCCAAGGGTTATAAAAAGCGATTATCAGCTAACCAGAGGGGGGGATTCGACTTCTAACCTAATTTAGTCGATAATTAACTTCTGTTAAGCTGTTTTGAGGGTCTAGAAGGCGGACGAAAGGCCGTTAAGCTAATGGGAGCGGAGATCGGAAGGATTAGAGAGCAGATACATGTCGGTAATCATATGGGTTGTTAACGTGACCATGTTTAGCATTCCATTGTGATACTATTATGTGTTTAGTTTCTGATTTAGGTGTAAAAACCTTTTACTTTGTGTTTATGATTGAATGAAACCTTGATTATTGGACTAATTGCTATATTGAATTGTTTGTTTATGTTTAATTTATTTGAGTATTATGTGTTATGTGCTTAATTATGTGTCTTAATTTAATTAAGAATAAAAATAAGCGTCAAAATGAAATAATAGAAGTGTATTATTTGAGTATTATGTGTTATAATAGAAGTCTAGGTTAACCTTTGTAACCCGTTTTGAAATAATAGAAGTGTATTATTTGAGTATTATGTGTTATGTGCTTAATTATGTGTCTTAATTTAATTAAGAATCAAAATAAGAGTCAAAATGAAATTTTAGATAAAGCCGATATCTATGGATAATGTTGTAGTAGTTGAAACGAGGTTTCCGTGCATATAAAGAACGCCAAAATCCGAGTTATAACGAAGAAGTTATGACCTATCGAAGTTTCGCGACAGAACCGGCACGACCCAGCGCGACCCAGCGCGACGTAAATAGTGAATTTAAGGTAGATAGATATCTATCCTTAGTGATCTAAATGAGAATTGAATATCTCATCGATAGTAGTGCAACGACGGAAAGACGGACGAAAACGGAGTTCAGGTGAAGGATTTATGAATTTCGAACGGAGTTTTCCTGTCCCGGCCTACTAAAGATAATATATAAGTAATATACTTATAATATATTAAAAATAAAGTCAAAATTAGCCAATGGAGTCTAAACGAGAGTTGTAGAGTATAATCTCACCTTCGCGGCGATATAAAGAACGTCGAAAACGGAGTTCGTATGCAAAAGTTATGAATTTCTGAAGTTCGGGGCGCAAAACCCCAAAACTGTCAGAGACCACGACGTGGCAAGCAGTGCCACGACGTGGCAAGTCTCCTGACACCTCCGGGAGTCCCCCAGATGCAACTTGGGATGACGCATGTAGTGACGACCAAACCCACGACGTGGAAGAAGGTTGCCACGACGTGGCAAGGGCCAGTTTTGCCCTATAAATAGATTTGAAGGGCCAGCCGTTTAGGGTTGCTAATTCTCTCATCTCTTACCTCGATTTACGTGTAAAGAAGTACCCCCGAAGCCCCGGTATCAACCCCGAGACCCGAAGCAAGTCCCGAAGCCCAAAGATCCCGAGAAGAAAAGAGTTTCCGAGCCGAAACTCTGCCCGCGAGAAACCCGGTGTGTGAAGTGATCCCGGTTTCACCGAAGAATACTACTTCTACAAGCTGTAGTGCTGTCCGATCATCTTCTGATCAAGTGAGTGTGTAGTTACTTTCTTCTTACGCATAATTATGAAGTATTTTATACAAGATACGTGTTATGTGTATAATTTTGTGGTTATGTGTGTGAATGTGTATTCACTCTCTTCTATCTCATAGATCTGATTTATTTTCTATGAAATACGTGTTATGTGGGTGTGCCTAATCTGTTATGTGGAATATGTATTGAATGAAAATGCTATACAGGTTTTAAACTATGTATGGAAATATATATTTTTATCTACTAATATGTTGGGTAGAACATGGGTAGATAGTTGGTGTGTAATAAACAGATGAGAGGCCTCGATGTTGTTGTTGTTGTTGATCTAGTTATTCAGCGGAGTATGGATAACGACCACAGACTCTTTCTAGACAGTCCTGTGGAACGCTAGTAGGTTCATAACCTGTAGGTGTTGTGAACAATGTGTTCACCGGTGTACTCTATCCCCCTCATGGTTGCCTTTAGGATATCTATTGTTGAGGAAACCCCTTAGCAGTAATGTCTGTCCTGATGAAAATCCTAGATTAGGTCCCTTGAGATAGATGTTGTTTTAGGGACGTAAAGTGAGGATAACGGGAATGGGTAATCGGGATAGTGATTGGTTGGTGAAATTAAATATAATTTATTTATTGTGGGTTGAAAACCCTATGTGCTCACCAGGCTCCCAAGCCTGACCCACTCAGCTTAATTCATATTATAGGTAGTGGAGCGAGGGCATAATATGGTTGAATCATCAAGTTGTTTTGTTTACAAGTCTGTATATGTATATATTTGTTGAATGACTTGTAATGTTATCGTTTATTCTTTATGGTCTATATCAGAACATGACATCTCGAGTTTTGATTATATAATGAAAAGGCATCTCTTGATGAAATGCTTCGATAAATATTATTCTATCATATTTTGTTTTGGGAACAAATTCCGCAACACTTTTAAATCAAAAGTATTTACTCTGAAATTATTTTAAAAAACATAAATGAAATCGGTCTTTTCTGGCCGTGATTTTGGGGATGTCACAGTTGGTATCAGAGCATTAGTTTAAGAAAACTAGGAATTTGTAGGATTTCTAGACTTAAACTTAGAATGCTAAGTGGAAATTTGAGTTAAGTGTCTGTTGGATTTTAGACACGAGCACTAGTTTATTTTAGGAAAGTTGCCTAAAATGATTTTATGAGCTAAATGTTATATGTTGTCATATATGATATTAATTGTTCGGATCTACGGTCTGTTGCCGACCGGATTTGGAAACCTTATGTGTGTAGGATTCTAAGCGTATGCCTACGTTATTAGAACTAGCATGTAAACGTTTCGGAGTAATAAGGATGATTTGAATATCTATCGTGAATAAGGATCTAATTTCACTTTATTCGGTGTGTAGATAAAAAATGGTGAGAACAAGGAGTGTCGTTGGAAACGCGGATGAAAATAGGAATCAACCGCCAGTGATTGAGCAAGCACCTGTTGTAGCAGCAGCACCAGAACCAATAACGATGGCTGGGGTGCAAGCCATGATTCGGGCTATGTTAGTCGAACAAAGGGATGAAATGCGACAGATGTTGCATGATAATAGGGACGAACCTATCATACCTATTGAGGAACCCGAATTGATTCCCGAACAATCGGAAGAAGGGAACAATAGTTGCATTATGAGTCAAGTTGGGACTCAAGGAGAACGAAGGAACGATCCGGAAAGGAGAAACAACAAGGATGGGCGAATGTACAAGAACTTCTTGGGCGCCAAGCCGCTAAGTCTTTCTGGGAGCCCAAAGCCTGTTGAGATAATGGATTGGATCTCCGAAATGGAGATGGTATTTGAAAGTTACGACTGTAGCAACAAACAGAAGACTGTCTTTGCAGTTAGACAACTGAAGACTGGAGTCTTGAGTTGGTGGAAGTTGTTGGCAGATACTATGCCACGAGGAGAAGCCCTGAAAATGTCATCGGAGCAATTCTTGGAACAGTTAAGGGTACAGTATTGTTCAGAGATAGATCTGACTGATCTGAACAATGAGTTCCAAAACTTGAAGAAGGAGAGGATGAGCATAGAGGACTATGATACTGCATTCACTGAGAAAATGAAGTTATTTCCGTACCTAGTGCCAACGGAACTCTCCAAGATTGAGAGGTTTGCTAATGGACTGCCTGCCGATTTTGGTCCGACAGTCAAGATGGCAACTACTCTGAAAACGGCTGTTCGTGCAGCTAAGAATGTGGAGGCCCAGCAGAAGGAAAAGGGTCTTGAAAGGATAGAAGTTGGTGAAAAGAGGAAGTTCGATGGAACTTCAGGGTCCAACAAGAAAAACAAGTTCTCAAAGTCTGGTTCGAGGGGAAGTGGAGGCGAAGCGAAATGGTGCGACAAATGTAAGAAGAAGCATCATGGAAAATGTGAGGTAGTGGCCACGTGCTACAAGTGTGGGAAGCCAGTGCACTATGCCAATGAATGTACCCTCTCTAAGAAAGTTTGCTATGGTTGTGGTGAGGAGGGACACATGTCGAGGGACTGCCCGAAGAAGAAGGAGGCAGCTAGACCCAACATTCCGCCAAAGCCGAAGGCGAGAGCATTCCAGATGACACTGGAAGCTGCTAAAGATGAAGCTGATGTCGCTTCAGGTACCTTTCTCGTAAACACATTGCCTGCCCAAATTTTATTTGATTCTGGAGCCAACTACTCCTTTATTTCGCATGAATTTGGTAGGAAACTAGCTTTGCCTGTTGTTAGACTAGATAATGCCTTATTAGTCGAAGTTTCTAGTGGCAAGTTTGTACCTGTTAGCCATCGTATGAAAAACATCTTAATTGATCTGAATGGGAATAAGTTCCACGAGGAATTATTTCCTATCGAACTTAATGGTTTCGACATCGTATTGGGAATGGATTGGCTTAGCGCCAATGATGCCGAAATTTTGTGCAAGAAGAAGATAGTGAAAGTGAACCCGCCTGGGAAGGAATCGTTTATGGTGTATGGAGATAAACGCAGAGTAAATTCTGGAATCATTTCTCTAATGAAAGCCAGAAAATGTTTGACCAAGGGGTGTACATCATACTTAGCATTCGTGATCGATGCTAAGTAGGAAAAGAAGGTGATGCAGAATATTCCCATTGTATGTGATTATCCGGAAGTATTTCCCGAAGATCTTCCTGGATTACCGCCTGATAGACAAGTGGAGTTTAGAATAGACTTGTTACCAGGGACGACGCCAATAGCAAAAACACCTTATCGATTAGCACCGAAAGAGATGAAGGAGCTGATGATGCAACTTCAGGAGTTATTGGACAAGGGTTTCATTAGACCTAGTTCATCACCCTGGGGAGCTCCGGTGTTATTTGTGAAGAAGAAAGATGGAAGTATGAGAATGTGCATTGATTACCGAGAGTTGAATAAGGCAACAATAAAGAATAGATATCTGTTGCCGAGGATTGATGACATGTTCGATCAACTACAAGGTTCAAGTTATTTTCAAAGATCGACCTAAGGTCAGGATATCATCAGCTGAAAGTAAGAGAGCAGGATATAGAGAAGACTGCATTCAAAACACGATATGGACACTACGAGTTTTTGGTTATGTCGTTTGGACTAACCAATGCTCCAGCAACATTCATGGATTTAATGAACAGGGTTTGTAATCCGTTCCTAGATAAATATGTGATAGTGTTCATAGATGACATTCTGATTTACTCAAAGAGCCAAGAGGAGCATGGAAGACACTTGCGAGAAGTGTTAGAAGTCTTGAAGAAGGAGAAGTTGTATGCTAAGTTCTCCAAATGTGATTTTTGGATTCGAGAAGTCCAATTCTTGGGTCACGTGGTCAACCAAGAAGGGATAATGGTTGATCCAGCGAAGATCGAAGCTGTGATGAAGTGGGAACAACCGAAAAGTCCCACGGAGATCCGAAGCTTTTTAGGATTAGCCGGATATTACCGAAGGTTTATCCAAGGTTTTTCTTCGATCGCTACTCCATTGACAGCTTTGACCCACAAAGGAGCTACTTATGCTTGGAATGATAAGCATAAAGAAGCATTCGAGAAGCTAAAGAAGAAACTATGCGAGGCACAAATACTTTCTCTACCCGATGGAGTTGAAGACTTCGCTGTTTTAGCGATGCGTCTGGGGTTGGATTGGGTTGTGTTCTGACCCAAAGGGATAAAGTGATCGCATATGCGTCTTGACAATTGAAAGAGCATGAAAAGAACTACCCGACTCATGACTTGGAGTTGGCAGCGGTAGTTTTCGCTCTGAAGATATGGAGGCATTACCTCTATGGCACGAAGTGCAAACTTTTCACTGATCATAAGAGTCTCCAATATCTCTTTAATCAGAAAGAATTGAATATGAGGAAACGACGCTGGCTAGAGTTACTTAAGGACTATGACTGCGAGATACTTTACCACCCCGGTAAAGCAAATGTTGTTGCTGATGCTTTCAGTCGGAAAGTCAATCTTGAAAAGAGAAGGCCAAGAGCGTTAAGAATTGAAGTTGTCTCGACTATTTTGGAAAGTATAAAGAAAGCTCAAAGCGAAGCTTCTGAAAAGAATAACCGAAAGGAAGAACGTTTGGGAAAAACGTTGGTGTTCGGTGTAAACAGTCATGGACTAAAGGTGTTCCAAGATCGGATTTGGATACCTAAGACAGGAGGAGTCAGAGATCTTCTGATGGAAAAAGCTCACAAAACCATTCGATTCATCCCGGTAGCACTAAAATGTATAGGGACCTAAAACCCTACTACTGGTGGCCGACGATGAAGCTTGATGTTGCAAAGTATGTGGCTGAGTGTGTGACTTGTGCAAGAGTAAAGACACAGCATCAAAAACCGTACGGGAGTTTAGAACCATTGCATGTGCCTATGGGTAAGTGGGAAGAGATTGCTATGGATTTTGTCACTAAATTGCCCAGAACAAAGAATGGTCACGACATGATTTGGGTGGTCGTTGATCGATTCACTAAGAGTGCGCATTTCATAGCGGCCAAGGAGAAATGTGATGGGTTTAATGCATAAGAACAATCCTATGTGCTCATACAAACCCTAATGCTTGGATCTAGGTTTCTCTATTGTACATGCTTTGAATCCAAGACTTATAAACTTAGATCTAACATATTATGAACTAAATTAGGGTTTAGAGAATTACCTTTGATTGTTATATAGCAATAACAATCAATTCCTTGCTTGGATTGGCTTTAAAAGCTTAGTGCCTCAAGTGTTGCACCTCTAATGGAGTCACAAACACCATATACAACTTGGATGAAGAGGAGAAGAAAGGAGGCTGCCCAAAAACGACTAGAAACCCTAGAGAATTCGTTGTCCACGTTTTTGGGGCCTAAGGGGTCCTTTATATACTTGTGTGGGCTGCTAGGGTTTCAGTCAAAACCCTAATGGACAGCTTAAACTCTAAGCAGCCCATGGAACCTTCTGGATAAGGCCATGGACGAAAATATGATGGGCTTCCATCATAATTTCGTTCACCCCTTGTTCCTTTAGCATTCCTTAGCCCAATAACTCAATTATCCAATAATTGCAGTCCAGTCCCTGAATTTAATTAATCTCTTTTAGCCACAAAATTAATTATCAATTAATTCTTGACTAATATTAATTAAACAATATGATTTCTCCTTTAATATATTATTCTCATAATATATTAATAAATCATATTTAAACCTTTCTTTTCTTAATTCATCCTACATATTGCTATGGTGAAGGCAACCCAAAAGGACCATGCTCATAATCGGGTCAAGTACATACCAAAAGAGTTATGGACTTAGACACTAATCCAACAGTCTCCCACTTGGATAAGTCTAATAACTATTTTCCGTATGACTTCAGAACCTGATCAACAATCGTAGCTTTCAAAAGCCGCTGTCAACTCTGATCTTATCAGATGGCGTGTCCTTTAGATAAGGGATTATATATTCCTCCATTCTCAAGATACCATATAGACATAAGACATGAATTTTAATCATTCTCTCTATACTGTTTCCCGACTTCTGATTTATGACGACTGATAACAAACTACAATTGAATACATCAACTTAGTCCCGGCTTGGCCAAGCGCTTAGGTATCATCACTAAATCATCGAGAGGCCCACATATATCGCTTTTATCCCACTTTGGGTAAAAGGAATGGATAAACTTCGACTCAAATGCTCGCTTGCATTTACTGATCGAATCACACACAACAATAAGTTTTATAACACCAAGTTACTGGTGCGTTTACTTATTATCAATGTGCAACCGACCAACAAATAACAACTCACATGTCTTGGTTTCAAGAATATATAATATTATCGTCTCACTAATCACTCGTGATAAAGCCATGAAGTGATCCAAGTGAGCGTGGGTTTAATCCAATACTCTAATCTTATCAAAGCACTCATGAACTCTGCAGCAAACTTGTGCTATGTCTAAACTTTTCAGACAATCTACAGACTCTTCATGATAGTCTTCCTTCATACTTACTTCCAACGTATGACCGACTGTGGATGTTTGAATAAACTAGTTATTCGGGAAGTCAAAACATGCAAATTGAAACATAACAATAATACTTAATCCTATATGGCCTCAAACTTGTGAGAGTAAATAAAACACTTCTATTTATCCACCATATTGATTACTCATTATTTATCATTTAATGTTTCAGATAATCAACTCATTACTTGAATTACAACAACAATTGTCCCATGCTCTAAGCATGCACACTTTGTTTCCAATGGTCCATGCTTTGTGAAATAGATCAACTGAAAACTTTTCCAATAATGCTTATTTCACAATTCCTTAATCCTAACTGTTAGTGTAAGAACACAAGGTTCTTGCCACTACTAGAATATGCTAGATTCTAACATTTTATGCAACGATCCTTTTGCAAAATTATAGCACAAAAGTCACCAAGACTTGGCCAATGAAATTACAAAGTACTCTATCGGAATTTGTTAAAAGACAATTCTATAGACGTGAAGTCTCACATTCAAAGTACATTCCTTTGAACATCCTTCTTGCATAAAAGTTTCTAATCTAGACATAGATTCTCAATATCCAACTCCCAATATGGAAATATCTCCACATTTTCCATATGACAACTCATTCTTAATAGAATCTTATCTATTCATAATAATGTCGATATGGTCCATCCAATACCATACTTCCAACTACTCACAAGCGACCAATCCTCAGCGAACTTTGGATCGTCCTTTGATAGTTGTTTAATTATTTCAGTCAAAACCAATTCTAGTCCTTTTTCCCTCTTAATGCGCTAGACATTTGGAAAATTTTAGAATGGTCAAATATTATAGCATTCGCAATCGATCCTATACCCGAAGCGTATGGGACACGATGCATAATGTCTTACATAAAGATATGATACTTTACAAATCTTTTTCCATAATATTTTATGTGTCACATTCTCACAATTCGAACTATGAAGAGGGATGCTGTAATCATAGTCGAAATTTGACAACACACTATGTATCCTTTGACTAAATTTATTAAAATTTCTCAATCTAAGCTTTAGATTTTGAAACGGACTATAATATTCTCTCCCTTAATTATAGCAAAACAACTTTTCAACCCATGCAACTTTGCAAATTGAATCTTGTTTTCTATAATTAATATTGCTAACTTGCAATACTCGCCATAATAATCATACAATCATAACATTTATGCTCCCACTATCATGATGATTATTATATAAGCATAACACTTATGCTCCCACTAGCTTTGACATGTATTTAGAAAACAAATGAACTTCCAGAAAACAATGCCTATTGAATTTTTTTTTTGAAATTCATATTTCTAATACCAGATGCTTCGATAAGCCTTTATCTAAGCTTCTTAAACTTATACACCTTTGCCTTAGATATCTCAAATGTGTGTTTAAACAATTTAGAACTTATGTTACTAAGTTCCAAATGTTCAAACTAACTGCCAAATCTCACAATTCGAACTATGGAAAGGGATGCCGTAACCATAATCGAATTTGAGAATACAATTTTCACAATTGCTATCTTCTTAAGATCTCTCTTAGTGAAAGCATTTCCTCACAGTCATTTTTATGAAGGAGGGAATCTTATGACACTTAGATTTTACGGTGTATGAGTTCCTATCCATGTGAATTTGCCAAAACCAAAGTTTGTGACAAATTAAACCTCATATGGACTGAACTTTCTTAATCTTGATTTCTTGCCTTATGGTAACACGAGTGTCCACCATGTCTTCCAAGTAGTTTAGTAATTTGTCCTTACATATCAATGTACTTTCCAACGACTAAGGCTCTAGTATGCATTCAAATGAGAACTCGTAGAACTCACATACATAATTAACTCAATTGTAATGGTAGAGAAACAAAATAATGTCAGCACGACAGGTTGTAAACCTCAAGTCGTGTGCTAGTGATGATCTATAAGGTTTATTCTCGATTTGTTCTTGAAACCTTTCAAGACCATTAAGACTCCCACTGACTCCTTGATATATAAGATTCTCTTGTCAAGAAACATTTCTTGATAAGGAAAATATTCAAGAGTTAGTGTAGTTCATATCAAGACAAAACGCTTCACATAATTGGTCCTAGTTGGTCTTTGTCTTATCCAAGACAACACAACTTACCAATTTCAAATGCGCAAGAATAAGAAAACTCTTCCAAATTCCACATTTGTTAAGTGTTATAAACCTACTTAAGACTTTTCACTCAATGTCACAATCTTGACTCTAAGACTTGATATTGGAACGAAGTATGATTGACTTATTGATTTAACCATTTCTACAATACTCGATTCCTCTTCTTAGACATGCAATTGCACTAAGACTCACTTAGAGGATCTATTGAGACATGGTTCTTAATCTTTAAGACTTATCATAAAACACAATAAAAGGTACTCTCCCTTCTTCTTAGAGAGGAGAAACTTTTATTTTTCTGCCTACTTGATTCTTCTTTATTCGTTCTACTATTCATTGAAACTCTTTCAATCAACTCAGAATTACACTCAATCTTATAAGTATAATCATATTTACTAAACTTTAGCAAATCATGACGAATATCTTTGTCACTCTTGTGGTGGACTTGATCAACGCACAACCTTGTGTACTTGATCTCCTTGTCCTTCAATTGACACTTTGTCATAGAATTGGTCTAAGTTTCCCAAATGTGAAAGTTTTTCATTCATCATACAATACACATTGCATGATTCCAAAGGGATAGCCGTTTCACCTCGTGATTTTGGAAAAGTCTACAAGAGGAATTGGGTACCAAGTTGTGTTTAAGTACAGCTTACCATCTGCAGACTGATGGTCAGAGCGAACGGACGATACAAACGCTTGAAGATATGCTGAGAGCATGTACTATGGAATTCCTAGGTAACTGGGATGAACATTTACCTTTGGTAGAATTTTCCTACAATAATAGTTTTCACTCGAGCATTAAGATGGCACCTTATCAAGCTTTGTACGAGCAGAAGTGTTGTACGTCGTCTTGTTGGCTTGAGGCTGGGGAAAAGCAGTTTATGCGACCAGAGATGGTTCATCAAACTGCTGAAAAGTTGAAAATAATTAAGGAAAGAATGTTAGCAGCTCAGGATCGTCAAAAGAGTTATGCTGACAACAAGCAAAGACCGATGACTTTCGAAGTTGGAGATTCGGTTTTGCTTAAAGTCTCGCCGTGGAAGGGACTTATAAGATTTGGTAAAAGGGGAAAATTAAGTCCAAGGTTCATTGGACCGTTTAAAGTTCTTCAGAGGATTGGGAACCAAGCTTACAAGCTTGAACTACCATAAGAACTGAATGGAATTCATAACCCTTTCCATTTGTGTTATTTGCGGAAATTCACGGGAGAAGTTCCCGACATGATTCCACTTTCGGATTTGAGAATCGATGAGAAAAAATGGTTGATTGAAGAACCAGAGGCAATCGTTGACCGAAAGACAAAGAAGTTGCGACGCAAGATGGTCGAGTTAGTGATTGTCCGATGGAAACACACGAATGGGCCGAATCTCACCTGGGAGACGGAGAGTGACATGATGGGTCGCTATCCGCATTTGTTTGTTGATGCGTGATTCTGGGGACAGATTCATTCTAAGGTGGAGAGAATTGTAACGCCTGTGTTTCTGGGCTTGCCATTTTTAGCAATGTAATAGTCTAGGTTAACCTTTGTAACCCATTTTGAAATAATAGAAGTGTATTATTTGAGTATTATGTGTTATGTACTTAATTGTGTGTCTTAATTTAATTAAGAATAAAAATAAGCGTCAAAATGAAATGTTAGATAAAGCTGATATCTGTGGATAATGTTGTAGTAGTTGAAACGAGGTTTCCGTGCATATAAAGAACGCCAAAATCCGAGTTATAACGAAGAAGTTATGACCTATCGAAGTTTCGCGACAGAACCGACACAACCCAGCGCGACCCAACGCGACGTAAATAGTGAATTTAAGGTAGATAGATATCTATAATTAGTGATCTAAATGAGAATTGAAGATCTCATCGATATTAGTGCAACGACGGAAAGGCGGACGGAAACGGAGTTCAGATGAAGGAGTTATGAATTTCGAACGAAATTTTCCTGTCCCGACCTACTAAAGATAATATATAAGTAATATACTTATAATTTATTAAAAATAAAGTCAAAATTAGCCAATGGAGTCTAAACGAGAGTTGTAGAGCATAATCTCACCTTCGGGGCGATATAAAGAACGTCGAAAACGGAGTTCGTATGCGAAAGTTATGAATTTCTGAAGTTCGGGGGCGTAAAACCCCAAAACTGTCAGAGACCACGACGTGGCAAGTCTCCTGACACCTCCGGGAGTCCCCCAGATGCAACTTGGGCTGACGCATGCAGTGACAACCAAGCCCACGACGTGGAAGAAGGTTGCCACGACGTGGCAAGGGCCAGTTTTGCCCTATAAATAGATTTGAAGGGCCAGCCGTTTAGGGTTGCTCATTCTCTCATCTCTCTCCCATATTACCTCGATTTACGTGTAAAGAAGTACCCCCGAAGCCCCGGTATCAACCCCGAGACCCGAAGCAAGTCCCGAAGCCCGAAGATCCCGAGCAGAAAAGAGTTTCCGAGCCGAAACTCTGCCCGCGAGAAACCCGATGTGTGAAGTGATCCCGGTTTCACCGAAGAATACTACTTCTACAAGCCGTAGTGCTGTCCGATCATCTTCTGATCAAGTGAGTGTGTAGTTACTTTCTTCTAACGCATAATTATGAAGTATTTTATACAAAGTACGTGTTATGTGTATAATTTTGTGGTTATGTGTGTGAATGTGTATTCACTCTCTTCTATCTCATAGATCTGATTTATTTTCTATGAAATACGTGTTATGTGGGTGTGCCTCATCTGTTATGTGGAATATGTATTGAATGAAAATGCTATACAGGTTTTAAACTATATATGAAAATATATATTTTTATCTACCAATATGTTGGGTAGAACATGGGTAGATAGTTGGTGTGTAATAAACAGATGAAAGGCCTCAATGTTGTTGTTGTTGTTGATCTAGTTATTCAGCGGAGTATGGATAACGACCACAGACTCTTTCTAGACAGTCCTGTGGAACGCTAGCAGGTTCATAACCTGTAGGTGTTGTGAACGATGTGTTCACCGGTGTACTCTATCCCCCTCATGGTTGCCTTTAGGATATCTATTGTTGAGGAAACCCCTTAGCAGTAATGTCTGTCCCGATGAAAATCCTAGATTAGGTCCCTTGAGATAGATGTTGTTTTAGGGACGTAAAGTGAGGATAACGGGAATGGGTAATTGGGATAGTGATTGGTTTGTGAAATTAAATATAATTTATTTATTGTGGGTTGAAAACCCTATGTGCTCACCAGGCTCCCAAGCCTGACCCACTCAGTTTTATTCATATTATAGGTAGTGGAGCGAGGGCATAATATGGTTGAATCATCAAGTTGTTTTGTTTACAAGTCTGTATATATATATTTGTTGAATGACTTGTAATGTTATCGTTTATGCTTTATGGTCTGTATCGGAACATGACATCCCGAGTTTTGATTATATAATGAAAAGGCATCTCTTGATGAAATGCTTTGATAAATATTATTCTATCATATTTTGTTTTGGGAACAAATTCCGCAACACTTTTAAATCAAAAGGATTTACTTTGAAATTATTTTAAAAAGCATAAATGAAATTGGTTTTTTCTGGCCGTGATTTTGGGGATGTCACAGAATATAAGTGATTTTGAAAAGTGTCAACAATTAAGTTGGTGAGTTCATAAGCGTTTTTGTATGCGAAGGAGTTTGTAACTGTTTCTTGTAAAATGATAATGTATACTTCCAGAAAATCCAATATTTTCATTGTAAATGAGTTGTAGTCTTAAAACCCTAAGACCAAAATGTATAAGTATTGTTGTACACAAAAGCAGTAATATGTAGCTTTATTCGTATATAAATCCATTTGAAAGCATGTTTCGTCATGTATAGATTGTATTATACTGAAAATTGTGTAACGTAGTTTTATGTAAATAAAACTATTGAAGAGATGTTGACCCGTAAATCAAATGTTTGCTGATACTCTATGTGAGTCATTATAACCATACTAATGCGACTAGTTGCCTAAACGACGTGCTCCGGACGTCTGAATTGTTTACGACATTTGTCACCCCAGACCTGCCGGTCTAACTGTAGCTAACAGTTTAGGTGCGGGGTTGTCAATCCCGTACAAATCTATACACAAGTGTCACGCTCTCCCTATAAGAGAATTTGGTTATAATGCAGATCTTAGTATGTGTACTCTGGTGGGTATGGTGAAGCCTAACATCTCACAACCAATATCAATCGATTTACGTGAAATGAAAACCCCCATTTTCTTGTAAATGAAATAACTATACCTTTAAATAATTATTTGTCCCTTCTGAAAAGATAATGTAGTTTTGTGACTTCCAACTATACCAATTATAGTTTATCATGTTTGTTTGTGTAGAGCATTTATATAATCCTTTATATAATTAAATAGTAATCATGTTGTTTAGTTTCATTTGTATCAAACCTCATATTTTGGGTTAAAACCCACAAAATAGTGGAATAAATAGAATACACTCAATTTTGTTGGAAAACTATATTTTTGGTGAAAAGCTTCCAAAAACCTTATAGTTTTGTAAATCATAACTTTCCTCACGATTTTTATAACATAGATCTAGTTTTGTTTTTGTTAGTTTTACACTTGAAAACTAATATAACACAAATATTTGTACAAAACTAGTAATAATCACATCTTATGCAAATAAAGGCTTATACTTTAACATAAAGATAAAACATGCAAAATTTGTGTGATGAACAATTTTTGACTTTTATTCCCCCCACCCCTAAAACATGAAAAATCTTGAAAATATGGGGGGTATGAACTCACCTTGAGTGGAATTGTGGTTTGTTTGAGAAGATGAAGTGCAGATTTCAAGCCTAAATTCTTGAGTGGAGTGGATAAACTTCCTTGGAGATAGTATTATCCTAAGGGTTTAACACATTTTAATGTGTGTAAATAGGATGAAATGGACACGAAAATGTATTAAAACACCAGGTAATCACGAAAATACTTACCAAACTTTAAGAACGCACTTGAAGAATTTTGTATTTGGAGGATTTGGCTTTCTCTTGAGGGGTTTTGAAGTGGCAGCAAAGAGGAATGAAATGGATGGGGATTATTAGGGCTGTAAGTTCATGCATTATAAGGGGGATAAATGACATGAATTTTGCTTCGTTAACTGATGGATATTGTATTTACTCATTGGAGTTTTGTTTGGGTTACTGTTGAATTTTGCATGGGAAAATAGGATAAACATCTAAATCACAAAGTCAAAACCCCTTATCTGCTTCCTTAAATCGTAATCACTTTTGAAAGGAGGTAAAGGAGGTGTTTTCAGCCATACATGACCGAAATCACTCTATTCGCTTTGTGATTTCGGTCCTAAGTCCCCCACCAAATGTGATTTCGGCCTTAGTGGGCTCATTTTGGAGTTTTCGGCCTATGTGGGTTTGTTTTGTGTTGTTTTTGGTCTTAAGGGTCATCCATCAAAGGGTTTTCGGTCCTAGGGTGTTTTAGGATGGTGATTTCGGCCTTGGCAAACCGAAATCACTAGGTGAGTGGGGTACTTGGCCAACGGCTATAAAGTAGTGTTCTTAATTCCATGATTTGTTCCAATTGTTCGGCTTGCTTGACCTTTAAGTGTTTACTTCAAACATGATTTATAAAGTATGCATATATTCACATATATACACTTATACAAACAATGTCCTTTTGGCTTTCAAAGTTTAGTTACAACAAGGTTACATTGTGGTTGCACTTATACCTAGATACATGTTGAACCTTGCTTAATTCAAAATTTCCTAGTTGTCACATCTATTGGGTCATAGTTGGACCTTAGGTTTATGGGTTAGGCCATTATAGGGCCTTGGACCACTATATGGTTATTGGTCCAATCTAGCTGGTCCTAATAAAGAAAAAGATAGGATCGTCTTTTTACCCTAGAGGTTGAGGGTGTTGGGTCGGGGACCCCGGTTATGAATTTGACCTAATTATTAATTAGGGTATTGTTTGATTGTTTCTCACGGGGATTTTCCAGATCAACAGCCCAAGCATTTATCTAATTTTCAGCACTTGAGGTGGTCCCCTCAGTGTGCTTGAAGGGTCGAAGGCACAAATACCGACCCATGATTTATTATGATTAGGACGCTAGTTGTCTGTGTGACTCTTACATGTGTATTATATGATATGTATACCGGGCGGGGTCTGATGCTATGTTGGATTAGGTGTCTAAGTTCATAACTATTTCTAGAATGTACTTGACCCGGTTGGCATGGTCCATTTTGGGTTGCATGGCATTGCAACACTTGGATAGACTAAATAAGAGAAAGTACACTTAAGGTTTATTAATATATTATAAGTTCTAATATATTAATAATATTATTTAATTAGTATTGATCAAGAATTAATTTAGAATTAATTTGGTGATCAAAAGTAGACTAATTAAATATATGGGGTTGATTGTGCAAATCATGTATTCTTTTATAGTGGGCTAATGATCCATGGTTTATTGAATTGGGCTAAAAACCATAAGGTGCTCCTTGGATAGTCCATGGAGGTTATAAACCCATGGATTATGGAATATGGAAAGCCATGTCAATTAGGGTTTACATGTTGTAACCCTACTTGTGACACAACTATAAAAGGACCCCATAGGCTACCAAAATCGGAACTATGTGTAGAACAAGAGGGCTAGCCGATTTTGAGTGATAGTGTACTTCTCTCAAAGTTATTCCAAAAGTTGTGGCGTTGTGTAAAACATTTGAGCCATCACACTTGAGGTGCTAGGCTCACAAGGTTCTCAAGGAATCCAAGCAACAAGAAGGGTATGTTCTTCTACTAGCTTTTATGTTTCCAAGTTCCCCATGTCATGCTAGTTAGGTTAAGAACCATGGAAAATCAAATTTGCATGTATCTTAGTAAAACATAGATCCAAGGTTTCTAAGGTTGCAGTTACACATTAGGAGTGTTAGAATGCTCAAAACCCTTCAGTGGTATCAGAGCCTAGGCTTGTTTTCTTGATACTTGATGCAAATTGTTGAAAAAACTCACGATTTCTGCATTCTGTTGAGTGAACTCGCCGATTCCATGGGGGGACTCGACGAGTCCATGTGTTATTTCATCCAACTCGTCGAGTAGGTTTTTGGACTCGACGTGTAGGAGGCCCTGAATGCAGATTTTCGAGTTTTGCTGCTGGAAATGGACTAGAAACATTACCCTAAACTGTTTTGGTCTTATAAAACTTGTTTTAGATGGTGTAATGGTTATTCTAATCCATTTACAATGGCTATTATCAAAATTTCAAGTTTTATATGTGCTTTTATGATTCTTGAAATTGTTGATATGAATGTTCATGAACTTATGAGTTTAGTAGATCATAGGAATTATTTTGTTAGTTTAATTTTTGATCTTGATGTGTTTTAATGGAATCCATAATTTGTCCTCAAGTTTTGGATTACCAAAAATCTTTCTTTTAAAGTCCATTAATAAACACATAGGTTACATAAAATGAAGAGTCTATCATTTTAATAAACCATTAACTCATAAGTTATGAAAGAGGAAAAGTTTTGAAAGTTACAAAACTTGCCCTCAAGTTTTGGAACATGTAAAGTCACCTTAAAAGCTTTAGTTCCAACCCATAGAATTTTAAAAGTTAAAATTCAACCCTTATACTTTATAATATTATAAGTAAATAATATGTATATATGTAGAAGAACAAGTTGTTTTACCGTTAGTAGGTCTCATTCACAAAGTCAGTCTATAAGGGGGGTATAAGGTTGCTGCCAATAAAATGGCAGCTTAATGGGTGTCCATTCTCACCCACCACTTCCTTGACTGGTGGAGGGTCGTTAGCCGAACGGGTAGGACAATGACTTTAGTCCTCATTAAACATATGATGGTTATAAAGTGTAACATACACGTTTTGAAATCATGTATTGTAAATTATAAAAGAGAATAATATTATGAAATATTATGTGAAATTGAGTGTTGAGTTCTAACAGTTAGTTTTTACTAGAAATGAACTAAAACTATGTTTAGAATCACTCAGAAAATATTGAAAGTCTTATGAGGTTCCAATTAAAATCCAAATAGTGAAATTTAGCGAAAATATATAATTTGAAATAAGTAAAATTTTATTATTGAAAGTTGTAAATAATCTCGTTAGAAACTTGTAGGTGAAAACCTCGTCGAAATCCGAGTTATAACGAAGAAGTTATGACCAATCAAAGATCCACGACAAAACCGACACGACGCCACGTAAAAAGTGATTTTTTATAAACTACTTTTTAGACTTAGTGATCCAAATTTAATTCATGGTACTCGTTAGACCGTGAAGTTCGATAAAAAGAATGCCAAAATCTGACTTCGTATGAGGAAGTTATGATTTTTCTAAGTTTTAGCTTAACAGTAGACAGCTAAAAGCTCGGATTTTAGATCGAGTGATTTTTAGCTGACACAATCTAAACGAGAATCAAAGGTCTCGTCAATAGTAGTACAATGGTAAAAAGTCTGACGAAAACGGATGTTGGATGAAGAAGTTATGAATTTTTAACGGATTTTCCTATCCCGGTTTGTTAAAAAAAAGAATATTAAAAATAAAATCAAAATTAGCCAACGGAGTCTAAACGAAAGTTGTAGAATATATTTCCACCTACACGTGTATCTAAAGAACGTCAAAAACGGAGCCCGCATGAGAAAGTTATGGATTTTAGAAGATTTGGGCTCATTTTCCGAGGAATCTCGGAAGGATAAGGTCCGGAATAGGCCACGTCATCGGATCCTCGCATGCATGCCCCGTGTCTGCCTCGTGTCCGAAGTAGCTTAGTCACCGATGCGTTGTGCAGCCGAGACTCTTACGCGTGTACAGTGATTCCTCGCATCCGAGGCGCTGGACCAACCGCGGAGCGACGCGTGCCCTTTGCGTGTCCGAGCTTCGCATGAGCCGCATGGCCTTCGCTACTGCTGCCACCTGCCCTCGCTGACTCACCCTTCTCGGCTGAACCCTCGCATCCTCGCCCGATAAATACTAGGCTTGCGAGCCTTCTCGAGTAATTTTGAGAAATTTCCATTTTACACCCCTTTTTCAATATTTTCACTATTTTGACATCCCCCGAAGCCCCGATATCAATTTTAGCACCCGAAACACGCCTAGAAGTTCCCAAGAAGCTAGAAAAATTTATCTTTTCGTTTTTGAAGCTCTACCTTCGTAGAGCCCGACTTTTCAATAAATCTCCCGGTTTTCAACGAATAAAGTCATATTTGGAGCCGAAATGCTGCTCAAATTACTAATTTAACCCCCAGTTATTTCAAGGTGAGTTTACTATATAGGAACAATTGTATGTTATGTGTCATATGTGCTATGTGCTTTTCAGTGTTATTATTCCAGGTTATTTTCCCGTGTTATTTTTATTCGCTATTTTTAATAGCAAAGAAATATCTTTGACCATGTGATCAGTGAAAGGACTTAGATTCATGTTGGTACTGGTATGTAGCCTCTGGCCATGTAGAACATGTCTTCGTAAGAGAACGATTTTTATTCCATGGAAATCGTTATGTCTCATTGATTGTATATCTTTGAACCAAATCAATGATTGATATGGAAAGTTTGTCACATGATTTACATATGTCCCTGTTGTTCCTTGTTCCTTTTTGCTTCTGCCATATTGAAGTATATATATGGCATAACGTTATATTGTATCTATTATTGACCTCACTAAGCGTCACCGCTTACCCTCTCAATGTTTAACAAATTTTCAGGAGATAAGTAACCAGTATAGCCATATACTATCGGAAGGTTTAGAATAGTTGTAATATTACTTTTTTATTTAGGGATCATGTATGTATAAATGTATAGTATCCTGGGTAGTTGTGTAATATATAACACTTTGTAATAGTCGGTTTGTATCCAGTCATTTGTAATCTCTTTATCAATGTAAAATATTGTTTTTATGAATATGCAAGTAGCATGTTTTGGAGTAACTATATTGTCAAGTATGAAAGTTTGGGTCTTTTAGAATTACGAAAGTGAGGGTCTTCCATAAAGTAACTAAGGGCGTGTTTGTTGTGATGTATTTGGCTACACTCCTTTGTAATTGGAATTGAATTCCAATTACAAAGTGTGTTTGGCTAGGTTTTTATAAGGAATTGAATTACGAAATGAAAAAAACATGCCCTTCTCTAGTGTAATCAGATTCCTTGGCTATGAGAGAAGATTTCAAATACAACTCGTGTTTCATATTTTATTGAGACAAAAATACCCCTTTCCTTTCAACAAAAAAGAACGATGCCCTAGTTCCAGTTTATTGCTCACTTTCTTTCCTTCCTTTCGTGTAGGAGGACCTCCAATCCAGTGAACGAACTGATCCTTGCCATCTTCATCATCTTCGTTCATCATAAAGGTATGTTAATTTGATTTCTTCACCGTGCTTTCTATTAATTTCTTTGTCATCTTTGTTCAATCTGATTTGCTAATTAGTTCCTTCGAATCGGTTCCTTCAAATCAGTTCCATCAATTCGTTCCAGTCTCTATCACAATGTTCCAATCTAATTTCTTCTTCATGCTTTCTATTTCTTTGTCATCTTCTATGTTAGCGGGAAAATAGACATGGGAATGGATTTCAATTACAACTCAAAATTTGGCAGCCAAACACGCAACAGAATTCAATTCCTTCAGATTTCAATTACAATAGAATTCAATTACATTCCATAGCATTACACCAATCCAAACAGACCCTAAATGTTTTATAAATTCCCAATCTTAGTTACCTTAGGAAAATGTGAATATGGTGCTAACCCATGAAATTACACTTTGCACTTTGCTTAAGTCGTTAGTGGAGCATGTCTGGTTAACCGACACACTAACCTGGACTTAACAAGGTAGGCAAAGGGTGGCTTAAGGTTTGTCATAGATCGGTGGAGCACGTGTGGTTAACCGACACATCGGTTAGGTGATAAACATTAAGAGTACCAAGTAATTCGCATGGTTAATTCACACCTTGTTATGTGATCCTTGGCATCCCAGTCACAAAACATGAAGGGGACATTCGAGATTGAAACACGCCATTGAAAAGTTTAATGAATCTCAAAGAATCTAGGAGTTTCAAAACCAATTAAAACCTAATAATACATTTCATTTTTCATGGTGGAAATTGGTGAATCGTCATTCACTTACCTTCAAATATTTTATAGCTTGGATTACGACATCCCTCTTCTAAGTTATAAAATATTGTGTTGGGTCCTAGCCTTAATATTACATTTGAGTGTCTTATTAAGGACTATATTTATATCTAATCTAAACTTGTCTTTCCTTCTTCTCAGATGTCTTCCAACAATGCTGCTTCTGGCTCAAACCCTATCGACTCATTTTCTCTCATGAACCTTTGTGGGAGACTCATCTTCGATGGTTCCAATTTTTTGAATTGGATCCGAAACATCAGGATGGTCACTCATTATGAGGACAAGGACCATGTCCTCGACAAGGAGCTTAAGGAAATTGATGAGTCTACCGCTACTCCCGAGGAGATCGCTGACTTTAGGGCACATGAGAGAGATGCTACTAAAGTAGCATGTATCATGTTGGCCAAGATGACAGCCGAGCTCCAAAAGTCCTATGAGGACTATTAACCTTTTGAGATGCACCAGGATTTGATGGACCGCTACCATCAAAGTGCTCGTCAAGAGAGGTATGAAATCATCTCCTCCATGATAACAACCCGAATGAAGGATGGTGAACCCATCACGGGCCACATGCAGAAAATGCAAAGATTCGTGGACCGTTTGCTGAAATTGAAAGTGAACTTTCCCGAGGAGTTGGCAATTGACATCATTTTGCACTCCTTACCTCCTTGTTATGATCAATTCAGAATGACATATCACATGAGCAAGGAGGAGGTCACACTCAGCAAACTTCAAAGACTTTTGAATACTGTCGAAAGTGGTCTTAAAAGTAAATCAGTTATTACTACTCCTACTCCTACCGCGGCCCCTGTCTTGGCAATCGGGCAAGGTAAAGGGAAGAAGAGGAAGAGCCCTTCGAAGGATACCAAGGGAAAGTCCCTTGATGTCTCCTCTTCAAGTAGAACCAAAAGTGGTTCTTTCACTCCTTCTGCCAATCCTAATGAGGTTGAATGCTTCTATTGCCATGAAAAGTCGCACTGGAAGCGAAATTGCCCAAAGTACCTGGAAGATGTTAAGGATGGGAAAGTAAAACCCAACCATGCAGGTATTTACACTATATTATCTAATAACTCACACCATTCTAATTCTTGGGTCCTTGATACTGGTTGTGGTATTCACATATGTTCTGATTTGCAGTGACTTAGAAGAAGTGAGAATGTGGAGCATGGGAAGATAAACTTAATCATGGGGAATATGAAAGCTTCACTTGTCACCAATATTAGAGTTTATTCTTTGTTGCTAAGTAGTGGGTTGACATTAGATTTGAATCAATGTTTTTACTCGTCTGAAATGGCGAGAAATATTATTTCCTTTCATGGTTTGTAGAAACAAGGGTTTACCTTTTCGTTTGATAATGAATGTGGTGGTATTAATGCTTTCTTTAATAATGTTCTTTATTTTAAAGCATTACCTTGTGATGGTGTGTATGAAACTGTGTCGGTTGTTGATAACCTAGGAAATAATGTGTTGTGTATTGATTCTTCCACTAACTTGGATAAAGCATCATTATGGCATTATCGTCTTCGACATGTAAGCAAGAAACGCATAGGCCAACTCCAAAAGGATAGAGTCTTGGAGTCATTTGACCTAAAGTCGGATGATAGTTGTGAATCTTGTTTACTTGGGAAAATGACAAAGTCACCCTTCACTGGTACTTGTGTTAGAGGTGAGGGTTTGTTGGACCTTATACATACTGATGTGTGTGGACCCTTCAGAACTACCACAAGGGATGCTAACTGCTTCTATGTGACTTTTACTAATGGTTATAGTAGATATGGATATGTCTACTTAATCAAGCATAAGTCAGAAACCTTTGAAAGGTTTAAGGAGTTTAAACAAGAAGTGGAGAATTAGTTGGGTAGGAACATTAAGATCCTTCGATCTGATCAAGGTGGTGAGTATCTTAGTACAGAGTTCCTTGACTATCTTAAGGAATGTGGGATTGTCTCACAATTGACACCTCCCAGGACACCACAACTTAATGGTGTGGCTGAGAGGCGTAATCGAACCTTGTTGGATATGGTTCATTCCATGATGAGTCGAGCTTCGCTACCAATCTCATTTTAGGGGGTATGCTTTAGAGACTGTCGCCCATATCCTTAATCTAGTCCCTACCAAAAAGGTGGCCAAAACACCTCACGAGATGTGGACTGGAAAAGTTCCCAATTTGGACCACATCAAGATTTGGGGTTGCGAGGCTTTCATGAGGCACGAGACTCACGATAAGCTCGAACCTCGAAGTGAGAGGTGTATTTTCATCGGCTACCCACAGAAATTCTTTGGTTATCTCTTCTACAGACCCACTGATAATGTGGTCTTTGTAGCCAGGAGAGGAGTCTTTCGTGAGGAGAGTTCATAAGCCAAGGAAACAGTGGGAGGCAACTTGACCTTGAAGAAATTCAAGAGTCAAAGTGTGAAGGAACCTCAAACCCTAGCAATCAACCTGAGGAGGAAACTCCTGTTGATCCGACTGACGAGTCTGTACCTCTGAGGCATTCCACGAGAGTTAGGAATGCACCTGAGCATTACTATGGTTTCCATATTACTACGGAAGGTGATACACTTATCAGTGATAGCACACTGGTAAGTCTAGATGAACCTAACAACTACTCGGAAGCCATGGCAGTCCCTGAGGCTGCTAAATGGAAAGAGGCTATGGACAGCGAGATACAGTCCATGTATGACAATCAAGTTTGGAACTTGGTTCACAATGTACCAGGTCATAAGATAGTTGGGTTCAAATGGATCTTCAAGAAAAAGACCGGCATGGATGGTAATGTACACACTTATAAAGCGCGACTGTTTGCAAAGGGCTTTTCTCAAACCTCGGGAGTTGATTATGATGAGACCTTTTCACAAGTAGCTAAGATTAAGTCTATTAGGGTTATGTTAGCCATTGCTGCATTTCATGATTATGAAATATGGCAAATGGAAACCGCTTTCCTTAATGGAAAGTTTGCTGAGGATGTTTATATAAGTCAGCCAGAGGGTTTTGTCCGTAAAGAGTACCCTAATAGAATATGTAAGCTTGAGAAATCCATTTATGGATTAAAGCAAGCACCTCGCAGATGGAATCTTTGCTTCGATGAGAAAGTCAAAGAGTTTGGCTTTTCGAGGAGTGAAGATGAATCTTGTGTATATGTCAAGGCTAGTGGGAGTATAGTCAACTTTTTGGTACTGTATGTGGATGACATACTACTCAGAGGAAATGACATACCAACTCTGCAGGAAGTTAAGTCCTGGCTTGGGAAGTCTTTCGCTATGAAGGACCTTGGAGAAGTTGCCTATATCCTAGGGATAAGGATTTTGAGAGACATGAGTAAGAGACTAATTGGACTTAGTCATAGTACCTACTTGGAGAAGGTGCTTAATAGATTCAGCATGCAGAACTCCAAAAAAGGAGAGTTACCGATCCAGAGTAACGCCAGATTGAGTAAAACTCAGAGTCCGAGTATAGAGGCTGAGATAGCAGAAATGAGTCGAGTACCGTATGCTTCCGCTATAGGCTCGATCATGTATGCTATGACTTGCACTCGTCCTGATGTGATTTTGCATTGAGCACGGTCAGCAGATATCAGGGGAACCCTGGCAATGCTTACTGGATTGAGGTAAAGAATATTCTCAAGTACCTGTGGAGGACTAAGGACTGGCTCCTTACCCTCGGTGGGAGTGATGACTTGAGAGTATTGGGGTATAGTGATGCTAGCTTTCAGACCGATAGGGATAATTTCCGTTCTCAGTCAGGCTGAGTCTTTAACCTTAAACGGAGGAACAATTTCTTAGAAAAGTTCCAAGTAGGAGACAATGCCTGATTCAACTTGCAAATCAGAGTATTTAGTGACAAGCGAGGTAGCAAGGAGGCTATATGGCTAAAGAACTTCATTGGAGACCTTGGAGTTGTACCAGCTATAAAGGAGCATATGGAGATTTTATGTGATAGTGAAAGTGCAGTTGCCTTAGCCAAGGAACCGAGGGATCACGGAAGATCTAGACACATCGACAGAAAATACCATTTCATCAGACATCGAATAGAAGAAGGACTCCTCGTGGCAAAGAGGGTATCATCGGATGAGAACCCATCAGATCCCCTCACGAAGGGACCGGGTAGGGTTAAGCATCTTCAGCATGCAAGGCACATAGGGCTAAAGGATTATATTAGGGTTAAGCATCTTCTATCATGAAGTTGGCTTGTAGATGTCTAAGGTGTTGGACATAGCAAGAGTTTCTACAACACTCATGAGTGCTCATAAGTTCTGAGTATTGGATTTAACCCATGCTCACTTGTATCACTTCATGGAATTTATCTCGAGTAATCGTGAGATGGTAATATCATATAACTCTTCAAACCTAGAGATATGAATTATTGACTATGAGTTGGTTATACATTGTGTAACACCCCCCTCTGGCACGTATCACAATATTGTCCGCTTTGGGCCACTCGGCACGAGGACTTCCCAGGCGGTCACCCATCCTGGTACTACTCCCGCCCGAGCACGCTTAACTGCATAGTTCTTATGGGATCTGCTGCCCTCACGGCTTTAAAACGCGTTGTGACAAGTAAGGTATCCACACCCCTTATAAGGAGTGTTTAGTTCTCCTTCCAAGCCGATGTGGGATCATATCTAACCCACTTTCACCCCCCATTATAGGGGGGGACGTCCCCATCGAACACATCGACCCGTGCCCTAGCTCTGATACCATTTGTAACACCCCCCTCTGGCACGTATCACAATATTGTCCGCTTTGGGCCACTCGGCACGAGGACTTCCCAGGGGGTCACCCATCCTGGTACTACTCCCGCCCGAGCACGCTTAAACCTAGAGATATGAATTATTGACTATGAGTTGGTTATACATTGTGTAACACCCCCCTATGGCACGTATCACAATATTGTCCGCTTTGGGCCACTCGGCACGAGGACTTCCCAGGGGGTCACCCATCCTGGTACTACTCCCGCCCGAGCACGCTTAACTGCATAGTTCTTATGGGATCTACTGCCCTCACGGCTTTAAAACGCGTTGTGACAAGTAAGGTATCCACACCCCTTATAAGGAGTGTTTAGTTCTCCTTCCAAGCCGATGTGGGATCAGATCTAACCCACTTTCACCCCCCATTATAGGGGGGGACGTCCCCGTCGAACACATCGACCCGTGCCCTAGCTCTGATACCATTTGTAACATCCCCCTCTGGCACGTATCACAATATTGTCCGCTTTGGGCCACTCGGCACGAGGACTTCCCAGGGGGTCACCCATCCTGGTACTACTCCCGCCCGAGCACGCTTAACTGCAGAGTTCTTATGGGATCTGCTGCCCTCACGGTTTTAAAACGTGTTGTGATAGGGAAGGTATCCACACCCCTTTATAAGGAAATGTTTCGTTCTCCTTCCAAGCCGATGTAGGATCAGATCTAACCCACTTTCACCCCCCATTATAGGGTTCGACGTCCCCGTCGAACACATCAACCCGTGCCCTAGCTCTGATACCATTTGTGACATCCCCCTCTGGCACGTATCACAATATTGTCCGCTTTGGGCCACTCGGCACGTGGGTTAGATCTGATCCCACATCGGCTTGGAAGGAGAACTAAACACTCCTTATAAGGGGTGTGGATACCTTACTTGTCACAACGCGTTTTAAAGTCGTGAAGGCAGCAGATCCCATAAGAACTCTGCAGTTAAGCGTGCTCGGGCGGGAGTAGTACCAGGATGGATGACCCCCTGGGAAGTCCTCGTGCCAAGTGGCCCAAAGCGGACAATATTGTGATACGTGCCAGAGGGGGGTGTTACAAATGGTATCAGAGCTAGGGCACGGGTCGATGTGTTCGACGGGGACGTCGAACCCTATAATGGGGGGTGAAAGTGGGTTAGATCTGATCCCACATCGGCTTGGAAGGAGAACGAAACATTTCCTTCTAAAGGGGTGTGGATACCTTCCCTATCACAACGCGTTTTAAAACCGTGATGGCAGCAGATCCCATAAGAACTCTGCAGTTAAGTGTGCTCGGGCGGGAGTAGTACTAGGATGGGTGACCCCCTGGGAAGTCCTCGTGCCGAGTGGCCCAAAGCGGACAATATTGTGATACGTGCCAGAGGGGGATGTTCCAAATGGTATCAGAGCCAGGGCACGGGTCGATGTGTTCGACGGGGACGTCGAACCCTATAATGGGGGGTGAAAGCGGGTTAGATCTGATCCCACATCGGCTGGGAAGGAGAACTAAGCATTCCTTATAAGAGGTGTGGATACCTTCCCTAACACAACGCGTTTTAAAGCCGTGAGGGCAGCAGATCCCATAAGAACTCTGCAGTTAAGCGTGCTCGGGCGGGAGTAGTACCAAGATGGGTGACCCCCTAGGAAGTCCTCGTTCCGAGTGGCCCAAAGCGGACAATATTGTGATACGTGTCAGAGGGGGATGTTACTCATTGATTGTACAAAAACGCATTGGTAACTCAATGTTATAAAACGTGCCTTTGTGTATGATCCAACAAGTAGTAGAACAAGCATATGAGTCGAAGTTTATCTGTTCCTCTTGGATTAGAAGCGATATTTGGGCCCCTCGATGATTTTGTGTTGACCTATGTACCGGGCCCGGTCAGAACTAAATTGATGTGTTCGATTAAGTTTTATGTCAAACAAATCAGAAATCGGGAAACAAACTGCTGGACAATAAGTAAGACATACAAATCAGAAATCGGGAAACAAACTGCTGGACAATAAGTAAGACATTGTTCCATGTATTTGTTCGGCTGATAACTAGAACAGAGGATTATATGATCACTTATCTTAAATGGCGTATCATCATCATCTCAGTTCCACGAGACCTTGAAAGAGCTACGATTGCTGATCGGTTCCTGAAGTCATTTTTGCAGTTATATATTAGACTTATCAAAGTGGGAGACTCTTGGATTAGGTGTCTAAGTTCATAACTATTTCTGAGATGTACTTGACTCGGTTGGCATGGTCCATTTTGGGTTGCATGGCATTGCAACACTTGGATAGACTAAATGAGAGAAAGGACACTTAAGGTTTATTAATATATTATAAGTTCTAATATATTAATAATATTATTTAGTTATTATTGATCAAGAATTAATTTGGTGATCAAAAGGAGACTAATTAAATATATGGGGTTGATTGTGCAAATCATGCATTCTTTTATAGTGGGCTAATGATCCATGGTTTATTGAATTGGGATAAAACCATAAGGTGCTCCTTGGATAGTCCATGGAGGTTATAAACCCATGGATCATGGAATATGGAAAGCCATGTCATTTAGGGTTTACATGTTGTAACCCTACTTGTGACACAACTATAAAGGGACCCCATGGGCTACCAAAATCGGAACTATGTGTAGAACAAGAGGGCTAGCCGATTTTGAGTGATAGTGTACTTCTCTCAAAGTTATTCCAAAAGTTGTGGCGTTTTGTGAAAAATTTGAGCCATCACACTTGAGGTGCTAGGCTCACAAGGTTCTCAAGGAATCCAAGCAACAAGAAAGGTATGTTCTTCTACTAGCTTTTATGTTTCCAAGTTCCCCATGTCATGCTAGTTAGGTTAAGAACCTTGGAAAATCAAATTTGCATGTATCTTAGTAAAACATAGATCCAAGGTTTTTAGGGTTGCAGTTACACCTTAGGAGTTTTAGAATGCTCAAAACCCTTCATGCTAAATGAGGTCTGATGAGTGTATTGTATGCTATTTGTCTTAGTGATTCTTGCATGTGTTTTATGTATCTATATGAATTTCGGGCGGCGTCAAATTCCAGGTAGAGCCTGATGAATGTGATGAGGTGGGGACCATCTCATGTTATTGACAGTTTTGTTCTGAGCGGGGCCTGATGGTTGTTGGCCAAGGCCTGTTGTATGTTCGATACGTATGGTATAAGGTATTTTGGGGAACTCACTAAGATTTGTGCTTACGGTTTTTAGTTTATGTTTTAGGTACTTCCGGATCGAATAGGAAGATCTCAGGATGATCGCATCACACACACCATATTGTTCGGCATTTTATTTGACTATGATGTATTTGGATGATTATTGACATACTATGATTTCATTATGGTTTTATAAAAACGTATCGGATGTTGGTTTTATTATTATAAAAAATGAAATTTTTGGTCTTAAATTTTGGGACGTTACACCAACACAATTGACCAAAACTTAAACCGGTCAAAAAGTCAATGGTCAACGACCAACTGTGCCGTGGCCAGTCATGGTACTCCCTTATCTACCATGTCGTGGTCAGCCCTTGACTATGCCACAGTTCTTCTGGCACAATACTTTAACCACTACAAATCAAGGCTTATATCTTTAGATCTGATTCATCATAGTGAACTAATGGATAAAGTTTCCAACTTTATCTATTCCAAGGGCTAGTTCTAGCGTAAACTACAACCCTAACTTGATTAAGTCCAATAAATCTCGTAATTCCTTGCATGGTTAAATAAGAACATAAGCAGACACATTTTTCTTTTTTCCAAAGTCCAGAATCATACATATTTTCTATCAAAAGTTCTGGAGTTGCTCAAAGTCCAAGAACATAAGGTCAAAATGGCCATAAGTGACCTAAAACACAAATAAATCTTAATCTAAACACTAATTTGAATAAAGTTTATATCTTGAAGACTTACAATGCATACAAGATTTTGGAAGATGGTTTCTTGAGTTGAGGATGAGAGAAAACACTAATCTTGAACACTTGAGAGCTTCTTAGCCCACCAAAAGCTTCGAGAACAACAACACATAAACACGGAGGCTAGGGTTTCGAGTTAAGAGGATGACTGGTAATATTCTAAGAAACCTTAGAAGTTAGCACCATTAAATAGGGACTAAGGACTGAGATCTATGATTTTGAGCCCAACCGCCACCGTGCCACAGTCCACACTAAAACGCGTCACCACTTAAGTAACGTGGCCGTGCCATGGACACCATCACACCATGCTACGACTTCGCCGAAACCCTAAATTAAACTTATCTTAAAGAAGATTAAGAGATAAACCATAACTTAGAAATCGGGTGTTACACATATCTTTCTATTGAGCACCCCATTAAATTAATTCGAGTTCTCATTACCTTGTATCGACTATTTAACCTTGGAATTTTGCATCAAATCCAACATATTCCGAGCTTCCAAATTCTCAAAAATTTTGAAGCACTTCATATTTCTCCACTATCACGGTATCCGTGGTGCAACCATCATCAATTAGAGCATTAATTTCTTCCAACCTTTTAATGAGGTTGCCTTTGTTGGTCATAGTTTGGTGTTTCACCTCCATATATTTTTTTAATGAATTCACGTTTGTTGTTATAAAATAATAAACTTACTCCACCCCGATTTCACCCTAAAATCAACCACAACAACTCTCACCGCCTCATCAAACCCATCCACTCCCATCCAATAATTAAAGAACTTTAATGAAATAAGACCATAGTCATTACTATATTTGTTTTTACCAATATAGGACAATGATCCATCCATTTACTATCTAAGATCATGAAATGCAAATAGGGAAACCGACCATAATCTCTTCTAATTGCAAAAAGTGATCCAATGTACCCAATTTAGTACCAATAACAACCACCTTCGTAAATGTGTTTACCATTCCTAAGAACCTCCACCACACCGACTATATCTATAAAATCATTAAAATGGTTAGCCGCAACTTGGCAAAACACATAACCTGACTTTTCCCTAATGACATGTAAAATCCCCAAAAAAAACACATAAGACCACCATTTCGATTCACAAAAGTCAAAGGATAATTCCAGTAATTTTTTTCCTTAGGAATATTTTACATGCATACACATTTACCATAAAACATTTTAGATTTAAAGCAATCCACGTTCCATCCACAATTACCATATTTCTAATGCACACCACGTTACGATTAACAAAAATATTTGAATCCCATAAAGACAATATACCCCAGAATGGCCACAAGCACAACATTTGAAAAATTGAACTGATAGTTCCCCGCATACTTTTAATTTTATACAAATCAACTTGCATCATTCTCATTTCTTGCAAACCTAAAAAACTAACACTATTATTGTAACATCCGATTAAAAGGTACTTTTATTTTTATCCCTTGACCTAATCAAAGTTGACACATTTGGTCCTTTATGGTTTAAGTTCGACATTTTAGTTCGTACATTGGGCGTATGTGTAGGTATGCGCAGCGTACTCGTGAGAAGCTCGGATCGCAAAAGTCAAGCTAGTACGCTGGGCATACATGTGGTATGTCGGATGTACTAGCCCAACCTCTAAACACTAAATTTTAGGGTTTTACCCCTTTTTAAAGACATTAATTCACCCTTGGACCTCCCCTAACCAACCTTCACGCCTTCATAACCCTAATCTCGAGTGTATCCCTTGTGAGTGAAGATCTTGAAGCTTGGTGGTGATTTTGGTGGCCTTTTGTTGAAGAAAAAGACTAGTGAAGAAGGTGGTGTTGCTTGCAAGCTTGTGGATCCAAAAACTACTTCACCTTGTGTATATTTTGAAGGTAAAGTTTATAACTTTATGTTTTTCCTTTTTGATCTCCATGAATGAGTTTTTATGAGCTTCTTGTTAAAGAGATTGGACCTTTGTGAGTATGGCGTACTCCAGAGTATTTTAGCTGTCCTTTCATGCATTTTAGGTCTTGTAAATTCATAAAAATGGTTGCTTGATGGTCCATTTGTAGCCGTGCAGGAGCTTGGTAGTATTGAGTATGGATTAATTTAGAGTTTTAAGGATTAAGCTCTCTTCAACCATACAAAGGCTTAAAGTTTTGGACTTTGGATGCATGTCTTAATGGTTTAAGACCATTTTGGAGTAATATTTGGGGTCATGCGGCGTACGCCCTGCGTACTAATGGCTATGCCCAATGTAGCCAGGTGAGACTCCAATCCCGCCTGATTATCGAGTACATCCAACGTACGTGTTGGGCAGTTGACTTTTGCTGACTTTTGACTTTTGGTCAAGATTTAGGGTTTTGGACCATGGGAGGGCAAAATAGTCTTTTTGCCCTTAAAGGGTTTAGTGTGGGATTTAGACTTGTGAGTTAAGTTGAGGACCTTGATTATTAATTAGGGTTATTTGTTGTGTTATTAGGTAGAGTCTAGTTCCAACAGTTTGGGTGTGTGATTCATCTGTCATCAGTATCAGGTGAGTCTCTTGACTTATTCTTACCTATGTGGTAGAATAACTGTATTTGTGATGCCCATATGGGTCTAACTGTTACTTTGTATTATGTTGTTTATGTGTGACCGAGACTGCAGATAGTCTCCAGGGTTGCTGATAACCCATAGGGCGCGTTGTTGCTCACTGAGACTGTTGATAGTCCCCAGGGTTGTTGATAACCCATAGGGCGTGTTGTTGCTCACTGAGACTGCTAATAGTCCCCATGGTTGCTGATAACCCATAACTATTTATTTATGTTGTGTTGTACGTGGTATCTTGAGAATTCATTAAGCATCATGCTTACATTTGTTGGTTTATGTGTTTCAGGTACTTCTAAGGATCACGGAAAGGTGAAGGTCTGGTTATACACACCCGCTAAGAAATTTATTACTGGGAAAGGCTGTGATAATACATATTTCTTTTTACAAAACATGAACATCTTAATGTTGTACTAGAAAATGATATTACGAGTTAAATGAATGATATCTCAGTAGGAATGAACATATTCACCGAAAAACCAAACTAAAATCAAATTAACTGATATAACCAAACCATTTTAACTGAACAATTACTAAAAGAGGTGGCACAATTTTTAATTTTGATTAACCAAATGTATATGGTTCAATTATGGTTTGTGTCTAAAACCTAACCACTACAAACCAAACTGAACCAATAATATAAATAAATGTTTTTAATATAATATAATATAATATTAAATATATGATATGTAATGTAACTATATTAGGAATTGAATTTTTAAAACGTTTATTATTTGGAATCAAATGAAATACATAACCTTCTATCATATTAATATAATTATACCCACTTAATCATTAACTTTTTATAGCAATATATAATTTATATTTGCACCTTTATACTTATATTTAGTTTGGACTATTATGATTAACCAATATTGAGTATTACTTATAACCATAAACCGACTAAAATTGTTAATCATCATAACCAAGACTAACTGTTATCTAATGACTACTGAAATGCATTGACCATTTATAATGGTTATGGTTCGGTTTTGGCTAACAACCGAATCAAACCGTCTCATACACACCCTAATGACTAGTGGTGTGGAATGTTACTACGATGACATTTTAAATTATGCTCAAATTTTTTTCCTAAACATTAGAGCGTTTTATAAAAAGCACCAAGATACTAGTAAAAGTTCCACCGGATATGTTTCACTTAACTTATAAGTTATAACTAACAAATTATGTCCAAAGGAAAAATTTAGAAAAAATAAATATATCATCCTAAATACACAAAGAATAAACAGTTTGGTAGTATTAATTTGTATAATAAAGACAAAATTGCAAGAATGGTCCCTGTGGTATGTCAAAACTAGCAACTTTGGTCCAAAATGAGTTTGACTCGCAAGGATGGTCCAATAGTTTCATTTTGTTGCGAGTTTAGTCCAATGTCCTATGAACTTTTTCATAATGACAAATTTGCCCCTTATTATTTTATTTTCCATTTTTCTTTTATTACAACATTTAAAAAATAATTAAAAATAAAACCAAAATAAAATCTCTCTCTCTCTCTCTCTCTCTCTTGATTCGTCTTCTTTCTTCCTTTTGTCCCTGTTTCACAAACAAAGAATGGAGCACCAGTGGTTTTGATACCGGTGGTGTTGCTGTGGTGGCCATCGTGAACATCCACCACCCCTTCGCCTGTCACAGCACCACCACTGCCTTTACGACTTTCTCCAACCACCCCCCTTTAAATTTGCAGCGATGATGAGAGAAGAATACTCGTCGACTGCTAGCCTTGTTCCGCCTGTCCCAATCGCTCAACGCCACCTCTCACCACCGTACATGACCTCACCACCCTCGTTACCTCTCTCCAGTCATACTACACCGCTAAGGAGGAAACCCAGCTCCTCCCGTCGCTATGCCACCCAAACAGCTTACTGCCACCGCTACTGTTGTGAGTTCCGGCTACCAAATGTTGCCACTCCCTCCGACCACCAGCTTCCTTTCTCTTCATTCTCGCCGACAGGAAAGCAAAACAGGAGGCAACAAGTGTAGTGATTTATTTCAGATCCAAAATCAATGGTGGGTTTTCGTTTCTCTTCGAATCGATGATGGGTTTTCGTTTCAGGTAAGGTTTTGTGTGTGGATTTTGTTTTAGATTTACCCTTCTTCATCTTTGTTTCAAATTTGGAACAAGAATATACCTACCTTCAAATTTTGGAGTTGGGTTTTATTTCAGATCCAAAATCAAGAACGAAGAACACCCATTGTGGATTTGGATTTGGGATGTTGGATGGTGGTGGGTCACGACACGCGAAGACGAAGGAGCTACCACAGTCGATTGTGGTGGCTCTCTTCGCCAGAGAAGTGAGAAACGAGAGAGATAGACAAGTTGGAGATGAAAGGGAGGTCGAGGAGAGAGAGAGAGAGAGAGAGAGAGAGAGAGAGATTTTTTCTTTTTCTTTTTTTGATTTCTTTAATAAAAAAATTGAAAAAGAGAAAAGACCAAGGGCAAATTCGTCATTATAAAAAGTTATAAAAATTTTGGACTAAACTCGCAACAAAACGAAACTATTGGACCATCCTTGCAAGCTAAACCCATTTTGGACCAAAGTTATTAGTTTTGACATACCACAAGGACCATTCTTGCAATTTTGTCTATAATAAAATCATTTTGTGTTATATAATCATGCCAAAAATAATAATGTTTGGTAATCGTCATATTTTTTTTGTACGGGTTACCTAAATTATATGATTTTAGAGAAACTCAATCTATTATCTTTCAAAATGCAAAAAATCAATTATGTTATGATGTTGTATAATAAAATATTTTATGTTATGCTTTTATATAATAAAACTTTTATCTTCCCCTTATTCCATATATTTTCTCTTGGGAAACAGCTTGTCATAATTGAATTTGCAGTTAGAATTATAGAATACCTACCTAACTGTCGTCACCTCATCAAATACCGTTACCTCATCAAATATCTCTACTAGTCACTGTTTTACAAGTTATTTGCAAGTGACAATTATTCAAAACTGAGAGAATTCAAGTAAGTATCTTATTCATATTGTCATCATTTCTGCAAATGGAATATGCTTAGACGCCACAAGGTAATTGTAACAAAGCTCAAATAACCAATAGCGTTTGAAATTCAACGGAGGCAGTGAAGAGTGAAGCTGCACCTAACGTTGTTAATAGGGCATACAATATCATGGTGCAAAGCGAAGCGAGACATGAACTTTGGATTAGATGTGCAATGAATTTTTTTCTCTTTCAATTGAACCAACAATCCAAATTTTCGGAAACGACTTAGTAAGTAAATGTACAATTTTCATATATTGTGGCCGATTTTTTTTTCCCATTGCACATATAATCCAAATTTGGATAAAAACGAACCAATAAACAAATTTAAAAATTTCATATTCGTAGTGGACATATTGTGTTTCAAAATAATAGAATATTTGTTAAATCTAAACCGAAAGACATTTGAAAATACAACTCGACATACATGTGTGTTGGTGATTTTAGTGTTTCATGTCATTTTAAGTAACTGGAACTAACATGTAAGCTAAGATGCTTCATAATTTGTACTCTAATATATGTACGGGGTTGTGCGGAGTGCACGCATGTATAAGATCGAATTAGAAGCCGGTTCGACGACTAGTCGGGGGTCCGGAGGCAGCGCCCCTGGGTCCGGGGTTTCCAAAGGGGCTAAGCCCCTTTGGCGGGTCTAGGGGCAGCGCCCTTAGCGGGGTCCAAGGGCAAAACATCACCGAATTTTACATATGGGAACATAGTGGAAAATTCAATTTCTTGAGGGTGATTATGGTAAAACTAACGAAACTCGTTAGTTTTGGTAACTCTAAATCCTCATTAAATCTGGATTATCATGAATTGCTTCCAAAGCAACTAATGACGACACAACTCTAATGAAACCTTAATCTCGTTTAATATATAAAGAGCTCTTCCTCTTCAGAAGAGAGTTACGATATTAAGCTCTGGTTTTATCATACTTTCACAGAATCCTCTAGCATATTGGCTTACGATTTATGTGCCTAGAATCGTAAGTGTTCACTTGGATTATCCTAGGCTGAATTTCTTGTAACTCAGACATATGGTAGAAATATCATTTCGGAAAGTGATATCACGATCCAAGTTGGTATCCAGATCTTCACCATAAACCCTTAATTTCCCTACAATGTGTAGGGATGTCAACGGGGGCAAACGGGGCGGGGAGTGCATCTCCCGCCCCCGCCCCCAGAATGTCTGATGTTCCTACCTCCGCCCCCGCCCCCGCCCCCGCCCCCGAATCCCCTTTATTACCCCCGCTCCTGCCCCCGTTCCCCCGCCCCCGATTGATTTTGGGCTAAAAGAAGTTGTTATTTAGGCTAAAATAAGCTATTTTTTAGGTAACAAATAATTATTTATAGCAAAATTTTATATGTTAAAAATAAAAAAGTTATGACATTTTAAAAAATTATACTAACAGCTTAAAAACATGTATTTTGATGAATTTTGGAAACTCAAAATCATGTTATTGTTTATTATATTTATATAATTAATATATGTAAATATATGTGTAATTTATTAACGGGGTCCCCATGGAGATTTCGGGACGAGATTGCCTACCCCCGCCCCCGCCCCCGATTTTTTTAAAAAAAAAAATCCCCCAAACGGGACGGGCCCCCACACGGGAACGGGGTCCCACGAGACTTTTTGACATCCCTAATAATGTGGAATTTAATTTACTCATTTAATTATTGGTAATTAACACAATAAAAAATCCTATGGAATTTTATAAACAATGTGTACATGAAGAGAAAATGGGATTACCATTGAAGATTGACAAAATTTATTAGTTCAATTGCCATTGCAAAAAAACAATAACAATTGGGTCTAGCTATTTCGATCCTTTTTATTTTTTTAAAGGACCCCTTAATAATTACTTTAACTTTTTTCCTAAAATAAGTTAATCATTACAAAATAATTATCTTTTTATTAATAATCATTACATAATATTAGAGCCTCATGATTATTTTATATTTTATTTTAAATAAAACTAATCATTACATAATAAAATGGTTCAATATAAAGATTTGTTTATAGAAAAAAAGAATATCATTTTTATAAAAAAGTATTAAAATAAAAATATATTAAAATCATTTTTATATGAAAGCATAATAATAAGTGACTTCAAATACGATATAATAAAAATACTTAGTTTTCATTTAAATATTTAATATCATTTTATTTTTATTTTTTGGTTTATATAAATATTAAAATATATAGTAGAAAACGTTAACATGTTGTATTATTATTTGATTATAAAAGAATAAAATATATAATAAATAAAAGTTTATAAGAATTAAATGATAGGTATGAGTTTAAAAAAAAATAACTTTTAGTAATTATACAAGCTATTGATATTATAAATGTACGGAAATTTATACTTAAAAAATCATTAACGAGGGTCCTCTAAAAAAATCTGAGGTCCAATTAGTAGACCCTAACAAGTCAAAACCCCTAATCTACCAATGCCTATTCGAGGATATACTCACGTAAGCTTAATAAACAACATTAATAATATCATGTCATTTTTTTAAAAGCCATGTAATGCTAGGCAATCGGTTTTTAAGGGCTTGTTGGTTATAATGTATTATTTTATATGTTATCAGAACATAAAATATTTTTATTATACAAATAATAAGATAATGACTTTTCACATTTAAAAATATATTAGGTTGAGTTTTTCTAAAGCTTTATATTGAGCATGATTAGAAATTTTTTTTTATATAAAATAATAATATTTTTCCACTTTAACTTATTAATTAACTAACGTATTCCTTATTTTAAGTTAATGATTCGAAAACTGATTGCAAAATAAATGGACCGCAAGTATATTAAATACAAGTAATCTATAGGTCAAGTTTATTAAAATATAAAGATAAAGATTTAAGATCTTTATTTTAGATAAGAATGAAAAGTCCAAATTGTGACGTGAAGATCAAATCTTTAGTATTTATATTATGTGTAATGAGGTGTCTAAGATAGACTTATTATTTCAGTTTTAATTATTATAAAGATAACCTATGATTGATGTCACGGTCTTAAAATATGTTTTTGGGGCCTTATAACATTTTTAATGGCCAAGATTTAAAATTCTTTTTCACGTTCTTTCTATACTAATTTTAATCTTTAACTTAATTATTTTTTAATAATTATTTTTCTTGATATTTTTTTATAAATCTAAATAGTTTATTTTCATCTTATATATTTTATAAAATCTTCTCATTTATTTATTATTTTTTCCACACACACTATATATTAATACATATAAAACATTTTAATAAAAAAATACTAATAGACTTTAATTAAACAGCTAAAAAAATATAATCTATTTAATATATAATAAAATTATTTAATTAGTAAAAATAATAATAGATACTTAGAATTTAAATATAATTAAAAAGACAAAAAAATCGGATGATACAAAATTAGGTATGCATTGACTAAAAATAAATTGACAATTCCTTGAATGGTCAATGAAAAAACAAAACACAAAATCTAATATGCTATTGAATGACAACAAGCAGTTAAGCAAATAGTTATCATAAAAATAGCTTCTATTAAAAATTTATTATTAAATACCTTTTGTGTGAAATTTTTGAAAGATCAACAAACGATTTTACTTTGAAAACAATTTGGACTTACTAATATAGTATAGCCCAATTGATTTGGCGGTAAGGCTGTGCTTAATTTGGCCTCACCTAGAGCCCAAATAAACATATACTCTAGGTCATTGTTGACCATTGTTAATTTGTTATACATACATGCAACTTGTTTAGGGTTAATATTCCTTTGTAGTACATTTTATTAGCATCATTGTTATTTGTTATTTTGATTTTTTTTTGTTGTAATTAATACATTGATTTTTTCAATTTAATTTCAATGTGTACTAATAACCCAATCACTGAGTTGTTTGTTGATGTGGCATGCTGCCATGCTAGATTTCTGGTGACTAATGATAGTCTAGATTCCTCATTAATCTCAATGTCTACGTCAAGATCTATCAAGTAAAGAACAATAAAGTAGAATCATATTGGAGGTAAGGTTCATTTGGTATACGAATTATAATATTTTGAAATCCCACTTTAAACATCTCACTAAATCCAGCCTAAACATCATTCCCGTAAATAGATCAATCAATATAATGACCTAGAATCACTGAAAAATCCTATTTATAGGTCCATAATAACGATTAGGAACATCAATATAAGTTACACTTGAAACAAAATAAGTGCAACTCGACTTACCATAATTTTAGCAAAAACTGAGAAATTTCGCGGGCAGAATTGCGAAACGAAAAGCTCTTTTTCACCGAGCTCTCTTTGTGCTCCAGAGCCTTGCTAAAGTAGTCGGGAACTAGGGAGTATAGGGGCTAGGTGTGTAAAAAAATTTCTATAGGAATTGAGGAGGAATGAGTGTGAAATTAGGCTAGAAAACACACACAAACACACACACACACACACACACACACACACATATATATATATATATATATATATATATATATACACACACACTTAGGTTATTCTATTCAAAGTAATTATTGTGTTATTATATGCATAAATATGGACCAATCAATTTTACTTATTTTAAGAAAGTGGCTAATACATATTATTGAATTAAATATAATTGAAAAATATCATCTAATTTATTTACAAGGGTATTTTAGTCAATTAATATACATTTAATAAAGGAAAACTGCAATTTTTAAAGGGATATAGATTCTATTAATTTTAAAAACCCGATTTTACAAATTATAATTCTTTTAATTCAGAGATTCTGACAGAATATGTTTATGAGTATATTCAAAAATAAAAATATTCTTGAACTATAAATATAAAAATATTCTTGAACCTATTTCTTGCTCATGACTTTAAAAACTTCTTGTAGAACAAAAAATTATTGAACAATCAATTGAAAAATAAAAACGAAAAATATATTATTTCTTATAGAATATAAGTGACAATTATTAAGAATTACATTTATTGTTAAAGAATAAAACTAAAAAAATGGGAAAGAAAACATCAAAATTTAACAACGACATTAATACATTCTAAAAGAATAATGTTGCTTAGAATCACTTTTAATTTTGTGGTACGTTATTCAAGCATCAACTTCTGTGAAAACAAAACCAAATTGTAGTTTAGATTCCAACAATGCATTAGCAAATGAAAAATAAAAAACTAAATTTCTTTGGAAAAATATGTGGACTTGTGAATGGCACCAAAACCAATAACCAAGAATTGTAGAACATGCATCAATCAATGAAAAAATATCCATACTCCATTCCAACAGAATTAGAATTCATGATTCCATTCCAACAGAATTGGAATTCGTAATTCCATTCCAAAAGAATTGGAATGACACCAATATCATCCATTGAATCATCTACATAAACAAATTGATTTTTATCATATAAGAAGAAGTAAATTTGATATGAAAATAGTGACAAACTACCTTCACTTTGTACTTTACAGATTTCTTACACATCACCGTTAACAACCTTCAAACTCCCAAAAACCATCACCCTTCTCCCTCCTTTATCCCACCTTCATCACCAACGAATCTACCTTAAACAGCCACCTGTGAGAACCCAAATCACAGCAGCCAATCGAAACCACCCTTATTCCTCCCCTTGTCTCGTGAAAACTGCTACCACCGAACCACTCAGTACCACCTTATACCACTTTCTAGCCACCACCATCACCAAACACCCAAACTTATAAGTCCATTAACCTCCGCCAAACCACTAGCATTCATCAATTTTGCCAATAAAAAAATAAAAGAGTGTGGTGCTATTCGAATCAGAAATAGAGGAGGAAAAGAGAGACAATTACGTCCGATCAAGTAGCAAGATTAAGGAGCTGTTAATTTCATCGATCAATTGGAGAAGAGACAATGGAGCTGCAATCATTTGGCTTCTGTCGACCAGAGGGAGGAGACGCAAAGAAGAGGAGGTGCGATTTTGGGAGGTGTCGATCGGATTTGAGAAGTGAAGAAGGAAAAAATGATATTGGCTTCAATTTAGGGTTTTAAATCTTGATGCCGATTGAATGTTCTAAATATATCTGTGCTTCTTGCGATTTACTAGAAATACAGCTAATATCCAATTATATATCTATTTTACCATAATTAACTAATAATAAGATTACTATAATACCCTTATATTATTTATTAAATGATTTGATTTATCTAAAATCTGATTGGTGCATACAATAACACAATAATTACTTTAAATACCTGAACCTAGCTCTCTTTCTCTTTCTATCTTTCTCTCTCTCTCTCTCTCTCTCTATATATATATATATATATATATATATATATATATAAGTAGAGAGGGGTGCGTCGCACCCTATACACAGGCGCTTCGTGTCTGGTGTTGACGTGTCTAGTGTTGGTTGATGTCATGTGTCGCCTCCGTCTTGGTCCACGTCGCCTTGTTGATGTCGCCTTTGACCATGCCACATGTCGCATGTTCATGGAGCCATGTGTTCCTCTTTGTGCCCTGTCACTCAGTTTCACGAAAGAGTCGGGCGCCCGACATTGCCACGTGGTACCTTCAAGTGGTGCCACGTCATCACTCTACCGTGTATTTTTTGCAAACTTCAAAAAATACAACTTTCGCATACAACCATCGTTTTTTATGTTCTTTATATTCTTGGAATCTTCTCGACGAGCTCTACAACTTTCCTTTAGATTCCAAAAGCGAATTCTCAATCTATCAAAAATTCATATTTTATAGAGGCTAGGTTTTTAAAATCGTTGCGAAAATCATATTCCTTCGTACGGACTCTGTTCTCGACTGTCTTTATATCGACGGGTTCATATTTACGAGATCTTCAAATCTTGTTTACATTGTTTTGGCTAACACTCAACCAGTTTAAATTTCGATTTTAGTGTCGCGCACTGTTGTACTAAAATTTCGAAAAATCATATATTCGTCATATGAAGTCAGATTTTGACGTTCTCTATATATACACTATTGGTTTTACGATTACTACGACTTTCATTTAGAATAATTAGGCTAATAAACAATTAATCTAAAATTCACTTTTTACGATACACATGGTAATTTCGGTTTAATCACGAAACTTTGAAGAACATAACTTCTTCATATGAAGTCGGATTTCATATTTCTTTATATGTACAGAATCATTGCCACATCTGCTAAAAATTTGGTTAAGATTATTTATCCTAAATAACCTTCTATCGAAATGTCACTTTATTTCTTGTTATATCTTAATTGTCTATCCCGAATCTGCATGCGTTTCAATTATCCCCCATTGGGATGATTACGTCCCGGAATCTTGTATCACCTGTGTTTTAAGCTAAGAATTAATATTATGATGTAATAGTTAGGGTCAACAGTTATAACCTCTTTTGAAGCAATGAAGAAGAATTATTTGAGTATTATGTGATTTGTGTGCAATATACGTGCTTATAACGATGTAATAAAATAATAATAAAATAATGCGTCAAAAATAAAATAATAGATAAACCTAATATCTATGAAGAAATTTAAAGTGGTCGCAACAAGGATTCCAGGGATATAAGGAACGCTGAACTCCGATTTATAACGAAGAAGTTATAACCCGTCGAAGTTTTGCAACAAAACCGACACGACGCTGTGTGTCGTAAAAAGTGAGTTTGCAATAAATTAGTTTTTAGCCTTAGCGATATAAACGAAATTCGTAGTATACGTTAAACCGAGAGCGTGCATATGGAGAACGTCAAAATTTGAGTTCGTTAGAGGAAGTTATGATTTTTCTGACATTTGGCACAATAGTATGCAGCCCGGAAATTGAATTTCAGATCGATTGATTTTTAGCCGACACAAACTAAATGAGAATTGAAGATCTCCTTAATAAAAGTTCAACAATATAAAGACATTTGAAAACGGACGTCGGATGACAAAGTTATGAATTTTTAACGAACTTTAACTATCTAAGCCTGTTAAAATATAACTTAAAAAAGTCAAAATTAGCCGACGGAGTCTAAACAAAAGTTGTAAATCCCATCGATACCTACACATGGATATAAAGAACGTCAAAAACAGATCTCGTATACGAAAGTTACGGATTTTAGAAGATAATTAGGTTTTGGAGTGATCAACAAGTGACACGTGGCGCGATCTGAGCCAATGCTTCTCCCCCATGCCTTGCCACCAGATGATGACACTTGGCACCCCAACACGTAGATTAGGGCTTAGAAACACGTCGTGTTGAGCCATTTCTCGGCCTATAAATAGAGGCGCAAATCTTCCAATTTTCTCACACCTTTCCAATTCTTTCTCTCTCAAATACCCCTCTTAGCCCCTCCCATTCCCTAGCACTTCCCAAGTGCTAGAGGCGAGTCCCGAAGCGCCATAAGGCTCCGAGAAGAAGAGATTTTGGCTAAGAAGTTCTGCCCCCGCAGAGCCCGACTCCTAGCTAAACCCTCTTGTAAGTGAGTTATGCATACCCTACTTTAAGTATAACTTATGCTTAAGTTTATTATCGTTATTATGAACCTATAAACAATATATGTGATAAGTATTATAAACTATACAATGTGTTATTATAATACCTTTTAACTACTCGCGGTATGGGGAATCTGGTTTGAAGGGCCGCATAGGGTTGTTAGATTTCAGAACAACTTTAATGCCAAAATGGTCCTGCCCGTCCGGTGTTTCATGTCCGACCCCTGTCTGTACATAGTAGTTGAAAAGTACTATTTAACTCTTATATAATACAAGAAAATAATATTTCATGTAGACCTTGAGTTAATGATAAATCTAGACTAATAATTAGTCGCAATAAATATTAGACTAAAATATAGTGATAATGATACTAGGTTTCGTCGAAGGAAATAAAATTGTTAGAAGCGAAGCGCTGCCTGAGTTTGAAGTCATCACTTTAACAAGTAGTGCATAGATACTTTCATCTTACACATAAATATGCAGTATTTAATATAAATTACGTGTTATGTGTGCATATTATCTGTGTTCTTGATATCTATGCTGGATGAACAAAATATATATGTTTTATTCGCTTTAAACTGTATGTGTATTTTATACCTATAATTAGGATGGGTAAAGATTAGTAGATGATGAAATAAATGATGAGAGGCCCCAATGTTTAAGAAAATTTAGGCATCTAGCGGAGTATAGATGACGACCACAGACTTTTCTAGACAATCTAGTGGAACTCTGGCAGGCTCACAACCAACAGGTGTTTGTAAACGATGTGTTCACTGGTGTACTCCATCCCCCTCATGGTTGCCTTACTGACATATATTGCTGAGGAATCCCCTAAGAAATATTGTCTTCCCAATGACGATCCTTAGGCTAGGTCCCTTGTGGGTTGAAAACTCCATGTGCTCACCAGGCTCCCAATCCTGACCTACTTAGTTTCTTGTATGACATGTAGTGGCCATAGAGCACAGGAATGATGATCTGATGAGAGATCAATGGATTATAGGCCATTAGAATAATAGATGTTGTAAGGTCTGTACTATTTCTGTTTATGCTTATGTATTGTATTGACATTGACATCCCAACGTTTTTAATATAATGAAAACACATTTCTTCGGAAATGCTTTGATAGTTTAAATTATCATATTTTTGGGAACAAATTCCACAACATATTTCTTTAAAAAGATACTCTGATTTTCAAATAAAACATAAACAAATCGGTCATTCTGGCCGAGAAATTGGGGATGTCACAACTTTTTAGCAAATCATGGATGGATGATGACCCGCAAGTCACTTTTCCATCCAGTGGTATAACCATAAATCGTATACCTTCCTCATCAGACTCTTGGACTTCTTGACTACTGGCAGTGCTCAAACATGCACGTACTCTTCATCTCTTGTGGTCACAACCTTTATTGGAGACTCCTGCTCCTTCTAGAACATACTTAACCCAAGGTAAGGTCTTTACTTCGACTATTGTAACAAATCAAATGGTCATGCTCTAATGACCTTACATCGTATGATACAATGGCTAGACTCAGGTCTCTATGAGTTAGTCTCTAGCATGGCAGATACCTTCCTTCATGTTCTAATTTGGTACAACCACATCATTGTAGGTAGCAATTCTAGCTATTGGCTACTTAGCCTTAACAACAACTACGACACTTTTGTCGATCGCTTTAATTATCTTTTCCTTCAATCTTTTAACTAAATTCGGACACTACATTGATCATGGTTCTCTGAACCAAGTAACTTTCTTTGTAGATTTGTCCTATTCAAACTCGATTTTGATATGACCACTAGGGTCAGAATAACATTTATCTTTGTAGTCATCACCGAAACAAAGGTAATGACGGAACAAACAAAATGAAGTCAACTACTAGTGCCTTAGTAACCTTGTGACTTTCCCCGGTCCAAGTGTGAGTCCTGTGCTTGTAGTAGTATAAGCCTCTACTATCTTTCACACCTACTCATACTTAGTCCAAGAATTTTCTTGCAGTCCCCAAGTCACCACACAAGAAAAGTCACATAGAAACTTAACACGGTGGGTAATACATAATTAGGGATTTTTTAACTTGTGAAAATGATTACATTAATTTTCGAAGTTCACCATACTACCATGCCTCTAATATCATGCTACATAACCTAATACTATTTATATAGGATGACTGCTTTGTATCTTGATTTTGGAGAAACCGATTCCTTCTCTTGTTTTAGTTAGGTGTCATCGGCTTCATCTCTCTCTGCATCTAGGATCATCTGGAATGCTGTTGCCTTTGGTTTTGGCTACACGTTTGGCTTTGCATCTCCTTCTCTCTTTGGGCAGTCTTGTTTTGAATTTCCTTTTTCACCACACTTAAAGCAAACTTCTTTCTTGTTCGTGCATTCATTAGCATAGTAAACAATCTTCCCACACTTGAAGTAGGTCACTCCTTCAATTCATTTCCCAAAGTGTTTCCTTCTGTACGTGTCACATATCATGTTAGCTATAAAAGCTATCTATAACACATAAGCCATGCAAACATAAACCTGTAAGGATGCCATGGGCTACCCCAAGGTCTTACACCTTCATGCCATAGGCTACCCCACATGGTCTTTACCTGGGAATGCCATTGGCTACCCCACATGGTCTTACATCCAACGTGCCATAGGCTACCCTACATGGTCTTTACCTGGGAATGCCATGGGCTACCTCACATGGTCTTACATCCAATTGCCACGGGCTCCCCTCGGGGTCTTCCATGGAATAACACACAATCACATTGCATATCAAATCACAGAAATGACTAACACATATACCATAATCACATAATGGGTCGACCTTGGTGCCTTAGACCCATGGGTATGGTGAGAAGACTCACCCCTGTCCGAAGAATTCGAAACTGCTCTCCTAACTGACGGTAACCTCCTGTGCTGAATAATAGTATTAACCCATGTTAGGACATCACATAATTAAAGGGAAACCCAAACCCCAAGTCCTTCCATGAAGGCCCAAATATCCTTTCATTGTTAATGGGCCCAAAGTCCATGTCCAAAAATCATTAATGGGCCTCTTGTCCCAATAAGGCCCTACCATAACATTAATGGCCCAAAACAGATAAGATGGCCCACTATTCCCAAAATGCAACAGGGTCCAATAACCAAATGAGGCCCAATAGTTCAAAGGCCCAAACAGATCCAAGCCCATCTGTGGTGCGTACGCTTAGCGTACCACCCTGGTACGCGTATCGTACTGAGTTTCTAGGACTTACACATTGCGTATGCTAGGTTACGCCCAATGTACTAAAAGATTAATCACTTTCTCCATTAAGTGCTTAATACTCGATTCCCTTACGTCCAAAATTCATATCTAAGCTTATTAAGACGACCTAGGGCATAAAGTTGGCAACTTTATGTCTTTGCATGTCTCATATGTTCCCAACACCCCCATGCAGGGCCACCAATAACTCAGTCTCAAGTCTGTATACATTTTCGTAGCCCATGGATTGATAAAGAACTTGAACTTATGTGCCTCCTCTAATATCTTATGTCTCACTCCCCCAGTCATCGGCAGCCACACCCGACCACATTTTTTTCAACAATTGAACTAGCATCATTGTTCTTAAGCCTAGACTTGTTTTGGGTTTCCAAACACTCCCCTATGTACCAATCGCTAGTGCAGCTAGGGCCCTGGCGCCCAGCTCCGCTGGAGACTGCATCAAGAGGCCACGACTATCCTTAACAAACAGATGATACTATCCCCAGATTTTCTCTTTCTTCACTCCCTCAACCTGGGCCTCTTTGATCATATCCAACAAAGGAGAAAGCACTGTCATCCTCATACAAATGTTCCCAATCGGGGACCCTGTCGTCTTGTGGCTTAGAGCATCGGACACCACGCTGGCCTTCCCTGGATGGTATAGGATCTCACAATCATAATCCTTCAGCACATCCAACCACCTCCTCTGTCGCCTGTTGAGGTTCTGCTGATCCATCAAATACTTCAAACTCTTGTGATCGGTATAAATGGTGCAACACACTCCATACAAATAGTGCCTCCAAATCTTGAGGAAAATCACCACTGCCCCCAGTTCCAGGTCGTGAGTGGGGTAATTCGCCTCATAAGGCTTCAACTGCCTTGAGGCATAATTTATCACGTGCCCCCCTTTACATCAGTACCACACCCAACCCTGAAATCGATGCGTCACAGTACACCACCAAATCGTCTATCCCCTCGGGTAGTACTAGGTCAGGGCCTCGCGTAACCTCCGTCTCAGGGTCTCAAAAGCCGTGTGCTGATCCGTGCCCCACCGAAAGGTCACATTCTTCTTGGTTAAGCAGGTCAATGACACAAAAATCTTGGAGAAATCCTAGATAAATCTCCGATAATATCCTGCTAAACCCAAGAAGCTACAAATTTCTGATGCGTCTCTGTTACTTCCCACTGATGGGTTTTGGTCATAAGACATCCTATGTGCTCATACAAACCCTAATGCTTGGATCTAGGTTTCTCTATTATACATGCTTTGAATCCAAGACTATAAACCCTAATTCTAGCATATGGAAATCAATATTAACATATAATTAGGTTTATGATATTACCTTGATTGTTATGTAGCAATAACAATCCCAACTCCTCCTTGAATTGACTTTGGAAGGCTTAGAGTCACAAGTGTCACTCCTCTAATGGTTCACAAACACCATAAGCAAGAGGATGAAGATGAGAGAGGATGGAGGCTGCCAAAACCGTGTGAAAACCCTAGAAGGTTGCTTGTCCAAGTTTTTGAGCCTTAAGGGTTCTATATATAGTGAGGCTATTAGGGTTATCTAACAAGGAAACCCTAATTTGGTTGCTTAAGCCCTAAGCAACCCATAGACTCCTTTAATCAAGCCCTTGGACTGTTTCCTTATGGACTTCCCATAAGAATTCTTCCACCTCTTGATTTAAGACAATCCATGGCCCAAATTGCAATTATCTTATAATTACAATTCCAGTCCCTTAAGTTTAATTAATCTCTTTTAGTCACAAAACTAATTACCAATTAATTATTGACTAATATTAATTAAACAATATGATTTCTCCTTTAATATATTATTCCCATAATATATTAATAAATCATATTTAATCCTTTCTCTCCATAATTCATCCTATCAAGTTGCTTTGGTGAAGGCAACCCAAAAGGACCATGCACCATCGGGTCAAGTACATACCAAAATAGTTATGGACTTAGACACTAATCCAACAGTCTCCCACTTGGATAAGTCTAACAACTATTCTGAGTATGACTTCAGATCCTGATCTGCAATCGTAGCTTTCCAAAGCTGCTGTCAACTCTGATCCTATCAGATACGCGTGTCCTTAGATAAGGGATCATATATTCCTCCATTCTAGATATCGTATGAGATATGATTTCAAATCATTCTCTTTGTACTATATCTCGATTTCTGATTTATGACGACAGACTAATTGAACAAATCAAATTAGCCCTAGCCCGGCCGAGCATTTACGTTTGTCATCACTAAACCATCGAGGGGCCCAAATATATCACTTTTATCCTACTTTGAATAAAAGGAACGGATAAACTTTGATACAATGCTTGCTTGCACTCACCCACCGAATTACACACAACAATATGTTTTATAACACCAAGTTACTAGTGCGTTTACATATTATCAATGTGCAACCGATTTGCAAGATACAACTCACACATCTCAGTTTCAAGAATATAAGATGTTATCGTCTCACCAATCACTCGTGATACAATTCATGGAGTGATCCAAGTGAGCGTGGGTTTAATCCAATGCTCAAATCATATTTGTAAGCACTCATGAACGTTGCAGCAAACATTTGCTTATGTCTAATGGTTTTCTAGACAATCCACACACCAATTCACGACAATCTTCATTCATATCTACTTCCATCATATGAACGACTGTGGCCCGTTCGAATAATTCGATTATTCTTAATAAAATCAAGTATTCTGGAAGTCAAAACATGCAAATGTGAAACACAAGAATAATACTAATCCCATATGGCCTCAAACCCTTGAGCATAAATAAAACACCTTTTATTTATCACCATATCGATTACTCATTATTTGTCGTTTCGGGTATTCAACTACTTACTTGAATCACAACACTTGTCCCATGCTCCTAGCATGCACATAATGTTTACCTATGGTTCTTACTTTGTGAAATAGATCACATTGAACACATTTCCAATCATTCTCATTTCACAACTCCAAATCCTTTTTCCATAAGTGAAAGAATATCAAATTCTAGTTACTTATAGAATATGCTAGATTCTAACATTCTATGCAACTTATCCTTTCGTAATGTCACTGTACCAAAGTCACAAGGACTATTGCCAATGATATTACAAAGTCCTCTATCGGAGATTGTTACAAGGACAATTCCTTAAATATGATGTCTCTCACTCAAAGTACATTCCTTTGAACATCCTTTTGCATAAGAGTTTCTAATCTAGACATAGATTTTCAATATTCAATTCCCTAATATGGACACGCTTCCATATTTTCCATATGACAACTCATTCTTAATAGAATCTTATCTATTCGTAATGATGTCAATATGGTCCATCCGATATGGAAACATTTCCATAATTTCCATATGACAACTCATTTTTAATAGAATCTTTTCTATTCATAATAATGTCGATATGGTCCATCCAATACCATGCTTCCAACTACTCACAAGTGACCAATCCTCGTCGAACTTTGGATTGTCCTTTGATAGTTGTTTAATTATTTTAGTCAAAACCGATTCTAGTCCTTTTTCCCTCTAAATGCGCTAGACATTTAGAAAATTTTAGAATGGTCAAACATTAAAGCATTTGCAATCGATCCTATACCCGAAGCGTATGGGACACGACGCATAATGTTTTATTTGCTATGTTCTCAAAATTCGAATTGTGAAGAGGAATGCCGTAATCATAATCGAAATTTTAAGAACACACTATGTACCCTTGACTAAATTTTATTAACATTCCACAACCTAAGCCTTTAGATTTGAAATGAAGCATAATATTCTCTCCCTTAATTATAGCAAAACAACTATTCCATCCTTACAACTTTGCAAAGAATGACTCTTGTTTTCTATAATTAATATTGCCAACTTTGCAATACTTGCCTTAATAATCATACAATCATAACATTTATGCTCCCACTATCATGATGATTATTATAAAACATAACACTTATGCTCCCACTAGCTTCGACATGTATTCATAAACATCTTAACTTTCAAAAAATCAATACTTATTGAATTTCTTAAGTTCATGTTTCTAATACTTAATGCTTTGATAATCTTTTATCAAGGCTTCTTTATACACCTTTGCCTTCAATAGTTCATATGTGTGTCTAAACAATTAAGACTAATTGCCAAACCTCACAATTCAAATTATGGAAAGGGATACCGTAACCATAATCAAATTCGAGAATGCAATTTTACAATCACTATCTTCTTAAAATCTTTCTTAGTGAAAGCATTTCCTCACAATCATTTTCATGAAGGAGGAAATCTTATGACACTTAGATTTAAACAGTGTATGTGTTCCTATCCATGTGAATTCGTTAAAACCAAAGTTTACGACAAATTCAAACTCATATGGATCGAACTTTCTTAATCTCGATTTCTTGCCTTATGGTAGCACAGCTGCCCACCATGTCTTCCAAGCAGTTAAGCAGCTCACCTTTTCTTATCAATGTACTTTCCATTGATCAAGGTCCTTGCCTTATATGCATTCAAATGAGAACTCATAGGACTCACATACATGATTAACTCGATTGGATCGGCATAGAAACAAAATAATGTCAACACGATAGGTTGTAAACCTCAACTTGTGTGCTAGTGATGATCGATAAGGTTTATTTGATTTGTTCTTGAAACCTTTCAAGACCATTAAGACTCCCACTGACTCCTTGACATATAAAATTCTCTTGTCAAAACATTTCTTGACAAATAAATATTCAAGAGTTAGTGTAGCTTTTATCAAGACAAAACACTTCATAACTTTGGTCCTAGTTGGTCTTTGTCTTATCCAAGACATCACAACTTTCCACAATTGATGAATGTTATAAACCTTCTTAATACTTTTCACTCATTGTCACAATCTTAACTTTAAGACTTGTTATTGGAACGAAGTATGATTGACTTTTTGATTTAACCATTTCTTCAATCCTTGATTCCTCTTCTTAAACATACAATTGTACTAAGACTCACTTAGAGGATCAATTGAGATATGGTTCTTAATCATTAAGACCTATCATAAAGCATAAAAGCTACTCTCCCTTCTTCTTAGAATGGAGAAACTTTTATCTTTCTGCCTACTTGATTCTTCTTATTCGTTCTGCTATTGATCTAAACCCTTTAATCAATTCAGAATTACACTTAATCTTGTAAGTATAATCACATTTACTAAACCTTTAGTAAATCATGACGAATATATTTGTTACTCTTATGGTGAACTTGATCTGCACACAACTTTGTGTGCTCGATCGCCTAGTCCTTCACTTGACACATTGTCAACGAATTAGTCTAATTATCAAATATGAGATTTCTCATTCATCATGCAACCAAATTGCGTGATTCCAAATTTCTGTCCATTTGAAACTTTGGGTGATGAGAAACTCTCCCTATTTGGTAAATTCCTGACATCTCCATAAACAACATAACTAAGAATCATATCCATTCGTTGTAGAAATATTCAAACATCAATTTTCATAACGATTTCATTGCAAGGAAATAAATAAATAAATAAGTCAAACAAAATTTATTTTATTTATAAAAGCAGCGGAAAAATTTGTCCTGACAATGCAAAATCCATTGAAAACTATGTAAAAAGAAAATTTCTAACAACTCTATCATAACTATTTAAGCTCAAAATCTAATCTTCAAGTCCATGCGATCAAGATCCATCTCTTGGTGATTAGATTCATCTTGCTCTCTCAACAAGCTTCCTTTCTTTTCACCGATCCTGCAAAAACACTCAAATGCAATCTTATTACATCATGTATTAAGAATCAATGAATAGGAACTTAACGGAGTTAGATAGTTGATTCTTACCTAAAGTAGAGCCATACGTTCTGACTCTCCCATCTCTTAGATCTCTTAGGTAATTAGGGCAACTTCGTCTCCAATGCCCTTTCTCTTGGCAATAAAATCAAATTGACTCTTTTGGAACAACACATGGAACTACTTTAGACATCGCCTTTCTCTTATGATCAAACTTTTCGATCATTGCATGTCTTTCGTTGCCATTGTCTACATCCATTGAGCTCTCGAAGGCAGATTCACCAATCAACATTGCTTTTCTATTGCACCAAACCATTGCTGATTCAACAGCAATAAGCATATAGGTCAGATCTATAAGGGTCACGTCGCGGTTCATCATATAGTACTCTCTTACGAACTCACTATATGAGTTAGGAAGTGACCGAAGAACCCAATCAACAGCCATTTCCTCACAGACAACGGATCCCAACATTCTTAACCTATCAATGTGTGACTTCATCCCTAGGACGTGTGCACACACCGGCTTTCCTTCTTTATGTTTACTTGCCAAAAGGGCTTGAGTGATCTTGAACTTTTCAAGCCTTTGAACTTGTGGGTTAGGGAGAATAATTGGAGGGGGAGGAGGAAGTGAAGTATGATCTCTTGTTCCTCGATCGAATCGTGGAATATCATCTTCATGTGGAATGTTTGTTCCATGGGATTTGAGAAGACCATAGTTGTCGACGGGAGAAAACAAATTCAAGTTAGTTGATTGATAGAGTCCTTAGTAAATCACCCAAATGAAATACTAAGGCTAGGACCCAACACAATATTCTACAACTCGGGAGAGGGATGCCGTAACCCTAATTGCAGAATATTTGAAGGTAAGTGAATGACAATTCACTAATTTCCACCATGAAAAACGAAAAAGAAATTTAAGTTTTAAATCTATGAAAACTCCTAGATCCTTTGAGATTCATTGAACTTTCAATGGCATGTTTAAATCTCGATATGCCCCTCTAGTTTGTGACTGAGATGCCGAGGATCACAAAGCGGGTGTGAATAACCATGCAAATTTACATGGTGCCCTCACATGTTACAGTCACCTATTCGATGTGCCGGTAAACCACACACGCTCCACCGAACTATGACAAACATTGAGTCACCCTTTGCTACCTTTGCTCAGAACCATTTAGTGTGCCGGTAAACCACACACGCTCCACTAACGTCTTTGCAAGGGCACAAAGTGTAATTTCATGGAATTGCATCAATTCACTTTGCCTAAGTAACTAAGATTGGGAATTTTATGAAAACATTTAGTTACTTTAATAATTCATTATACTTATAATGGAAGGTTTCGTCCTATCCTACCCGTTCGGCTAACGACCCTCCACTAGTCAAGAGTGCGGTGGGTAAGAGTGGATACCCATTCAATCACCATTTTATAGGCAATTTCCTTAAACACCCCTTATAGACCAACTTCGTGAATGAGGCCTACTAACGGTAAGACTGACTTTTACTCATACATATATATAATGTTAGACTTTTATGTTATATATAGTATAGGGTGTATTTTATACTTTTTAAAATACTAGGTGGTCAAATTTAACAATTATACTTTTAATTCAATTAAATTGTAAACCAAAACTTTTATGGATCTATTAAACCTCTTTTAATTATACACCTTAATTAATTAATAAAACCATAAGGGTGTGATTTGAACTTTTTCAAAACTATACTAGAGTTTTAGAACTTAACATTCCTAATTAAACTTTTAATCAACTTTTTAAATTCCAAAACTTGAGGACAAGTTTTGAAACCTTTTTCAAAACATTAGGGTTTCAACTATTTAAATTTCAAAACAACAAAACTTTTGGGTTCAAATTTAAACTATAAAACCTAAAGGGGAAAATATGAAACTTTTCATAACAACAAGGATCAAATAACAAATAATCTAAAATTAACATTTAATCACATAATTATCCATATTTGATTTATTTAATGATTTCTTGCAAAACAATTTATCAATTTAGTCAAAATAATTAAACAATTATCACATAAGGAAACAATTATCTTATTAATTGATAAATATCTTCAATTAGATCAAAAATATAGTCATATATATCAAAAAATCGGATTTATATTGATCTAATATGATAAGGTAACAATCCATAAGAAAAAACAGCAAGAAATCGCGAAATATCTTCCATCTGACGAGTTGACTCGGCGAGTCAGGCTTGGACTCGTCGAGTCTGCATGGACTCGTCGAGTTCAACTATGGACTCGGCGAGTCCAGCCTCCAGAAACCAAAAAATCGAATTTTTCAACCATATCAAGCATCAATACAATAGAAACCAGTCTAGGCTCTGATACCATTGATGGGTTTTGGTCATAAGACATCCTATGTGCTCATACAAACCCTAATGCTTGGATCTAGGTTTCTCTATTGTACATGCTTTGAATCCAAGACTATAAACCCTAATTCTAGCATATGGAAATCAATATTAACATATAATTAGGTTTATGATATTACCTTGATTGTTATGTAGCAATAACAATCCCAACTTGTGACATCCCCATTTTCACGGCCAGAAAAGACCGATTTTGTTTATGCTTTATAAAAATCAGAGTACTTCATTTTATAAAAATGTTGCGGAATTTGTTCCCAGAAAAACATGGTAAATACGTTATTAAAACATTTTCGATGAAACGTATTTATTTCATTTTAAAACGTTTGGGATGTCATCGTTAATACAGAAACATAAGCATAAACAGAACTTACAATTATTTACACTAGTGATCTACATCTCTTTAAATCTCTCAGTGTATTGTGACTTCATATCAACACCTGTGATAAAAATAAACTGAGTGGGTCAGGTTGGGAAACCTGGTGAGCACATAGGGTTTTCAACCCACAATAATATAATTATTATTTTTAAACATCAAACAATCAACCCAATTACCCATTCCCGTTATCCTCACATTACGTCCCTAAAACATCTAACACAAGGGACCTAGTCAAAGGACTATCATTGGGATGGAGTATATCTGGTGAGCACACAGTTCACACAGTTCGAATAAACACACAGTTCGGTTAAACACAAAGTTCGAATAAACACCTACAGGTTGCGAGCCTGTTAGTGTTCCACTGGACTGTCTAGAATAGTCCGTGGTCGTCATCTATACTCCGCTAGATGACTAGATCATCAAGAACATCTATAACGAGGCATCTCATTATTTCATTTTATCACACAGCAACTAATACATCTACCCATGTTTTACCCAACACATTTTGTAGATATAAAATACATATACAATTTAAATCATTGAAAACATGTATAAAACGTTCATCCAACATAGATAGCAAGTATACAGATAATATACACACACAGCACGTAATTTATATAAAATACTTCATATCTATGTGTAAGCTGAAAGTAACTATGCACTCACCTGAGAAGGTGGTGACTCGGTACTCGGACAGCGCTTCGTTTACTTTAAAATAATTTCCTTTGACGAAACCTAGTATTATCACCACTAGATTTTAGTCTAATATTACCGTGACTAATTATTAGTCTTATTATTATTATTATTATTATTATTATATAAGCGTTTAAACAATACTTTCCAACTACTATGTACAGACAGGGGCCAGACATAAAACACCGGAGGGCTGGACCATTTTGGCGTATAGCACTTCTGAAATCCAACAACCCTATGCGGCCCTTTAAACCAGATTCCCCGTACCGCGAGTAGTTAAAAGATATTATAACGACACTTATATAAGTCATAATAATAGCCCAAATATTTATTATAAATTTATAATAACAATACTAATTTTAAATATAAACTATATTTAAAATAGGGTAAACATAACTTACTTTCAAGGGGATTTTAGCTAGGAGTCGGGCTCTGCAGGGGCAGAACTTCGTCGCTGAATCTTTCTAAGAAAGATTCGTGCAGCGCTTCAACGCTCACCTTACTATACTAAAACTATAGAAAGAGAAGTCGAATCACGAGGGACCGAAATGCTCGGGGGATAAGGAGAGAAAGACTCTTGAATCAAGAGAATGGTGCAAGAAATATGAGAGCCCAAGGCTCTTATTTATACTAATTGAATTTTCAAAAACTACCCTCCATAATTACTTAATGACCTTTTAGTTATATAAACAACTAAACACCCCTCTATAATACTATTTTAAATGGATTTAATGATCTTTGTACTAAACTAATGTCGAAAGAACTCAACATTAGTTTTATAATAACCGCATCGTCGATACCTTTCTAATGATATATACATATGTATATATATGTGTACGTATACATGATTTATACTTTATTTTAATACGTAAATATACTACTATAATTTGTAACTCGCTCATACGAACTCCGTTTTTGACGTTATTTATATCCACGCGTAGGTGGAGACATACTCTACAACTTTCGTTTAGACTCCGTTGGTTAATTTTGACTTTATTTTTAAAGTTATATTTTTAACAGGCCAGGACAGGATTGGTCCGTTAAAATCTCATAACTTCTTTATTCGATGTCCATTTTCGTCTGTATTTTTATCGTTACGCTACTAATATTTCGATTCTTGTTTAGGTTGTGTCGGCTAAAAATCAATCGATCTAAAATTCGAATTTCGGGCTGTACACCGCTAATCCGAAACTTCGAAAAATCATAACTTCTTCATACAAAGTCAGATTTGGGCGTTCTTTTTATCGATGTTCTTAGTTTAACATATTCTACGACTTTTGTTTAGAGCGATAAGGCTAAATCTCTATATATCATAAATTTACTATTTACGCTTCGCGGCGCCGTGCCGGTTCCGACGCGAAACTTCGACGGGTCATAACTTCTTCGTTATAACTCGGATTTCAGCGTTCTTTATATGTACGGAAACCTTGTGACATATTCTACAAATTGGTTAAGATTATTTATTCTAAATTATCTTTTTGTCAAAAAGTCGTTTTCGACCCCTATTGCCTCTAAATTGACTAGCCCGGATCTTCGGGCGTTACACAACTCCTCCTTGAATTGACTTTGGAAGGCTTAGAGTCACAAGTGTCACTCCTCTAATGGTTCACAAACACCATAAGCAAGAGGATGAAGATGAGAGAGGATGGAGGCTGCCAAAACCGTGTGAAAACCCTAGCAGGTTGCTTGTCCATGTTTTTGAGCCTTAAGGGTTCTATATATAGTGAGGCTATTAGGGTTATCTAACAAGGAAACCCTAATTTGGTTGCTTAAGCCCTAAGCAACCCATAGACTCCTTTAATCAAGCCCTTGGACGATTTCCTTATGGGCTTCCCATAAGAATTCTTCCACCTCTTGATTTAAGACAATCCATGGCCCAAATTGCAATTATCTTATAATTACAATTCCATTCCCTTAAGTTTAATTAATCTCTTTTAGTCACAAAACTAATTACCAATTAATTATTGACTAATATGAATTAAACAATATGATTTCTCCTTTAATATATTATCCCCATAATATATTAATAAATCATATTTAACCCTTTCTCTCCATAATTCATCCTATCAAGTTGCTTTGGTGAAGGCAACCCAAAAGGACCATGCACCATCGGGTCAAGTACATACCAAAATAGTTATGGACTTAGACACTAATCCAACACCCACCGCATCACAACTTCGACCTTGGTTGGATCGACCGAAATGCCATCTTGATTGATGATATGCCCCAAAAATTGTACCTCCCGTAGCCCAGAAATCACACTTGGAGAACTTTGCATAAAGCTTCTATGCCCTCAGGGTCTCCAGTACCTCCCTCAAATGTTGCTCATGCTGCTCCCTGGTCTTAGAATAGACCAGAATATCATCAATAAAAACGATCACTGACCGATACATCATCGGTTTACACACCATGTTCATGAGATCCATGAATGTTGCTGGGGCGTTGGTGAGCCCAAACGGCATCACCACAAACTCATAATGCCCATACCGAGTCCTGAAAGCCGTCTTTATTATATCCTCATTACAAATCCTCATCTTATGGTATCCCAACCGAAGATCAATCTTGGAAAACCAAGACGCACCCTGCAGCTGATGAAACAAATCATCGATCCTTGGCAACGGATAACGGTTCTTCACCGTTAGTTTGTTTCAGCTCTCTATAATCGATGCACATCCTGTGTGATCCATCCTTCTTTTTCACGAAAAGGATCGGTGCTCCCCACGGGGAACTGCTTAGACGTATGAACCCTCGGTCTAGCAGTTCCTGAAGATGTGTAGATAACTTCTGCATCTCAGGTGGTGCCAACCGATAGGTGCCTTTGCTATCGGAGCGACACTAGGCACCAAGTCGATGCGAAACTCCACTTGCCTCTTCGGAGTCACTCCCGGTAACTCTTTGGGGAAAGCATCCCGAAAGTCCTGTACAACCGGCACACCGCCCACATCTTTCGTGGTCTCTACCCTTGTATCCGATATATAAGCTAAAACTCCCGTACAATCTTGCTACATAAACCTTTTATCCCTCGCAGCCGAACAGAGAGTTGGCCCCTACGAGGCTCTCTCACCATGCATAACGAGTTCTCCCCCACTTGGGGTTCGAACCCTAACCAACTGCCGCTCGCAGTCAATCATGGCCCCGTTGGGCCCCAACCAGTCCATCCCAACGATCACCTTCAGCCCTCGCAACGGTATCAGGACCAGATCCACGTGAAACCTCTTGCCCAACACATTCAGGACGCAAACCTGATACACCTTCGCAGCACTCCCAGTGCGGTCATCTGCAATCTCTACCTCGAGCGGGGAAACCAAAGTTCCCGGTGTGTCCCAGAACTTCTTGCTAAGCGCAAGAGATACGAACGATCGGGTAGCACCCGAATCAAACAAAACATGGGCAGACATACCATTGACCAAAAAGGTCCCTATACAAGCATAAAGTACCCATAAGTCATACAAATAATAAGAACATAGAATAATAGACACGGGCCAAACACGATGTCTGGTGCTGCCCGAGCCTCCTCGGTAGTTAGCTGAAATGCACGGCTCCTCACCGTCGGAGCTTCCGCATTAACAGGGCGGCCATCGTTGATCCTTAGTGCGGCGGGTGCAGGCACCGCCACTGCTACTCCCCTTCCCTACAACCTCCAACAGTCAAACTTTTTATGGCCAGTCTGGTTGGAGTGGAAACATATCAAGTCCTTCTTTGGGCAATCCCTGCTCAAGTGGCCCTGCTGACCACACGAGTAACATCCTGATATCCCGACTATCTGACAAGCCCCGCTGTGAAATCTCCCGCACTTAGCACACCAGCCCTGACCCTGCTGGCTCCTGTTGGAAGTGTCTGAATTCTTAGGCTTGTTAGCCTATCCCATTGTTGCCTGTGCCTGCTCTGGCTTCCGCTTGGTGCAGAAGTCTAACTCCATCTCCCGTTCCCGGGCCTTCTCCACCATCTCATTCAGGGTTTTTCACCCTGTAAAGCTCACACACTCCCGGATATCATCCCTCAGCATGGAATGATATCTCGTCCTTCGCATATCCCCGTCAGTAGCATACTGAGGAATCAACAAAGCTCGCTCATGAAACTTGGCGGTGATCTCCGCCACAATCTCGGTGGTCTGCTGGAGTTCATGGAACTCCCTCACCATCCTCTACACCTCAATGGATGGTGCAAAATCCAAATAAAACTATCAGACAAACTTGGCCCATGTCATCTCAGCCACCCCGGCTGCTCCTACCTGGATAGTAACCTCGCCCCACCAATCTTGGGCCCTGTCTCTCAGCATGCAAGAAGCAAATCCAACCTTTGCCGTATCCTGGCAATAACTCGTGCTCTAGGCGTTTTCGATATCCGCCACCTAGCATCGGCTAACAATGGGGTCCCTGAACCCGAAAAACTCCGGCACCCCACACACCTTGAACTCCCGAAATGAGAGAATTTGGGCCCCAACCTAACCCTCAGCAATCTCAGCTCTGAATCCCCTGGGTCTTTTCTCCATAATCTCCATCATACCCTCCTTGACCGTCCAAAAGATGACTGGGGTAGCGTCAAGGATTCCCCTGGTAAGCTCGGTTGCGATAAGCTCACGCAGCCTCTCATCGATGACATCGGTAGTGTCACCTGATCCATCCCCGGATCCAGATCCTGATCCTGATCCCCCTGCTCCAAATCGTGTCACCACCATGCTGAACTGAAATGTCATAAATCACAACGATCAGGATTTCCATATAAGGGATCTTCCCACACCGGTCCTCCTTGAAGTCGTCAGATCTAACATTGGTTCGGTTACAAGTCTTGTGCTTTCAGTAGTACGGGCCCAATACTACCTTCCACACCTACATGTACCTTTCCCCAATGCTCTACCTGATAACTTCAATTCGTCCCAAAACTAACCCATATCCCACATGTACTTCATACATCAAGTCTCAGGCTATCCTAAGATTTTCTCTACTCATACCAACGAGACCAATCATAACAGGTTGCCTTTATGCATGCAAATTATACACAGAAAAGGATCAAATAGACTTTCGAATAAAAGATTTTACCCTAGGACCGAAACCAAACAAAGAACAGGAAATAAGGCCAAATCAATCATTCTGATTCTATAAGCTCCTAACCATATACAATTTTAAAAGCATACACATAGCAAGTTCTATATGATCAACAAAGCTCAAATATCAGTATAACATGGCTAACATATTGGGGAACTAAATACTTGGCTTGGCTGATCACACGCGTTGCACTCTCATTTGTTCCTTTCTTTCAAAAACCTTTTATATTATTTTTGAAAAGAATTTTACCCATTTCCTTAGTTTGAGTCCTGACACACTCGAGAGTGTGCCTGAATCCCTCAAACCAAGGTTATGATTCCAACTTGTAACGACCCAATTTTTCAAAGAAAATTTTCATTTTTGGAATAGTCAAATACATTTCCATAATTTAAGAAATCTAATCATAATTGTTTTCAAAACACATGTGAAATACAACTTTTATTCCAAACATCAGAGTGTCCATAAGAACGCCTGGGAGAGAGTGCATGTCACGCCATCACGCCTTGCCTTTGCCCTTGGGATCTGAAGTAACTGAAACAAATCCACAATCTGCAAGCTAAATGCTTAGTGAGTTTCCCAGAGCATACCACACACACATTACACATATCACATATCGTGTTAGCTATAATAGCTACCTATAACAGATAAGCCGTGCATACATATACCTGTAAGGATGCCATGGGATCCCCCAAGGTCTTACACCTTAGTGCCATGGGCTACCCTGCATGGTTTTTACCTGGGAATGCCATGGGCTACCCCACATGGTCTTACATCCAACGTGCCATAGGCTACCCTACATGGTCTTTACCTTGGAATGCCATGGGCTACCCCACATGGTCTTACATCCAATTGCCACGGGCTCCCCAGGGTCTTCCACGCAGTAACACACAATCATATAGCATATCAAATCACATAAATGACTAACACGTATACCATAATTACATAATGGGCCGACCTTGGTTCCTTAGACCCATGGGTATGGTGAGAAGACTCACTTCTGTCCGAAGAATCTGAAACTGCTCTCCTAACTGACTGTAACCTCCTGTGCTGAATAATAGTATTAATCCATGTTAGGACATCACATAATCAAAGGGACCCAAATGAAGGCCCAAATATCCTTTATTTGTTAATGGGCCCAAAGTCCATGTCTAAAAATCATTAATGGGCCTCTTGGCCCAATAAGGCCCTACCATAACATCAGTGGTCCAAAACAGATAAGATGACCTACTATTCCAAAAATACAACAAGGTCCAATAACCAAATGAGGCCTAACAGCTCAAAGGCCCAAACAAATCCAAGCCTATATGTGGTGCGTACGCTTAGCGTACCACTGTGGTATGCACAACGTACTGAGTTTCTAAGACTTACACATTGCGTACGCTAGGTTACGGCCAGCGTACTAACAGATTAATTAGTTTCTCCATTAAGTGCTTAATACTCGATTCCCTTACGTCTAAAAGTCATATCTAAGCTTATTAAGACGACCTAGGGCATAAAGTTGGCAACTTTATGTCTTTGCATGTCTCATATGTTCCTAACACCCAATTAAGACTTTTCTCAGGTTCTTAACCCATGCATCAGGTCAAAACACCCACCAAGACTCCATTTTTATGTTGCAAACGGACCAAAGGACCTCAAATATGACATTTCCATCATCTGGAGTTACTCAACTCATAAGAAAAGGTCCAAAATCAATAAATGGGACCAAAATAGAAAACCCTAGCTAGTTCTAGTGATTAAGGTGGAAAGGTCCAAGCTTTATACCTCCAAAAGCTCCTCAAGGTCGACTATATGCAGATTGTTGAAGCCAAATGACACTCCAAGCTTCCTTGACAACTTCTCCTTCTTGAATGAACACTATAAGGACCACAAAACGCACTCTTAAAACTCAAAATGCACTCAGAAATGGTATTAGGGTTTTCAGAGACGTTTTAAGGCGAAGGAGGCTGTTTAGGGTGAGGCTCAAATGAGTTAAGGGTGTTTATATAGGTCTCATGTCTGGAAATTAGGGTTTGGACATCCGGCATGTATGCCTAATGTACTTCTGGTACGCCCATCATACGTGCTGCCCGTTCCCGATCCTTTTTGCTAAGTATGCTAAGCGTGCTCATAAGTACGCCCAATGTACTTAAGGGCTTCTTATGAAATATTTGAAATAATTCAAGGGTTACAAGGTAGTACCTGATTTGGAATGTTACATTTTTGCACAAGGGGAGTCTTCCCAAGTATCCCCTTGGTGAAGTGGATGATCTCTCATGAGGCTTCCTTTCCTCTTTCCTTCCATAAGGGTCGACTAGATTTGCCCTTGATGATTCCTCCCTACTTGTTCTTGAGCTCTTTGGACTTTTTCTTACTCCTTCCTGGGTTCTGGGGCACAGGATCCGTGAGACTAAAGGATAAATATTTAGCTTCCTCATAGGTATTAGGTTGGTGTGACTGCACTTCGACTCTGATATGGGGAGCTAACCCTTGGAGATATGCATTGATCTTATGGATCTCTGAGTTGACCAATTTAGGGCATATGGTGACTAGGTACTCAAAGCATACCATATAGAAAGCTAATCCTGACTCTTTGGTGCTTAAATGATTAAATTCATGCTCGGATCGTGCCACATCTCTGCCAAAACAAAATTCCTTTATGATGTGCTTCTTTAATTCTTGCTTGGGAGTTCCATAGGCTTAATCTACTCCCAAAGCCTTGACCTGGATACTCAACCAGAGGATAGCTCTTCCCATGAGCATGCAAGTTGTGAACTTAACTCTATGTTCACTAGCACACTTACTCTTTATCTCTTTCGCCCAATAGATCGCAACATCTACTCCCCTATCTCCATAGAATGATCTCGACCTGCTGTTGAGAAAATCCTGATAGGTTCTTGTCAATTGAATACCTTCCTTATTTCTTCTCCCTTCCTTATTAGCTCTGAGATTCCCTAATGCATTAGAGACTTGAAGCTGAATCGTGGTCTGAATGGTGGTCGGGTCAATCAAGGTTAACATAGCTGGGTTGCTGTCCCGAAATAATAGTAAGAAGGTTATTTTTTGTTCCTAAGGGGTTAACACTACTTTTTATTTGTAGGTTACTATTGTTGCTATCCTAACGACATGTCTCCTTATCACTTGTTTAAATAGAGACTTTACTAGTATCTTTTCTTTTATTTTTGTTCTCTCTTATCACGACATACTATTGTTGCTTTCCCATCAACTCTTATTATGAATGGGGTTCCTGTATTATTGTTGCTTTCCTAGCAACTTTTATTACGAATGAAGTTTCCTACTATTGTTGCTTTCCTAGCAAGTTTTATTACGAATGCAATTTCCTACTACTATTGATTTCTTAGCAACTTTTATTAAGAATGAATTTTCCTACTACTGTTGCTTTCCTAGAAACTTTTAAATGAATTAAACTTCCTATTACTTCAAGGAAATCCTTTTTCCTTGAGCTTAATGTTTTAATTAAATTAAAATCTTAAAGGCTTTTAGTATCTAGGGTAATTAATGGTTCTTGAGGATGAAAAGTGTAAATTTTTTGAAATCTTGAACATACGTCGGACATACGATATGCATATCGTGCACTTGCAGCAGATCAACATTAAAGTCGAATTTTGGCTTCATTCGAAACCTTTCCAATATTCCTTTTGTTCCTATCAGATTTGTCTCGACTGGGTCCCACACGCACAACGCACACTTCACGTGCCTGCCTCAAATCTTCGATTTCTTCATCACGTTTGATCACTCTACTTCCAGGTAACTTCCATGCTTAATCCTAACTTAGATTTTGGGCTAAATTTTTGAGTTTTTTGCGTTTTTGAGGTTTTTCTTAATTGATGAATTTGGGTTAGTTTTTGTGAAATAGATGATCATTGAAGCATCTCATCCTACTGATTTTACTTCATATATAATCATTTTTGTATTTAATTCATCCATTGATCCTCATTTTGAATTTTTAAATTTTCGAATTTTTTTAACTAAATCTGTAATTTTGTGATGTTTTAGAATAAATGGTTTGCCTATTCGTGTTATAGAATCTTAGTCAAACCTCCCTATATGATTTTTTTGTCGAAATTTTGAAGAAATAGCAGGTTGCGATGCCTGATGTTCTTCGTGTTCTTGGAGTGTGCCGTATAGATGCATGTGCACTGCGTGCACTCGCATACATCGCACGCCTAGCATGTTTTTCCCATTTCAACACCTAATGCAACTTTTATCGTTTCGAACTTATTCCTAAATGCTTTTTGGCCTATTTTTTATAGGTCTGGCGAGACGATGTCAACAAGTTGCGGGTCAGTTACCTCCTAACTGGCTTTCACATCCATTTCTAGAGTTCCCTGATGATCTTACTGATCAGAGCTCTTTTGTATCTCTCCTGACTGCTCTTCTATCCAAGAAGATTAGTATTCCCCATGCGCTTTCCTGGAGAGTGGCAGATGATTCTGGGCTGACGACTCGACTAGCGTCGTTCCTTACCCGTGTACTGTGGGATGATTGTGGTCTCGAGCTTTTTGTCTGCCATGGATGACAATGAGTTTTCAGGGATTAGGAGGTGGTCTACAAGGAGCTCTACTGAGAGTTCTTTTCGATAGTTCTCTTTGAGAAGGACTCGACGAGTTGGACTGATCGATCGGTCTTTACTTTTCGTTTGGTAGGCGTATCCCGCTCCTGCAGCCTGATCGAGCTGGGGAGGCGTCTAGGGATTTATACTAATGAGTAGACTATGAGTCCTCATTTTTATGCTTATCTTGACAGTTGTATTACTGCGCCACCACAGGAGTACAACCACATGCAAGTCCGGGGTCACGCTCCGGGACTTATGTTTCCTGGACGGCCAAGGAGAGCACCTTCCATTCTCCTATCTATCGGTTGATTCACCGATTGATTGCTTCTACCATTTGTCATGGACAGGAGTGAGACAAGGTTCCCTTTGGCATCCTTTTCTATATGTGGTGCATCACTCAGATGGAGGTTTGCCTTCATCTTCCCTCTGCCATTTATATCTTCTTATCTAGCATGGCTCTAGGTTCCACACCTTCGAGAAGGATTTGCAGGGGTCGCTGGATTACTAGGTTGGCCTTATATTATGAGGTTGATATTAGTGGGATGGTTCATATGCCTATTCGGGAGATGGGTACTACCGCTCACGAGAAGATACAGGTGTTGGTTATGGGAGTGGGGCAGTAGTGGAGGATTTCGGAGGACGATATCGTGGAGCTAATCCAGCAGGTGGAGCCAGAGGATATCCCTGATTCTGTCATCGTGAGGCGTCAATGGCCTAGATACACGGAGCCCGGCCAACCAGAGCCGACTCTACATGATGTGATGCAGTGTCTGGTTGTTGCACAAGAGGAGTGTCATTGAATTATGGCTTCGATCGTTGGGGAGATGTAGGATCTGGGGATCGACCATCCACCTTTTCCTATGGCGGGTCCTACTATTCCACATCCTTCTCAGCCACGGGGAACCTTTCATGATGGTGTAGGGACTTCAAGCATACATCCCAGAGATACTGATGATGACAACGATGAGGGCACATAGGACGATGAGGCTAAATATGAGAGCAACAATGAGTAGGTTGAGGTTTTTAGGTTTGATACTTACGATATATTCTGATACACTTTATGTATGTTGTTTGTATTTGTATATATGACTTTTGTTTTATAGTTTATCTATCCCAATTCAGTCGATGTATTGGTTCAATCAAGACTAAACATAGTTGACCAGGCTACGTGTAGGAGTGACTCAACCTCTACATACGAAACCATTATGGATATCCGTCTTTGTGGATTTCATTATAAATTTCCATATGTTATTCGAGACTGGAGATTATTATTGTTTTTTACTTCTAGACTAAGTAAGGTTTGGACAGGTAGGAAAAGTCGGTGGGAAAGACCGTTTTGGCGTATAGTTGTTATGAAATCCAACAATCCAAGTTGACAGTTTCAGCCTAGGCACCTCTCCAGTACGTAGTCTATCAGTAGCGTAATTATCAGTAATATTTTTATTTATAGGTTTCAAGACAAACCAAGTTAGAGTCCTAATCTATAGTCATAATTCCTAAAGAAATACTAATTTGCTATAACAACTAGCTCTGATACCAATATGTCACACCCTCCCCGACTGATGGTGGAAAATACCGAGTGGTGACGGTACATAGATTTCCCAAATCACAGAGCGCCGATCATAATTCACCTTAACTAAACAAGAATCTACAAGTCTTAATGCCGATAACCCTTTACTGACTTGATTAATCCTTTAATGACTTTATTTCTACTCTATCCTAGGAACACTTGCGATTTTTGAAAATATAAACTTGATGTTGGTGAGTTCACAAGTTTTGAGGTAAAAGTATAATTAACTCTTTTGAAAACTTTTTATAAATCTTTGCCTTTCTAGATTCCTAGTTTCCTATGTCTTATTATATCACCTCTTTATCTGCTAACCCTATCTTATTAACGTTTAAGATGTATTATTAATCCTAACTTACTATCTTTATAGGATATGTAACGATCCTATCTTATTGTCCTTTAGGATATTTTATTAATCCTAATTTATAATCATTGTAGGATAACTAACAACCCTAACATATTTTATCTACCATTCTAAGGCATCCGTAATGATAGTCGGATCTTTAAGGTTTTTGTAATGTATTACCATGAGCCCTCATAATCGAAGTTGTTTAACTAATAATTTTCCCCGTCATGACGCTTCATCGAACGTCGAATAGTGAATAATAAGAAAGTTATACTTCCGGGATTATAGCTAGCAATCGTAGATGGGGGTGTCAATCCCCGTATAGATCTATACATATCTTTCTAGCTCTCGCAAGATAACGATTATAGATACCGAGGATTTCTGAATTTAATCAAGGAATTTGGATGAATATTATCGTCTCACTAACACATTAACCTTAGGTATTTATATTTGTTCATTTATCCTTCTTAGGGATTTCCTATAACTATGACAATATAAATCCTTTTATCTTATATTTGATAATTATAACTTTTGATCTTATAACTATTTTGCATATATAAGTATTCATATATATATATACACCCACCCTAATTATGGTTATTTAAAAACAAGATATTTGGGCAGAGTAACAATTAGGTATGGTGCATATCCCTACATTTGACCAACATAGATTCTAAGTACTACATTACCCTAGGGATTTGGCCATTATAACATCTAGGTATTTTCTCTTCCTAGACTATCGGGTATCATAAATCTTAAGCATAATATCATAGCTTACAATGAGGCATAATATCTATAACTACATTATCCTAAGGATTTAAGCTTTATAAAATGATTTGATATTTATAGATATAAATATATTTTGATAAAACCATTTGATAAGCATGTATTCCCCTGCTTTCCCGGGTAAAACATTTAAAATAGTGAAATAGGGGCCGTGAACTCACTCTAGTATCGTATTCCTAAGCATCCAATCCATTACACCCGAAACTTCGCGCCATTGGGAGGACTTCCGAAACAGCTTGAGAGGTATAGAGAGGGTTTTGGGTGAGTGTTTGGGACAAGAAAATTAGAATGTGAGCACCTCTATTTATAGTGGTTGTGCGCACGATGCACTTCAAGCACGACGTGCACCCACTTCGTGGCTCCATCCAGAGCTTGCCACATGTCACACTTCTGATGGTCCACGTCTTTCTAATCTTCGACGAATCTGGGTTTCAAGTGTGCGTGATGAGCATGGCGTGCACCCTTAAATCTTTTATAATAGGTCATATATTCCTTATATGAATCTTGTTTCTTACCAGCTTTATATATTTGTATAGCGCTCTACTAGTACTGCAACTTTCTTTAAGGTCACGTTGCTAAATTTTGACTTTTATTTTAAACCCGTATTTTATATTTTTCTAAAAAACGTATCTCCTTCATACGAACTCTATTTTTGACCTTTTTCCTTTAAAAGTCCTTATCTCTTAGAGTACTATGGATTTCCTTTTAGTGACGTTAGCCGAAACTCAACCGATTTCTTTATGCTATTTTGAAGTTAATAGCATTATTAATGCAATTGGTTCTTATCATTTATAAAATCATAACTCCTTTATCCGGAGTCATATTTTTGCAACGTATATCATTGGAATCACTTTATTGTGTACTTTCCAAATACACTAACCATCATAAAAATGATATAACGTTTTGGTCGCTCAGTTTTGACCCTATTATTATCATTTAATTGATCATATTTTCCTATAATATGAAAAGTTCTATCCTTATCATTGGTTGATGTTAATCTCTAATGACAATTGGTGATGGGAAGTTCCCAATTGTTACAAATGACATCTTCCTTGCTTCCCCTTTTGGCATGGTATTAGCCAACTGTTTCCATCTTCTTAATAGTCCGATATTTAGTCGTTTGGTTGCAAAGATTGTTTTTCATCTGTTTCTACAATTGCAACTTTCAAACACTACTTCCATTTCATAGATCCAAACCATAAATATCCTTGGAACCGGTTCTCCATAAAGACTTTGTGGTTGGGATGCCATGTAATCCTCATACTTGCATCCTTTCCTGTCAACCTCCTCTTCGATGTTGTTTCTCTAAAACCTACGTGTTTCAATTTGATTTACAGCTTTAATACAACTTCCTTCTTTGGGCTAAACTTCATTTAATACTGGTTCAACAATCGGTGTCATGCCTTTTTTCTTTCCCCCTTGGATCAATTTTTTGGCCTCCTCCATATGCTCAGCTAGCATTGCTTGCACTCCTGCCATTGTGATAGGTTCGGGTGGAAGTGCGATGACCGGTCATGACCAATCACATGCTCAGGCTGTCGGTTTTCGTTATTATTTCTCCACCTGCAACGAGTTTTTACCATGACATTCTGTACACTAGAACAATTGTTTAGGGTACCACAATCACGAGTATATTATGATAGATAATGTTTTAGATATGTTTAGACGCATAATCCTCCTTATTACTCTGAAAAATTACATGCCAGTTCTAATACATTAATTTATACAGTTAGAATCCTAGACACATAAGGTTTCCAAATCAAGGTTGGCAACAAACCTTAGACCCTTTCTAATAGTAGCAATCTAGATAGGTAACCTATGGCATGTTATAAATCATTTAGCACATATAAGCAGATTAGGTATCTTTCCTAAAGTAAACTATCGCTTACTTTACATATAAATTAAGGTATTTAACCTAAGTTATGTTGTATAATAATTCTTATTTAGATCATAATTTATTTAAGCCTTTTACCCTAAAATATTCTAGTGCTTGTGTATTTATTATTGTTTTAGGTATATTAACTAAAATATTCTAGACACAACTCTCACCGTCATCACTTAAGCTCTAAGTTTAAGTCTAGAAATCCTCATAATTCCTAGTTCGCTTAGAATAATGCTCTGATACCAACTGTGATATCTTCTATTTTTTCAGAACCAAAAAGAAAATTCTCTTTATGCTTTAAAAATCATTTTATCATTAGAGAAAAATCCCAGTATATAAAAATCTGTTGAGAACAAGATTGCCTCAAATAAAATCCTAAGGATGTCATAATCAATACAGATACATGAGTTACAGCATAAAGACCTAATGGTTCTAACACCATTGCAAGATTTCTATTAATCACTCAACATCCTAATAAAGTTCTAGTAGCTTAAGTCTTGATACATGTGATGCATACAAACAGAGTGGGTCGGGTCGGGAAACTTGGTGAGATACATAGGGATTTCAATCCCACAATGTTATAATATATATTTCTTAATCCTACAAAACCAACTGTTACCAAAAAATATATATAGATATATCTCCTACTTGGATATATATATATATATATATATATATATATATATATATATATATATAAAACCTCATACCTATACCCATCCCAATCGACCCTCAGAGATCCTAGTCCATGATTTTCTACAAGATAAACCGTTTCAAAGAAAGGGTTTGAATGCACATCTAGGGGCTTCCTTGGCTGGTGAAAGTCATAAAGGCACTCGGGTCATCCGAGTATTTTGATGAATATGGTATCCCATTTCATCTATGTTTGTAGGTTATGAACCCACACTAGCAACATAATTTACAAGACCGTAAAGAATGATCAAGTGCTGTCATATTACTTTATGAGATGACTAGCCATACCATTACAGTTGCTTGATCTACACCCATCATATATAGTCATCCAAAAAGTAATACTATTTGTACTCCAGTATGTATTCCATACCATCGATGCCTGAAGTGTCATGAAATGGAACTCTACTCTCCATTCTTAAGTTACATACATTCTCCAAATGAGACTACCCGATGTCAAACTTAATTGACCTAGGCATCCATAATGAGTCTTATCTCATTAACAGGCAAAACTACTAGGTTTCCAATACCGACTCTATTTAGGCGACATTATCCTAATCCAATGCATATATTTAATACAAATTATTTAGTATTAGTATATTTTTATACACTTTCTCTAATAATACTTCTATTATTTTTATCATGTAATAATAGATATATATATCTTAATACATTTAGAACCATATCCAGTTCGCATATCGTATATCCTCAAATAGATTTCTAATACATATTATTGGAAATAAGCATATAGCTCACATATACACTTTTTAACAGATATTTAATACTTTAATTAATACTTGTGTTAAAATCATGTTCATTAAAAGGACTATGCACTCACCTGACTTAGGTGGATGACTGGTGATTTGGGCAGAGCTTCGCCTAACACCTTAACTTTTATTTTGACGTGAGTTAAGTATGATTAATACTGAGTCTTTGTCTAATGATCCTCGTGACTAATGATAGTCTAGATTCCTCACTAATACCAATGTGTACATTAAGATCTATCAAGTATGGAACAACCATGTAGGATCATATCAGAGGTAGGGTCCGTCTGGTATACAAAGTATACTAAATCCAGCATAGACATCATTGCCGTAAGTAGATTAATCAGTATAATAACTTGGAGTCACTGATAAATCTTATTTATAGGCTCATAATAATGATTATGAACTTAAATATAAGTTACACTTAAAATAAAATAAGTGCAACTCAACTTACATGAATTTTAGCGAAAACCGAGAAATTCTACTGGTTGAACTCTGAAACCAAAAGCTCTATGTCACCGGGCTTTTGCACTCCAGAGCCTTGCTAAAGTAGTTGAGAACTAGGAAGTATAGAGGATAGGGATGGTAAAAGGTTTCTAGAGGATTTGTAGAGGAATGAGTGAGGAATTAGGCTGGAAAACACAATATATAGGGGTAGAGAGGGGAACGCCATGCCATACATATAGGCGCACCACGCCTGGTGCTAATGTGTCCATTGTTGGTTGATTCCATGTTTCACCTCTGCCTTGAGCTGTCTCTGGCCATTCCATGTGTCACATTTTCATGGAGCCACGTGTCACGCCCTCATTGTGCCATGTCGCTTGGTCTCGCAAAAGAGTTGGGCGCCCGACATTGCCATGTGATGCCTTCTGGTGGTGTCACGTCATCACTCTACAATGTATTTTTTGAAAAGTTTGGAAAATCACTACTTTCGCATAGGAGCTCCGTATTTTGACTTTCTTTATATTCTCGGAATCCTCTCGAGGGGTCTATAACTTTCCTTTAAATTCCAAAAGCTAGTTCTCACTCTATCAAAAATTCATATTTTATAGAGGCTAGGTTGTTAAAATCATTTCAAAAATCATAATTCCTTTATACGGTGTCCATTCTCGATTGTATTTATATCGACGTGTTCATATTTACGAGATCTTTACCTCTCGTTTACATTATTTTGGCTAACACTCAACCGATTTAAATTTTGATTTCAGTGTTGTGCACTACTATATTGAAAATTTGAAAAATAATAACTTCCCCGTATGAAGTCAGATTTAGATGTTCTCTATATGTATGCTATCAGTTTTACGATTACTACGACTTTTGTTTAGATTACTTAGGCTAATAACCAATCTATCTAAAATTCACTTTTTATTATACGTATAGCCATGTTGGTTTAATCACGAAACTTCGAAGAAACATAACTTCTTTATATGAAGTCGGATTTTAGAGTTCTTTATATGTATGGAATCCCTGTCAGATCTACTATAACTTTGGTTAAGATTATTTATCTTAAATAACCTTTTATAGAAATGTTGTTTTACTGCTTGTTATATCTTAATTCTCTAGTCCGAATCTACGAGAGTTATAGTTTCTTTAACCATAATGTGATGCAGGTTCAAGAAAAAGAAGGGATGGAATATCCTTAATGCCGTGTCAGGAAGAAACGGGCATCATATGACTGAGATTTCTAAAGTGCACCATTATTCCCTCCTACTTCTCTTTTCCTTCATTAATGTCATTATAATTGTATAATTATTATTATTAAACCTTTCTTATGTATTTAATTAATCACTTGACCAAATAGATGACAATAATCGTATAAATACCATTTTTAAATTAATTAAAACCCTAATGATTCCATATATATATATATATATATATATATATATATATATATATATATATATATATAATTATTATAATATTTATATTCTTTTTTAAAAATAATCGAACGAAAACAGGGTCACAACAAGATACATATCAAGACTCAGTTGTTACAGTTTTGATACTTCTGAATTATGATAGTGAGGAGAGTGATAATAATTTGTATAATGATTTAATGTTGATGAAGAAAACTTTCTAGAAAAAATGATAGTAAATATGACGGATTTTGATAGGCAGACAAGGATGTTGAAATGGTTGGGAACACCTGACATATAAAGGAAGCGAATGTTAATAAAGAGTTAAAAGTAAGATGAAATGGATGTGTTAGACAACACATGATGGAAATAATATAAATAGGTTGTTGAACTCAAATTATATGAATTAACATTGTCATTCTTTTCATTAATATATCCATATGTTGAGCATATTTGGATGTCCTTTTGAACAATATATGTAAGGTTTTAATTCTAGGATTTTAAATGGTATGGATAATCGAATAATAAATGTATTGGAATATATTAAAGAGCATATAATGAAAAGTATATATAATGTTCAAAAGCTGATTGAAAAAATGTAAGGAGTCATTAACACCTACAACCACTAAAAGGCTATGTAACGACCTATAAATTTGATAACCGATTTGCTTTATGAAGGAGTAATAATAAGAAAAAAAAATCACCCTGAGACGATTCCATGGATATGCCATTTGTCAAAAACGGTGTTTGTATGAGAAAGTTATGACTGTTTGAAGTTTGGATAAAAAGTATGTTGTTATTTTGAGAAAGTCAACGAAAGTCAAAGTCAAACGGTCAATTACGACACGTCATGGATCCACAACCGATTTTCATAGCATGATAAGTGTTGAATCATGAAAAACACATGTCGATCAAATATTACACGTGGCGGTTTGCAGGTGACGCGTAGCTTAGGTCACGACACGACCTTAAAGGGAGCTCAGTGCAAAAACCAGGTTTCAAACCCTATAAATAGTTTGCAATTTTCTATATTTGTATTTTTTCCAAAAAGTTTTACAAGTAGATACGTAGTGTCGTATGGCCTTCGTAAGTACATTTTTATGTCGGTATGCAAGAATTGATATTTGAAGTCTGTGAGCGACAATTACGGCTTAGAGACGGATGTAGTGAAATTGTTTTAACAAGGGTACGAATTCCGTTTGGGTTAAGGTATCCTCTCGATTGTTAATACATAATTTTATTTACGTAAGTATTGAGTCGTAAAGTGTTGATAAACTAATATAGTATTAAAGTTTGTAATACAGTGTTATTATGAACTAATTGGTAAAACGGATAAAAGGTTTCCGTAGTGAAACTCTTGATTGGGCGACGAGGGTTGTAAACCCTAGCTCAAAGAATTGTCCGAATATAAGATTGGACTATCAATTTACGAAGTTAGTATTTTTGGTAATAGTTTTGAAGAGCTTATTGATTTGGTAACAAATGGTTACCTAGCTATGTTAGTGATCAGGAAAAGGTCAGCGTAATAGATATGATAAATGAGCTCCTAAGTGTATTGGGACAAGTTCTGAGGAGCTTGGTATTTGTCCAAATAGGTTGGGCCAATGTGGAGCTAAAAGATAACATGAGGCTAGGAACCAGATCGAAAATTAATCTTCACTAACTGACTATGTGAGTACATGTGGATTTTCCCACTTAGAGTACATGGCATATTAGTAATGTTCGTGTGAAATATTTGAAAATGATTTGTGAATATTTATGATTTGAAAAGAAATAATTTTTAGCTAGTGAATAAAGAAACACTTTTTCTAAAAGAGTAAGTAAAAGGTTTTTGAAAGATAAATGCTTTCGAATAAATGAACTTTTTTATGAGTAATGGTTAGCTAGCTATATATTTTTATATGGATTATTGAAAAGGATTAAAGAAATGTATTTACAGTTATATCATGTTGAATATTTTACTATGCAATGATAAGAAAGTGCATGACCATAACATCAATCATTTGTGTATGATTGAGTTAATAAAAGAAAGTGGTGATGATACATCATGTGAGTGAATTGCATAGTCATGAGATAGTGTCAGTCCACATGGGGACTATTTTGTCACTATAGTGACCAACACAATTAAGGTTGTATATTATTATCACTTTATGTGACCAGTGTTGTCACTTATGTGACTAGCCCAATTTGGGGTGGTTCTTGTGGATATCAGATTCAACGGATATCTGAGACCCGGGACGGCCCAAGAAGAATTGTATTAAGTGTGGACATCCATAACATACATTGCATTATGTTTATAAATGCATGTCAACTTATAGTTTTATCAAATGATTTTGTGTCTAACCCATGTAGCCCACAAGATGATTATTGTCTTGCATATTTTTTTGAAATGCGATGTATTCTAGGTATTGAGATACAACCTAGAGAGTTGTGTTAAGATAGATAACAAAGAGCCAATGGACAGAACCTAGGCATAGCTTCTATGATGTAAGCAATCTTGCAACTTTATAATGGTTTATTTGTATAGGTTGTAATACCCGAAATAATATTTTTACAAATGTCTTTGTAAATGAAATGAAAAAATTTGGGACCATATTTTATAAATGGTCCTCATTGACAGATTATTTTCTATAAACCATAGTATTTTAATGTATAAAAGATTGGATGTTAAAGGCTAGACACTATTTAAAAGGATGCATCATAGTACGTACACTTGTATGTTTAATAATGGGGATAAGAGGGGATACAAATTCAATTCACTAGTCCATGGATGGAAAAATGTGTTGTAAATGTCAAGGAGAAGAGTTGTAGTTACAAAACTATGAGAAATAGCATGCCTTTTATGCAAACAAGTAATTCAGTTATTTAGGCTATGAAATTGAATGCTATGGAAGTGGATTTATTTGAACAATAGGCTCATGATTGTTATTGAATAAACCCTTGTAAAACTACATATAAAGTGAATATAAACCTTTTAATAGATGCGGCATGTGTCCAATGTCCAGGTATCCAACTACACTAACAATGCTAAATCATCATAGACAAGTTGGTCGACCCTAGAAGAAAAGAAGGCTGAAGATGTGCAAGTAGGACAAAATAATATTCAAGGGAAGAAGCTAACAAGGATATACATCATAATTATTTGTAGTAATTCCACAACATGAAACACAATTCTAGAAGTTGCAAGGGACAAGGAGGTGTATCCCATATGATCAAGAAAACTAGAAGATGAAATAAGACAGACAAAAGGAAAGAGCAAGCAGTCAAGGAAATAAGTTTGGTTTGATAGTGTTTCTTAGTTATGTTTTTTGGGTTGTCATGGACCCTACTTGAAACTGGTTTGGTTTTATGGTTTTCTTGTTTTTCTAGTTAATTAGACAATGGTTGAGTTCATCTTTGGGTTATGATACAAAATATGAAAATGACTTGTTCATTTCTTGGTTTTGATTTAACGTGTTTCTTAATTAACAATAGTTATCTTTAATTTAATGCAAATTCTCATGTTCATAGTTAAAAATCATTAGTCATTTATATTCAATCTAATTTGTTTTTGGTTCTTCTAAGAATTTTTTTGCTAAATATTTTGAACATATATGAATTCAACGAAAACTTAAATGAAAATTAGGAAGATGATCAAAGATATGAGAGATTCTAGAAGGGAGAATAAAAATAGATCAACGAAGAGTGAGGGAAATGAGAAAAATGTTAAAAAATGTTCACTAGAAAGAATATGAGAAAGACCAAACAATTATCATGTGAATAGTAGAGTGTCACAAAATGTAGTATATTTGAACGACGACCCATGACAAAGACCAAAAGTCCTAGAAACTGAAACCATCAATATTGTTCTTGTAAATAAATAAAAAGTATGAATATCACCAAACTAACCATAGAAATCAATTCACCATCAAGATGACATAATATTTAATGTTTGTTATGAATCTCACAGGTTTTCATGACATTAATAATTTCTATAAATTCCTTATAATTTGATATAAGTTCTTAATGTAAGTTGATTAGTTTATGGCTTTGGCCTTAAGTGCAAGTTGATTAGTTTGTGTCTTAGGCCTTAGGGTATTTTAATTTTCATTTTAGTATACTACTTCTTGTGATTTTGGTTAAGGGAAATGACCCAAATACCCTACAAACTTTCTAGGGTTGGTCCTTTTAGTCCTTGAACTATTTCGTGGCTTTATTAAGAAACCAACTCGTGGGAGACCTGTCTTTTTAGTCCCATTTACTTGTTTTAGCCGGTTTGAGTGGGACATAGACAAAACTTGGGGCTCATCTCTCTCTCTCTCTCTTGCAAAAAAAATCTACCAGGCGCTCACCATCGTCTTCTTCATCTCTTCCTTCCTATTGAAACCATCTCCTTCTAATAGATCCATAAGTTTACCTGTAATCTCAACTCTAAATAACCTCCCCCAAACCATGGCTTCAAAGATTTGGTGTCTGTGTCGAGATTCAGTAGGAGTATAATATCCCACCTTCAAAACAGTTTCGAAAAATCAGCCAAACAAAACCCTTATTTCCAAACACCTAATCGAAAAATTACTTTCTAACTTACACACGATCTGAGTTCAAGAGAACCACAAACGGAAATATAAGTGCTTAGAAGCACCACCCCGATTTCTTCTTTTTCTTCTTCTTCTTCAGAATGTCAGCACATGAAATAGTGTTGGGGCATGCAACTTCTATCTTTGATTTTTCCTGATCTATTATCTTAAGTCCTCTCAGAGTTTCTTCATTGGCTCTGACATCTTGCTCTGATTCGATTTCATTGTCAGGAATTGTTTTAAGTAGAAGTGAAGTGTCACAACCCTATGAGTGTATCATACAAAAAGTTAGAAAATGATGTAAACTAATACAAATTAGAAATGAAGCTGATGAACTACGTACCCTCACAAAGCAATCGAGGAAGTGGAGATGAATGATTCCTCCAACCTTTCCACGGTTGGCGGTGACTACCTTATTTATCGTGTCCCATACTATCTTCTCAGCAGTTTGACATGTGGTTTTATAGAACCCAGTTTCAACTGTTTTGAGCTTCATTGGTATCCAAAGTCATCAGAAGCATGCACAATATACAAAGCTTCTCTATTTCAAAAAAAAACATACAAAGCTTCATGAACCATTTAACCACCTAATACATCTTCTTGATCTTGCTTAATTGTGATCTCCCACACCGACGATGATGAACGGTTGTGAGTGGTCAGTTGATTATCAAGTTATAAGGTGGGGAAGAAGATGAATAGTACTAGGTTTATGAGGTGGTTCATGGGGTTGTACATTCAAAGTCAATGTGGGTTAAAAGAAAATTGGTCAACAAATGTCTATGTGACAAAGAGATAACCGGGTGACCCCTTCATTTTGTCCAAAAGAACGTGATTGACCCGACAAAATGACTTCATTACCTCATGAAGCTATATAAATAGTTTAGGACTAAATGAACTAACCCTATAAAACTCGTAGGACATTTGTGTCATTTTCTCTTTTGGTTATCACAAAAAAAAAAGTTAGAAATGAAAACACATGTTTAACCGGTTTGTGGGCCGCCTTAAATGTTTTTATCAGTTACTTTTTAAATTTTTTTAGGCTAAAATTGTTTATTTATAGATTAATATTTATTTTGCACTTTGAAAATAAAATATATTAAGATCTTTAACTTTTCTTGAAAGTAATGCTGATAATTTTTTCATAGAATATACATTTTTTAGCTTTTAGTTTGCTTTGTATATTTATAATGAACGATTTTATTTGATTTGAAATAAAAATACATTAGATATATTTTTATAATTTTAAATACAATAAAAAATTTATAAATGATAAATTATAATAAATAAATAGTTAAACTAGATTCGTTTGCTAATAAAATATGAAGATGTTTAAATTAGGTTAACAACAAAGATTGTGTATGTGGATGAGAAAATTACATATTTTTTTAATAAACAAATAGGTGGACTTGGCTTGCGAATAAAATTGTATCATATATTACCCAAAGTTATAAATAGCATTTGTTCGTAGGATAACGGTAAAGTCAAATCTTAAATTTTTACGTTTTTACGGGTAATCATGGTTTTTATTGTGTGATTTAAGACGACAATTTTGTTTGTATAAAAAATCTCATAATTATAGATGTATATAATATATATCAGGGTTTTAGAGGAACTATATCAGCACTTAATAACAAAAATTAACAAATACTTAATGATTTCATTTTTGATCTGAAATTTTCAAAAAGAAAAAGAAATAAAAACATGTCTTGAAAAAAATCATGCCATAACGCGTCTTGTCATGCGCCACGCCTAACATTGTCGTCATGAAGATTTTTAAGACGACATAGCCACACGTTACCACATGACACGCCTTGACAACCTGTTTGAGGATATTAATTAGGGTGATAGTGGAGAATTGGATTTCTCTTCGATCGTGTAAGCCCACTTTCCGAACTGATATTTCCACCCTATGCCTTGGTTACAGGAAATGCAATCTAGAATAATTCAAAAGGACACTTGTATATCTAGACACAAAAACACAAAGCCAAATCGTCATGGGCACCACCATTGGACACCGCTAGAAGCGCTACCCCTAGGACCCTGCAAAAGGATGTGACCCCCTTGACCCCCGCATTTCTGTTGTACGTGTTTATAATTCGATCTTATATACACATGCATTCCACATTCTCCAAACATATAATATAAAATACAAATGATAAGCGCTTAACTCACATTTCAGTTCCAATTACATAAAAATATCGGATGACACTAAAATCACCGACACAACCTTTTAGAACCATGATAAACTACACCATATTTTTGTCATTGTTCATCCACATTTTAACACTCAACATACTAAACATAGTAGAAAATACTCACATCCCCTGGTCATTACAAATACATCTATCAAAGCAAACCATATTAACTCGTATTAAAGGTACATCGCCAATAATATAAAAATCATATTTAAAACGTAAGAGAAACAATACAACATATATTTGATTTAGAATTCAACTTGTGAACACCTGTGAAAAGGCTCCACTTGCATTAAATTAACACTAAACTTAGTCCTAAATGTGTTGTCATAGTCTACTTAAATTGCTTTAATTACAAAGAACAAATTAAAAATAGCAACTCTATAATTTGTGGCAAAATAAGAAGCAAACAAAACCAACTAAGAACTCAACCTTCTTCCTTAACTACTTTTACTTGTCCTATTGGACAAAGTTGTGTATTTAATATATATACATTCTACATGCTTTATTCCACTTTTAGGGCTTAAACATGTGGGATGGTTTATCGTTAATATTGGAAAAACTTTCATGTATGTCTTAATAATTTCGAAACGATGTTCATATCGTGTTCATTATAGCTTTCTCGATTAAAACCTTTTGTTACTTAAACTACCATTTTTCATCTATTGCGCAAACTCATCCGATGTTATAAAAAGTCATAAATAAATAAACATTAAGTTCACGAAAGTGACATCTCATCTACATTTGTATTGTTGCGATGTTTTTTTGAACGATAATAATTTTATAATAAAATAGAAAATAGAAAGGTTTGTAACCAATAGACTCATTTCACATTAAATGCGGGTCTTCTATATAATATCCAAACCTTTATTTAGCCATGTTGGAGTGTTCCTTGTCCATTTCCCCCTAATGTATGGTTTGATTAACAGACCATACACTTTCTATTTTTTTTACATCTCAAATTGAATTAATGTTTCTATTATTTGTTTCTAAATGTTGTTGTTATATGTCTCAATCACAAGAAGTCAGATGAAGAAATAATCGCGCGAGTTAGTGGACAAAGGATATTAAAGGCAAAAAAGACGGTGAGAAAATGAGAAACAAGTGAAATGTAAAGCATCTCATAGAAGATCAATGGTTTCATATCATTTTGATCTTTTAGTCTCATAAAAAGACTAGCACAACACTTGCAATGTTATGAATTTTTTTTTCTACTAGAATTGGTTGAATTAAAGCAATCTTCTATATATTTTTAACGAGTCAGTGTTCCAAAATAGTAACAAAGTATCATACAATATTTTTTTGTATGTATTAGCAATTTAACAAGTGTGACCGGATAAATTTATAACATTGGTGATATAACGTCAATGTGGTAGTATAGATGACATATTATGTTCAATCATATTTTGCTTACATGACGTTCATTTGGATTTTGTTTAAAACATAAAATATTTTACTATAAAAACAATATTTATATATTTTTTCTTAAAACTTATTATTATTTCGAAGAAATCATGATGATTGTATGAAAATTTGACCAATAGTAATTTTTAAATTTAAAAGAAATAGCGTGCCTTTGTAATCATAGATGATATTTCTTTTATGTTCGTTGAGGGATAAGTTTATTTTTAAAAACTACATAGAGTTTTTTTTTTTTTTTTTTTTTCAATCTCTATTTTTTATTCTGTTCAAAACTAAACAATCACCGCCACAGATTATAACCAATTATTGCAATATTGAATGAAAAAAAAATGTATGTTTTCTGCTTAAAGAAAAACTTGGTGGGATATGATAAACTATATGCATATAGATTTCTATACAGTCAATCAAAATTTTATTTCTCATTCTTCATTTTCTTGATGATAACTGGAAGTTAATAATGTTAAATTTTATCCCAAAATAAGAAAGCGATGGGAGTATCTACAGGTTTTTAGAAGAGTAGAGGGGGGGGGGGGGGGGGGGATATGGTTGAGGTGGCCATCTGGTGCGAAGTGGGAACACGGGACGACATGGCGAGATGACCATCTGGCGCAACACCGCTCCATGTAGGCAATATGGGGTCTTTTCAAACTAATGTGGCGTCGTTGACTAGTTGTTGTTGGGTATTAAGTTCCAAACACGATAAACTTAAGACCGGAGTGTGGGTGATGCCGCTCAAAAGATTAAACAATAATACAAAAAGATTTAGCATGGTTCAAGCTATGTCCACATGCAACTAAAGAGATTATTTTATTGATTGATGAATATTATATAAAATCTAAGTATTTATTGCACCACGATGTCGACTCACATTCACGTTATGTTTTGATAATACATAGAGTTACGATAAATGAGATGTATTTATAGTATCATTGATCTAAAATTATGAGTTAGGCTAATAGGCCTATGACATATTTTCATAAGTTAAACTTGTTCTCCAAGGTTGCAAAGTCGGTATTGAACCTTTGACTAGAACCGCTTCATTGTCACTTCGAACCGAAACTTCTAGCGATTCTGCAGAAAAGGACTCTCCAGACAACTCAATAGAAGAGCACTCTTTGGATGCTTTGAACACTGTGATCTACGCTTCGTAACCTCTGACCAAGACTGCACTTCTTCGGACAACTCTAAACTGGAACTTCAATATTAAATTTATGTGCTTTGCTCTAAACCACAGTTGTTATAGCAACTTCATTTTCACTTTTTTAGGTTAGACTCCACATCTCAACAATCTCCCAGTTGGAGGCTAATCGATAAATCATGATGACATCTTAGATGTAACCCTAAATCGCCTATAGTTTGTGCCTTCAACATAAATTTGCAGACGAACATTGGATACCATACATAGCCTCAACTTCTCCATTGTAACTACCTTGGTGACTATATCTGCATCATTCTTTGCACCAAGGATCTTTTGCAAGTTAAGCATACCTCAGGAGATTAATTCATTAATAAAGTGGCACATCATCTTAATGTGTTTCGGCATGCTGTGAAACACCATATTTTTCGCAAGGTGAACCGCACTCCTTTTAACATAATGTAACACACAATATTCTTGATTCAACCCCAACTTTTATAGGAAGTACTTTAACCAAATAAAATCCTTACTAGCTTCAGATAAAGCCATATAATCTGGTTCAATGGTTGAAATAACAACACTCTTATGTAGTCTTGAAATCGAACTGATTTTTGTACACTCTGTTGTGAAAACATACCCCATAGTGCTTTTACCCGAATCCACATAAATTATTTATGTGCTCACTTTAACGATTCATCTCTAGTTTGTTTCTAATGTTCTCGTAGCTTTGTGTACTGGTAATGCTACTACAAATCCATAACACAAATCTCAATAGTCAATGCTACTACAAATCCATAACACAAATCTCAATCTTTAAAGCTCCATTCCCATCTTTGTGGTTCCATAAACTTTATCGACCATCACCTTCACTCATGATCCAACTCTAACTCATGTTGTTCATTCTCATGTTGCTCCGTCTATGGCCTTGATTGTCCCTACAATTCCTCACAACGATGTCAAAAAATGTCAAGCTAATAATGATGATGAAGGGTTCATTAATTTGTCTGTCCTCAAGGATTAGACCATCGATGATGTTTTTATCTCAGTGATGTTTCCTAGAGAGTATCACTTTAAGGGGGAGTCTCCAGGTGAAGAAGAAAGTGACCATATAGACCATGATGATAGCATTCCAATCATAATAATTTAGACTAGAAAAATACAAGTTGGAAATCAACTTGTCTTCCTTGGTATTAGAAGGTGTGCAATTTGAATCTAATTCCAACAAAAGCTCGTTATTCCACATATATAGAGCCCATGAAGACAGTAAGGAACATGAGGACAAGGGTGAGGGGAGAACAAGTACTTATACCTTTTGGTTAATTTATCATCAATACAAAATTGATAAATAGAATAAAGCCTTAGTGGTACAAGATAATCATCAACCATCATGGAATGTTCCACATAGATGAAGATCATAAGATGTAATTTTTTCGGCCCGGTGACATTCTTAAGGCTAACACAAAACATCTATTTGGACTAAGGCTAAGCTAAATGTAAGATGATTTCACTTAATGTTATCTTTGGATCTTAACAAGAGAATAAAAGAGATAAAGAAAGGAAAATATACCTACATCAATCCTATGATCATTGAAGAAGCCGAGGAATACAACAATGCTTGTAAGTTTTTACATTTTTTATTTTTACCTTTGTAAAAGAGTATTATATACACATAAAGAGATTATGGTAATATTGATACATAGCTTCATTTTGGTATGGTTATGACATTGTCAAATTGGAGGAGATTGTTGGGTCAAACACAATAATTTGATGAGTCAACCAATGTTAGCCAACTGCCAACATAAGATGTTGGTGGCTTCACCATGTGTCTATGTTGAAAGCCTTATCGTAAGGTTTGAAGACCTAACAGTGTGTTGTAAGGAAATATAAGAGTCAAGAATATAATGCAAATACTTTGTAATTAGGATCATATCTATTTGAAAGAATTTATTGTTTTCTCGTATGCAGGAAGACTTCCTATCTCTTACAGATTGAACCTTATGACCGGAACTAGTATATAAAGTTGTAGTTTTGTTGAATAGTTGTCTTTTGCATTGTAATCGACAACTTTCTGTGTGAGTGTTATCTTCAAGAGTGTGTTCGTAATCTTAGTATATTCTATGTTACCTTCTGAGTGTATGAAACATTGAAACTAATTATAAACAAAGTGATTAGTGTTTGAGTATTTCTTGATCTTATTTGTGATTATTCAGTTGTTGATTGCCAAGTAAAGCGTCACTAGTTAAATACCAACCACAAAAGAAATTGAAACCATAAGAACTTCAAGCATCAAAAACATAATGACTCGATCCTTTACTTTTTCTAAACTATAATGACCATTTTGTTAGTGAGTTTTTAAAATGAAAAAGGAGAAATAATTGATGATCTAGTGGTTATAGATGAACCTAGGGTTGACTTAGTGAATGCGCTGCGTTCGGAGGCCAGACCCCTCCTATAAATAGGATGCGAGTCCAGCCAAATTGGTTGCTCATTTCTTTCCTTTCACTCCCTTAAACTTTCTTTTACTTGGCAAGTTATACCACCGAAGCCCCGGTATCATCCCGACCCCCGAAGCAAGTCCCGACGCTCCGAAGATCCCGAGAAAAAGAGTTTTCGAGCCAAAACTCTATTCGTGAGAAGCCCGATTTTGGAGAAAACCTCTTGGTTTCATCGGAAACAATTGTTTTAAGAGATGAGGTGCTGTCCGATCACCGTATTATCAAGTGAGTGTGTAGTTACTTTCTTCTAACACATAGATATGAAGTATTTGCTAAGAAATACGTGTTATGTGTTTATATATTGTTTGTTTATTTGAGATGGATGTTGGATGAATGTTTTATACAGGTTTGTATATGATTTAAACTATATATGTAATTTATATCTACAGATATGTTGGGTAGAACATGGGTAGATGAAATAGTTGGTGTGTGATGAAAGATTAGTTTGAGGATGAGACGAAAGATGATATAGATCATGAGGTGAGGATGACAGGTGAAAAATGAGTGAAACCTTTACCCAAACGATGGCCCCCCGTCATTCAGCAGAGTAAGGATGACAACCACAGACTATTCTAGACATTCATGTGGAACACTAGCAAGCTCGCAACTTGTAGGTGTTGTGGACTTAATGTTCATCGGTGTACTCCAAAAACCCTGGCAGTTATTGTCTTAGTGCCTAATGAAGAATCCTGGCAGCTATTGTCTTAGTGCTTAATAAAGAACCCTGACAGCTATTGTCTTAGTGCCTATTGAAGAACCTTGGTAGCTATGGATTTAGTAATGTAAAGATGAACCTTGGTAGCTATAGATTTAGTGCTTGATGTATGAACCTCGGGCAGCAATGGACTTCGTGCCTATTCCTTAGGTCAATCCTTAGGAATGAATAAATGAATGATAGATGATTCTTAGGGTAGATCCTTAAGAGTAAAGAAGATAATGTGGAATGAGTAATTGGGTTGATTGTTTAATGATTAAATTTAATAATTATATTATTATGGGTTGAAAACCCTATATGCTCACCAGGGTCCCAAGCCTGACCCACTTAGTTTTCTTTGTATTACAGGTAATGACACAAGAGTATAAGTTGGTGGACTTGACGAGAGATTTTGGATTATAGATCAGTAGTTATAAATAAATGTTGTAAGGTCTATTTTATATTGTTTATGCTTTTGGTCTGTATTGGAACATGACATCCCGAGATTTTGTTATTTAATTAAAATACATTTCTTAAAAGAAATGCTTTGATAAATTCTTATCATATTTTATTTTGGGAACAAATTCCGCAACTCTTTTAATCAAAGGATTACTCTGATTTTATAAAACAAAGAATAAACAAATCGCTCTTTTCTGGCTGTGAAAATGGGGATGTCACATAATATCAATATATTAGTTTTATAAATATATTTATTTAAAAGAAAATTTAAATAAAGTTGCATACAATCTACATGCAATGAATATTAATAAGGCATTATGAAGTGGTTATCACTAACCTTAAATGTAGATGTCATGAGGTTGTGATCTCGTTACCATATAAAACCATATTAGATTGATATTCACTCCTAGTTTATAACTCGTGAGAACTACACTTATAAAATTAATTAAACTTTCATATCAAAAAAACAAAATTATTAATTAATTATTTTAGATAAATTATTACTTAAGAAATATATTTCAGTTATATAAAGTTATAATCATTGATTTATGTAAATACGTGAAGTTATATCATCTTATAATATGTATTAATTTTATTTTATTTTACAATCTAATGTTATTAATTTAATATAATTAGAGTGAGAAAATTAAAATTTGAAATTTAAAATGAAGAATCAATTATTAATTTAATGTAATTAGAGTGGGAAAATTTAAAATTAGAAATTAGAAATGAATAATCAATTATTAATTTAATGTAATTAGAGTGAGAATTTAAAATTTTAAATTTGAAATGGATAATTAATAGTTTGACAAGTGGCATGATAAGTGATATATAAGATTAATGAGAAGTTTTAATTATATGATATTTGTCAATACAATATTAAACCTATTCTTTTATTAGAATAGGGAGATTACACGTCATTATGTCGCTTTTATATGTCGATTTTATTTATTGATTACTTACATAAAAAAAATCTACTATAATAAATAAAGATCAATTTTACCACATGTCAATCTCTCATTAGTTTTAACACTTGTCATTTTGTTATATTTTTTAAATAAATAATATCCAATGTCAATTTATGAGTTTTTTTTTCTTTTTTTTTTTTAATTTTTAAAATTAAAAAGTTACATAATACTTTTACTTATATATGTAAAGTATTAAATGTAATAAATATGATAGTAAATTGCAATTAATATGTTTGTTCATTCTTTATTTCAAAATTTTATGTTAAAAAATACATGTTATTTAAATTTTAATATTTTATTTTTTTAATCAACCCGTATAATATACAGGTCTTACACCTATTTAAATATATATATATATATATATATATATATATATATATATATATATATATATATATATATATATATATATATATAGAGAGAGAGAGAGAGAGAGTTAGGTTCAAATGTTTTCAACAAGTATTGTGTGCATATATGGACCAATTAGAATTTAGCACAAATTAAATTTTTAAATAAATCAATAAGGGTAAATTAGTAATATTGCATGTATATTAAATAAATTCCAAAATTAAAATCAAATCAAATCCCTATAAAATTGCAATCAGTTATTTAAACCCTACAAAAACCATTGCCGACGTCCTCCTCCTTCCTCAGTTTTGATCCCGTCGTCATTCAGTCCTTCCCTGATCAACAACCACCGGGACAAGAAGATCAACACCACAATCGGATGGAGTAATTAATGTTACAGAATGGATAGGAAGACGAATCTGGATGTCCTGGGCCGCCTCCGCCTCCATTGTTGTTTAGATTGAATATATCTAGTTTTTAAGTTTATTGTGTTTTACAATATTGATGAAACCAAGGTATGTCGACATCATTGATTGTACGCAACTTATTGCATTTGATTATTCTTACAAGAACAGTGGATTTGCAGATCGAAGTTTTGATTTATTTATTTTCTAAATAAGAAGTGAAATTGAATTCAACAATCATTCCCATGTAATTGATTTGGAATTTAAAACCAAGATGCAAATTGATCGTCTTTTCTAAATAAATTGGAATTCAAAATTATGATGCAAATAAATTTTATTTTCTAAATAAAATGAAATCTATGCAATTGAAACTTTTACGGCCACCATTTTTTATGCAAATCATTCTTGCATAAATATGATTTTTTTTATTTATTTTATTTTAAAGTGAGTTTGTCTTGTTCTTAGTATTTGTTTTTGTAAGCTTAATATGATTTGCAATTCAAAATTTGGTATGCTAATATTATTATCTATGCATGCAACTGTTAAGTTTTTTTAATCAATTTCATAGCCATAGTTCGGATTCTGACGTGGGAAAGAAAAAAACTTGGAGAACAATAGTATATTCTAGCAGAATGTACTTTATGTATTCTGTTGGAATGCATAAAATGATTTTTAACAATAATATTTTTGCAGAATGGATTAGTGTTGTTAGATTTTGATGTGTTTTTTTTTTCTTTTTAACCATTGTTATATCAAATTTCTATTTGTATCAGTTTCATCATCTTTCTCATTAAGAATAAGTGATTTATTTCTCTTCAAGGATGATTGTTGAATTTGGTTTGTAGAATGTGTAAGGATTCTGCCTGAATGAAGTACATTATATTAGAGTAAATTATAATTCTTTAGAGTCTATCACATTCTATCAGAATTTATAGTTTTATTTTATTATAATACACTAAATTTTTTAATATTTGAAAGTTGATTATGTTTTATTTGTGGATTTAGGTTTTGAATATGCTGTCATGGATGTGGAAAAAGAAGAAAACATGGAGAACGAGAGTATTATAGCAGAATGTATTCTGCCAGAATGTATAAAATGTTTCTTAACAATAATATTCTTTCAGAATGAATTAGTGTTTTTATTAGATTTTAATATTTTTACTTGTATTTAAGAATAAATGTAATTTTTAAACCATTCTTAATCATTTATTTTCAGAATGTAATAATCGTTTAGTCTTATTCTTTACGAATTAATGTAATTAGTGATTCTTAAAAAATAAAATTTGTATTCTTTAAAAAATGTTATTCTTGATAATATGTTGTATTATTATTTAAGCATGTTAATTATAAAAAATATGTTGAATAAACCATATTCTGCAAGAATAAAATCGAAAACATATTTACTTGCTTATGTTTGACTTTCTATCATTCTAACAGAATAAAATCGGTTAGTATTAGAAATTATAATAGAATTAAATATGAATTAGTTTAAAAGAATTCATATTTAAAGAAAGGAAATTAATTATCCCTTAAAATCCGAAAATTTCCTTTTTTAATATAGGTTAGCTGACCAAAACACCCTTCTGCTGAAACTTGTGTGGTTATATGGTACATGTTACCCTATTGTAATATCGTAGACCCTCAAATCATGATCATTGATTTTATTCATCCATTGGTCCAGAATTGTGCTTACGGACACACAATAGATGTAATAAACAAACTAACCTAGCCCTATATATATATATATATATATATATATATATATATATATATATATATATATATATAATTAAGTTCATTTGGGAATAATATTTATTGTGAGAGCGTGAGAACACCATTTGTATGCTATTATTCTTGTTTGAATTTAATATGTATAGTATTGTAGTAATTACAATATGAATATATTCAATTTTATATTGCCATTCTACTATAAAATTTATACATATATGTAGTAATTTAGTAAATTCTAATGTGAATGTTAAATATGTGACTCTTCATATATTCGATGATGAATAATGTCATAAAGTTGTACATACTAAATTTTAATGTGAATATTAATGTGTGATTGTTCATATATTTGTTGATAAATAATGTCATAACGTTGTATATACAAAATTCATAGCAGAATAGTAACATAAAGTAGTGTTCTCACGTTCTCACAATAAATACTGTTCTCACATGAGCCTTATATATATATATATATATATATATATATATATATATATATATATATATATATATATATATATATATATATATATATATAGGTGTGATCAATTGTTGTTGTGACATATTTCATCACATTATCATGAATGGTGTTTAATTCCCACGACATTGTCATATCAACGATATATATTTGTGGTCAGTGGTTAATACATTAAAATACATTAATTAACTTTATTTAAGCCGTTTAAATAATTTTGGTTGATAAACCGAAAAAAATCACTTTACTATCTTACTAAAATTAAATTTAAAACTTTTAACAAGAGCGGGATATATTTAAAATAAATTTCATTATTATCATCATCATAAAAGATCTGTTGCATTTCAAAAGTTCATTACAAATTTAGTGATATTGAAAAAAAAGATTTTCCTCTATGAAATTTGATCACGTGAATAGTATTGTAGCAAAGAACACAATAGAACTCTACTTGGTTTTAAATTTTAACCATAAAAACGTTGATGGTTACCATCTTTCTTTTTCTAATTATGGACGTTTTTTGAAGTTAAATTTTAGAATTTGATTAGTCAATTATAACAAATATATTTAAAATGAAAACGATTTCCATAAATCATTCAAACTTTAAGATACTCATCCATATGAAATAGACCAAATTTTTTATTATAACGGCGATATTAACATCAAAAACTAGCAAAAGTTAGGACATTGTGTAACAAGAGTTTCAAAAAGTAAGGACATTTCACCAATTCTAACCAATTAACATAAAACTTAGGATTTCTATCCCTAATCCAAATGAACGATTCAAACTGAATAGAATTCCAAAGGAAGGTCTTGACAGGTTTACGATTGCTAAACAACAATCTGTTTCAAAAAGACCAAACCAACCGAAACATAGTCAAACAAGCAACATCAAAACATCTCTTATCATTATCATTATCATTAGCACGCAGACGCATATGATCAATACAAGCCAACCAATCCAAAATAGAAGAAAAAACTGGAATATCCAACTCCCACCAAGTCGTAAAAAAGTTCCATAACTTTAAAGTCATTCCACAAGAAAAGAAAATATGATTGACTGCCTTCACATCAAGATCACAAATAGGACACCTGGATGAGCCAATGTCAATACCTCTCTTGTCCAAATTCACTATAGTAGGAATTTTATTCAGATTCAATTGCCAAAAGAACACATTAACCTTGGAAAGAAGAAAACGATTCCACCTAGTAGTAACATTTGCAACCTCCAAGGCTTTGGAATCAATAAGAGATCTAACGAAAGCCGGTTAGAAGCCTGAAGAAGCATCAATGAACCAAATCCAAGTATCATGCTGAGCACCAAGAATAACTTGATTAATGGCATCCATCAAAGCTAAGAATCGTAGAGTCTCCACACCTCCTTTCGGAGGTCTTCTAAAAGTCGACAATCAATCCAAACAACAAAATTGGCCTGAGACTATACACAACTTAACCTGATCTAGACCATAAATCCAAGGAAACTGCAAATTTTGACATTGAGCCACACACCAGATATCATCCCAAAGGAATGTCTTAGCAAAATCACCCACCTTTCGAATACACAGAGAAAGTAAATCAATACCTTTCTTCGAGAGATTTTTGGAAGAGTTAAGAATCGCAATCTATGGGCTCAACGTAGATTTAGGCACCACCCTTTTCCTGACACAATCATAAATCCCATAAATATTAGAGATAACATTAACCTAAAGAAATTTTGGCTGCAACCGAAACCTACAAATTCATTTGAATAAAAGAGATATGTTCAATGCAAATATACTCCCAATATCCTAACCTCCAAGCTCTCTACTTTCCAAACATTTTCTCCATGCCACCCAAGTCATCTTTCTATCGCATATAATAACTTAGAACATTCCCGAGAACTACCTTAATTAGAGTCAATCTACTGCCAACAGAGAGACAATTAGCTTTCCAACTTAATAGCTCATATTTAAATTTATTTATAATACCTTTCCAATTAGCAATACGTGACATATTACATCCCAGTGGAACACTGAGATAAAAAAAAGGGTAAAGAAGAAAACCTACAACTAAGAACATGTGCCATCTCAGCCACATCCCTATCAGAAACCCATATTCCAAGCAACTTACTCTTTTGGACATTAATTTTAAGACTAGAATAGAGAAAAAATAACATCTCAACAAATATATCGAATTGTTGGCGTTATGAAAGGACCATTCTCCTAAGAATATGTTATCTCAACATACATTAAATGAAAGACAGTAAGACCACAAAAACCAATAGAAGCACCTCTAAAAATACCAATATGTAAGGCTCTATGAATAAAAACATGAAAACCTTCCATAGCTAGGATGAAAAGAAAAGGAAACATAGGATCTCCTTGGTGATGACCGCTATGAATATCGAATTCATCAGTTGGAGAGACATCAAATAGAAGCTCGAGCATTCATAAGACAACCCTCAATCCATTTTCTCAATTTAAACCCAAACCCCAATCCAGTCATAATGAGATCCATAATGTATCATCTAGGAAAATCATCAACCTTTTCGAAGTCAACTTTGAAAATAAGCAAAGAACGATTGCTCGTACGATACCACTCCATTGTTTCATTGAGCATCAAAGGGCCATCCAATATATTTATGCCTTTAATAAACACAGACTGCTCACTGGTAACACACCTACCAATAACCTTACTTAAGCTATTAGCTAACAACGTACTAATAATTTTATATTGGTAAACAATTAAGCTAATAGGCCTAAAATCAGACACAAACTTGGCGTTAACAATTTTCGGAATGAACACTATAAAAGAAGAGTTGCACCCTTTAGGAAAAGAAGAAGTGGATGAGAAATCCTCCATAAAATGAACCTCATCATCTTCCAAAATCTCCTAAAAAGCTTTAAATTAATATCGTTAGGACCTGGACCTTGATCACTTCCATAATCCCACACAGGACGTTTGATTTCTTCACAGTATAAAGGAATTTCCAAACTAGAGGAGTGAGCAGAGGAAAATGATTATGCATATCAGCCTCATACTGAAACCAAACTCGGGTGCAAAACGCTTCCTAAAATGATCAACAAACTCGTATTTAACTAGATTCGGATCATCAATCTAATTCCCATCTTTCAAAACGCATGTAATATCCATTTGTCTATGCTTCTTTTTAAGAACACCATGAAAAAACTTAGAATTTTCATAAAATTCAACCATCTGTCTAACCTTAGCCTTTTGTGCCACATCTAAAGCCTCTAATTTATTAATTTCAACCAGCCTGTTAACCGAGTCAAATCTGCTTGCCACTTTTTATTTCAAATAAATCCCCTAATCAATGAGAATGTCGACGGAAGCTAAGTGAGTACTATGATGCTCCTTATCAGCTTCCAATTCCTAATAACCTTCTTCAAGTGTTGGAAATTCTTTTTAAACCAACCATACCATTAGGTTCGAGGATACCATCATGTTACCAGGAGTTTACCACCGGTTGACGAAAATATCCATATCTAACCATGAATTAAAGAAACAAAAAGGTATAGGACCACAATCAACAGTTTTCTAAAAAAAAGAGAATAGGTCTATGGTCTAGGAGATATTTTTCCAAAACCACATCTTGAGTACTAGGGAAAGAATCAAGAAAAGAAACTATAAACAGAAAAATGTCGAGTTTACTCATATTTTGCGCCTCGTTATCTGACCAGATGAAGGAGAAACCTCCAAGATAAATATAAACCAAATCAACGTACTTTATAAAACCATTTAAAAAATTTGCAGGTCTTTTGTTAAAAACCGAACCAAAAGGTTATGAAGCTTCCCTAACCTCATTAAAGTCTCCTATTAAAACTGTTATAACATTCCACATCCTCATAACTATCAACAAGTTAGACTATGACAGTCTCTTTTTCGACAATGATTGAGGAAGATACACCAAAATAAACATCAAAGGTAAATTAAAAGGCTTTAACACCCCTTCAATAACAACAAAGAAATCCTAGCATAAAATTTTAGATTTTTGGAATAAGAGCTTATTCCATATATGTATTAGGCCTAACAATCATTCATCTGTTTCACAAGTATCAGTGAAAGGTGACTTAGTCATCTTGCCTAATAGACAAGACTCGCATTGATCGTTCGACTTTAAGTCAAACGATACACCATCCTTTTGCAGTTGGATAATGTGTTTATTGTTTATGTGCCCAAGACAACAATGTCATACGCATACTTTATCTAAACTATTAGAAGAATCAATATTATAAACAAAATTTCCGAGTTCATTCACACACACAATAATTTCATACACACCATTATAAGGAAAAGATTTTAAAATAAATGCATCATTTTTTATAAACTAAAATTGCATGATTGTCATTATCAAAACCATAAGGATAACCTTCTCTAAATAAAGCATGAAATGAAATTATGTTCTTGTCATTTATGATGGATAACAACAATTGTTTAAATCAACCCTAACACTATTATCAAACATTAACTCATAAGTCCAAATCCTGGTAACATCTGACTTTTGCCTATTCCCCATGATCAGGTTCAACTTTTCATGTTTGACTTCTTCACTTTCCCTTAGTCCCTTCATATCAGAACAAATGTAGAAACCACATCCTGTATCAAGGATCCAAGAGTTTGAAACATAAGTTGTATTGATTTCAATAGAGTACATACCATATAAAGAGACTGACACCTTGCCCTTAGCCTCTTTCACTTCTTGCATATACTTCATGACACTTTTCTTCCAATGTACCCTTTGGCCACATTGAAAACACATGAATTCTTTTGGATCACCTAAAGGAGGAGCATTGAAGTTGACTTTTCCCTTTCACCTACTGGACTATCCAGTATGGGCTTTCCCTTTCCATTTATGTTGAATATAGACCTTTATCTTCTTTCCCTTTCCTTGTTCAATAGTTATGACTGGGGAACTTGCAGAACTATGAGAATGAGACTTCTTCATTGCAACTACAACAATATGCAATAAGTTATAAAGCTCAATCAATTAGGTCACAATATTATTCAAAGGATAAGTCAAAATGAACTGATCATAACTACTGGGCAAGTAGTTGAGGACCATGTCTATGGCAAGCTCATTGTAAAATTTCACATTGAGCTTCTCTATCATCTTTATGTGTCTCTTCATCTTTTGCACATGAGCACACACAAATTCCCATTCTTTCAATTTGGATTCCATAAAGGCCTTCATGACTTTATAACGCTCTTGTCTTGCTTTCTTGTGGAACATTTTAGTAAGAGCCAAGTTCATCTCGTAAGGCCAGTAGTCCTCATATGACTTTTGAAGGTCAGGTGACATGGTTGAAATCATTATGCAAGTGAAATTGGTAGCATCATCAACGTGTTGATTATAATTAGTGAGTTTCTCAGGAGTAGTAGTGTCTTTCTCTATTTCTAGGATTGGATTCTTGCGAACATACTCTTTGTGCTTATATATATAATTCATATTCAAATTTTTTATCCAGTCCATGTAATTTGGACTAGTACAATTTTATTTTCAGATGATCGACAAGAGATGGAAGTTCTGAGTGGGTGGAGGAGGAAGAGGAAGACAAAGATCACCATTTCTAGACATCTAAAATAAGAGATAAAGATTTTACTTAGTTGATTATCCCTAAATATTTTAGCCCAAATTAATATTCACGGCTAGGATCCAAAAATACAATTTGAAATTAAGAAGAAGGATGTCGTAATCTAATTGCGAATTTATTTTAGGTATGTAAAGCACTTTACCAACTTCAATCTACTATGAAATTCCTAGATATTTTGAGATTCATTAAACTTTTCAATGGCATGTTTAATCTCAAATTATGCTCTTTGATTTGTGACTAGGATACTGAGGATCACAAACAAGATGTGAATAACCATAAAACGCATGTGACAACCTCGTTCCCATTTATGATCTCACATTGACGTACCGGTTAACCACACATGCTCCATCAACAACCATAAACTCGATTTGTGCCATTGTTGAACTTTGGAGTACCTAATTAGTGTGACGGTTAACCACACATGCTCCACTAACGAATCATAAAGAACCAATGTGTGTTTTCATGGATTAGCATACAATTTCACATATTGTCTTAAGTAGAAGGTTCTAGTACCCATATATTATGCTTTTAATATGATTATGTCCTATCAAACCCATTTGACTAACAACCCTCCACCACACAAAGAAGCGTTGGGTGAAAATGACACTCATTCAATGGTCATTTTATAGGCTATTTCCTTATACCTCTCTTACAATGTGACTTCATGAATGAGACCTACTATTGATTCAACTTAATTTAAGTTATACATATAGTATTAGTATTCTCATACATATGTATATGGTGTACTTTAAAACTTTTTGAAAATACATGGTTTAAATTAAATTATCTTAATTAACAATTAATTAATTAATCTTTTAAACCATCTTTGATTTAATGTTTATATTTTAATTAAACAATTAATTAAATTAACTAAATCATTTAGGAATTTAATAATTATCTTTACTTAGACTATTAATTATTTAATCTATTTAATCCTAATCCTTTTTTATTTTCAAAAATTAGGGTTTAGGTTATCTAGTTTTAGTTGTTCATATTTTAAGGCAATTAAAATAACAAATAAGGAAACTAGGAAACCCTAGCATTTTTGGAAAAAGGCAAGGAGGCAAGGGAATTTTCGATAACCCTAAAGGGCTAGGTATTTTCGATTTGCAGGTTTCTTTTTAGGGTTTTACAAATAACAAAATTATAGAACAAATCTAAGGCTTTGATACCACTGATGGGCTATTTAGATTACTTCTACATACTTGCGAAATTTCCCATAACAATTATGGGCACATGTAACCTAGAAATTCTATGGTTTTCTTGTAATAGGAACATACTTTGAAACTTCTAAATAACTTAGATAAAATCGAAAATCACTAAAGGTTTCATAAACACACCTTATTTCTATTATTGAAAATAGCAATGTACTTTGAAGAACCCTTCTTGGAATGCTAGCCTCAATAGTGTGGAAGCCTCTAATGAATCACACTCAAACCTTAGGATCGAAAATAAAGGGAGGGACATGGATTTCGAATTTCTTATGCTTGTGCAGGGTTCTTAAGCCTACTAGAGGTTTCTATTTATAATTGTGGGAAACCCTAATTTGAATTCAAGATATTAGTATTATATTACACTTCAAATTCATTTTCGTTATCAACCAAGGAGGCTTCTAGAAGCCTTAGAGAGAACGTCTAGAACCGTCCCCTCATAGGGAGGTTCTAGAATGCTTCCTTGTTTATCTTTTGAGCAATTTCATTCTAACCCTTAGGCACTTTAATTAATTCTAATTAATCCAAACTATTAATTAAATGACTCTGATTAATTCTTAAGTAATTATTTCTATTTTAATTAATATAGTAATCCTATAATATATTAATAAACTATATCTTTATCTTAATATCAATCCATGTCATTTCCTAGTTATGAGGGCAACCCAATAAAGACTTTACTATTATTCACTCAATATACCAATTTAGTTAAGACCTTAGACACCCTAAACTTCCTTGAACGCCATAAAAATAATGACACTTTGTGGTAGGATTTGGAGGAGAAGAAGGTTCTTGAAAGCGAAAGTAGTTTAGATTTGTTTGAAGGATCTTATGATCACTTTCTGAATATGATCTTTTAACCATTTGCCTGAGTTACACGCAATCTATATTGTGAGGATAATCCTTGATGAACAGTTCCTTATCAAGACACTTATACAAGACTACTAACTAAGGTTTTATAGAATTCAGATTCTTATGATTACAAAAGACAAGATTAATCAACATCAAATATTGATTTTATCCCATAAATAAAGGATGACAGTTTCAAGGTAACTATCAGGAAATATTATCTGAAAATATTATTTTCCATAATATTTTCTTTATTAAAATAAAATTATGGAAGGGGAGCTACCCTTTGGACCTTGCTACGGGCGCAACCCCCTTGACCCTCGTCATATGGTCGAACCAAGATAAAAGTTGTTTTATACAAACGTGCATTTCACACCTCCTAACTTGTATAAAATCAATACTTGAACTTTATTAGTAATCTGTAAATTCCATTACATTAGATTGATCAGGTAAGACCAAAATCACCAATACTTTGTAAGGTCTTCGTTTCTCCGATTATCATCTTTTACTGCATGAAATCTGAATCACCGGAGTGGGAAATCATTTTTATCCGTGGTCTTCTAGTAAACTTATTTTATATAAAAAAATTTATTATTACATTTGAAATTTGTTTACATAATTGCTATACGATTAAATACATAAAAACATGCTTTACAGCTTGACATCCTTTACCAATCAAACCAAACAACTCGAGTACTAGAATAGAGAAAATTAATCAAAAGACCAAATGGAGGGGTGTGTATGAAACAAATGACCATGAAAAACTGAAACTTATTAAATGACCATGACTTTCTACAGAGAGGGGCTCTGCAGAAGGCATGAAACTATGAGGAATCAGACACGTGGGGAAAAGGACTAAAACGTTGTTTGACATAGTTCCACAGAAGATGTCTCTACGGAAATGCATATGTATCTACGAAACTCTTGTACACCTCTGAGGAAATGGTAGCTGAAACCATTAAAAAAATGTCAATTCCGAAGAGGGCTCTATGGATCCACAGAAAGGCCCTCTACGGATATGTTCTTCGTCCAAACAACTATGAGGAACTGTTATGCGCTTCACCATCTTCGTTCTTGTTTCTTTGATCGATCGGTTCTCCCTTCCTTTTCCCATCTTCGTTCCGCAGCAAACCTCGCCCAAACCTGTTCCTTCTTCCGCAACCTACACTACAAACCGAGTTTTTTTTTTTTTTTTTTTTTGTGATTTTACAAAAATACCTCGGCCACCTCATATCCTCGGTGCTATTCAGATTTCCTCAAAGCTTCACGCTTTCCAGAGAGTCCCTCCCTACGGAAGTCATTGTTATTTATTAAAATTTAGTTTTTCATGGTTATTTGTTTCATACACACCCCTCCATTTGGTCATTTGATGAATTTTTTCACTAGAATATGCATTTTAAAATTCTGAAAACATATTTTCAAATATAAAATGTAAATTAAATTATATATATCTTGTGAATAAAATAAAAACAAAAGACAAATAAAACATAACACAAAAACAGTTGATAAAGTACAAAAGAGTTAAGCATAAAAGGGACCTCTTTATTTTTTAATGCGTTTGATTTCTGACGGCTGGTTCTTGAAACGTTGAAAAAAAAAAAAAAAAAAGGAAGCCTCTGATTTGCTTTCGATATAACCAAAAAACTGCCCAGGAGAAGACCATGGATTTAAGACGACCGGTCAAAACAAAACTAAAGAGATAAGGACAACGACACAACTTTTAATAATATCTATTTTTATTTTGCCTTTCTTAATACGTTATACGTTATTATATATTTTTGAGAAATTTTCGTATTTTTAATATTTTATTTAAATAGTATATTTATCAAAATTAACTGGTAGCTAAAAATTAAAAACAATAATTCTTATTTCTATAAAAATATTCAGAAAATATAGTTAGCTATTAATTATATAAAATTCGATAAAATTCAAAAGCTAAAAGTTCTGGAAAACAAATTAAAAAAACTAAAATTTATAAGTTTAGAGATTAAAATAAAAAGTAAAAGCTTTCAAAAACTCCATACTAACGTACCCAAAATCAATTACTTTTTTTTCTTTAGAAATACCGTTGTCATTTATATTTTTAGAAAAATCATATTAACACTATCAAATTGCAATCAATTTTTTTCAACACACCGCTAAGTTTTTGTGTCTAATTTCAAATGATATTTGATTAAACTAACCTTATAAATGAAATGTTTAAGGAAAGTAATCTAATTTGTTTGCAAAATAACCATTTTTCTTCCGAATATCGTATTTTAGAAAAGAATTGTGGAGTTTCCATTTAATAGAAGTGAACATAATAACCGAACCATTATTAATCGATAACTAACTGTCCGGTTATGGTTTTATAGATTAACCAAACCATTATTAATCGAACCGCAAACTTATATTTTAATATATAAAAATTATAGATTATATATAAAATAATATAGTCAAACTCATTTAAGATCCATTAAAATATTGAAAATATAATTCATCAATTCTTATTTATAAAGAGACAAACGAGCAATCAAAGTATCAAACCATCAAAGGCTAATCATGTAGACACACACAATCTTCCAATCATGCATTGAGTTAGATTATTGATTAATGTTGTAATAATCGGCTAACTCTACAATTTATAAACATTATTCACAATTAGTTTAATCTTCACACACATAATCGTAATCGAAGGTTTCTCATACCGTTAATCCTAATCAAATATTGTTTTGACTTTATAGTCCTATTCGAAAGATTTTTGACTATATAATTAAGACTTCTAGGTAAGTTAAGTTAGATTAAGAATGTATTTTTTTTGAAATTTTTTGGCTTTTTTTATTTACTTTTTTTGACTTAATCACACTGAATGTATATGAGTGATTGTCTTTTTTTTTTTTTTTTTTTTTTTTTTTTTTTTTTTTTTTTTTAATCCTATAAAACATAATATGAATGTTTGACTCTTTTATTTTTTATTTTTTGATTTTATCGTATTGAACGTGTATGAATGTTTGACTTTATTTTAATATTGTTATCAATTATCAACATATGAAATTATTAATGACAATTTTTTTTAATGTTTTATATTTTTATTGAATGTTTGATTTTGAATGTGACTATATATTATCTCACTCTAAGTATTAAATGTACACATTTTATTCTATTACTATAAGCTCGGTTACAAACATTAGCATCGAGGACTTTTTGACATTCTATTTTTATTTTTTATGCCAATATACTTTCGTCATTTATATTATTTTGAACATTATGGTTAACCAATATTAACAATTAACAAAAACCGTTAACTGATAAAAACCATTAACCATAACCAATATTAACCATACCCAATGGCTACCAAAATGCATTAACCAATCATAATGGTTATGGTTCGGTTTTAACCAATAACCAAACCAAACCGTCCTGTACACACTCCTACCATTTAAATAAATTTATTTGTTACACTAAATGTTGTAAATGGAATTATATATATATATATATATATATATATATATATATATATATATATATATATATATATATATATAAACATCATAAATGGTCCCTGTGGTTACCCAAAATCTGAAGTTTAGTCCCCGTGGTTTAAAAACCTCATAGATGGTCCCTGTGTTTTCAAAATTTTTGATGTTTGTTGCTTTTTGCTAACTTTGTTAAGTTTGTCCATTAACTGAAGGGTATTTTCGTCATTTCACCACCACAGGGACCATTTATGATGTTTTTTCTTATTTAAAAAAATAATAAAAAAGAAATATAATAATATGCAAAGGGGTCCTCTCCTCTCTCTCTCTCTCTGTCTTTGTCTCTCTGTCTGTCTCTCTCTCTCTCTCTCTCTCTCTCTCTCCTACTTGCACCCCCTACACGTCTCCATTGCCTTTCTTCCTGGATGCAACAATCTTTCTACCCAATCGCGATCCCTAACCTTTGAAGCTTCGTCTACCACCTAATCCTCCAAAAACGAAACCCACCTTCTTCGTTTTCTCCATCAATGTCTGCTACCAGGCGCCAATCGCCGCTCCTTCTCTTCTCTAGTACTTTCACTAAAATCCGTACATCAAAGACTCTGGAAGATCAACTCCTCTGGAAATGTTTCCAGATGCAATCATTAAAACCCCTATGTAACCCATCTTCCAACCGGATTCTTGGTTAATTTCTCAACCCTTGAAGAGATTTGTGTTATCTGGGGGTTCTTTATGATGACTATAAACTCCAACTTCTCTGATAGATCAACACAGTAACCATTAGGAGGAATCCAGTGGAAATACCTAATCAAATTGGCAACAAAATTTTTCAAATGAATCATAGCAAAATCAAACCCCGAGCAAAATTAGGTAATCACAAAGCCTCGCTTTGTGGTATTCCTATTCCAGAGATGTAGATGATGCACAAAATGTCACCATCAGCTCCTCAACGCCTCTCTCTCTCTCTCTCTCTCTCTCTCTCTCTCTCTCTTTCTCATATCTGGAACATTGTCTACTTTTTCCGAATGTCGCCACCTCACTAAACGCAAAGTCGTACGATAGCTCGACAACAAGCCCTATGACAGTTCCACCAACCACTGTCGTTCCTGTTCCAGAGCCGGTGAGTTCCCCACCTAATCCCGTCTCCTCTAATGTACTAATAAATCCTTCCAGATTATAGGCTTCCACAGGTAGTGAAATTACTGCAGATATGATGATTGTAGGTGCACCACAAACCACCATCTCTCTGATTGCTTCCATGAATGAACACAAATTAATAATTAAACTACTAGAGGTAACCCTAAGAAACAAAGTTTTTGGTGTTTATAACTTACCAGCCTTCAACATCATCTTGAATCACCAATTAGATTGTATCAAAAGGTAACACAGTGAATCATAAACGAAGTGTGAGAAGGAGAAAGAGGACCTTTATCAAGTAGCTGAAGCGAGTCATGATGATAAGAAGTAAGTGGGTTTACTTTTTAAGTCAATCACTAAAAAAGAGGATTTGGCGTTATAATTAATCAAAAATAATTCTATTTGGACTAATTTTTATGTAAATTAAGAGAGAGAGAGAGAGAGAGAGCCTTTTGCATATTATTACATTTTTAAAAAAATGAGAGAAAACATCATAAATGGTCCCTGTGGTGGTGAAATGACGAAAATACCCTTCAGTTAGCGGACAAACTTAACAAAGTTAGTAAAAAGGACCAAACATCAAAAGTTTTGAAAACACAGGGACCATCTATGAGATTTTTAAACCATGAGGACTAAACTTCAGATTTTGGGTAACCATAGGGACCAGTTATGATGTTTTTTCTATATATATATATATATATATATATATATATATATATATATATATATATATATATATATATATATATATATATATATATATATAGCGGATGGTTCACTTCAGATTAAAAAAAATAGAGATCTTCAGATTCAACTTCAGCCACATATTTCTCATTTGCCGCTCTGACGCTCCAGTGTACCGGCAGCAACATGATATGCCTAATCATAAATGATTATACATATATGTCTGTTTATAGACTGAGTAATCATAAATGATTATGACATGTGGTGGCAGAAGAGGTGGTTGTGACAGAGGTAACAGTGGTATAAGTGATGGAGGTGACAGTGTGGTGGGGTCAGTTGGTGCTAGAGGTGGTGGCGGTGGCGGTTGGAGTGGTGGAGATGGCGGTGGAAGAGAAAGGAACGGTCGCGCTATATAATCATTTATGATTATAAAAGGGTTGTCGCGCAGTGTACACCGGTGTAACACCCAAAGTCTGGAAGGCCAAGAAAGGAAAGAAAACCCTAATTTTTAAGGGACCACTCGGCGAGTCCGAGCGGGATCCGGGTCGAGGAGTAAGTGATCGACTCGGCGAGTCGGCCAAGGGGACTCGGCGAGTCTGGTCTGTGCGAGGAAAACCCTAAATTCGGGACTTGGAGCCTATTTAAATGTCTCATTCTCTCCCCTAGGGTTCCTTTACTGCCTCTTTCACCCAGAACATCGAACCCTAAGCCCCATTGTTTCCCATTCAAGCTTCCAAGCCATTTTTGAGTGATTTGAAGGAAGAAGAAGAAGGGGGAATCATTGAAGCTTCAAGGATTGGCCTTGGATCTGAAGTTTGGGGAAGCTTTCTGAGTTATTGAAGGTATTAAGTCGTTTCCCTCCTTAAGATCTATTTTGGTTGTGAGTTTGGGGGCTTTTTAGCCATGATGGTATCCATTTGAGTTAGAAGCCAGATCTGAAGTTGCTACTTCGGATCTAAGCATATTATGGTCTTGAGAAGCATAAAGTATCTGCCCTTGAGTTGATTATGGTAGATAATCTCAAGGTAAAACTCTTTCAGTAAGTAACAAACCATCTTCAATAAGTAACCTTTTAGAGTCAAATTAAAGATTGGAGGTCCGATAATCAAATAATATTTGTCTGGGATCCTGAAAAATTTGGGATCCTCAGACTTTATGTTGAAACAGTTTTAAAGTTTTTTCAAAAATAAGATAGATGAAACCTGGTGATCTTAGGAAAAATATGAAGTCATGACTTCCCTATCTTCGTTTGAACCTAATGTTATCATGTGAAAGGATCTTTGCTTTAGAAGTTCGTTGGGAAGGATCCTTATTTGCCTTCATCTCAGCAAAATATCAGGAAGGAACCTTTATTGAAACTAACTGTAACTTGAGGAAAGTCTTTGCATGATGATGCTATAAATCTTGTTTACTTTTTGGGAACTATCCCATCTTAGGATAACATGCTAATGTTATCACTTTATAGCAAGGCTCTGGGTAAAATCCCAATTCAAGGTAACACGTTAATGTTACAAACCTTGGCGAATCACTGGGGAAAATCCCAAATCGTATGATAACATGAAAATGTTACAAACTTTATGTATTTTCTGGGGAAGATCCCAGCTTGAGATACCATGTAAATGTTATTAACCTTATGTATTATCTAGGGAAGATCCCAAATTGAGATAACATGTAAATGTTATTAATTTTATGTATTATATGGGGAAGATCCCAACTTGAGATAACATATAAATGTTATTAACCTTAGATTTAAACTTTAGGATATCAACTTATGATCATAAATGAGAGGGTTTTCAAGCCACTAAAGCGTGAAATGGTCCCCTCATCCACATCCTGTTGTTGGATAGCGTGCGTCCAAGTGAGGTGTATAAAACATAACTCGTGTTAAAGAGGTAACTAACACTTCAAACATTAAAGGGGATTAAGTACCCTTATTCGTAGGAGAGATGAACAGTCTCTATTCTTGGAAGATTCATATTGTGAATTGTAAGATGCTTGCAGTCATGTGATTCTTATGTGCCAGTGGTCCTTTGAATATCAAATTCCTTGAATATTCATATGTGAAGCTCCTTGGAGGTCAGGATCCTTAAGCGTCAGGATCCTTAAAGGTCAGGATCCTTAGAGGTCGGGATGCTTAAGCATCAGGATCCTTCAGTTCCTGTGTGCATCAAATGTTAGCTAGGGGTGGGCGTTATCCTAGCTGACGCCCCTCCGATGCTTAAGTTAGTAATGATATTTGAAGAGAATAAATAATGAAAAATGAAGGATAAAAGGTAAATAGTATGTGTACCTCGGGTGTATGGGAAATGAATAGTATTCCAGGATCTAAGATATATAGCATTCCAGAATCTTGGTAGAATATTTCCATCTTGGGTGGCCAACCAATATGCCCCCTTTTCTGCTTCAGCACCTATGAAATATGGCCCTTCCAATTTAGGTGTCAATTTACCTACACTCAAATCCTTGGTATTTTGGAATGTCTTCCTTAGTACCAAGTCTTTTATTTGGAATCTTCTAACTTTTATATTTTTATTGTACGCCTTGGCGATCCTCTATTCAGGAGCAGCAATATGGATCTTGTCAAGATCACTAACTTCATTTATAGTGTCAAGATCCTGGGCCAATATCATGTTGTTGTCCTCTTGGTTTTGAAGTAGGTATCTTGTTGTTGGGATCACTACTTCAGTAGGAATCATTGATTCCATTCCAAACACTAATGAGTATACCTTGGAAGTGGTCTTATCTTCACATAAAACGAAAGGAAGTTCTTCTGCCCATCTTCCTTTCTTCTTATCCAACCTTTTCTTTAACTTATTGACTATGATTTATTGCTAGATTGTTCTAGGCCGTTGGCTTGAGGGTGGATAGGAGTAGACATTACCATCTTAATTCCCCAACTTGTGCAAAAGACTTGTCCTTTTGCTTATGAATTGGGATCCATTGTCACATATAATTCTGGAACGGATCCTAAACCTGGTCAAGATGTTACGTTTGATGAAGGACTACCTCCTTGTCTTTTACTTGGATGAAGGCTTCGGCTTCTATAAATTTTGCGAAGTAGTCAGTTATCATTAGCATGAAGACCTTTCCTCCAGGGGCTTCTGGCAATTTGCCCACTATATCCATTCCCCATTTCATGAATGGCCAAGGGGAAATGATAGGATGAAGAGGTTCTACCGGTTAATACAGGATGTTGCTATGTATTTGACAAGAATCACACTTTTGAGAATGAAGGGAGGAATCTCTCTTCAAGGTTGGCCAATAGTATCATGTTCTCAATACTTTGGAATATAAGTATCTGCTCCCAGTATGGTTTCCGCATGCTCCTTCATATATATCCTTCAGGACCTTTGCGGCCTCATAATCTTTAAGGCATGTTGGGTCAATATTATGGTTTATACTTTGCTTTTCTAGGAAACTGTGTTTTTATGTAATATCTTATATATGTTTACGGCCAGGGAGGTGTTTACGGCCGTAAACCCTATTTACGGCCCATGTTTCCTGTGTGTATATATATAGGGGTGAGGGGAGTGAGGAAAATAGTGATGAACACTAAAGGAGCTTAAGTGTGTGCATTTGAAGGTGTTCTAGAGAGAGAAACAAGAGAGAAGTTTTGTGTGTGTGAATCTTTGTATCTAGATCTTCATTCTAATCATATCATACATAGATTCATCATCTTCTTCTTCTTCTCCTTCTATTCTATTTGATCTGACATCATCCGTTTGATTGGGATTCCGCACCATCAAACGGATCTGATTGATACAGAAGCAGATTGGGGACTTACAATTGGTCTCAGAGCTTGGTTGTATCAATCATTTTTTTCCAGATCTGGAGCTTATTTGATCTTATTTTGAAGAGATTTTTGCGTTTTTGGATAGATCTCGCAAAAATTAGGGGGGTTTGTTCTTCGCGTTTTTCGTAAAAATGAGTTTTTGATCGAGTTTTGGAGCAAAAAGGGTGAAAAAACGTTGTTTTTCATCAAGAACAACGATTTCTGGAGAGTTTACGGTCTTGAGTTTGCGGCCTCGTCCTCGCATCAAGAACTCTTTATTATAAAAAGAAAGGGGATTTAGAGGTGCCGAGGTTCGAACTTGAGATCTCCTACACTTCAAACCAAGTGCCTTAACCATTTGAGTTACAAGGGATCTTGTTAAATAGTTTGATCGTTTAAAATTTATACACTTCTCAGCAGCAGCAAGCCTCGCATCGCATCAGCAGCTTGGCACGCCTTCTCGATCAGCAGCCTCGCACGTCCTCGCATCTCGCATCGCGGCAACCTCGCCTTCAGACTTCAAAAAATGGGTAAAGGTTTCGGGGGTTCCAAGGATCGATCCTGCGACCTCTGCTTGAGGAAACAAGCGCTTTACCAACTCAGCTAGTGACGCCTTTGTTCCTTCCCTCCAAAGTTTAATTCAAAATCACTCCCTGCCGCTTCAAAATTTCGCAATTTGTCATTTTTAACCCTAAAATTCAAAAAAAATTATTTTTAAAATCCTTTTTCAACCCAAAAATTTTAATTTTTAAATTTTGACTTTTATTTTTGACTTTTTCTTAAATTTTTGACATTGACTTTTAAAATTTTTTGACCTTTGACCTTAAGCTTTGACTTTCTCATTTAACTTATAAATTTTCAAATTTAGCTTTTCGGTTTGACTTTTTAAAATTTGACTTTTAAGGTTGACTTTTGAGGTTTATAGTCAAAGGGCATTTTTAAATTTAAGTGTGACTTTTATGTTTTTGTTGTGCTTTTAATAGTTTTTTTTTAAGTCTACGAGGGAGTTGAAAACATGAAAGAGAGTCGTCAGGATATGTTAAGACAAACTTTCAAAATTTTTGATTATATCCCTGGAGAAACCCTCGAAACTCAGTTGCAGCGATTTACTACACTCACTACTGAGATGAATATAGCTGGGATCTTCTTGACCATATCTGAGATAAACAAAAAGCTGCTGAATGCACTTCCGAAATTGTGGGATATGGACGTGGCTGACATCAAGAAGACAAAAGATCTCAATCGTCTTAGTATGGCTGATATAATTGAATGACTTGACACTTTGAATTGTCGAAAAACAATGAGTTCCACAAGCCTTCCGGTCAATGAAGTGTCATGTTCTCATTCATGTGAAGATTCATGTTCTTAATCATGTGAAGATACGATTAAACTTCTTTGGGATCAAATTGATTTATTAAAAAGGGAAGTAGAGGACCCGAAATATGAAGGATATCAACTCAGGAAAGGACAGAAACCCCTAAAGGCCCAGTTATAAACAAAAATAAAGGATTTTAAGAGAATTCAGATAGAATACAGTGAAAAATGTGAACTTTATGACTATATTAAGAGACAACTTGATGCTGTAACCGAAGAACTTGACGCTTTGAACATTAAGTGTGGAAAAGCAGATGTTAGTTTCAAAAATTATACTACATCAAGTCAAACAGTCGAGTCCTTATTTGAAACCAAATTAAAATTCAAAGATAATCAAAACAAGGGTCTAGGGTATGATAGTGTTCCTCCATCTTTCAATCATAACTACACATCCATCCCTATGACATAGGAAGAAATTGACAGGGAGGGACATCTTCGATATGGCAAACCAACTGGATTTGTGTCAGGAGTCATTCAAATTGAAAATACTAATGCTTCTACTTTATGTGCAGGTAAAGTAGCAGAGGATGAGAACAAGGAGAACACCGTTGAACAAACCAACATCTCCTTGAACTCTGAATCTGTTGCTTCGAACTCAACTGCTTCTGATCAACCTGCCGTTGAGAAATACAGGCCACCAACTCCAACGCAACAGAGTTCTTGTTGCAATTGTGCATGTGGGAAAAATCAGAGACAAGGCAAGAATACGCCACCAGGGGCAGGAAGAAACAACTTCACAGTGAAGAAAAAGACATGTTTTCACTGTGGAACTCCTGGACACATTGCCAGAAATTGTCCAAATCGCGCATACGTTCCCTACTATGCACAAGGCTGGCAGAACGCGCCAAGAGGGAGACACTCCAAAAGATACCCCTTAAGATCACGATCAGACATTGACGGATGGAATGCCAAGAAGGCCAAGAATTCAACTCCCAAGGCCAAGAATCAAACTCCAAAGGACAAGAATCAAAATCCCAAAGTCAAGAAGGGAATGTCGGCCAAGAAGCCAAATCCAAAAGATGCTCCCGTGAAGCCAAAGTCAAAGTCATCTCAACGGTCGACATCAAGATCAAAAGCAAGTACTAAGCCACCCATCAGATCGAAAAAGAAATGGGTTATACCCAACTACAAATGGGTTCCAAAGGCTCACTCTCCCAAATCAACTAATGACTCTAATATTTCTTCATCTTCTGTTTGTGATAAACAAGATATCTCATGGGAGAGAGTACCATGAAAGGATGACAAAGGTCGACCCAGTTTCAAAATGGACTTGGTTCCAAAGACCAACTGATCCCACTCTGTGTTGGACCAGCTATGGAGGCATATCATTAGACTTCGGTTTGTTGGTAGTGGCTGTTCCAGGCACATGATAGGGGATATCTCTCAACTGTACAACATTCAGACCTTTGTTTGAGAGTATGTGTTCTTTTGCGGGAAAGGAAGAAAGGAAGAGATCACTCATGGGGTCAGTGCTTAATGACATGAAGAATTTTCGGATCTGTTCTGAGATTACGCGTGTTGTTCTCAGACCTTCTGGACGCAAATTCAATCGGTGACTTACGGTTTGCGTTTTCTTCTCTATACTCTTGAGTTTTTCTTAAGCTGATTCGCTTTAAAGACTAATTTTTGTTTTAGGATAGTTTAAATTTGCGCATTTACTTTTGTTTCTCTCCTATGCACAAATTTAGGGGGAGAAATAAAAACAAAAAAAAATTTTAATTTTAAAAAATCCAAAAACATTAGAAAATAAAAAAATCAAAAATATGGTGTTAACGGAATGTGCTTGCAGGAGATGTTTTGGGAAGTGATATTATCATGTGATAACAGGCAACTTGAGTCTGTGTAACGTACCTAAAGTTTAAGGGTCTTTGCTCTAGTTTGATGCGTCGGTAGGCACGAAAGATTCTAAATGGACTTGACTAGGCAGAGTTGATCTTAAGAAATTCTTAGTCTTGACAAATCTTGACCTAGTTAGATCCGTTCAGCCTGACAATACGACGCTCGGATAGGTTGAGCAGGGAGATATATATGGGAATCCACTCGTCACATTAAATGAACTCGTACTTGGAACCATGGATTAACTTTTCCTTGATGTGCGGATTCTATCCTTAATTCTGGTTGGATGGGGCAACTGGTAAATTTCGATAAATTAGGTCTGTAGAAATTCTTTTTCTTTCATTCTGTCTGTTAGTCATATGTTTTCTCCTTTGCGTGATTACCAATCCGACCTGGTACACAACATATGCAACTCTATTTCTCTGCATGTTATATATATGGAATTCCTCTTATCTGTTAGCCATATGTTGTCTCCTTTGTGTGACTTCCAATCTGACCTGGTACATAGCATATGCAACCTTCTACTTCTCAACCCCTCTAAAACAATAAGTAATAGCAATCTGAATATGTTCTGTCTCTGAATGATTGTTTGCTCACCCGGTGTAAGGAGTACTCTGGAAGTTCTTGATGGATGGGGCATATCAGGAAGCGGAAACATGTTCCAGTACAATTAAAATTGAACACTTAAAGATTGTCTATAGATCTTGCTGCTCAATTTAGGTGGACAACAATATCCCTGGTCGTCGTCAGCTGAATGGTCCTTAAGATATAGTATCGAGGAACTTAGGATCATATATAATATCTAGGAACTTAAGTTCACCTTGTCTTGTATCAAATAGTATGTCCTAAATCTGTCACAATTTTTCGTGTTTAAGTGGACCACAATATCGACGATCGACCAGACAAAGACGTGAAGATAGAAGGTACCGACAAGCGGATAAAGGTTGTCTAAAAACTTTGATCCCAAATCATTCTTAAAGTTAGATATCATTTTATTTTTGTTAAATTTGATCACAGTTTCTTCTAATTTAAATATTAGGGGAGAATTAAAAATTTTAAAAACACAACAAAAATCAGAAAATTAAAAAAAACAAAAATAGTGTTATTTATGTTTTATTTCTTGTTCAAGAAAATTAAAAAAAAAAAAATCCAAAAATACTTTTGTTTCTGTGCTAAGTTTTCTTTTAGTTTTGTTTTGTCTTGAAAAGTGATTTCAGGTATAGATAAGACTCATGGAGTTTGTGTCGAAGATTTCTGAGCCAAGGCTTCATCCGTGAGCATCGAAGAATTCGCATTCGAAGGAGCAAGAAATGAAGATTATTCTTTCGACATTCAATCTTTCAAACCCAGAAGCAAAGGTGAAGCTGAAATTGAAGAATATGTGACAAATTGCATTGAAGCCTCCTCAGTCAGTCTGCTACTATCTTAAACCTACTGAAGTGATCTCGAAGTTCAGTTCTCTCTGATGTTCTCTCTGAAGATTCTCAAGCTGAAAGCGCTATCTTTCAAGAATCAGTACGTCAAGCCTCCTCACCCAACGTGCGTTCAATGCAAAATTCTGAAGAAATGCCCAACCGCTCAAGATGAAGTCATTCATTGAAGATTCATCAAGTTCATCTTGAAGACGTGAAGAATTTGAAGATTAATGCTGAAGCCAAGTTCCCAATGAAGATTATCAAGAAAGCCAACTACTTTTTAGGGGGAGCTTGTTGGGTCATTTAAGAAAAAGAAAAGAAAGCTATAAACCAAGGGGCAGATTGTTGGGTCAATATATGGTTTATACTTTGCTTTTCTTGGAAATTATGTTTTTATTTAATATCTTATATGTGTTTACGGCCGTAAACAGGTTTACGGCCGTAAACCCTATTTACAACCCATGTTTCCCGTGTGTGTATATATATATATATATATATATATATATATATATATATATATATATATATATATATATATATATATATATAGGGGTAAAGGGAGTGAGGAAAAGAGTGATGAACACTAAAGGAGCTTAAGTGTGTGCATTTGAAGGTGTTCTAGAGCGAGAAACTAGAAAGAAGTTTTATGTGTGTGAATCTTTGTATCCGGATCTTCATTCTAATCATATCATACATAGATTCATCATCTTCTTCTTCTTCTCCTTTTATTCTATTTGATCTAGACGTGGCAATTTCTGACACGAAGACACGAATCTATGAGAGACACGACATGACACGAATACACGACACGAATACATCTTAAAAATGGAGATAAAGCTTATTTCTCATCGTGTAATCGTATCGTGTCAAATTTGTGGCTGACACGTTTTCATGACACGAATACACGAATTGCCAGGTTTAATTTGATCTGACATCATCCGTTTGATTGGGATTCTACACCATCAAACGGATCTGATTTATACACAAGCAGATTGGGGACGTACAAGGCACCTAAGGTATGGCCCTATCGTAGATTTTTAGTACAACTTACCTTAAATTACAACAAACTTTGAAGTCCTTGTTCTGAATGCCCTTTCGCTTTTCTCTTCCTTAGGGATTATGCCATTCTCGAGGTATTCCATAATAGGTTGGATCCAGGATCCTGAGGTCGGAGAGGGATCCTTGGTATTCGGATCCTGATGGTGGATCATTGAATTAGGATCTTCGACTATGGCGATGCCAATAATTTCCATGTGATTGTTGGGGTCCTTCTGTTTCTTGGAAGGATCCTCAATTGCCGAGATCAACATGTGGGTTATAGGGATCCTGGTTTCTAGCAGTATCCTTAGGGAAGAACCCGGATTAGGTAAATCATTTGCCTCATGATTGACTTCTCTAGGAACCTGGTTTAAGCTAAATGTTTCGAATTCTGAAGCTATGTTTTTGAGGATCTACAGATATAGTCCTAGATTCTCTCATTTTACTATAGAGGATCCATTAAAAAGGTTTGTTATTAATAAAGAATCGACGAATACTTGAAGATCCTTAATTTGAAGATCTTTGGCTAGTTGCAGTACCATGATTAGTGCCTTGTTTTTTGCTTCATTGTTGGTTTCATTGAACTCACAACTGATTGCTTGGGGTGGGATGTCCCCCTGTGGTGATTTTAGTATGATCCCCAATTCAGTTCCTCTTTGGTTTGATGCTCTATCTTTGAATAGTGTCCATCTTCCCACGTTCTCTTCTTTTAGAAGTTTTTTTTGGCTTCTATCTCAACTTTAACTCTTAGATCATCACTAAATTTAGCCACAAAATCTGCCAATGCTTGGGACTTTATGGCAGATCTTGGTTCGTACTTTATGTCGTATGCGCTTAGCTTCACGGATCACTTTGCCAATCTTCCTGACATTTCTTGTTTTCTCATAACACTATTAATTAGATAGTTAGTACATATAATTATAGGGTTTGTTTCAAAATAAAGTCTTAACTTAGTAGACATTGTTACTAATGAAAGTATAAGTTTTTCAAGGTGGGAATACTTGGTCTCACGATCCAGGACACTTTTACTTACATAGTGGATGTAATGTTGGTCCCCATTAAGATCCTTAGCTAATATTGTACTTACCGCATTTGAGGATATTGAAAGGTAAAGAAGTAGTGGTTCCCAGTCTGATGGTTTCACCAGTAAGGGTTGTGAAGTTAAATATCTTTTAAGTTCCTAGAAAGCATCTTCATGTTCATGGGTCCATTCGACTATTCTGTTCTTTTTCAAGATGTCGTAGAAAGGCTTGCATCTTTCTGAGGATCTTGAGATGAACCTGCTTAGTGCTCTTACTCTTCCTGTTAGCCTCTAGATATCATTTGTCGAGGATAGTGACTTTAGATCAAGGATGGCCTTTATTTGCTCTTGGCTTGCTTCAATTCCTCTTTTGGTCGACATGTATCCTAGGAACTTACCCGATCTCATCCCAAAGTGGCGCTTGGAGGAATTTAGCTTCATTTTATATTGGTCCAGGATGTCGAAGGCTTCTTCAAGATCCTTGAGGTGATCTTTAGCTTTTTTGGACTTGACCACCATGTCATCGATGTAGACTTCCATTGTGTCCCCTAATTTCTCTTTCAACATCTTGTTGACTAGTCTTTGGTATGTTGCACCTGCATTTTTAAGACCAAATGGCATGATAGTGTAACAATAGATACCTATTGGAGGTATGGATGTCATGTCTTCTTGGTCAGAAGGTTCCATCTGGATCTGTTGGAATCCTGCTAATGCGTCCATGAATGTTAGTAACTCATGACCCGTTGTTGCGTCTATCATGGAGTCGATGTGCGGTACAGGGAAAAGATACTTGGTACAAACCTTGTTGAGATCCATATAATCTACACACACTCTCTATTTTCTATTCTTTTTTTGTACCACGACCACATTAGCTAGCCATCTTGGGAATTTCACCTTCCCAATGACGCCCGTTTTGAGAAGTTTATCTACATCTTCTTGTATAACTCGGTTTCTTTCTGGTGCAAACTTCCTTCTCTTTTGGTGTATTGGCCTAAAGGATGGATCATTTTAGGTTTATGCATTATTATGCTTTTATACATACTTGTCATGTCCTCATGCTTCCATGCGAACGTCTTGCTTCTAGCCTTAAGGAACCTTATGAGATCATGTTTGATTTGTTTGGGCATTAAGGATCATATGAGAACCTTGGCTTCTGGATCCTTAATGTTCAGGGGCACTTCTTTTATATTTTTCTCTTTTGCTTCTAGCAAGTCTGGTGCCCCCTGCCTTAATTTCTATGCTTTTCGTGGTACCGTCGAGGATTTCAACGAAGTGTGGTAGCATTCCTTGGATTCTTGTTGGTCTCCTATGATCTTCACTATCCCCCATGGGGTAGGCAGCTTTACGCATTGATGATACATGGATGGAACGACATTCATTTCGTGGATCCATGGTATATCTAGTATGACATTATAAAAGGATAATATATCAATTAGACAAAAACGTTGTATAGAGTTTACCTTCTCTATGTAGATTGGTAGCTTTATCTCGCTGATGGTGTGTTTGGTTTCATCACTAAATCCAATCAGTACTGAGGATCTTGCGCATATCTTAGACTCTAGAATGTTCATTCTCTTCAATGCGTCTAGGAGTATGATGTTGACTGAGGATCCTCCATCGATAAGGATCCTTATAACGTAATGGTTGGCGATGTAGAGAGTAATCACTAATCTGTCATGGTGAGGATCCTAGATGTCTTGTCTATCCGCTTCGTCGAAGGTGATCTCCTTTTCATTTGTGATCGATGTGTTCTTTTATGGTTCTTTTTCTTTCTCCATGTTTGATACCTTGGCGTGCCTCTTTGCTGCAGAGTAAGAGGTACCACAAATGTTAGATCCTCCAGAGATCAGATTGATTAGCTTGGCGTCAGCAGGGGGGATACTGGTCTTTCGAGGATCTTATGAGGATCCTAGTCTTTTTCTTTGGATCTATCCTTTCTTCTTCCAAGGATTTCTTTGAGGTATCCTTTGCCTAGGAGATAGCTGATTTCCTTCCTGAGAGCTATGCGATCCTCGGTGATGTGACCAAATTCTTCATGGTATGCACACCATTTGGACTTATCTTTCCAGGCTGTAGATTTTTCTCCTTTTCTTGGCCATCTCTCTTTGTCTCCAAGATCTTGTATATCAAATATTACACCTGAAATATCCATAGAAAAACAATAGTTACTAATCTTAGGAAAATCTACTTCCTGTCTCTCATCTTCATGGGCATTAACCCTGTGATGGTCAGGTTTAGAATAAGGTTTTGATTTCTTGGATCTATGGGCTGAGCAATCGGTCCTCCTATTGGGGTGATCATAAGAGCTTGGTGTGTTGCTCCTCTTTTGGATCTCCTTGTCTTCTTCAAGCCTGATGAAACTTAGTGCTCTGCTTCCTAATTCGTCCATTTGTTTGCATGGAGTCATTACAAGGTCTTCAAGAAGGGATAATCTTTCTTTATGACCATTTTAAAGGCTTCAAATGTAGTCTCCAAGTCGATGTTGGGGATGCTTAGAGCTTCCCTGTCAAACCTGTTCACAAAAGTCCTAAGGGATTCCTTAGGATTCTGGAACACTCAATAGAGATTGTTAGTGATCTTTTCGAATGTTCTGTTACAAGAAAATTGATTATTTATTAAATTAATCAAATGAGCAAAGGATGTAATCGAATAAAGAGGAACATTAAGAAGCCATTTCAGAGATGATCTTGTAAGGGTGGAACAAAAACCCTTACACGTGCAAGCTTCTTTCAAATGAGTGGGGATGGGAATGATCTCCATCCTTTCTTTGTATTATGCCACGGGCTCCTCATGGTCGATAGTTACGTCGTAAGGCTTCATGCTATGAGTCTGAAAGCGTTGTGTGACTTTGATATGAGCTATGGCTGGTGTTTTGGTAAAAAAATGATCAAACAAAAATAGACCATAGTGTATAAGAGGCTGTGATGTTCAGTATAAAGAAAATGTGTAATGTATATCAAAGCAACACCAATCGTTTATAAGGAAAGCCCTTGATCTTTACTAGGATCTCCGACATAAAACCTTGGGAAGTGATAATGATCACATGCCTTGATGTTTTTATTGATTGAAATGAATGATAACAAAGTGAATGTAATGAGTACAAGAACAAGTGATAGTATTCTACCAGTACCTCATGTGTAGTGTGATGAATACAAGTTTTTTATATAGTCAAAACCTAACAGCTAGAACTCCGAAAATTCCGGGATCCTCCGAGATTACTTATAGTCATTGCTTGACTTGGTCTTCGGGGTCTTTTGCATGGTTGTGACGACTATATGTTGCGAATATGACTTTGGCTGGTTATTTCTGCACATGTGAGAAAGATAAAAGATCATATAGCCATTATAAATAATAAAGAAGATTAGTCAGGATCTTGGAGTATATTCGGGATCCTGAGGTTTGAAGATCCTAAGCCTTTGAGGATCCTTAGACATGAGGATCACGAAGTAGCTCTAGGATCCTAGCCCTAACAATTGCCCCCAAGTTATTCCAAAAAAATTAAATGAGCTAGTTTCGAGAATATTGATGCGATAACTTAAAGAAAATAAATGAAAAAAAGAGATAATGGTAATTTTTGAATTTAACCCTTAACTGCTAGGATAATTCAAATTCTAACATATGGATTACTAGTCGTTATCAAGCGGTCAAATCAGCTGCTGTTTCAGTATAAATAGAGATGACTGGTCTCAAGATTTTCTATACTCTTCCTTGCTATCTTTTGATTACCCGTTATTTATTAGAATGTAATTCTCTCTTTTTCTTCTACATTTTTACTTCTTCTATCATGGGTAGAAAAATGGCCATTTCTTGCAAAAACATCCTAGCCCTTCCCATAGATGACTTCATCGACCAAGGAATCAGTCAAAAGGGCTTGATATAGGTCTTTCTGAACTGGCATGTATGTATGATCTTACGACCTTCGGGAATTCTCACTTCCTTCTCAAATTCAAAACCAACATATCCTCTTTTTTCTTGAAAACAAAACTCAATGATGGAGCATGGAAAGAAAATACCATTTTGTGAGACGTGACTTTATTCCTGGTGGGAATCTCCTGTCGGATGGTTGGGTCAAGAAAGGTAGGATTCTTTTATACTAATATAAGGATCCTGGAATTCACTTCTTCTTATTTTGTTTTCTTTTTTGTAGCTTTCAAGCTTCAAGAGCTCGTCCCTGCTACTGATGATTCTAAAGAGAAGATTAAGAAGTTTTTGGCTTTGCCTAAAGCCAAGAGATCCTTCTGATTCGAACAGGTCATTTTGCAAGAAAGCTCTTCTGCCAATGCTCCTATGTTGATAGGTAAGGATCCTTGATTGTTTTTCCTTATATTGAAGGATCTAACATTTCTCTATTATATACAAGAGCCAAGATTACCCCCTCTAGTGCTCGTTTCACACTTGCTGATGTTGACACAAACATGTATAAGGATCACCTGATGGTGAAAAGGAGAAGACCTTGTCTTCTGTTCCTCCCAAAAGATCGACCATTCACTTGGTAGTGAAGACTCCAGGATCCCGGAAGAGGAAAATTGTTGACTCTACAAGCCTGTCTTAGGAGAACGTAGGGGTTGAGGATGCGCTCTAGAAGTTGGTCTCTTTCTTCCAAGCTGTAAGTGTTAATTTTGTTCTCTTTTTATACTTTATTTTATCTTTTGCTGACCAAATATGTCTTCATTTCAGGTTTATGATCATACTTCCGCTGATCTAATGATCTGATCGGAAAGGGCTGAACAAGCCCTTCAGGGACAGCAGAGAATGTGGAAAGCAACCAACGAGGATATGTTGAGGAGAGTGGAGCTGCTTTGCAAGGAGAAGGCCGAAAAGGAGGAGGAGCACGTGCTTGAGATGGAGGAAGTGATTTTTGATACGAAGGCAAGTGTTGCAGTGGCCGCTTGGGAGGCCAATATCCATCTTGCGGAGGATCTAAAAAATGCAAGCTCCTGGTATGTGGACAGTTGGCGTGAGGCACTAGCCAAGTTGACTGGCAAGCCTGCTACCGCCGCTTAGGATCCTGTACTATAGCTGGCCGAAGGAGGTGAGAAGAAGAATGCAACCGATGATGACCAGGCTAAGGTCTAGGCTTCCGAAGATTAATTTTAAATAATTTACTGTTTTTCTGGGATGTGAAACAATTAACTCTTTTCGTGGGTTGGTATGAAACCCTTTTTTTAAATGAAATGGTTTTATTTCCTTTACATATTATTCATTTGATCATCTTGCACAATTGCTATATTAATGTGATCCTTAGATCACTAGGATTCCGAAGAACTTAGTTCCAGTAAACAATCCCAAGGCAAAAACTACCCTTAGTAAATTATAAGTAACCCTTTTCAACTTAAAGATTTAAGTTCTGGCAAGCAAACAATCACTGTCCAGGATCCTAATATGTTTAGGATCTTCAGATTTTACCTAGAGTTGTTCAAAAATAAGGACAGATGAATACTGATGATCTCATGACCTGATTTCTTCTTAGCAAACTTTAGTATGAATTGCATATCTTCACCTGGAGGAAAGTATTTGTGATGCTACTAATCTTGTTTACTTTCACGGGAGTATCCCATGTCCAGATAACATGTTAGTGTTATGACTTCATAGCAGGTTTCTAAGGATGATCCCCATTTTAAGGTAACAAGTTAGTGTTACGAACCTTAATGACTTACTGAGAAAAATCCCAAACCGTATGACAACATGAAAATGTAATAATCCCATCATGTGAACTTTATAAACCTCAGGAGTTCTCTGGGGATGATACCGACTTAAGATAACATGTAAATGTTATAGACCTTAGGAATTTTCTGGGGATGATACCAACTTAAGATAACATGTAAATGTTACAAACCTTAGGTTCAAACTTTAGGATCTAAACTTAAGTTCAGGAATGAGAGGGCTGGCAAGTCACTAAGGCGTGAAATGATCCCCTCATCCACATCCCATAGTTAGATATCGTGTGCCCGGACAGGGTGTATAAACCTAAAATCTTGTGAAAGAGGTTATTAACTCTTTAAACCTTAGAGATGATTAAGTACTCTTAATCGTAGGAGAGGTGATCAGTCTCTATTCTTGGGAGATTCATACTGTGTGTTAGGGCTAGGATCCTAAAACTGCTACAAGATCCTTAAGTCTAAGGATCCTCAAAAGCTCAGGATCCTCAAACCTCAGGATCTCAAATATAATCCAGGATCCTGACTAATATTTTTATAATTATTTATAACGGACATATATTCTTTTGTCTTTCTCACATATGCATAAATAACTAGTCAAAGTCATATACTCAACGGATAGTCATCACAAATATGCAAAAGACTCAGAGGACTAAGTTAAGCAAACGACTATAAGTAATCTCAGAGGATCCCGGAATTCTCGGAGTTCTTGTTGTTAGGATTTGACAATATAAAACACTTGTAATTATCACACTACACATGATTTTGTGCCAGATTACTATCACTTGTAGTCATACTCATTCTATTTTCTCTGTAATTTTCACTTCATCTAATAAAAACGTTAAGGCAGGCGACCATTATCACCTCCCAAGGTTTTATGCCGGAGATCCTAAGAAGGATCAAGGGCTTACCTTGTAAACAATTTGTCTTGCTTTGATTCATTTTACTTATTTTCTTTACATTGAACATCACAGCCTCTCATACACTCTGGTCCATTTTAGTTCAATTATTAATTTTTTCGACTAAAACAATTTGGCGCCCACCGCGGGGCCGTGGTGTTCACAATCCCTCAGAAAATCATGTCTTCTCAATCGACCCTCTCCTCATCCTCTCCTCCTCCCATTTCCTCTAAAAACCTTTCACCACAATCAGCTAGAGGTCCTAAGAAAGTATCTGAAACTCCAAATAAAAACACCTCTCCAGCTACTCCAGGAATCCAGAATCCTCATGTGCTGATATCCAACATCGAGATCTTTCTTATGATGAAGAGACTGGAGCGAGAAGTCGTCCAAAAGGAAGATAACAGGACAATTCTGAAGGAAGTGGAGAGAATGAGGACTGAATTCCACAAGCCATAGGAGGCAGCGACCTCGGTCTTACAGCCCAGGATCCTGAACTTCGACAGACCCAAGATCCTCAGCGATCCATCGCGAGATTCAGGATCCTAACGAAACATTTGTTACTCCTAATAACAAAGATCCTGGTAACTTTATCAATAATAGTAATTTTACAACTAACTCAATAGATCTTGACACATGTTTGAGCTTGGTCATGCCCAAGGAGCTAAAACAGCTAAGACAAATGATCTTAACCGTGCCTAGAGAAGTTCAGCCAGTGCCATAAGCATCCCCCACAAGTCACATGATCTCTAGATTCATCCCAGCGATAGATAACACTGAAGTACCAAAATGCTTCCAGACCCCCAGCATGAAGCCCTACGACAGAATGACGAATCCCAAGGAGCACGTAACACAATATATGGAGAGGATGCAAATGGGTTTAAAGAAGCCTTGAGCATCCCCAACATTGACATGGCAACTACAGTCGAATCCTTCAAAATGAGTTTAAACAAGGATTCTCCCTTCTACGAGGATCTCATAATGACTCCATGCAGGATATCAGACGAAGTCAGGAGCAGGGCATTAGGATTCATTAGACTCGAAGAAGACAAGGATATACAGAAATGGAGCAACCCACCAAGCTCCTACAATCACCCCAATAGGAAGGCCGACTCCTCGACCCAAAGATCCTATAATTTAAAGCGTTACTCCAAACCCGACCATCAGAGGGTTAATGCCCTTGAAGATGAGGGGAAGGTGGAAAATTTCCTTAAGATTCTTGACTATTGTTTCTCTGTGGATATTTCATGTATAATCTTTGCCATGCAGGATCTTGGAGACAAAGCTAGGTGGGCAAGGAATGGAGAAAAATCCACCTCTTGGAAGGACAAGTCAAAATGGTGTGCATATCATGAGAACTTTGGTCACGTCATGAAGGATTGCATAGCTCTCAAAAAGGAAATCAGCTACCTTCTGGGAAAAGGATATCTCAAAGAGATCCTTGGGTAAGAAAAGAAAATCCCAAAGAAAAAGACTAGGATCCTTAGAAGATCCTTGAAAGACCAGAATCCCCCCCCCCCAAACTGATTCCAACGTGATCAACATGATTTCTGGAGGATCTGACATTTGTGGTACCTCCTACTCTGCAACAAAAAGGCATTCCAAGGTGTTGAAAATGGAGAAGGAAAAAGGACCACGAAAAAACACAAAGATCACCAACCAAAGGAGATCATCTTCGACGAAGCGGATAGACAGGACGTCCAGGATCCTCACCACACAGACTAGTGATTACTCTCTACATTGCCAACCACTTCGTTACAAGGATCCTCGTCGATGGAGGATCCTCAGTTAACATCATACTCCTGGATGCATTAAAAAGGATGAACATCCCGGAGACTTAGATATTTGCAAGATCCTCAACACTAATTGGATTCAGCGGAGAAACTAAACACACTATCGTCAAGATAAAGCTACCAATCTATATAGAGGGTGTAAATTATGTTCATTGTTTTTGTGTGATTGATACATTATCTTCTTATAATTTCATACTACGTAGACCATGGATCCATTAAATAAAGGCCACTCCATGAATATGTAAAGATGCCCACCCTATGGTGGACGGTGAAGATCATAGGTGACGAACAAGAATCCAAGGAATTCTACAAGACTTCGATGAAAGTGCTCAACAATACCACGACAAGATTAGCAAGTAAGGAAGGGACATGGGGCGTGCTGGAAGCAAGAGAGCATGCCATAGGAGAAGTGCCCTTGAACCTTGAGGATCATGAAGCCAAAGCTCTCATAGGATCTTCAACGCTTGAACAAATCGAACAAGATCTCATAAAGTTCCTTAAGGCCCGAAGCAAAACATTTTCATGGAGACATGAGGGCATGACAGGTATTGACAAAAACATAATAACCCATAAAATTAACAATGAGCCATCTTTCAGGCTAATACACCAAAAGATCAGGAAATTTGCACCCGAAAGAAACCAAGTTATACAAGAAAAAGTAGAAATACTTCTCAAAACTAGCATAAACAAGGGGGTGAAGTTCCCAAAATGGCTAGCTAATGTGGTCGTGGTACAAAAAGAAGGACGGTAAATGGAGAGTGTGTGTGGACTATACGGATCTTAACAAGGCCTTTTCTAAGGATCCTTTCCTTTTACCACACATCAAATCCATGATAGACGCAACAGCGGGTCACGAGTTACTAACATTCATGGACGCATCAACAGGATTCCAACAAATCAAAACGGAAACCTCCGATCAAGAGGACACATCGTTCATAACCCCAACATGTATTTATTGTTACACTTCTATGCAATTTGATCTTAAAAATGTAGGAGCAACATATCAAATATTGGTGAATAAGATATTCAAAGAGAAATTGGAGGACACAATGGAAGTCTACATAGATGACATGGTAGTCGAATCCAAAAAAGCTGAGGATCACCTCAAGGATCTTGAGGAATTCTTCGACATCTTAGACCAATACAACATGAAGTTGAATCCATCCAAGTGCCACTTTGGGATGAGATCGGGCAAGTTGCATGGACATATGGTTACTAAAAGAGGAATCAAAGTAAGCCTAGAACAAATCAAGGCCACCCTTGATCTGAAATCACCAATATCGACAAAGGATATTCAGAGATTAATAGGAAGAGTCGCAACACTAAACAGGTTCATCTCAAGATCCTTAGAAAGATGCAAGCCTTTCTAGAACATCTTGAAGAAGAACAAAAGATTCTAGTGGGCCCGGGAACATGAAGATGATTTCCAAGATCTTAACAAATTTTTAAGCTCACCACCCCTATTGGTAAAACCACTAAATGGGGAGCCACTCCTTTTTTACCTCTCAGTATCCTCAAAGCCACTCCTTTTTTACCTCTCAGTATCCTCAAACGCAGTGAGAGTTGTACTAGCCAAGGATCTCGATGGGAACCAACATCCCATATACTACGTAAGTAAGAGTCTCCAGGATCCTGAGATCAGGTACTCTCACCTTGAAAATCTTATACTTGCATTGGTAACAACTTCAACTTAACTAAGACATTATTTTGAAACACACCCTATAACCGTAATAGCTAACTATCCAATTAAGAATGTTATGAAAAAACCAAAAATGTCAAGAAGAATGGAGAAATGGTCAGTGAAGCTAAGAACGTATGACATAAAGTACGAACCAAGATCCACCACAAAGTCGCAAGCATTGTTAGATTTTGTGGCAGGCTTTAGTGATGATCTAAGTGTTGAAGTCGAAATAGAAGCCAAACAACTTCTAGAAGAGGAAAACATGGGAAGATGGACACTGTTCACAGATGGATCATCAAAGCAAAGAGAAATTAGCTTAGAGATCATATTAAAATCTCCCTAGGGGACATCCTACCACAGGCAATTAGTTGTGAATTCAATGCAACCAACAATAAAGAAGAATACGAGGCGGTAATCATAGGACTACAGTTAGCCAAGGGTCTTCAAATCAAGGATCTTCAGGTATTCATTGATTTCTTACTACTAAATAACCATTTGAACGGATCCTATGTAGTGAAAGGAGAAAAGCTAGCTCTACATCTCCAAGTCCTCAAAAACCTGGCATCAAAATTCAAAAAATTCAGCCTAAACCAGGTTTCTAGAGAACACAATGCTGAAGCAGATACCATAGCCAATCTAGGATCCTCCTTAAGGATCTTTTTGGAAACCATGATCCCTATAATCCACATATTAAACCCAGCAATTAAGGATCCCTCCAAGGAACTTAAGGGCTTCCATGATCTTAGGGAGACTAACGATGTGGCAGCAATCGAAGATCTTGACTCAATGGTACAACGTTAGGATCCTAACATCTAGGATCCTTCCTTAACTTGAGGATCCTAGATCCAACCCATCATGGAGTACCTCCAAAATGGCACAATCCCTAAGGAATAGAAAAGAAAAAGAGCATTAAAAACAAGGATCTCAAGGTTCGTTCTAATTCAAGGTAAGTTGTAGAAGAAAAATACGTGGCAGAACCATACCTCCAGGATACTACTGGACAACTATGAAGAAGGACTCATTTCTCCATGCACAGAAATGTGATGGTTGTCAAAGACATAGCAACATCCTTCACCAACCAGCAAAAGCCCTATATCCTAGTATTTCCCTGTGGCCATTCATGAAATGGGATATGAATATAGTAGGGAAACTGCAAGTAGCCCATGGAGGAAAAGTCTTCATGCTAGTGATGATTGACTACTTCAGAAGCTGAAGCCTACATACAAGTACGAGACAAAGAGGTAGTATCCTTCATCAAACTTAACTTCCTAATGAGGATCGAGATCCCAGATGAATTTATATGTGAATATGGATACCAATTCATAAGAAAAAGAACAAGAGACTTTTGCGTAAATTAGGGAATCAAAACGGTGATGTCTACTCCTGTCCACCCTCAAGCCAACGACCAAGAGGAATCCAGCAAAAAAATTATAGTAAACAACTTGAAGAAGAGGTTGAATAAGAAGAAAGGAAGACTATCTTAATATGGGAAGATGGAACTACCTCCAAGGTAGCTACGGGCCAAACCCCTTACTCATTAGTGTTTGGGACGGAAGAAATGATCCCTACTGAAGTGGTGATCCCCACAGAAAAATATTTGCTCCAAAACCATCAGGATAACAGCAGGATCCTGGCCCAGGATCTCGACACCGTAGATGATCTTAGGGATCTTGCCAAAATCTGTATTGCATCTCATCAATGGAGGATCACCATAGCATATAAGAAAAACATAAGGATCATGAGATTCCAAGTAGGAGACTTGGTACTAAGAAAAACTTTCCAAAATACTAAGGATCCTAGTGCATGTAAACTATCTCTTAAATGGGAAGGACCACGCCTCATAGATGTTGAAGTAGGTAAAGGGACATAATGGTTAGCCACCTTAGATGGAGATGTCTTACCAAGATCCTGGAATGAGATACATCTCAAAGCTTGCTTTATGTAGGTAAGGTTAGTCATTTCTCGATACTCTCAGGGTATGTATGTTATTTATCCTTTATCCTTCGCTGTTCATTATTCATTTTTCTCAAATATCATTACTAGCATAAGCATCAAAGGGGCGTTAGCCAGACTAGCATTAGCCAGACTGTAGTCAAAGAGTCAAATATACTTATCTCTAAAGATCCTTCCACTCAAGGATCCTAATCTTTGAGGATCCCGATGTTTAAGGATCCTGACTCCACATGATCCTGAATAGGAGAACATTCAAGGATTCTAGTACGTTAGAGACCAATGAGGGTCCTAGAACTGAAAACAGCCGACAATTCACAAGATGAATCTCCCAAGAATAGAGAGTGATCATCTCTTCTATGAATAAGGGTACTTAATCCCCTCTAAGGTTTAAAGAGTTAATTACCTCTTTCAGATGAGTTAAGGTTTATACACCTTGCTTGGACGCACGATATCTATCTTTGGGATGTGAATAAGAGGACCATTTCACGCTTTAGTGACTTGGCAACCCTCTTATTTGTTAACATTGGTTAAGATCATGAAGAAAATTCCTAAGGTTTATAACATTTATATGTTATCCTAAGTTGGGATCTTCTCCAAAAAATTCCTAAGGTTTATAACATTTACATGTTATCATAAGTTGGGATCTTCCGCTGAAAATTCCTAAGGCTTATAACGTTTACATGTTATCCTAAGTTGGGATCCTTCCTAGAAAACTCCTAAGTTTGAAATTTTTCCACGAAAACTACGAAGATTCATAGCATCTACATGTTACCTAAAGTTGGGATTTTCCCCAAGAAACGTGTCACACACATTAGTTGAAAATGGGATACTCCCCAAAACAAAGAAGATTCATAGCAAAGACTTTTCTCAAGTTTAAGGTTAAGGGTCCTTCATGAAATGAAGATCCTTTACACTGAACTCCAAAAGCAAAGACCTTTTCACATGGTAATATCATAACCATATGAAGGTTAGGAACTTACGACTTCAAATTCTTCCTAAGATCAACATGTTCCATTTATCTTTATTCTTAAAAAAACTCTAAGTAAAGTTTAAGGATCTTGAACCTTTTAGGATCCTTAGAAAAAAACATTTGGTTATCAAAATTTAAGTAGGCTACAAATGATTCGCTAAAAGAATTTTATCTCGGGATTGTTCGTAGGAACCATGTTTTTCAGGATTCTAACTATTTAGGGATCCTAGTATCAAAACAAGTCATAGAAAAGAAACAAGAGAGATATATAGAAAGAAAATACAACAATTGCACTCAAAAGGGGTTGTTCACCAACCCACCGAAAGTTAACTTTTTTACATCATTAATTAAAACAAAAAGCTACCAAAACTAAATTTTTGTACGCCTAGACCTTAGCGTTGTCATCATCGGCCAAGTTCTTCTCCTTCTCCTCCTCTACAAGCTTAGACCCATGATCCTCAATTACAGTGGCAGGCTTTCCGGTTATTTTGGCTAACGCCTCATGCCATCCAACTACATTCGTGGATCCTGAGTTCTCAAGATCCACCGCCATCCTGATTTTAGCTTCCCAAATAGCCACTGCAGCACTTGGCTTTGCATCGGTGATAACTGTTGGAATAGTGTCTAAGGCTGCAACTATATTAGGCAAGTATTTGACCCGGTTGTGCATGGTCCTTTTGGGTTGCCTTCACCATAGCAACTTGACAGGATGATTTATTATGAGAGAAGAAATATTATTAATATATTATGTGAATAATATAAGGAATAATAATATTATTATTTGATTAATATAAGTCATAAATTAATTAGGAATTAATTTGGTGACTTAAAGAGATTAATTAAATAAAGGGGTATAAACTGTCAATTGTATGATAGTTGTACTTTGAGCTATAATCCCTTATGGATAAGGGGTGGACGATTTCTAGGGGTTAGGATAGGCTTAGAATTCGTCCAAGAGCTTATCAATTAGGGTATTGGATTGCTTAGGGCCTAAGTTATCAAATTAGGGTTTAAGGGTGAAACCCTAGGAGCCTCACTAGTATAAATAAACCCTAGGGGTCAAGGGAAATCGTCACTTATGCTTTAGAAGAAACCCTGGCCGATTTTGGTCCCCTCTCCTCTCTCTCAAATCATTCTCTTGCTAGTTGGTGTTTGTAAGCCATTAGAGGAGTGACAATTGTGACTCTAAAGCTCCAAGGACAAGAAGATCAAGCAAGTGATTCAAGGTAAACTTCTAATTCTGATTTCTTATTGTTATTATACTCTATTAGCCATTAGAAGTCTTGGATTCAATGCATGTTCAATTAGAGAAACCTAGATCCAAGCATTAGGGTTTGCATGTGCGCATAGGAATGTTTATATGGCTAATTTTTTGTACGCCTAGACCTTAGCGTTGTCATCATCGGCCAAGTTCTTCTCCTTCTCCTCCTCTACAAGCTTAGACCCATGATCCTCAATTGTAGTGGCAGGCTTTCCGGTTATTTTGGCTAACGCCTCGTGCCATCCAACTACATTCGTGGATCCTGAGTTCTCAAGATCCACCGCCATCCTGATTTTAGCTTCCCAAATAGCCACCGCAGCACTTGGCTTTGCATCGGTGATAACCTCCTCGGTTTCCAGGATATGCTTCTCTTCCTTCTCGGCCTTTTCCTTGATCAGAAGCTGGATCCTCCTAAGGAGATCTTCATGGATCCCCTTCCACTCCTTCTCTCATTCCTTCAAAAGTTGCTCAGCTTCCTCAGATCGAATCCTTAGATCAGTCACATATTGGGAAACATGAGTTGATACCTGAAATAAGTATGGCGTTAATAGAAACAAACATAAATTGGAAGTTAATGTCATAGAGACAATTACTGCTTGGGAAAAGGAAAGCAACTTTTAAAGTGACTCATTGGTTCCTATATTCTCCAAGTTGAGATCTGTGGCTTCTAAGGTCTTCCATTTACGAGAACATGGGGCCTTCATGGTGAGATCAATGAGAGGTTTCTTATAAAGAAGTGGTAGGATAAATTTCTCTCTTTTGATTACGATCAGACGACTAGACACATCATCTTCGAGGTCAGATAAAGTGAATCGAACATTGGGATGAGAAGACTTGGATCCTACACCCCACACAAGATCATAATGAATATAGGATTTTCATTCAGGATCTCCGTCGATTCTAAATTACAATAGAAAATATAAAGATCTTACTGGTATCCATTGATGAAGTGGTAGATGAGCCTTCTTGAAGACTGGGATATCGATCCTGAAAGACCTATCAATTATAGGAACAACGAAGAGCTTCTATATATTTTCTACAGTATACTTGGCAACAGGAAGAAGTTCTTCAAACCTAAAAGCTACAAAACAACAGAAAAGATGATGAAAGGTGAGTCCCAAGATCCTTAATATAATGAAATATTGGTCCTACCCTTTTTAACCCTGGTCTTTGGTAAGGAATCCCCGCCATGAATCGAGTCATTATGTTTCGTTTTCATAATGAAAGGGGATTAGTGAGCATTAAGACAAAGAAGAAAACGGGAATTACCAAAGGTAGCAACATCATACATGTGAGCCAACTTAACTAAAACTATATCTAGACCTCTAGATTGGTTCAATTTCTCAATCTAAAACAAGACTCTCCAAACAATGGGCATAGCCTTAATGTAAGAAATTTGAGTGATTTCGAAGAACTTGGAAATAACCCTGGGAAAGGGATATTTCAAACCTAAGCCAAACAGATACCCAGAAAAGTAGAGCCAAGACAAAGAAGCTAAATCAGGTTGGGATTTCGGATCGAAGGGTTTGAAGAAAAATTCGTTAGAAAAAGTGCCGACTGTTTTCAACGACTTGATATCATCGTCGTCGAAAGAACAAATCTCATCATAGGATAAGATCCTCTGGTCGATGAAATCAGCCCCAGAGGATGCGAGAATGTCCTTGCGAGATACATTCATTTTCTTGCCCATCGTTATTGAAAAAGATTAGTAAGGAGAAAAGGAGAGAAATATACCTTCAAAGGCGACTGAATAAGAGCTTAAAGATGCCATTGATTGCCTTTATTTAAGCTAACTGTTGAAGAAAGAGAAAGATTGATTGGACTGGCTATGATGACTCTCGAATGTATAAATCCTATTTGTTAGGGATTAAATTCAAAAGTTGCCCTTCTCTCTCTCTCTCTCTCTCTCTCTCTCTTCATTTAATTATTCACTTTAAGTTATTTCTTTATTATTATCGAAACTAACTCACTTACTTTTAGGAATCACTTGGGGGGCAATGTTGAGGGCTAGGATCCTGAAACTGCTATAGGATCCTCAAACCACAGGATCCTGAATATACTTCGGGATCATGAATAAAATTATTATTATTATTTGTAGCGGATATGTATTCTTTTGTCTTTCTCACAAGTGTATAAATAACTGGTCAAAGTCATATACTCAATGGATGCTCATCACAACTATGCAAAAGACCCGGAGGCCTAAGTCAAGTAAATAGCTATAAGTAATCTTGGAGGATCCCAAAATTCTAAGAGTTCTAGTTGTTAGGGTTTGACTATATAAAACATGTGTACTCATACTCATTGCATTTTCTCTGTAGTTTTCATTTCAGTTAATAAAAACATGAAGGCAAGTGATCATTATCACCTCAAAAGTTTTTATGTCGAAGACCCTAATAAGGATCAAGGGCTTTCCTTGTAAACAATTTGTGTTGTTGTGATTCATTTTACTTATTTGATTTACATTGAACATCATATCCTCTCATACACTCTGGTCCATTTTGTTCGATTATTTTTTCTACCAAAACACTATGAGTTGTAGGATGGTTATAGTCTTCGGACTCTTATGTGCCAGTGGTGCTTTGAATATTAGGATCCTTGAATACTCTTCTAATAAGACCGTTGGAGGTCAGGATCCTTAGGCGTTAGATCCTTCAGTATTGGGATTCTTGAGCACCAGGGTCCTTAAGTATTGGGATTCTAGAGCGTCGGGATCCTTACATGTCAGTATCCTTAAGTGTTGGGATCCCTCAGTCCCTTTGATGCTAAGGGTGGGCGTTAGCCTAGCTAACGCCCCTCCGATGCTTAAGTTAGTAACGATATTTGAAGAAAAATAATAATGAAAAATAGAGGATAAAGGATAAATAGCATGCATATCTTGAGTGTGTCAAGAAATGACTGAACCTACCTACATAAAATAAGCTTTAAGATGTATCACCTTTCAGGATCTTGGTAAGATATTTCCATCTAAGGAGGATAACCAATATTCCCTTTTACATGCTTCAGCATCTATGTGGTATGGGCCCTCCTGTCTAGTTGCTAGTTTACCTACACTAGGATCCTTGGTTTTTTGGAAAATTATCTTAGTACCAAGTCTCCTACTTGGAATCTCCTGATCCTTATGTTTTTATTATATGCTATAGTGATCCTTTGGTGCTGAGCAACAATACATATATTGGCAAGATCCCTAAATTCATCTATGGTGTCGAGATCCTAGGCTAGGATCTTGTTGTTGTCCTCTTGGTTTTGGAGTAGATATCTTCCTATAGGGGTCACCACTTCAGTGGGGATCATTTCTTCCATTCCAAATATTAATGTGTATGGGGTTTTCCCCTAGCTATCTTGGAAGTGGTTCTATTTGCCCATAATACGAAAGGAAGTCCTTCTACCCTTCTTCATTTCTTTTCATCTAACTATTTCTTCAAGTTGTTTACTATGATTTTATTGCTTGACTCTGCTTGGCTGTTGGCTTGAGGGTGGATAGGAGTAGACATCACCATTTTGGTTCCCCAACTTGTGCAAAAGTCCCATGTTCTTATGCTTATGAATTAGGATCCGTTATCACATATAATCTCAGCAGGGATCCCGAACCTGGTTAACATGTTACGTTTGATGAAGGAGACTACCTCTTTGTCTCTTACTTGGACATAGGATTCAACTTCTATCCACTTTGAGAAATAGTCAGTCATTACTAGCATGAATACTTTTTCTCCCGGGGCTGCTGGCAATTTACACACTTTATCCATTCCCTATTTCATAAACGGCCAAGGGGAAATGATAGGATGTAGCGGTTCTGCTGGTTGGTGCAGGATGTTGCTATGTATTTGACAAGCGTCACATTTATGTGCATGGAGGAATAAGTCTTTCTTCATTGTTGTCTAGTAGTATCCTATCTTTAATTCCGTGGAACATACGGATCTTCCCCTAGTGTGGTTGCCGTAGTCCCCTTCGTGGATGTCCTTCAGGACTTCTGCGACTTCATGATCTTTTAAACACTTGAGATATGGTCCTACCACATATTTTTTTTATACATTTTACCTTATATTATAATGAACCTCGATATCCTTGTTTTGAATGCTCTCTCGCTTTTTTTTGTTCCTTAAGGACTGTTCCATTTTGGAGGTATTCCATGAGGGGTTGAATCCAGGATCCTGAGGTTAGAAAAGGATTCTGAATGTTAGGATTCTAAGTTTGGGTCGTCAAGTCATGATCCTTGGTCGTGGAGAAGTCGGCAATCTCCTCATGATCGCCAGGCTTTCATAGTCCCTTGGTGGGATCCTTGATTTCCAGGATCAATACGCTGGCTATAGGGATCTTGGTCTCCAACGGGAACCTTAACAAAGATCCTAGATGGGCCAAAGCATCTGCTTCAGCATTGTCTTCTCTAGGAACCTCGTTTAGGCTAAATGTTCTGAACGCCGATGCAAAGTTTTTGAGGATTTGGGGATATAGAGTTAGCTTCTCTCCTTTCACTGAGTAGGATCCATTAAAATGGTTAGTTAGTAGCAAAGAGTCGACGAATGCCTAAAGATCCTTGATTTGAAGATCCTTAACTAACTATAGTCCCATGATTAATGCCTCATATTCTACTTCGTTGTTGGTTGCATTGAATTCATAGAGGATTGCATAGGGTAGGATGTTCCCATATGGCGATTTTAGTATGATCCCCAAGCCAATTCCTCTTTGGTTCAATGCTCCATCTATTAATAGCGTCCATCTTCCCATGTTTTCCTCTTCTAGAAGTTTTTGGCTTCTATGTCGACTTCAGCTCTTAGATCATCACTAAAGTCAACTACAAAATCTACCAATACTGGGGACTTTATAGCAGATCCCGGTGCGTACTTTATGTCATATGTTCTCAATTTCACAAACGATTTCGCCATTCTTACTGACATTTCTAGTTTTCTCATGACATTCTTAATCGAATAGTTAGTTCTTAAAATTATTGGGTGCATTTCAAAATAATGTCTTAATATAGTTAAAGTTGTTACCAATGCAAGTATAAGCGCTCCAAGATGAGAGTACCTGGTCTCAGGATCCATGAGACTTTTACTTACGTAGTATATGCGATGTTGGTTGCCATCCAGATCCTTGGCTAGTACAATTGGTCAAAAATTACACAAGTACTAATCAACCAAATTGAATGAGAGGTTGTGATGGTCAGATTGTGTAATAGCAAATGGTAAAAGAAAGTGACATAATGGTTTACAAGGAAAGCCCTTGATCCTTGCTAGGATCTCCGGCATAAAACCTTAGGAGGTTATAATGATCACCTGCCTTGATGATTTTATTGATATAAAATGAAGATTACAGTGAGTTCTTTGTAAGAATGAGTAAAGAATTTCGTAGAGTAAGCTTAGATTAAAAAACAGTGTGTCGTGTGCAGATTACAAGTGTCAATTTATAGTCTAAACCAGCCAACAAGATGTTCGATATTTACGGGATCCTCTATGACTAGCTTCATGAGCGTTATTTGACCAAGTACTTCTGCAGATTACAAGTGTCAATATATAGTCTTTAGCATAGTTGAGATGATTCTTCGTTAAGAATTGGTCTTTCGTTGAGTACATCTGCACACGAGTTAGTTATAGACCAAATATGACCGTTATATAAACATTAATAAATAGAAATACGGTAATTAGTCGGGATCCTGAGGTAGTCGAGGATCCTGGATATTTGAGGATCCTAGCCCTAATAATTGCCCCCAAGTTATTCCTGAAAATATAGGGATTAGTTTCGTACATATTAAAGGAATAACTTAAAGTAAATAGATAAAAGGAGAGAGAATAGTAGTTTTCAGTCTTAACCCATAACGACTAGGTAATTTGAAATCCAACAGATAGGTTACTAGCCGTTAATAGTTAAATCATATTTATTGGTCCAATATAAATACGAGGGTTCGGCTCCATAATCTCCCATCCGTTCTTCTTTGCTTTTCTTGTGCTATGTTGCAATTAGAAGGTAATTTTTCTTCTAGGCTTTTATTCTTTCTACCATGGATCGAAAAATGGTTGTCTCTCGTAAAAGCATCTTGGCCCTTCCCAACGATGATTTTATCGACCATGGTATCCTCTCTTATGATGAGACATGCTTTTTTGGCAATGATGACATTGAATCATTAAGACTAAATGGGGCCTTTCCTCCCAACGTTGTTTTTAGGCCCTTCGATCCCCTTACTCAGCCTGATTTTGTCTCTCCCACTTGGGTGTGCTGTCCTGAGTACCCTTTCTCCTTAGGCTTGACATACCCTTTCCCCGGGATCGTTTCAATATTTTTTAGGGCGAATTTGATTTCTTATATCCAGGCCATGCCAATTATCTGGAGGATCCTATATTGGGTCGACCAGATAAATTAATCAAAAGGTCTTGACATAGGCCTTTCTGAGTTGGCTTGCGTATACGATCTCACAATCTTTGGGAATTCTCGTTTCCTCCACAAGATCAAAACTCAGAGATCTTCTCTAATCTTGAAAACCAAGCACACTGAAGGAGCTTGGAAAAGGAGATACCTCTTTGTGAGACATGATTCTGTTCCCAATGAGGATCTCTTACCCACATATTGGGTTAAGAAGGGTAGGATTTCAATGATTTTCCTTGTGATCTTGAAATCTTATTCTTATTTTGTTTGTTTCTTTGTAGCCTTCAAGTTCGAGGAACTTGTTCCTGTCGCTGAGGATTCTGAAGAGAAAATTGAGAAGTTTTTGGCCTTGTCTGAAGTCGAGAGATCCTTCCGATTCGATTAAGCCATCCCGAAGGAAACCTCCTCCACTACTGACCTCATGTTGACAGGTAGGGATCCTTAATTTTTTTTCCTTTTTGTTGTGAGGATTCTTAATAATCTTTTGTTATATACAGGATCCAAGGTCACTCGCTCCAGTGCTTGCTTCACTCTTATAGATCTTGATACGGCTATGTCAAGAGATTAGATGGTGGTGAAGAAGGAGAAGATTTTGTTCTCTCTTCCTCCTAAAAGGTCGACCGTGGATTTAACAGTGAAAACTCTAGGATCCCAGAAGAGGAAAAATGCTGAATCCACATGTTTATATTTAGAGAGCCTTAGAGCTGAGGAAACGCTCCAGAAGTTAGTCTCTTTCTCTCAGGCTGTAAGTGTTGATTTCACTCTTGCTTCATTTTTCATTTTGTTTTTCGCTGACTTACTATATCTTTGTCATAGGTCTCTGATCATGTTTCCGTTGATCTAAAGATTCGGGCGGAGAGGGCTGAACAAGCCCTTTAGGGACAAGAGAAGATTAGGAAGACGACCAACGAGGATCTTCTGAGGAGGGTGGAGCTGCTTATCAAGGAGAAGGCTGAGAGAGAGGATGAGCACATACACGAGAAGGATGAAATGATCTCCGATGCAAAGGTCAGTGTAGTGGTGGCCGTTTGGGAGACCAAGATCCGTCTTGATAAGGATCTTAAAAATACAGGATCCTGGGACATGGTTGGTTGGCACGAGGCATTGGCTAAATTAACAAGGAAGCCAGTCAGGATCCTGTACTGCGGTTGGTCGGGGGGGGGGGGGGAAGGGGAAGAGAAGAAGGTCGATGACAACCAGGCTAAGGTCTAGGCCTTTTTAGCTGATTAGGGTAGCATAATCTTTTGACGCATGAGATTTGTAAGGCTGTAGGACTTTTTTCTTTTAATATAATGGTTGATCGTTCTTTCATCATTCTACGTTTCCTACATAATACAATACGAAGGTCATTGCATAGTTAGGATCCTAAAAAAAGTGAATAATTCTTAAGACAAAATGGGCCGATAAGGATTAAAAAATAACAATAGCTAACTTTTTTAAATAATCTAAAAGTTTCTTTTAGAAGTTTAATGATTAACTTTCAAGTCTTAAGAGTTTTTAATATTCTTTTAAAACTTCTTTAAATATATCAAAACAAGGGATGACTCCGAAGTGACGAAAGTTCATAAGTCAGCGATTGGTTTAGGATCCTTGATTTCACTTAAAACTTCAAAGTTAAGGAAAGATGGAACCTGGTTGTCTTCGACTTTATCTTTAAGCTTCATGAGTCTTTGAATTCTAGAATTTACTGAGGATAAATTCCAACTTAGGAGAGAACTTTAGTTCACTGTCGAGAATAAGGCTCCTTACCAACGAAGGTTGATGAGGATCCTTAAGGGCAAGGATCCTTACTGTCAGTGATCCTTAAAAATAAGGATCTTAGAACTCATATGGAAAATTTACCTTTAGGATAACCTGTTTAGATTATAGACTTTGACAAAATAGATATCATGTAAACATTATATTCTAGGGAGGATCCCAACCTGTGATACAATTCGTGGGAGAGATCCTTATTTAAAATAATATGAAAATGTTACAATTTGATTGTATTATCTGGGGAAAATCCTATGATAACATGAAGCTCTTATGTAATTTCTGGTGTAAGATCCCAATCTTTGATAACTTGAAAATGCTCTAAACCTTAAGTAATCACTGGGGTGGAATCCCAATTTCTGGATAACACAAAAATGTTATAAGCCTTAAGTAATCACCGGGGTAGGATCCCAAATTCTGGATAACATGAAAATGTTATAAAGCTTAAGGATCTCAACTTGTGTTCAAATATAAGAGGGTTGCCAAGCCAATGAATCGTGAAATGTTCCCCTTACCAATATCTCATAGTTAGATAACATACATCCAGGCGAGGTATGTAAACCTTTGTTCATGTGAAAGAGGTAATTAGCTCTTTAAACCTTAGAGGGGATTAAGTATCCTTAAGTGCGGGAGAGATGATCAGTCTCTAGCTTGTGTACATGATAATATAGAGATTACATCGTTAAATATAATGGAGTTTACAAAGTATTATGATCTTCATGTGTCTAGATCCTTGTGTTTCAGGGTGTTCAAACTTGAGGATCATGATGTTCTAGGATCTTCGATTGTGAGGATCTTGATGCTTCAGTGTCACACCTCCAAACCGGAACGGCGGAAACGTTCGGGGGTGGATTACTTCATGTAGTACAGTAACAATTGAATACATAGTAAAGAAAGCAATATAACCATCATATATATAATTGAAAGTTTACATTGTTAAAAGGTACATGTTCAAAACCAATTACAATATGATGCCAAAATATGAATTTAAACTGGCGCCGCAGTGTTCCTTCTTCAAAAGCTGTTTGTTACCTGTAATTACTAAATCCCTGGGACATACAAGTAGTTTTGAAAGAGTAGATCAACATTTAAGCTGGTGAATTTCATAGGTATTAAATGACAATGTTTGTATGAACTAAAATGAAATGTTTTGTTTTTGTTTGTTTGTTCCTAGAAAATCCCATATTTTATACTAGTATAAATGTAGCCTTCTATCAAGACCAATGTTTGTTTCTAGAAAATTGATGTTTTTCCGTATGTGGGTAGTGGTATAAGTTGCTATATCAGTACCAATCATTCCAAGAGTCCAGAGTTCGTGCTCGAGTTTTTGAATCTCTCCTCGTGGACAGTATTCTCTCATCAGCATGATTTTTAAGCTCTCCCAGCTTATTGCATTCGCCACTATCAGAGTAAGTACCTTAATGTGGCCATTCCAGCAAGTTAAAGCCCTATCAGTAAGCGTGAAAGTGGCAAACTTAACTTTGCTGTGCTCGGGACTGGAGCAGATTTCAAAGACTGATTCTGTCCTTTCAATCCACTACCTCAAAATCATCACACCACCAGTTCCATTAAACATCCAGGTTTTTTTAGCAATGTAATGGTCTAGGGTAACCTTTGTAACCCGTTTGGAAATAATAAGATTGTATTATTTGAGTATTTTGTGTTTTGTGCTTAATTGCTTAATTATGTGGTTTGATTAATTAAGAATAAAAATAAGCGTCAAAATTTAAGTGTAAAATAAACTTGATATCTTTAGATAATGTTGTAGTAGTTGAAACTAGGTTTCCGAATATATATAGAACGCCCAAATCTGACTTCGTATGAGGAAGTTATGATTTATCGAAGTTTCGGCTTGGCGGTATGCAGCCTGTTATACTCGATTTGAGATCGAGCGGTTTTTAGCCGAAGCAATCTAAACGAGGATCGAAGGTCTCGTTGTTGGTATCGAAGCGATGAAAAGTTAGGCGAGAACGAACGTCAAACGAACAAGTTATGAATTTATAACGAAGTTTTTCTGTCCCGGCCTATTAAAAATAAATAATAAAAATAAAGTTAAAATTAGCCGACGGAGTTTAAACGAAAGTTGTAGAGCGTAGTCTCACCTTTGCGTGGATACGAAGAACGTCGAAAACGGAGTTCGTATGAAAAAGATATGAATTTCCGAAGTTATAAAATAATTTATATTTAAATTTAATTGGAAAATTCGGCATTATCCGAAGAGGAGTCATCGGACTCATCCGAAGTACGCCCCGCGTACTCGTCTATGGAAAAGCTTGCAAATTCTTACGTGAAGGAAATTGTGAGGCTTCACGGTGTTCCGTTAACGATTGTATCGGATCGTGATAGCCGTTTCACCTCAAGGTTTTGGAAAAGTCTACAAGAGGAAATGGGTACCAAGTTGTGTTTAAGTACAACTTACCATCCGCAGACTGATGGTCAAAGTGAAAGAACGATACAAACACTTGAAGATATGCTGAGAGCATGTACCTTGGAATTCCTAAGTAATTGGGATGAACATTTACCATTGGTAGAATTTTCCTATAATAATAGTTTTCACTCGAGCATTAAGATGGCACCTTATCAAGCTTTGTATGGACATAAGTGTTGTACGCCGTCTTGTTGGCTTGAGGCTGTGGAAAAGCAGTTTATGGGACCGGAGATGGTTCATCAAACTGCTGAAAAGTTGAAAATAATTAGGGAAAGAATGTTAGCAGCTCAGGATCGTCAAAAGAGCTATGCTAACAAAAAGCGAAGACCGATGACTTTTGAGGTTGGAGATTCGGTTTTGCTTAAAGTCTCTCCATGGAAGGGACTTATAAGATTTGGAAAAAGGGGAAAGTTGAGTCCAAGGTTTATTGGACCATTTAAAGTTCTTCAGAGGGTTGGAAACCAAGCTTACAAGCTCGAATTACCCGAAGAACTGAATGGAATTCACAACACTTTTCATGTGTGTTATTTGAGGAAGTTCACGGGAGAAGTTCCTGATATAATTCCAATTTCTGAATTGAGAATTGATGAGTACAAAAGGTTGATTGAAGAACCAGAGGCAATTGTTGACCGAAAGATTAAGAAGTTGTGATGCAAAATGGTTGGGTTAGTGCTTGTCCGATGGAAACACACGAATGGGCCGAATCTCACCAGGGAGACGGAGAGTGACATGTTGAGTCGCTATCCGCATTTGTTTGTTGATGTGTGATTCCGGGGACGGAATCATTCTAAGGTGGAGAGAATTGTAACGCCTGTGTTTCCGGGCTTGCCATTTTTAGCAGTATAATGGTCTAGGTTAACCATTGTAACCCGTTTGGAAATAATAAGATTGTATTATTTGAGTATTATGTGTTTTGTGCTTAATTGCTTAATTATGTGGTTTGATTAATTAAGAATAAAAATAAGCATCAAAATTTAAGTGTAAAATAAACTTGATATCTTTGGATAATGTTGTAGTAGTTGAAACTAGGTTTCCGAATATATATAGAACGCCCAAATCTGACTTCGTATGAGGAAGTTATGATTTATCGAAGTTTCGGCTTAGCGGTATGCAACCTGTTATACTCGATTTGAGATCGAGCGGTTTTTAGCCGAAGCAATCTAAACGAGGTTCGAAGGTCTCGTTGTTGGTATCGAAGCGATGAAAAGTTAGACGAGAACGGACGTTAAACGAAGAAGTTATGAATTTATAACGAAGTTTTTTTTGTCCCGGCCTATTAAAAATAAATAATAAAAATAAAGTTAAAATTAGCCGATGGAGTCTAAACGAAAGTTGTAGAGCGTAGTCTCACCTTCGCGTGGATATAAAGAACATCGAAAATGGGTTCGTATGAAGAAGATATGAATTTCCGAAGTTTATTAAATAATTTATATTTAAATTAAATGGAAAATCCGGCATTATCCGAAGAGGAGTCATCGAACTCATCCGAAGTACACCCCGCGTACTCGTGTACGCCCCGCGTACACCGAGGATGTCGACACTCGCACTCGAGGACTTCGGATACGTAAGCAGTGACGATTTCGGACCAGTAAGCCCTGCGTACTGGCGTACGCCCCGCATACTCCGAGGCTCCAGCCTCCTATAAATAGGATGCGAGGGCAGCCGAGTTCTTTTGCTCTTTTCTCTCTTTTCTCTCCGGTTTTGCATCGATTTTGCGTGCCATAAATACCCTGAAGCCCCAGTATTATTCTCGAGCCCCGAAGCAAGTCCCGAGATCCACAAGATCCCAAGAAGTGCGATTCCCGAGCCGAAGCTCTGCCCGCGAGAAGTTCGATTTTTGTAGAGATCTTCTAGATCTGTTGAGGATTACTACTTCTGCAAGTCGTAGTGCTGTCCGATCATCTTTTGATCAAGTGAGTGTATACTACCTTTCATAAACACGATAATAATACAAGTATGGTTTGAGTGTATTCAGTATATTGTTGTTTATATGTGTGAATGTGTATTCACTTTCTTCTAACTCATAGATATGATTTATTCTTTATGAGATATGTGTTATGTGTGTGTGTGCCTCATCTGTTATGTGAAATATGTGTTGATTAAAGCATGCTATACAGGTTTTAAACTATGTATAAAAATGTATATTTTTATCTACTAATATGTTGGGTAGAACATGGGTAGATAGTTGGTGTGTAATAAACAGATGAAAGGCCTCGTTGTTGTTTGATCTGTTCATCTAGCGGAGTTTAGATGACGACCACGGACTTTTCTAGATAGTCTTGTGGAAACATTAGCAGGTTCGCCACCTGTAGGTGTTAATGAACTTGGGTGTTCATTCGCTGTACTCCATCCCCCTCATGGTTGCCTTATTTGACTTATATTGCTGAGGAACCCCCGAAGCATGTGTTGTCGCCCCGATGAAATATTATTAGACTAGGTCCCTTATGTTAGTTGTCTTAGGGACATAAAGTGAGAATAACGGGAATAGGTAATTGGGTTATTGTTGGTTGGTGAAAATTAAATATGATTATTTATTGTGGGTTGAAAACCCTATATGCTCACGAGGCTCCCAAGCCTGACCCACTCAGTTTTATTTGTATTACAGGAAGTGGCGCAAGGGCATAAGATGGATGAACCATCAAGTTGTTTTGTTAACAAGTCTGTATATGTATATATCTGTTGAATGACTTGTAATGTTATCGTTTATGCTTATTGGTCTGTATCGGAACATGACACCCCGAGTTTTGATTATATAATGAAAAATACGTTTCTTTTATGAAATGCTTTGGTAAACATTGTTTTATCATGTTTTGTTTTTGGGAACAAATTCCGCAACTCTTTCAAATCAAAAGGATTTACTCTGAAATTATTTTAAAAGCATAAATAAAAATCGGTCTTTTCTGGCCGAGATTTTGGGGATGTCACAGTTTGGCATTCGTAAAGTCTTTATAGGTGCACTCTCGGGGTTGCCCATGACTCTCACCATGGTTGGAAGGAAGTGTGTCAATTCACGAACCAGTAGTAACAGGGGTATTGATTTGTGACATGATAGCCGCTACAACTGCTGTGACTGCTGCTTGGAACATGGCAACATCAAATTGAGGAGGTGGAGGCGGTGGTGGTATTAGTGCTTCCCCAACGTTGTTTCATCTCCGGTTTCTACGCGGAGGCATCCTTCAACTACAGGTTGAGAAGATAAAGATAAGAATTCCATAGCATAGAAAATGAATGTGCCTTATGAACTAAATCGCTATAGATCAACAACAGATGATAGTATGAGTTTCAAAGATATAAGAATGGAAGTTATTCGTAAATCCGAATATATGAAACAAGCGTATGGTTTCTCTATAATGTTTTGAGGATTGAACGAAATACTCAATGTAGTAATAATAGCGTGCCAATTTTATTAATATAATAGTTGATACAACGATCACGAAAATTTGACCCCTATAAGGGTCTCTGGTTACAAAGTCTAAGAAAAATAAAACTTTTAGCTGAGGTCCTAACTTATAACAAAATTTGGGATTTTGGCAAGCACTACTTGCGACGTAGGTTGCGCTTGGAGCTTGACTCTGCATCCGATTGCTTTGATTCCATAAGACGCCTATCGAAGGCGGCTTGTTGTTCCCTAAATTCGGAGAGGGCCGCAATCATTTGCACTTGGAATGCTTCGATTTGGAGTTGGGCATTGTCCTGAGCTCTGTCCAGCCTATGGATGTTGGAAGTGTGAACTTGTACTTCCACGTTGACTTCCCGAATCCGGCTAGCTTGAACTCCGGATTAGTAGGACTGGTTGGCTAGTTTTCCCACCATGACTGGGAGTGCTCGATCGGCTGAACCTCTACCGCGGACATCATAGAAATCTCGACACATGCCGTAGGGAGGTCGTAGACTTTGTTGTAGGCTCCATTGGTGGAGGCGACGTCCCCAAACGGGAGTCGATCCTTGAAAGTTTCTCACGAAGACGGGAGGTTGTGCGGGTTGGGGGTTGATTACTTCCGGCTCTGAGTCAGTACCGAAGTCCTCCTCTTCATCCAATTCTATGGGTTCTTCGTCCTCCTCGGGATCCTCTTTGATCCATCCCCCGTTGCCTTGTTTGGGATAGCAGGAGTCGCCGGGGTGGTGAAATCCAGCCATTTGACTGTACGAGAATAGGGTTATAAGAATTGAATAAAATTTGGACTATGTAAGACTAAACATGTAAGTTAAGCTATTTTATGTAACAAATACTCCTATAGTATTTAAATTCATGTGTTTGATTCTTGTGATGTTTTGGTAAGTTTTGACTTGTTGCTCACTACGAGCATTCCTCAAGATACATTGGTCCGATCTCAGATAAATATAGTTGATCATGCTATATTTGGCCCAAATCTTATTACATATATCGAGTCTTAATCGTAGTGTCCAACTTGTCTAAATACTTCTTGTATAGTTATAATCATGAAAATAAGTTGTTGTATGCATGTATTTGTACTTAAATGAACTAACAGTGTAAGTTAAACGAAACGCGACTTAGGCGTAAAACAAAAAAATGTTTTGTCAGAGAGTATTAGTCCCTTAAGCATTTATAGTTTGTATATCTTATGTGGTTTGATATACTTAGTTCACTTTAAACATTGCTCTGATACCAATCTGTCACACCCCCAAACCGGAACGGTGGAAACGTTTGGGGGCGGATGACTTCATGTAGTACAGTAACAATTGAATACATAGTAAAGAAAGCAATATAACCATCATATATATAATTGAAAGTTTACATTGTTAAAAGGTACATGTTCAAAACCAATTACAATATGATACCAAAATATAAATTTAAACTGGCGCCGTAGCGTCCCTTCTTCAAAAGCTGTTTGTTACCTATAATTACTGAATCCCTGGGACATACAAGTAGTTTTGAAAGAGTAGATCAACATTTAAGCTGGTGAGTTTCATAAGTATTAAATGACAATGTTTGTATGAACTAAAATGAAATGTTTTGTTTTTGTTTGTTTGTTCCTAGAAAATCCCATTTTTTCTACTAGTATAAATGTAGCCTTCTATCAAGACCAATGTTTGTTTCTAGAAAATTGATGTTTTTCCATATGTGGGTAGTGGTTTAGAAGTTCCAAAGTTGTATCACAATACGGTTTTTTGTCACACCCCAAAACCGAGAACGGCGGAAACATTCTGCGGCGGAGGACGTCATGTATGTATCACAACAATGTGAAGTAGTAAACAAGCAACAACATCGTCCATTGCATTAATAGTAATAGTTTAATACATGTGTGTTCTTTCATAGTAATAAGACATTACAATAATTAATCAAAAATAAAACACGAGTGTTGACTGCTCCGTCTTCGCAAAACCTGATCATCGTACCTGTCTACTGGTGACCTGAGAATACAAGTTATTCTGAAAGTGTAGATAAGCATTTAAGCTAGTGAGTTCATAAGTATTTAATGTCATTGTTCGTATAAGTTTGATGATAACATTTGAAATCGTTCAATGTAATTGTTTGTATATGTTTTGAAAACTCCTAGAAAATCCCATATTTTCTACTAGTAAAAAAAGTAGTCTGCTACCAAGACCTGAATGTTTTGAAAGTAGTCTTCTACCAAGACTTGTATGTTTTGCTGTAACAAAGATGGTTTTCCCCTTTATGACTACTATTAACAATATATATAGTCTACTTCATCGTTTACGTGAATGTATCATAAAATAAAAGTAATAGGGAAAATATAGCCATATAAGTATTATCCTTTGGTATTAGGATAAACACAACATCGCGACTGCCGAAACGTTCTCACCGTGAATATCCGTAGATGTTCATTTTCCTATGTAGCTAACAGAAGATGGAAGGAATGGTTAGTTCCTTAAATGTCTTCCTAGTATAATTATTAACCATAGACATCAGGAGATGTGTCATTATCCTCTGTAGCTAACAGTGGCTATAGGAATGGTTAGTCCCACAAAGTATCCTTTGGTACTAGGATATAAAGTCCAATCTATCTCGTCGATTATGTGATTGTATCACAAGGTAAAATTAAGAAGGAGAACTATATAACAGTATCTACACATATAATATGTAATAGTAACTCATCATATATTATCTACGTAAACGTATTCATGTAAACGCATCTATGTAAACGTATTCATGTAAGCGTATCTATGTAAACGTATTCATGTAAGCGGAGATCTTTGTAAGAGTATCCCTATAAGTATATCCATGTAAGAGGAATCTATGTAAGAGTATCCCTTCATATAGCATGTAGTCTAGACTCACGAATGAACTGACTCTGGTGTAATTTCTTGTAATAAGAATAATGTTTTGTATCCTCTAAACTATTCCTATAATAGTTTACTAGAATGTAATTGATGAGCGTCCAAGTAGGTTTATACACTCTTGCTACCCAAGAGTGTCAGAATTGAATTGGATGATGGAACATTTAAGACTATATATGTACATATGATATATAACTAATATTTAAACGACTTTCGGACGAGTACCCAATATCCCATCAGACCACATCCAAATCGAGGAAAAGGAAACAAGGTGGATAGCCTTCCTAAGTCTTTTAAACATTTCTTATATAACTATACATATAGAGGCATGCAATTTATAATATAAAAGCATAAAAGAAGTTTTGTAAAACCTTTGAAAAGTTTAATAGATAAGAATTTATGACTTGATGTCAGTTTATAAATCAAATCGAAAACCGTTTGACAACACAGTTTAAGTGTGAGAAAACCTTTGTTTGAAGCACAACTATAAAAGATTCAAAAAGGAAACCTACAGTTTGTAAGACAGTTTCTAAAAGTATTTCAACATGTAAAAACGTTTGAGAAAACTATTTGAAGTACATATGAAAATGTTCGTTTGTTCTGGTATATGAATGTATCTCCTTGAAATAGTATTTCTAGTATGTAAAAGTTCGTGATGTTCTCGTAAAACTATACCTATTATAGTTTTCATTAAGTGTGTCTCGGTTGTATAGTAATCTCTAGTAAAATGTTCACTTGTTATGAAAAGTATAATTTTTATAGTGTCTAAGATGGACACATAAACATACAGTATAAGCAGAGTGTTTGATTTATACATATATAACAACATTTTTCATTTTAAAAGATATGATGTTATCGTGATACATTTTGCATATGAAAGTTTCCTTATAATAGTTATAAATCACATATGATTCCATTCATAAAAAGTGTATAATGAAACTTTATATAATACATGATAATAATCGTGTGTTTTACTTGTATTCCCCCCCCCCCCCTCTTAGAAGCATATAAAAAACATTTATAAAACATTTAAAAGTGTGGATTATAGGGGTATCAACTCACATGATAGATTGAAGAAAGCGAGACGAAAACCGAGCAGAACTTCTACTCAAGCAAGCGGATTTCTCGGGATTCTTGGGAATCTCGGGAGTCTCGGGAGCATAAAACTTCCTTCCCAACTTAGATATGAAAACCGGGCCTTTGGGATGACTCTGAGGGTTGAAACGCAGAGCTTCGGCGCGAGAAAGGGAAGAATTGAGCAAGAATGGCCGGCATCCTCGCACCCTTTATATAGGGTCTGAATCCTCGGATTACGCTGGGTGTACCAAGGTATTACGCTGGGCGTAATCTGGATCAAACCGGTGACTCCTCCTCCAATGGACAATATCGGGTATTTATAATTAAATTAAATATTTTAATTATTAATAAACTTCAAAAATTCATATGTTCCTCATACGAACTCTGTTTTCGACGTTCTTTATATCCTCGCGTAGGTGAGACTACGATCTACAACTTTCGTTTAGACTCCGTCGGCAAATTTTTACTTTATTTTTAATATTATATTTTTAATAGGCCGGGACAGAAAAAGTCCGTTAAAATTTCATAACTCCTTCATCCGCTGTCTGTTTTCGCCAGAATTTTTACCGTTGTAATAACACTGATGAGATCTTCAATTCTCGTTTAGGTCATGTTGGCAAAAATCCTCTCGATCTCGATTTCGAGTTTTTAGCTGTCTACTGCTATGTCTGAAACTTCGAAAATCATAACTTCCTCATATGATGTTAGATTTGGACGTTCTTTTTATGTACATTTACGGTTTAATGATATCTAAAACTTTCATTTAGATACCTAAGGCTATAAATTATTGTATTGAAACTTCGCGTTTTACGTCTATCAGTGTTGCCGGTTTTGCCGAGAATCTTCGGTTGGTCATAACTTCTTCGTTATAACTCGGATTCTAGGGTTCTTTATATGTACGAAAACCTTGATACGATTCCTACTACTTTATTTAACCCAAATAAGATTTTAGGAATGTTAAATTTTGACGTAAATTTGACTTGTGATCCATCATATTGTCTCGAAATATCAGGTTGTCACATTTTTCATGCCTAAAGTAGTTAATTTATGTACGTATAAAATTGCCAACACGCCTAAAAAACCCTGTAAATCAACGAGTTTTTAATACTCCATGTGAGTTTTATAACCAATCTATTGACTTGAAATGCCTATACACAACGTTCTTCAGGCGTTGGAATGTTCTGACGTTTGTCACCCCAAATGATGTACTGTAGCTAACAGTTAGGGCGCGGGGTTGTCAGTCCCGTATAGATCTATACACAAACACCATGCTCCCCCTCCAAGGGATTCTGGTATATAATACAGGACTTGAAATGTGTACTCGAACGTACGTGAAGTTTAATGTCTCACAAAACTTAGTATAAAACAGATTTACGTAAGAAAATGTTCGTTTGTTCTTGTATATGAATGTATCTATTTGAAATAGTGTTTCTAGTACGAAAAAGTTCATGATGTTCTCGTAAAACTATACCTATTATAGTGTTCTAAAGTTTGTCTCGTTTGTATAGTAAACCTTAGTGAAAAGCTCACTTGTTATGAAAAGTATAACTTTTGTAGTGCCAAAAATGGACACATATACATACAATATAAGCAGAATGTTTGATTTATATATATAACAACATTTTTCATTTCAAAATACAAGATGTTATCATGATATATTTTGCATACGAAAGTTTCCCTATAATAGTTATAAATCACATATGATTCCATTGATAAAAAGTGTATAATGAATCTTTATATAACACACGATAATAATCGTGTGTTTTTCTTGTATTTCCCCCCCTTAAAAAGCATATAAAAGCATTTATAAAACATTTAAAAACGTGGATTATAGGGGTAAGAACTCACTTGAAAGATTGAAGAAGGCGAGATGAAAATCGAGCATAATTTCGACTCGAGAAAGCGGATTTTCTCGAGATTCTCGGGAATCTCGGGAGCACAAACGACCTTCGGGACATGAGCAAGGAAACCTGGGATTCGGGATATCACGTGCACGGAAAACGAGGTAAGAACGCAAGAAAGATGAGAGGAATTGAGCCATTTCTTCGGAACCCTCGCATCCCTTTTATAGGGGTTGGAACTGCCTCGGTACGCTGGGCGTACGCATGCATCATGCGTGACCGCCTCCTCGACTGCCTTGGAGCTTTGGATGGGACGGGGCATAGCCTCGCATAGGGGGCGACGTGGACAATCTGAGGCCTAGTCCTCGAGTATGCTGGGCGTAACTCGGATTGGCCCGGTGACTCCTCCTTCAGATAATACCGAAATTTGATTTAAATTTATATTTTTAGTATTTAATAAACTTCAAAAATTCATATCTTCTTCATACGAACTCCGTTTTCGACATTCTTTATATCCACGCGTAGGTGAGACTACTTTCTACAACTTTCGTTTAGACTCCATCGGCAAATTTTGAAATTATTTTTATTATTTATTTTTAAAAGGTCGCGGTAGAAAATTTTGTTAGAAATTCATAACTTCATTATCCGACGTCTGTTTTTGCCAGACTTTTTACCGTTGAAAAACCATTGTGGAGACCTTCGATTCTCATTTAGGTCATTCCGGTCAAAAGTCGCTCGATCTCCATTTCGAGTTTTTAGCTGTCTGTCGCTAAGCCGAACTTGGAAAAATCATAACTTCCTTATACGAAGTCAGATTTGGGCGTTCTTTTTACGTACGATCATGGTTTAATGACATCTAACATAGTAGGTAATTAATTAGAGACTTTTGGACATTTTATTTTCGAAGTTAATTTGATTATATCAAAAGTGGTTACAATACTCGACTTTTTAGGTCATTACATAGAGTTGAAATATCGGGTTGTCACATTCAGGATTTTCAATCTGGAGGATCCTTAACCTTGTGTTGTTCTGCATAGCAAAAGTTAGCTAGGGGTGGTCGTTAGTCTGGCTAGCACCCCTCCGATGCTTAAGTTAGTAACATATTTGAGGAGAAAATCAATGATAAGATAAATTTTAAGGTAATGAACATGTGTACCCTGGTTTTGTTGCGGATCATTCGACCCTACTTACATGTAGTATGCTTTGAGGTGTATAGCATTCCTGGATCTTGGCAGAACGTCTCCTTCAAGTGTTTCTAGCCAATATGCTCATTTTCCTGCTTCAACATCTATAAGATATGGTCCTTCCCATTTGGGATCAAATATTCCTGCACTGGGATCCTTGGTGTTTTGAAATGTTTTCCTTAATACCAAGTCTCTTATTTGAAACCCCTAACTCTTATGTTCCTATTGTAGGCTTTGATGATCCTTTGGTGATGAGCATCAATGCGTATTTTGGCAACATCCCTAAGCTCGTCAATGGTGTCAAGATCCTATGCTAGGATCCTATTGTTATTCTCTTGGTATTGCTGCAAGTATCTTGCCGTCGGGCTCACTACTTCAGTACAGAATACTGCTTCTGTCTGAAACACAAAAGAATAGGGGGTCTGACCTGTGGCCACTTTGGAAGTGATCCTATTTCCCATAAAATGAATGGAAGCTATTCTGCCCATCTTCCTTTCGTTTTGTCCAACCATTTCTTTAAATTATTTACTAAGATTTTGTTGCTAGATTCCGCTTGACCATTAGCTTAGGGATGGACAGGAGTGGAAATTATCACTTTGATTCCCAAGCTTATGCAAAAGTCTCTTGTTCTTTTGCTTATAAATTGGGATCCGTTGTCGCATATGAATTTAGTGAGGATCCCAAACTTGGTCAATATATTACCTTTAATAAATGATACCACCTCTTTGTCTTTTACCTGAACGAAAGCTTTAGCTTCGATCCATTTGGAGAAGTAATCGGTCATCACCAGCGTGAAGACTTTTCCTCTTAGGGCCATTAGTAATTTCCCTACTATATCCATTCCACATTTCATGAATGAGCATGGGTTGATAATAGGATTTAGAGGTTCTGCCAGTTGATACATGATGTTGTTGTGTCCTTGGCAAGCATCACACTTTTGAGCATGTAGAAAGGAGTCTTTCTTCATGGTTGGTTTAGTAGTATCATGTTCTTAGTATTTTTGGAGCATAAGGATCTGCCCCCGGTGTGATTTCCATAATCTCCTATGTGTATATCCTTTAAGACTTCTATAGCTTCAGGATCTTCCAAGCATCTAAGGTATGGACCTGCCATAGATTTTTTGTAAAGTTTACCTTTGATTAACACGAATCTTGAGAATCTCATCCTGAATGCTCTTTCACTTTTTTCTTCTGTCGGGATTGTGCCATTTTGGAGATACTCCATAATGGGTTGGGTCCATGATTGCGGACTTCGTCGAGGATCCTGTCTGTTGGGATCTCTTTGAGGAAGGATCCTAGATTCAAGATCTTCAATAACTGCTATGCTTGTGTGATGTTTAGGATCTTCTGATTTGTCGAATAGGGTTTCTATGGATGGGGTTATAATATGGGTTATAGGAATCTTCGTCTCTGGTGGGATTCTCAGGGAGGATCCTAAATTGGCTAATGCATCTGCTTTTGTGTTTTCTTCTCTAGGAACTTGGGTTAGGCCAAAGATTTCGAAGTCATAAGATAATTTTTTTAGGATCTCTAGATATAATGCTAATTTTTCATCTTTCACTACATAAGATCAATTCTAGTGATTGGTTAGTAATAAATAATCAACAAATACCTAAAGATCCCTGATTTGAAGATCCTTAGCCAATTGTAGTCCCATTATGAGTGCTTTGTATTCTACTTCGTTACTAGTAGTGTTAAATTCAAAACTGACTGCATGGGGTACGATGTCCCCCTGTGGCGACTTTAGTATGATCCCTAGGCCTGTTCCTTTCTTATTTGAAGCTCCATCTGTGAAAAACGTCCATTTTCCCAGATTTTCATCTTCTAGGAGTTGCTTGGCTTCCATGTCCACTTCTTTTTGTAGATCATCACTAAAGTCCACTACAAAGTCTACTAATGCTTGTGATTTTATTGCGGATCTTGGTTCGTATCTGATGTCAAATGTGCTTAACTTCATCGACCATTTTGCCATTCTTCCTGATATTATTTGTTTTCTCATGACATTCTAGATAGGATACTTAGTTTTTACATGTATATTGTGTGTTTCGAAATAGTGTCTTAATTTGGTAGAAGCAATTACTAAGGCAATAATTAATTTTTCAAGGTGAGAGTATCTAGTTTTAGGATCCATGATACTTTTGATGGGTTTTGGTCATAAGACATCCTATGTGCTCATACAAACCCTAAAGCTCGGATCTAGGTTTCTCTATTGTACATACTTTGAATCCAAGACTTTGATCCCTAATTCTAGCATATGGAAATCAAAATTCACATGTAAATAGGTTTAAGAACATACCTTGATTGTTATGTAGCAATAACAATCCAATTCCTCCTTGAATTGACCTTGGAAAGCTGAGAGTCACAAGTGTCACTCCTCTAATGGCTTACAAACACCATAAGCAAGTGGAGAAGGTATAAGGAGAGAGGAGGGAGGTTAGAATTCGTATTTGGGACTTCTTGGGAAGGGATACACGAATTCATGACCTTGGGGTTGTTTATATAGGTGTAGAGATAGGGTTTCAGTCATTATCCTTATCTAGTTGATTATCCATTAAGCAACCAATAAGATAATCCTTGAATCCTTATCATACTCGAATTCTAAGGCTTTCCAACCTTAAATTCGTTCACCATACTTATAAGATAATTCTTACCTTATTTTGTAACTATCACATAATTACAATTCAGCTCCTCTAGTTTAATTAATTACACTTGATCACAAAATTAATTCTCAATTAATTATTGACCAATATTAATTAAACAAATATGATTTCTCCTTTAATATATTATCCTTATAACATATTAATAAATCATATTATCCTCTCTTTCTATTTATTTCTCCAATCAAGTTGCTTTGGTGAAGGCAACCCAAAAGGACCATGCACCATCGGGTCAAGCACATACCAAAATAGTTATGGACTTAGACACTAATCCAACAGTCTCCCACTTGGATAAGTCTAATAACTATTATGCGTATGACTTCAGATCCTGATCTGCAATCGTAGCTTTCCAAAGCCGCTGTCAACTCTGATCATATCAAATACGCGTGTCCTTAGATAAGGGATCATATATTCCTCCATTCTAGATATCATATGAGATATGATTTCTAATCATTCTCTTTGTACTACTTCTCGATTTCTGATTTATGACGACAGACTAATTGAACAAATCAAATTAGCCCTAGCCCGGCCGAGCATTTACGTTTGTCATCACTAAACCATCGAGGGGCCCAAAGATATCGCTTTTATTCTACTTTGAATAAAAGGAATGGATAAACTTTGATACAATGCTCGCTTGTACTCACGCACCGAATCACACACAACAATATGTTTTATAACACCAAGTTACTGGTGCGTTTACATATTATCAAGGTGCAACCGATTTGCAAGATACAACTCACACATCTCGGTTTCAAGAATATAAGATGTTATCGTCTCACCAATCACTCGTGATACAATTTCATGGAGTGATCCAAGTGAGCGTGGGTTTAATCCAATGCTCAAATCACATTCATAAGCACTCATGAACGTTGCAGCAAACATTTGCTTATGTCTAATACTCTTTTAGACAATCCACACACCAATTCACGACAGTCTTCATTCATATCTACTTCCAACATATGAATGACTGTGGCCCGTTTGAATAATTCGATTATTCTTAATAAACTCAATTATTCTGGAAGTCAAAACATGCAAATGTGAAACACAAGAATAATACTAATCCCATATGGCCTCAAACCTTTGAGCATAAATAAAACACCTTTTATTTATCACCATATTGATTACTCATTATTTGTCGTTTCGGGTAATCAACTTCTTACTTGAATTGTAACACTTGTCTCATGCTCCTAGCATGCACACAATGTTTACCTATGGTTCTTACTTTGTGAAATAGATCACATTGAACACATTTCCAATCCTTCTCATTTCACAATTCCAAATCCTTTTCATAAGTGAAAGAATATCAAATTCTTGCTACTTATAGAATATGCTAGATTGTAACATTCTATGCAACTATCCTTTCGTAATGTCACTGCACCAAAGTCACAAAGACTATTGCCAATGATATTACAAAGTCTTCTATCGGAGATTGTTACAAGACAATTCCATAGATGTGATGTCTCTCACTCAAAGTACTTTCTTTGAACATCCTTTTGCATAGAAGTTTCTAATCTAGTCATAGATTTCTCAATATTCAATTCCCAATATGGACACACTTCCATATGTTCCATATGACAACTCATTCTTAATAGAATCTTATCTATTCATAATGATGTCGATATGGTCCATCCAATATGGAAACATTTCCATATTTTCCAATACTATACTTCCAACTACTCACAAGCGACCAATCCTCGTCGAACTTTGGGTTGTCCTTTGATAGTTGTTTAATTGTTTTAGTCAAAACCAATTCTAGTCCCTTTTCCCTCTAAATGCGCTCGACATTTGGAAAATTTTTAGAATGGTCAAACATTAAGCATTTGTAATCGATCCTATACCCGAAGCGTATGGGACACGACGCATAATGTTTTATTTGCTATGTTCTCAAAATTCGAATTGTGAAAAGGGATGCCGTAATCATAATTGAAAGTTTAAGAACACACTATGTAACTTTGACTAAATTTATTAACATTTCTCAACCTAATCCTTTAGATTTGAAATGAGCATAATATTCTCTCTCTTAATTATAGCAAAACAACCTTTCAACTCTTACAACTTTGCAAAGTATGACTCTTGTTTTCTATAATTAATATTGCTAACCTTGCAATACTTTCCTTAATAATCATACATTCATAACATTTGTGCTCCCACTATCATGATGATTATTATAAAACATAACACTTATGCTCCCACTAGCTTCGACATGTATTCATAAACATCTTAACTTTCAGAAAAACAATGCTTATTGAATTTCTTAAGTTCATGTTTCTAATACTTAGTGCTTTGATAATCCTTTATCAATGCTTCTTGAACTTATACACCTTTGCCTTCGATAGTTCATATGTGCGTCTAAACAATTAAGACTAATTGCCAAACCTCACAATTCAAATTATGGAAAGGGATGCCGTAACCATGATTGAATTTGAGAATGCAATTTTACAATTACTATCTTCTTAAAATCTCTCTTAGTGAAAGCATTTCTTCACAATCATTTTTCATGAAGGAGGAAATCTTATGACACTTAGATTTGAGCGGTGTATGTGTTTCTATCCATGTGAATTTGTTAAAACCAAAGTTTACGACAAATTCAAACTCATATGGACCGAACTATCTTAATCTTGATTTCTTGCCTTATGGTAGTACAGCTGCCCACCACGTCTTCCAAGTAGTTAAGCATCTCACCTTTTCCTATCAATGTACCTTTCATTGATTAAGGTGCTTTGCCTTTTATGCATTCAAGATGAGAACTCATAGGACTCATATGCATAATTAACTCAATTGTAGCAGCACATAATCAAAATAATGTCAACACGATAGGTTGTAAGCCTCAACTCGTGTGCTAGTGATGATCGATAATGTTTATTTGATTTGTTCTTGAAACCTTTCAAGACCATTAAGACTCCCACTGACTCCTTGACATATAAGATTCTCTTGTCAAAACATTTCTTGACAAACAAATATTCAAGAGTTAGTGTAGCTTTTATCAAAACTCTTCATAAATTGGTCCTAGTTGGTCTTTGTCTTATCACAACTTACCACATTTAATGAATGTTTTAAACCTTCTTAATACTTTTCACTCATTGTCACAATCTTAACTTTAAGACTTGTTTTGGAACGAAGTATGATTGACTTATTGATTTAACCATTTCTTCAATTCTTGATTCCTCTTCTTAGACATGCAATTGTACTAAGACTCACTTAGAGGATCTATTGAGACATGGTTCTTAATCATTAAGACCTATCATAGAGCATAAAAGCTACTCTCCCTTCTTCTTAGAATGGAAAAACTTTTATCTTTCTGCCCACTTGATTCTTCTTATTTGTTCTACTATTGATCTAAACCCTTTAATCAATTTAGAATTACACTTAATCTTGTAAGTATAATCATATTTACTAAGCCTTTAGTAAATCATGACGAATATCTTTGTTATTCTTATGGTGAACTTGATCAACACGCAACATTGTGTGCTCGATCTCTTATTCCTTCACTTGACACTTTGTCAATGAATTTGTCTAATTTCCAAATATGAAATTTCTCATTCATCATGCAACCAAGTTGAATGATTCCAAATTTCTGTCCGATTGAAACTTTTGGCGATGAGAAACTCTCCCTATTTGGTAAATTCTTGACGTTTCCATAAATAACATAAACAAGAATCATATCCATTCGTTGTAGAAATATTCAAACATCGATTTTTCATAATGATTTCATTGTAAGGAAATAAACAATTAAATAAATAAGTCAAACAATATTTATTTTATTTATAAAAGCAGCGGAAAAAACTTGTCCTTACAATGCAAAATCCATTGAAAACTATGTACAAAAGAAAATTTCTAACAATTCTATCATAACTTTCTAAGCTCAAAATCTAATCTTCAAGTCCATGCGATCGAGATCCATCTCTTGTGATTAGATTCATCTTGCTTTCTCTTATCAAGCTTCCTTTCTTTTCACCGACCCTGCAAAACATTCAAATGCAATCTTATTACATCATGTATTAAGAATCAATGAATAGGAACTTAATTGAGTTAGATAGTGGATATTTACCTAAAGCGCAGTCATACTTTTGACTCTCCCATCTCTTAGATCTCTTAGGTAATTAGGGCAACTTTATTTCCAATGCCCCTTCTCTTGGCAATAAAAGCAAAATGACTCTTTTGGAACAACACATGGAACTACTTTAGACATCGCCTTTCTCTTATGATCAAACTTTTCGATCATTGCATGTCTTTCATTGCCATTGTCTATATCCATAGAGGTCTTGAAGGCAGATTCACCAATCAATTTTGCTTTTCTATAGCGCCAAATCATTGATGATTCAGCAACAATAAGCATATAGGTGAGATCTATAAGGGTCACGTTGTTGTTCATCATATAGTACTCTCTTACGAACTCACTATATGAGTTGGGAAGTGACTGAAGAACCCAGTCATTTCCTCACAGACAACGAATCCCAACATTCTTGACCTATCAATGTGTGACTTCATCCCTAGGACGTGTGCTCACATGGACTTGTCTACTTGCCAAAAGGGCTTGAGTGAGCTTGAACTTTTCAAGCCTTCGAACTTGTGGGTTAGGGAGAATAAAAGGAGGAGGAGGAAGTGAAGCATGATTTCTTGTTCCTCGATCGAATCGTGGAATATCATCTTCATGTGGAATGCTTGTTCCACGGGATTTGAGAAGACCATAACTGTCGAACTTTGACATCTACAAAACGGGAGAAAAACTAATTCAAGTTAGTTGATAGATTGAGTCCTTAGTAAATCACCCAAATGAGATACTAAGGCTAGGACCCAACACAATATTCTACAACTCGGGAGAGGGATGCCGTAACCCTAATTGGAGAATATTTGAAGGTAAGTGAATGACGATTCACTAATTTCCACCACGAAAAACGAAAACGAATTTAAGTTTTAAATCTATGAAAACTCCTAGATCCTTTGAGATTCATTGAAATTTCAATGGCATGTTTAAATCTCGATATGCCCCTCTTGTTTGTGACTGGGATGCCGAGGATCACAAAGCGGGTGTGAATAACCATGCAAACTTACATGGTGCCCTCACATGTTACAGTCATCTATTCGATGTGCCGGTAAACCACACACGCTCCACCGAACTATGACAAACATTGAGTCACCCTTTGCTACCTTTGCTTAGACCCATTTAGTGTGCCGGTTAACCACACACGCTCCACTAACGTCTTCGCAAGGGCACAAAGTGTAATTTCATGGAATTGCATCAATTCACTTTTGCCTAAGTAACTAAGATTGGGAATTTTATGAAAACATTTAGTTACTTTGATAATACACTATACTTATAATGGAAGGTTTCGTCCTATCCTACCCGTTCGGCTAACGACCCTCCACTAGTCAAGAGTGCGGTGGGTAAGAGTGGATACCCATTCAATCGCCATTTTATAGGCAATTTCCTTAAACACCCCTTATAGACCAGCTTCGTGAATGAGGCCTACTAACGGTAAGACTGACTTTTACTCATACATATATATATAATGTTAGACCTTTAATGTTATATATAGTATAGGGTGTATTTTTATACTTTTAAAATACTAGGTGGTCTAATTTAACAATTATACTTTTAATTCAATTAAATTGTAGACCTAAACTTTTATGGATTTATTAAACTTCTTTTAATTATACACCTTAATTAATTAATAAAACCATAAGGGTGTGATTTGAACTTTTTTCAAAACTATACTAGTTTTAGAATTTAACATTCCTAATTAAACTTTTAATCAACTTTTAAATTCCAAAACTTGAGGGCAAGTTTTGAAACATTTCAACACATTAGGGTTTAGAATTTAAATATGCATCAAAATTAAACTATTTAATCAAAATTTAAATTCCAAAACTTGAGGGCAAGTTTTGAAACCTTTTTCAAAACATTAGGGTTTCAACTATTTAAATTTCAAAACAACAAAACTTTTGGGGTTCAAATTTAAACTATAAAACCTAAAGGGCCAAATATGAAACTTTTCACAACAACAAGGATCAAATAACAAATAATTTAAATTAACATTTAATCACATAATTATCCATATTTGATGATTTCTTGCAAAACAATTTATCAATTTACTTAAAATAATTAATCAATTATCTTATAAGGAAACAATTATCTTATTAATTGATAAATATCTTCAATTAGATTAAAATTATAGTCAAATATATCATATAATCGGATTAATATTAATCTAAGATGATAAGGTAATTATCCCAATGCAAAAACAGCAAGAAATCCCGAGATAAGCACTGTCTGACGCACCGACTCGCCGAGTCACCCTCTGGAACTCGCCGAGTAGGGGCAACTCGCCGAGTCCACAGTGGGACTCGCCGAGTCCATCAAGCAGAACACCAAAAATCGAATTTTTTAAACATATCAAGCATCAATACAATAGAAACCAGTCAAGGCTCTGATACCACTGATGGGTTTTGGTCATAAGACATTCTATGTGCTCATACAAACCCTAAAGCTCGGATCTAGGTTTCTCTATTGTACATACTTTGAATCCAAGACTTTGATCCCTAATTCTAGCATATGGAAATCAGAATTCACATGTAAATAGGTTTAAGAACATACCTTGATTGTTATGTAGCAATAACAATCCAATTCCTCCTTGAATTGACCTTGGAAAGCTGAGAGTCACAAGTGTCACTCCTCTAATGGCTTACAAACACCATAAGCAAGTGGAGAAGGTATAAGGAGAGAGGAGGGAGGTTAGAATTCGTATTTGGGACTTCTTGGGAAGGGATACACGAATTCATGACCTTGGGGTTGTTTATATAGGTGTAGAGATAGGGTTTCAGTCATTATCCTTATCTAGTTGATTATCCATTAAGCAACCAATAAGATAATCCTTGAATCCTTATCATACTCGAATTCTAAGGCTTTCCAACCTTAAATTCGTTCACCATACTTATAAGATAATTCTTACCTTATTTTGTAACTATCACATAATTACAATTCAGCCCCTCTAGTTTAATTAATTACACTTGATCACAAAATTAATTCTCAATTAATTATTGACCAATATTAATTAAACAAATATGATTTCTCCTTTAATATATTATCCTTATAACATATTAATAAATCATATTATCCTCTCTTTATATTTATTTCTCCAATCAAGTTGCTTTGGTGAAGGCAACCCAAAAGGACCATGCACCATCGGGTCAAGCACATACCAAAATAGTTATGGACTTAGACACTAATCCAACAACTTTTACTTACATAGTAGATAGGATGTCGATCCCCGTTAAGATCGTTGACCAGAACGACACTTACCGCGTTTGAGGATATTGAGAGATAGAGAATAAGTGGTTCTCCATGTATAGGCTTTACTAGCAGTGGAACATGGCTTAGATATTTTATGAGTTCCTGGAAGGCTTTCTCTTGTTCCTCCTTCCACTCAAATTTCTTGCACTTTTTCAAAATATTGTAAAAGGGCTTGCACCTTTCTGAGGATCTTGAAATAAACCTGTTGAGTGTTGGTAATCTTTCGGTTAGCCTTTGGATGTCCTTTGTTGAATATGGTAATCTTAATTCCATGATTGCTTTGATATGTTACGGGCATGCTTCTATCCCTCTTTTGGTTACCATGTATCCAAGGAACTTGACTGACTTCATTCGGAGGTGACATTTGAGTGGGTTCGACTTCATATTGTATTCGTCTAGAATGCCAAATGCTTCCTTAAGGTCTCTGAGGTGATCTTTGGCTTTCATTGACTTCACTACCAAGTCGTCAATATAAACTTCCACGGTCTCCCCCAGCTTGTCTTTAAACATCCAATTCACCAACCATTCATATGTCGCACCTTCATTTTTAAGACCAAAAGGCATTGTGGTGTAACAATATATACTTGTTGGTGTCATGAATGTAGTATCTTTTTGGTCTGATGGTTACATTTGGATTATTTGGAATCCTGTTGATGCATACATGAAGGTCAAGAGTTCATGGCCAACTATTGCATCTATCATAGAGTCAATATGTGGTAGGTGGAAAGGATCCATAGGGCAAGCCTTGTTAAGATTCATGTAATCTACACACACTTGCCATTTTCCATTTTTCTTTTGTACGACAACCACATTAGCTAGCCATATCGTTGGAACTTTACTTCCTTGATCATCCCTGTTTTGAGGAGCTTCTCTTCTTCTTCTTCTTGGATGATCTAATTCCTTTTAGGTGAAAACATTTTTCTCTTTTGGTGTATTGGTCTGAAAGAAGGATTAATATTAAGTTTATGAGTAATAATAATCTTGTCTAAACCTGTCATATCACCTTGTTTCCATGTGAATGTGTTGATTCTGGTTCTTAAGTAAATCAATAGATCCTTCTCGATCCGCTCAGGCATTAAGGACCCTAAGAGGACTTTAGCTTCAGGATCCCCGATGCCCAGGGGCACATCCTTTACGTCTTGTTCCTTTGTCTCCAGAACATATCGTGCCCCTGCCTTAATTGCTATGCTTGATGGGGTTTGTTCGTAAATTTCATAGAGGTTTTATAGCATTCCTTCGATTCTTGTTGATCTCCCATGATCTTCACTGTTCCCCATGGAGTGCGAAACTTCACACACTGATGGTATGTTGAGAGAACCGCTTTCATCTTGTGGATCCATGGTCTACCTAGTATCACATTATAAGATGATAACATGTCAATAACATAGAAATTTTGTATAGACATTACCCCTTCTATGTAAATTGGTAGCTTTATTTCTCGAACTGTGTTTTTTTCCCTGCTAAATCCTATGAGGACTGAGGATCTCATGACTATCTCTGATTCTGGGATGTTCATTCTTTTCAGCGCATCTAGGAGTATGATATTAACCGAGGATCCTCCGTCAACAAGGATCCTTCTGACGAAATAGTTGGCCATGGACAGTGTTATCATGAGTGCATTATGGTGAGGATCCTGAATTCCTTCCCTTGTCCGTCTCTTCAAATATGATTTCTTTGTCGCTGCTATTGATGGTAATCTTTCGTGGTCTATCCTCTTTTTCTTTTTTAGAGACCTTCGCGTCTTTTAAACTGGGAATAAGAGGTACCACAAATGTTAGATCCGCCTAAGATAACGTTAATTATCTTAGCGTTAAAGTGTGTAGATCCTGGTTTCTCCAGGATCTTGTGATCATCTTGCCTGTTCTCCTTGCATTTTTCTCTTTTTCTCCTAAGGATCTCTTTAAGGTGTCCTTTACTAAGGAGGTAGCTGATATGTTTTCTTAGGGCTACGTAGTCCTCCGCCATGTGGCCAAAGTCTTCAAAGTAAGCAAACCATATGGACTTGTCTTTCCAAGCGGTGGACTTGTTGTCTCTCTTTGGCCATCTTGCTTTGTCTCCAGGATCCTTCATAGCATGAATTACACCTGAAACATCCACAGAAAAACAATAGTCAATGTTTTTAGGAAGCTCTTCTTTTTCTCCTCCATCTTTAAGGGCATTAACCGTGTGATGATCCGGTTTGGAATAGGGCTTCATTTTGTATGATCTTTGAGTCGAGGATTCGACCTTCCTGTTGGGGTTCTCATATCGATCCTAAGGGTTACTTCTCTTTTGGATCTCTCTATCCTCTTTGAGCCTTATGAACCTCAATGCTCGACACCTGACTTCATCCAATCTTTTGCATGGGGTCATCACAAGGTCTTCATATAAGGGTGAATCCTTTCTTAGTCCCATTTTAAAGGATTCTACAACGGTGGCCATGTCGATGTTGGGGACGCTTAGAGCTTCCCTACCAATCTTGTTAACAAAGTCCCTTAGTTTTTCCTTAGGATCCTAAACCACCCGGTGGAGATCACTAGTGATCTTCTCGAAGGTACTGATGCAAGAAAACTGGTTATTAAAGATATTGACTAAGTGTGCAAATGAAGTAATAAAGTATGGGGAACATGTAGCAGCCATTTGAGGGCTGATCATGTAAGGATTGAACCAAAACCTTTGCTATATGTTGTTCAATATCTGTAGTTTAATCGTATAGCTTCATGTTGGGAGTTTAGAAGCGCTTAGGAACTTCAGTATCAGCTATCTGGGGAGCAAATCTCAAGATACTTTGGCTTGTAGGAGATGCTTCTGGTATTGGTTGGACGACTCCGGGTATAATGGAGATCATTTGTCTTAATTGTTGAAATTCCCTAGCCATGTTTGGGTTTATTCCTTCATCAACGTTAATATAACTAGTATTAATAGTATTGTTGTTTAAGAAGTTACTAGAATCAAGGTTTCTAGGAGTGTTGAAAGGCTCATTGAGATCATTGATCATGGACGCTCGGTTGCCCATAGTTTCCCCCTAGGGTGACACTACAGTGGTAGGAATCGTGTTCTTCTGGCGATTTTCTAAGGATCCTGCATTATCGAAGTCCAAGATCCTTGGTTGCAGAACTATGGCATTATTTCCTAGGATTTCTGAAATTCCGCCTTCATCCTCTCCACTTCTTTGAGTAGTGATATATTCTCCTCTTGCTGTTGGGTCACCTGTTGCGTCATTTTCCTCATCATAGCGAAAAGTTCCGCAGTAGTGAATGAGGGAGTTGGATCCTGGAGCCCTGTGGATCCCAAATTTCCTAGATTAGCGATTGAGGGGTTCTTTTCTTGGAAGTGTCAGATGTTTTTCTTTGAGTAGGGGGCGCACACGGAGGAGGAAGAGAGGATCGGTTGTATGAACATGTTTTTTTCGAGGATTTTGAACACCACTGCCCCACGGTGGGCGCCAAATTGTTTTGGTCAAAAATTACATAAGTACTAATAAACCAAATTGAATCAGAGGATGTGTTTTTCAAATTGTGTAATAGAAAATGCTAAAAGAAAGTGACACAATGGTTTACAAGGAAAGCCCTTAATCCTTGCTACGATCTCTATCATAAAACCTTGGGAGGTGATAATGATCACCTTCCTTGATGATTTTATTGATATAAAAAGAAGATTACAGTGAGTTCTTAGTAAGAATGATTAAAGAATTTTGTAAAGTAAGCATAGACTAAAAAACAGTGTGTCGTGTACACATTACTGTTGGGTAGCGTAGCGTTTTGATGTATTGCGTCCATTGGGCTCAATTTATAGTCCATGTTTTGTTCTCTGGTTTGGGCCTGTCCAACCGTGAGCTGATAGGGTTTAGGATATATTAATGTGCTTGCATGCATATTAGGTTAACGATCGATAGCAATTTACGACATATTACAGATTTTCTTCATCGTTCTTGTAAACCCTAATCCTCTACAGTAGAAGTTCTTTATCGAGCTCTTCTGAGGATTGTTTATTAATCATTCGACATCTTTGATCCATTCTTGTGTTCTTGCTGTTTATTTGTTTATTACTTTACCTGTTTTATAGATCTAATTGATCTTCAAGTTAGTTTTTAACTTATCAATTGGTATCAGAGCAGGAGGCTGTGTAATCGATACACTTCTTTTCTGTGAAAAAGGTTTCGATTAGGGTTATTCCGCATTTACTGATATTTATTGAGCCGTCATCTCATAATTGACGTATCTCGATATTTATTGTTTTGCCCTAATTTGATTTATTACAAAGTCTGATCTTTGAACAGGTTATTCGATCAATTATGGACGAGTCGCAATCCAATCCTATTAATATTTCGAACAGCATTGGATCAACAACGAAGATTCCCATCCTGTACACCCATGATTATGAAGTCTGGGCGCATCACTTTGAAGATTATGTTATAGGATCTGAGGATAATGGATACCTCATCTGGGAAGCAATCGTTTCTGGACCCTTTTCTCATTCAGCAACTTCAAGGATTATTAAAACTCAAAAGGAGTATAATGATCTTCTGAAAGATGTTAAAGATATTGCGCAAGACGAAAAAGATAAATTTCAGTGCAACATCAAAGCGTTAAGATTTATCAGATTCACACTTCAGTCCGATACTTTCAGGCTGGTGAGTTCATGCACGACGGCAAAAGAAATATGGGACAGGTTACGAGAATTGTACTCTACAGACGAAGATCTTGAACACTCCATTCAAACCTTACTCTTGTCCGAGTTTGGTGAATTCAAGCAAGGAGCAGAAGAAACTGTGACCCAAACGTTCGATCGCTTTAATCATCTTCTTAGCAAGATGATCAAACATGACATAGAAAGGAAGCTTATTAAGCAGAAGGTTACATTTTTGAACGGTCTCAGATCCGAGTGGAGAGCAGTTGTGTCCACAGTTAAAGCGCACGGGCAATTTAAATCCTGTTCTTTGGCGGAACTGGTGGGCATCCTGAAATCTCAAGAGAAGATCGTGTTACAGGAGAAGAATGTGGTTTCAAGCCTGGGTTCGTTGGCTCTCCTGTCCAAAAGTAAAGCTGTGATGGATGAAGAAGACATCAACTTGGAGGATTATGACCTCACTTCTGAGGACTATGCAATGATGGTGTCAAACCCCAAAAGGTTCATCAAGAAGAGATTTCCCACCAACAAAAACCGAAATTGGCAGGGGAGTTACAGTTCTGAAAAGGTTAAAGATGAACCGAAGGTTGAAGAATCAAAGAAGGAACCGAAGGCTGAGGGTGATTCTGGAGTAAACTGTTATTATTGTGGAGGAAAGAACCACTATGCAAAGGACTGTGTCCTCAAAAAGATGGCAGAAAAGGATGATGAAAAGGATGAAGAAGCTGTGCTGCAAAAAAGGCTGGATGAAATAAGGAAGAAGAAATCTACTGCTAACCCTTCTATGAATGCATTAATTGTGCAGGGTTCGGTAGCTGATGATGAGTTCGGTGGCGTAGAGGTTTGGTCAACCGACTCTGAAGATGATGAAGTGAGGAAGCCTTCTCATGGAAAGGCTTATGTGGCGAAAGAAGAAAGCAGTGGAGGAAGGTGCTTGATGGTGTCCGACGTATCTCAGATGAGGGGATACAACACGGATGGTGGGAAGGAAGACCCGAAGGAGCAACAGGATATGTGCTTTACAGCTAAACCGCTCAGCGTGCAGTTCAACGAGCTTGACGAACTGATCAAGAAGGTACAATCCATCTTTGTCTCATTTAAAGTCCCACAAAGCTCATACGAAAAAGAACTAAAAAGTGTTAATTCAAGAATCTCTCATCTAGATAGTAGCTTAACTCAAAATCGACTCACCAATTCTAACCTAACTGACCAATTAAGCAGGGTGTCTTCGAAGAGTGAGGAACGGCGGATGTGGATCGAACTGAAGTAGTCGAAGTTAATCAAAACAAAAGATGAAAACATTTATTTACAAAGAGACAATTTAAATCTTTTAAAACAGCGAAATGTATTTTGTTTGATTGCTAAACATCTTTACACTAATATCACTCAGCTTCATTTGGATTGTGAAATAGGACAAAAGATTCATCGCATGATTTTACCCTTCCTTGAGTTTAAGGAGGATGAAATTGATGCTGAAGCTTATAATTGTGAGAGTGTTATTTCATCTGAGGATGTTAATCCGACGTATATGTATGGACTGGACAAAATCGAATCTTTCATTAAGTCCAAGGACCATAAAGACATGCTTAAAAACCTTTTGGATGAAAATGATAAACTGAAACTGAGAACCGAAACCATACAAAAATTTGACTCTTTAAATGTCAACTTGAGCTCGGAAAATAAAATTGATGTTGAAAATGCATCTGAGCTTAATGAGGACGACAATATGAGTGAAATTTTTGTAGAGGATACAGTTGACTGTTCAGAATTTGTCAAGAGCGAACCCGAAAACCACAAGAATCTTATTTCAGAAAATTCAGTGGAGTTCGCTCGTATGTCCCAACAAAAGTCCCCGATTCTTGCAGAGAAGGCAGTAGTATATCAAAAGGTCAGAACTACTCCAAATCAGGTGTACAAGGCCACAGGCGTAACCGAACATCAGACTGCTGAACTCACAGCAATAGTAAACGAAGACAATGCTGATGGCTGCGACGAGTTCTTCTGGTCCGCTCCCATCGATAACGCTGATGAAACGGTAGGTTTGTCTGAAAGGACTTCATGGAAAAGCAAAGGCAGATATGTGCCTGAACCTTTGAATAAACCTGATAGCTTCGATGTGCCAAGTACTAGCGGTACGAAAGACATTCCTCAAGAAAAAGGAAATCCTGCAAAAGAAGTCACATCTTCAAGTGAAACCTCATCTGTTCAGAGTGAACCAGCTAAAGAAAAAACGAAACCGAAAGCTAACATCCATCATCAACCGAAACAGATGAGAAATAAAAAACGTCAAAGGAATCAGAGATACAGGAAGAATCTCTCTGAAAGAAAACAGTTTTGGCAATCCCAGAATGCCTATTTCTCACATCAAGACAAGAACTTAAAGTCAGAGAAAAGTCCTGTTGAATCGCAAAAGAGCAAGACCAACCGAAAGCAGAGGTTCGGTTCGGAGAAAAACCTCAACCAAAAGCAAAGGGTCGGTTCAGAGAATGATTCCAACCGAAAGCAAAGGTTCGGTTCAGAGTATGATTCCAACCGAAAGCAAAGGTTCGGTTCTGAGAAAAAAAGAGATCAACATTCCAGGGTCGGTCCCACCAATGATCAAAAGCAAAAGGGTCACCTAGAATCTCCAACCAAGAAGTCATCTCAATCTAAGCTTTCTCATTCTATTTCTTCCAATTCTTTAAACTCCTCTAATTTCTCTAAACCCCATTATAGATTCCATTCTGTTCCATCTCAAAAATCTCAGTCATCCACTGAACAAAAAGGAAAACAGAAGGTCTCTTCAGTTAAACCAGAGTCTAAACCTAAAGCAACAAATCCTAATAAAATTAAGGTTTTCACTATCAAAAAGAAAGATGAAACAACACTAATAAAACGAACATATGTTGTTGACATCTCTCTAACTATTCATGTACCTGTGAAAGGCTCACAAGGACCCAAGAAACCTTGGATTCCTAAATCTGCTTAATTTTTGCAGGTTATCAGTGACGAGCAGTTTGACGAAGAATGGTACATTGACAGTGGCTGCTCGGGTCACATGACAGGGAGGAAGGAAGAGCTAAGAGAATACAGGTCTCTTTCAAATGGTGGAAACGTCAAGTTCGGGAACAACTCCTTCGGCACCATAAAAGGATATGGAATGATTACAAACGGTGATTTCACGATAAGGAAGGTTGCATACGTGGAAGGACTACAACACAACCTCATCAGTGTATCTCAGCTTGTTGGAGGTACCGGTCTCAAAGTCTCATTTGACGATGAGGGCTCTGAAATAATTGAGAAGAAGACGAAAAGAGTTATTCTCAAATCGGAGCGTAAGGGTGAAATGTTTCCCCTAAACCTCAAACCCATCAAAGGAAACCCAACTATCTGCCTGTTATCAAAAGCACAATCTGAAGAAAGCTGGTTGTGGCACTGAAGGCTCTCTCATCTTAACTTTAAGGATATCAACAAACTTGTAACTGGAGGTCATGTTCGAGGTCTTCCGTTGCTCAAGTACGATAGAGATCATTTGTGTGCTGCATGTGAAATGGGGAAGCAGAGTCGTCAAAGTCATCCATCGATAATAAACACTAAAGTTGTTGAACCACTAGAATTACTTCATATTGATTTGTGTGGTCCATCATCTATCGAAAGCATTGGTGGTAGCAAGTACATTCTTGTTACTGTTGATGACTTTTCGCGTTTTACATGGGTGTTCTTTCTGAAGCTTAAATCTGAAGCGACTCACAAGCTAAAGGTGTTCATCAAGCAGATTGAAGTACAGCTGAAGAAGGTCGTTCGCAACATCAAGAGCGACAATGGATTGGAGTTCAAAAATAGAGAATTCGAAGAATTCCTGGCAGAAAGAGGAACCAGTCACAACTTCTCAGCTCCCTACACACCTCAACAGAACGGAATTGTCGAAAGACGAAACCGATCTTTGTGTGAAGCAGCCCGAACCATGCTAAGTTTCGCTTCCATACCTTTGTATTTTTGGGCTGATGCTATTTCTGCTGCTTGTTTTACACAGAACAGGTCATATCTCAACAAGCGATTCACGCTCACTCCTTATGAGATCCTCAACAACAGGAAGCCAAATGTGAAGTTTTTCCATGTGTTCGGTTCACGGTGTTTCATCTTTAATTCTAAAGAACACCGCAACAAGTTCGATGTCAAAGCTGACGAAGGGATATTTCTGGGCTATTCTCTCACTTCTAAAGCGTACAGGGTATTAAACAAGCGTTCGAAGAAAACAGAAGAAACTTACTACGTGACTTTCGATGATAGCTATGTCAAAAAGCTAAAGGCCAACGAAGACACAGCTGGAGAAATTTTTCCTCAAACTGGCCAAGTCACAACCTCGATCGCTAATCTATTCGAGAAGTTCATGGAGCTATTTGATGAACCAGAGAAAGGCACTCTCTTAGAAGCAGGCGCAGCAGACAACAAGGTAGATCATATGAAGTAAATTGTCGAAGATGCTGCAAGAAGAATAAATGAAGGTGGATCAAGTTCTGACGAACCTCCACCACACAATGCTTCAGTCGAGGGGGAGGATCAACCATCTTCATAACAGCCAACCTCACATGTTGAGGGGGAGCCAAGGTCTCAAACTGCTCCCGAAAGCACTTCTCCAACCGAAAGTGCCTCATCATCCGAAGGTGCATCATTGCCCGAAAGCTCCGCACCACAAGAAACCTCTGTAGCTCAAGATTCTCAAGACATTCCTGAAAGCTCATCTATCGAGGGGGAGCAAGCTGATATGTATTACGACTATGAAAGCCAGTCCGAACCGGAAGAAATGATAAACGCTGAATTGGATCCAACCTTTGATCCAAACTACCCTCCTCTCACCAAATGGACCAGAGATCATCTTGTCTCACAAGTTGTTGGTGATGTCTCTGAAAAGGTTCTGACCCGATCACAACTCAAGGCAAAATAGACTTCCTTATTCTCAAAAGTAGAATTCTGCATGTTTAACTCCTTCGTATCAAAAGTTGAGCCAAAGACAGTTAACACTGCTCTTGATCACTCCGATTGGGCTCAAGCTATGCAAGATGAACTGAACGAATTCGAAAGGAACAAAGTCTGGTGTCTAATTCCAACTCCTCCAGATGCCTTGGTTGTTGGTCTCAAATGGGTCTTTAGGAACAAAATGGACAAGGAAGGAAACGTAATTCGAAACAAAGCTCGTCTAGTAGTGAAAGGATACTATCAGGAGGAAGGGATTGACTATGAAGAGACATTCGCTCCTGTAGCTAGGCTGGAATCCGTTAGAATATTTCTCGCCTATGTTGCACACAAAAACTTTGAGGTCTACCAAATGGACGTCAATTGTGCATTTCTCAATGGAGAACTCGAAGAAACTGTGTATGTGGAGCAACCTCCTGGATTCGTGAATCAGAAGTATCCTAATCATTGTTACATTTTGGATAAATCCGTCTATGGACTAAAACAAGCTCCGAGAGCCTGGTATGAAACGCTAACTAAATTTTTAAAGATGTCCAAATTCAAACAAGGTTCAGTTGACCCAACCTTCTTTCGTAAGAAGGAAGGTAACCACCTTATGATTGTTCAAATTTACGTCGATGATATCATCTTTGGCTCAACGAATCCTAGCCTAACAGCTGAATTCAGAAAGCTGATGGAGACTAAATTTGAAATGAGCTCAATGGGTCCTATTAACTTTTTCCTTGGTTTAAATATTAGACAGGGACCCGAAGGCATCTTTATTAATCAGGAAGCTTACACGAAGACTCTCCTTGCAAAGTTTGGCATGATGGGAGACTCAAAAGTCAAAGTTCCAATGGCGTTCGGCACCAAGCTCACTCCATCCCTGGATAAACCGGCTATTGATATTACACTTTATCACCAGATGATCGGTTCTCTGATGTATCTTACTGCTAGCAGGCCTGACATAATGTTCTCTGTTTGTTACTGTGCTAGATTTCAGGTCAACCCTCGCGAACCTCACATGCTTGCAGTGAAGAACATTCTACGATATCTCAAGCGAACTACCTCTTTAGGTCTATGGTATCCTTCCAACTCAGGCTTCTTCGTTCAAGCCTACTCAGATGCAGACCTTGGAGGATGTGGACTAGAAAGGAAAAGCACCACTGGCGGCTGCCAATTCCTTGACGGGAAGTTGGTTAGGTGGCAATCAAAGAAACAAACGTGCGTGTCTTTGTCTACAACTGAAGCAGAGTACATTGCAGCTGCATCCTGTACCTCTCAAGTGATTTGGATCCAGAGTCAATTCCGAGACTATGGACTCAATATGAAAAAGATCCCACTATATTGTGACTCTGAAAGTGCAATTAGGATCTGTCATAACCCAATGAAACACTCCAAGACTAACCACATAGCACTGAGGTATCACTTCATCAAAGATCATGTGGAAAATGGAAACGTTGAAGTACACTTTGTTAGAACCACTAATCAACTGGCTGATGTCTTTACCAAAGCTCTTCCTGAAGCATCATTCAACAAAATTTTACAAGGGCTAGGTATGATGGAATCAGAATCAGTACCACAAACTACCTCTCAAACTCACAACTAAGGAGCGAAATAGACAGAACGTTTGGGTTCGGTTAGATAATCTGCACTTCGCTCATCAATTAAAGGTAGTTTTCTTGGTTGTAAATTTCATGTATAAGTGTTTCTATTTTATTTCTTTTTTGTCAAAAGTAATTTCTATTTGAAAATCAAATTTCTTCGGTAACCGAAATAGACCGAACGTTCGGGTTCGGTTTTTCAAAATTTTTCAAAACCGAAACCAACCGAACGCTCGGGTTCGGTTTTTCAAAATTTTTCAAAACCGAAACCAACCGAAGGTTCGAGTTCGGTTTTTCAAAATTTTTCAAAACCGAAACCAACCAAACGCTCGGGTTCGGTTTTCCAAAATTTTTCAAAACCGAAACCAACCGAAGGTTCGGGTTCGGTTTTTCAAAATTTTTCTCAACCGAAACCAACCGAACGCTCGGGTTCGGTTCCAAAGTTTTCCAAAGTTTTTTTTTATTTTTTTTTTATCTTTTTATTTTCTTTCTCAGTCTATTTTTTTTTAATTTTTATATATCAAAAACTCCAACAATATTTTGTTCTCTATTTACTTTTTGTCATTAATTTTATTTGTGTGTTCGTTTGTTTATGGGGAAATTGTAGAATTAGTTAAGTGTCCCTAGAAGCATGCTGCTGTATGTGCCCAAAGCCTCATCAGATTCTGAATAATAGCCTTAATGACTTGGTATACACAAACCTTGTCTTCCCAATTAGGCTACCACACTTATTCTAATCATGAGCTACCTAACTCTCTTCTCACATGAGATAAGAGTTTTCTGCTTGGTCCTACTTTTCGCAGCAGAGGTACTTTGATTTCTTTCACCATCTCTATTACATTTCTCCATTAAATTCGTTTCACCAACGTAACCCTTGAGACTCTCAGAAATTACCACTGAGGTTTATGGTTACTCAAAAACTGTGTTTATGATCTTAGTTTCGTGCCACTACGAGCTGAGTGAAACCCAAAATTCAATACCAAATCTGAATTGACGGTGAACAATTAATTTGCTCAGGTTCTCACTAATGAATTGACGAATGTATCTTCATGAAATCTCAAATTTTCTTTTGTGTGATTCCTATGAAATTGTTAAACACCATAACATTTCTACCCTTGGGATCCAGTTTTTAATTTTTTTTGTTGAGATTTTATATTTTCCAAGCCACATTAAAATTAATTCCTACCTACTTGTTCAACAGACTACACCGGTCTCACAAGTACTTTGTTCACTTTCTATCTTATTTCAAGGTTAGGACTGTTGAATCAAAGCTAAAGCCACCCTAAGATGCCTAATTAAAAGAAGCCTTTCAACACTTCTTAATAAGTGTTTGATCGTTATTCAACGGGAAACCACACTAACACTTTAAGGTCTCTCTTGACTTTGAAGGAAAAGATTCGTGCCCGGGATCATTTGTTTCGTGTCTTTATTGACATCACAATTTTCCTAAAAAGAATTGCTTTATTTCATTTCTTTTACACCCTTAGCACGAAAATCTTTGATTTTCCAAAATTCTGGCACTAATAATTACAGGCTTTTTCATTGGAGTGGTGATTAATTCTAAGTCGTGGTCCATTTTAATCCACGTGGGCTTATTATTCAAAAGATGCCGTTACAATTTCAAGGGATCAGATGAAGAGTTGCTGACTCAGGCGGGAGTTTAAATTGATTTGATTTCAAATGGCGCAATAGAGAACGCGTGCGAATTTGAAGCGTCTATCTCTATCTGACGTCGCAGATGCGTGTGCGAATTTGAAACGGTTCCTCTCTGGCACAGAAAGGCGTGTGTGAATTTGAAAAGGTTTATCAGAAACGGCGCTTGTTGGGCGGCGTGTTCTTCGGAATCTGACATTCTCTCTCATGCGTGATCATCGGTTCCACAACTGTCACGCATCAGTCATTCCGGAAAACCCTTGGTATTTCGATAGAAGATTTGGGCAGATCTTTCTCTCTCCTTAACCCCAGTATAAAAAGGCGTTAGCATCTACCATTTACCTCTTTACCGCAATCAGAATTCCCAGAGCAAAAAGAATTCCCTGAACCCTAACTGTTCATCATCTTCTTCCCTCTCTTCAACAATGGCAGATTCATCCTCCGTCCATGCTACTTCTCACATCCTGCCCATTCGCCCTCAGCAATGTCTCATCATTGACTTAACCCCTCATGCATATGACTCCTACATGGTCCCTGTCATCGAATGTTTGAAGTATTCGCAAATCGTACCTGCACTTTCAAGGGCGGAGTCTGTACCAATGGAGTTCCTCTCACAGATCTACGCGACGGCGCATTACGATAAAGTCGTCGACAGGATCTTCTTCGAAGTTGCTCATCAGAAAGCCTCAATTTCCATGCAACGATTTGGCTCACTGCTAGGGTTTGAAGCTGATCCTTCAAGGGTTAATCCGGAGACTATTCCGATGGGGCATCTCTTCAATATGTTCTATAATATGGGGTACACGGAGGCGCTTACCTCCGTCACAAAGTTCAAAAAGTCATGTTTACCGCCACAGTGGAACGGAATGTTCACTGTGCTATTCAAGGGTCTTTCAGAAAGGAGCTCAGGTTCAGATGGCTCCAGTCGACTATTCTTGTCCATTCTGTACGGAGTTTACAACGGCGTCAACGTCGACTATGGGTTGGTTCTCTGGCAACAACTTATCCAAAGCTTATCTTCTTCTTCACGACATTCTGAGGTGTCGTATGCGTGGTTTTGGACCCTAATTACGAAGTGGGTTATGGACAAGTACAGCATTCCCACTGTCGCCGGCGCACCGATGTCTTCGATTGGTACATTCCATACCACGAAGATCATTGTCTCCGATGCATCGAAATTTCTTTTCAATGGTTCCATTCCGGAGACCATCTACGCTGATGTTCCAGCTGACAGCAGGATCATCCGGACCTACAAGGAGTTCAAGAAGTCTGGTCCCAGGGAGCTCACGCCGGAGATGCTAAAGTCCATTCACGATGCCGATAAGCCTGCTCCGAGAGGTAAAAAGGCAGATAAAGGCAAACAGGTGGCGAAAGGGGCTAAAGGCCCTTCTCCTAGGAAGAGGAAATCAACGAAAGCTGCTCAGTCACCGCGGCAGAAGAGGCGAAAGACTCAACCAAAGCGAAAGCTCATTATCGCTTCCTCCTCCAGTGAGTCGGAGGGTGAGAGTTCGGATTCGGATGACTCTCCAAGAGGCAACACACCTCCAAGAGGCAACACCTTACCCAAATCACCTACCCCTGAAATGGAAATCCATACCTCTCCAATTCCCTCTCCTACTCAAACAATTCCTACTTCCATTCCCACCATAAACCCCTTTACCAACATACCAAAAACCTCATTCCCAATGCCACCACCCATCTTTACCGATGCTACAACAACATCTACTGCAAAGGTTACAACCAACGTATCTAATACGGGGGTTCATACCGATGCAACCGAACCTCCACCAGCAACCGAAACTATACACACTACCGAACCCACCCCTACTCAACAACAACCCGAACCTACCCCTACCCAAACTCAACCTGAACCCACCCATACCACTACACCACCAGCTTCACCACCACCACCATCTCCCGGTCATGCCTCTGACGGAGATAACCCTTTCCTTGGCGGGGAAAATATGACATTTGATTCGGTCTATTACAGTCCGTTTCAAGTGCAAAGCGACGATGATGAGGATGCTCCAGTAACAAAGAAACATCTTAAGGAGCTTCATGACAAGGTCGACTTGCTCATTGCCTCTTCCTCTACTTCACAATCATCTCTCTCTGAAGCTGCTCTTCAGAAGATTATTGATGCCTTCTCTAGGGCTCAGCAAGATTCGGTCGCTTCTGCCACCGCCGCCATTGATGCCTCGACGAAAGCTTGTGAGGCAGCGTCCGAAAAAGTCGATAAACTATTCTCTGACGCCTCTACCCTGTTACAATCTTTACAGGAGAGTGTTGCTGCTACCAAGACAACGTTGGAACCAATTGTTCAACAGTTGGCCACGTTTGTCTCCACAGAGTTGAAGTCCTTTGCCACCCTTCGTCAATCTCTGACAGACGACAACTCTGCCTTCCGTGCATCTATTGACGAGCGCCTCTCTAAACTCCAAGAGGATCTGGCTGCTGAGAATTCGTTGATGGACGTTCTGGCAAGGAAGACCACTGCCCTAAAGGTCAAGAGTGCTCAGCTTTCCAATTCTCAACAACAAATTGACGCTCTTCGATCCGAACGGGAAGTTATCAAGACGTGTGTTTCGGATGTACACTCAGCTATATCCAACATCCTACAAGCGCACGATCCGATCCTGAACCATTATGTGAGGCATACCCTTGCAGAAAAACTCGCTCCTTCCCTGGATCTGCTAAGTAAAATAGAAGGGCTACCTAGTTTCGTGTCCACTCCGAAACAAGGGGGAGAAAAGGAGTCCGGATCGCAACCACCTCATTCCTCGAAGGCAATTCACACGACCGAACCTCCTCCTACAGGCCAAGCCTCTGGTTCGGGTGTGAAGGACAAAGGCAAGAAACTTGCTGAGGATGAAGAGGAAGATGATCAAGAAACCATTGCCGACTTGCTGAAACGCAAAAGTCGTCGCAATGTTGAAGATGATAATGTCCGTGTGGCAAGAGAAGCTGAAGAAGCTGAACGCAAGCAGAAAGAAGCCTACGACCTTCTCGAGAGTAGGAAGACTCTTTTTCCTGCTTGGACTCTCAAGAGGATGATTAAGGAGGAAATCGATACTCCAAGCATTTTATGGCTTGAACCGGTAATCTCTTTTGATTGCTACAATTCTGTCGACTCTCAGTTCGACATGCCCTTAACCCGAAAGGCGTTCATCTTTCACGCCTTCGCAAACGTTGCTGAGTTCCCTCATCCTCATCCGGAGGTTGATCGGGAATTGATTGACTTCTATCTGAAGGCCGCTCAACCCCAGTACCAAACCTGGAGCGCTCAGAAGATAATCAACGTTCGGGTTCTGAATCCATACACTGAAGGGAGATTTATCAACGTTCGGTTCAAAGTGCTCAGAGGGTCTGCAAACACCGAACATGCCATATCTTTAGCAGATCTACCGAACCTCAACCCCCATGACTGGATCGTTCTGCACAACATCCTTCTGACTAATGAAGCTGAATATGGTCCGATCATTGACCATCTCAAGAGGATGTTGGTATGCTATATCATGGAGGTCGCCCTGATGGATCATGAGATTGCAAATGTCTTCAAGAAGAAACCGAAGATGTCTCCTGTTGGCTCGGACAGTGATCTAAACCAGATGAAGATGGGAAAAATTGACCTGAGGCGAAACTCCGTCATGTTCACTAGGAGTGAAGGACAGAAATGTCCCTTTGCCTTAGCTGATAAACATCTTTATACCACTGCTTGTCTTGAGCATGTGCTGGGGATCATCCACAGGTGCAAGGAAAATACAGCGGATAATATCAAATACTTTGACGATATGATACAATGGTATGTCCGATTCAGACAGACAATCCTCTTGCTTATCTCTCGTCTGTTTGAGACTGTAAAGAAGAAGGTTCCTGCTGCTGCCGCTGGCCCAAGTAAGAAGAAAAAGTGATCTCGCTCCAATTTGATGCAAATGGGGAGATTGTTGGGTAGCGTAGCGTTTTGATGTATTGCGTCCATTGGGCTCAATTTATAGTCCATGTTTTGTTCTCCGGTTTGGGCCTGTCCAACCGTGAGCTGATAGGGTTTAGGATATATTAATGTGCTTGCATGCATATTAGGTTAACGATCGATAGCAATTTACGACAGATTACAGATTTTCTTCATCGTTCTTGTAAACCCTAATCCTCTACAGTAGAAGTTCTTTATTGAGCTCTTCTGAGGATTGTTTATTAATCATTCGACATCTTTGATCCATTCTTGTGTTCTTGCTGTTTACTTGTTTATTACTTTACCTGTTTTATAGATCTAATCGATCTTCAAGTTAGTTTTTAACTTATCAATTACAAGTGTTAATTTATATTCTAAACAAGCCAACAAGATGTCCGATATTTCTGGGATCCTCTATGACCAGCATGATGAACATTATTTGACAAAGTATTTCGGGTCTTTAGCATAGTTGAGATGATTCTTCATTCAGAATTGGTCTTTCCTTGATGACTTCTGCACACGTGTTAGTTATAGACAAAATATGACCGTTATAAATACTAATAAAAATAATAACGGTAATTATTCGAGATCAGGAGGTAGCTGAGGATCCTGGATATTTGAGGATCCTGAATATTGTAAGGATCTTGGCCCTAACAAGGATTCTTTTAGGTAAACAAGGAGTGGTTCCCCATCTAGTGGTTTTACCAATAGAGGTGGTGAGCTTAAATATTGTTTAATCTATTGGAAAGCATATTCATGTTTTTGGGTCCACTCGAATATTTTTTTCTTCTTCAAGATGTCGTAGAAAGTCTTGCATCTTTCTGAGGATCTTGAGATGAACTTGTTTAGTGCTGCCACTTTTCTTATTAATCTGTGAATATCGTTTGTCGAGGCTGGTGATTTCAGATCAAGGATGGCCTTGATTTGTTCTGTGCTTACTTCGATTCCTCTTTTGGTAACCATGTATCCCATGAACTTACCCGATCTCATCCTAAAGTGGCACTTGGAGGGATTCATCTTCATGTTATATTGTTCTACGATGTCAAAGGCTTTCTTGAGATCCTTAAGGTGATCCTCAGCTTTTTTGGATTTGATTGCCATGTCCTCAATGTAGACCTCTGTTGTGTCCCCCAACTTCTCCTTAAACATCTTATTCACCAACCTTTAGTATGCTACTCCTGCATTTTTAAGACCAAATGGCATGGCAGTGTAACGATAGATACCTGTTGGGGTTATGAATGGTGTGTCCTCATGGTTATAGGGTTCTATTTGGATCTGTTGGAATCCTGCTGATGCGTCCATGAACGTCAGTAATTCTGACCCACTGTTGCGTCTATCATTGAGTCGATGTGTGGTAAAGGGAAAGGATCCTTGGGACAGGCCTTGTTAAGATCCATATAGTCCACACACATTCTCTATTTACAGTTCTTCTTTTGTACCATGACCACATTTTCTAGCCATCTTAAGAACTTCACCTCCTTTATCATTCTAGTTTTGAGAAGTTTTTCTACTTCTTCATGTATAACTTGGTTTCTTTTGGGTGCAAATTTCCTTTTCTTTTGGTGTATTGACCTAAAAAATGGGTCAATGTTAAGTTTTATTATGTTTTTGTCAATACCTGTCATGTCCTAACGTCTCCATGTAAACGTTTTGGTACTAGCCTTGAGGATATTTATGAGATCTTGTTCGACTTGTTTAGGCATTAAGGATCCTATAAGAACTTTGGCTTCAGGGTCCTCATGGTTCAGTGGCACTTCTTTTATGTCATGCTCTCTTGCTTCCATTACACCTTGTGCTACCTACCTTGATTGTGATGCTTTTTGTGGTATTGTCGAGGACTTCATCGAAGTCTTGTAGCATTCCATGGATTCTTGTTGGTCTCCTATGATCTTCATTGCCTCCCTCTTACCTAAAACTTCTCCCATAAGTTGGGTTTGGCATTTAGGACCTTGCATGTACGTAAAGTTTGCAACTTTATGTGGAAGGCATGCCCTAGGAGGTTAGATCTGCAACTTGGAGCTTTGGGGTAGCTTAAAAACGTCTGGATGAGAAATGGATTAAAGGGAATCAACGAATTGCATGGCCAACTCGACGATTCGGATGAAGATTACCTGTATCGGTTCTGCATGGACTCAGAGAGTCATTGAGAAGACTCGACGAGTTAGTTAGAGTTTTTCCCGACATTTGGGCATCGCATGGAATCGATGAGTTGCCTGGAAACTCGACGAGTCAACTAGGGGTTTCACGATTTCTCTTGTTATGGAAGAACTCGACGAGTCAGTGGGTTACACTCGACGATTTGGGCCAACATGGATTAATGACTTTGACTATGACCAAGGGCTGACCAGTATGACTTCTGGGGTATTTTAGTAATTTGGTAATTTTTGGAAATGGATCATTGGTGGATGTAGGTGTTTGAGTTGGAGCTGTATTTGGAGGTGTTGACATTATCATCCCGAGCTACTTGTGAGGTGAGTTGTCCTCACTATACTAACAGGGTCGAAGTCACCAATGACAGCCTTTTCGGATTTGTATCCGGGTATTATTGCAAGATATGCTTACTGATTTGCATCATGGTAGTTAGGATGTCGATATGCTTAGTTACCTGGTAGGTCGGTATCCTGGTATATATGATAATGCTATGTTAGTGACAGGTTACGTCTGTATCTTGGTTATAGGATGTTGCTATGATTAGTGATCTGTTAGATCGATTTGACTATTATATATGCTAGTGTATGATATTTATGCGCACAAGATATTTGATTTCGGGGTTGGGTTGAGGCGGACCTGCTTTGTGATGAAGGCCAACATACCCTGGGTGGACCAGAAAGATTGAAGACCCAGGAGGGCATACTAGTCAGGCCGAAGGCCTGGCGAGCTGTTCGGATAGGCTGATGGCCCTGCAAGGTGGTCCAGTCAGGCTGATGGCTCATTTTGCATTCTGTTTGTTTATATGATATGGTTATGATTGTATGGCGCTGGTATATTGGGGTAAATCACTAAGCTTCGGGCTTATAGGCGTGATCGTACACCTCCTTATGTTTTCATGATTTTATTCAGGGATACTTTGACACTAAACTATTTTGAAAACAAGTTTTGTAATAATTATTGGTTTTGAATGTTTTAAAAAGTTTAAGTTTGGCATGATTTTTATGGGTGTTACAAGTTGGTATCATAGTCTTGGTTTGAGTGATTGGAGTAAACACATGTGTGTCTCCAGTCTCAAACAAAGGACAAGATTTTAAAATTATTTTTTCAGGTTTTCAAAATACTGAAGCAGAATGCAAGTGGACAATTAGTGGAGCCAGTAAGTATACCCCAAAATACCTTACGGATTATTTGATTTTGTGATATGTTAGAACATCATGCTAGTATTAGGCTAGGGATCTTCAGGAATTGCATGATAGAATTGCCTGATTGTATGATTCCTAATAGTTTAGGGTTTTCCTTATATGAAATTGACATCATTAATGTAGTTGCTTAGTGTATGCACCACAGTCGTATATAATTGAGATCTTATAGCCTGTGAATGTTTGGTTTGACCTTTTTTCCTATTCTTATTTGATGAAGGGCTTATGGTAGGTTCAAGTATTTGAAAGTCTATAGGGTCCAACGTTATGTATGGCTAGCATACACGAGTGTTGCAGGGTTGGTGGAAGTTTCATGGGTGGTTTGTTCGAGGTCGGTAGGCTAGTATGAGATATTTAGCATTCCTCTAGGAGTAAGGATTGAGCGCTCGCCATGTTTATGTATATTGTTAAGGCGTTGTGATGATACTTGAGACAAATATGGGTAAGTGTGGAAGGTAGTACATGCCCGTACTACTGAAAGCACAGGACTCATACGTGTAGCAAGGAAGTCGCAACCCCTAGGGTTTAGTTGGGAGTTGGTTCCTAGTTATTTATACGGATTATCTGATATATTCCTGGTGTATTTTCAGTATGGTGGTTACGTGAGGCTTTGTGACTGGATCTGGATCATGATTAGGAGATGGTAGTTAGGAGGGACCGACATTGCCCGAGGTTGTTGGTCAGATGAGGTCAGATGAGTTGGACGCCAGTATTCGAGATATCCTGCATGATGTGGTTGCTCCTTTGTTCCGAGCATAGTTGCTGGAGATGTTTGGGTCTATTAAGAATGCCATGGTCGAGTATTTCGACGAGTGCTATGCAACCCTTGCTGAGACGGCTGCCGCAGCAGCTACAACAGCTATAACGATTGCAGGGGGAGGAGCTAGTCGAACTTTTCAGTACTGGGACTTCGATAACATGAAGACCCCGACTTTTGATGGGATACAGGACCCGATTGTAGCCATGAGGCAGCTGTCTGATGTGGAGGGATGTTTCTTCACGTGCTTATGTCTTGCTGACCAGAAGGGTAGATGTACCCTGAACATGCTTAGGTTTGGGGCAAAGGACTGGTGGAGGTTCATGAGTGGGTCTTATACTGATGATCATAGAGTTATGGTTACTTGGGAGCAGTGCAGGGATATGTTCTGCACTTGCTACATTCCGCGGGTCGAGTGGGAGCGGTTAGCTCAGGAGTTTTTGTATTTGAGACAGGGTACCGAGACGGTGATAAAGATTACCTGCATGGTCACAGTGAGGGCGATGTTCTGCCCAGAGTTTGTTTTTCAGCAAGCTCAAATGACATGTTATATGAGCATGCTCAATACTGAGATCCGTCAGTTTGTTGCTACCCAGTGATGTAATACTTTGCTAGAGTTATAGGAGGCCTCTATGCGGTGGGAGGTTTACAGCTGAGAGAGCAGAGGCGGTCCTCGGCGCAGTCATAGCTGGTGCCAAAGCGGTCACATCATGCTTATTCCAGGATGGGAGGACAACAAGGTCGCACTTGTGTAAAGTGCACGAAAGGTCACTCGGGTGTTTGTAAATCGAGCAGTGTGTGCCGCGACTGCGGCAAGGAGGAGCATTTTTCAAGGGATTATCGCCAGACAGCCCTGGTTCAGGATATGAGGATCTGCTACCACTGCCATCAGGTTGGTCACGTGAAGACCAACTGTCCACAACTTGTCGCCAGGCCGGCGTACGCTCCAACACCGACTACACTGAGGATAACTGATGGGAATCAGGGTAGAGCAGCGCCCCCGAGGGCTTAGGGACGCGCCTTCCAGCTTAGAGAAGAGGAGGCCATGGCAGCCCCAAACGTGGTTGCTGGTATGTTTTTATCCCTTATCTTACTGATTATATCTATTTTATGCTAATATGTTTGTACCTGTGATTAGGTATGTTTTTAGTGAACTCCTTACCTGCTTTGGTATTATTTGACTCGGGGGCGAGTCGGTGGTTTTTCTCTCAGTCATTCAGTAGGGAGTTCGGTTTGCTAGTAGGAGAGGTAGAGTGTTTGTTGCTAGTCTCTATCACCAACGAACACAAGGTTTTAGCTTCTTACGTCTATCAGGGTTGCTTGTTGGAGATCTTCGGCGTATCTTTTCCGATAGACGTGATTTCGATTCCCATGGGGGGATGTATGTGTGATTGTGGGTATCGACTGGCTTAGTCGCTTCAGTGCCATTATTGGCTCTGAGGGTCAGCGAGTGGTAGTTCGAACCCCAAGTAGGGAGAAATTATTGTCTACGGCGAGGGCTCCAGATTGGGATCAGGGTTTTTGGGATCAGGGTTTTGTTCAGTTGTCAGGGCTTGGTAGTACATTCAGCATGGGTGTGCGGATTATCTAGCTTATGCGGTGGATACGTGGGTCAGGGATCAGATTTCAGTTTCAGAGGTTCCAGTAGTCAGGGAGTTTGTTAACATGCTCTCAGAAGAGCTACCGGAGTGCCTACGAAGAGGCAGGTCGAGTATAGGATCAACCTATTGCCAGGTGCGACACCTATCGCCAAGGCGTAATACCGGTTGGCACTACCAAAGATGCAGGAGCTGTCATCACAGCTGTAGGAACTGTTGAGCAAGAAATTCATTCATATGAGTAGTTCTCCGTAGGGAGCGTTGGTTCTCCTAGATAGACCTGATGTCCAGGTACCATCAAGTCAGGTTTTAGGAGGAGGACGTACAGAAGACCATGTTCTGGACTCATTATGGACATTACGAGATTGTGGTGATGCCGTTTGGACTCACCAACGCGTTGGCGGTGTTAATGGACCTGATGATTGGGTCTGCAAACCAGAGGCAGTTGAGGATTTTGTAGTGTTTTGTGATGCATCCATCACGGGACTGGGAGCGGTCCTTACGCAGAAAGGACGGGTGATAGCCTACGTGTCGCGGCAGTTGAAGCTACACAAGAAGAGATACCCTGCTCATGATCTGTAGTTGGGAGTGGTGGTATTCACTCTCAAGATTTGGATACATTACCTCTATAAGGTCTGTTGTACCATATAGAATGACCACAAGAGTTTGAGACACATCATGGATCAGCCAAACCTGAACATGAGGCAGCGCAGGTGGATTGACATGGTCAACGATTATGACTACGAGATCATTTACCATCTTCGTAAAGCAAACGTGGTTGTGGACGCTCCACAAGTCAGTTGGATCATCTACTCCAAGTGACATGTATGAGGATATCAATGGATTCTCCACTTGTGAGCTTGATCAGGGAAGCTCATGCAGAGGGTATGCGACAGGAAAATTGGAAGCTTGAGAGGATTAGGGGTGAGAACACCTAGTTTGTGCATGATAGACGGGGATTATTGACCCGTCGCAGTCGGGTTTGGGTTCTGATGTCTGGTGGGGTCAGACAGATTGTTCTAGAGGAGGCTCATAATTCTAGCTTCTCTATTCACCCGGGGGCCATAAAGATGTACCGGGATTTACGATTGAGTTGCTGGTGGCCATGCATGAATAGGGACATCGTGTGGTATGTGGAGAGGTGCTTGACCTGCCAGATGGTCAAGGTTGTGCATCAGAGGGCGCTTGGTCAGCTGCAGCCTCTGGAGATTCCCATGTGGAAATAGGAGCAGATTGAAATGGAGTTGATCACCAAGCTGCCGAGGACAACGGAGGGATATGATGCTATATGGGTCATCGTGGACCGATTGACCGAGAGCGCCCACTTCTTAACGATACGGGAGAGTTCATCGGCCGAGAAGCTGGATGGCTTGTATATCTGCGACATCGATGCTCTCCATGGGGTGCCAATCTCTATTGTCTCAGACCGAAATGTTCGGTTCACCTCGCGTTTCCGGCTGACGTTCCACAAGGAACTGGGCACACGGTTTCACTTTAGTATAGCCTATCATCCACAGATAGATGCACAGAGTGAGCAGACCACACAGACTTTCGAGGATATGTTGAGAGCCTATGTTATTGACTTTGGTGGGAGCTGGGATTCCTATCTACCCCTTGAAGAGTTCTCTTACAACAACAATTTTCATTCCAGTATTGGTGCTCCACCATATGAGCTGTTGTATGGACAGAGATGCCGCACCTCAGTTAATTAGGGTGAGATCGGTCACAGGATGATGGGACAAACAGAGGTAGTTTTGCAGACTACCAAGAGGATTTAGCAGATCAGACACCAATTGCAGACCGCTCAGAGTCGGTAGAACAGTTACGATGACAGACATCGATATGAGTTGGAGTTCCAGTTGAGTGACATGGTACTCCTGAAGGTCTCACCCTGGAAGGGTGTCATTCGCTTCAAGAAGAGGGGGAAATTGGGTCCCCGATACATCAGGCCATTCAGGATCATTATAAGAGTTGGCAAAGTGGCGTATAGACTTCACGTTTCGCAGTTTCGAAAGTGCGTACTAGATGAGGAGGCAGTAGTGTCGTTAGATGATCTTTAGGTCAATGAGCGTCTGAAGTACGTGGAGAGCCTTGTGGCTGTTCTTGAGAGGAAGGTAAAGGTTCTACGGAACAAGGAAGTACCTTTGGTAAAGGTACAATGGCAACACCGGAGGGGATCCAAGTGGACGTGGGATCCAGAGGTAGAGATGCGGGAGCATTACCCCAAGTTGTATACTGCAACAGGCTTCGAGGACGAATTCTAGTTCAAGTGGGGAAGAATTGTAACACCTCGACTCCCAGGTATAGAAATTTAAAGCTTATAGACATAATCTTAGACCTACTCGACGATTGGATGCCCCCAACTCATCGTGTAGACGCGGATCAAGACACGTGATTTATGAGGTCTACTCGACGAGTTGGAGGACCCTAACTCGACGAGTACGATATGGAAAATGAAACCCTAATTTCCAGGGTGTTGCACCCTATTTAAAGGGTCATTGGCCTTCCTCCGTCTGCGTTATCGTCCCACTTGAGCTCAGAAAAACCTAATCTCGCCTACTCTCCATTTTTGTGTGTTAAGAAGCTTGGAAGGTGGATTTTGTGAAGAAGGCTTGCAGTCTAGGGAGCTTGGAGCAAAGAGAAGCTTGTGGATCTAACTATACTTCATCTTGGCATCATCTTGAAGGTAAAAAGTCGTCACCTAGACTAATCTTTAGCTATATCTCTTCATGCAAAGGGTTAGGGCCATTTTCTAGTCGGTTGTGAGTTATTTCGGGTATTGGGCATGATCTGTAGTTGTAACTTCATATCGGAACTTCCCTAAGCCCTTATACTCATAAAGTTTCAGTCTTTGGAAAGTTACAGCCTTCCCCTTACCTAAAACTTCTCTCTTAGCTTGGTTTTAACATTTAGGACCTTGGATGTAGGTAAAGTTGGCAACTTTATGTGGAAGCCATACCCTAGGTGCTTAGATCTGCAATTTGGAGTAGGGATGTCAACGGGGGCAAACGGGACGGGGAACGCATCCCCTGCCCCCGCCTCTGAAATTTTCCCGTTCCCCCATCCCCGCCCCCGCCCCCGAAATGTTCAATCGACCCCAAATCCCCTTTATTACCCCCGCCCCCACCCCCGTTCCCCCGCGCCCAATTGAGTTTGGGCTGCCTTTTTTAGGGCTAAAAGAAGTTGTTATTTAGGCTAAAAGAAATTATTTTTTAAGTAACAAATAATTATTTATAACAAAATTTTACATGTTAAAAATAAAAAAGTTATGACATCTTAAAAACATTTTACTAACAACTTAAAAACGTGTTTTTTGATTAATTTTAGAAGCTTAAATCATGTTATTATTTATTATATTTATATAACTAATATATGTAAACATATGTGTAATTTATTAACAGGGTCCCCATGGGGGTTTCAGGATAGGTTTGCCTACCCACACCCCCACCCCCAAAATTAAAACGGGTGTTAACCTTGCCCCCACCCCCGATTTTTTAAAAATATTTCCCCCAAATGGGACGGGGCCTCCACGGGACTTTTTGACATCCCTAATTTGGAGCTTTGGGGTACCTTAAAAACATATGGATATGAAATGGACTGAAGGGACTCAACGAGTTGCATTGCCAACTTGACGAGTCGGATGAAGAGTGCCTATATTGGTTCTGCATGGACTCATCGAGTCATTGAGAAGACTCGACGAGTTAGTTAGAATTTTTCTTAACATTTGGACATCACATGGACTCGACGAGTTTCCTATAAACTCGGTGAGTCAACTAGGGTTTTCATAATTTCTCAAGTTTTGGAAGAACTCGGCGAGTCAGTGGGCTACACTCGATGAGATGGGTCAACATTGATTGTTGACCTTGACTGTTGACTTTGACTTTAACCAAGGGTTGACTAGTAAGACTTTTGGGGGTATTCTAGTAATTTGGTAATTTTTGGTAATGGATCATTTGTGGATGTAGGTGTTTGAGTTGGAGTTGTATTTGGAGGTGTTAACATTATCATCCCGAGCTACTTGTAAGGTGAGTTGTCCTCACTATACTAACAGGGTCGAAGGCACCAATGACGGCGTTTTCGGATTTGTATCCGGGTTTGTTTTAAGAAATGCTTATTAAATTGCATCATGGTAGTTAGGATGGTGATACGCTTAGTGACCTGGTAGGTCGGTATCCTTGTATATATGATAATGTTATGCTAGTGACCGGTTAGGTCTGTATCCTGGTTATAAGATGTTGCTATGATTAGTGATCTGTTAGATCGATTTGACTATTATATATGCTAGCGTATGATATTTATACACACATGATTATTGATTTCAGGGTTGGGTTGAGCCGGTCCTGCTTTGTGCTGAAGGCCAACATACCCTCGGTGGACCAGATAGATTGCAGACTAGGGAGGGCATACTTGTCTGGCCGAAGGCGCAGTGAGCGGTCCAGATAGACTGAAGGCCTTGAGAGGCAGTCCAGACGTGCCGAAGGCTTGGAGAGCGGTCAAGATAGACTGATGGCCCTACGAGGCGATCCAGTCTGGTTGATGGCTCATTATGCATGTTGTTTGTTTATATGATATTATTATGATTGTATGGCGTTGGTATTTTAGGGGATCTCACTAAGATTCGGGCTTATAATTGTTGATTTTTTTCAAGTACTTCTGATGATCGCGGGAAGGAGAAGGCATGATCGTACACCTCCTTATGTTTTCATGATTTGATTTTAGGATACTTTGACACTAAACTATTTTGAAAGCAAGTTTTGTAATAATTATTGGTTTTGAACGTTTTAAAAAGTTTAAGTTTGGCTTGATTTTTATAGGTGTTACAACTTCCTTGAGAATCGTCCTATTATCCTTCTGCTGTTGGGTGACATGTCGCTCCAGCATCTTCATCATAGCAAAGATTTCACTGCTGGAAATCAACACATTTGATCTTGGAATCCCATAGTGACTAGGGAGGTGTTCTTCTTCGGAGTTTCAGAGACTTTCCTCGGAGCTCCATTTGGTAGTGGTGGAAGGCTTTTAAAGGAAATGGGAGGAATCAAGGAGTAGACATATTTGGTTGAGTAGACATGGTTTTTTGAGAGAATTTTAAACACCACGACCCCACGGTGGGCGCCAAATTGTTTTGTTCAAAAAATAATCCAAAAAATATAGACCAAACTGTATGAGAGGCTATGATGTTCAGTATAAAGGAAACATGTAATGTAGATCAAAGCAACACAAATTATTTACAAGGAGAGCCCTTAATCCTTGCTAGGATCTTTGACATAAAACCTTGGGAGGTGATAATGATCACTTGCCTTGATGTTTTTATTGATTGAAATCAATGATTACAAAGTGAATGTAATGAGTACAAGAAAAAGTTCTAGTAATCTACCAGTAAGTCATGTGTAGTGTGATGAACACAAGTGTTTTATATTATCAAAACCTAACAACTAGAACTCCAAAAATTCCAGGATCCTCTAATATTACTTATAATCATTGTTTGACTTGGTCCTCCGGGTCTTTTGCATGCTTGTGACGACTATACGTTGAGAATGTGACTTTTAGTGGCTATTTCTGCACATGTGAGAAAGCCAAAAGAACATATAGTTGTTATAAATAATAAAGAACATTAGTCAGGGTCCTGGAGAATATTAGGAATCCTCAGGTTCAAGGATCCCGAGCCTTTGACGATCCTTTGATTGAAGGGTTTTGAGCATTCTAACACTCCTATGTTGTACATGCAACCCTAGATGCTTATTATCTATGTTTTCACTAATTATACATGCAATTTGGTTTCCCAAGCATTAAGCCTACAACTAACATACAAATGACATAAACATCATATAAACGAGTTATAGAATTACCTCTTTGTTGTACCTTGTAGTTTTGGCCGTTAAGAGCTTAGCACCAATAGTATAAATGCCTCGAATGGAATCACAACAGACCTTTGGGCAAATGATGATTTTGGAGAGAATATCCTCATACCAAAATCGGCTCAATGATCTTTCAAGAACTAGTGTCCAATTTCGGAGGCTAAGCGCTTCTTATATAGTGTGGCCTAATTAGGGTTACACCATGCAAACCCTAATGTGCATGACTTTCCACATTCCATAGGCTCCATGGGTTTTAACCTCCATTCAGTATCCGTGGTTCACCACATGGGTTTAGACCAACATAAAGAACTATGGATCACAAGCCCACTTTATAAGAATGAATGATTTACCAAATCAATCCCCATTTATTTAATTAGTTTCTTTTGATCACAAAACTAGTTCCAAAATAATTCTTGATCAATACTAATTAAATAATATGATTTCATATTAATGTATTAGAACAAATAAGATATTAACAAATCATAAATAACCTCTTCTCAAAAGTCCATCCTATCAAATTGTCCTAATGATATGCAACCCAAATGGACCATGCTACTCTCGGGTCAAGTACCTACTAATTATAGTTATGGATTTAGACACTAATCCAATAGTCTCCCACTTGGATAAGTCTAATAACTACTATTGCAAGTACGACTGCACAACCCGACTAGCAATCGTAGCTCTTAAAAGCCGTTGTCGAACTCTAACCTAGTCAATGACGTGTCCATTAGATAAGGGATCATATATTCCTCAATTCTAGATTTCATATGGACTGAGACATAGATTATGATCATTCTCTCTGTCAACCTGTTGTTTCTTGATTTCTGATTTATGATGACCGACTAATTAAACAAATCAAATCAGTCCAGGCTTGGCCAAGCACTTAGGGGTGTCATCACTAAATCACCGCGGGGCCCATAGATATCGCTTTTATCCACATGGGATAAAAGGAACGAATAAACTTCGACCCAAATGCTTTCTTTTACTTACCTATCAAATTACACACAACAATATGTTTTATAACAACCAAGTTACTGGTGTGTTTACATATGTCAATGTGCAACCGACTCGTAACTACAACTCACATGTCTTTGTTTCAAGAATATAAGATATTTCGTCTCACAATCACTCGTGATAAAAACCATGAAGTGATTCGGATGAGAGTGGGTTGAATCCAATACTCGAATCCTATTCCAGGAGTATTCATCAACACTACAGCCACCTTGTCCCAAACAAACTACAGACCCATTAATGATAGTCTTGCCTCAATACCTACTTCTAAAGTATGATTGACTATGGATGATTTGAATAACCTAGTTATCTGGGAAGCCAAAACATGCAAAGTGAAACACAAGAATAATACTAATCCTATATGGTCCCAAAACTTTTGAGTGCCATATTGATTACTCATTATTCATTGTATAATGTTTTGATTTATCAACTTAACACTTGAATTAAAACAATAGCTATGCCATGCTCCAAGCATGCACACTATTTTTGTCTATGGTCCTGACTTTGTGAAATAGATCAATTGAAAACATTTCAATGATGCTCATTTTACAATTGCAAATATTTATTGCAAGTGTAAGAATTCCAAATTCTTGTCACTGCTAAACTATTATGTAATGCAGCCTTTGTAATGTCATGGTACCAAAAGTCACAAAGACTTGACCATGGTATTACAAAACTTTCCACTTGATATTGATAACAAAACAATTTCAAGGAAGCAAAATCACAAATTCAAAGTACATTCCTTTGAACATCCTGAAGGATTTTGAGCATTCTAACACTCCTAAGGTGTACATGCAACCCTAGAAACCTTGGATCTATGTTTTACTAAGATACATGCAAATTTGATTTCCAAGGTTCTTAACCTAACTAGCATAGCATGCGGTACTTTGATTCATAAAAGCTAGTAGTAGAACATACCTTTCTTGTTGCTTGGATTCCTTGAGAAACTTGTGAGCCTAGCACCTCAAGTGTGATGCCTCAAATGTTTCACACAACACCACAACACTTGCAATAACCTTGAGAGAAGCTCACTAACACTCAAAATCGGATAGCCCTCTAGTCCTTTCTTAGTGTCCGATTTCTCTAGCCTTGGAGCTTCTTATATAGTGTGTCACATGTAGGGTTACACCATGTAAACCCTAATGTGGATGGCTATTAATATTCTATGATCCATGGGTTCATAACCTCCATGGACTATCCATGGAGCACCTTATGGGTTTTAGCCCAATTTAATAAACCATGGATCATTAGCCCAATATATAAGAATGAATGATTTACATAATCAACCCCATATATTTAATTAGTCTCCTTTTGATCACCAAATTAATTCTAAATTAATTCTTGATCAATAGTAATTAAATAATATTATTAATATTTTAGAACATATAATATACTAATAAACCATAAGTGTCCTTTCTCTCATTTAGTCTATCCAAGTGTTGCAATGCCATGCAACCCAAAATGGACCATGCTAACCGGGTCAAGTATATTCCAGAAATAGTTATGAACTTAGACACTTAATCCAACACATCCTTCTTGCATAAAAGTTTCTAACTTTTTCATATATTCTTAATCTGTAATTCCTAATATAGAAACATTCCATATCTTGCCATATGACAACTCATTATTAATAGAATCCTCTATATACATAATAGTGTCAATATGTTCCATCCATTATTATACTTCCAACTGTCCTTAAGCGACCAATCCTTGGCGAACCTTAGATTGTCCTTAACAATTGTTAACCACTTTAGTCATATCTGGTTCTAGTCCTTTTTCCCTGTTAATGCCCTAGGCATTTGGAAAATTTAGAACACGAGAATATTATAGCCCATGCAATCGATCCTATACCCGAAGCATATGGGATGCGATTCAGAATGGCTAACATAAAGACATGATACTTGATCAGCCTTTTGCTATAATATTTCTATTTGCCATGTTCTCACAATACGAATTATAAATAGGGATGTCGTAATTATAGTTGAATTTTGAGAACGCAATTAACCTTTCCGTATATAGAATTTCCTTATGTTAAACCATTCCAACATAACATTCTTTTAAATTTGACTAAATTTGATTAAAAACTCAATCTAAGCATTTAGATTTTGAAATGAAGTATAAATTTCTCTCCTTTAATTATAGAAAAACAACTTTAAAAACCCACAATTTTATGAATTGAAACTTTTGTTTTCTATAATTAACATTGCTAACTTGCAACACTTACCATAATAATTATGATCCCACTAGCATAATAATTATTATCTTACTAGAATAACACTTATGCTCCCACTAGCTTTGACATGCATTCAGAAATCAACTGGACTTCTAGAAATCAATACTTATTGACTTTCTTACCAAAGTTTAGATTTTTGATACGAGATGCTTCGACAAGACTTTATCCAGGCTTCTCAAACTCATACACCTTTCCTTCGATAGCTCACATGTGTTTCTAAACAACTTTAGAACTTACATCAATAAGTCTCAAACGTTTAGATCTTTGCCATTTCTCACAATTCGAACAATGAAGAGGGATGTTGTAATCTTAATCGCATTTGAGAATGCAAATATCACAATTGCTATCTCCTTAAACTCTACTTAGTGAAAGCGTTTCCTCACAATCATTTTCATGAAATGGAGAGAAACCTTATGACACTTACATTTGATGGTATATGTGCTCCTATCCATGTGAATTTGTCATAACCATAATTACAAGACATGGTTAGTGACAAATCCAAACCCATATGGACTGAACTTGTTTAACCTTAATTTCTTGCCACCTGGCAGCACAAGGGTCTACCATTGCTTCCAAGTTGTTATGCAAACAACTGAGAACTCATAGAACTCACATGCATAGTCAACTCAACTGGAATAGGCACATAAACAAGTATATGTCAACACAATAGGTTATAAACCTCAAGTCGTGTGCTAGTGAATAAAAACAGGTTTACTCTTGATTATTTCTTAAAACTCTTTAACATCATTAAGACTCCCAATGGCCTCTTGACATATAAGATTCACTTTGTCAAGGAACATTACTTGACAAAAAAATATTCAAGAGTTAGTGCGGTTTCTTATCAAGACAAACACTTCACACAATTGGTCTTAGTTGGTCTTTGTTTTATCCAAAACATCACAACTTACCAATATCGAATGTACCAGAGTAAGAAACATGTTACTCTACATTTGACAAGTGTTATAAAACTTCTTAATTTTATGTCACTCAAGCTACAATCTTGTAGTATGACTCTAAGACTTGTTCTTAGAACGAAGTATGACTCATCTTCTTGATTTAACCATTTCAACAATTCATGATACCTGTTCTTAGTCATACAAATGCAGTAACATATCCTTAGAGGATCAATTGTGATATGGTTTCTCATAATCATTAAGATGATCATAAAACACGATACTAAAGTGTTATCCTATATTTTCAGATTGAAGAAACTTTTATCTTTCTGCCTAATTTGATTCTTCTCATTCGTTCTATCATACATTGAAACTTTTCCAATGTTCAGAATTATACTTAAACTTGTAAGCATAACCATATTTACCAAATTTTAGTAAATCATGATGAATAGTCTTGTCGTTCTTTGTGGTGGACCTAACCAGCGCACACCCAGTGTACCCGATCCCCTAGTCCTTCACTTGACTCACATATTCATGTGAACAAGGAATTAGTCTTAATTTCCCAAAGACAAAGGTTCTCGTTCATCACACACTCCAAGTTGCATGATTCCAAGTTTCTATCCAACTGAAAGTTGGGTGATGAAAATATTTCCTTATTTGGAAATTTCTCAACACTACCACAAATGAAAGAATCAAGTTCATATTGCTAACATAGAAACATACAAGCATCAATTCATCATAAATTACATTGTAAAGATATATAAAAATAAAAGAAAATTTTATTTATTTATGAAATGCGGAAAAACTTTCCTTACAATGCAATTACAAATGAAAACTATGTTATTACATATTTCCTAGCAATCAATCATAACTCCTAAGCAGCAGCTCAAAATTCCGATCTTCGAACCATGCGATCAAAATCCATCTTCACGATAAGATTCAACATACTCTTACTTTTTAGCTTCCTTTGATTCAACAAAACATCATAATGTAATTGCTTTACATCATGTATCAAGAATCTCCAAATAGGAACTTAATAGAGTTAGACAGTAGACTAACCTGAAGTAGTGTAAAAAATTTTGACTTTACCATCCTTGCGATCTTTCAGGTAAATATGGCAGCTTCACAACCAATGCCCCTTCTCTTGGCAATAGAAACATAAAGACTCTTTGGGAACGGTACACGGGACTATCTCAGACTTATCCTTTCTCTTTACCTTTTGTCAACCGGCTTGACCATGGCCGATCCCTTTCCATTGGGAAGAGAAATCTTTTCTGGACTTCCAATGTTACCATTGTCAATGTCCATACAAGTTTGGGGAGTAGATCTTCCAATAAAATTTGCTTTTCTAGTGCGCCAAATCATTCCTGATTCAGGAGCAACAAGCAAATATGTTAGATCAATAAGGGTCATGTCGTGATCTCCCATATAGTAGTCCCTAAAGACCCCACTATATGACTTAGGAAGTGACTGAAGAACCCAGTCAACAGCCAACTTCCTCGAGACTTCGACACCCAACTCTCCCAGCTTGTCAATATGTAACTTCATCTCCAAGATGTGAGCACATACAGACTTTCCATCCTGCTAATAAGGATTTGAGTGACCTTTAACTTGTGGGTTAGAGAGAATTACTATAGGAGGTGGAGGAAGTGAAGCATGATATTATGGAACATCATCTTCAATAGGAAAGCTTGTTTTAACAGATTTTGGAAGACCATAGTTGTCTGAAGTAGACATCTACAATAGGAGAAATTCAAGTTTAGTTGATTTTAGTCCTTAATATACCACTCAATATGAAATATTAAGGCTAGGACCCAACACAATATTTTACAATTCGGAAGAGGGATGCCATAATCCAAATTGCAAAATATTTGAAGGTAGGTAAATGACGATTTACCAATCTCCAACACGAAAAAAAAAAACAATTTTTAGGGTTTAAGTGAATTGAAACTCATAGATCCTTTGAGATTCATTGAAATATTCAATAGCATGTTTAAATCTCGATTCTTCCCTTCAAGTTTGTGACTGATGTCGAGGATCATTAACAAGGTTTGAATAACCATGCAAATTAGCTTGGTACAATCAATGTTACAACCACCTAATCAATGTGTCGGTTAACCACACATGCTCCATTAATCTATGATTAACATCAAGCTACCCTTTTCCACGCACTCTCAGTCCCAGATTAGTGTGCCGGTTAACCATACACGCTCCACAAATGACTTTAACAAGGTGCAAAGTGCAATTTCATGGGTTAACACCAAATTCACATTTTCCTAAGTAACTAAGATTAAGAATTTATAAGTTTTTAGTTACTTAGTATTTCATTATACTTTACTGAGAATATAAATGCCATGTCAAACCCGTTCAGCTAACGACCCTCCACCAGTCAAGGAAGTGGTGGGTGAGAGTGGACACCCATTAAACTGTCATTTTATAGGCAGTAACCTTATACCCCCCCCCTTATAGACCGGCTTCGTTAATGAGGCCTAATAACAGTAAGACTGACTTTACTCATATACATATATATAAACATTAAACCTATAATATTATAATAGTATAAGAGTTGAATTTTAAACTTTTAAAATTGTAGGGTTTGGAACTAAATGTTTCAAAGTAAGACTTCAAATTTACAAATTCCAAGACTTGAGGGAAAGGTTTGAACTATTCAAAAACTTTTGGTTTCCAAAACTTATGAGTTTAATATAGGTTTTAATGAAAAGACTCTTAACATTCCATAACATGAGGACAAGTTATGGAGTTCATAAAAGCATTTATGTAAAAGACTCTTCAAGTTCCATAACTTGAGGGCAAATTATGGAAGACTTAAAACCACTTAAGATGACATTTAAAAAGAGACTCTTCACTTTCCATAACTTGAGGACATGTTATGGAATTCATCATAAAACATTTAGATCAACTATTGTAACTTACAAAACCAAACAATTTGTCTATGATCTAAATTAAATTCATAAGAACAAGACAATTCATATCAAACAAATTTCATGTAATTAGACTAACCATATAAACTAATACAAAACACGAAATTTTGACAATTATCTTTTAAATTGGATAAGCATGATCATTACCACATCAGAAACAAGTTTATAAGTTCAAAAATAGTTTAGGGTAATAATCCTAGTCCAATTCCAGCCTTAGAACTTGAAAATCTGCATTCTGGAGCACCAACTCGTCGAGTGCATGAAATGACTCGGTGAGTTGGTCTGTTTTGTGTGGGGACTCGGCGAGTTCCCCAGTTTACTCAGCGGGTCCACTGTCCGGAAAGCAGAAAATCGCTTTTTTTTAGATTTTGAAAGCAAGCAGCATCGAGTATAATGGAAAACAACCCTAGGCTCTGATACCACTGAAATGTTGTGAGCATTCTAACACTCCTATGGTGTACATGCAACCCTAGATGCTTTGGATCTATGTTTTCTCTAATTATACAGGCAATATTGTTTCCAAAGCATTAAGCCAGCAACTAGCATACAAATGACATAGACATCATTGAAATGAATTATAGAATTACCTCTTTGTTGTAGCTTAAAGTTTTGGCCTCTAAGAACTTAGCACCAATAGTATGAATGCCTTAAATGGAATCACAACACACCTTTGAGCACATGATGACTTTTGAGCGAATATCCTCACACCAAAATCGGCTCAATGATCTTTCAAGAACTACTGTCCCATTTTGGAGGCTAAGGGGCTTCTTATATAGTGTAGCTTAATTAGGGTTACACCATGCAAACCCTAATGTGCATGACTTTCCACATTCCTTAGCCTCCATGGGTTTTAACCTCCATCGAGTATCCATGGTTCACCACATGGGTTTAGCCCAACATAATCACAAGCCCACTTTATAAGAATGAATGACTTAAGGGCTGTTTGGTAGGATCTGAATTTTTAATAGCTGAATTTTTAAGAGGTCTGGATTTCTAAGAGGATCTGAATTTTTAAGATCTGAATTTTCAAATGCTGTTTGGTTGGAACCTCTGAATTTGTTGTGTTGAATAATAAAAATGAGCATTTTACCCTTCTTTATGATTTCTTTCAATTACAACATAATTTCAACCTTTTTCTTATTAAGGAATCATACTTTGAAAGCTATAACAAGTTCTGTCATTCTATTTTCAATCTTTTAATAGAAAAATACAATGCAATAATAATCTAATAACTAGAAATATAATGCTACTTCTTGTTACAATAGTCCGATCAGCCAAATTTCATTCCCGTTTAATATCACCATGTGAAAACCAACCATTTTGTAACGTATAAAAAAGAATTAATTGCCGACAAGATCTTCAGCTTCATGAAGTATCTTCAAATCGACCTATTATGAATTCATTACAGCACATCAACCTGTTAAGCAAACCCAATGCTGATGAAATCATCAACCTGTTATACCCATTTTCAAAAACAAGTCAATAAAGATTTAAAACCTATGATTTGATTCTAATGATTCAGAATCAGAACAACTTTCCATTAGCAAAAATCAAGACCATTGATTCCAAAAATACACTTGCTGATTCTAGAGAAAACCATAGCAAGTTTCATAAAAATAACAATCCTAACAACCGATGGAAAGGAATCAGTCTTGAAAATCACGTGTCAAAGGTAACAACAAATTAGGGGATACAATTTCATGTGTAGACTTCAATCCATCACACTGAAAAGATAAATACTAAAAACAGCATCACAGTAAAAAAACCACAAAGACCCAAAAGAGCATCACGATTTCAAGTGTAGACTTCAATCCAATACCGATTCCAGAAATGGGTTCTTAAATTAACCCTAGAAGAAAGTCGATTTTAGAGAACCATTACCTGATGTTGTTGTCGACGAGATTAACAGGAATGGAGGGCTGAGCAGGCGGTGGCGTACCTGATGTTGTTATCGACGAGATTAACGGGGATGGAGGGCGGAGCAGCAACGACGTAGAAAACGGCTCTAGCGGAGGCGGTGACCGGCCGGTGGCAAGAGTAGAAGCGGAGGGTTGCAGGTCGTCGGAGATGGTTAGGAGGGAAGAAGATGTTGTCTCGTGAAATAGAACAGAGGAGAGGGAATACGCTTTTGGGCAAAACGGGAAAGAGCGTGCCTTTTTTTTTCAGATACAATGCCAAGTCTGAAAAATTAAGAGGTTTTTTTTGAGTTTAAGAGGTAAAAAATAAGATGCTACCAAACACCCTATAGCTGAATTTTTAAGATACTGCCTCTTAATTTCTCAATTAAGAGGTAAACAAACGCCCCTTACCAAATCAATCCCCAATTATTTAATTAGTTTCTTTTGATCACAAAATTAATTCCAAACTAATTCTTGATCAATACTAATTAAATAATATGATTTCATATTAATATATTAGAACTTATAATATATTAACAAATCATAAATAACGTCTTCTCAAAAGTCCATCCTATCAAATTGTCCTGGTGATATGCAACCCAAATGGACCATGCTACTCTCGGGCCAAGTACATACCAATTATAGTTATGGACTTAGACACTAATCAAACATAGACATGAGGATCTCGAAGTAGCTTCAGGATCCTATCCCTAACACCCATAATCAACGTGATGATCCTAACAATCGAGGATCCTACGAAAAGACTGAAGGATCCTGACGATGAAGACGTAACAAGCAATGTCGCTATAATGGAAGATCCTGACTCTCATCTTCGTCATCAGGATCACAACATCCAAGGATCCTTCCCCAATCCCAAGATCCCTGATTCAACTCATTGTGCAATATCTCCAAAAAGGAACCATCTCGAAGGAAGAAAAAAAATTGAAAAGTCATTCAAGAAGAGGGTCTCACATTTTGTGATGATCCTAGGTAAGTTATATAGGAAATCCACAACGAGTCCATATGTTAGATGCCTAGAAGATCATGAGGTTGCAGAAGTCCTAAAATACATACATGAATGAGATTGTGGTAGCCATACTGGGGGAAGATCCTTGTACTCATGGGTGTTGAGAACGGGATACTACTGGCCAACCATGAAGAAAGATTCTTTCTTTTATGCTTTGATGCTTATCAAATACATAGCAACATCCTATACTGGCCAGTGGAACCTTTACATCCTATCATCTCCCCTTGGCCATTCATAAACTGGGAGATAGATATAGTAGGAAAATTACCTAAGGCACTAGGAGGAAAAGTCTTCATGCTAGTAATAACAGACTATTTCTCGAAGTGGATCGAGGTTGAGGCTTTTGTTCAAGTAAGAAACAATAAGGTGGTATCGTTTCTCAAACTTAATATCATAACTAGGTGTGAGATCCCTACCGAAATTATATGTGACAATGGATCCCAATTCATAAGCAAGAGGACTAGGGACTTCTCCACAAGTTGGGGAATCAAAATGATAATGTCCATCCATGTTTACCCTCAAGCCAATGGTCAAGCGGAATCCAACGATTATTATAGTCAATAATTTGAACAAATTGCTAGATGAAAAGAAAGGAAGATGGGAATAAGAACTTCCTTTCATGCTATAGGTAGATAGTACCACTTCCAAAGTAGCCACAAGCCAAACAACAAGATATCTATTCAAGATCAAGACAACAACGATATGATCCTAGCAAAGGATATTGACACTATTAATGAACTCAGGGATATCGCTAGGATCCGCATCGCTGCTCGTCAACAAAGGATCACCAAATTATTCAACCAGATTATCAAAGTCAGAAGATTCCAAATAAGATACTTGGTCTTATGGAAAGCATTCCAAAATACCAAGGATCCAATTGCAGGTAAATTGGCACCTAAATAGGAAGGACCATATCTCATAGATGCTAAAGTAGGAAATGGCGCATATTGTCTAGCTACCCTCAAAAGGAAAGGTCTTGCAAAGATCCTGGAGTGCTATACATCTTAAAGCTTATTTCATGTAAGTGAAATTAGTCATTTTCCAACAAACTGAAGGTACACATACTCTTTGTCTTTTATCCTTTATTTTCATTATTATTATTTACTCTCCTAAAAACCGTTACTAACTTAAGCATTGGAGGGGAATTAGCCAAGCTAACGCCCACCCTAAGCTAACATTTGTTATGTGCAAGAACACAAGGATCCTGTTTTAGATCCTAATACACATAAGGATCTTGGTACACAAGGTTTCTAACACACGAGGATCCCCACATTCGAAGATCCAAGGATCCTAACATTCAAGGATCCCAATGTCTATAACATTTTAAGATCTTTACGATTACAATAATGCCATAGTAACTAGAAATAAAGACTGATCATCTCTCCCACGAATAAGGGTACTTAATCCCCTCTAAGGTTTAAAGAGTTAATTACCTCTTTCATACGAGTTAAGGTTTCTACACCTCGCTTGAACGCATGATATCTAACTATGAAGTGAATAAGGGATCATTTTGATGGGCTATAAGCATAACAACAAACCTATGTGTTCATGAAACCCTAATTTCTTTGGATCTAATTTTTTCACTGTTGAACATGCAAATTGAATTCCAAAGCATAACCCTAGATCTAGGATCTAATTTCAAAAATCATATACAAATTAGGGTTAGAAGATTACCTCACTTGTTATGTAGTAATAACAAGTCAATCTTGAAGATCCATGACTCTTGAAAGCTGAGTGCCCCAAATGTTGCACCTCTAATGGTTCACAAACACTCAATGAAAGAGGATGAGAGGAGAGACAAGGAAGATCGGCTAGGGTTATGGAAAAATGCATAGGTCAAAATTCTTAGGGTTTGGGAAGGTTTATATAGGGCTAGGTGGGTTAAGATGGACTTGAATAAGGAAACCCTAGTTCCTATCCAAAGCCCTAAGCAACCCATGGACCTCTATTGGAAGCCCTTGGATGAAATCTTATAGGGCCTCTTATAAATTTATTCCACTCCATTCCATGGAGTCCTAAGCCCAGTTTCACAACTAATAATGATTTGCAAAACAACCTCTCCATTATTAATTAGTTTCTTTAATCCCAAAATTAATGCCAAATTAGTTTCTAATTTAAATAGTAATTAATAATATGATTTCAAAATAATATATTAATCTTATAATATATTAATAAAATCATTTTGAGTACCAATTTATTATTTCAAATAATAAATCCTACTCTTTCTCTCTCCACCAGTCATCCTGTCAAGTTGCATGAGTGAAGGCAACCCAAAGGACCATGCTACTATGAAATCAAGTACATATCAATTATAGTTATGGGCTTAGACACCAAATCCAATAGTCTCCCACTTGGATAAGTCTAATAACTATGATTGCAAGTATGATCTCAAACTTTGACTAGCAATCATAGCTTTCAAATGCTGTTGTCGAGCTCTCATCTAGTCAGCAACGTGTCCTTTGGATAAGTGATCAAATATCCTACCGTTCTACAAGATATCGTATGGACATGAGACATGGGTTATAATCATTCTCTTTGTCCAAGTTTTGTTTCCCGATATCCAGTTTATGACAGCTGACTAATTGAATCAGTCAAGGCTTGGCCAAGAACTTAGGGTGTCATCACTAAGTCATCAAGGGGCACACATATATCACTTTTTATCCAATTTAGGGTAAAAGTAACAGATAAACTTAGACTATATGCTTGTACTATTCACTCATATAGTTATACACAACAATACGTTTTATAACATCAAGTTACTGATATGTTTACATATTATCAACGCACAACCGACCCGTAAGCAATATGTGACAACCGTCTATCTTGGTCAAACAAAGTGAACAAGTCAACCCGGTCAACTCAACTAGTGATAGTATGATGGGGTTCATGTTATGCTTTCCTAATGTACAACTTACTATTATAATACAAAGTATCACTCGGAAGTTCCATATGTTGAGCAATCTAAACCCTAAATAGGGTGAGAAACATAACAACTCGATAAAAATCAACCATGTATCCTATGGGGATGTATAACACTCATAACACAACATAGTGGAGTTTATAATCCTAACACTATGGGACAAAACCATAACAAAGGCTAGAAACAAAATCTCTTTCTATCTCTCTCAATCTCTCTCTCTCTCTCTCCCAAATCTCTCTTGGTAATAAAAATCACATTTTCCAACTTTTCCATAAACACCCATACTATCCCAACCCTTCCTTTGTTGAAAATGGCCAAAAACTGAAGAAGAAAAACAAAAATACCAAGAAGGGTTCGCATGTTACTCTTCACCTGTGAACCTTCGCATGCATTTGTAGCCATTGGCTACCTGCGAACCTCACCTTCAGACCGAAACCGGGCACTTTCGCATGTACCGGCCACTTTCGCATCCTACCCAGTAACTTTCGCATCCGCTCGGACACTTTAGCACTTCCTCGGTACCTTTTGCATCCTCTCGACAACTTTCACATGAGAACCTCTTACTTTCGCAGCTGAGGACTTTCACACCTACACCTCTCACAAGCGAACCAAGAACTTTTGCATCCACACCTCTAGCAGCGAACCTCCCTTTCACATCAGCAACCATCGTACCCTTGCATCCCATTCCGAATTTTTGGTAGTTTCATATTTTTCGTCAGTTTTAGGAGTTTTTGACATGTGATATTCATCCAACTCATATTTTTCACATCTTAGACCCTCTAAACTCATATTTTATCCACATCTTGAAGATTTATTGTATATAAATCATATTTTTACATTAAGAAATATTTAAAGTTAAATAAATATTATATTACACAAGTGGGTCAAATGGATCCCCTCTTTTCACCTTTATGTCACTTCTTCACTTTCCATTAGTCAAATCCTTATCCCTCCACACATTCCAACACCATCCACTTTCCTTATTCTAGCATATAAAATCACATGTCTAAGAGATTTACAATCTTATTTCTCTATCACTCCAAAATTTCACTTTTCTTCTCACAAAATACCTCTTATTTTCTTTGCATTCCATCCACATTCTAGGAAGTGTTATTGGGTTATTTCCTCATTTTTTGTAAGTATTCCTCCAACTTCTAATGTTCATACATAACTCCATAACAATCTTGAATCATTTACACACATATTCACACATTAACATTCATAGGATCATCAAAATCTCCAAGCATCTTCAAGCGTTCTTGACTTGAAACTATTCATCCTCAACCTTCCACTCAACAAGAAATCACATAATGTGAGTTCATCCCCCTATATTTTCGAGTTTTATTCAAGTTTTAGGGGGAATACAAGTTATATAACTAGAACATAATCCAAATTTAAGGATCGGCTTTTCACAGAAAATTTGTGACCTGTTCACAGACAGTTTTATCCATCTTAAACTAAATATTTTTCAGATCTGTACAATATTCAAGTAGATTAGGTTTATAAATTTCTATGGACTACTCGCACGCATTCATACGATTTTTTGACAAATTATAACGATTTTTATAAAACATCCTATCATTTCATAACGGTTTTCGAACTAGTCAGAAAAAATGAACATTTTCACACATGTTAGAAACTAATAAAGGACAAAATAAACATTATGAACAAAGTAGACTCCTTTTTAAAATCTCAGAGTTTACGGATCTAGATTTTGACTTGTGGTGATTTTTCTATAAATTTTGTAAAAACGTGGACATAAAAGTTAATAACTAGGAAAATGGTTTATGATTTACCAACACTTTGTAACATGTTGAGCAAAGTGTATAATATTAATGAAATGTATACTTAGTGTTTTCATGCCATTTTATTTCTATAAAAAGGTGATAATCATGCATATAATGTTTTTCATCACTACAAAACAATTATGATAAACTATAACCGGTATAGTTTATGGGTCGGTTACACTATAAAACTTACTATGGAAGGTTATTATTCCACTACAATAAGGGTTTCTCATTTACACTACAGGTAAACTCGTTGAATTAAAATTTGTGAGCTAAAGTCTTCACATACAAATTTAGTGTACCTACAAAAGTCATGTATTGTAACCGGAGTCTCAAGTAAGTGAGCGTGATAGTTGAGTACAGATCTATATTGGGACTGATAATCCCGCACCTAAGTTGCTTGCAACAGCTGGACCGGCAGGTCTGCGGTGACAAATGTCATAACATTCCGACACCTGAAGAACATCATTTTAGGCCATCTATGTCGTTTAGCACAGTTATAATAACTCACATGGGGAAACAACAATACATAAAGTTTACGGGGATTTTTTTAACTCAAACGGTTTTATATAATTTAAAACTGCATACACTATTATAAGTATGGAGAACACTTGAACATTTTGGTCCTTGGGTCTTAAGACTACAACTAATTTTATACGGAAAATACTGGATTTTCTGGAACAAACCCTATTTTTATAAAGAAAGGATTTCAACTCTTCATACAAATCCTTATGAACTCACCAACTTAATTGTTAGCACTTTTTCAAAACTACGTGTATTCTCAGGAAATCACTAAAACAGGTAACTACTAGCTTTTGAGGATGGGACGCTAAGGCGTCAGACAAATCATTTTTATCATCATATTGTAATTGATTTTGAAACATGTAACTCATAAAACAATGTAACATTTTCAATTATAATTATGATGGTTGTGTTTGCTTTGGTCACTAGTATACTCATTGTTATGGTACTGTACATGAAAGTCATCCACCCCCGGACGTTTCCGCCATCCTGGTTTGGGGGTGTGACATAATATCGCATATATCTCTGTTTGAAGAATATAAGATATTATCGTCTTAAAATTACTTACAATAAAATCCATGAAGTAATTCTCTGAGCGTGGGTTAATCCAATACTCAAATTCTCATTTCAGGAGTACTCATGAATACTACAGCAAACATTTTCTATGTCTAGGCACTTAGACAATCTACAGTCCGATTCATGATAGTCTTAACTCACTACTTACTTCCAAAGTATGATCGACTCTGGATGTTTGAATAACCTAGTTATTCGAGAAGTAAAACATGCGAAGTGAAACACAAGAATAACCTAATCAACTATTGTCTCAAAAATTTTGATTATTCATTAAACACTTATTATTTAATCACCATTTTAAACAGACTTTATTCATTGTATAATATTTCGAGTAATCAACTTAATACTTGAATTAAAACAACAGTCATGCCATGCTCCAAGCATGCACACTATGTTTATCTATGGTCCTTCTTTTGTGAAACAGATCAATTTAACACATTTCCAATGATGCTCATTCACAATTCCAAATCCTTATAACAAGTGTAAGAATACCTAATTCTTGCCACTACTAGAATATGTTAGAGTCTAAACTTACATGCAATGATCCTTTTGTAATGTCAAGGCACCAAAGTCACAGAGACTTTGCTAAAGATATTACAAAGCATTCCATTGGAGATTGGTTACAAAACAATTCCACAGAAATGAAATCTCACATTCAAAGAGCATTCCTTGAATATCCTTCTTGCATTAAAGTTATACATAAGTAATCTCTTAAGCCCTTGATCATTTGCTATTTTGAATCCTTACATGTTCCTTAGAAGTATTTCTACTTGATGGTTTAGTCCTTGGAATAGATTAGGGCACCTTTCAACTCCTTTGAGGAGTTTACGGCCCTAGGGCCAAATACCTTAGATATTGCAGCCATAATCTCTCATGGAAATGGTGTTTTTGGTGTTTTCAAGTCCTAGACACATTAGGGTACGAGTCTAGGCTAGTTTCGTAATGAAAGGAAGGGACTATGGCACACTTTTGGCCCTTAAAGAAGGGTTTACGGTCCAAGGTGTTCTTGGGCCGTAAACTCTTTGATCTTGTTGTTTTCTTATGATTTATTGGTTATTAGACACATAACAAGCCCTATTGTACAGATGGAAATTTCGGGTTGTCACATCATCCCCCCGTTAGAAGGAATTTCGTCCCGAAATTAGAATTTAAGCAAATAAGTAGTTACAAATAATTAAGCAAAAGGATGAGGATATTTCAATTTCATCTGATCCTCTCGTTCCCAAGTGAATTCAGGTCCACGTTTGGCGTTCTAGAGAACCTTCACTATCGGGATACGGCTCTGCTTTGTTTGCTTGACCTCTCGGTCCATGATCTCTATTGGTTCTTCCACAAAGTTGAGGCTCTCGTTGATCTCGATCTCGTCGAGTGGGATAACAAGAGTCTCGTCGAACAGACACTTTTTCAAGTTCGAGACGTGGAAGGTAGAATGTATGTTACTGAGTTTGCGTGGTAAATTGAGTTTGTAAGCTACTGGGCCGATTCGGGAAAGAATCTCAAAAGGCCCTATGTATCTTGGATTGAGCTTCCCACGCTTTCCGAAGCGTATCAAGCCCTTCCAGGGTGAGACCTTCAGCAGAAGACGGTCGCCCACCTGGAATTCCAATGGTTTCCTTCGCTTGTCAGCATAGCTTTTCTGTCGGTCTCTAGAGGCTTTCAATCGTTCACGAATTTGAACGATCTTTTCTGTCGTCTCCCGAATGATCTCCGGACCCATGAGAGTTCTTTCGGGAACTTGTCCCTTAGCTAACTGGGTATCACCCACCTCAGCCCAGCACAGAGGGGATCTGCACTTTAGGCCATAGAGGGCTTCGAAAGGAGCTGCCTTTATGCTTGTGAGATAACTGTTGTTGTAGGAAAATTCGACAAGGGGTAAATGAGTCTCCCAAGCTTTCCCAAAGTCAATCACACAGGCTCGCAACATATCTTCTAAGGTTTGGATAGTTCTCTCACTTTGTCCGTCAGTCTGTGGATGGTAGGCTGTACTCATGTCCAACCTAGATCCTAGGGAATTTTGTAGCGACTTCCAGAACCTAGAAGTGAATCTACTATCTCTATCTGTGATAATGGATATGGGAACACCGTGCAGTCATACAATCTCCTTAATGTAGGTTCTCGTAAGTTTCTCCATTTTGTCGGTTTCTTTGATGGGTAGGAAGTGTGCAGACTTGGTCAATCTGTCAACAATGACCCATATGGTATCAAGTCCACCCGTTGTCTTGGGCAACTTGGTTATGAAGTCCATAGTGATCCGCTCCCACTTCCATTCTGGTATCTCCGGTTGCTATAGAAGACCGTAGGGTTTCTGGTATTCGAGCTTCACCTTCGCGCAAGTAAGGCATTTACTTACGAAGGTAGCAATATCTGCTTTCATGTTAGGCCACCAGTATAACTTTTTAAGATCCAAATACATCTTTTCTCAACCTAGGTGAACGGAATAACGAGTGTTGTGTGCTTCGGTCATGACCAAGTCTCTGAAGCCATCGTGTTTCGGTGTCCAGATCCGATCCATGAGGTATAAAGCTCCGCCACCCTTGACTTCCAAGTTCTTATCCATCCCTCTCAGGGATTCACTTGCCACATTTTCAGGTTTCAAAGCGTCGATCTGAGCCTCCTTAATTTGGGTGGACAAGTGTGAATGGATAGTTAGAGTCAAAGATTTGACTCTACGACCAGAATATTCTTTCCGACTTAGGGTGTCGGCTACTACATTGGCTTTCCCTGGATGATAATGAATTTCGCATTCGTAATCATTGAGTAGCTCGACCCAACGTCATTGTCTCATGTTGAGCTCCTTCTGGTCAAAAATGTGTTGTAGACTTTTGTGGTCTGTAAAGATCGTGCTTTTTGTACCATACAGGTAGTGTCTCCAGATCTTCAGAGCAAACACAACTGCTCCTAGCTCAAGATCGTGGGTGGTGTAGTTCACCTCATGTGTCTTTAGTTGCCTCGAGGCATAGGCGATGACTTTACCTTGTTGCATCAGAGCATATCCGAGTCCTTGATTTGATGCATCGCAGTAGACAACAAAGTCTTCTATCCCTTCGGGGAGGGATAGTATTGGTGCGGTGCACAAGGCTCGCTTGAGCGTTTGGAATGCTCTTTCCTGTTTCTCTTCCCAGTCAAAGGCCACGCCCTTCTGAATCAATGTCGTAAGAGGTTTCGCTATGCAGGAGAAGTTCTGAATGAACCTGCGATAGTAGCCAGCGAGACCTAGAAATTGTCGAATTTCTGTAGGTGTCTTCGGTGCTGACTAGTTCTCAAGGGCCTTGATTTTGGAAGGGTCCACGTGTATTCCTTCTTCACTAACAACGTGGCCCAAGAATTCGACTCATCGGATCCAAAATTTTCACTTGGAGAACTTCACATAGAGCTTCTCCGATCGTAATGTTACTAAGACTCTGTGGAGATGTTTACTTTGTTCCTCCTTACTTCGAGAATAGATGAGTATGTCATCAATGAAGACGATGACGAACTGATCCAAGTAAGGATGACACACCCTATTCATCAGATCCATGAATATTGCGGTTGGGTTAGTTAATCCGAACGACATTACTACAAACTCATAGTGTCCATAACGAGTTCGGAAGGCTGTCTTGGGAATATCCTCCTTCGACACTCGTAGTTGGTGATATTCGGATCGTAGATCTATCTTCGAGAAGTAGTTGGCTCCTTGAAGTTGATTAAATAAATCGTCAATGCGGGGTAAGGGATAACGATTTTTAATGGTAAACTTGTTGAGTTCCCTATAGTTGATGCACATACGAAACGATCAATCTTTCTTCTTGACGAACAAGACCGGTGCTCCCCATGGTGAGAAGCTTGGCCTAATGAATCCCTTCTTGAGAAGTTCATTAAGCTGACTGGAAAGTTCCTGCATCTTGTCCGATGCTAGACGATAAGGAGATTTGGCTATGGGAGTAGCCCCTGGCACTAAGTCGATTCTGAACTCGACTTGGCGTTGTGGTGGTAATCCTGGGAGTTCTTCTGGGAATATGTCGGGAAAGTCGCGTACTTCTGGGATGTTCTGAATGTCCTTCACTTCTTGCCTCGTATCGACGATTTGTGCGAGGAATGCATGATATTCCTTTCGTAAGCACTTCTGGGCTTGGATGCACGAAATGTTGCGAAGGCTCGTACTAGGTTTGTCGCCATAGATAACTAAGGTTTCATTGTTAGGAAGGTTAAGACGTACTGCTTTTTCAAAGCACATGATGTCGGCGCGAAGAAGACTCAACCAATCCATGCCGATAATAACGTCAAAACATTTAACTGGGACCAGCATGAGGTCTATCTTGAAAGTATGGCCATCTAAAGTTAAAGTACAACCTACGTATATGCAGTTAGTACTTTCCGTTTTCCTGTTTTCCATTTCTACCGTGAATGATTTATCTAATGCACATGGTTTTTGTTTAAGTAGGTGTGCAAATTTATGACTTACGAAACTTTTCTCCGCTCCACTGTCGAAAAGTATGCAAGCATATGAGTTATCGAGGAGAAAAGTACCAGTAACTATCGTAGTATCAGCTACCACTTCCTCGTGGCCCATGGCCATAACTCTTCCTACTCCGCCAGCCATCCCCGCCTTAGGTCAGTTTCTCTTGTAGTGGCCCACCTCGCCACAACCGTAGAAAGCTTGGCCCACACCAGCGTTAGGAACTTGGGCGGTCGGTCCTGCTGGAGTCTTGCAGAAACGAGTTGTATGCCCCTTCCTATTGCAGTTAGAGCACTGCATCTACTTGCAAGGTCCATGGTGATGGAAGTTGCATTTGTTGCACTTCGGAAGAGTTCCAGCATAAGTTTTTGCTGGTAAGGGGTTTACAGGGACAACGGGAGTTATCGTGGCAGCATTGATTGCCACAAGTTGTTGTCTCTTGGAGGATTCTTGCGAAGCCCCTCTTTTCCTCTTATTCCACCCCTTGTTGTTGTTGTTGTCCTTTTGTGGTCCCGGTGCAGGGATTGTTGGGTTCTGATATTTCCCGTGATCTACGAGAGATTGTGCCAGCTCCTTGGCACTGTCGAAAGTAGCAGGCAAGGATGCTAACACACTCGACTGGATCGGGGGCGAAAGTCCCCAGATGTATCTCTCTATTCTTTTGCCCTCCATAGCAACAATGTCAGGGCATAGGATTTCCATATCACATAACTTATTAGTGTAGGTTGATATGTCAGATCCAACCATTTGTAGACCCCAGAGTTCCTGTTCGAGTTTTTGTATTTCCCCTCGAGGACAGTACTCTCTCATCAGCATGGCTTTCAAGTTTTCCCAGCTGATGGAATTTGCCACCACTATAGTCAGAGACTTAACATGGCCATTCCACCATGTTAGTGCTCTGTTAGAGAAGGTACAAGTAGCAAACTTGACCTTGTTGCCCTCTGGGCAGGCGCGGATTTCAAAGACCGCTTCCGTCTTCTCAATCTATTGCCTTAAGACCATAACCCGGCCAGTTCCATTGAATTTCCAGGGCTTAGCATTCGTAAAGTCCTTGTAGGTGCATTCTCGAGAATGCCCATGGCTCTCGCCGTGGTTGGAGGGAAGTGCACATGTTCCCGATCCACTAGGGACAGGAGCATTGATGGCTGACACAGTAGCTACTACGGCTGCTGTGAAGGCTGCCTGGAACATAGTGGCATCGAAAGGAGGAGGTGGTTGAGGAGGTTGAGGAGGTGGAGGAGGTGGTGGTATCGGCGTTTCGTTACTTGGGTTACGCCTGGGATTTCTACGTGGCGGCATCTTTTACTATACGTTTAAAAGATGACGACATGGATAAGGATAAATGAATAATGAGAGTGACTCATGGACTAACTCTCCATAGTCCAACAATACAATGAATAGTATAATTTGAGTGAAGATGAAAGTATTTGGATAATAATTTCCATATGATTAGATATCTGTCAATAATACTAGGATTACAGATGTAACAAGTTTGGGGAAAATGGCCTAGAAGTAGGCCTTACATCAACCAAGATAGGAAAATTTTGACAGAACTATGACTAGATCAAGACCTAACAGGTCTAAGATTTACAATGATAGGAAATTAGAACAAAGTTTTTACATAAACTAGGTTATATCCAAAAGATGAGTCGTTGAGATTCTATCGGCGACGAGAACTGCTAGCATGATTTCTTGATCCCGACAGTAGATGTTCTATGTCCCTCATACGCCTATCAGTTCTTGCTTGCTGGGCTCAAAGTTCTCTGACTTCAGCTCACGTTTCAGTGAGTTCCCTCCGAAAAGTTGCATTGTGGACTAGAGTCCTTTCATGAGCAGACTGTAGTTGGCGAATGCGGACTGTGTTAACGCCAGCTTTGGCGTCAATCTCCAAGACTGGATTGATAGTTGATTGACCCAATATCATGTTCCGAGAAATCCTACAAACTATGATGGATAGGACCCTGTCAGCAGAACCTCCTTCAGTGAGGTTGTAGAAGCTTCTGTCTCCGTTGTAGGGGATAGGTTGACCATATTCCTGACTCCATCTATTCAAGTTTGTAGCCCACAGAGGTGTGGGTCCTTGAAATGCGGGACGGGGGTTCAGGTTTGGGTTTTGAGTAGCCGGAGGTAGGTTGTTGACTTCCAGCTCCGAGTCAGAACTATCAGAAAAACCCTCAGCATGGTGATCATCCAACGGGATTGGGTGATCATCTTCTGGTTCTTCCTCTAGCCATCCAGCGTTGCCTTGGTTTGGGAAGTATGGGTCGCCGTGGTGAAATCCATCCATTAAAATCTACGCGAGAAAAGGGATATAAGAAATAACTAAATAGACGAACTAACTAAGATATTTACAGTAAGACCAAATACCACTATGGTATTTCTTTGTGGTTGTGTTGGTAAGTTTTTAGACTTGTTGCCACATCACAACCATTCTTGGGCATATGCTAATCACTCCTTGGACCAACATAGTTGATCAGGCTATGCCATTCCCAAGACTGACCATATACCCTAGGCTCACTTGTGATATTCAACAATCGTAATACTTTTGTTCTTGTCGTTGTGACACTGATTTTAGTATGAATGCAGGCACGTATACTTACTTAAATATTTTATTATTTAAATGTATAAACTCTTAGACAGAGTGTTTTAATCCCAATGTATTTATAGTTAGTATATCTTTTATGGGTTGATATACTATATTCACTATAAACAATGCTCTGATACCAATCTATCACACCCCAAAACCAAGAACGGCGGAAACATTCAGGGGTGGAGGGTGTCATGTGAAGTATCATAACAGTGTAAAGTAGTAAACAAGCAACAACATCATCCATTGCATTAAAAGTAAAGTTTTAATACATGTGTGTTCTTTAATAGTAATATGACACCAAAATATGTAATCAAAATAAAAGATGAGTCTTGTCTGTGCTCCGTCTTCTCAAAACCTGGCCATCGTACCTGTCTACTGGTGACCTGAGAATACAAGTTATTTTGAAAGTGAGTATCAGTATAAAGCTGGTGAATTCATAATTCCTATTAGTATAAGAGTAGTCTTCTACCAAGACCCGAATGTTTTGAAAGTAGTCTTCTACCAAGACATGTATGTTCTGAAAGTAGTCTTTTACCAAGACCTGTATGTTTGAAAGTAGTCTTCTACCAAGACCTGTATGTTTGAAAGTAGTCTTCTACCAAGGCCTGTATGTATTGCTATAACAAAGATAGTTTTTCCTCTTTTTGACTACTACTAACAGTACCTAGTCTACCTCATCGTTTATGTGACTGTATCACAAAATAAAGTAATAGGAAAAATATAGCCATGTAAGTGTTATCCTTTTGTATTAGGATCAACTCGACATCGCGACTGCCGAAATGTATTAACCTTGAACATCCGTAGATTGCTCATTTTCCTCTGTAGCTGGCAGCAGGTTTAAGGAATGGTTAGTCCCGTAAAGGTACCCCTAATATAAGTATCAACCGTAGGCATCCGTAGATGTTCATTACCTCTGTTGCTAACAGGTGGGTGTCGGAATGGTTAGTCCCGTCTAGTTATCCTTTAGCACTAGGATAGGCAGAACAAATTTACACGTATGGTATGTACTAGTAACTCATCATATAAAATCTAGGTACAAGTATCCATGTAAGTGTATACAAGTAAATGTATTCATGTAAGCGTATCTATGTAGACGTATTCATGTAACATGTAATGTATAGTATGGACTCATGAATGAACTGACACTGGTGTAATTCCTTGTAATAGGAATAATGTTTTGTAAATCTTATGTATCCCTATAATAGTTGACTGGAAGGTAATTGATTGTCCAATAAGGTTTATACACCCTTGATACACAAGAGTGTGGGAACTGAATGAAGGATGAAAGCTATCATATCAATACATATATAAGAACATAAGTGTTTAGATATAGTTTTGATCAAGAAGATGAAAATGGTTTTGTAAGACATTTAAGAGTTTTGAACAATAATTAACAATGAATTGATGTCATTTTGATAAACATTTCAAAAGTAATACATTTGATAACAAAATATTTTTAAGATAGAAAACCATTTCATGCATCACATTTTGAAGTATGTGAAATCTGTTGGATGAAAACACAGTTATAAATCACATATGATTGATTCATTGACATGCTGTTTTCTACTTGTATCCTCCCCCCCCCCCCCCATTAAAGCATTTAAAATCATTTAAAACATTGATTATGGGGTATGAACTCACCAGTAGATGGTGGTTTGGATGAACTGAACGATGTAGGATTGCTAAGTGTCAAGTGAAGACTTGTACACACCCAAAGATCCTAGTTAACATATAATCACACATATATGTACCCAATTAGTCTTAAACTACTAATTGAAAATGTTAATACATCCTAGAACATGCTAAACACCTTATATAAGTGTTATAAGCCCTAAGGATTGCATCTAAGTCGTTGTAGGACAAAGCTAGTGGGTTTAGGGTTCCAAAGGACCCCATTCTTGAGTTTACTCCCCAAGAACCATAACACAAGGATTTTATGGTCGTAAACCCTTGAGTTTACGGTTGTAATCTCTTAAGCCCTTGATCATTTGCTATTTTGAAGCCTTACATGTCCCTTAGAACTATTTCTACTTGATGGTTTAGTCCTTGGAAGAGATTAGGGCACCTTTCAACTCCTTTGAGGAGTTCACGGCCCTAGGGCCAAATCCCTTAGAGATTGCGGCCGTAATCTCTCATGGAAATGGTGTTTTTGGTGTTTTCAAGTCCTACACACATTAGGGTATGAGTCTAGGCTAGTTTCATAATGAAAGGAAAGGACTAAGGTACACTTTTGGCCCTTAAAGAAGGTTCACGGTCCAAGGTGTTCTTGGGCCGTAAACTCTTTGATCTTGTTGTTTTTTTATGATTGCTTGGTTATTAGACACATAACAAGCCCAATTATACTCTTAGATAGAAGCACTCACGATTTGGGATGAAAGGCCGAAGATCCGTTAGAGAGAATTTGGCTTTTCTCTAGTTGGAAATGGAACAAATGAATAAATATGGCTGAGGACCATATATATACTCCTGGGGTTTTGGACCGCAAACTCCATATTTGGGTCGTAAATTTCCAATTTCTTATAGTATGAAATTTTATTGTTGCACAATAAAAATAAGAGCATCCCCTCTCCTGGCATCTCCTAAAGTGTTAATCATAAAATGTTCAAACTTATCCCAAATAGTCTGAAAATTAACAGTAACTGTTCTGAATTCTATTGACTTGATATGTTGTACAGATGGAAATTTCGGGTTGTCACAGCAACCCTAGAAACCTTGGATCTATGTTTCACTATTATACATGCAAATTTTATTTTTCAAGGTTCTTCAACTATCTAACATAGCATGGGGAACTTTTAAACATAAATGCTAGAAGAAGAACATACCTTTTGTAGTTTGGATTCCTTAAGAACCTTGTGAGCCTAGCATGTCAAGTGTGATGCCTCAAATGTCTCACACAACACTACAACTCTTGGAATAGACTTGAGAGAAGTTCACTTAACCTCAAAATCGGCTAGCCCTCTATCTTGTACAAGTAGTGCCGATTTTTCTAGACTAGGGGTCTTTATATAGTTGTGGCACAAGTAGTGTTACACCATGTAAACCCTAATTGTCATGACTTCTCATATTCCATGATCCATGGGTTTGTAACCTCCATGGATTATCCATGGAGCACCTTATGGGTTTTATCCCAATCCATACAAACCATGGATCATTAGCCCACTATATAAGAATGATTATTTACACAATCAACCCCATATATTTAATTAGTCTCTTATTGATCACTTAATTAATTCCAAATTAATTTTTTGATTAATACTAATTAAATAATATTATTAATATATTAGAACTTATAATATATTAATAATCCTTAAGTATCCTTTCTCTCATTTAGTCTATCCAAGTGTTGCAATGACATGCAACCCAAATGGACCATGCCAACCAGGTCAAGTACATCCTAGAAATAGTTATGAACTTAGACACCTAATCCAATAGTCTCCTACTTGGATAAGTCTAATAACTATATCTGCAAGAATAACTTCAGGAATTGATAAACAATCGTAGCTCTTTCAAGGACTTGTGGAACTAAGATGATGATGATACACCATTTAAGATAATTGATCATATAATCCTCTGTTCTAGATATCAGCCGGACAAATACATCGAACAATGTCTTACTTATTGTCTAGCAGTTTGTTTCCTGATTTCCGATTTGTTTGATATAGAACTTAATTAAACACATCAACTTAGTTCTAACCGGGCCCGGTACATGGGTCAACACAAAATCATTGAGGGGCCCAGATGTCGCTTCTAATCCAAGAAGGAACAGATAAACTTCGACTCATATGCTAGTTCTACTACTTGTTGAATCATACACAAAGGCACGTTTTATAGCATCGAGTTACCAATGCCTTTTCGTACAATCAATGCATAACCAACTCATAGGAAACAAGTCATATCTCTAGGTTTGAAGACTTATATGATATTACCGTCTCACGATCACTCGAGATAAATTCCATGAAGTGATACCAGTGAGCGTGGGTTGAATCCAATTCTCAGAACTTATGAGCACTCATGAATGTTGCGGCAACTCATGCTATGTCCCATACCTTGGACATCTACAATCCAGCTTCATGACAGTCTTGATTCATATCTACTTCCAACATATGACCGACTATGGATGATTTGAATAACTTAGTCATTCGGGAAGAATGACCTAGTTATTCAAGAATTCAAAACATGCAAAGTGAAACACAAGAATAATCGAATCAAATATGGTCTCAGAACTTATGAATATAAATAGAACATCTTTTATTTATCACCATATTGATTACACATTATTCATTGCATACTTTTTCAAACTATCAACTTTATACTTGAATTAAAAAAAATAGTTGTACCATGCTTCAAGCATCTACACTATGGTTTTTTCTAAACACTAGTCATGCCATACACCAAGTATGCACATTATGTTTTTCCAAACATCATTAATGCCATACACCAAGTATGCACACTAAGTTTGTCTATGATCTTTACTCTGTGAAATAGATCGATTGAACATAATTCCAATGATACTCATTTCACAATCCCAAATCCTTACCGCAAATGCAAGAATTCCAAATTCCTGCCATTTACCTAAATCTTTTAGATTCTAAACTTATATGCATTGCTCCTCTTGTAATGATTATGCACAGTCACAAAGACTTGTCAACAGACATTACAGAGTATTCCAATGGAGATCAACTCCATGGAAACAAACATTCTTCTTGCATTAAGATTCCTAATCTTACATAGATTTAATGAATAACTTCCACCTATGGGAATATTTCTATATTCCCCTTTTGACTATTACTCCTGAACAAGAGTTGAATCTTTTCAAAATATGTCAATATGATCCTTCCAAAATTAACACTATACTTTCAACTGTCCCTGAGCAACCAATCTTTGGTAAACCTTAGATTGTCCTCGACAATTGCTTAATCAAATTAGTCATATCTAGTTCTAGTACTTTTTCCCTCTTAATGCTCTCGGCATTTGGAAAAATTTAGAACAGATGAATATTATAGCACATGCAATCGATCCTGTATCTGAAGCATATGGGACACGATTCATAACGACATGATACTAGACCAGTATTTTGCTATAATATTTCTATTTCTATTTGCCAAGTTCTCATAATTCAGATTATGAAAAGGGATGTCGTAATCATAATCGAATTTTAGAACGCAAATAATGGACCCATATATAGAATTTCCTTATGTTGAGCCATTCCAACATAAATTTCATATATATATATATATATATATATATATATATATATATATATATATATATATCCTTGACTAAAGATGATTAAAACCTCAATCTAAGCTTTTAGAATTGAAATGAAGTATAATTTTCTCTTCCCCAAATAGAGCAAAACAACTTTTTCCCAATTGAAACCTTTTGTTTTCTATAATTAACATTGCTAACTTGCAACACTTATTATAATTACCATGCTCTCACTTGCATGATGATTATTAGCATAACACTTATGCTCCTACTAGCCTTGACATGTACTCAGAAATCAGTTGGACTTCTAGAAATCAATACTTTATTAACCTTCTTACCGAAGTTCATATTTCTGATACGAGATGCTTTGATAAAACTTTCTTTATCAAAATCATACACCTTTCCTTAGATAGCACACATGTGTGTCTAAACAATTTTAGAACTATGAAAAGGGATGTCGTAATCATAGTCCCAATTGTTTAGACCTTTGCCATTTCTCACAAGTCCATGCTAGTGTGTCGGTTAACCACACACGCTCCACTAACGACTTTGAGAATGCTAATATCACAATTGCTATCTACTTAAAATCTACTTACTGAAAGCGTTTCCTCACCATCATTTTCATGAATCGGAGAGAAACCTTATAACACTTAGATTTTATGGTGTATGTGTTCCTATCCATGTGAATTTGTCAAAACCATAATCACAAGACAAGGTTAGTGACAAATCCAAACTCTTATGGATTGAAATTGTGCAGTCTTAACCTCTTGCCACCTGGTACCACAAGGGTCTGCCATTGCTTCCAAGTTGTTATGCAACCAATTGAGAACTCTCAGAACTCATATGCAAAGCCAACTTGAATTGGAATGGGCACTGAAATAGGAATATGTTGACATGATAGGTTATAAATCTTAAGTTGTGCGCTAGTGATAAACTATCAGTTTTTTCTTCTTGATTAGATCTAGAAGCTTTTTCAAGATCTTTAAGACTCCCATTGTCCTCTTTACATATAAGACTCATTTGCCAAATATACAAGAGATAGTGTGGATTCTTTATCAAGACAAACACTTCACACAATTGGCCTTAGTTGGTCTTTGTTTTATCCAAAACATCACAACTTACCAATTTCAAATGTACAAGAGTAGGACACATTTTACTCTTACATTTGACAAGTTTTATAAACCTTTCTTTAAGATATGTCACTCAAGTTACAATCTTGGAGTATGACTCTAAGACTTGTTTTGGAATGAAGTATGACTCGTCTTCTTGATTTAACCACTTCAACAATTCATGATTCCCCTTCTTAGCCATAAGAATGCACTAAGATGTCCTTAGAGGACCAATTAAGATATGGTTTATTAATCATTAGGATGATCACAAAACATGGTACTAAAGTACTCTCTCATCTTTTCAGATTTGAGAAACTTTTATCTTTCTGCCTAATTTGATTCTTTTCATTCGTCCTGCAATACATAGAAACTTTTCCAATGTTTCAGAATTATACTTAAAATGGTAAGTATAACCATATTTACTCAACTTTAGATAATCATGATGAATTGTCTTGTCGATCTTTTGTGGTGGACCTTGGCCAATGCACAAGAATGTGTACTGGATCCCTTAGTCCTTCACTTGACTCCCATATACATGCAAACAAGGAATTAGTCTTAATTTTCCAAAGATGAAAATTCTCATTCATCATACTATATAACTTGCATGATTCCAAGTTTCGGTCCAATTGAAACTTGGTTGATGAGAATCTTCTTTATTTGGTAAATTTAGACACTACCACAAATGAAAGAATCAAATTCACATTTTCATTATTGCTAGAACCATACAAACATCAATTTTTCATAAAATGCCATTGCAAGGAGATATAATAAAATAAAACAAAATTTTATTTATTTATAAATGCAGAAAAAAACTTTTCCTTACAATGCAACTTTAAATGAAAACTATGATATTACATATTTTCTAGCAATCTATCATAACTGCTAAGTAGTAGCTCAAGAATCGAACCATGCGATTGAAATCCATCTTCGCGATCAGATTCAGCATACTCTTTCATTAAGTTTCCTTCCCTTTGTTTCATCCTGCCAAACACCAAATGTAACCGAGTCACATTTTATATTAAGAATCATCAATAAGGAACTTAACAGAGTTAGATAGTGGACTAACCTGAAGTAGAGTCAAACCTTTTTCATTTTTCCTTTTCTCTTAGATCTTTCAAGTAGTTAGGGAAGTTTCACAACCAATGTCCCTTCTCTTGACAATGAAAACATATAGACTCTTTGGGAATGGTACATGGGACTATCACAGACTTAGCTTTTCCCTTTACCTTTTGGTCAACCGGGTTGACCAAGGCCGATCCTTTTCCATTAGGAAGAGAAAGATTTTCTAGACTTCCAATGTTACCATTGTCAGTTTCAATGGAAGTTTGAGAAATAGACCTTCCACCCATATTTTCTTGACTATTGCACCACATCATTTCTGACTCAGCAGCAACAAGAAAATAAGATAGATCTATTAGGGTCATGTCGTGATCTGTCACATAGTAGTTCTTAATGAACTCACTATATTACTCAGGAAGTGACTAGAGAACCCAGTCAATAGCCAACTTCCTTGGGACAATGACACCCATCATTCTCAACCTGTCAATGTGTGACATCATTCCTAATACATGAGTGCACATAGGTCTTCCATCTCTATGTTTCATTGCTAGTAGGGCTTGAGTGACCTTGAATTTTTCCAGTCTTCGAGCTTGTGGGTCAGGGAGAATAAATGGAGGAGGTGGAGGTAGAGATGTATGATTTCCATGAGATTTGGTAAGATCATAGTTGTCTAAACCAGACATCTACAATGGGAGATATTCAAGTTAGTTGATTTAAGTGCTTAATATAACACCTAATATGAAATATTAAGGCTAGGACCCAACACAATAAATTATAATCCAAGCTATAAAATATTTGAAGGTAGGTGAATGATTATTCGCCAATTTCCACCATGAAAAACGAAATAAATTATTAGGTTTTAATTGGTTTTGAAACTCCTAGATTCTTTGAGATTCATTGAACATTTCAATGGCATGTTTCAATCTCGAGTGTGCCCTTCAGGTTTTGTGACTGGAATGTCGAGGATCACAAAAAAAGGTGTGAAGTAACCATGCAAATTACTTGGTACCCGTAATGTTTACCCCTCAATCAATGTGTCGGTTAACCACACGCGCTCCATCGATACTATGATAAACATTAAGTTACCCTTTTCCTACCTTGTTAAGTCCAGCTAGTGTGTCGGTTAACCACACGCGCTCCACTAACCGAATTAAGCAAAGTGCAAAGTGTAATTTGATGGGTAAGCACCTTATTCACATTTTTCCTAAAGTAACTAAGATTGCAAATTTATAAAAACATTTAGTTAATTTATATTCATCATACTTTTAATGAAGATTTAAAGTTCTTGTCTAACCCATTTGGCTAACGACCCTCCACCGATCAAGGAAGTGGTGGGTGAGAATGGACACCCATTAAGCTGCCATTTTATAGGCAGCAACCTTATACCCCCTTATAGACCGGCTTCGTGAATGAGGTCTACTAACGGTAAAACGACTTGTTCTTATACATACATACATACATACATACATACATACATACATACATACATACATACATACATACATACATACATACATACATACATACATACATATATATATATATATATAATTAAATTATAATATTATAAAGTATAAGGGTTGAATTATAACTTTTAAAATTCTAAGGGTTGGAACTAAAGTTTTTAAGGTGACTTTACATGTTCCAAAATTGAGGGAAAGTTTTCTAACTTTCAAAACTTTTCATCTTTCATAACTTATAAGTTAAATGGTTTATTAAAATGAGTGACTTTTCATTTTATGTAACCTATGTCTTTCTTTAATGGAATTTCAAAGTGTTACTTTTGGTAATCCATAACTTGAGGACAAATTATGGATTACATTAAACCACATAATGATCAAGAATTCAACTAACAAGCAAGTTACAAATAATTCATATGATCTTCTAAACTCATAACTTCATGAACATGCATATCAACAATTTGAAGAATCATAAAATTAACCATATAAAACTTGAAATTGTGATAATAGATATTGAAAATGGATTAGCATAACATTACACCATCTAAAACAAGTTTTATATGGACAAAACAGTTTAGGGTGATGTTTCTAGTCCATTTTCAACAGCAAAACTCGAAAATCTGCATTCTAGGATTCCTACTCATCGAGTGCAAGAACCTACTCGACTAGTAGGATGAATTTAGTCATGGACTCGGCGAGTTCATGTTGCAGAGTGCAGAAAAACTGAGTTTTTTAAACAATTTTGCATCAAGTATCAAACAAACAAGCCTAGGCTCGGATACCACTATTGGGTTTTGAGCATTCTAACACTCCGAAGGTGTACATGAAACCCTAGAAACCTTGGATCTATGTTTGAATATGATACATGCAAATTTGATTTTCCAAGGTTCTTCAACTATCTAACATAGCATGGGGAACTTTTAAACATAAATGCTAGAAGAAGAACATCCCTTTTGTAGTTTGGATTCCTTGAGAACCTTGTGAGCCTAGCACATCAAGCGTGATGCCTCAAATGTCTCACACAACACTACAACTCTTGGAATAGAATTGAGAGAAGTTCACTTAACCTCAAAATCGGCTATCCCTCTATCTTGTACAAGTAGTGCCGATTTTGCTAGACTAGGGGACTTTATATAGTTGTGGCACAAGTAGGGCTACACCATGTAAACCCTAATTGTCATGGCTTTTCATATTCCATGATCCATGAGTTTGTAACCTCCACGGATTATCCATGGAGCACCTTATGGGTTTTAGCCCAATCCATACAAACCATGAATCATTATCCCACTATATAAGAATATATTATTTACACAATCAACCCCATATATTTAATTAGTATCTTTCTGATCACTTAATTAATTCCAAATTAATTCTTTGATCAATACTAATTAAATAATATTATTAATATATTAGAACTTATAATATATTAATAATCCTTAAATGTCCTTTCTCTCATTTAGTCTATCCAAGTGTTGCAATGCCAAGCAACCCAAGTGGACCATGCCTACTGTGTCAAGTACATTCCAGAAATAGTTATGAACTTAGACACCTAATCCAACAAAAACGACACCCAAAATTACCAGTCTGTCAATGTGCGACTTCATCTTCAATACGTGTGCACACACAGAACTTCCATCTCAGAGTTTACATGTCAATAGGGCTTGAATAACGTTGAACTTTTCAAGTCACCGAAAACGTGGGCTAAGGAGAGTCACTGGAGGAGGTGGAGGAAGAGAAGTATGATTTCAAGTTCCACTATTGCACAAAGAAGGGAACTTTCTTTCACCTTGATCTGCATGTGGAATATCATCTTCAAAAGGAAAGCTTTTTCCAAAGGAATGTGGAAAACCATAGTTGTCTGAACTTAACATCTATAAAGGGAGAAAATTCATGTCAGTTGATTTAAATCATTAATATAACACCCAAAATGAAATATTAAGGCTAGGACCCAACACAATAATTTACAATTCAGAAGAGGGATGACGTAATCCAATTGAAAATTATTTGAAGGTAGGTAAATGACGATTTACCAAGTCCACCACAAAAAATGAAATTTTAACGAATTAGGTTTTAGATGAAATTCCTAGATCTTTTGAAATTCATTGAACTATTCAATGTCATGTTTTATCTCGATTATACTCTCACTTTGTGACTGGGATGCCGAGAAAACCCATTGCCAACAATATTAGTCCCATATTAGCGTTCCGGTTAAGCACAGATGCTCCACTAACGACCAATAAGGTGCAATGTGCAATTCCATGGGTGAACATCAAATTCACATTTTTCCTAAAGTAACTAAGATTGGGAATCTTATAAAATCGTTTAGTTACTTTATAATTAATTATACTTATAATGAGAGTTTAGTGTCCTATCCTACCCGTTCGGCTAAAAACCCTCAACTAGTCAAGAGCATGGTGGGTAAGAATGGATACCCAATGGCGGTCATTTTATAGGCCACTTCCTTAAACACCCCATTATAGACCAGCATCGTGAATTAGGCATACTAACGGTAAGACTGACTTTTCTTATACATATATATAAATTAAACTTTTAAATTTTATAATAGTATAAATGTGTATTTTAAACTTTTAAAATACTAATGGTTTAATCTTTTAATAAATTAAACTTTTAATTTAATTAAATTTAAACCACACATAGATTTATTAATTGTCTTTTAAGTAGTCTAATAATTAAGTTATTAATAAAATCCACAAAGATATCTTCTAGGGTTTTCCATTTAAATTTCCAAAATTAAACTTTTAATTTCAAATTTAATTTATAAAACAAAAGGGATGTATTTTAAGACTTTTCAAAATACTAGGTTAAATTTTAAATGATAATAATCTTATCATTATCAAAATTTAACCAAATCCTTTAATTATGATGAGGATATCATATTACCATTCAAAAAATTCGATTTTAGGCAGTAAAAATGGAATAAGGCAATAATCCTAATCAAGATAAGATCTTAAAATCAAAAATATAGGGAACTAACAAGTCAACTCGTCGCGTTGGCCAATGAACTCGCCGAGTTCATCCAACTCGTCAAGTTTCACATTGAACTCGTCGAGTTCAAGGTTCGGACAGTAAAAAACGGTTTTCTGCTACCTAGGGCAGTTCAATATTGCATCAATTCAATTAAAAAACATCCTAGGTTCTGATACCACTGATGGGTTATAAGCATAACAACAAACCTATGTGTTCATGCAAGCCTAATTGCTTTGGAACTAAATTTTTCACTATTGAACATGCAAATTGAATTCAAAGCAATAACCCTAGATCTAGCATCTAATTTCGAAATTCATATACAAATTAATCTTAGAAGATTACCTCACTTGTTATGTAGTAATAACAAGTCAATCTTGAAGATCCTTCATTCTTGAAAGCTTAGTGCCCCAAATGTTGCACCTTTAATGGTTCACAAACACCTAATACAAGAGAATGAAAGGAGAGACAAGGAAAATCACCTAGGGTTATGGAAAAATGCATAGGCCGAAATTCCTAGGGTTTGGGAAGGTTTATATAGGGCTAGGTTGCTTAATCTTGAAGCTGGACTTGAATAAGGAAACCCTAGTTCCCATCCAAAGCCCTAAGCAACTCAAGTACCTCTATTAGAAGCCCTTGGACGAAATCTTATAGGGCCTCCTATAAATTTCGTCCACTCCATTCCATGGAGTCCTAAGCCCAGTTTCACAACTATCAATGATTTGCAAAACATCCCATCCATTATTAATTAGTTCCTTTAATCCCAAAATTAATGTCAAATTAATTTCTGATTTAAATACTAATTAATAATATATTAATCTTATAATATATTAGTAAAATCATTTTTTGTACCAATTTATTATTTCAAATAATAAATCCTACTCTCTCTCCACCAGTCATCCTATCAAGTTGAGTGAAGGCAACCCAAAAAGACCATGCTACTATAAAATTAAGTACATACCAATTATAGTTATGGACTTAGACACCAAATTTAACACATTTCTTGCTGCAGTGACTTGGCAATCCTCTTATTTCTTAACATTAGTTAAGATTCTAAAGTTTGATTCTAAGTTATTAACATTGACATGTTATCTCATGTTGGGATCTTCCCCAGAAAACAAATAAGGTTTATAACATTGACATATTATTTCAAGCTGGGATCTTCCCCAGAGAATTTCCTAATATTTGTAACATTAACATGTTATGATACGAATTGGGATTTTCCCCAATAATTTATCGATATTTTTAACATTAATATGCTACCTTGAATTGGGATTTCCTTAGTGATTTACTAAAGATAGTAACACTGACGTGTTATCTCATATTGGGATTTTCCTCGTAGATTTTCTTAGAGTTATGAAACCAACGAGTCGTCTAAAATTGGGATGTTCCCCAAAAAACTATGCAAGGGTTACAAAATTATCACAATATAGTTTTTCTCAGGTATTTTCCAAGTTGAAGTTATTTCCAATTGAATCCTAGGAGGGATCCTTCCTAAGTTCACTGAGTCAGGGCCAATCAAGGATCCTCCCTAAGGAACTCCTGAAGCAAGGATCATTTCATGAGGAAGCTTTAGAATCATACGAAACCAAGGAAATCATAACTTCAGATTTCTCCTAAGTAAAAAATCCTAAGGATAATCAGGTTCTATCTATCCTATGAAGTTTGTTTTTACTACAAAATGATTAAGATCTTAACTATTTTAAGACCTCAAGTTGATTACTACCCATTTCAGGGTATTCAGATCTTAAGAGTTCTTACTCTTTATTATCCTATTACATAAGGATCCTCATAAGATCTACAAATTATATCAACCATGCAAACATAAAAGTATGAAACACCATTCATAGATAAAGAAGCAGTACATCGATTCCATATGAAGCAAACATTGTCTTATAAAGAATCATGCAAAATATTCCTATTTAACAAGCATATACCGTAGTTTGGCCATCATCGCCTGAGCTCTTCTTCTCCTCATTCGCCTTTGGATGTTACCCCTCAGGATGCTCTCTTGTCTTGACTGATTTGCACTTAAATTCAGCGAGGTTTGCACGCCACCCAGCTAGATTCCATGATCCTATGTTGACCACATCTTCATCTAGTTTGATTTTTGCATCCCAAACCACCATGACTACACTAGCTTTCACTTCGGCGATCACCTCCGCCATCTCTTCATCATGCTCCTCCTCTTTTTCAGCTTTCTCCTTCCTCAGCAGATCCACTCGTTTCAAGAGATCCTCGTTGGCCGCCTTCCACATTTTTTCTTGTTCTCGTATAGCTTATTCAGCCCGGATCCTCAAGTCTATAGAGACACGATGAAAGACCTGAATTAAGAGTTACATCAGAAAGAGAAAAAGGCGAAGCATAAGAAATAGAAGAAACACTAATACCTGCATCTTGAGAGAAGGATACCAACCTCTGAAGTGTGTCCTCGGCTCCAAGAATTTCCAAGTTCAAATTCGTGGTTTTAGGAGCTTTCCTCTTTTGGGATCCCGGAGACTTCATAGTCAAATAAATGTAGGCATTTTTTGGGGCAAGGGAGGAGTTAATTTTCTCTTTCTTCACAAATATCTAGCCACTTGACACAGCTGTATCAAGATCGGAAAGGGAGAAATCAGCACTAGCATGTGTGGGTTTGGATCCCATGAAAGCCAAAACACTCTTAATAATTTCTCTAAGATTAAAAATAAAAATTTTCAAGGACCCCTACCATTAGCCATAAGGACGATATCGGTTGAGCTTTCTTGATGACTAGAAGGATCGACTTTGAATGCCCTGACAACCTCGAGGAGAGCAAGAAAATCCATGATCTTATCCTCGGTATCTTTAGCCGACGCGAGGGGGGGGGGGGGGGACTAATTCATCAAAACTGAAAGCTGCAAAAAAATAAACAAAATAAGAAGTGTGAATATTGGGATCCTCGGTATGAAAATAATGAACCCCACTCTTTTTAACCCAAGATTGAGGTAAAAGATTTCCACCAGGAATTGAATCACATTTTACACAAAAGGTATCTTCCCTTGCAAGCACCATCATTATGCTTGGGTTTTAGTACAAGAAGTGATCTGTTGGTTTTAACTTTCAAAAAAAGTGAGAGTTTCCAAAGGTAGATAGGTAGTAAACTTAAGCTAATTCATTTAGGTCAATGTTGAGACCCATGTAGCGATTCAGATTGTCAATCCAATAGAGGATCCTCCAAACCACTGGCATGGCTTGAATATATGAAATCTTGGTGATTTCAAAAAATTTAGAAATGATCCAAGAAAAGGATATATAAATCCTAAGGTAAAGGAATACTCAAGAAAACAAACCCAAACAGAAGAAATAAAAGCAGGTTGGATCCTAATATCGAAAGGCTTGAAGATAATACTAGTGGGAAAGGTTCCAATCGAGCTCAAAGCTTCAATACTATCGTCATCGAAGGTACAAGTTTCCTCATAGGAAATGAGATTTTGTTCTACAAAATCATCAGGAATAACTATGATATTTTCGCAAGAACGAGCTCCTTTCTTGACCATTTTTAAGAAAAAGAAAACTAAGAAGGACAAGGTGAATAAAAATACTACCTTCGGTAATGTTCGATTGACTTCCAGAAGAAAAGTTAAGGGTAATAAATTAAGGAGCATCATATCTTATTTACATAGGAATCAATGAAAGGTAGAAAGGTGATTTGACCCTTCCCAACGGTTAGAAATCTACCCGTTGAAGTTCAAATTACCCATCCATTAGAAATTTTTACTTCAAAATTATACCTCCAAATATTTAGAATACTAATGGTTATATTTTGGAGGTATAATTTGGGGGAAATTGTTAGGGGCATGGTCATTGACTTATATTCAGGATCCTCAAATATTTCTAAAGCCTCAGGATCCTTAAACATATCTCGGGATCCTGACTATTACCACTAATATTTCTAACACTTGTAACAGATAAATGTTCTTTACTTTTCTCGCATGTTCAGAATAAGTCAACACAAGACCCATTCTCAATGGATAGTCATCTCAACCAGGCAAAAGACCCAGAATACCAAGTCAAAGAACGTTCGTAAGTTAATTCTAGAGGATCCCAGAATTATCGGACTTCTTGTTATTAGCATTAGACTTTAAAAAGCACATGTAACTAGCACACTACACACACACTTAGCTCATATACGGAAATTATACTTGCATCCACACATTTATCTCTGTATTCAACATTTTATATCAATAAAATCATCAAGGAAGGTGATTATTATCACCTCCCAAGGTTTTATGCTGAAGATCCTATCAAGGATCAAGGGTTTCCTTATAAGTCACTTGTGTCACTTTGATTATCATTTCTAAATTGACTTATTATAAACATCACAACCTTTCATACGATTTGGTTAGATATTACTTAGTTGATTTTGACCAAAACAATATTGATTTGAGATATATGTATATATACGAATCGGTGATTTGTGTCTGATTTAAGTGGTGTATGTTGGTTGCGATGTAAAATTTAACATTAACGCCTAGTTCCTGAGTTGGAGCCAAGAAAAGAAAAGAAGAGAAAAGAAAGTAAGGAGTGAAAAGAATATAAAGGAAAAGAAAATACATTTGTCTTTTTTGTTCTCGAATTTGTGAGAAGTGGAAGGAAAAATAAACATTATCTCTTCAAATCCTTCCAAATCAGAAAGAAAGTTAGGAAGGAAAGTGATCCTTCCATTTCCTTCCACTTCCTTACTTTAATAAAACTCGCAAACACCAATTTCTTTAACTTTCTTCTCACTTCCATCCATTCCCTTTCTTTTCTCTCGTTAAGTTGAACTTGGGAACGGGGTATAAGTATCAAGTGTAAGGGTGAAAATTTTGGTGTTTTGGACTAATGAGAACTACAAACACTATGGAGTTGTTATATGAAAATTGTTTAGGTGAGGTTTTATAGAAAAGGAATGGTAGTGGCTTACGTGGATTGTTAGGATAAGGACTCTATTTTGGTTTCAAGATCCAAGGCAACTCGTTGTATGAGGAAAGGACATCAAAGCTTCTAGGCATTTTCCCTTGATGCTAAGAAGTAAAAACACACCAGAAGTACGTGAGTACCCAAATGTGTTTACATGAAGACCTAACTAGCCTACCACCAGACAAACAAAGAGAGTTCTCATTTGATCTAACTCTATTGGTAGCATTAGTAGCTTGTGTCCCTATCCATTAACACTAATAGAGATGAAGGAATTGATTTCGTAGTTGCGAGATCTACTTGATAAGGGTTCTATTTGATCCGGTATATAACTGTGGGGGTACACCAATAATGTTCGTTAAGAAAAAGAATGGGATGATGTTAATGTGTGTTGATTTCCAAGAGTTGAACAATAAGAACTCGATCGATGATAAGTGTCTCAAATACTTTTTTAGTAAAAAGTACTTGCACATCAGACAACAAAGATGAGGGAAAGTTCTAAAGGATTATGACTGTGGGATATTATATCACCTAGGAAAGGAGAATAATGGCATTGATACACGAAGTCGTAAAGAAAAAGAGGGAACGAAGTAGGATTCATATGATATGTAACATCCCGGAATATCAAGAGTAGAGTGGAAGGCTAAAAGAGTATTTGGGCATGAGTGACTCGGCGAGTCCATTGGTGGACTCGGCGAGTAGAGTCGTGACTGGGTCGCGTGTTAAGTAGCCGACTCGGCGAGTCAGCATGATGGACTCGGCGAGTAGGCGCTGAGTGGAGAAAACCCTAATTCTCGGGGTTGAGCCGTATATAAAGATCATTATGTTTCCCTCCTAGCCTCTTTGTTCCCCCTTAAGTTCCAGAAACCCTAAAATCGTGGAGAAGCACCATTGTTGAGCAAATTGGAGCTTGAAGAGGTGGTTATTGAAGAGATTCCAAAGAAGAAGAGGCTTGGATCAAAGGGCTTTGCAAGGATTCGGGAAAATCTTCTCCTGGAGCTTCCTTTTGAGGTATCTTTCCATTGTTTGAGCTGCTACTGTCTAGATTCTTCATTTTGGGGGTGTTGAGATCATATCCTTTGGATGTATTGGAGTTTAGAGGCTAGATCTGAGGTTGCTACCTCAGATCTAGGATGGAGAAGAGTTAGAATGCATAAAAGTTCCTGTGTTGAGTGTTGGATGAAGCTATCTTGTCCCAAACCTTAGCCCTAATGTGGTATATGCATAGATCTCTTTGGATTCACGTAAAGTTTGCCAATTTACATGATGGATGAGTTGTAGGAGGCTAGATCTATGTTTTGGAGCAATTGCATGGCCTGGAATGCTTCTGATTGGATTCAGACCGGTGGTACTCGGCGAGTCACATGGGTGTACTCGACGAGTTGCTTGAATATGAGCTGGAACTCGACGAGTTGGAAGAACAACTCGGCGAGTTGGATGAAGATGGCCTGGAACTCGGCGAGTTGTATGAACAACTCGGCGAGTAGGTTGAAGATAGCCTTAGACTCGGCGAGTCTGTTCTTGGGCTCGGCGAGTCTTGTCGAAGAGTCCCAATATTTTCTGGTCGAGTCAAGAATCGGTGAGTCAAGGGATGACTCGGTGAGTTGTATGCAAGTGGACTCAGAGTTGTTGAACTCGACGAGTCTCAGGGTGACTCGGCGAGTTAGGTCGCGGATTGAGTGAAGTTTTGATTATGGGAACTCGGCGAGTCATAGGGTTGACTCGGCGAGTAGGGTCAGTCAGGGGTTGACTTTAACCTTGTCTTTGACCAAGGGTTGACCAGTGGTTTCCAGGGGCATTTTGGTAATTGTTGATTGTTGTTTTGAGTTCAGTGCATTGGCGGTTGTCCAGTGGTAGAGATCGTATCAGTGATCGGAGCAATTCGGGTTATCTGTTCAGTCGGCAGTTTCGAGGTGAGTTATCCTCACTATATCAACAGGGTCTAAGGCACCAAGGCCGGCCCTTATCGGATTGAGATCCGGGTAGTTGTTGTTATGTTGTTGCTATGATATGTTGCATCCTGAGAGCTAGGATGGTATATGTTAGAGACCTGTTTGAGATCGGTACCCTGAGAGATAGGGAGATGCTATGCTAGTGACCTGTTAGGTCGGTATCCTGATTAGGATGATGATATGCTATGTGATTTGTTTGATCTGCTTGTTGACTATGAATTGCTATATGATTGTATGTATATGTGCACATGGTTGTTTGGACTGGGGTTGGGTTGAGGCGGGTCCTGCTGCGTGCTGTAGGCCAAGACACCCAGGGCGGACCGGTTGTCCCGAAGGCCCAGCGAGCGGTCCGGATAAGCTGTAGGCCCCAAAAGGGCGGACCAGACGTACCGAAGGCTCGGAGAGTGGACCAGATAGACTGAAGGCCCGGTGCGGGCGGGCCAGTCATGCTGTAGACTCAGAGAGTGGACCAGGTGGATTGAAGGCCCGGTAGCGGGCGGACCAATCACACAGTAGACCTGAAGTGCATGGCTGTTCTGTGATCGAATATGTTATGGCATGTTATGCGTGTATGGTATTTGTGGTTGGTATTTTGGGGATATCTCACTAAGCTTTCGGGCTTACAGTTGTGGTTTTATGTTTTTCAGGTTCTTCAGGAGATCGTGGCAAGGCAAAGGCGTGTCGTACCGCTCCTCATTATTTTGTAGTGTTGTGATTCTGGGAACACGTTAAATGTTTTGTATTGAAAACCCTTTTTGTAAAGAATTATTTGAATCGAGGTGTTTTTGAAAAATTTAAAACTGGTTGTATTTTTCGGTCGTTACAAGTTGGTATCAGAGCCTTGGTTTGAGTGAATTGGAGAAACACTCGTGTGACTCCAGTCTCAAATCGAGGAGAGTTTTCAAAAGAGTATTTAAAAATGGTTTTCAAAATGAGTAAAGGAGGACGCGAAGGTACGATCAGCCGGAGCCAGTAAGTAACCCCAAAATACCATGCATGTTATTTGTTTTTGAGCTTTGATAGAACAACATGCTAGTGTTAGGCTAGGGATCTTCAGGATTTCATGATATGTTGCCTGATTTGTGATGCCTGTAGCCTAGGGTCCCTTATGGGAGATTCTCAGTGTTCCTCTAGTGGTGAGGGTTGATCATTGTTATGCATGTTCTCTAGGGTATTGTAGTAGTACTTCATGCAAATGTGGGTAGGTGTGGAAGGTAGTATGGGCCCGTACTACTAAAAGCACAGGACCCATACGCGTATCAGGGAAACCATGATCTCTAGGGTGGGTTGAGAGAGTTGGATCCCAGGGTGTGGGAAGAGTCTGAGATTTTGTGTGGTGTTTCTTTTCAGTATGGAGATTCCGAGGCATGATGAGAGTGGATCCGGGTCAGGATCGGGAGCTGGAGAGAGAGTTCCGGCGAATCGGTGCCGCCCGAGGTTATCGGACAGATGAGCACGAGCAAGTTGGATGTGAGGATTCGTGAGATCCTGCGTGACGAGATTGCTGAGTTGTTCCGGGCTGAGTTACCAGAGCTGTTTGGGTCGATTAAGACCGCAATGGTTGAGTATTTTGATGAGCGCTATGCGGCTCTCACCGAGACGGCTGCCGCGGCGGCTACAACAGCTGTAGCAGCGGCAGGGGGAGGAGCTAGTCGGGGTTTTCAGTATCGGGACTTCGATAAGACGAAGCCTCCCACATTCGACGGAGTTCAGGACCCGATTGTTGTTATGAGGTGGTTGTCAGACGTGGAGGGGTGTTTCTTCACGTGTTCATGCCCTGCTGATCATAGGGTGAGGTGTGCTCTGAACCTGTTGAGGCTCGGGGCGAAGGATTGGTGGAGATTGACCACGGGGTCATATTCGGATGCGTAGAGGGCTGCGGTTTCGTGGGATTAGTTCAGAGAAATGTTCAGTACTCGTTATGTTCCGCAAGTTGAGAGGGAAAGATTGGCTCAGGAGTTCCTTGAGCTGAAGCAGGATTCGGAGTCGGTGACTGAGATCACCAGGATGTTCACTGAGAGGGCGATGTTTTGCCCAGAGTTCGCTTCGGAGCAGGCCCAGATGTCCCGATATCTGAGCTTGCTCAAGAGGGACATCAGACAGTTTGTGTCTGCGCAGAGGTGCGAGACCTTGTTGGAGTTGCAGGAGGCCGCTAGGCGGCGTGAGTTAGAGATTGAGTTGCAGATGCGTGAGTTGAGGTAGGCTCCGGTGCAGTCGCAGCCGGCGCCAAAACGGTCCAAGACCGTTGATGTTAGAGTGGGGGATTTGAGCAGCCACACTTGTGGGAAGTGTGGGAAGGGTCACACCGGGGTTTGTAGGACCGGTGGTGCATGCCGGAAGTGCGGAAAGGATGGGCACTATGCGAGGGATTGTCGGCAGTCAGCGCCAGTTCGGGATTTGAGGATCTGCTATCATTGTCATCAGGTTGGACATTTGAGGGCCAACTGTCCACAGTTTGCTGCAGGATCGGTGCAGGCTCCAGCACCGGCCACTTTGAGGATCACAGGTGGAGGTCAGGGTGGAGCAGAGCCCCCGAGGGATCAGGGTCGTGCTTATCAGCTTGCGGCAGAGGAGGTCAGGGCAGTACCGGATGCAGCTGTGGGTATGTTTCTTTCTTGATATCTTGTTATCTTGTGATTATTGTGGTGTAATGTTCATGAGCCGGTATTTTGTGTGGTTTTCGTTGTGATATTCGTCGTTTTGTGGGTTGGAGTTTTTGGTTATGGTTTGGGTTTCGGGTTTTCGTTTTGGTATCCGTTGTTCCCTGAGGGTTTGGTATGGTTATAGTTTGGTGTTCGTGCTGTCATTGGTTATCTTTCGTGAGGGTTATTAGTGGAGATGCGGCATTGGGTTGAATGTCGGGTAGCATCTACAGTCGTGGAGAGGATAATTGGAGATCGGATTCTTTTTGAGCGGATTGATCAGTGAGGAGATGTGTTTTGCTGAGGGTTGTTTATGATTGTGAGAAGCAGTCAGTGTGTAAGTGTTCTCTTTGTGTGGATTGTTCTGGAAGGTCGTTAATGGCGACCGGTGGTTGTTGGTCAGTGCTTTAAGTGGGGGAGAATTGGAAAATTCTCCGGGAGATCGATGAGTATTTGAGGGTGCTTAGCTGTTGGGATTCAGCAGTGTTCTGTCAGTCCATAGTATAGGCTGATAGGAGCGAGTGTCGGGCATGCGGGGCGGGATACAGACCTAGGGCATAGTATTGTGGAGGGCCTGGGAGCAGGCCGGGATCGAGTATGTACGATGGAGTTAGAGTTCGGAACCCCTAGAGGGCTAGAAAGGTATGCATGGGAGGAATTCCGAGGGGGATAGCTTGGAATGTTGGTTGATAGTTGAGCGGTCCAGATAGACTGAAGGCCGGAAGGCGTACCAGTCAGACCGAAGGCTCGGAGAATGGTCCAGCCAAACTGAAGGCACTGAGAGCGGTCCAGATTGGCTGAAGGTTCTGAGAGAGTGGTCTAGATGGGCTGAAGGCCTGGTGAGGCGGTCCATTCATGCTGAAGACTCTGCGGGTATTGTTGGATCAGTTTGAGATTGCTGATTATGTATGTTGCAGTGTGATTGCATTGGAAGATCTGGCCTCGGGTAGTGATCTTGCTTAGTTGAGGTAGTGCATGGGCTTGAGAGTCCCTGCGAGGAGAGTCAGAGTAAGTGTGTTGGATGGATGGCGGACACGCTAAGGGTGGTGTAGCGTCGGGCGAGCACCGCGGCACTTGTTGGAGTGGCATTATGGCCAAGTGGATTCCTTGGAAAAGGAAGCGAGAGAGGTGTGTAACTCCGAGAGGGAGTGCAAGTTCACGGAAGTGAAAGCGGCAGAGCAGAGTTATGATTGGAGTAATTCGAGTATGGTTTTGAGCAGCGTGTTTGCGGCAGTGGATTAGAAGCTCATCCGGTTTGGGATGTCTGCTGAGGTTGCGGAGGAATTCCGCAGATGTAGAGCCAAGAGACTCGGAGGGGATGCAGGGAGAGAGTCTTGGGCTCTCAATGTGATTCTGATCAGGGTATTGGATATGTATTAGTGGTTCATCCTGGGGGATGTTGGAGGATATTATCAGTGTGTCAGGTTTTCCCAACCTGAGGGTGTTAGAGCTAGTTCAGCATATGTATGCGGTTGCAAGAGGGGAACTAGTGAGAGTTGCTCTGAGAGCGAGAATGGGTCTTTCCGTCGTCACGGAATGGATAGAGTGGGATTCGGATCGGGAATCCGATGGTTTATGGCTTCTAAGCCCTTATGGGTCGAGTGAATGTTGAGATTTGGGTCAGTGATGCGTCTTGGGTCATTCTCGGTTGTTGAGGGTGATTATCAGAGGGTGCAGCCGGTGCTCGGCTCGAGACGGTGGTCAGGACACCGTAAGGAAAGGGAAAGTGTGCCTGAGTTTCGATGGGTATGCCTTGAGGGACTTGGCCCGGTTAAGACCAGGTGGCGCGATGTGGAAGTATCTTCGGGATTGAATTGCTGTAGGCTTCGAGGACGAAGCCTAATTTAAGTGGGGGAGAATTGTAACATCCCGAAATATCAAGAGTAGAGTGGAAGGGCTAAAAGAGTATTTGGGCATGAGTGACTCGGCGAGTCCATTGGTGGACTCGGCGAGTAGAGTCGCGACTGGGTCGCGTGTTAAGTAGCCGACTCGGCGAGTCAGCATGATGGACTCGACGAGTAGGCGCTGAGTGGAGAAAACCCTAATTCTCGGGGTTAAGCCCTATATAAAGATCATTATGTTTTCCTCCTAGCCTCTTTGTTCCCCCTTAAGTTCCAGAAACCCTAAAATCGTGGAGAAGCACCATTGTTGAGCAAATTGGAGCTTGAAGAGGTGGTTATTGAAGAGATTCCAAAGAAGAAGAGGCTTGGATCAAAGGGCTTTGCAAGGATTCGGGAAAATCTTCTCCTGGAGCTTCCTTTTGAGGTATCTTTCCATTGTTTGAGCTGCTATTGTCTAGATTCTTCATTTTGGGGGTGTTGAGATCATATCCTTTGGATGTATTGGAGTTTAGAGGTTAGATATGAGGTTGCTACCTCAAATCTGGGATGGAGAAGAGTTAGAATGCATAAAAGTTCCTGTGTTGAGTGTTGGATGAAGCTATCTTGTCCCAAACCTTAGCCCTAATGTGTTATATGCATAGATCTCTTTGGATTCACGTAAAGTTTGCCACTTTACGTGATGGATGAGTTGTAGGAGGCTAGATCTATGTTTTGGAGCAATTGCATGGCCTGTAATGCTTCTGATTGGATTCAGACCGGTGGTACTCGGCGAGTCACATGGGTGTACTCGACGAGTTGCTTGAATATGAGCTAGAACTCGACGAGTTGGAAGAACAACTCGGCGAGTTGGATGAAGATGGCCTGGAACTCGGCGAGTTGTATGAACAACTCGGCGAGTAGGTTAAAGATAGCCTTAGACTCGGCGAGTCTGTTCTTGGGCTCGGTGAGTCTTGTCGAAGAGTCCCAATATTTTCTGGTCGAGTCAAGAATCGGTGAGTCAAGGGATGACTCGGTGAGTTGTATGCGAGTGGACTCAGAGTTGTTGAACTCGACGAGTCTCGGGGTGACTCGGCGAGTTAGGTCGCGGATTGAGTGAAGTTTTGATTATGGGAACTCGGCGAGTCATAGGGTTGACTCGGCGAGTAGGGTCAGTCAGGGGTTGACTTTGACCTTGTCTTTGACCAAGGGTTGACCAGTGGTTTCCAGGGGCATTTTGGTAATTGTTGATTGTTGTTTTGAGTTTAGTACATTGGCGGTTGTCCAGTGGTAGAGATCGTATCAGTGATCGGAGCAGTTCGGGTTATCTGTTCAGTCGGTAGTTTCGAGGTGAGTTATCCTCACTATATCAATAGGGTCTAAGGCACCAAGGCCGGCCCTTATCGGATTGAGATCCGGGTAGTTGTTATGTTGTTGCTATGATATGTTGCATCCTGCGAGCTAGGATGGTATATGTTAGAGACCTGTTTGAGATCGGTACCCTGAGAGATAGGGAGATGCTATGCTAGTGACCTGTTAGGTCGGTATCCTGATTAGGATGATGATATGCTATGTGATCTGTTTGATCTGCTTGTTGACTGTGAATTGCTATATGATTGTATGTATATGTGCACATGGTTGTTTGGACTGGGGTTGGGTTGAGGCGGGTCCTGCTGCGTGCTGTAGGCCAAGACACCCAGGGCGGACCGGTTGTCCCGAAGGCCCAACGAGCGGTCCGGATAGGCTGTAGGCCCCAAAAGGGCGGACCAGACGTACTGAAGGCTCGAAGAGTGGACCAGATAGACTAAAGGCCCGGTGCGGGCGGACCAGTCATGCTGTAGACTCAGAGAGTGGACCAGGTGGATTGAAGGCCCGGTAGCGGGCAGACCAATCACACAGTAGACCCGAAGTGCATGGTTGTTCTGTGATCGGATATGTTATGGCATGTTATGCGTGTATGGTATTTGTGGTTGGTATTTTGGGGATATCTCACTAAGCTTTCGGGCTTACAGTTGTGGTTTCATGTTTTTCAGGTTCTTCAGGAGATCGTGGCAAGGCAAAGGCGTGATCGTACCGCTCCTCATGATTTTGTAGTGTTGTGATTCCGGGAACACGTTAAATGTTTTGTATTGAAAACCCTTTTTGTAAAGAATTATTGGAATCGAGATGTTTTTGGAAAATTTAAAATTGGTTGTATTTTTCGGTCGTTACATGATAAGAATTGATGTAACCACCAGTTTACTAGATGGTCTGAAAAAGATTCCGAAAGAGTCCTCAGTGGAGATGAAGTGGCAAAGTAAGCATTTTTAATTGTTTACCAAATATGAGTGTTTTTTAGTTAGGAACATGACGAATATGTTATGACATGTTGGGATAGTATTTGAGACATTACTCATTTCCTAGGATATTTGAATGCTTAAGCATAAGGGATGCGTTATGCTAAGTGGGAAGGGAATCTGATCATTGTTTCTCTCTCTAGATATAATAAATGTTCCCCTAAATTGTGTCATCAAGTGAAACATACTCGCTAGAAAAACTAGCTAAGTTGTATATTGATGTGATAGTTATACTATATGGGGTCCCATTGTCTATTGTTTCCGACTGGGAAAAAAATTTGTGTCATAATTTGGAAGAGTTTCCAAAGATGAATGAGTTTTCGAGTAAATTTGAGCAAACCAAACAATCCATATATTGATAATAGAGTGAATAGATAATACAAACCTTAGAAGATACATTATGGGATGGTGTTATCGGTTTTTTGAGATCATGAGAAAGTCACCTACCATTAGTTGAGTTCGATTATAATAATAACTATCAAGCAAGTATAATTTTTTCTCTATATGGGGATTTATATGGTAGGAGGTGTAAAATCTGAATGTATTGGAATGAGGTAAGGATAAACAATTCTCTTAAGGTTGTCCATGGTGAGCAAAAAAGTTAAGCGGATAAATGTAAGCGACAAAGTCATACTAAGGGGTCTGTTGTGTTTTGGTAAGTGAGAAAAGTTAAGTCCTCGTTATGTTGGACCTTTTGTAATTAAGGATAGGGATGGAGAGGTGGCTTATCGATTGGAACTACAAAGGGAAATGCAAGGAGTTCATAGCATGCTCTATGTCCCCCAACTTACATAAGTGTTTAGTGGATGCAACCATAGAAGTGCTAGTTCAAGAAACCAAATTTGATGATAGGAAATGCTATATAGAGGAGCCTATCACAATTATAGTAGAAAGGTAAGCAAAATTAAGGAATGTGGAGAATACCACTTGTGAAGATTCAATGGAAGCGACTTCGCAAAACCAAGGAGGATATGAAGACATTATACTCTCATTTATTTGCTTAATTTAAATTCCGATAATGAAATTTTTATAAAGTGGGAAGTTTGTGATAACACAAATATAAAAAAACATTTAATCTCACTAGATTAAAATGTTCGATTGAGATTAAATTATAGCTATTTATATTTAAAATCGTCACCCATAACGGTGGCATAAATTCGATCATTTGGATGGATTGTAACATATGGGAAGCTAGGCATTATATAGAGCTTGAAAAATCTTATGAAACCCCCACTAGAATTGCAAGAAATCGTTGAGAAACGAGTGAGTAATCGAAGAAAGAAGTTGGTGATGTTTTTTTAGGAGTTCTAGCAAATCAAGGATACGAGTAGTGTGTCAAGATTCAGTTAGGACTAACGTAAACAATGTGAGTTTTCATGTTAATTTTTTAGCTGATCGGATGAAAAGTTATTTCTAAATTATTTGCAATTACATGTTGTTATTGATAGAAATTTTTTTATTAAAAGTACACACTATTTCACATAGAAATGATTGAAATGTGGGTGACACATGTATAAGGAATGGGTGTAGTAATTACACGGTTTTAATATTAGTCATGGTACATAATCTGAGTACGCAGCACATATGATATGCTCTGATTATTTAGACATAATCATATTTATTGTGCCTGACAGTGGGAATTTGGTTCATGGATCCGTTCTTTGGAATTGACACTAGTTCCTTAAATGTGTCACTGAGGATGGAAAGAAAAACGAAAAAGAATTATACTTGATAAACTGATACATTTTTTTAGTAACGTCAATATGCATGGAAATCAAAAACTCATAAACCTTAGGCTTACCCATTTATAAATTTTAAATGTGTGCAACCCATTAAATCATATAGCAAGCGGTGGTGAGAAAGAAGAGAAGAAGGCTTATACTTGTTGACGACGATAATATTTGGAGAAGACGTAACACTCCAAAATTTTAATTTACTTTTCATTTGCTTCCGCTGTTGTCAAAGAAGATATTAGTATTTAGATTTTGATACGATAGGTTATTGAAACTAATGTTAATGATACTTTGTATTTGAAAATTAGGATGTTACGGATAAAATAAATAAATAAATAAATAAATAATAAAACTTTTCTGAAATTTAAAAAACAAGTGTGCATACGAATGGTTATTTATTAGTACAAAACGGTCGCAAATAAGTAGCCATTTTCCATCACAATCCCAATTATTATTTAGTAGTACTATTCACTACATAACCCGCACTCTTTTAAAAGGTATTCATGAGGTATTCATGGTCCTAAAATCCAATGTTGAAGCCAACTTAATTTATTACAATCAATAATGATAAGCTATATATACTATTGAGGGGCAATTTCAAGTAGCTATCACTCTTTTAAAAGGTATTCATGATCCTAAAATCCAATGTTGAAGCCAACTTAATTTATTACAATCAATAATGAAAAACTATATATATATATATATATATATATATATATATATATATATATATATATATATATATATATTATTGAGGGGCAATTTCAAGTAGCTACAGGAACTTTTTTGATGTTATATAGAATAATCTTTTAAGTGAGTCATAGAAATTTAAGGGAATATTATAAGTTTTTGTTTTTATATTACACTAAAACTAGACGAATATTTGTACGTTGCATGGAATAAAACTATATAGTTAATTTTATTCATACGTTGCACGGAATAAAACTATATAGTTAATTTTATTCACACATTGAACGGAATAAAACTATATAGTTATTTATTTATTTATTTTTCTTTTTGCATTTACATGTTGAAAATGATAAGAAATTAACTTTAAAATAATGAGTCTTATACTAAGTTGATATATAAATTTATAATTATTTTGAAACATATTATAAAACTAGTTGTGAGACGCGTATATTATACGGGTTGGGATAAAACAAAAAAAAATATATGAAGGTTTAAACAAAAATTTATTTAAATTTAAAATTTAAAATTTGAATTTAAAAGAAAATATATTAAATACTATATGAGTTGTAATATTGTAATTTATTTGTTATTTTCAATTAAGGCAATTATTAATTAATGTGTAAATATGATGCGTTAATTAAGAAAAGATAAAAAAAAAATGAGAAAATTACAAATGGAAAAAACATTTATTAAAAAATACCACAAAATGACAAGGGTCAAAACTAATAAGAAATTGACATGTGGCAAAAAAACAATCATTTATTAAGGATGATATACAACTATCAGAATTATATCATTCAGTAGCATCTACCTGTGGTTAGTATTGAAACAGAATTAACCTAGTTTCGATTTAGTATTACAATTTAACGTTATGACTGACTAATTTTGAAATTATTTATCTATTGATTTTTTTTTTTTTTTTTTTTTTTTTTTTTTTTTTTTTGATCATGATGATTAATTCATATACGAATCATTGTTTGTAAGCTAGCATAATGTACTTTTCGTTGTTAATTATTTAAAAAACACTTATTTAGAAAATATTGATTTATAATAAAAAAAAATTGACATTTTAATTTAATTTGTCTTGTTGTTCTCTATTTACAATATTTAAGCATTTTTAACTATTTTGAAAATAATAACTGAACATAATATTTAAATTAATAAATAAATATATTATAGTTATCATTTTAAAATTATAATAATAATAAGATAATATTTTTCATCTAATAACTTATTTTAATTTAATAGATTAGTTATAATATTAAGTTCGAAATTAAAGATTATTGAAGTTTTAAATACATATGCGAGGAAAAATTCAATCATTTATATTATAGCATTATATGATATGATGCATGAAATAAAAATAAAAGTCAATTGGGTTATGTTTGTGGTGTTGAGCTAGCCAATTTCGAATTGATTTTGTGTAATTAAATATAATTAACGGCTAAACATGGAGCCTTGAGCATTAGCATTATTGACAAATTTTGTTAATTTTTAATACAGTAAATTTGAAATAATTTTTCATTAATTGTTAAAAGTATGTTAATATCGTTAATTAAGTGTATCGATATTTAATTTTTTTTATAATGAAAAATAATAATGGTTGATAGTTAATAACTGTTATATTACAAGTTGTAAATACAAATCAACTCACATATTTCAAGATTGGGGATTGTAACCATAAATAATTTATTTCTTTCGTTTTGTAAATAGCTTGGTAGCATCGGGAATTCATCATATTCATGATTAATTTTTAAATATAGATTGTTGTTGTTGTTGGATTATGATGCTTATAAAAAGAACATATTAAAACAGTAGAAGTAAAATAATAATAATAAAATAAAAATAAAAATAAACTGATAGGATTACTTTTATCCAACTTTATGCAATCAAACAATAATATAAAAAAAGATAAAAAGACATGTTACCTCAATTGTAGTGGATAAGTCATCTCTAGCAATATCACACTCACTAACATGTATAAATATTGAGTATATTAATCATTTATAAATTGATAATTCCTGATTTCTAATAAGTTTTTGATACTGTAGTTATTCACGTGTGAATAGCGAATAAAATATAATAAAAATTTTATATGCAATTTATTCAAAAATAAATAATATTATTAAAATGATGTTAGTCATTTACATGTGCACGACATGTAAATAACTATTGTGATTTACTTTTGAATGCTCTATAGGAGAGATTTATATCAACTATAGTAGTAAATTATTACTAATTTCTAAATAATCTAATGTTATAAGTTACATGTATTCGTTAATATTATATGAGTAACTAATAAAATATATAAAAAAAAATCTAATTATATGGTTTATTTACATATAAATAAAGGATAAGTTGTAATAAATATATGATATACAATTTACTCATGTTTGAATATTACATTTAAAAAGAGCTTATAAATAATCATTTATGTGAAAATTTATATTGACATTGATGTCTATTTATAGAAAAAATGTAAAATATATTAAGTTTGCTATATTAAAATTCTATTTCAAGTGGCTTGGTTTAAAAAAAAGTTTTAGCATATATTAAAATAGTAATTATCATCTTATATATATATATATATATATATATATATATATATATATATATATATATATATATATAGAGAGAGAGAGAGAGAGAGAGAGAGAAGTTGGTTCGTATGTGAATGAACAATTATTATGTTGATGTAGATATTAATATAACCCAATCATTTCAAGTCTTAATATTTATTAATTAATTAAATATGTAAGGATACTTTGGTAAATTTATCATTAAATTAATTATACGTGTAATTATATTGCTACCCATGAAATTCCTGCAATCAAATTTGGAGGAGGTTGGTTGCTACTGTATAGGATAAATAATAATAGTGATCAAATTGATTTACAAAGCGCTTAAAGTTTTAGATTTTAGGTAATCTAGCTTTGAGATGTATAACCGTGTATGTATTAATAGAAGAATTATGATTAGATTTTGGTTTTTAAAACGTTATTTATGTATATATTTAAATGGATGATTTGATTTCATTATATATTTAATTTTTGTTTCTTTATTCTTGAAGAATGTTAACAAGCATTTTTTAATCAGGTTTGTTTTATTATTTGTTCCATAAAAACATTCTCACAAAATGTTATTATTATATAATTCGATTTCATAGCAGTTATTATCATAGAATGCATGAAGGAAATATGATAATCAATTACCTGAAGGTTGGATAATAGTGTGTGAGAATGAAGATAAATAATAATCACCAAAGATAGCACTATTCATCATTATATTCTGACAGAATATTATATAATAGAATGATAATACTATATGTAAAAATATATTCCTTTTGAATAATCTACCAATTATGTTTGTTTGTTATTAGTAAATGTTTTATTATCATTGAATACTATATAAAGTATTGTATTTTTTAAAAATGTGATGAAAAAATTGAGCTTCTATCTAAATCCTCAAGTTTTCATAATTCAAGACTCTTTATTAGTTTACGTATATCATTCTTAAAGAATTTCATTTTGACAAAATGTCATTCCGACATAATAAAATTGGATTTAATTAAAATTACATTAGAAATAAAACTGAATTAAATAAAAAAACAATCAAAATTTAAAATTAGGATAATTAAATATCCCTTAACATCCGAAAAATTTCTTTTTTAAACTTATGTTTCCTAATTTTAAGGTAATGCAAATGTACAATCTTACCCTTCTTTTAATTAAATAGTATTATTTTATTTTTTTTAATTTAATAATATGGGTAAATCATTTTTTTAAAATAACTAAAATGTTTGGTCTATATTCATCCTTACATCCACACAATATATATCATCCACATTATAATCTTACCTTATATATATATATATATATATATATATATATATATATATATATATATATATATATATATATATAGTTTAATTAAGAAAAAAAAAAGATTGAGAACAAGGAAATGAATCGGGACCACATATTTTGAATCTGTCGCTTAACCCCTCCAACATATCAGGCCGATGGAACAGATTATATTCACATATGAATACGTATATTAATATGTATATTCATATACGAATATGTATGAATAAATGTTTTCATATATGAATACGTATATTCATATATGAACAAATATGGTGGAACTGATTAAATGATTATTCGTATATGCATATGGTGAGGGTGTGTGGTGGTGGAGGTGACGGTTGGTGGAGGTGGTTGGTTGTGGAGATGGTGGATGTGGCGGTGGTGATGGTGGTTGGTGGTGTAGGCTAAGTGGTGTATTTACTAACCAAAAGACAAAAATTGGGTGTGGGTCTTTTGTCGAAATGGAATGGCCTTTTTATTTATTATTTATCGTAAATGAGTGAAGCATTACACATAGTATGCCCGCCCCCCATCAGCGTTGTTTTCTTGGAAGAATTATAAAAGCATATCCATTCCACGTTTTTTGACTACCATTTTCCATCCATCAGAAGTGCAAAGTTGTTTTTTCTTGGAAGATTTGGAAAAAAAAAAAACAATTTTCAGTAAATTGGAAGGCCAAATTTGTTATTTGGAAATGTAGAACACTCGTATCAAGTCTCACTAACTTCGAACGATCACATTAACTTTCCACTCCTTGGCTATGGGAAATATGAATTATTTGATTATGGAACCTGTGAATGATAATCATTTTTTAAGTTTTATGAAGAATAATGCACTTTAAGAGAAAGGTAACTGTTTTTAATTGAAATAATTGTATAAAACCTTGATTTATTTGCATTGACTAAAAAATTTGGATTTTAATTGAACTATTTATGAGTTAGTTTGTAAGTTACACAATGATTATTCAAAACATAATGCAAATTTGCTAACTTTGAACCTCCCTAGTCTTTATATTTGTGTGTTGTAAACTCCTAAATATATTATGTTATCATTCTAGTATTCGATATATTATCTTAGTGTTCTAGTATGAATATTAGTTATAAATATTATGAATTGGGTATATTACGTTATCATTCTAGAATAACAATTGATCAATTGACATACGGTTATTCTTTACTTTATTGATTATATTTATATTCTAGTATGAATATTGTTTTGACAGTTGTTTTTTCTTACTTTAGTGTCTATATTTATATTCTAGCATGAATGATTTTTGACAGATTTTTTCTTTTATTTATTGAACTAACTGTATTGATACTTAAGCATTACTATCTTCATGTAACATTATGAGTTTTAACTCAACTTTTTCATTTTTAAAACATGTAGAACATAAAATTTAACATCTCTTTTTCATTAATTGATCATTGTCATATTAAAGATAGTTTTTAACGGATGTCTAAAACATTATTGATTTATTTAATGCAAGTAGAGTCATTATGGAGCATTCATATGATTAGAAGAACAACCTAAAAAAAAGTTATCAAGATATCACATATCATAATAGATATACATGCATACAAACAATGACTCATGACATTTCACCCCTCTAATGATAACATGTGTATGGACTCTCGGTCTATTGTCGTTCCGTCTTCAACACCATCAACTCTTTACATAACAATAATGATAAAATCAAGTATACTACATGCAATCACATAGAGATTGTACAGTCGGATCTACTATACAATCTCTTATATCGTAACATACATGAATATATACTGTAATACATAGTGAGATAACTCACCTAAACAGTCTTGAAGCAGCTATGTAGGTATTTTTGAAGGTAGCTTGATCGACATGTATCAACCTATAATATTCTTTACTAGTTACTAACCGTTTGAGCATAATGACTAATATTTAAATTCTTCACTAAACTCAGTGAATACTTCAAGTTCTATCAAATAAGGAATAACTGATAAGATCATATTGGAGGTAGAATATGTTTGGTATATATAGTATATTGTTTGGAAAATCAACTTTAAACACCTCACTAGATCTTGCCTAGACATCACTCCCGTAAATAGATCAATCAGTATTATGATTGGAATCATTGATAAATCTTATTTATAAATTCATAATAACGACTATGAATATAAATATAATTCACACTTAGAGCACAATAAGTGCAGCTTCACTTACAGAGTTTTCTGATGAAGGTTCAGAAAGTTCAAAGGCAGAACTTCGACTCTGAACATTTCTTTCTATCGTGCTTGCTAATGCCGCATCACTTCTCTAAAACATTCAAGACTTAGAGGGTTGGAGCATAGGGTTTTGAGAGAGTTTAACAAAAAATACTAAACGAAATGGGAAAGAAATGAGGAGAGGTTTAATTTCTATTTATAGGCAACTCGAACGGGTACGTCGCGCCTGGGTTCGGAAGCAAGTCGCGCCTCAATGACATCTCCGTCCTTTTGAGATGCCAGGCATTTGGATGTTGTTAGGCCACGTTGCTTGGTCGATGGACGATGTGGCAGCCGACTTTGCCATGTGGCGCTCCCTAATTGGGCCATGTCACCATACACACGTAAAACTTCCAATCTCATAAAAATCATAACTCTCGCATACGAGGCCTGTTTTCAAAGTTCTTTATATCCACACGTAGGTAGTTCTGAGTATTACAACTTTCCTTTAGACTTTGCCAAATAATTCTCATTACATTTTAAACTTACAGTCTATGATGATTACACTATAAAAGACCATATAAAATTCATAACTTCTCCATATGAACTCCGTTCTTGATGTTCTCTATATCAACGGTTTTATATTTACAAGAACTCTGACTTTCGTTTAGATTGTTTTAGCTAACAATCAGTTGATTCTTATTTCAATTTCAGTGTAGTACAGTGTTGCACTGTGTCACACCAAACCTTCAAATAATCATAACTTCCTCATACGAAATCAAATTTACACATTCTTTATATCTTTATAATCATATTGACATTAACTACATTTTCATAATGATTATTTTGGCTAAAATGTAATATATTTATAATTCGAATTTTATAACAAATGTTTTTTTTTTTAAATCTACAACAAAGGTAAAAAAAAATGGGGTATTACAACTCTCTCCCACTTACAAGGATTTCGTACCCGAAATCTAACTAAATAATTATGGGTAGTTGCTTTTCATCTCTTTTTCTGGTTCACAAGTCCATTCTGATCATTTCCGGTGTTGCCAATGTACTTTCAAGAAATTAATCACCTTGTCACGTAAGGTATTTGTCTTCTTATCCAAGATTGCCACTAGTTTCTCTACGTAGTTTAGAGGTTCATCAACATGAATATCATCTAAAGGTACAGTTGTGGAATCATCCGCAATGTACTTCCTTAATTGAGATACATGGAAAGTTTTGTGGATCTGACTAAGTGCTTCTGATAGATCCAAAAGGTAGGCAACCTTGCCCACCTAAGAAACAACACGATAGGGTCTGATATATCTAGGGTATAACCTTCCCCGCTTCTGGAACCGGATGACACGCTTCCATGGAGAAAACCTTTAGTAGTACAACATCTCCAACTAGAAACTCAAGATCCGACCTCCATCGATCTGCATAACTCTTTTACCGAGTCTGAGTAATTTATAGTCTCTCTTGTACTTGTTGCATAAGTTCAGTCGTCTTGATCATTACGTTAGTACTTCCCATAATTCTATGACCGACTTCACCCCAACATATTTGTGGTCGACATATCCTGTCATAAAGCATCTCAAAGGGAGGTCAGCTAATATTGGAATGAAAAATGTTGTTGAAAGAGAACTCTACCAATGGTAGATATGAATCCCAGCAACCACCAAAGTTAAGTACGTATGCCCGCAACATGTCCTCAAGAGTTTTGTAATGTCCCAAAAATACCGAGTAAAAATTTCATTTTAAATAAGACAAAAGTATTCATTCATTGTTCCAAAAGACGATCACAGTCAAAGTATTCTCAAAACATCATAGTAATTCGTAAACATTCAGTGCGAATAAATCTCCAAGAGATGCAGTGTGATCAAGCCAGACCCTTCCTTTTGAAACCAAAAGTACCTGAAAACATTTTAAACATAAACAGTAATCACAAAAGTTAGTGAGTTCCCAAAAATACCACATACCAAACAAATGTGCCCATCCCAATAATAAATGTTCCCAATACATCATACAAATAGGCCCAACCCAATAATAAAGCCCAAACCAATAATAAATGGGCCTCGCCCAACATACAAATAAATGGGCCTAGCCAAACATACATAATAATGGGCCCAACCCAACATAAATATGCAAGAGTTAGAAAGAGAACTAGCACAAACCAATGAGCCAACATTGGTGCCTTTGACCCACGAGTATAGTGAGAAAACCTACCTTGCACTCAAGAAGATAAGGTGATGATCACAAATCCAATAATCGGCTTTATAGGTCACATACACAACAATTAGGGACCCAATCTCAATCTACAACCCAAAATCCTCAAATTGACCTAATGTCAAACTTGGTCAAAGTCAACGGTCAAATAGTAGTCAACCTCAGTCAACCTATGCCTCGCGTACAAGATGCTCTACGCGGTGCGTAGAGCACAAGGCGTCCAAACCAGGCAATAATGGGCTACATGTTGTGTAGCCAAAACTATGCACTACATAGAATGTTTTTATCCAATTTTTCCCATTAAGTTCTTAATACAGAAAGTTAACCATCCAATTCTCAGATCTGGTTACTAATAGGTCCGATTTTATCCATTGGGATGGTCTAAACAACCAAGATCTAGTCTTTAAGTTTCAAAGGGACCAGAAATGCATCTTTCTCAACTTAATCCATTTACTCCAAGTCTCCTACCTTCAGATCGAAATCAATATGATGTTTTGCGGATAAAGTTTCCAACTTTATCCATAACAAGTTCACAAACTTTCTAGACCTAAACTTTATGCACTAAAATGACCAAAAATGCTAACACAACTTGCTTGGCTTAATGAACAAACACCAACGCCCACCATTCCAAGTCCAATAAGTCCCATGAGTGTTCCATATACCTCAAAAGGTGTTGTAGTTCTTCCAACTCCCAAAACATAAGTTCAAGGAACCAAAAAGTAGCAATTATGACAAATAACTAAAGTTGTGAAAACAATGAGCAAGTTAGAAGCTTTTTATTGACAATGGTCTAGGAACGAAGTAACCTTATTGGATATATATTAGAACCCTTCTTCTATACACTTTGTCATCGCCTTATTCTTCAAGATTCAACCTTCCAATACATAAATAAGCTCATAAATGATGCCAGGACTCAAAACAAGTAAGACAAGGCTAGGGTTTCTCAAGGAATGATCTTAGTTGATGGAGGTTGGTCATGAGAGGATTTCCCATAAGTTAGAGCCATTAAATAGGGCTCAAAGCCGAAGAATTAGGGCATTGATCTACCGTGATTACGCCCCGTATATGTTAGCGTTTACACCATATGTTATTAAACTCGCATCCAATATTTTAGCGTTTACACCCTGCATAATATTCTGACGCCCTGCATAACTTTCCTACGCCTTGCGTAGGACAAAACCCCAAATTTCCACTTCAACTTAAAACAACCATAACTTCTTTGTTTCAACTCCATTTTCGGCGCTCTTTATATGCACATAAAGGTATTAAAGAGCCCCACAATTCTATCTAATTACCTTTGAATTAAAACATACCAAACTAAAATCCTTAATTCTTGAAAGAAGTATGAAACATCACATTTCCTATTTTTCCCTTTGACTCCAAAACACAAACCAAGGGCTTGGATCTCATAACCAATATTATTAACTCCCAATAGGGTCTAAACCCTATTCCCTTGAAGCCAAAGGCCTTTACTTTATGCATTTATTGGCCATAATCCCGAAATAAGAAAGTTCTCGAAGCAGGATGTTATGACTCTGCCCCACTTAGACTGGATTATGTCCTCGAAATCCGTCTTGGTTATGATCTCTTGAAAAACCGCCAACATATTCTAGAAGCTCCCTCTAACCATTTCGAAATGATGGCATCTTATAAAGAAAACTCAAGAGACCACTCAGAAACCCACAGCTTCCTACAAACAATCCAAGAAAATCACTCAAACAAGGAACTCTCAGAAGTACAACCACAAACTAACTTCATCAATATACTCCCTGAAATTAGGAACCCATTAGTCTCAACTTCAGGAACCATACCTTAGGACTAATGATCATCTAATCTTCGTACCTACCCCTGGTTCCCTTATTAGGAACACCACCAAACCATGCAGAGAAATACTTAAAACATCCTGATCGTTAATTTCACCTAGTCTCGAATCTAGAAATTATGCCCAAAACCTTAAATACACACTTGACTTCTTAACAAATCGTCACCGACCCAATTCTCCCACGAGTATAATGATGGTCAATCCAAGAATCTCACATTGCATCTAAATCCATCATCAGATCAGGTGTACATCCACCTGATAAATCATTTGAGACATTTACAATGAACTTCATGACTCAAGATGTCAGAACTGATACCCAACATTAGCAACCAACTCCTAGTAGATAGCCTGCAAGCAAACATGGTTCATACTGGAAACATTCATCAAGAGACTTCTGATGAATAATTAATACTCCCAACAAGCGGTTACTGTCCACATGATCCAAACCAGCTGGTTACTAAGTCTCCCGACTCCCAACAATGCACTAACACTCAAACATGCCAATAAGACTAATGATCTGATACCTAAGAGTCTCAATCAAATGAAGACTGAGCCCCACCCATATGAAACATACAACCACTAGTTCACGATACATCGGGACACCTTCTAACCACTAAAACAATAAGGTCATGGTACTACGTTTGTAACATTCCATTTAAACTAAATAAAATAAGTAAATAAATAATAAGCCCTAAACCCCAAGATGTAAATGATATTTTTATATTATTTTATTGAAGCCCTAAACCCATAATAATTTAAGGATGTCAGCCAAGGGAGTTAAATATTTTGATTTTGGGATTTTAGGGGTTAAATGTAATTTTTAGGCCACTTTGTAAAGATTACTAAGGGCATGGGCTTTTTAGTAAGTTTTGGAGTTAATTTGGAAAAGAGTTTATGATTGAGGGGCTAAACTTGGACAAGGGGCTTAAGTTTGGAAAGCTGGCACATGTTTATACCGACGCGTCATTCCTTCTCGTTTGAAGGATGCAAACCCTAATCCTAGGGTACACTTCTATAGCCGCCACCACCATGTGAGCCTTCTCAGCTGCCGCCACAGTGTCGTATCCGTCCGCCGCCTGCAGCCTCGCCAATGAGCGCCACCAGAACATTATTGTCAGACGTCAAGAACAACCAGAAGATCACCGAGACCGAAGGAAGAAGCCAACCCGAAATTTCCATTTTTACAAACCCTACAGTCAAGCACCTCAATTAAAAGTCAAACTCATTTCTACTAATTTTTAGCCGGTTTAAAGTCCGTTGGGTGTTTTTAATAGTAATTCTTCAAGAGAACAATTGAAAGGAAGTAATTCTAGGATAAGTGTGTAACAAAATAAGCATTTAACACCATAACAAGGTGTTTACGGCCAAACTTTGGGATTTTGGGCCGTAAACTCCTCTTGGCCGTGAACTCATGCTTAAAGCATGATTTTACTCCCTACTTCCTCACTTCTCACTTCCAAGCTCATGAACACCTACACTTTCCTCACAAATATCATAACATCTTTCTTCCAATCTTCCAAAAATGTAAGTGTTCCTTCTCTTGATTTGTTGTTACAACACTTCATCTAGTAGTTATACATGATTTCATCCATTAAATCTTCTCTTTTTCATAGATCTTCAAGTGTTCTTCAAAACACCAAGAACACACATTAGTGTTCTTGGGCCTTAAACACTTTTACAAGCTTCCTATAAGTAAGTACACTCCTCCTATCTAGTTATATTCTTAGATTACTTGCTAAACCATTGAAAAATTCCAAGAATGCCCAAGAACACATGGGTTTACGGCCAAGGCAATCTCCTTGGGCCGTAAACACAATTAGGTGTTGCATATGTGCTACCATTACCTCCTAAGGCTTGGATATTGGAATAAGACCCTTCATACTTGAGCTATAGACCATAAACTATGAAATGGTAGGAGTTACCATGGGTTTACGTTCGTAAATCCACTAGGGCCGTAAACCCTAGGCCGTAAGCTCCATGGGGTTTGGTCCTTGGGCCGTAAACTCTAAAGCATGGCCTTACACTCCTTTGATTCAATCCTATGACCCTCTAACACTTAGACCAAGGTGTTTTCCATGTTTTAGGGTGTTTATACTTGCTTAATTGGTGTTATAATCACTAATTAGATACATACATACATACATATATATATATATATATATATATATATATATATATATATATATATATGTCTTTATACGTTAAATAGGATCATTGTGTGTGTTCAAGTCTTCGCTTGACACCTAGCACCTTGTCCAACACTTCCATCCAAACCACTCACTACAGGTGAGTTCATACTCCTTAATCAACCTTTTAAATGTTTTTAAATGCTTTTATGGGGGGGGGGAATACAAGTTGAATCAAACTGGTTATAATATCAATCACATGTGATTTATAAATTGCAAACAATTGGATTTTCTATACTTTTAACTGCTTTGTCAACAAACCTAATTCAAAATGGTTATCAAACTCTTTTACATGTTAAACTGTTTATAAAACTTGTTATTAATTACCAAATATTCACCTTCAAACCTTTAAACTTATATATTGCCCAATCATGTCTAATGCATATATAGTTATATAAGTAAGGTTTGAATGACTTAGGACCGATAACTCACTTTATTTCCTGTTCCTTGTTTGGTTGTGGACTTAGAGTATCATGTTGTTTGTCCAAGTTTCGTTTTATAATTAGTTATATATCATGTATATATGTGTAGATATAAAGCTTTTACTTCAATTCCAACACTTTGGGTAGCAAAGATGTATATACAAAGTCATTTATATAACATTACTAGTAAACTATAATAGGTATAGTTTAGAAGTATACTACTTACTATTTCTAATACTATGAAACATACAAAGAGTCAGTTCATACATGAGTCAATACCTATTGTAAACAATACACACTACATTATACAACTGAACATACTATACACTGGAAAGAGAGAACATACATTATTTCATACTATTCATACACACTAAATACTACACTAAAGAACATACTATGATGAGAATCAGGGAGGACATTCACCACACTAATATGTACAATACATACATACTATAACATAAATGTGAACCACTATTTCGTGGCATGGCACCACCTGTCATGGCTCGATATGTATCCAGAATCTCCTGGAGGGAGAACGTGAATTTGTGTATAGATCTATACTGGATTGACAATCCTACACCTTACTGCTAGCTACAGTGGGATCTGTAGATCTTCGAGTGACAAATGTCATTACTGTTCGACGTATCACAGCGTCGTGATTTCCCTAGTCAATTAGTACGGTTACAATTATATCACATTATACCTTAATGAACAATTGGTTTAACGTAATAAGTACAACAGTAGTTACTATATCATAATACTACAGTACTTCGTTATTTTCCCGTTACATCTACTTTGTGACCTTCTCACAGAAACAGTAATGTAAAAACTATATTTTATTAAATGATAGTCACATTTGGGAGAAATACTCACTTTTACAATGAACAAACATGCAACACTTGATGCCTTGGTAGAAGGCTACTTTTTAAAGCAAATATAGGATTTTCTAAGAGTTACAAACAATAACTACAAACATTTTTACAAACTTACACACTCAAACACTTACAATCATTTTCATGCGAACAACGACACTAAAATACTTATGAACTCACCAGCTTTAATGCTGATAAACTCTTTCAAAATAACTTGTATTCTCAAGTCATTAGTAGACAGGTACCGAGGCCAACTTTTGAGAAGATGGAGCATATTTCAAGACTCATCTTTTATTTTTATTCATATTTTTGGTGTCTTATAAACTGTACATAACACACTTGTATTAAAATACATTATTAATGCAATGGATGATGTTGTTAGATTGTTTGCGATATTTATGTGTTGTGATACTGTACATGACGTCCTTCGCCCCAGAACGTTTTCGTCGTTCCAATTTTGGGGTGTGACAGATTGGTATCAGAGCATTATTTATTGTGAATTGAGTATATCAACCCATAAAAGATATACTAACTATAAACACAATGGGATTAAAATACTCTGACCAAGAGTTTATACTTTTACATAATAAAATATTTAACTAAGTATACAAACTTGTATTCATACTAAAATCAGTGTCACTAGGACATAACAAAAGTATTACGGTTGTTGAATATCACAAGTAAGCTCGGGGATGTATGGTCAGTCCTGGAAATGGCATAGCCTGACCAACTATACTGGTCCGAGAAGTGATTAGCATATGCCCAAGAATGGTTGTGATATGGCAGCAAGTCTAAAAACTTACCAACACTACTACAATGATAAACATTAGAACAACACATAATTCTAAAATACTATAGGAGTATTTTGTGTTATAATAATTCTTATCTGAGAACTAAAAAGGTCTTTATTGGTAGGTCAATAGTTGCTTAGTGGATACATTAAGGTTATGCGTATCTAGGATGTCATAGACTTAGAATCTGTGATCTTTGCTTTACTCCTTGTTCCTTGTTTGGTTGTGGGTTTAGAGTTAGGGTCACTTATTAGAAGGTATCCTGTTTTGAATACATATAACTGGTATGCGCTATGAAATTATTGAAGCAACTGATAAAGATCATATTATAATTATCTTAAGTAGTACGTCTATATATATATATATATATATATATATATATATATATATATATATATATATATATATATAAGATTCTTATATTCCTTTTCTCGCATAGATATCATGGTTGGATTCCATCCTCCTGGCGACTCGTACTTCCCAAATCAAGGCAATGCTGGATGGCTTGACTATGAGCCGAAAGATGACCATCCAATCCATTTGGATGATCACCTCGCAGAAGGCTTTTCTGATGGTTCTAACCCCGAGCCAGAAGTCAACAACCTACCCCAAGAGGGTCAAGCCCCAAATCTCAACCCCCGACCCACGTTTCAAGGGCCCACACCCTTTGTGGGCAACAAACTTGAATCATTGGAGTGATGAACAGGGTCAACCTTTACCCTACAATGGGGATTAAAGCTTTTACAACATAAGTGAGGGTGGCTCAGCTAACCGAGTCCTACCCGTCATGGTCCATAGGATTGCTCGAAATGTCGAGCAGCCATCGACCGAATCTTGGAAATTGATGCCAACTCTGGTGTCTACACGTTCTGCATTCGTCGTCTCGAAGAGGAGATGGAAAGGACCAGGAGAACCAATGAGACGCTACAACAACAACTAGCTGCCTCCCGAGCTGAAGTCATAGAACTTCGAGTTCGCCAGAGGGCTCATGAGCGACACCTTTAAGAAGTGGTTCGTCAACTGGCAGATCTGAGGGTTCGCCCGAGGAATTCCCATCACCGGTAGAAGATGTTTAGTACATCTTTTCTTTTAATTTAAGGAATAGCCTTTCTTAACTATGCTCTATGAAGCACTTGTCTGTAAAATATTCCTACTTTCCAAGTACTTTAACTAGAATTCTAAAAACTGTTAACCTTTTTCCCTTATGGTATGATGTAAGATCTACTATTAGGTCATTTTTCCCCAAACTTGTTACATCAATAGTACTAGTAAAAATTGACAGTTATCTAATATGTTGGAAAAATCTGTACTCTTGTGTTTCTCTACTCTTCTACTGTACTTCTATTTCAAAACATACACTCATTCAACCGATGGAATATGGCGATTTAGCCCATGGATCACTCTCACTATGCTTACAAGTGATTGCTGAGTGTAGGTGAGGCCCGTATCTCATAGATTGCTGAGTGTAGGCGAGGCCCGTATCTCATAGCATTATTTAAGTAAGGATATGGATTGATAGATTTGATTGTACTTATTGTCTGTGTGATAATTGTATGTGTTTTATAGATAGCTGAGTGTGGGCGAGGCGCGTATCTCATAGGTAGCTGAGTGTGGGCGAGGCCCGTATCTCATAGATAGCTGAGTGTGGGCGAGGCTCGTATCTCATAGGTAGTTGAGTGTGGGCGAGGCTGTATCTCATAGGTAGCTGAGTGTGGGTGATGCTCGTACCTCATATATAGCTGAGTATGGGCGAGGCCCGTATCTCATAGATAGCTGACTATGGGCGAGCCTCGTATCTCACAGATAGCTGAGTATGGGCGAGGTCCATATCTCATAATTAGCTAAGTGAGGCCTAGGCTTGTATCTCATATTTAGCGGAGTGTGGGCGAGGCCCATATCTATTAGTTAGACAAGTGTGGGCGGGGCCCGTATCTCCTTGAGAGTGGGCGGGGCCCGCATCTCCTAGTAGCATGATTATATGTATGGTATGTGGTATTTTGGGGGAAATTCACTAAGCTTCGTGCTTACAGTTTTCAGTTTTGGTTTCAGGTACTTCCGGTAGCAAAAGGAAGAGCTCGAGATGACTGCATTGCACACACCACGATCTTTAGCCTGGGATATTCACTCTGATGTTTTGATATGATACTCTGATTTGATAATATGACGTATGTTTTTGGATGGAATGATTTTCATGACTAAGATTTATTTAATAAATAAAAATGAAATTTTTGGTCAAGATTTTTGGGATGTTACAAGTTGGTATTAGAACCATGGTTTGAGGGATTCGGCACACTCTCAGGTGTGTCTGAACTCAAACTGAGGACTGGGTATAAAAAATTTCAAAAGAAAACCATTTTTATAAAAAGGATTTTGAAAAGAGAAAAGGGTGTGGTGCATGCAATCAGCCAAGCTCAAGTAAGTTCTCCCAAATTACCCATACATGTTTGTTATGATATGATATGATTATGAGAACTGCATGCTAGATTAGGGTTGAGGATCTAGGAAGGATGCCTTGTATGCATGTTGTATGTGTATGAAAACTGCATGCTAAATTAGGGCTAAGGATCTAGGAAGGACGCCTTGTATGCCGATTGTATGAGCTTATTGAAGTGCATGCTAGTACTTATTAGTCAGTGATATGATGGCCTGATTTGGATATGCTTGGTTTTGTTTATTCAATGCTCGAATGTTGCTTGCTTTGTCCTTTTAGTAGCTCTAGTTATCTTTAACTAACTAGTAAACGAATATGTTAAGTTACATATTACGAGGACTAAATAATTTCAGAAGGTTAGGTTTAGCCTTACTTCAAAGCTCTTGTTTGAGTCCAACCGTTGTAGGGAGAGACATCTCATTCGAAGAATTATCTGGTCTTAGTAATATGTAATGGTATTCATGAGCTAGTTAGGACTACTTATGCAGTTGATGGTGGAGAGTGGGTCGGAGATTACCCTAGGGCAAGCCTAGGATGAGATTAGCGTGGAAAGCAATAGGAGTGAAAATGGACTTGGGGAGTCAAGGAAATTCTTGAGGAAAGTATGGATGGATGTGGAAGGTAGTATGGGCCCGTACTACTGAAAGCAGAGGATCCGTACTCGATTCAAGGAGGGCTGAGATAAAACCCGAGAACTTGTAGTGTGTGTGATCCCTCGATTTATGATGAGTGTTCTGATGATTGTTATGGTATAGGTTCGAGTATGGTGATGCTACGTGGTAGACCAGATGGTAGTTCGAGTGTCGGCAAGGGACCAGACTTGAACTCTGGAGTCGGGCAGCTCGAGGATCAGATGAGAGAGTTCGTTTCATCTGAGATTACATGCGGTATCATGTACCAAACTCATGTGATCTTCGGTGCGGTCAACGAGGGCATTGTGGAGATTCTTGATGAGAGGCTGAGCACATTCCGCGCTAAGATGGTGGCCATGATGGGGATGCCTATGTCAAAATTTCGGGAGTTCATAGCTTGTGGGGATCCACATTATCATGGGGCTAGGGACCTCATTTCTAGCAGCAGGTGATTGGCAGATGTCGCCAACATTTTTGTACCCGTCGTAGTCCCGAAGGGGAAAAGGTCTGACTTGTTTCCTGCCTCTTAAAGGAAAGGGCACGTTATTGGTGGGAAGAGATTAGTAGAGATTTAGGTGATGATGCAATTGATGCTATGTCATGGGATGACTTTTCGACCTGATTCCGGGTGGAGGTTGCCCCAACGATTGAGGCGCAACAGTTGGCGCAAGATTTTATAGACCTCTGCCAGACTACTGAAATTGTGGAAGAGATCACTGCCAAGTTTCGGGAGAGGGATTATTGGGTACTACATTATGCAACAGATGAGGAAATGAAGAAGGTAAGGTACCGTGATATACAACAGAATGATATCAGGGAGATCGTGAGTATCTTCGGGTGCGAGACCCTGAATGATATGATTTCTAGAGCCCAAAATTAGGAGAATGACTTGGAGCACCTTGGGAAGAGGGGAACAGTTTAGGTGCATATATTGGAGGGTCCCAAGAAGAGACCTAATATTTCGGATCAACTTTTGAGAGGCCAACAAGACCGGATTTAGTGCAACACTTGCGGGAAACTGCATGATGGAATTTTTCATTCCAAGTGTTTGGGTAAGTGTATAGTTGGGTTGTTTTCCTACTTGTGTTTGGGTTATATATTCAAGTGATGTCATATGTCATTTGCATGTCATGAATTATTAGTGGTTAGCGGAAAGTCATTTCCCTATTTGCGGGATGGGAGTGCTTAATATTATCTTGGTTTATGGTCGAGATCGGTTCAGGGGTATTATTTGGAAGGTCTGCGGCCAGGGTTCCACAGGATGGTTATTCAGCATTGTCAGGATTCAGTGGTTTTAGTACTATTATTGATTGGCTGATGGAATCGCCAAGGAAAGTGGATTGTTGCTGAGGTATTGGTGGGAGCATCTATCTTTTGGTCTTCAAGATTCAAGTGTGGTATCACTTCAAGCATCTGGAGTTATCAGTATTGCTGGGAATCAGAAAGTGTTCATCTAGTCTTCAAAGGTTGTATGGTCTTTTGAGTTCGGCTAGTAATGGATCGCTAGCATTAGTAAGAGATGGTTGTCATGTTGGATCGAAGTGGAGAGAACCGTTCAGGTACCCAGGATAGACGAAATCCTGAAATTGGGATGAGCTCGTATCCCCATTAGGAAAGTAAAAGGTGGCCCGAGTGGCTACCTGTATAGAGGATCATGTGAATTGGAATTTTGGGAAACATCCCGACTTTAGGACCACATCAGATTGATGTGTAGTAGACTATGGGGAACCATGTTGAGGATCCTAGTTAGTATATGACTACAGTGTGGGGTGTTAGACCGTGTGTATGCTCGATTTTGGGTGTGTTTGGATTGGTAATCAGCGGTAAGACCATGGTCAGTGGTTGAGTTAGTGTGGGAAGTGATGTAAGACTATGAGATAGACGTAGCATTCACTAGCAGCCAAATAGCATGGAAGGTGTTGTAAGACTACGGACCAGCGGCCAGATTGTGACATCCCCAAAATCACGGCCAGAAAAGACCGGTTTGTTTATGCTTTGTTTAAAAATCAGAGTTACATTTTAAATGAAAGTGTTGCGGAATTTGTCCCAAAACAAAAATATGATAAAGATTTATCAAAAGCATTTCCATAGAAATGTATTTCATTAAAAGACTCGGGATGTCATGTTCGTACAGATAAAAAGCATAAACAGTACAATATAAGCCTTACTACATTATTTCATATCTACAGGCCTATATCCGTAATCCCTCGTCCAAAACATCACACCTATGCTCATGCGCCACTACCTGTAATACATAAAACTGAGTGGGTCAGGCTTGGGAGCCTGGTGAGCACATAGGGTTTTCAACCCATAATAAATAAGTTTATTAATTTCATCAATCAACAATAACCCAATTACCCGTTCCCGTTATCCTCACTTTACGTCCCTAAACACCTATCATAAGGGACCTAGCCTAAGGATCATCATCGGGACGGACACTACTGCTAAGGGGATTCCTCGACAATAAATGTCCTAAAGGCAACCATGTGGGGGATGGAGTACACCGGTGAACACATCGTTCACAAACACCTACAGGTTGCGAGCCTGCTAGTGTTCCACTGGACTGTCTAGAAGAGTCTGTGGTCGTCATCCATACTCCGCTAGATGACAGAACATTTTATCACACATCACCTATTACATCTACCCATGTTTTACCCCAACATTTTCGTAGATATAAAATACATATACAGTTTAAATCATTAAAAACATGTATAACAACGTTCATCCAGCATAGATAGCAAGTAATCAGATAATATGCACACATAACACGTAATTTATAAAATACTTCATATCTATGTGTAAGCTGAAAGTAACTATGCACTCACCTGATTAGGTGGTGACTCAGCACTCGGACAGCGCTTCGATACTCTCAAAACGATATTCCTTCGATAAAACCTAGTATCGATACCACTAGGGTTTTGTTTAACGATAACCGCGACAAATTAATTAGTCCGAGTATTATTAAGCGTTAATAATACTCATAATAATAGCCCAAATAATTATTTTAAGGACCTAATAACATTCCTATAATTATTTGAAAGCTATATTAAAAATTGCGTAAGCGTAGCACACTTACAGCGAATTTTATCGAGAACCGGGATTTAATTGGAGCAGCGTTTCGAAACCGAAAAACTCCTTTTTCTCGGGACTCCGGGAGCCTCGGGGCTTCCCTAGGGTGCTAAGGGGCTTAACTAGGGTTTAGAGGTGTTTTGGGGTTGTAGAGAGAGAAAGAAGTTAGAGAGAGAAGTGAAAAAGGTGTGAAAAATGATGAAGTCTTGGCCTCCTTTTATAGTCCTGCGAGGCCTCGGTACGCTGGGCGTACCTCGGACCTACGCGGGGCGTAACCATCGGATAAGGGCGCCACCTCGGACCAACTGGCTTGCACTCCGGAAGAGATAAGGGTGAGGGTACGCGGGGCGTACTGGCTTCAAACGCGAAGCGTACAGCGAGGGCAGGTGTCATCATCCGAAGTGCGTTCCTTCATCAGCGATGGGCGGCCCAGATGCAGCCACGTCATCAACCTCGCAACAGACTTCGCATTTTTATATTTCAACTTTAAAATTTCGTAACTTTCGTGTACGACCTCTGTTTTCGACGTTCTTTATATCCACGCGAAGGTGGGAACGTACTCTACAACTTTCGTTTAGACTTCGTCGGCTAATTTTGGCTCGATTTTAAATTTTATATTATTAACGGGCCGGGACACGATTGGTCCGTTAAATCCTCATAACTTCTTCATCCGACATCCGTTTTCACCCATCTTTTTCTTGTTACGCTACTCTTAACGAGATCTTCGATTCTCATTCAGGTTGTGTCGGCTAAAAACCGCTCGATCTAATATTCGAATTTCGGGCTGTACACTACTATTCCGAAACTTCGAAAAATCATAACTTCTTCATACGAAGTCAGATTTGGGCGTTCTTTTTATCGATGTTCTTAGTTTAACATATTCTACGACTTTCGTTTAGATCGCTAAGGCTAAATCTCGCTCTATCGTAAGTTCACTATTCACGCTTCCCGGTATCGTGCCGGTTTTGTCGCGAAACTTCGACGGGTCATAACTTCTTCGTTATAACTCGGATTTCGGCATTCCTTATATGCACGGAAACCTTGAGACATATTCTACAACTTTATGTAGAGTTATCGGGCTTATCTTACACTTTAATTTTGACGCTTATTTTTATTATTTATTAATTATACATTTATAATTAAATTATAAGCACATAAACACACATAATTCACATAATACTCAAATATTTCATCTTTATTACTTCAAAAAGAGTTACAAGAGCTGACCTAGACTATTACATTGACAAAAATGCTTAGCCATGAAACCCGGGCGTTACAATTCTCTCCCCCTTAGGATGATTCCGTCCCGGAATCATGCATCAGCAAACAGATGTGGATAGCGACTCATCATGTCATCCTCTGTTTCCCAAGTGAGATTCGGCCCATTCGAATGTTTCCATCGGACTAGCACCAAGTCGACCATCTTGCGTCGTAACTTCTTAGTCTTACGGTCAACAATTGCCTCAGACTCTTCGATCAGCCTTTTATTTTCATCCATCCTTAACTCTGAGATTGGAATTATGTCGGGAACATCTCCCGTGAATTTCCTCAAATAACACACATGGAAGGTGTTGTGAATACCATTGAGTTCTTCGGGCAATTCCAGCTTGTAAGCTTGGTTCCCAATCTTCTGAAGAACTTTGAACGGTCCAATAAACCTTGGACTCAACTTTCCTCGTTTCCCAAATCGTATAAGTCCCTTCCACGGTGAGACTTTAAGCAAAACGGAATCCCCAACTTCGAAGGTTATCGGTCGTCTTTTCTTGTCAGCATAGCTCTTCTGACGATCCTGAGCTGCTAACATTCTTTCCCTAATCACCTTCAACTTCTTAGCAATCTCATGGACTATCTCGGGGCCCATAAACTGCTTCTCTCCGGCTTCAAGCCAACAAGACGGCGTACGACACTTTTGTCCATACAAGGCTTGGTAAGGTGCCATCTTGATGCTCGAGTGAAAACTATTGTTGTAGGAGAATTCTACCAGAGGTAAGTGCTCGTCCCAATTCCCTTGGAACTCGAGGGTACATGCTCTCAGCATATCTTCCAGTGTCTGAATCGTTCTTTCGCTCTGGCCATCGGTTTGCGGATGGTAAGCAGTACTCAAACATAACTTTGTGCCCAACTCCTCTTGTAGACTCCTCCAAAACCTTGACGTGAAACGACTATCACGATCTGATACAATCGTAAGAGGAACACCGTGAAGTCTTACAATTTCCTTCACGTAAGCATTTGCGAGCTTATCCATAGACCAATTCTCGTTGGCTGCTATGAAGTGTGCACTCTTGGTGAAACGATCCACGACTACCCAAATCATGTCGTGACCGTTCTTCGTCCTGGGCAGTTTAGTCACAAAATCCATGGTGATGTCTTCCCATTTACCCATGGGTATAGGTAAAGGTTCTAAACTTCCATACGGTTTCTGATGTTGTGCCTTAACCCTTGCACATGTTACGCACTCGGCCACATACTTCGCAACATCGAGCTTCATCGTCGGCCACCAGTAGTAGGGTTTTAGGTCCCTATACATTTTAGTGCTACCGGGATGAATTGAGTACATGGTCTTATGTGCTTCTTCCATCAGAAGATCTCTTATTCCTCCCGTCTTAGGTACCCAGATTCGATCTTGGAATACCTTCAGTCCTCGACTGTTTGTACCGAACACTAACGTTCTTCCCAAACGTTCTTCCTTTCGGTCATTTTTCTCTAAAGCTTCTTCTTGAGCTTTCCTGATACTTTCCACAATCATCGAGACGACTTCAATTCTTAACGCTCTTGGCCTTTTCCTTTCAAGATGACTTTTCAACAGAGAGCATCAGCAACAATATTTGCTTTACCTGGGTGGTAAAGTATCTCACAGTCGTAGTCCTTGAGAAGTTCTAGCCAGCGTCGTTGCCTCATGTTCAACTCTTTTTGATTAAAGAGATTCTGGATACTCTTATGATCAGTGAAGAGCTTGCACTTCGTGCCGTAGAGGTAATGCCTCCATATCTTTAAGGCAAAAACTACCGCTACCAACTCCAGATCATGAGTGGGGTAGTTCTTTTCGTGCTCTTTCAATTTGCGAGATGCGTATGCTATCACCTTTTCTCTTTGGGTCAGAACACAACCCAAACCGACTACAGAAGCGTCACTATAAACCGCGAAATTTTCGACTCCATCGGGTAGAGAAAGTATCGGTGCTTCACATAACTTCTTCTTTAGCTTCTCGAATGCCTCATCGTGTTTCTCACTCCACGTATATGTAGCTCCTTTATGAGTCAAAGCTGTTAACGGAGCAGCTATCGAAGAAAAGCCTTGGATAAATCGTCGATAATATCCGGCTAATCCTAGAAAGCTTCGAATCTCCGTGGGACTTTTCGGACGTTCCCACTTCATCACAGCCTCGATCTTTGCGGGGTCAACCATTATTCCCTCCTGGTTAACAACATGACCCAAGAATTGGACTTCCCGTATCCAAAAGTCGCATTTGGAGAACTTTGCAAAAAGCTTCTCCTTCTTCAACACTTCTAAAACTTCCCGTAGATGCTTGCCTTGCTCCTCTTGGCTTTTCGAGTAGATGAGAATGTCGTCGATGAACACCATCACGGATTTATCGAGGAATGGTTTACAAACCCTGTTCATCAAATCCATGAATGCTGCAGGAGTATTGGTTAGTCCGAACGACATAACCAAGAACTCATAGTGTCCATATCTTGTTCTGAACGCAGTCTTCTCAATATCCTGCTCTCTCACCTTCAGCTGATGATATCCTGACCTAAAATCGATCTTTGAGAAGTAGCTCCAACCTTGCAGCTGATCGAATAGGTCATCAATTCTCGGCAAAGGATATTTGTTCTTCACCGTTTCCTTATTCAGCTCTCGGTAGTCTATACACATTCTCATACTTCCGTTGTTCTTCTTCACGAATAACACCGGAGCTCCCCAGGGTGATGAACTAGGTCGAATAAAACTGTTGTCCAACAGCTCCTGAAGTTGCGTCATGAGCTCCTTCATCTCCGTCGGTGCTAATCGGTAAGGTGCTTTTGCTATCGGTGTCGTTCCTGGTAACAAGTCTATACGGAACTCCACTTGTCTATCAGGTGGTAATCCAGGAAGATCTTCGGGAAAGACTTCCGGATAATCACACACAACCGGTATATTCTGCACCTCTTTCTTCTCCTTCTTGGCATCGATTACGAATGCCAAGTATGATGCACATCCCTTTGACAAAAATTTCCTGGCTTTCATCAGGGAGATGATTCCAGAATTCACTCTGTTTTTGTCCCCGTACACCATAAATGATTCTTTTCCGGGTGGGTTTACCTTTACTATCTTCTTTCGGCATTGAATCTCAGCATCGTTGGCGCTAAGCCAATCCATACCCAAAACGATGTCGAAACCGTTTAACTCTATGGGTAATAGTTCTTCGTGGAATTCGTTTCCGTTTAGGTCAATGACGATGTTCCTAATACGATTACTAACAGGTACGAATTTGCCACTAGCAACTTCTACAATCAGGGCATTATCTAGTTTTTCTACAGGCAATGCTAATTTGCCACCAAATTTATGCGACACAAAGGAGTAGTTGGCTCCGGAATCAAATAGTATATTTGCAGGCAAACCATTTACAAGAAAGGTACCTGAAGCGACGTCTGCTGCCTCCTTTGCAGCCTCGAGCGTCATCTGGAAGGCTCTCGCCTTCGGCTTCGGTGGTATGTTGGGTCTTCCTTCCTCCTTCTTCTTCGGGCAGTCCTTCAAAATGTGCCCTTCTTCATTGCACCCATAACAGGCCTTCTAGTTGAGGGTGCATTCATTGGCGTAGTGCCCAGGCTTTCCGCATTTGTAACAAGTGACCCCTCCGTCACACTTCCCAGAGTGCTTCTTCTTTCACTTGTCACACCACTTCGCTTCTGATCCTCCTCCCCTCGAACCAGACTTCGAGAATCTACTCTTCTTGTTGGACTTCGAGGATCCATCGAACTTCCGTTTCTCACCAACCTCAGCCCTCTCCAGACCTCTTTCCTTTTGTTGGGTCTCCACGTTCTTAGCTGCTCGAACAGCTGATTTCAGAGTGGTTGCCATCTTGACTGTTGGGCCAAAGTCAGCCGGCAGTCTGTTTGCGAATTTCTCAATTTTGGAAAGTTCGGTTGGCACTAGGTATGGAAACAACTTCATCTTTTCCGTAAATGCAGCAGCATAGTCATCGATGCTCATTCTCCCCTTCTTTAAATTTTGGAACTCATTGTTCAGATCAATCAGGTCTATCTCTGAACAGTACTGCACCTTCAGTTGTTCCAAGAACTCATCCCATGACATTTTCAGAGCTTCTCCCCGTGGCATTGTATCTGCCAATAGCTTCCACCAGCTCAAGACTCCAGTTTTCAATTGTCTCACAACGAAGACAGTCTTCTGCTTCTCGCTGCAGTCGCAGCTCTCAAACACCATCTCCATCTCGGAGATCCAGTCCATAATCTCAACAGGCTTTGGGCTTCTTGAGAGACTTGGTGGTTTCGCACCCAAGAAATTTTTGTACATCCGCCCATCCTTGTTGTTTCTCCCTTCTGGGCCATCCCCTTTCTCACCTTGAGTCCCTACTTGACTCACTTGGCGGCTGTAGTTCCCTTCCTCAGATGGCTCGGGAACTGGCTCCGTCGGTTCAACATGTATGGTAGGTTCGTCCCTATTTTCGTGGAGCATCTGTCTTATTTCTTCCCTTTGTTCAGCTAGCATAGCCTGAATCATGGCTTGCACTCCAGCCATGGTGACTGGCCCAGGTGCAACTTCTTCAACAACAGGTATTTGCTGAACCACTGGGGGTTGGTTCCTATCTCCATTTGCGTTCACGTTTCCGCTACGGGTCCTTGCCATCTTGATCTATACACCGAATAAGGTGAATTTAGATCTTTATTTAGGATAGACGTTTTAAATCGTCCTTATCACTCCGAAACGTTTACATGCTAGTTCTAATATCGTAGTCGTACGTTTAGAATCCTAAACACATAAGGTTTCCAGATCCGGTCGGCAACAGACCATAGATCCGAACAATTAACAGCATATTATGCACAAAGCATTTAGCACATAAAAGCATTTTAGGCACAATTCCTAAAATAAGCTAGTGCTCACACCTCACAATCATCGCTTAGCATTCTAAGTTTAAGTCTAGAAATCCTACAAATTCCTAGTTCGCTTAAACTAATTCTCTGATACCAACTGTGACATCCCCAAAATCACGGCCAGAAAAGACCGGTTTGTTTATGCTTTGTTTAAAAATCAGAGTTACATTTTAAATGAAAGTGTTGCGGAATTTGTCCCAAAACAAAAATATGATAAAGATTTATCAAAAGCATTTCCATAGAAATGTATTTCATTAAAAGACTCGGGATGTCATGTTCGTACAGATCAAAAGCATAAACAGTACAATATAAGCCTTACTACATTATTTCATATCTACAGGCCTATATCCGTAATCCCTCGTCCAAAACATCACACCTATGCTCATGCGCCACTACCTGTAATACATAAAACTGAGTGGGTCAGGCTTGGGATCCTGGTGAGCACATAGGGTTTTCAACCCACAATAAATAAGTTTATTAATTTCATCAATCAACAATAACCCGATTACCCGTTCCCGTTATCCTCACTTTATTTCCCTAAACACCTATCATAAGGGACCTAGCCTAAGGATCATCATCGGGACGGACACTACTGCTAAGGGGATTCCTCGGAAATAAATGTCCTAAAGGCAACCATGTGGGGGATGGAGTACACCGGTGAACACATCGTTCACAAACACCTACAGGTTGCGAGCCTGCTAGTGTTCGACTGGACTGTCTAGAAGAGTCTGTGGTCGTCATCCATACTCCGCTAGATGACAGAAACAACAACATCAACATCGACGCCTCTCATCATTTTATCACACATCACCTATTACATATACCCATGTTTTACCCCAACATTTTCGTAGATATAAAATACATATACAGTTTAAATCATTGAAAACATGTATAACAACGTTCATCCAACATAGATAGCAAGTAATCAGATAATATGCACACATAGCACGTAATTTATAAAATACTTCATATCTATGTGTAAGCTGAAAGTAACTATGCACTCACCTGATTAGGTGGTGACTCAACACTCGGACAACGCTTCGATACTCTCAAAACGATATTCCTTCGATAAAACCTAGTATCGATACCACTAGGGTTTAGTTTAACGATAACCGCGACAAATTAATTAGTCCGAGTATTATTAAGCGTTAATAATACTCATAATAATAGCCTAAATAATTATTTTAAGGACCTAATAACATTCCTATAATTATTTGAAAGCTATATTAAAAATTGCGTAAGCGTAGCACACTTACAGCGAATTTTATCGAGAACCGGGATTTAATGGGAGCAGCGTTTCGAAACCGAAAAACTCTTTTTTCTCGGGACTCCGGGAGCCTCGGGGCTTCCCTAGGGTGCTAAGGGGCTTAACTAGGGTTTAGAGGTGTTTTGGGGTTGTAGAGAGAGAAAGAAGTTAGAGAGAGAAGTGAAAAAGGTGTGAAAAATGATGAAGTCTCGGCCTCCTTTTATAGTCCTGCGAGGCCTCGGTACGCTGGGCGTACCTCGGACCTACGCGGGGCGTAACCATCGGATAAGGGCGCCACCTCGGACCAGCTGGCTTGCACTCCGGAAGAGATAAGGGCGAGGGTATGCGGGGCGTACTGGCTTCGGACGCGGAGCATACAGCGAGGGCAGGTGTCATCATCCGAAGCGCGTTCCTTCATCAGCGATGGGCGGCCCAGATGCAGCCACGTCATCAACCTCGCAACAGACTTCGCATTTTCATACTTCAACTTTAAAAATTCGTAACTTTCGCGTACGACCTCTGTTTTCGACGTTCTTTATATCCACGCGAAGGTGGGAACGTACTCTACAACTTTCATTTAGACTTCGTCGGCTAATTTTGGCTCGATTTTAAATTTTATATTATTAACGGGCCGGGACACGATTGGTCTGTTAAATCCTCATAACTTCTTCATCCGACATCCGTTTTCACCCATCTTTTTCTCGTTACGCTACTCTTAACGAGATCTTCGATTCTCGTTCAGGTTGTGTCGGCTAAAAACCGCTCGATCTAATATTCGAATTTCGAGCTGTACACTACTATTCCGAAACTTCGAAAAATCATAACTTCTTCATACGAAGTCAGATTTGGGATTTCTTTTTATCGATGTTCTTAGTTTAACATATTCTACGACTTTCGTTTAGATCGCTAAGGATAAATCTCGCTCTATCGTAAGTTCACTATTCACGCTTCTCGGTATCGTGTCGGTTCTGTCGCGAAACTTCGACGGGTCATAACTTCTTCGTTATAACTCGGATTTCGGCGTTCCTTATATGCACGGAAACCTTGAGACATATTCTACAACTTTATGTAGAGTTATCGGGCTTATCTTACACTTTAATTTTGATGCTTATTTTTATTATTTATTAATTATACATTTATAATTAAATTATAAGCACATAAACACACATAATTCACATAATACTCAAATATTTCATCTTTATTACTTCAAAAAGAGTTACAAGAGTTGACCTAGACTATTACATTGACAAAAATGCTTAGCCCTGAAACCCGGGCGTTACACAGATAACATTGGGAATGTGGTAAGACTGCGGGGTGGCCCGTAGCATTAGTCAGCAGGCAGTGTAAAAAGTGTTGGAAGATTGCGGTGTCGCCTGTAGCATTCACTAGTTAGCAGGTAGTATAGAAGTGTTGTAAGACTGCGGTGTGGCCCGTAGCATTGACTAGTTGGAAGATATAGTAGAAAGTTTGTAAGACTGCGTGGGTGGCCTGTAGAATTCGTTAGTTAGCCATTGGCATAGTGGTATAGTAAGACTATGGGGGTGGCTTGTAGCATTATCTAGTGGTCAGTTAGTATGGGAGCGTTGTAAGACTACAACGTAGCCCTTAGCATTCACTGGTTCCTATTCGACAATGAGAAGGTGACAGATTTCTGATTCACTCATGGATTCCTTCAGATGATTTAGGCCAGGGCGGGTTAGCCGCACAAATGTGAGTAGGCCACAATATGATTGGATTCGGGAAATTGTAGGTCATTGGAGACCAAGTGTGATGTAAGACTACAGTGGTTCTAGTAACCTTCACTTTTCGTATTAGATTCGATGGCGACAGGTAGTCGGACTTTCATGATCGGGAAGATCAGAAGGAATAATGGAGCCATGAGTGGCAATATGGTTAGGGCAGATTTTGATAGTTGAAGTCCTCTTCGGAAGTCGCGTGGGGCAACTGTGAGGCTACTCTTGGCTTAGCAACTGGACAAGAATTCAGTATTCCAGATAAGTTGGGGACCAGGGAGGGCTCGGTTGCCTTTGGAGAGCAGATAGGAGGCAGTGTGATGCTTTGTAAAGTAGTAGTGATTTGGGGATTTGTGTGTGTGGAGTAGCTTGATGATCGAAAGTACTAAGTCACTTGTAGCAGGATAAAATAACCTCAGAGTAATTGATTTGACCCTGTTGCATAGCTCTCGTTTGAGTCTAACTGTTGCAGGGATGAATCTTCTACTCGAAGGATTATCTGAGCCTTATGTCAAGTATAAGTGTTCTGCAGGTACATTTGGTCTGTGACACCATTTTCTAGTGGGAACCTCAAGTTAGCAGGAGTTGACTAGTTAGTCGGGAGTTAAGTGAACTAGGTTCAACAATAATGATTAAATATGGATGGTCTGTCAGGGAGTCAGATCATCTCGAGAATTCAGACTTCAGATTGAGTAAATGTGATCATATCGCAAGTAATTCTTTTGTCTTCAAGTTGTAGAAATTTGCGAGGGTTGGGTTCGGATACCTTCAGAGGGCTGGGGTATGCTCGGGGTCATGACTGTGTTGTTCAAGTTGTTTGGCGTGTCGAGAATGATAAGGAATGATTTCGAGGATGAAATCCAAATTAAGTGGGGGAGAATTGTAACATTTCGTTTAAACTAAATAAAATAAGTAAATAAATAATAAACCCTAAACCCTGAGATGTAAATGATGTTTTTATATTATTTTATTGAAGCCCTAAACCTATAATAATTTAAGGATATTATACAAGGGAGTTAAATATTATGATTTTGGAATTTGGGGGGTTAAATGTAACACTCCGTTTAAAATAGAACGATTAAATAATAAACCCGGAACCCCGAGAAGTATTTTTATTATTACTTTATATTATTATAGCCCAAAAATCAAATAACAACTCTCGGGATGTTAGTATCAGGGGTTAAAGAGTAAATATCGGACTTATTTTGTAGGGATTTTAGAAGGCAAGGCGTAATTGGTAACTTTTGGACTTATTCTGTAAGGATTTATGGGAGCAGGGCAGAAATGGTAAATTCTGGATCGAAGCTGAAAGAAAAAGGAGACTGAGGGACTAAAGTTGTCGTTATGGGGAGAAGTTGATTTAGCCGGGTATTTAACTGTTGCATTGACTCGTCCAAACCCTAACCCTAACCACTACATTCAGCCGCCACCCCCACCTCCTCTATTGTCTAGCCACCGCCACCTGACTCCTTTCCTATTCCGATCAACCAAAGGTCACCAGCGGACCATTGTTGCCGTCGAGGCTAGCCTCACACGTCCTCATTACCGATAACAAATGAGACCGTCGGAGAACCACCTCCACTTGAAAGTTGCTAGCACCATTTTCATGCTCCAATGGAGGCACCACCTACATTCCCCGCGTCAGCAACCCTCTCATCCTACCTCTGCTCCATCTCGCAGCCATTAACTCGCATCCGCCTACTACCGCCCAACGATGTCGTGAACTGTCGGAGAAACCCCACCGAGATCGAGGTCTGAGTTATGGTTCGTGGTTGTGATGAGGTTGCATGTGCGTGTGTTTTCTGTCGAACGAGGGTCACGAAGAAGCACCATAGTGGTCGGCCATGGTGGCTGTCGCTGATGACGTTACATTTCCGACCGCCCACCGCCTGCTGCCCTTCTTTCCGCCGCCACAAGTGACCGTGGAAGGTGGATGTGTGTGTTTTGCTATGTATTTTAGGTGTGTGTGTATTGCTACTGTTTTGTGTTAAGTGGGTGGGTGGTGTAATCTGAAATCAAAAGTGGGCCACCACCACTACCGTGAGGTGGAGGCTGCAACCTCCAACCACCACCTGCCGATACAATGCGGCTGTATGTCTGTGTTTTTATTAGTGTGTGTGTTTATATTAGTATGTGTGTGTGTTATTTCGATAGGATTGTAAATTGTAATCGGTATAAGAATAAAAAAAGGAAAACTCATAACCACCACCATTAGGTGGTGGCCGCCGCCGTGATCGCCGTTGACCACCATTACCCGAGGTGGTAGTGGGCGGTGCCCGACTAGCGAAACCCTAATGGACCTAAAGACCTAACCATGTGACTAATGGGTTAGTATTGGGCTGGAAACCCTAATAAGGGTTTGGAAAACCCTAATGACATAGAACCCTAATTTGGGGATGATCGGGACCGCACGAGAATTATTTATTAAACTTAAAATATTAATTAATAATCATTGGCAAATTAACCTATGGCAATATTGGACTTAATGGATTAAGTCCTTAATGGGTTAAGTAGGAATGCTTAACCATAATCGTCATTTCATGTGAAAACCCTAATTATCACTTGGGCCTTGAGTTGGGCCTTTCTATTGGACTTTGGTGATTGGGCTACTGATGGGCTATCGAAGAACAACTAAATAGACAAAAATATTTGGATGGGATTTAGGGTAAGGCCCATGTGAGGGTTTGGGCCTAATTTGGAAAATTAGGCCATAGATGGGCCATAACTGGGCCTTGAGGATTTTGAGAGGTTGGACCAATTGATATGCCAAATGTTTGGACTAGACTAAGTGGTTGGGCCTTAGGGTAAGACCAAGTAGACGTTTGGGCCCAATTTGGTAAGTTGGGCTATATGTTGGGCTTTGGTCCATTGGTTGACTATTGGGCCTATGCAGTGTGAGTTGGAACTTGGGCTTGGAACCTAATTATTAATTGGGTGTTGTTTTAATGTTAACAGCTCGGGAATCTGTAAACCAGAAGCTGGATTTTTATCCATGGGACTTCAACAGTGTGAGGTGAGTTTTGCCTCACTGTACCCGTAGGTCTAAGGCACCAAGGCCGGCCCTCTAGTGTTGCTTATCTGCTAGTAAAGGGATGCACTAGGGACCATATATAGTCATGTAGGATAGACTGAGGACTCTTGATCTAAGCTCTCTTACATGTTCCTTGTTTGGTTGTGGTTTTAGAGTAGGGTCACCTGTCCGGGTGACTATCTCAACTCTTAGTATATACGGTTATGCATTCTTTAGATTGTTGATATTTAGTATGTTATTATGTTGTAGTGATCTAGTAGATATGTGTTCTTCTATTGAGTATACTGTTATGTTGTAGTGATCTAGTAGATCTGTGTTCTTCTATTGAGTATATTGTTATGTTGTAGTGATCTGCTAGGCCTATGTTCTGGTATTGAGTATGATGATATGTTGTGGTGATCAGTTAGATATGTCTCCTGGTATTGAGTATGTTGCTTCGTGGTAACAACCTGTAGAAATATATTTTATCTATGCTTGCTGGTTATCATCTATGGGGTGCCCTTAGGGACTGACGGTGGTTATGTACGATAGCCTGAGAACTCTTGGTCTAGGCTCTCTTGCCTGTTCATTGTTGGGTTGTGGCTCTAGAGTAGGACTATCTGTTTGGGTGGCTATCTCACCTCTGGTTACTTATGGTTATGCATTCTATGGGGGTAGCTGGTGGCGGGACTGTATATGGTGAGAGGATTAGTAGGCAGTAGTGAGCTGTATGATTGTTGTTGCATGTATTATGTGCCTACTTGATCATGATTGTTTATATGTCGACATATTGTGTTTGATTGGGTTGAGGTGGTCCTACTTTGGCCAAGATACCCGGTGCGGGCCAGCTGTAAGCCATAGGAATGGAGGCTCAGGAGGAGCAGTAGTGTTGAGGCGGTAGGCTAACAAACCCTGGGTATTCCAACCCGATGGTTGATTGGACTCGATATACTAGTATTCCAGCCCGAGGTTGATCGGGCCAGGCATGAGTATTTGTGTTTATGCTTGTTTTGTGTAAGGGTATTTTGGGGGAACTCACTAAGCTTCAAGCTTACAGTTTCAGTTTTGGTTTTAGGTACATCAGATGATTGCGGGAAGGCGAAGGCGTGATCATATAGCTCCTCATGTTTATGACTTGCTTTTGGGATACTCTGATATTATACAATTTTGAAAACAAGTTTTGTAATTTTTAATGGTTTTGAAATGTTTTGAAAAAGTTCAAATTTGGCATGATTTTTATGGATGATACAAGTTGGTATCAGAGCCTTGGTTTGAGTGAATTAGAGGAACACTCGTGTGAATCCAGTCTCAAATCAAGGAAAGGATTTTCAAAATGTTTTTAAATGGTTTTCAAGATACTAAAGGAGGATGCAGAGTGTGCGATCAGCCGGAGCAAGTAAGTAGACCCCAAAATACCATGCAGTTATTTAATTATGTGATATTTTAGAATAGCATGCTAGTACTAGGCTAGGGATCTTCAGGAATTGCATGATAGAATTGCCTTATTATATGATGCCTTATAACCTAGGGTTTCCTTATTTGAAATTGACATCATTACTGTAGTTGCTTAGTGTATGCATCACGACCATACATAAATAAGATCTTATAGCCTAAGAATGTTTGGTTTGGCCTTATTTCCTGTTCTTGTTTGATGAAGGGCTTAGGGTAGGATCAGGTATTCGAAAGTCTATAGGGTCCGGCGTTATGTATAGCTAGCATACACGAGTGCTGCAGGGTTGGTGGAAGTTTCATGGATAGGTGGGTTGTGAGAGGTCGGGAGGCCAATTATGAGGTATTTAGCATTCCTCTAGGAGTGAGGATTGAGCGTTCGCTATGTTTATGTATATTGTTAGGTGTTGTGGTGATACTTGAGGCAAATATGGGTAGGTGTCGAAGGCAGTAAGGGCCCGTACTACTAAAAGCACAGGACCCATATGCGTATCAAGGAAGTCACAACCCCTAGGGTTTGGTTGGGAGTTGGTTCTTTTTTATTATATGGATTATTTGAGATCTTTCTGGTGTATTATCGGAATGGTGGTTACGAGATGTTTTGAGACCAAATTCGGATCAGGATCGGGAGCTGGCAGCTAGGATAGGCCAGTATTGTCAGAGGATTGTGTCAGGGAGATCATCCGGGAGGAGGTGATGAAGATCGTTCAGGGCTAGATTCCGTAGATGATCGGGTCTATCAATATCGCCATGGTTGAGTATTTCGACGAGCGTTATGCAGCCATTGTTGAGACGGCTGCCGCAACAGCTTCAATAGTTGTAACGTCGATAGGGTTAGGAGCGAGTCGGGCTTTCCAGTATTGGGACTTCGATAACGCGAAGATCCAACCTTCGATAGGGTTTAGGACCCAGTTATAGCCATGAGGTAGCCATCTGATGTGGAGGGATGTTGCTTTACAGGTTCATGTCCTACTGACCAGAAGGTCAGGCATGCTCTGAACCTGCTGAGGTCTGGTGCGAAGGACTAGTGGGAACTTGTTAATGAGAAATATTCCAATGAGCAGACAGCTGTAGTTACTGGGATTCAGGAAGTGCTCAACTAGTTCTTAGAATTAGGTGATTATTTGAGATTGGCTGGTAATGGAGCACTAGTTTGAAAGAGTTGGTTTTCATCAGATTGATCATTGGAAAGGGAAAAAATTGGGAATTCTCCAATTTTCATGTATTGTCAAGACTTAGTCGAATCTAAGTAGGGGAGAATCGTCCCGGGATTCATAAGCGGGAGTGGTTTCAAAACTATAATAAGTTTCACATCCTTGTCAGGTAGAAAGGCGGCCTAAGTGGCTGTTTGGTTTGAGGGTTGTATGAGTTGGGAGTTCGGTAAAACTCCATAGCATGTGTATCTCGTCGTCTCGGTGCTTGATAGCAGAATTTGGGGGGAATCAGTTTTGAGTTCCAGTCATGAGTTGTGTTCAGTTCGGGTGTTCAGTCGAGTGTTTGTTAGACTCTGAGGGTAATTGGATTGATAGATTGAGGGTAAGGTATCAAACTTCGGTTGCGTTAGATAGAAAGTGTTGTAAGACTGCGGGGGTAGCCGTACCATTCACAACGGATCAAATAGTATGGACAGTGTTGCAAGACTGCGGGGGGTCTCCGTAGCATTCACTAGCGGTCAGACGGTGTGTGAAGTGTTGTGAGACTACGAGATGATTCGTAGCATTCACGGATTCTTTCAAATGATTAGGTTAGGGTGGTCCAGTTCGCAAGAGTGTGGGCAGACCATAACATAATTGGAATCAGGAAAATGATAGGTCATTGGAGACCAGACATGATGTAAGACTACAATATTATGTTAGCGTTCACTTTTCATATTTGGTTCGATGGCGACAGATTGTCAGACTATTATGGTCGGATGGAACAGAAGGATTGATGGAGCCATGAGTGGCGATATAGCTAGGGAAGTTATTGTTAGTCGAAGTTTCTTTCGGGAATCGCGTGGAGCGACCGTAAGATCACTCGTTGGTTCAGCAATCGGGCAAAAATCCGATATTTCGGATGAGCTTCATGTCAAGTATAAGTGTACTACAAGAGAAATTTGGTCTGTGACTCTGTCTTCTAGTAGGAACCCCAGATCATCAGAAGTTGAGTAGCTAGTTGGGGGATAAGTGTAAGGAATTAGTTTATCATCAGGGTTCAGGACCCTACGTGTGACATCCCCATTTTCACGGCCAGAAAAGACCGATTTTGTTTATGCTTTATAAAAATCAGAGTACCTCTTTTAATAAAAATGTTGCGGAATTTGTTCCCAGTAAAACATGATAAGTACGTTATCAAAGCGTTTCCGAAGAAAAGTATTTTTATTCATTTTAAAACATTTGGGATGTCATTGTCAATACATAAACATAAGCATAAACAAAACATACATTCATTATCAGTACTAGTGATCTATATCTCTTTTAAGTCTCTCAGTGTAATGTGACTTCATCTCAACACCTGTGATATAAACAAACTGAGTGGGTCAAGTTGGGAAACCTGGTGAGTACATAGGGTTTTCAACCCACAATAAATAATTATTATGTTTAAACAATCAAATAATCAACCCAATTACTCATCCCTATTATCTTCTTTATTCTTAAGGATCTACCCTAAGAATCAGCTATTTCTCATTCATTTATTCCTAAGGAGTATCCTAAGGAATAGGTACGAATTCCATCGTTGTAAATGACACATCTGTCCACTCGCAATACATATCAATGAGTTTTTAGAGTACACCGGTGAACACGTCGTTCACAAAACCTACAGGTTGCGAGCCTGCTAGTGTTCCACTGGACTGTCTAGAATAGTCCGTGGTTGTCATACATACTCTGTTGAATAATGGGGCCATCATTTGGGAAAAAGGCTTCTCACATCGTCCACCTCTCACCATCACTTCACGGTCTATTTCACCTCTAAACTTATCATCCAACTCATATTTCATCTATTACATCTACCCATGTCTTACCCCAACATTTTCGTGGATATAAAATACATATACATCTTAAATCATTTAAAACATGTATAAAATCGTTCATCCAACATATATAGCAAGTATTCAGATAATATGCACACATAGCACATAATTTATATGAAATACTTCATATCTATGTGTAAGCTGAAAGGGACCATGCACTAACCTGAAAGATGGTGACTCAGCACTCGGACAGCGCTTCGATACTCTCAAAACAATTCTCCTTCGATAAAACCTAGTCTCAATACCACTAGGGTTTAGTCTAACGTCAACCGCGACTAATTAATAGTCTAGCTATTATTATTATTATTATTATTATTATTATTATTATTATTATTATTATTATTATTATTATTATTATATAAGCGTTAAATAATAGCCCAAATAATTATTTTAAGGACCTAATAACATTACTATAATTATTTGAAAGCTATATTTAAAATTGCGTAAGCATAGCTCACTTACAGTGGATTTTAAAGAAAATCGGGCTTTGCTCGGAGCAGCGTTTCCGAAACCGAAAGAACCTTTTTCTCGGGACTCCGGGAGCCTCGGGGCTTCCCTCGGGTGCTAGGGGTTTTATCTAGGGTTTAGGAGTGTTTAGGAAACTTAGAGAGAGAAAGATTTTAGAGAAAGAATGAAAAAATGTGTGTAAAATCCGGAGACCCTCGCCCCCTTTTATGGCTGCAAGGCCTCGGAATACGCTGGGCATAATCCTTGGCTACGCGGTGCGTACTCCTCAGATACGGATGCCAGATGGCGAGCTTCGGATGGGGCGACGTGGCTACTCCTCGGACCAAGCAGATCGACTACATCGGGCGTTCCTTCTTCGCACGCAGGGCGTACCTCGTATGCGAGGCGCTCCTCGGTTACGCTGGGCGTAACCCTCACACCAGGTGTCATCATCTGAAGCGAGGCCTTGGGCAGCAAGCAACGGTTGGGATCGTGCCACCTCAGCAATCTCGCAATAGGTCTTACAAATTTACTTTCCGACTTCTAAAAATCATATCTTTCGCATACTAGTTCCGTTTTCGACGTTCGTTATATCCACGCGAAGGTGGGAACGTACTCTACAACTTTCTTTTAGAATCCATTGGCTAATTTTGAATATATTTTAAAACTTATATTATTAACAGGCCGGGATAGGATTGGTCCGTTAAATTCTCATAACTTCTTCGTCCGACATCCGTTTTCGCCCATCTTTTTCTCGTCACGCTATTCTTAACGAGATCTTTGATTCTTGTTTAGGTCGTGTCGGATAAAAACCGCTCGATCTATTATTCGAATTTCGGGTTGTACACTGCTAATTTGAATCGTAAACTCACTATTTACGCTTCCCGATGCCGTGCCGGTTCCGTCGCGAAACTTCGACGGGTCATAACCTTTTCGTTATAACTCAGATTTCGGCGTTCTTTATATGTACGGAAACCTTGTGACATATTCTACAATTTGGTTAAGATTATTTATTCTAAATAATATTTTGTCGAAAAGTCGTTTTTGGCCCCTATTGCCTCTAAATTGACTAGCCCGGATCTGCGAGCGTTACAATTATCTCCCCCTTAGGATGATTACGTCCCAGAATCATCAACGAAACAGGGCTCATATAATGACTCCATACGTCATCTCTTCATCCTAGGTAATAATTATGACTTCTATATTCCTTCAATTCTATCTCTTAGACTCATTAACTGTAAGCAGTACTCGATCGTGCACCTGCTCTCTACCTAAGGCTAGACTCCAAATTATGACCTTCAAGTCACAATCTCGATCCTCACTGGATACGAACTTGAGATAAGATCTTTTATTACTACTATGGAACGATGTGTCATATTCTAATGACCTATCATTGTATGTTGCTTAGACTTAGGTCTCTTAGAGTCAAATTCCATAATGGAATATGCCTTCCTTCATGGTCTAATGTGATATAATCACATTTTAACATGTAGCATTTCTAGCTACCAACTTCTTTAACAATGAGTGTGATACTTCTATTGATCGCTTTGATTTCAATCGTTTGGTTTAAGTCGGACGCTACATCAAACTTGGTTCTCTGAACCACGTAACCTACTCATCATAGTCGGACTCATTGTGATATGACCACTAGGGTCGGGATAAGAACAATCTTCTTAGTCATTACCGAAACAATGGTAACGACATACTTGAAAAAAAAGAAACCAATTACTAGCTTCTTGGTAACCTTGTGACTTTCCCTGATCCAAGTGTGAGTCTTGTGCTTCCGGTAGTATAGGCCTCTACTACCATTCACACCTACTCATACTCGTCCCAAGTATTGTCCCACAGTTTCCCAAGTCACCATGCAGCAAATCACACAATCATTCAACACATCAGATAACAAAACGAAGGTTTTATATTATTTCTTGAAACAGTTACATAGGTATTCAAGTTCAACCTATACTATGCCTCTAATAGGCTACACCACGTGGTACTATTTACACGACTACTTCATAGATCCTCATTCCTGATTCCTTGCATCGTCAGCTGCTTCGTCTAGGATCATATGGAATTCTCTTGCCTTTGGTTTTGGCGGCACATTTGGCTTTGTTGCCCCTTCTCTCTGTGGGCAATCTTGCTGAAGTGCCCTTCCTCATTACATTCGTAACACACCCTTTTGTTGAATTTACACTCGTTGGCATAATGCCCATGCTTCCCACACTTGAAACAAGTCACCTCCTCACCGCATTTTCCAGAGTGTTTCTTTTTGCACTTCTCACACCATCTTTCTTCACTCCCTCCTCCTCTAAACTTCCTTGTACTGGACTTGCTTCTCTCATCGGGCTTCGCAGACCCCTCAAACTTCCTCTTTTCGCCAACCTCGGTCTTGTTGGCGGCTCTTCCCTTGATCATCTCCTCAACTGACTTGGCAGCCTAGATAGCTGCCTCCAAAGTAGGTGCCTGACGCACTGGCACCGCGTACTCCCATGGAAGTCCTTTTGCATACTTGTCGATTTTCGTCAGCTTATCCGGAACAAGACGTAAGGCGAACTCCATCTTCTCTGTGAAGTTGTTGGTGTATTCATCAATAGACATGCTTCCTTTCTTCAAGGTAAGGAATTGGTTTTCTAGCTCGAGCAGATTTTGGGTTGAGCAGTACCTACGTTTCAATTGCACCAAAAACTCTGCCCATGTCAGTTGCAGGGGCTCATTGGGGCTTAGAGTCTTCCCTAGAGTGTTCCACCAACGAACCGCTCCTCCTCGAAACCGACGTACTGCAAAGGTAGTCTGTAACCTGCCTCTGCAACCGCATGTCATAAAAGCTAACTCCATTTCTGAGATCCAATCCATGACTCCGATCGGATCTTCCTTCCCAGTGAAGGTCGATGGCTTGCAAGTCAGAAAAACCATGTACTTGCATCCGTTCCTCTCGACTCCAGTATCCTGATCGTTTCTCCTAATCACTGGCAGATTAGCTTGGCCTACAGACCTGCTTTAGTTACCCTCCTCAGACTGTCCGTCATTCAGCTCGGGCTTTACGATTGGTGTGGTAGCTTCCTCGCGATTCCGTTGGAGCAAACGTTTTGTTTCCTCCATTTGGCGATCCAACATCATCTGGATCTTCACTTGCACTCCGGCCATCGTTATTGGCTCAGCAGCAGCCACCACAACCGGTATTTGCTCAATCACTAGGGGCTGATCTCGGTTCCCATTTGCATTCACGTTTCCGCTTCGGGTCCTTGCCATCTTGATCTATACACCGAATAAGGTGAATCTAGATCATTATTTAGGATTGACATTTAAATTATCCTTATCACCCCGAAACGTTTATATGCTAGTTCTAATATCGCAGTTAAACGCTTAGAATCCAAAACACATAAGGTTACCAGATCCGGTCGGCAATAGACCATAAATCCGAACAAATAATAGCATATCAGGCACTAGCATTCAGCACATAAAAGGATTTTAGGCACAATCCCTAAAACAATCTAGTGCTCACACCTCACACTCATCGCTTAGCATTGTAAGTTTAAGTCTAGAAATAAATCCATATTCCTAGTTCGCTTAAACTAATGTTCTGATACCAACTGTGACATCCCCATTTCACTGCCAGAAAAGACCGATTTTGTTTATGCTTTATAAAAATCAGAGTACCTCTTTTAATAAAAATGTTGCGGAATTTGTTCCCAATAAAACATAATAAGTACATTATCAAAGAGTTTCCGAAGAAAAGTATTTTTATTTATTTTAAAACATTTGGGATGTCATCGTCAATACAGAAACATAAGCATAAATAAAACTTACATTTATTATCACTAGTGATCTATATGCCTTTTAAGTCTCTCAGTGTAATGTGACTTCATCTCAACACCTGTGATATAAACAAACTGAGTGGGTCAAGTTGGGAAACCTGATGAGTACATAGGGTTTTCAACCCACAATAAATAATTATTATGTTTAGACAATCAAATAATCAGCCCAATTTCCCATCCATATTATCTTCTTTATTCTTAAGGATCTACCCTAAGAATCAGCAATTTCTCTTTCATTTATTCCTAAGGAGTATCCTAAGGAATAGGTACGAATTCCATCATTGTAAATGACACATCTATCAAGCACAACTGCTAGTTCTGTCACTAGGGCGCAGCTGCCAAAATTATGACATTCTCTATGGGGCGCATCTGCCGGAATAGTCCTTTAGGCGAATCTGCCGGGGTTATGAGGTTCTCTATTAGGCGCTTCTACCGGTAGAGTCCTTTAGGCGCATCTGCCGGGTTTTATTGACAGTATCGTTTTCGGGAGTCCACTCGCAATACATATCAATGGGTTTTTCGAGTACACCGGTGAACATGTCGTTCACAACACCTACAGGTTGCGCGCCTGCTAGTGTTCCATTGGATTGTCTAGAATAGTCCGTGGTTGTCATCCATACTCTGTTGAATAACGGGGCCATCATTTGGGAAAAAGGCTTCTCACATTATCTACCTCTCACCCTCACCTCACGGTCTATTTCACCTCTCAACTTATCATCCAACTCATATTTCATCTATTACATCTACCAATGTCTTACCCCAACATTTTCGCAGATATAAAATACATATACATTTTAAATCATTTAAAATGTGTATAAAATCGTTCATCCAGCATAGATAACAAGCATTCAGATAATATGCACACATAGCACGTAATTTATATAAAATACTTCATATCTATGTGTAAGCTGAAAGGGACCATGCACTCACCTAAAAGGTGGTGACTTAGCACTTAGACAGAGCTTCGATACTCTCAAAACAATTCTCCTTCGATAAAACCTAGTATCAATACCACTAGGGTTTAGTCTAACGTCAACCGCGACTAATTAATAGTCTAGCTATTATTATTATTATATAAGTGTTAAACAACACTCATAATAATAGCCCAAATAATTATTTTAAGGACCTAATAACATTACTATAATTATTTGAAAGCTATATTAAAAATTGTGTAAGCGTAGCTCACTTACAGCAGATTTTAAAGAAAACCGGGCTTTGCTCGGAGCAGCGTTTCCGAAACCGAAAGACCCTTTTTCTCGGGACTCCGGGAGCCTCGGGGCTTCCCTCGGGTGCTAGGGGTTTTATCTAGGGTTTAGGAGTGTTTAGGACACTTAGAGAGAGAAGGATTTTAAAAAGAGAATGAGAAAATATGTGAAAAATCCGGAGACCCTCACCCCCTTTTATAGCTGTGAGGCCTCGGACTACGCTGGGCGTAATCGTTGGCTACGCGGCGCGTACTCCTCGGATACGGATGCAAGATGGCGAGCTTCGGATGGGGTGACGTGGCTACTCCTCGAACTAAGCAGCTCGACTACATCGGGCGTTCATTCTTCGCACGCAGGGCGTACCTCGTACGCGAGGCGCTCCTCGGTTACGCTGGGCGTAACCCTCGCACCAGGTGTCAACATCCGAAGCGAGGCCTTGGGCAGCAGGCAACGGTTGGGATCGTGCCACGTCATCAATCTCGCAACAGGTCTCGCAAATTTACTTTCCGACTTCTAAAAATCATATCTTTCGCATAAGAGCTTCGTTTTCGACGTTCTTTATATCCACGCGAAGGTGGGAACATACTCTACAACTTTCGCTTAGACTCTGTTGGCTAATTTTGATTCTATTTTAAAAGTTATATTATTAACAGGCGTGGACAGGATTGGTCCGTTAAATTCTCATAACTTCTTCATCCGACGTCCGTTTTCGCCCATCTTTTTCTCATTACACTATTCTTAATGAGATCTTAGATTCTCGTTTAGATCATATCGGCTAAAAACCACTCGATCTATTATTCAAATTTCGAGCTGTACACTGCTAATAAGAATCTTCGAAAATTCATAACTTCTTCATACGAAGTCAGATTTGGGCGTTCTTTTTATGGACACTCTCAGTTTACCATATTCTATGAATTTTGTTTAGATCGTTGAGGCTAAATATCACTCTATTGTAAATTCACTATTTACGCTTCCCGGTGCCGTGCCGGTTCCGTCATGAAACTTCGACGAGTCATAACTTCTTCGTTATAACTCGGATTTCGACGTTCTTTATATGTACAGAAACCTTGTGACATAATCTACAACTTGTTTAAGATTATTTATTCTAAATAATCTTTTGTCGAAAAGTTGTTTTCGACCCCTATTGCCTCTAAATTGACTAGCTCGGATCTACGGGTGTTACACTATGAGGGTTGGATACATTTGCCTTGGAGAGGCTGGGGTAAGGTTGTAGATGTGGCCATGTAGTTCAAGTTGCCTGGCATGTAAGGAGTGATAAGAAACGATTTGGGGGACGAAATCAAATTTAAGTTGGGAAAGTTATAACACTCCATTTAAAATAAAACGATTAAATAATAAACCCGGAACCACGAGAAATAATTTTATTATTACTTTATATTATTATAGCCGAAAAATCAAATAACAACTATCTGGATGTTAGTTTCAGGGGTTAAAGAGTAAATATCAGACTTATTTTGTAAGGATTTTGGATGGCAAGGTGTAATTGGTAGCTTTTCAACTTATTCTATAAGGATTTATGGGAGCAAGGGAGAAATGGTAAATTCTAGATCGAAGTTGAAAGAAAAAGGAGACTGAGGGACTAAATTTGTCGTGATGGGGAGAAGTCGATTGAGCCGGGTATTTAATTGTTGCATTGCCTCGTCCAACCCTAACCCTAACCACTACATTCAGTAGCCACCCCCACCTCCTGTATTGTCCAGCCGCCGCCACCCAACTCCTTTCCTGTTCTGATCAACCAAAGGTCGCAAGCGGACCGTTGTTGCCACCGAGGCTAGCCTCACACATCCCCATTGCCGATGACAAATGAGACTGTCGGAGAACCACCTCCACTTGAACGTCGCTAGCGTTGTTGTCATGTTCCAATGCAGACACACCTCCATTCCCCGCTGCAGCAGCCCTCTTATCCTAGCTCCACTCTGTCTTGCAGCCATTAACTCGCATCCGTCTACTGCCGCCTAGCGATGTCGTGAATTGCCGGAGAAACACCACCAAGTTCGAGGTCCGAGTTGTGGTTCGTGGTTGTGATGAGGTTCCGTGTGCATGTTTTTTCTGTCGAACGGGAGTCATGAAGAACCACCATGGTGATTGCCGCTGATGACGTTACATTTCCGACCACCCGCCGCCTACTGCCTTTCTTTCTGCCGCCACCAACCACCGTGGAAGGTGGTTGTGTCTGTGTTTTGCTATGTATTTTAGGTGTGTGTATTTATAATGTTTTGTGTTAAGTGGGTGGTTTTTGTAATCTGAAATCAAAAGTGGGCCACCACCACCGCTGTGAGGTGGTGGCTGCCACCTCCAACCACCACCTGCTGCCACAGTGCGGCTATGTGTGTGTGCGCGTGTGTTTATATTAGTATATGTGTGTGTGTTATTTCGATCGGGTTGTAAATTGTAATCGGTATAAGAATAATAAATGGAAAACTCATAACCACCACCGTTAGATGGTGGCCGCCGCCGTGAGTCGTCGTTGACCATCATTACCCGAGGTGGTAGTGGGTGGTGCCCGACTAGCAAAACCCTAATGGGTCAAATGAAGCCCTAATGGACCTAAAGACCCAACCATGTGACTAATGGGCTAGTATTGGGCTGGAAACCCTAATTTTGGGGATGATCAGGACCGCACGAGAATTATTTATTAAACTTAAAATATTAATTAATAATCATTGGCAAATTAACCTAAGGCAATATTGGACTAAACGGTTAAGTCCTTAATGGGTTAAGTCGGAATGCTTAACCATTATCGTTATTTCATGTGAAAACCCTAATTTCACTTGGGCCTTGAGTTGGGCCTTTCTATTGGACTTTGGTGATTGGGATACTGATGGGCTATCCAAGAACAACTAAATGGACTAAAATATTTGGATGGGCTTTTGGGTAAGGCCCATGTGAGGGTTTGGGCCCAATTTGGAAAATTGGGCCATAACTGGGCCTTGAGGATTATGAGAGGTTGGACCAATTCATATGCCAAATTTTTGGACTAGACTAAGTGGTTGGGCCATAGGGTAAGACCAAGCAAATGTCTGGGCCTATTTTGGATTATTGGAAAATTAGGCCATATCTTGGGCTTTGGTCCATTGGTTGACTATTGGGCCTATGGAGTGTGAGTTGGACCGTGGGCATGGAACATAATTATTAATTGGGTGTTGCTTTGATGTTGAGAGCTCGAGAATCTGTCAGCCATCAGCTAGAGTTTTATCCGCGGGACTTCAGCAGTGTGAGGTGAGTTTCGCCTCACTGTACCCGTGGGTCTAAGGCACCAAGGCCGTCCCTCTAGTGTTGGTTATCTGCTAGTAAAGGGATGCCCTAGGGACCGTATATAGTCATGTTGGATAGACTGAGGACTCTTGATCTATGCTCTCTTACATGTTCCTTGTTTAGTTGTGGTTTTAGAGTAGGGTCACCTGTCCGTGTGATACTTGTATGTGTTTTATATATAGCTGAGTTTGGGTGAGGCCCGTATCTCATTGGTAGTTGAGTGTGGGCAAGGCCCGTATCTCATAGATAGCTGAGTGTAGGCGAGGTCCGTATCTTATAGTTATTTGTGTGTGGACGAGGCCCGTATCTTATAGTTAGCGGAGTGTGGGCGAGGCCCGTATCTGCTAGTTAGATGAGTGTGGGTGAGGCCCGTATCTCCTTAAGTGTGAGGGGGGCCTGTATCTCCTAGTAGCATGATTATGTGTATGGTATGTGGTATTTTGGGGGAAATTCACTAAGCTTCGTGCTTACAGTTTTCAATTTTGGTTTCAGGTACTTCCGGTAGCAAAGGGAAGAGCTCGGGATGACTACATTGGATACACCATGATGTTTAGCCTAGGATATTCATTATGATGTTTTGATATTATACTCTGATTTGTTACTATGACGTATGTTTTTGGATGGATTGATTTTGATAACTATGTTTATTTAAAAAATAAAAATGAAATTCTTGGTCATGATTTTTGGGATGTTACAACGTTGGTCTTGACGTCATTCCATCACTGGCTCGAAGACTCATGAACCAAACCACAACGGCATAAAGATACACCACCATGAACCTACCAACTTTCAGGAATCCAATCAACCTCTCTATCAACACTAACGAAACACTCCATGAGTCATACCCTTCTATAACCCATGATTCCTTTCATAGAATAGGATGCTACCAACACAAAATCAAATGAATAACCCACATAAGTGTTGGATTAGTGTCTAAGTCCATAACTATTTTGGTATGTACTTGACCCGATGGTGCATGGTCCTTTTGGGTTGCCTTCACCAAAACAACTTGATTGGAGAAATAAATAGAGAGACAGGTTATTATGATTTATTAATATGTTATAAGAATAATATATTAAAGGAGAAATCATATTTGTTTAATTAATATTGGTCAATAATTAATTAAGAATTAATTTTGTGATCAAGTGTAATTAATTAAACTAGAGGGGATGAATTGTAATTATGTGATAGTTACAAAATAATGTAAGGATTATCTTAAATATAGGGTGAACGAATTTAAGGAGATAATGCCTTAGAATTCGACTAGGATAAGGGTTTCTAAGACTTATCTTATGGTTGCTTGGTGGGCAAGCAACTAGATAAGGATAAGGACTAAAACCCTAATCTTTACACCTATATAAACCCCCTAAGGCTCATGAATTCGTCTAACCTTTCCCAAGAAGTCCTAGAGACGAATTCTAACCTCTCTCCTCTCTCTTTATACCTTCTCCATTTGCTTATGGTGTTTGTAAGCCATTAGAGGAGTGACACTTGTGACTCTAAGCCTTCCAAAGTCAATTCAAGGAGGAATTAGGATTGTTATTGCTACATAACAATCAAGGTAATATCTTAAACCTAATTATATGTTAATATTGATTTCCATATGCTAGAATTAGGGTTTATAGTCTTGGATTCAAAGCATGTACAATAGAGAAACCTAGATCCAAGCATTATATATTTGTATGAGCACATAGGATGTCTTATGACCAAAACCCATCAGTGGTATCAGAGCCTAGCTTGGTTTCAATTGTATTGATGCTTAACATGTTTGAAAAATTCAATTTTTTGGATTCTGGAGGCTGGACTCGCCGAGTCCATGACTGAACTCGTCGAGTCCATGGCTGAACTCGCCGAGTCCATGCAGACTCGCCGAGTCCAAGCCTGACTCGACGAGTCAACTCGTCAGATAGAGCTTATCTCGGGATTTCTTGCTGTTTTTGCATTGGGATAGTTACCTTATCATGTTAGATCAATATTAATCCGATTATATGATATATTTGACTATATTTTTGATCTAATTGAAGATATTTATCAATTAATAAGATAATTGTTTCCTTATAAGATAATTGATTAATTATTTTGAGTAAATTGATAAATTGTTTTGCAAGAAATCATTAAACAAATCAAATATGGATAATTATGTAATTAAATGTTAGTTTAGATTATTTGTTATTTGATCCTTGTTGTTATGAAAAGTTTAATATTTTGCCCTTTAGGTTTTATAGTTTAAATTTGAACCCAATAGTTTTGTAGTTTTGAAATTTAAATAGTTGAAACCCTAATGTTTTGAAAAAAAAAGGTTTCAAAACTTGCCCTCAAGTTTTGGAATTTAAAAGTTGATTAAAAGTTTAATTAGGAATGTTAAATTCTAAAACTCTAGTATAGTTTTGAAAAAGTTCAAATCACTCCCTTATGGTTTTATTAATTAATTAAGGAGTATAATTAAAAGAAGTTTAATAAATCCATAAAAGTTTTGGTTACAATTTAATTGAATTAAAAGTATAATTGTTAAATTTGACCACCTAATATTTTAAAAGTGTAAAATACACCCTATACTATATATAACATTAAAAGTCTAACATTATATATATGTATGAGTAAAAGTCAGTCTTACCGTTAGTAGGCCTCATTCACGAAGCTAGTCTATAAGGGGTGTTTAAGGAAATTGCCTATAAAATGGCGATTGAATGGGTATCCACTCTTACCCACCGCACTCTTGACTAGTGGAGGGTCGTTAGCCGAACGGGTAGGATAGGACGAAACCTTCCATTATAAGTATGATGAAGTATAAAAGTAACTAAATGTTTTCATAAAATTCCCAATCTTAGTTACTTAGGCAAAAGTGAATTGATGCAATTCCATGAAATTACACTTTGTGCCCTTGCGAAGACGTTAGTGGAGCGTGTGTGGTTTACCGGCACACTAAATGGTTCTAAGCAAAGGTAGCAAAGGGTGACTCAATGTTTGTCATAGTTCGGTGGAGCGTATGTGGTTTACCGGCACATCGAATAGGTGACTGTAACATGTGAGGGCACCTTGTAAGTTTCAATGGTTATTCACACCCGCTTTGTGATCCTCGGCATCCCAGTCACAAACTAGAGGGGCATATCGAGATTTAAACATGCCATTGAAAGTTCAATGAATCTCAAAGGATCTAGGAGTTTTCATAGATTTAAAACTTAAATTTCTTTTTCGTTTTTCGTGGTGGAAATTAGTGAATCGTCATTCACTTACCTTCAAATATTCTGCAATTAGGGTTACGGCATCCCTCTCCCGAGTTGTAGAATATTGTGTTGGGTCCTAGCCTTAGTATTTCATTTGGGTGATTTACTAAGGACTCAATCAATCAACTAACTTGAATTCGTATTCTCCCGTTTTGTAGATGTCAAAGATTGACAACTACGGTCTTCCTAAATCCCGTGGAACAAGCTTTCCACATGAAGATGATATTCCACGATTCGATCGAGGAACAAGAAATCATGCTTCACTTCCTCCTCCTCCTCCTAATATTCTCCCTAACCCACAAGTTCGAAGGCTTGAAAAGTTCAAGCTGACTCAAGCCCTTTTGGCAAGTAAACATAAAGAAGGAAAGTCCGTGTGTGCACACGTCCTAGGGATGAAGTCACACATTGATAGGTTAAGAATGTTGGGATCCGTTGTCTGTGAGGAAATGGCTGTTGATTGGGTTCTTCAGTCACTTCCCAACTCATATAGTGAGTTCGTAAGAGAGTACAATATGATGAACTACGACGTGACCCTTATAGATCTCACTTATATGCTTATTACTGCTGAATCAGCAATGATTTGGCGCAATAGAAAAGCAAAGTTGATTGGTGAATCTGCCTTCGAGACCTCTATGGATATAGACAATGGCAATGAAAGACATGCTATGATCGAAAAGTTTGATCATAAGAGAAAGGCGATGTCTGAAGTAGTTCCATGTACTGTTCCAAAAGAGTCGATTTGCTTTTATTGCCAAGAGAAGGGGCATTAGAGACAAAGCTACCCCATTTACCTAAGAGATCTAAGAGATGGGAGAGTCGAAACGTATGGCTCTAATTTAGGTAAAATCCATTGACTAACTCTTTTAAGCTTCATTCTAGATTCTGAATACATAATGTGATAAGATTACAATTGATGAATCGAAGAAAAGAAAGGAAGCTTAAGGGAAGAAGTGAGCAGAATCTAACCGTGAAGGAATGGATTTCGATCCCGTTTCTCGAAGATTAGATTCTTAAGCTACTACTTAGAGTTAGAATTAGATTGCTAAGAAAGATGTATTAGCATGAGTTTTTCAATGAATTGCATTGTAAGGACAAATTTTTCCGCAATAAAATAAATTTTGATTTTAAATTTTATTTATTTATCCTTACAATGGCGTGTATGAAAAATTGATGTTAAAATGTTTCTATTATTAGCAATAATGGATTTGGTTCTTATTATATTATGGAAAGTCGAGAATTTACCAAATAGGGAGAGTTTCTCATCGCCCAAGTTTCAATTGGACTGAAACTTGGAATCATGCATCTTGGTTGCACGATGAATGAGAAATTTCATATTTGGAAATTAGACTAATTCATTGACAAAGTGTCAAGTGAAGGACTTGGAGATCGAATACCCAAAGTTGCGTATTGATCAAGTCCACCATAAGAGTAACAAAGACATTCGTCATGATTTACTAAAGGTTTAGTAAATATGATTATGCATATAAGATTAAGTGTAATTCTGAATTGATTGAAAATGTTTAAATCAATAGCAGAACGAATAAGAAGAATCAAGTAGGCAGAAAGATAAAAGTTTCTCCATTCTATGAAGAAGGGAGAGTACCTTTTATGCTTTATGATAGGTCTTAATGATTAAGAACCATGTCTCAATTGATCCTCTAAGTAAGTCTTAGTACAATTGTATGTTTAAGAAGAGGAATCAAGGATTGAAGAAATGGTCAAATCAAGAAGTCTATCATACTTCATTCCAAAAACAAGTCTTAGAGTTAAGATTGTGACAATGAGTGAAAAGTATTAAGAAGGTTTAAAACATTCATTAAATGTGGTAAGTTGTGATGTCTTAGATATGACAAAGACCATTTAGGACCAATTTATGAAGAGTTTTGACAAAAGCTACACTAACTCTTGAATATTTGTTTGTCAAGAAATGTTTTGACAAGAGAATCTTATATGTCAAGGAGTCAGTGGGAGTCTTAATGGTCTTGAAAGGTTTCAAGAACAAATCAAATAAACCTTATCGATCATCACTAGCACACGAGTTAAGGTTTACAACCTATCGTGATGACATTATTTTGATTCTGTGCCAATCCAATCGAGTTAATTATGCATGAGAGTTCTATGAGTTCTCATTTTGAACGCATAAATGGCAAAGCACCTTAATCGATGAAAGGTACATTGATGAATAAGTTGTCATATGGAAAATATGGAAATGTATCCATATTGGGAATTGAATATTGAAAAATCTATGACTAGATTAGAAACTTTTATGCAAAAGGATGTTCAAAGGAATGTACTTTGAGTGAGAGACATCATATTTAAGGAATTGTCTTGTAACAATCTCCGATAGAGGACTTTGTAATATCATTGGCAATAGTCTTTGTGACTTTGGTGTAGTGACATTACGAAAGGATAGTTGCATAGAATGTTAGAATCTAGCATATTCTATAAGTAACAAGAATTTGATATTCTTTAACTTATGAAAAACGGATTTGGAGTTGTGAAATGAGAAGGATTGGAAATGTGTTCAATGTGATCTATTTCACAAAGTAAGAACCATAGATAAACATTGTGTGCATGCTATGAGCATGGGAAAAGTGTTGGAATTCAAGTAAGAAGTTGATTACCCGAAACGACAAATAATGAGTAATCAATATGGTGATAAATAAAAAGGCGTTTTATTTATACTCAAAGGTTTGAGGCCATATGGGATTAGTATTATTCTTGTGTTTCACATTTGCATGTTTTGACTTCCAGGATAATTGAGTTTATTAAGAATAATCTAATTATTCGAACGGGCCACAGTTGTTCATATGTTGGAAGTACATATGAATGAAGACTATCGTGAATTGGTGTGTGGATTGTCTAAAGAGCATTAGACATAAGCAAATGTTTGCTGCAATGTTCATGATTGCTTACGAATATGATTTGAGCATTGGATTAAACCCAGGCTCACTTGGATCACTCCATGAATTGTATCACGAGTGATTGGTGAGACGATAACATCTTATATTCTTGAAACCGAGATGTGTGAGTTGTATCTTGCGAATCGGTTTCACATTGATAATATGTAAACGCACTAGTAACTTGGTGTTATAAAACATATTGTTGTGTGTGATTTGGTTAGTGAGTGCAAGCGAGCATTGTATCAAAGTTTATCCATTCCTTTTATTCAAAGTAGGATAAAGGCGATATCTTTGGGCCCCTCGATGGTTTAGTGGTGACAAACGTAAATGCTCGGCCAGGCTAGGGCTAATTTGATTTGTTCAATTAGTCTGTCATCATAATTTAGAAATCGAGAAGTAGTACAAAGAGAATGATTTGAAATCATATCTCATATGATATCTAGAATGGAGGAATATATGATCCCTTATCTAAGGACACGCGTATTTGATATGATCAGATTTGACAGCGGCTTTGGAAAGTTACGATTGCAGATCGGGATCCGAAGTCATACGCAGAATAGTTGTTAGACTTATCCAAGAGGGAGACTGTTGGATTAGTGTGTAAGTCCATAACTATTTTGGTATGTATTTGACCCGATGGTGCATGGTCCTTTTGGGTTGCCTTCACCAAAACAACTTGATTGGAGAAATAAATAGAGAGAGAGGTTATTATGATTTATTAATATGTTATAAGAATAATATATTAAAGGAGAAATCATATTTGTTTAATTAATATTGGTCAATAATTAATTAAGAATTAATTTTGTGATCAAGTGTAATTAATTAAACTAGAGGGGATGAATTGTAATTATGTGATAGTTACAAAATAAGGTAAGGATTATCTTAAATATAAGGTGAACGAATTTAAGGAGATAATGCCTTAGAATTCGACTAGGATAAGGGTTTCTAAGACTTATCTTATGGTTGCTTGGTGGGCAAGCAACTAGATAAGGATAAGGACTAAAACCCTAATCTTTACACCTATATAAACCCCCTAAGGCTCATGAATTCGTCTAACCCTTCCCAAGAAGTCCTAGAGACGAATTCTAACCTCTCTCCTCTCTCTTTATACCTTCTCCATTTGCTTATGGTGTTTGTAAGCCATTAGTGGAGTGACACTTGTGACTCTAAGCCTTCCAAAGTCAATTCAAGGAGGAATTGGGATTGTTATTGCTACATAACAATCAAGGTAATATCTTAAACCTAATTATATGTTAATATTGATTTCTATATGCTAGAATTAGGGTTTATAGTCTTGGATTCAAAGCATGTACAATAGAGAAACCTAGATCCAAGCATTATATATTTGTATGAGCACATAGGATGTCTTATGACCAAAACCCATCAATAAGTACCATGCCTATAATTTGAACGAAGTGCTCCTTTGGTATCTTGTTCAGTCCACATACACCCTTCATGACAATATCTAATGGACTTACCACAATACACACCCTTAAGATGATCCATAACTAACCCTGGATCTACTACATTCCTTTTTCATCGCAACCTTACCCAAAGGGTACCAGTAGGTCTAACGGAATGACGAACATCAATCATTAATAGAAACATCCTCATGAATGACTGAAACAAGAACCCATCCCTTTGACTGAAACTGAAAATATTTCTACAATATATATCTACCTCGATAAAACTTCCAAATTTATCCAATAATGTTGCTAAAACCCTGGTCACATCAATCCAAATACTTACCCTGTCGACACGACATGCCAAAATTGGACTTTGCGCAGATCCAAAGCCACACCTGAAAAACTAAACAATAGCGCTCCGATGTCCGAACTCCTAATAACTAAGGATAGCTGGCAAACCCAAGCCTAGTATGAATAATACTTAGACAACCAACAATTGAGGGCACCCATACCCAGAAACCAAATAGTATAATATATAGATTTTAATGATAGGTTGATGTATCCATTGATCTTCCATTGATACAGCTTGAAACATATGAAGAACCACATCTACTAACGATGAACAAAATGACTAATGATCAAGAATGCATTGACAACTAATATACTAATCCAATACACTACTAAAAAAGTCCCATGTGGAACTACACATACAAAAATCGAAAGTTGGTTGACATATCATCAACTGCTCATCCCAGACTATAGATAGAAATCTATACAATGAAGTAACAAATCCCTCAACAACCAATACTCAACCTGAGCGACGCAAATGCCTTATGACCTAATCATCGATGATCCCAAAATATACCACCGGATATGGTGAGCTCCTTGTCCAATTGCTTCCTTCCTTGAAGACAAATCATGCATTCCTGAGCACATACATCTGATGGCAACTTGGTCTGCACCCTGTTTTCACAAAAATCTTGAACAAAAATGTCGCATGCCCAAACCACAGATACTTGTGACCTATTATGCCAAAACCATAAACTCGAATAGATCGTTAATCCTCCAAGCAGAATACCAAGTTCTCACCCACTTAGGGTTCAAACTACCACCAACTGGCATTGAACAGACCAAAACTCAAACTGGCTCAACCGGATACATAACATCCCATACCCTTGGAATGTATAACAAAATGCAATATGATCTTCCAGGTAAAGACCAAGCAAACTCAAATAGATTCTGAATCTCATATGGAGGCCTCAGAAACTCCCTAATCATAACTGTCTCTATCATTAGGAATCTCATGTAGATGAATAAGCAATAATTCTAATAGTCCATTCATAACATTGATTCTCTATCTAGAAACAAGTGGACTACCACATACCTTGCCTATAAATCCCCAAGCATCAATTTGTCGCAAGAATCATTCATAAATACGAGAGACATCATTCTCATAGTCGAGATACATTTGAGAAAACAAAAGTTTTTTGTTCCCGATTTACTTCCCTGATCACCTGAAACAATCAACTAACTCACCTAGGTCTGCATCATTCATACCCACACTAACATGGCCACTAAGACCCGTCTTCAGCCTGAACAACTATAACCGATAAACTGATAAGTACGGAAAAACACTGCAGTGAATCATGGTGCCAAACCATACAATCTACCCTCGATCAGCTCTTTAGAATCCCTGAAATCCTCCTCGATTCGAGTACAGATCCTGTGCTTTCAGTAATGCCGGCCCAATACTACCTTCCACACCTATCCGTACTTTCCTCAAGAATCATTCCAGATCCTCTAAGTAACTACTCATGTGTACTACCATATGATCCAATCACATATACCCGCTCTCAATAAATACACACTGCTAAACAGCCCACCAATTCCTCTAAGGCACTTCCTAGGCTCTCCTAGGATTCCCAACTCACCCTGCCATCAGCTGTTGAAGAACCCTTACTAATATCAGCTAACTACTTCATTAATACAATTACATGCAACAAAAATTAAATAATCTTTCAAATAAAATACCCAACCCTACAACGGTTAATAGTTAACTCACATCAATATTGGTCCCAAAAAGCACAAAGCAACTAGCATTCGGGCAGTAACAACCCAACTAACTTGCTTATGTGATGCTAGGAACTTCTACCAACACTACTGATTGCTTTATGCATGAAAAATATACACAAAATGGGATCACGTAGACTGTCGATTGAATGATTCTACCCTACTAAGCCCACAACTAGAAAAGGAATAGAAAATAAGGTCAAATCAGTCCTTTTAGGGCTATATGATCCTAATCGTATACAATTTTTAAAGCATGCACTTAGCAATCAATTTCACCAACACATATTCCAAATATCACATAGCATCCAATTCCTCCTAGGCTACAAGGCATTAGAAATAATACCATTATATCCAACATCTAAAATCCATACTATCATGTGGTTCCAAAAGCTCAATTAATAGGCATATAAAAGTATCTTTCCTAGCATTCTATGATGCAATCCTGAGCAGTCCTCAGCCCTATTCTAGCCCGCAGTTCTCATATACTAATTCCAAAACAATAAGCACAACACATCTATGGGTATTTTAGGAAGTACTTACTTAATCTTAGTTGATTGCATACATTGCTCCCACATTCTTAAAAACCTTTTCAAAAATCATTTTCTTTTTAAAGATTTTAGAAATCCTCTATTTGAGTTCAGACACACCCAACAGTGTGCCTGAATACCTAAAACAAATGCTATGATACCAACTTGTAACCTCCCAAAAATACCGAGTAAAAATTTCATTTTAATTAAGTCAAAACTATTCATTCATTATTCCAAAAGACGACCAGAGTCAAAGTATTCTCAAAACATCAAAGTAATTCACAAATATTAGGTGCAAAACAAATCTCAAGGAGATGTCATGCGATCAAGTCAGGCGCTTCCTTTTGAAACCTAAAGTACCTAAAAACATTTTAAACATAAAGCGTAAGCACAAAGCTTGGTGATTTTTCCAAAATACCACATACCAAACAAATGGGCCCAGCCCAAAATATGAAAAATGGGCCCAACCTAGTAATAAATGGGCCCAAAATAACATACAAATGGCCCTAACCAAATATACAAATGGGCTCATTACAAAAATAAATGGGCCCGACCAAACATACAAATAAATGGGCCTAACCCAGCCTACATAATAATGGGCCAAGGCCAACATAAAAATTCAAGAGTCTTAAAGACAACTAGCACAAATTAGTGGGTCGGCATTTGTTCCATCAACCTACGAGTAAGGTGAGAAGACTCGCCTTGTTGAAGAGAAGATAATAGTGATACTCACACATCTAATAACCAGCTCTACACGTCACCTATATAACAAACAGGGACCCAGTCTCAATCTACAAACCAAAATTCTCAATTTTACCTAAAGTCAAACTTGGTCGAACTCAATGGTCAAGTAGTCAATGGTCAACCTCAGTCAACCTACAACATGCGTACAAGATGCTCGACACGCAGCGTAGAGCCCAAGGCGTCCAAATGAAATAGAAAAGGGCTATGCACTCCATCGCCAAAATTATGCCCAACGTAGCATGTTGTTGTCCAACTTCTCCCATTAAGTGCTTAATATAGAAAGTTAACCATCCAATTCTCAGATCCAGTTCTATCACACCCCCAAACCGATAAAATGGTGAAAACGTCTGGGTGCGAATGACGTCATGTACAGTATCATAACAATTGAATAATAAAGATCAAAGCATACAAACATTATATTGATAATTGATAAGTTTTTACACATTATTTGAATCAACGTTTGACTCCAAAAGCATACAACAAAAATACAAGATGTAAAAATACTAAGCTCCGTCTTCACCAAAACCTGTATGGGTACTTGTCTACTGATTTCCTGAGAATACAAGTGGTTTTGAAAAAAGTGAGTATCAACAATTAAGTTGGCGAGTTCATAAGCATTTTGTATGAAAAATATATGACTTTGTTCCTTGAACATGATAGTATGTTCTTCTAGAAAATCCGATATTTTCTTTTAAATGTAATGTAGGTCTTAAATGTTCCAAGACTGAATTGTATAAATATCGTTGTACTTTGAAGTAGTATAATGTAGTTTTATATGTTTATAAAACGATTTAAATGAATGTTTCCAGAATTGTAAACTGTATTGTACTAGGGAAATAGTGTAATGTAATCGTATCTATGTAAAACCCTTTGAATGTATATTTCTAGAAATGTAAACTATATTGTACTGGGGAAATAGTGTAATGTAGTTTTATATAAATAAAACCATTTGAAGACATGTATGTATTCGTAAACCAAATGTATTGTTAATACGCCTTGTAAGTTATTATAACCATACTTAGCGACTGTTGGCTTGTTATGACGTTCTTCAGGTGTCAGAATGTTACGACATATGTCACCCCATATCTGTCGGTCTTACTGAAAGACCCCTTTCATAAATTAACATTATTAATTTCAAACATGCTACATGCATATTCATAAACATATTTTACATATATGGTTTTGTTACAAAAGACTTGATACAAACTGACTATTAGGATTTTCACAAAGTTATATATATATATATATATATATATATATATATATATATATATATATATATATATATATATATATATATTACATAACTTCCCAGGAGTTAATATACAAAATACAAAAGCTATACTATTAACTAATCTACATCTTCTACCAGTACATGACTATACTGGATGCTTATCACCTGTAATAGTTTAAACATTGAGAGGGATAAGCGATGATGCTTAGTGAGTTCAATAACAGTTACACTATAACGTTATGCCATATATATATATATATATATATATATATATATATATATATATATATATATATATATATATATATATATATATCAATATAACAGAAACAAAGATGGACAAAGAACAACAAAGGCAGATGAGTATCATATGAGAAGCTTTCCATATCAACGAATAATCTGATTCAAACATTTACAGACAATGAGATACAAAAATTTCAACATGATATACATCAATAATACTTCATCCCACGTGGCATAGAAAATACAATTTTGAATTATCATTTGGATAGCAATTTCCAAGCTTTCAGCCCCGCGTAGCCTTCTGCCAATGCCAAAGGAATGCTTAATCATTCACTTCATGGTCAAATGCTACATACCAATACTCAAGTGATGCTTAGTCATTCACTTTGTGGTCAAAGGTATAGCTCATTATCATAATAACATGAAAAAGCACATTGCACATATAACATATAACATACAATTGTCCCTATGTTGAACTCACCGTGAAATAACCGATTGATAAATGATAATTTGGGCAGCGCTTCACCTCTAAAAATGACTTTCTTTGACAGAAACCGGGGATTTTTGTTGAAAATCGGGCCTTGCGCAGGAAGACTTTCAACTTGAAAAGATTATTTTCTTGGGTCTTTGGTGCGTCGGGACTTGCTTCGGGTCTTAGGGATCTTTCCTAGGCTTAGGGGGGGGGGGGGTAATTTGAGACAGAGTAAAGGGTGAGAGAGAATCAAAATTGTAACCAAATTTAGGGCAGCCTCGCACCCTATTTATAGTATCCGAAGCACTTGATTACGTTGGGCGTAATTTCATGTACGCGGGGCATACTACCTTAATAGCCACTATGTTGGGCATAAGCCATCATACCCTGGGCGTACGAGGGGATAAGTTCGTACGCGTCAAGACTATGAATACATGTACCACATACGAAGAAGTAAGCGACGTGGCCAACTTCAGATCACACACACGAGTACGCTGGGCGTACTTTGATTTAAAAAACTTCAAAAATTCATAACTTTTGCATACAAACTCCATTTTTGAGGTTATTCATTTCCACGCGTAGGTATGATCGTGCTCTACAACTTTCATTTAGACTCCATCGGCTAATTTTGACTTCATTTTTAATATTATACTTTTAACAGGTCGGGACAAGAAAAGTCCGTTAAAAATTCATAACTTCTTCATCCGATATCCGTTTTCGTCTGTCTTTTTACCGTTGTGCTACTATTGAGGAGATCTTCGACTCTCATTTAGTTCAAGTTGGCTAAAAATCACTCGATCTTTATTTCGAGTTTCGGGTTGTGTACTGCTATGTCGAATCTTAGAAAAATCATAACTTCCCCATACGAAGTCAGATTTGGACGTTCTTTTTATGAAAATTCTCGATTTAACTAATACTATGAATTTTATTTAGATCACAAAGCCTAAAAAGTAGTTTATCATAAACTCACTTTTTACGTAATATGGCGTCGTGTCGGTTCTGTCGCGAAACTTTAACGAGTCATAACTTCTTCGTTTTAACTCGGATTTCGGTGAGGTTTTCGCCTAAATGTTTCTAACGAGATAATCTACAACTTTCAATAACATTATTTTTACTTATTTCTAAATTAAATTTTACATTTTCGTTAATTTCGGTATTTGACTTTTGATCGGAATCTCATAAGACTTCCAATATTTCCCGAATGATTTTAAACATAGTTTTACTTCAATATCATAAAACTATCTTGTTAGAACTCAACACTCAAATTCACATATTATTTAATAATATTTACTTTTAAGCTATCAAGCTTACAAAACACAATAATTATACACGGTTAATAATGTGTATGTTACAAATACCTCCTCATTTTGAGGATTTCGTCCCCGAAATTACAATGATTTAAACAAATGGGGATATTTCGCTCTTATCTCATTATTATTTTCCCATGTATAATTTGGGCATCGATGGTTTTTCCACTTGACAAGCACCAAATTCACTTCTTTATTATGTAATTCAGTTGTTCTTTCGTTTACGATCTCTTCAGGCTCTTCTACATATCTTAATTTATTATCCAGTTTCGCCTCGGATAACGGGACCATTTCATCATATATGCTTAAAAATTTACGCAGATAATTCACATGAAACACATCATGAATACTAGTCAAATCTTCTGGCAATTCCAAGTAGCATGCTTGTTTACCAATTCTTTGGATAATCTTGAAAGGACCAACAATTCTAGGATCTAGATTTCCTTTCTTCCCAAATCGCATAATGCCTTTCCATGGGGATACCTTCAACATTACGAAATCACTCACCTGGAATTCTATAGGTCGTCTTCTCTTTTCCACATAGCATTTCAGTCGATCCTTGGCCACTTTCATTAGATCTTTCTCGTACAATTTGAATCTTGTCAGTGGTGTCTTGAAGCATTTCATGGCCTCCGAGGATTTTTTATCCTACATCACGTCAACATAATGGAGTACGACATTTACGACCATACAATGCTTCATATGGTGGCATTTTGATTGAAGTGTGGTAACTGTTATTATACGAAAATTCGACAAGAGGTAAATACTTATCCCAGTTACCACCGAACTCCAAGCCGCATGCACGAAGCATATCTTCTACTGTTTGGATTGTTCTCTCTGTCTGACCATCTGTATGGGGATGATAAGTTGTGCTGAGAGCGATCCGAGATCCTAATTCACATTGCATACTAGCCCAAAATTGAGAAGTTAAGCGAGTATCACGACCGTAAATAATCTTTAGTGGCACACCATGTCTTGCAATAATTTCATCCAAGTATACTTGTGCACATTTCTCCATTGGAGCTGTTTCACGCATGGCAAGAAAATGTGCACTTTTAGTTAGTCGGTCGACAATTACCCAAATGTTATCATTCTGTCTTGCAGTCTTCAACAATTTGGTAATAAAATCCATGGACTTTTAGTTTAGACTTATGGGCTTCATCTAAAATCTTCTATATTAATCAACCAATCTTTGGAATCCATAGCCAATTCGTAAATAGTTTTAGTCTACGTGGATCATCAAGTAAAATATCCGCATAATGCACCATCCCTTCTTTCTTCACATTTTCTGGCTTTAAGGCCTCTAGTTGCCATTTCTTTAGTTCATCAAGAATAGTGAGCTTTACGGTAGTGTGGGAAAGAACATAGCATACACTATTATGATAAACCTTCCTGCTAAGTGCATCGACAACTACATTGGCCTTTCCAGGATGATACAGGATTTCACAGTCATAGTCTTTGATCAGCTCCTTGGCTCGCTGTTGTCTCATATTTAAAGTTTGCTGACTAAATATATACTTAAGACTTTTGTAGTCGGTAAACAATTGGCATTTTGTACCAAAAAGATAATGTCTCCAAAGTTTTAGGGAAAATACCATTGCAGCGAGTTCGAGGTCATGAGTGGGATAATTCTTTTCATACTATTTCATTTGTCTTGAGGCATAGGCTATTACTCTACCACGCTGCATCAACACACAATTGAGTCCCAATCTTGAAGCGTCTCTATACATGGAAAAATCATTATCACCTTCTGGGAGTGATAAGATCAGAGCATGAGTCAAAAGATCTTTTAGAGTTGAGAAAGCTCTTTCTTGGGCTTCACCCCATTCGAACTTTACTTCCTTTCGTGTAAGACTTGTGAGAGGTACAACTATACGTGAAAAATATTTAATGAATCTCCAGTAATACCCTGCAAGACCCAAGAACCTGCGAACTTTAGAAGCATTACGGGGCGCTTCCCAATTCTAAATGGCTTCAATTTTCGTAGGATCTACTAATATAGCATCACCAGAAATTACATAGCCGTGAAATTGAATTTGGCGAAGCCAAAATTCACATTTTGAAAATTTAGCATATAATTTCTTCTTTTGAAGAAGTTCTAATATTTCACGAATATGAAGGGCATGATCAGCTTCAGACTTTGAATAGATTAGAATATCATCAATGAATAAGATGACAGATTTATCGAGCATTGGGCAACATATGCGATTCATCATATCCATGAATACAACAGGAGCATTTGTCAGACCAAATGGCATGACAAGGAATTCATAATGCCCATATTGAGTATGAAAAGTAGTCTTCGGTACATCCTGCTTGTGTACTTTCAACTGATGATAGCCAGATCTCAAATCAATCTTCGAGAAATAGCTAACACCCTGAAGTTGATCAAATAAATCGTCAATGCGAGGTAGTGGGTACTTGTTCTTGATAGTTACCTTATTTGGCTCGCAGTAATCCATACACATTCGCATCGAACCGTCCTTTTTCTTGGCAAACAATACTGGGGCACCCCAAGGAGAGGTACTCGGTCGAATTCCTATAGTTGGATCATCATTTCCTTCATCTCAGCCAACGCAAGACGATAAGGAGTCTTTGCAATTCGAGCAGCACCAAGTACAAGATCAATTCAGAATTCTACTTGCTTATCCAAAGGTAGTCCATGCAAATCATCGGGGAAAACATCAGATAATTATTAACAACAGGAACATCATTTACATTTTTCTTCCCCTCTTTTGAGATATCACCTATATAGGCTAGATAAGTAGTACACCCTTTTGATATAAATTTACGGGCTTTGAGGAATGAGATTATTTTTAAGATTCTTTGTTCATCATAGACATAAAATAGAATCCTTCCCTTTGATATGGATGCGTACCATCTTTTCATAACACAAGATTTATGTGCGGTTCTTCGAGAACCAATCCATGCCGAGAATAATATCAAAGTTGGGCAAGGAGAAAGGAATCAAGTTCGCAAGAAAATTATAGCCTTCAATTTCTATCACACAATCTCTATAGACTTTATCAACAAGTAATAATATACTTCCCGCAGTATCTACATGAAATGGTTGCGCGAGTGCATAGCAAGCAATTTGAAAGGAATGCGCAAATTCATGAGAAAAAAAGAATCTAAGGCACTAGAATCAAATAAAATATGAGCAAGTCTAGAGTTGACGAGAAATGTACAAATCATAACATTCGGGTCTTCATGTGCCTCCTCCGTGGTAAGTTGGAATGCACGACCTTTAGCTTTTGGCACCTCCTCCTTTTTAGTTGGAGCACTCTTTGGTTGTTGGACGGAAGCTTGACTCCCCGCCGTTTGACTAGTAAGAGAAGGGCAGAAATGCTTCCTGTGGCTAGGAACACCACAAGTAAAGCATGTAACATTCTTCATCGGGAAAACGGACTTCATGTGGCCTACTTCTCCACATTTATAACAAACCACTGATCCTTTTTCTAATTTGCACTCACCCGCATGATTCTTTCCACAATTTCGACACAATGGTGATTGAAGAGAAAAAGATTGTGATCTACAGCAGCCACGAGGGGTATTATGAGATTGCACTTGTTTATCAGGATCAAATCGAATAGATTGAGCTGGTGGAATAGAGGAAACAGGAACAGTTTGATTAATACGTGGATGCTTCGGAACAGAAAGAGTTACACCAAGTATTTCTAAGTCATGATCGCAATTTTGAGCATACTCAACAGCTTTATCAAATGACAGAACATCCAGTTAACCACGAAATTGTGGATTTTCTACCATAGTCCTTCCAGGAATAAGTGAATTTTATCATCTTCAGTTGGAATACACTTTGCAGCAAACCATGCTTTTTGATTGAATTGAGTTTCATAATCATTCACAGTCATTCCTCCCTCTTTAAGCTCGAGGAATTCTTTCTCCAATCTTCCCCTCATGTCTAAAGGACAATACTTTCCTACCAAATGAGTTTTCAACATTTCCCAAGATAAATTATCCTGTTCATACCCGTTGAAAGCTTCGAATGTTGCTTCCCACTAGACCAAGGCTTCTCTGATGAGCATTATAGAAGCATAATTAGCCTTGTCTTCATTAACCACATGAGAGATACGAAATACTTTTCTGTGTTCTAAATCATGTAAGAACAACAATGGGATTAAGAACACATGAAAACTCCATAGCACCATTACAATTGAAAGTTTTGAAGGAGGGGCGTTCGCCTCCCCTTTTGAAGATTCTCTGGTGGCTTTCTCTTTTCCTTTATCACTATTCTTTTATGTTCTTCAAGAGTCTTCCGAATAACAACAGTAAGTTTATCCACAAGTCGCTCCTCACGAGGGGATACTGGAGTATTTACTACATCAGGTTGAGGATCTCCACCCACATATGGTGTATGGCTACTCACCTGTTCAGCCATTTTTCTAAAACTTTGGAGTAATATAGTATTTTTAGAATATTAGGATTTATCATTACCTAATACTTTACTTAAGTCTTTCCTATGTTTTTATCCATATACTTACAATAAATCCGTTCATATATTGAACTTCCGACGGTTTAATTCTAAATACCAATATGTGGTATTTAGTTCACTTAAACTACTGCTCTGATACCATGACTGAAAGACCCCTTTCATAAATTAACATTATTACTTTCAAACATGCTACATGCATATTCATAAGCATATTTTACATATATGGTTTTGTTAAAAATACTGGATACAAACCGACTATTAAGATTATCACAAAGTCTTATATATTACATAACTTCCAAGAATTAGTAGACAAAATACAAAAGCTATAATATTAACTAATCTACATCTTCTACCAGTACAACACTATATCAGATGCTTATCACCTGCAATAGTTTAAACATTGGGAGGGATAAGCGGGTGACGCTTAGCGAGTTGAATAACAGTTATAATATAACGGCATGCCATATATATATATATATATATATATATATATATATATATATATATATCAATATAACAGAAACAAAGATGGACAAAGAACAACAAAGGCAGATGAGTATCATATGACAAGCTTTCCATATCAACGAATAATCTGTTTCAAAGATTTACCATCAATGAGATACAAAAATTTCAACATGATATACATCAATAAGACTTCAGGCCAAGTGACAAAGAAAATACAATTTTGAATTATCATTTGGCTAGCAATTTACAGGCTTTCAGCCCTGCCTAGCCTTCTGCCAGTGCCAAAGGAATGCTTAATCATCCACTTCATGGTCAAAGGCTACATACCAATACCCAAGTGATGCTTAGTCATTCACTTCGCGGTCAAAGGTATAGCTCATTATCATAATAACACGGAAAAGCACATTGCACATATAACACGTAACATACAATTGTCCCTATATTGAACTCACCGTGAAATAACCGATTGATAAAATGATAATTTGGGCAGCACTTCGCCTCTAAAAATTACTTTCTTTGATGAAACCGGGGATTTTTGTTGAAAATTGGGCCTTGCGCGGGTAGAGTTTCAACATGAAAAGACTATTTTCTTGGGTCTTCGGTGCGTCGGGACTTGCTTCGGATGTCGGGGATGTTTCCTAGGCTTCGGGCGATGTTAGGATAATTTGAGAGAGAGCAGAGGGTGAGAGAGAATAAAAGTTGTAACCAAAATTCCGGCATCCTCGCACCCTATTTATAGTATCCAAAGGACCTGATTACGATGGGCGTAATTTCATGTACGCGGGGGGTACTACCTTAGTAGCCACTACGCTGGGCATAAGCCATCGTACGTTGTCCGTACAAGGGGATTAGTTTGGACACGTCAAGGCTACCAATATGTGGACCACATAAGAAGAAGTAGGTGATGTAGCCAACATCGGATCACATACACTAGTACGTTGGGCGTACTCATGTACGCTTGGCGTACTTTGATTTATCAAACTTGAAAAATTCGTAACCTTCGCATACGAACTCCGTTTTTGAAGATATTTATATCCATGCGTAGGTATGATCATGCTCTACAACTTACGTTTAGACTCCGTCGGCTGATGTTGATTCATTTTTAACATTATATTTTTAACAGACCGGGACAGGAAAGGTCCGTTAAAAATTCATAACTTCTTCATCCGACGTCCATTTTCGTCTGTCTTTTTACCGTTGTACTACTACTGACGAGATCGTTGATTCTTGTTTAGGTCGTGTTGGATAAAAATCACTCAATTTTTATTCGAGTTTCGGGCTGTGTACTTCTATGTCGAATCTTAGAAAAATCAAAACTTCCTCATACGAAGTCAGATTTGGACGTTCTTTTTATGAAAATTCTCGATTTAACTAATACTATGACTTTTATTTAGATCACAAAGGCTAAAAAGTAGTTTATCGTAAACTCACTTTTTACGTAATATGGCGTCGTGTCAGTTCTATCGCGAAACTTTAACGAGTCATAACTTCTTCGTTTTAACTCGGATTTCGGTGAGGTTTTCGTCTAAATGTTTCTAACGAGATAATCTAAAACTTTCAATATCATTATTCTTACTTATTTCTAAATTAAATTTTACATTTTCGTTAATTTCAGTATTTGACTTTTGATCGGAATTTCATAAGACTTCCAATACTTCCCGAATGATTTTAAACATAGTTTTACTTCAATATCATAAAACTATCTTCTTAGAACTCAACACTCAAATTCACATATTATTTAATAATATTTACTTTTAAGCTATCAAGCTTACAAAACACAATAATTATACATGGTTAATAATGTGTATGTTACACTAACTATAGCGAACAGTTTAGGTGCGGAATTATCAGTCCCATATAGATCTATATATATATATATATATATATATATATATATGTGTGTGTGTGTGTGTGTGTGTGTGTGTGTGTCACGCTCTCTCTCCAGGAGACTCTGGTTATAATACAAGACTTTTGTTGGTACTTAGGTAAGAACTTGAAGATGTGACTCACAAAGTTATATTGACTGTTTACGTGTAGTATAATGAAAATTCCTTATTCTTGTAAATGTATGTATCACCATTTTATAGGGGTTACTTGGTATAAAATAATTATACTTTGGAATAATTATTTTATTTTGTATCTTGAGAAGGAAGAATAGTGTGTATGTCTCATAAGCTATACTTATTATAGTTTACATAAATGTTTCGTTGAAATAATGAATCTTTTGTATGCTATTGTCAATTTGTTATGACAATAAAGTGAAATGAAATAATTATATACGTATGTGTATATATTTATACCCTTTTTTGCTCAACCTGTTACAATAGGGTTAAAGTTTATAAACTATTTTAAATACAGTTTATTTATTGAAATCCAATTTTACCCGTTTCATATATATATATATATATATATATATATATATATATATATATATATATATATATATATATATCTTGTAAGAAAATTCTAGCATATTTGTACGAGAATCTTATATGTATACGTTCCTGAATTTAGAGATAACGATGTTTCATGTATTTTAGCATTTTTCGCATAAAATATAGAAAGCGTATATAACGATTTGTATTTTAACACAAGTTTTCTTGTGTTTTACTTGTATTCATCCCCTAAAAACATATAAAATTCGTGAAAACTCCTCGGGTGTGTTCTTGGCTACAAAATGAAGTGTTAGGGATGTTCGCCAAGCTTGAACACGTGAAAAGAGTTGTAATCCTAATAGTTTTTAACACATAATACATGTGCAATTTAGATAACTAACAATTAAAGTGTTAAATAACACTTTTTATTGTAAACAAACTTACCAATTAATTCCTAAGAATTAATTGAAGGATTTGTTCTTCCTGGAAAAAATGTTGAAGATGTTCTAGGAACTATTGAAGATATAAAGATGTACTTGAGGTAAAACTCAAAGATTTGAAGATCTTAAGAGCTTTGAGAGAGAATTCTATAAGAGAATATGAAGTGAAATTGAGAAATGGGGTGATTTCGGTTTATGTATTTATATATGGGATAAAATAGGATGTGACATACGCCTTGAAATCTGTAATTTATCATCTAGAATAGTGTGCCGCCGATTAAAATGAGAGATTTCGGCTTATCTATACCGAAATCTCAAGATTCGGTCTAAAAGCTCCAATCAAGAACCATTGTGATTTCGGTCTATAAGGTTTTCGGTCATGGAAGGGCCCTCGGTGGGGTGGTTCTAGGTCAAGGCTTGGATCTCAGTAAAGGCTTAGGGGATTTTGGTCCTTAATTGTTCCACAAAAAGTGATTTCGGTTTTGGTGGTTTTTTATTCCAAAAACCGAAAACCTCAAAAGTAAGGTGTTAACTATACTTTATGTTTTCATGAATTATCTAATTGACTTTTATTTGACATGCTTTTACTTTTATTGACTTGCCTTGACTTTTATTGACCAGAAATAGCCGGTTGTTACATTATCCCCCCGTTAGAGGGAATTCCGTCCCAAAATTATTTCTAAAGTGGGTACTCATGGACTAGGGAAGAGATGCGGTTATTTTTGTTTCATGTGGTCTTCTTATTCCCAAGTGAATTCAGGTCCTCGCTTGGCGTCTCAGCGGACCTTCACTATTGGTATACAACTTTGTTTCGTTTTCTTGATTTCCCTGTCCAAGATTTCCACAGGTTCTTCTATGAAGTTGAGGCTCTCATTTATCTCAATTTCATCAAGTGGGAATACAAGAGTCTCATCGGATAGACACTTCTTTAGATTGGACACGTGGAAGGTGGGGTGTATCTCACCGAGTTCCTGCGATAGTTGAAGTTTGTAAGCTACGCGCCGATTCTAGCAAGAATCTCGAATGACCCGATATACCTTGGATTTAGTTTTCCATGTTTTCCGAAACGTATCATTCCGTTCAAGGGTGAGACATTTAATAGGGCGTGTCACCAACCTAGAACTCCAAGGGCTTTCGTTTTTTATCCGCATAATTCTTTTGTCGGTCCCTAGATGCTTTCAGTTGTTCCCGGATTTGGACGATCTTCTCTGTTGTCTCCCTTATGATCTCAGGGCCGGTGAGAGTTCTATCAGGAACTTGTTTCTTTGCTAGTTGTGTGTTACCCACTTCAGCCCAGCATAGAGGGGATATGCACTTACGGCTACAGAGGGCTTCGAACAGAGCAACTTTGATGCTAGTTTGATAGTTGTTATTGTACGAGAATTAGACAAGTGGTAAATTGGTATCCCAAGCTTTACCAAAGTCTAGCAAACAATCTCTCAACATGTCTTCCGACATTTGAATGGTTCTCACGCTTTGCCCATCAGTCTGGGATGGTATGCCGTACTCATGTCTAGTTGGGTTCCCAAGAATTTTTGTAGTGATTGCCAAAACCGTGTGGTAAATCTATTATCTCTGTCGAAGATAATGGATATTGGCACTCCATGAAATCGTACGATTTCTTTTATGTACATCCTGGTTAACTTCTCCATCTTGTCAGTCTCTTTTTGACATATACCCTTTCTAAAACTACATCATATTACTCCAAAACATGCTACATGCATATTCATAAACATATTTTACATATATGATCTTATTACAAAAGACTGGATACAAACCGACTAACGAGGTTTTTACAAAATTTTATATATTACATAGTTTTCCAGGAATTTATACACTAAATAAAAAAGCTATAAAATTATCTATTCTACATATTCTAATAGTACATAATTATACTGGATGCTTATCACCTGCAATAATTAAACACTGAGAGGGACAAGCGGTGACGCTTAGTGAGTTCAATAACAGTTACAATATAAGGTTATGCTATATATCTATATATATATATATATATATATATATATATATATATATATATATATATATATATATATATATATATATATATATATATATATATATAAACATGACAGAAACAAAGGGGGATAAAGATCAACAAAGGCATATGTAAATCATATGACATGCTTTCCATATCAACAAATAATCTCATTCAAAGATTTACAATCAATGAGACATAACAATTTCAACTTGATATACATCAATAAGACTTCAACCCATGTGGCATGGAAAATAAACGATTTCTGAATAAACATTTTGGCTAGCATTTACAAGCTTTCAGCCCTACTTATCCTTCTTCCAATGCCAAAGTGAATGCTAACTCATCCACTTCATGGTGAAAGGCTACATACCAATACCAAAGTGATGCTTACTCATTCACTTATAGTCAAAGGTATAGCTCCATTATCATAATAACATGGAAAATCACATTGAACATATAACGCTTAACATACAATTGTCCCTATATTGAACTCACCATAAAATAATTGACTGATAAAATGCTGATTTAGGCAGCACCTCGTCTCTAAAATTGACTTTCTTTGACGAAACCGGAGATTTTTGTTGAAAACCGGGCTTTATGCGGGCAGAGTTTCAACTGATAAAATTATTTTCTCGGGAACTTTGGCGCTTCGGGACTTGCTTCAGGTGTTAGGGATGACCCCTAGACCTCAGGGGGTGTTAGGAGAGTTTGAGAGATGAAATTGGGTGTAAAAGAGTGAATTTTGTAACAAAAAACCGGAAGGCTTCGCTTTCTATTTATAGGAGGCTGGCCTGGTTAACGCAACGCGTTCCTCAGAGGAACGCAGCGCATTCATACGAATGCAGCGCGTTTTGGTAAGTACGTGGCTTCATACGTGTCAAGATGCGAGATACGTGTCCACTGCATGCGAATGCGACGCGTTCCCTCAAACGCAACGCGTTCCCTTCGGATAAGCTTCGTAGTTTGTGCCCAGAACTTTAAAAATTCATAAATTCTTCATCCAACGTTCGTTTTCCTCTATCTTTTTACCATTGTACTACTATTGACGAGACCTTCGATTCTCGTTTAGGTTGTGTCGGATAAAAATCACTTTTTTTTAGTTTCAGGCTATGTACTGCTATGCAGAATCTTAGAAAAATCATAACTTCCTCATACGAAGTCAGATTTGGACGTTCTTTTTATGAAAATTATCGGTTTAACGAATACTGCGACTTCCATTGAGATTACAAACGCTAAAAAGTAGTTTATCGTAAACTCACTTTTTACATCATATGGCGTCGTGGCGTTCTATCGCGAAACTTCAATAAATCTTAACTTCTTCGTTATAACTCAGATTTCGATGAGGTTTTCGCCTAAACATTTCTAACGAGATAATTTACAACTTTCAATAACATTATTTTTACTTATTTCCAAATTAAATTTTACAATTTCGTTAACTTCAACATTTGACTTTTGATTGGAATCTCATAAGACTTCCTATCACTTTCGGAATGATTCTAAACACAGTTTTACTTCAATTCTCATAAAAAACTATCTTGTTTGAACTTAATGCTGAAAACCATATAATATTTAATATTATCCATTTTTAAGCTAACAAAACACGATAGCTAAACGTGTATGTTACAAATACCTCATCCTTTTGAGGATTTCGTCCCCGAAATCACAACGATTTAAACAAATGGGGATATTTCGTTCTTATCTCATTCTTATTTTTCCAAGTATAATTTGGGCCTCGATGGTGTTTCCACTTGACAAGTACCAATTCCATTTCTTTATTACGTAATTCAGTTGTTCTTTCGTTTACGATCTCTTCATATTCTTCTACATATCTTAATTTATTATCTAGTTTCACCTCGAATAACGGGACCGTTTCATCATATATGCTTAAACATTTACGCAAATAACTTACATGAAATACATCATGAATACCTGTGAAATCTTCTAGCAACTCCAAATGGTATGCTTGCTTACCAATTCTCTGGATGATTTTGAAAGGTCCAATAAATATAGGACTCAATTTTCCTTTCTTCCTAAATCGCATAATTCCTTTCCATGGGGATACCTTCAGCATTACGAATTCATCCACCTGGAGTTCTATGGGTCTTCTTCTCTTTACTGCATAGGACTTTTGTCGATCTTGGGCCGCTTTCATTCTTCCTCGTTCAATCTGAATCTTGTCAATGGTGTCTTGAATCATTTCAGGACCGCCAAGGACATTATGTCCTATAACACGTCAACATAATGGAGTATGACATTTACGCCCGTATAGTGCTTCATATACCTTCAGTATATTTTCTATTGTTTGGATTGTTCTCTCCGTCTGACCATCTGTTTGGGGATAATAAATTGTGCTAAGAGTGACACAAGATCTTAATTCACATTGCATACTTGCCCAAGAATCAGAAGTGAAGCTACTATCACGATCGGAAGTAATCTTTAGCGGCACACCATGTTTCGCAACAGTTTCATCCAAGTATACTTGTGTGTATTTCTCCACTGAAGTTGTTTCACACATGGCAAGAAAATGTGCATTCTTAGTTAGTCAGTCGACAATTACCCAAGTGCTATAATTTTGTCTAGCGGTCTTTGGCAATTTGAGCAGCATTAGACATAAAGCCAGTTCAGAATTCTATTTGCCTATCCGGGGGAAATCCAGAAAAATCATCGTGGAAAACATCAGGATATTTATTAACAATGGGAACATCATTTACAATTTTCTTCCCTTCTTTTGAGATATCAACTGTATAGGCTAGATAAGTACAATACTCCTTCAATATAAGTTTACGAGTTTTTAGGAAAGAGATTATTTTTAATATTTTAAGTCTTTGTTTACCGAAGACATAAAATAGAATCCTTCCCTTTGATAGGGATGCGTACCATCTTTTCGTAACACAAGAGTTCGGTGTGGTTCTTTGACAACCAATTCATGCCGAGAATCATTTCAAAGTTGGGCAAGAAGATAGGAATCAGGTTAGCAAGAAAACTATAACCTTAAATTTCTTTGACACAATCTCTATAAACTTTATTAGCAAGTAATGATACACTTCCCGCGGTATCTACATGAAATGATTGGGCGAATGTATAACACGAAATTTGAAAAGAATGTGCAATTTAATGAGACACAAAAGAATCTGAGGAATCATAATCAAATAAGATGTGAGCAGGTCTAGAGTTGACGAGAAATGAACCAGTTACAACATTCGGGTCCTCGTGTGCCTCTTTTATGGTAATCTGAAATGTACGACCTTTAGCTAAACGATTTTCAAACTCTTCAAACTTCTTAATTGACGGCGGTGCTCAAACCTGCACTCGCTCTTCATTCTATGTTAGGCCTTCGGTCCTAATCTCCAAGTTAAAAAAAACTCCATTCTCATTACAGACTCTTGCTCTTTTTTAAATTCGATTTATAGACTCAACCCAAGATAAGGTCATTACTTTTTCTACAACAACAATTTGAATGGGCATATTCTAATGACCTTTGATTTCATAACACAAAAGACACACAACGAATCATACTCTTATTTCTATTAGTCTAACACTATCATAGAAGAAACCTTCCTTCATGTTCTACTGTGATATAATATCTTCATAACTAGTAGTATTTCTAGCTAATGGTTGCTTAATCCTTTAATGAAGCTTGTTATACTTTTATCAACTACCTCGATCATCTACTTCTTCAATCTTCCAACTAAAGTTTCGTCACTACACAAGACATGGTTCTCTGAACCAATCAATTCACTTCGCAAATCTATACTATTCGGACTTGATTCTTTATATCCACTAAGGTCTGAAAAAAAATCATTTTCTTAGTCATCACTGAAATGAAGGTAATGACATACTTGAACAAAAAACGGAATCGATTACTAGTTTCTTGGTATCCTTGTGACTTTCTGTGATCCAAGTGTGAGTCTTGTGCTTCCAGTAGTATAGGCATCTACTACTATTCACACCTACTCATACTCGTCCCAAGTATTGTCTTGCAATTTTCCAAGTCACCATTCAAAAGTTTTCAAAAGCAACTTTTCACACATAAGTGTGTTTAAACAAGTACATACAACAATTTCTCCTAGACTCAACTTGGGATTTCACGTTTCTATCAAACATATCTTGGATTTCTTAAATTCACCTTCTAGAATTTTTTTTATGCATAAGCTCGATCTAGCATATCCTAATATTTTCCCTAGGTCGATAGGAATTTCACTTCCAAAATCTTATCGGGTAGTTTCTACTCTATAGGACACACTATACCAGAATTTACCCTGGTAGTGTAGAGACAAACGGTCTCCAACTATTTGTATCGTCTTCTAACTCATATCAAGTCACCATGCACATTTAATCATTTCATTATCCTTTCATGACATCATCATTTCTTTATAGGGTGAAATTTTCTTCTCATGGGTGTATCTTTTAAGTCTACTTCATAGGAATCTATCCTTGGAAGTCTGCATTTTAACTGCGCCTCAACATATTCTACAAGCTTTGACTTGGTTCTATGTCATTCCTAACAAGAATATCTCTTCTTATACAACACTATGAGTGTATATCTTCTTCAACTATGTACTCTACCTTATTCTAACTAGTAACTCATTCAGCCTAACTAAATGACTCATTTCACCATCTTAATCAAGTATGTTAAAGTCGGCTTAACACATTATGGAACTTTCATAAGGATGTGACAGAAGTCAAATGTCACTCAGTATTATTAAATACTAAGTCTGAGCATCTTGTATAGGGTTACATATCAGCTCTTACCATACAACTCGAACTGCATACTACATCACAATGTTAGGCAAGGTCTTGGCCTATTGAGTCTGAAAACTTTGTTAGCCTTTCCTTTGATCTTCATTGAATTCTTCTTAATCTTGCACAACATCAATTTCAATATCGTCGAAGTATTTATTACCATCTTCAGCTCTTCTAACTCTATAAGCAATCACTGCTTCAATCTAGTCATTGGTGGAACAACTTCATGGATTACACCAAAACATTCATCTCATCCAAATGTACTTTGAACACACAACATTCCTCCAAAGGTGTTATTATTTCATCAAACATAGTTTGAATGTACAATACCACTCTATAGGTATTAATACACTATTTACGGTATCGGTTGATAGATTTTATTTTACGATATCCTTTGACTGTTTATCGATGTCAACTATCGTAAGCAACCTTATCACCTTCAAAAGTTTCATGTCGATGGAATAGGAAAAAATAGAAACAATTATATCGGCACGTGGATGCTTCGAAAGAGTGACACCACGCATCTCCAAGTCGTGCTCGCACTTTCGGGTATTTTATTTATCTTTTAGCACATATTAGCATAGAAGGCATCTCCCTTAAAGTATGCTAGTGCACACTATAGCAAGCGAGGTATTCAATCCTAAGGCATGCTAGGAACACATTGTACCATCATTACTTAGCAATTCAAGTTTAAGCCTAGAAACCCTTACAATTCCTGGTTCGCTAAAAGTAATGCCCTAAAAATTTTGAAGTAGCATAGTACTTTAAAATATTAAGATTTATCATTATCCAATACTCCACTTAATTCTTTCCTATGGTTTGTATCCATATACTCCTAATGAATATGTTCATATATTGAACTTTCGATGGTTTAAGTCTAAATACCAATCTGTGGTATTTAGTTCACTCAAACTCCTGCTCTGATACCATGACTGAAAGAACCCTTTTCTAAAACTACATCATATTATTCAAAAACATGCATCATGCATATTCATAAACATATTTTACATATATGATCTTATTACAAAAGACTGGATACAAACCAACTAACGAGGTTTTTACAAAATTTTATATATTACATAATTTCCCAGGAATTTATACACTAAATACAAAAGCTATAAAATTATCTATTTTACATATTCTAATAGTACATAACTATACTGGATGCTTATCACCTGCAATAATTAAACACTGAGAGCGATAAGTGGTGACGCTTAGTGAGTTCAATACCAGTTACAATATAACGTTATGCCATATATATATATATATATATATATATATATATATATATATATCAACATGACAGAAGCAAAGGGGGACAAAGATCAACAAAGGCATATGTAAATCATATGACATGCTTTCCATATCAACGAATAATCTGATTCAAAGATTTACAATCAATGAGACGTAACAATTTCAACTTGATATACAACAATAAGACTTCAACCCATGTGGCATGGAAAATAAATGATTTCTGAAATAAACATTTTGGCTAGCATTTACAGGCTGTCATCCCTACTTAGCCTTCTGCCAATGCCAAAATGAATGCTTACTCATCCACTTCATGGTCAAAGGCTACATACCAGTACCAAAGTGATGCTTACTCATTCACTTCTGGTCAAAGGTAAAGCTCCATTATCATAATAACACAGAAAAGCACATTGCACATACAACACATAACATACAATTGTCCCTATATTCAACTCACTATGAAATAACCGATTGATAAAATGCTGATTTCGCCAGCACTTTGTCTCTAAAATTGACTTTCTTTGATGAAACTGGGGATTTTTTTTGAAAACCGGGCTTTACGCGGGCAGAGTTTCGACTGATAAAATTATTTTCTTGGGAACTTCGAGGCTTCGAGACTTGCTTCAGGTGTTAGGGATGATCCCTAGACCTCGGGGGTGTTACGAGAGTTTGAGAGATGAAAGCGGGTGTAAAAGAGTGAGCTTTCTAACCAAAAACTGGAAGGCTTCACTTTCTATTTATAGGAGGTGGGCCTGGTCTACGCAACGCGTTTTGGTGGGTACGTGGCTTCGGACATGTCAAGATGCAAGATACGTGTGTAGTGCATGCGAACGCGGGGTGTTCCCTCGGACGCAACGTGTTCCCGTCGGATAAGCTTCAAAGTTTGTGCCCATAATTTTAAAAATTCATAACTTCTTCATCCGACGTCCGTTTTCGTCTATCTTTTTACCGTTGTACTTCTATTGATGAGACATTCAATTCTCGTTTTGTTTGTGTCAGCTAAAAATCACTCGATCTTTATTTCGAGGTTCGGGTTGTGTACTGCTATGCCGAATCTTAGAAAAATCATAACTTCCTCATACGAAGTCAGATTTAGACGTTCTTTTTATGAAAATTCTCGGTTTAACAAATACTACGACTTTCATATAGATTACAAAGGCCTGAAATTAGTTTATCGTAAACTCACTTTTTATGTCATATGGCATCGTGTAGGTGCTGTCTCGAAACTTCAATAAGTCATAACTTCTTCGTTATAACTCGGATTTCGATGAGGTTTTCGCCTAAGCGTTTCTATCGCGATAATTTACAACTTTCATTAACATTATTTTTACTTATTGCCAACTTAAATTTTACATTTTCGTTAACTTCAATATTTGACTTTTGATTGGAATCTCATAAGACTTCGCATCACTTTCGGAATGATTCTAAACATAGTTTTACTTCAATTCTTGTCAAAAACTATCTTGTTAGAACTAAATGCTCAAAACCATATAATATTTAATATTATTCATTTTTAAACTAACAAAACATGATAACCAAACATGTATGTTACACTTTTATTGGTAGGAAGTGCACGGATTTGGTCAACCTATTAACGATTACCCAAATGGTGGCAAGACCACCCGTTGTCTTTGGTAACTTGGTTATGAAATCCATGGTTATCCACTCCCACTTCTATTCAAGTATGTCTGGTTGTTTTAGTAAAAATGTTTTTCTTAAATTTCCAATCTTATTTACTTTAGGAAAAATGCGAAAATGGTGCTATTCCATGAATTTGCACTTTGCACCTTGTCAAGTCGTTAGTGGAGCGTGTGTAGTTAACCGACACACTAATTTGGACTAACAAGGGTGGCAAAGGGTAGCTCGATTTTTGTCATAGATCAATGGAGTGTGTGTGGTTCACCGGCACATCGATTAGGTGATAAATGACATCAAGAGTACCACTCATATTTGCATGGTTATTCACACCTTGATTGTGATCCTCGGTATCCCAGTCACAAACTTGAAGGGCATAATCGAGATTAAACATGCCATTGAAAGGTTCAATGAATCTCAATGATATAGGATTTTTATAAAACTTAATTCTTTTAAATTTTGGTTGTGGGAGGTGAAAATTGGTAAATCGTCATTTACCTCCCTTCAAATAATTTGCAATTAGATTACGACATCCCTTTTCTCAGTTGTGAATTATTGTGTTTGGGTCCTAGCCTTAATATTTCATTTGGGTGTTATATTAAGGAATTTGTATCTAGTGAAACTTGTCCTTCTTTTCAGATGTCTACTTCAAACTCAAATGCTTCTGGCTCTTTCTCCCTCACGAACTTATGTGGGAGGGTCATTTCTTATGGGTCGAATTTCAATGACTGGATTCGAAACATTCGCATGGCCATTTGATACGAGGAAAAGGAATATGTCCTCGACAAAGAAATAAAGGAGATTGATGAAGAAACTGCTACTCCTGAGCAACTAGCTGGGTATATGGCTCATGAGAAGGACACGACAAAGGTGCCGTGCATCATGCTAGCCACTATGACTTCTAAGCTTTAGAAGTCCTACGAGGACTTCTGGCCTTTCGAGATGCACCAAGACTTGATAGAAAAGTACCATGAGAATGCTTGACAAGAAAGGTATGAAATCATTGCCTCCATGATAACAACAAAAATGAAGGATGGAGAGTCCATGATGGCCCACTTGCAAAAGTTCCAAAGATATGTGGAACACTTGCTAAAGTTGAATGTCAATTTTGACGAAGAGTTGGCTATTGACATTATCCTACACACCTTGCCTCCTTGTTATGATCAGTTCAGAATGACCTATCATATGAACAAGGATGAAGTCACTCTAAGCAAGATTCAAGTCCTATAGAGAACTACTGAAAGTAGTTTAAAAGGTAAGACTGTTGTACCACTCCAACTGTTGCTACCCCAATCCTGACAATTGGACATGGGAAGGGAAAGAAGAGGAAAGCTTCCTCATGGAATTACAAGGGAAAGTATCATGATAGATCCTCTTCCAGTGGGTCCAAAGGAGGTTCTACTGCTCCCTCATCCAATCCAAAGGAAGAAAAGTGCTTCCATTGAAATGAAAAAGGGAACTGGAAATGAAGTTACCCTAAATACTTGCAGGACATTAAGGATGGGAAGATAAAGCCCACCTTCGCAAGTATTTACACCATTCAATCCAATAACTCATCACTGGCGTTAAAGCTGTTAATTAAATTAGAAATAATACTTAATAATGCCCCTACAATTAACTTAATGTAATATTGGTCTTAATGGATTAATTCCTAAAGGGGTTAAGTGTGGAACACTAACCCTAGTTATCATTTTATGTGAAAAACCCTAGAATCGGGGAGCTCTATTTGGACAATGACCAGGAGCATATTTGGGATGTTGGTTGGATTGTTATTCACTCGAGAATGACTCAGTCAAACCTTAATCAGTCATACCCTTAAGTGATTAAGTCCTTAATGGGTTAAGTGTTCTTACTTAACCCTAATCGTCATTTTATGTGAAACCCGAATCATCATTTCATGTGATGTGGTCATTGTTGCAAGTGACTATTGATGGGTTTTGAGCATTCTAACACTTCCTAAGTGTACATGCAACCCTAATAACCTTGGATCTATGTTTGTCTAATTATCATGCAAAGTTGAATTCCAAGGTTATATTCCTATCTTGCATACATGGGGAACATTTTTAACTTGAATGAAAGATAGAATAACTTACCTTGTTGTTGATTATGATCCTTGAAACCTTGTGAGCCTAGCATCCCAAGTGTCATGCCTCAAATGCTTCACACAACACCAAATGCAAAGGAGTAAACTTTTTGATAGAATACACACTTGAAAAATTGGCCTAGCCCTCACTTGTTCTTGTGTAGCCGATTTTGGTGGAGAATATGATCCTTATATAGTGTTGACACATCTAGGGTTACACCATGTAAACCCTAATGTGTCGTGACTCTTCATTTCCATGACCCATGTGTTTGTAACTCCTAAGGAGCATCCATAGAACATCCTATGGGTTTAACCCAACTTGATAATCCATGGAGCCTCTTAGCCCACTATACAAGTTATGGATGATTTACACAATCAATCCATATATTTAGTTAGTTATCTTTAGATCACTTAATTAATTCTAAATTAATTCTTGATCAAACTAATTAAATAATATTATTAATATATTAGAACTTATAATATATTAATAAACCACAAGTGTTATTTCTCTCATTTAGTCTATCCAATTTCATGGTGCCATGCAACCCAAATGGACCATGCCGGGTCGGGTCAAGTACATATCAAAAATAGTTATGGACTTAGACACCTTATCCAACAGTCTCCCACTTGGATAAGTCTAATAACTATAACTGCAATACTTCAGGAACCTATCGGCAATCGTAGCTCTTTCAAGGTCTCTCGGAACTGAGAATATGATGATACGCCATTTAAGATAAGTGATCATCTAATCCTCTGTTTTAGATATCAGCCGGACAAATACATGGAACAATCTCTTACTTATTGTCCAGCAGTTTGTTTCTCGATTTCCGATTTGTTTGACAAAGAACTTAATTGAACACATCAACTTAGTTCTGACCGGGCCCGGTATATAGGTCAAAACAAAATCATCGAGGGGCCCAGATATCAGCTTCTAATCCAAGAAGGAGCAGATAAACTTCGACTCATATGTTTGTTCTACTACTCATTGAATTATGCACAAGAGCACGTTTTATAACATCGAGTTACCAGTGCGTTTACGTATAATCAATGCATAACCAACTCGTAAGTAACAAATCCTATCTCTAGGTCTGAAGACTTATATGATATTACCGTCTCACGATCACTCGAGATAAATTCCATGAAGTGATTCCAGTGAGCGTGGGTTGAGTCCAATGCTCAAAACTTATGAGCACTCATGATTGTTGTAGCTATGTCCAACACTTATACCTCTGCAACCAATCATGACAGTCTTGATTCATACCTACTTCCGACATATGACCGACTGTGGAGGTTCGAATAATATGTTATACCAAACATAATTATTCTGGAAGTCAAAACATGCAAAAGAAATATAGTAAACGATCGACAAGAGATAGCAACACTTTACTCATAAATAAAACACATTTTATTCATCATCTAATGTCAATTACACTTTACAAATTTCAAGGTTATCTAACTACTAAATCTAATATCATCCTTTAGCCATATGCTCCGAGCATGCTGGAGATGTTTAACCCGAGTCAGTCCCTTTGTGAGGGGATCTGCTGGATTCTCATCCGATGATACCCTCTTCGCCACGAGGAGTCCTTCTTCTATTCGATGTCTGATGAAATGGTATTTTCTGTCGATGTGTCTGGATCTCCTTTGATCCCTTGGTTCCTTGGCTAAGGCAACAACACTTTCACTATCACAGAAAATTTCCATTGGCTCTTTAATAGTTGGTACAACTCCAAGGTCTCCAATGAAGTTCTTCAGCCATATCGCCTCCTTTGCTACCTCACTCGCTGCTATATACTCTGATTCGCAAGTTGAATAAGCCACTATCTCTTGCTTGGAACTCTTCCAAGAAATTGCTCCTCCGTTTAAGGTAAAGACCCAGCCCAACTGAGAGCGGAAATTATCCCTGTCAGTCTGAAAGCTACATCACTATACTCTACAACTCTCAAGTCATCACTCCCACCGAGGGTAAGGACCCAGTCCTTAGTCCTCCGTAGGTACTTGAGGATATTCTTTACCGCAGTCCAGTGTGCCTTACCAGGGTTCCCCTGATACCTGCTAACCATGCTCAAAGAAAAAGCTACATCAGGTCGAGCACACGTCATAGCATACATGATCGATCCTACAGCCGAAGCATAAGGTATTCGACTCATTTCTGCTCAGCCTTAGTACTAGGGATTTGTGTCTTACTCAATCTGGCGTTACTCTGGATGGGTAACTCTCCTTTCTTGGAGTCCTGCATGCCGAATCTCTTCAGCACCTTATCCAAGTAGGTACTCTGACTAAGTCCAATTAGTCTTTTACTTTCGTCTCTCAAGATCCTTATCCCTAAAATATAGGCAGCTTCTCCTAGGTCTTTCATAGAGAAACACTTCCCAAGCCAGGACTTAACTTCCTACAGAGTTGGGATGTCATTTCCTATGAGTAGTATGTCATCCATATACAATACCAAGAAGCTAACTATACTCCCACTAGCCTTGACATATACACAAGATTCATCTTCACTCCTGGAAAAGCCAAATTCTTTGACTTTCTCATCAAAGCAAAGATTCCATCTGCGAGGTGCTTGCTTTAACCCATAAATGGATTTCTCAAGCTTACACACTCTATTAGGGTACTATGTATTGACAAAACCCTCTGGCTGACTCATGTAAACATCCTCAGCTAACTTTCCATTAAGAAAAGCGGTTTTGACATCCATTTGCCATATTTCATAGTCATGAAATGTAGCTATGGCTAACAGAACCCTAATAGACTGAATCTTGGCCACTGGAGAAATGGTCTCATCATAATCAACTCCCGGAGTTTGTGAGAAACCCTTTGCAACCAGTCGTGGCTTATAAGTGTGTACACTACCATCCATGTTAGTCTTCTTCTTGAAGATCCATTTGCACCCTACAGTCTTACGACCTGGTACATTCTCAACCAAGTTCCAAACTTGATTGTCATAAATGGATTGTATCTCGCTGTCCATTGCCTCTTTCCATTTGGCTGACTCATGGCCTGCCATGGCTTCCACGTAACTGTTAGGTTCATTTAGACCTATCAGTGTCTCATCACTGATAAGTGTATCACCTTCCGCAGTAATATGGAATCCATAGCAATGCTCAGGTGCATTCCTAACCCTTATGGAACACCTCAGAGGTATAGACATGTCAATTGGCTCGACAGGAGTTTCCTCCTCAAGTTGAGTGCTAGGGTTTGAAGTTCCTTCACTACTTGACTCTTGAATTTCTTCAAGGTCAACTTGCCTCCCACTGTTTCCTTGGCTTATGAACTCTCTCTCTCTCTCTCTCTCTCTCTCTCTCTCTCTCTAAAGAAAGCCCTCCTAGCTACAAAGACCACATTTTCACTATGTCTGTGGAAGAGGTAACCAAAGGATTGTTGTGGGTAGCCGATGAATATACACCTCTCACCTCGAGGTTCGAGCTTATCATGAGTCTCGCGGCTCACGAAAGCCTCGCAACCCCAAATCTTGATGTGGTCTAGTTTGGGTACTTTACCAATCCACATCTCATGAGGAGTTTTGGCAACTTTCTTTGTAGGGACCAGATTAAGGATATGGGCGGCAGTCTCTAAGGCATACCCCCAAAATGAGATTGGTAGTGAAGCTCGACTCATCATGGAACGAACCATATCCAACAGGGTTCGATTATGCCTCTCAGCTACACCATTCAACTAAGGTGTCTTAGGAGGTGTCAGTTGTGACACTATCCCACATTCCCTAAGATAGTCGAGGAACTCTGAACTAAGATACTCACCACCTCGATCGGATTGAAGCATCTTAATGTTCATGCCCAATTGATTCTCAACTTCCTGTTTAAATTGTTTAAACCTTTCAAAAGTCTCTGACTTATGCTTGATTAAGTAGACATATCCATATCTACTGTAATCATCAGTAAAAGTCAAATAATAACGATTAGCATCCGTTGTGGCATGTTTTAAGGGCCCACACACATCCTTGTGTATAAGATCCAACAAACCTTCACCCCTCTCACAAGAACCTCTGAAGGGTGACTTTGTCATTTTTCCAAGCAAGCATGATTCGCAACTATCATCTGACTTTAGGTCAAATGACTCCAAGACTTCATCATTTTGGAGTTGGCTTATGCGTTTCTTGCTTATACGTCCAAGACGACAATGCCATAATGATGTTTTATCCAAGTTATTATCATTAACAGAATCAATACATAATACATTATTTCCTAAGTTATCAACCACATATACAATTTCATACACACCATCACAAGGTAATGCTTTAAAATAAAGAACATTATTAAAGAAATCATTAATCGAACCAACTTCATTATCAAATGAAAAGGTGAAACCTAGTTTATACAATGCATGAAAGGAAATAATATTTCTTGCCATTTCTGGCGAATAACAACATTTATTCAAATCTAAAATAAACCCATTACTTAGCGATAAAGTATAAACTCCAATCTTGGTGATAGGTAAAGCTTTCCTATTCCCCATGATTAAGTTTATTCTTCCATGCTCCACATTCTCACTTCTTCTTAGTCCCTGCAAATCAGAACAGATATGAATACCACAACCGGTATCAAGGACCCAAGAGTTAGAATGGGGTGAGTTATTAGATAAGATAGTGTAAATACCTGCATGGTTGGGTTTAACTTTCCCATCCTTCACATCTTGCTGGTATTTTGGGCAGTTTCGCTTCCAATGTGACTTTTCATGGCAATAGAAGCATTCAGCCTCTTTTGGGTCAGAAGAAGGAGTGACGAAACCTTTCTTGGTTCCACTTGAAGAAGAGCCATCAAAGGTCCTAGCCTCGGTACCCTTCGAAGATCTCTTTCTCTTCTTCCCTCGACCTTTCCCGATTGCCAAAACCGAGGCGAAGTTTGAAGTAGGAGTGTTAACAACCGACTTACCCTTAAGAACTGTTTATGTGGTCTTGAGGAGTCCCTGAAGTTTGGTGAGTGTGACCTCTTCCTTATTCATGTGATATGTCATGCGGAATTGATCATAGCACGATGGTAAGGAGTGCAAAATGATATCTATTGCAAGCTCCTCATGGAAGTTCACATTAAGCTTCAACAACCGATCCACATACCTTTGCATTTTCAGCATGTGGCTCGTGATGGATTCCCCGTCCTTCATCATGGTTGTTATCCTGGAGCAAATGATTTCATACCTCTCTTTTCGTGCACTTTGATGGTATCTTTCCATCAGATCTTGGTGCATTTCAAAAGGGTAGAAGTCCTCATAGGAATTTTGGAGTTTCGCTGTCATGGTGGCCAACATGATGCATGCCACTTTGGTAGCATCCCTTTCATGTGCCTGGAAGTCAGCGATCTCCTTGGGAGTTGCAGTGGTCTCATCAATCTCCTTAAGCTCCTTATCGAGGACATATTCTTTGTCCTCGTAGCGGGTAATCATCCTGATGTTTCTGATCCATTCATTGAAGTTGGATCCATCAAAAGTGACTTTCCCACACAAGTTCATAAGGGTAAAGGAGCCATTAGGATTAGAGCCAGAAGCAACATTGTTTGAAGACATCTGAAAGAAGACAACAAGATTAGTTTAGATATTAAGAGAGTCCTTAATAAAACACCCAAATGTAATACTAAGGCTAGGATCCAATCACAATATATTATAACTTAGAAGAGGTATGTCGTAATCCAAGCTATAACATATTTGAAAGGTAGGTGAATGACGATTCACCAATTTCCACCATAAAAACGAAATATAATTATTAGGTTTTTAATTGGTTATTAGAAATTCCTAGATTCTTTGAGATTCATTGAACTTTTCAATGGCATGTTTCAATCTCGAGTGTGCCCTCCAAGTTTTGTGACTGGGATACCGAGGATCACAAAACGAGGTATGAAGTAACCATGCAAATCACTTGGTACCCTTAAAGTTTATCAGTCACCCGATGTGCTGGTAAACCACACACGCTCCACCGATACTATGATAAACCTTAAGTCACCCTTTACCTACCTTGTTAAGTCCAAGTTAGTGTGACGGTTAACCATACACGCTCCACCAATGACTTAAACAAAGTGTAAAGTGTAATTTCATGGATTAGCACCTTATTCACATTTTTTCTAAAGTAACTAAGATTGGGAATTTAATAAAACGTTTAGTTACTTTATAATATTCAACATACTTTTAACGAGAATTTATAAGTCCTTGTCCTACCCGTTAGCCTAACGACCCACCACCGATCAAGGAAGCGGTGGATGAGAGTAGACGCCCATTAATTTGCCATTTTATAGGCAACAACCTTATACCCCCCTTATAGACCGGCTTCGTGAATGAGGCGTACTAGCGGTAAGACGACTTGATCTTATATGTATATATATATATATATATATATATATATATATATATATATATATATATATATATATATTAACTTATAATATTATAAAGTATAAGGATTGAATTTTAACTTTTAAAATTCTAGTGGTTGGAACTAAAGTTTTAATCAAGACTTTACTTGCTCCAAAACTTGAGGACAAGTTTTGTAAACTTTCAAAATTTTTCATTTCTTATAACTTATGAATTAATTGAGTAATAAAATTGAAGACTCTTCATTTTTATAACTCTTGTGTTCTTTTAATGGCTTTAATAAAAGTGAGACTTTTGGTTTTCCATAACTTGAGGACAAGTTATGGACTCCATTAAAACACATTATGATCATGAATTAAACTACCATGAAGGTTACAAACAATTCCTATGATCATCTAATCTTCATAAGTTCAAGAACATAAATATGAACATTTTTCCAGAATCAAAAATTACACTTAAAAACTTGTAATTTTGATAATTGCCATTGTAAATGGATTAGCATAAACATTACACCATCTAAAACAAGTTTTAAAACACCAAATCAGTTTAGGGTAATGTTTCTAGTCCATTTCCAGCAACAAATGTCGAAATTCTAAAAACTGCAGCCTTTACTCGTCGAGTGCAAGAACAGACTCGACGAGTAGCTTGCATTTGTTCATGGACTCATCGAGTCCCCCCATGGACTCGGCGAGTTCATACGAGCAGAAAATAGAAAAACGATTTTTTCAAGCAGTTTGCACAAAAAATCAACAAACAAGCCTAGGCTCTAATACCACTGATGGGTTTTGAGCATTCTAACACTTCCTAAGTGTACATGCAACCCTAATAACCTTGGATCTATGTTTGTCTAATTATTATGCAAAGTTGAATTCCAAGGTTATATTCCTATCTAGCATACATGGGGAACATTTTTAACTTGAATGAAAGATAGAATAACTTACCTTGTTGTCGATTATGATCCTTGAAACCTTGTGAGCCTAGCACCCCAAGTGTGATGCCTCAAATGCTTCACACAACACCAAATGTAAAGGAGTAAACTTTTTGATAGAATACACACTTGAAAAATCGGCCTAGCCCTCACTTGTTCTTGTGTAGCCGATTTTGGTGGAGAAGATGATCCTTATATAGTGTTGACACATCTAGGGTTACACCATGTAAACCCTAATGTGTCATGACTCTTCATTTCCATGACCCATGTGTTTGTAACTCCTAAGGAGCATCCATAGAACATCCAATGGGTTTAACCCAACTTGATAATCCATGGAGCCTCTTAGCCCACTATACAAGTTATGGATGATTTACACAATCAATCCATATATTTAGTTAGTTATCTTTAGATCACTTAATTAATTCTAAATTAATTCTTGATCAAACTAATTAAATAATATTATTAATATATTAGAACTTATAATATATTAATAAACCACAAGTGTTATTTCTCTCGTTTAGTCTATCCAATTTCATGGTGTCATGCAACCCAAATGGACCATGCTGGGTCGGGTCAAGTACATATCAGAAATAGTTATGGACTTAGACACCTTATCCAAAAAATATGACTTGTGATCGGGTATTGACTCAAGTATCTTCCTGTATGTGATTAGAAGTGAGTTGAAGCTGGTAGAGTCCTTCATTGCTACAGTGGTTATCTATGCGCATATGAGGGTGAATTTCGCCTTACTATACTTATGGGTCGAAGGCACCAATGACGGCCCACTAGCTTTGGTTATCTGCTAGTATAGGGATTCCCCTAAGGACTATATATAGTCATTTAGGATAGACAGAGGACTCTTGATCTAATCTATCTTACCATTCCCTTGTATGGTTGTGGTTGTAGAGTAAGATCACCTGTCCAGATGACTATATCACCATTAAGTATATATGTCTTGAATTTCTTGGATTGTTGATGTTTAGTATGCTACTATGCTGTAGTGATCTGTAAGATTTGTATTATGGAACTAAATATGCTATTATGTTGTAGTGGTCTGTTAGATATGTGTTCTGGTATTGAGTATGCTGATATGTTGTAATGAATTTTAGAATTGTATGTTATCTGTGCTTGTTGGTTATCATCTATGGAGTGCCTGTAGGGACTTCCTGTGGTTATATAAGATAGCCTAAGAACTCTTAGTCTAGGCTCTCTTGCATGTTCCTTGTTTGGTTGTGTCTCTAGAGTAGGACCATCTGTTCGGGTGGCTATCTCACCTCTGGACCCGGAGGTTGACTGGGCCTGGGGTATTCCAACCTGATGGTTGAGTGGGCCCAACATGTTTGATTATATATGTGATCTGTTTATATTGTTGTATTTTGGGAGAAACTGACTAAGCTTTATGCTTACCTAGTTGTTTATGGTTTTAGGTATTATCGATTATCATTGGAAGGCGAAGGCGGGACTGTATACACTCATCAGCAATACTGAAGATTTTGCATTTCTACAATACTTTGATTTTTAATAAATGTAATTTAGAATAACGGTTTGAGTTAATTAATTGATGAATAAATTGGGAAGTTTTACCTAACAAAAATAAATATTTTGGTTCTGGAAATGGATGTTACACATACACATACAGATTGGTCTCTGTTAACATCTTTTAATCATCTCAAGAATGCGGGTCACACATAATCAAAATAAAATGGACATTTGGATAGATGTCTCTACCATAAGGCCTTCATCAAACAAGAACATGGAATGAGGTACAACAAACATTCTAAGGCTATCTAGTCTTAATTAGGTACTAACCTAATGCATTCATGAAACAAATTTCCATTATCAGCATAAACCCTAAAATCACCTAATCAAAAACATATAACAGGTATCAAAAGGCATCTCTCCTAAGAAGGCATTCTAGCATGCAATCTTGAGTTGGTCCCTAACCTAAATTCTAGCATGCAACTCATATCATAACATACTTAACATAACACTCATGTATGGGTATTCTACGAATTACTAACTTGAGCTTCGGTTGATTGCATGCATCACATCCCTTTCTTTATAAAACCTTTTTAGAAAAATGTTTTCTTGTAAAAAGATTTTATTAATCCTCATTTTGAGTTCAACCACACACCATGCTAGCCTGAATCCCTCAAACCAATGCTCTGATACCAACTTGTAACGTCCCAAAATATTGAGTAAAATTTTCATTTTTAAATTTAATAAAACCATTCACGTACAATCCCCTCAAAAGATAACCAAGAGTATAACTTTGAAGTTTGAATCAAAATATCAAGAGTAATCCATATAAAAAAGAGTGTGGAATGTTCAGTAGATCCAATGCAATCAAGTCGGGCTCTTCTCTTTGCTACCAGATTTACCTAAAACATTTAAACTTAACATTGTAAGCACAAAGCTTAGTGAGTTATCCAAGATATCACATACATCACATAATAATGGGCCCCACCCTGAATAATCGACCTTGTCCTGAATAATAGGTGTCACCCTGAATAGTTTGACCCCGTCCTGAATAATGAGTCCCACCCTGAGTAATTGGGCCACGCCATAAATAATTGAGCCCCGCCCAACATACATATAAACATTTAAGCATGAGTTACATAGACAACAAACATATACTAACACCTCGTTTCCAACACAGTATAGTGAGAAAACTCACCTCACAGACAAAGCAGGCAATCACCACATCCCAAGTTCAAACTTAGTCAAAAAAATCAACAAGTCGATATTCTGGTCAAACAGGCGCCCCGTGCCTCATAAGGGACCCCCCCCCCCCCCCCCCGGCACCCACTAAATAACAAAACGGTCAGGATTTTAAACTTAAACGGACGCGTACTAGGTGAACCATAAATACGTGTTGTGCCCAAGAAAAGTGTGTTACGTCCAGACCAATTTCAAAAGGTAAAATGACTTAATCCATTAAGTCAGTCCCCCAAACTTCCAGATCGGATTCTTAACAATAGAACTGTTTATTATTTGGATAAAACCGAATTGCCCAATTGGACAAATTGGATTGGACTATTTGGTTCGGATATTCGAATTTTTGGATTGGTTTTCAACAAAACCGAATTACTATTTTGGATTCCGGATTGGTTTTGGTTTATAAAATATAAACCGAATAATCCAAAAAACCGAATAACAATTTATTATTTATTTATTTTTAATATAACTATAAGTATTTATTAATTTTATAATTTATTTTTTCAAATAAGTTCAAAAAGCTTCATCTAATAAAAACATTAATATGCATTTTCTCTTAAACGTTCTTTATCTATTAAATATTAAACTATAATATATATTCTTAGTAGTTCATAAATTTTAAATCACAACTAAATATTTTTTGCTTCTTCTATAAAAATTGGATAATATTATAATTATATATCATTTTAAAATGTTTTAGTTTTTGAAAACCGAATTATAAAAACCGATCCAACCGAATTGTAATTGGATCGAATCGGATCAGATTTGAATTTAATTTGGATTATTCGGATCCATATTTTGAAAGCCGAAATCAATTTGGATTTAATTAATTGGATCAGATCGAACCGATCCATCCAAAACGAACACCCTTACTTAACAATGTATTAATGGAAAAAGTTTCCAACTTTATCCATTAAGACACTCCCATCCACTTGCATGGCTTAATGAACATGTAAAAGATACCAATTTTCCATTTCCAAATAGTCCATATAACAACCCTAAGTGCTCAACAAAAGTCGGAGTCATCTCAACACCAAAATGGGACCAAAAGTGCAGAAAAAGGACAATAAGAAAAATCTAGCAAACAACAAAGAAAGCTCGAAGCTTTATACTCACAATGGTCGAAGAAAGGTGCAAACTTGATGGATCTACAGTTGTTCTTTAGTCCAAAGCTTTAAAGGAAATCTTGATCATCAAGCTTCATGCACAAATCAAAGAAGGATAAGCTCTCAAGGTGAAACTAAGCTCCAAAATGGGAGGAGGGGGCTAGAGTTTTTTAAAACAATCTCTAGGGGTTAATGTTGTTGTAAACGATCCAACCCTAGAGTCTTAAGTGTGTTAAAATATCCCCAAAACCCTAAAGAAACATACAACCCATGGGCCTAGGCACGTCGCGCTTAATAAAGAGGCGCCCCACACCTATCAGATAAATTCTCATATTTTAAAATTTCAAATTTCAACGAATTGAACAGATTAAAGCTAAAATAAATAATGTACCGGAATATGGATGTTACAATAATTTATTAAATTTTTTTAGTAAGTATATTGTTTTTGGAAATGATTAGTTTATATGATGTTTTAATCTTGTTGCTTATTTGTAAAGTTTATAAATAATTAATAATTAATAATCATAACCTTGCAATATTATCCCAACATAAATAAATAAATTTATTTTCCAATTGACAAGTGTCATAATATTATAAATCCTCATTAATGTTAATCTATTAATTATCCATTTTAATTTTAAATTTATCACTCTAATTACATTAAATTAATAATTAATTCTTCATTTCAAATTTTAAATTTCATACTCCTAATTACATTAAATTAATAATATTAAAATAAAAAATAAAATAAAATAAATATATATATATATATATATATATATATATATATATATATATATTATAAGGTGATATAATTTTATATATTTATTTAAATCAACAATTATAATTTTATATATCTAAAAGATATCTTTGAATTAAAAATTTATTTAAAATAATATATGTGAAATAACTGATTAATAATTTTAAGTTTTTACTATGAAATTTTAATTAATTTTATAACCCTAGATTTTAGCACATTCATTTCAATAGATAATCATCAAATTACATTTCAATCATTCAACATGTCCATGATTTTTTTTTTTTTTTGATTGATTTTATCTAAATTGAAGAACATGTCGTTTTACTTGGAAGAGTTAGAAGAACACGTTGATTTTCATTAACCGAAAGACAAAAATCGTTTTAATTGGAAGAATTAGTAAAGCACATTCATTCCACGTTTTTTGACAACCTTTTTCCATCAATTTGAAGTACAAAGTCGTTTTTCCTTCGAAGATTTGGAAAAAAGAAAACAATTTTCAGTAAATTAAAAGGCCAAATTCGTTATTTGGAATATGTAAAACAACGTATCAAGTGTCACCAACCTTGAATATTTTTTCTCCTTCGATCTCATCAACTTTCCACTCATTGGCTATGGTAAATATGAATCATTTTATTATGCAGGTTGTGAATGATAATCATTTTTAAAGTTTTATGAAGAATGATTCACTTTAAAGAAAGTAATTGTTTTTTAATTGTAATTATTGTATATGAATTATTTGCATTGAGTCGCTAATTTGGATTTTAATTGAACTATTTATGAGTTAATTTGTAAGTTACACATTTAATTAATGATGATTCAGTTCATAACACATATCTGTTAACTTTAAACCTTCCTTTTGTCGTCTGTCTTTTTATTTTTATGTGTTGCAAGCTCCTATTTTTATTTTTGTGTGTTGTAAGCTCTTATTTAAGTTAAATATAATATTTTACAATTCTAGAATTGGATATATCTCTAATCTCTAAATATTATTAAAAGAGAACCCTTAATTTATCATTGACCAATCAGGACCATTGATTGTGTTTTAATCATATACTTTTCACCATTAGATCAAACTGCTGACATCATCTTTCCCAAATAAAATTCAAACACAATTACATTTAATTATAAAATATGTAATAATTATAGCATCTTTAAATTCAGTAATTACTTTATCAATTAAAACATATCATTCTATTTATATATATGATATCAGTTTCTCTAATTAATATTGTTCCTAATTTAACTCCCTTATTTAGAGCTTTTGATTTCCAAATTCAAACCCGTTTATATTTTATTTTTTATTTATTTATTTTTTAAAAAACTCATTAAACAAGAATATCAATAATTAAGTAATTAACCTATAAAATCTAATATAATCCCATTAAATCAGCAAAATATTTAAGAGTCAAAATAAAAGTCAATATTATTCATAATTTATCTTCGAGTATATCCCACATAAAATAAATCAATTTGAGATTATTATTTGAATTTTAAAACTGATTAAATAAGAAAGTCAATTAATTTGAAGTTTTGAATTAATATAGCAGATATCTTTTTTTTTTTTTTTTTTCCAAATGAACAGCCGAAAATCTCCAAGATGATTTATTAGGATCCCAATTTGTTTAGAAGATAATAATTTCCTTCTTCAACAACACTATATATATATATATATATATATATATATATATATATATATATATATATATATATATATATATATATATATATATGATTATACTAAAGTGGTTATTCTTACGATTTTGGATTGAGTCCTATGACTTACAGTGTTCTTCTCTAGCAATCTTTTTCTCCAATTCTTTTTTCCAATCTCTTGGTTTACTCTATTCTCTTTATTCTTCTTCAATTTCTTGCGTTTACTATGTTCTTACTATTTTTTATTATTGTGTTCTTGTTGAGAGGTCATAAAAAAAATTAATCAATAAATTTTAAGCATATTAGTTTCATTCATTTAGTTAAAGAAACAAAATTACACTCTTTATATCGATTTTTTAATGTGTTGACCTAAGTTTGTCAAGAGAAAGCTATTAAAATCGTTTTAATGCATGATGACAAAGCTAATGGAATGGATCAAAAGCAGGACAAAGAAGTTTTTTTTATTGTTAGACTTCAACTTGCATGAACAAAGATGTATCTGTTGTTCCAAAGTTTTCAATAACTCTTTTATACATATTATTATAATCTTCGATTAAATTTTCAAATTTTATATTATTGAATTTGTTATATCACTGGGTTTAGTTTCAAAATCATCATTATAGTACAATACTTTACCGGCGTGGTGTCACTTACGTTATTTGATTGTGACGTAAAGAAACTTCTGGAAAAAAAAACACACAAGAGTTGCTTCAAAAGTTTAATGAGGTTATCGGTATTAACTTTATTTACATAAAACTAATTTTTACTTTTTGTCTGTCTATTTTTATAACCGTTAGTTTTTCCATTTTTAGGAGGGTAATATGAAGATTTATCCGTCTGCTTTAAAATTACTTTTGGATAAAAAATTGTCGTTCAAAATTCAAATTTCTCATTATAATTTGAAGAACAATGTTGATGGCTATGCAATCTCAAACTTCAATGTTGATAATAAAATCACTTTTGAATTGGAAAAAAAATTAACATCGAACAGATAACATTCTTTTACGAAACATACTACAAACACTACACTTATTAGATTTGTTTTTTTTTTATATATATTTTAGTTGATCAACTAGCATATGTCTATGTACTACAATGATAGGCGTTGTAATCCGATTCATTTAACGTTTTATCGGCGAAATTCGGACGTCGAGACACATTAAATTTAAAGGTTTTAAATATAGTATAACTAAATCTAAAATTTTACATACCATTTGGTTTTTGAGTTTGTTTTTTGGAGAAGGCAAACTAAAATTGTTAATTCCAAATAAAGAAAAATAATATATGATTTTAATGATTTTAGATAAGTAGTTGGGTAATTTGAGTAAAGTTGATTTCATATTATGCTTACATACCATTTGGTTTTTGGTTTGTTTTTTGATTACTTTGTTTAATACCATTCGTTTTTTGGGTTATAATTTTGATCATTTAAATACATTTTGGGTTTTATGAAGAGAAGATTAACCATGTCTATATTGAAAAGTGCCAAAAAGATTTTATTGGACATATTTTCTAACATGATCTTCAAATGTTTTTTGTTTTTTATTCGTTTTTGTGTACTTGACTTGTTTCTTCAAGAAACTTAGTTTTTTATTAATTTTGATAACAAATTTGTTTAAATTAAGCATACTTTTATGATTATAAATTTGTCCATTTTTTATTGTTAAATCAAGTGTAAATGAATTTGAACAATCATTAAATTTCATATTCTATAATGTAATTTATGCATTAATTAATCAAATAATAGTACATATCCAAGTGGTCGGGTACCTCCAAGACAATAAGAAAACATGTAAATTATATGCAATTTCACAATATTGTAATTTTTTTACTAGATTTAAATGAATACTTACTTCTTTTACTTGATTTAGATTCTTGATTACTCATATAAGGTTGTAATAAAATAAAATTCTGATAAATTGAAAAAATTGTTCAAGAAAACCTTAAAATTTTGAAATTTGTTGGAAATTTGGTTATATGTCAAGTTAGGCTTCTTTTTGTGTTGTCATGTTTGTTGATTTGACTATGTAGGGTTCATTTGAAGTTTCATTTCTCTACAAGAATGTTAATGTTCACATCCAAGTGGAAACAATCAAAACTTGTAAGCACTCTAAATGATTTTTTTACTTACAATAATCAAAACTGTTATTTTAAATGGTGCGTTCTCATGGATGCCACACCGGTTGTCGCTATATAGACCTTCTAGCGGTCTATAGAAGAATCCTAGCAGCCTTATGAAGAATTTTGCTACGTTTTCAATGGAGTGTCACTCTGTTAACATTCTTCTTTATAGTTCTTTTTTGTTTCGATATAGATGCGTGTCACAACAATAAGGCAGAAAGAGATGTGAGTGACCATTAAAGATGAAAATGTAATATATACTTTAAGAATAATATATAAAGTGTAAATTATAGATTTATGATATTTATTTCAACAAAAAATATGTTTTTTGAATGTTACGTTACATATCTGTTTTTTTTTTATATAATTTGATTTTGACAAGTTTGATCTAAATTTGATAATTGAAGCATGTAGCAAAGATATGTGCTAACCATTTTGAATTTGTATTGCTCTTTAGAAACCAACCTTAGCCTCACAGACCATTCTCTCATATCTCAGTAAGTCTTAACATTTCCCAAAATTCTACTACATGAAGTCATGGATGCATTTCTTGAATCAAGCCTCTAAACCGGATTTCATTTGCTAGTTAGGTGTACTGACCAAAATGCAAGATTTGTGAAAGTTCATTATTATTTATTAGTGTTAACCTTTAGTAAATTATGAAACTAATATTATATTTTTGTTAATAACATTTTTTTTGTAATAATTTATTTGATCGAAAAATATGTGTATGTGATTGGGTGTAGCCTGAAAAATCATATTTTAATTTTAAAAAGGAAAAATACTTTGAAATCGACCAAGTTACAATGTTTGAATTTAATATTTATGGTTACGACAATTCACTTTATTTGTAATGTTTATCGAATTTCTTAGCAGAAATTAATGTTGTTGGTACATGTAACAATTTATTGTTGCTTTTGGTTTTACATGGTCGATATGAGAAGAGTCATATGGGTCTCCATGGGGGTTGGTACGCCAAACACAATCAAGAATCCGCAATATGTTGTGATAAAACAAAGATCACATAGATTATTTATGTTAAAAAATATTGTATTAAAAAACCATATTGCTCTAATATAAATATTAAATATTTTTATCTAATAAGTTTGGTTCAAAAACTCTAACAATGAATCTAACTAACATTTTTTTATTAAAATTCAACCTAAGACAAAGTCACATGTTAATGTGATATGTATTTAATTATTGTCCGCGTTTAACGCGGGTCATAATCTTATTATCTTACTATTCAAGAATGAATATTGACAATTTGTTATTCTTTAATTTACTCGGTATATTTATATTCTAACATGAATACTATTTTGGCAATTAGTTATATTTTACTTTACTGACTATATTTATTTCTAACATGAATAATGTTTGACAAATATTTTCTCTTATTTTTTATTGAACTACTTATATTGATATTTTAACATTACTATCTGCATCAACTTTAAGAAGTAAAGAAAAATATTGATGCTGAATATCTACAAAAGATGAGACCAACAAGAAAGATAGATCTGAAATGAACAAGATCGATGTTGATCATTCTTAAATGAAAATGCACCGAAGAATTTTTTTGCAATTATTAATTAAAGTTGTATATAATAAAATTGTCTTTTAATAAATACTTTATTTACCATATTGTTTTTGGAAATTGTTAGCTTATATGAAGTTTTAGGCATGTTACTTATTTGCGAAATTTATAATTAATAGAATCTTGAAATAATATTCATGTCTACATTATGTTCATAAAATCTGAAATTTAAAAAAAAATAAAAATAAAAAAAAATCTGTATTTTTGAAATTTCAACTTAATTTTTTTTATAGAGAAGGGGGGAGGGGGGGGGGGGGTAGGTTATGTTGAGAATCAAAACAAAATGGAGATCTTGATCTTTAGCCTCAGCCGCATAATTCTAATCTGCCATTATAACCTTCCGGCGTACCGGCACAGCGGATCAGCTATAATCATAAATGATTATGTAGCAACGTCCGTTCCTTTCACCTCCGCCATCGCCGCTACCACCACCTTTGCCACTAGCCGACGTCACCACTGACACCTCCGTCACTTATACCACCGCCACCTCCGCCATCACCACATTTTCTGTCACCAACCATTATAATCATATAATATTACTCAATCTGTGAACAAACATATATATATATATATATATATATATATATATATATATATATATATATATATATATATATATATATAATCATTTATGATTATACCTCTCTGTCATACATCATTGTTGCCGGTGCGGTATGCTAGAGTATTAGAGCGATAAATGAGAAATATATGGCTGAGGTTGAATCTCAACAACTATATTTTTTTAATCTCAAGTGAACATATATATATATATATATATATATATATATATATATATATATATATATATATATATATATATATATCCGATAAAAAAAATGTTTGGTAGGAAGGTAAGAAATATTTTTTTCTATATATTTTTTTGGCGAACAAAACAAATAAATTATTAGATTAATAAAAAATAACTTGATTTAATGGTAAGCATGGTATCTATATATCTCTTATTCTAATATGTTGTTAAAAAAATTGAATTTGTTGTATAATGTAGTCATATTTCATCACGGCCTAAGTTGAATTTTTGCTTTGTTTTTATAATCTGCCACAATTTTAGTAATTCCTCCAATTTCAAGCCCTAATTTTCACTCCCGGTTCTGATTTTAAGGTAAGTAATGGTTCTATCGTTTTTTGGACCATTTTTAGAGACCACTAATGGTCAGGTAAACCCAGATTAGTAGCAGATTTGGGATTTCCATGTATATGCTCATATATTTTTTCATTTTTCTTAATTTTTCCCGCCATATGAAGTTTGTTTTGTTTCTACTGCGGTATTACCTCATGTGAATGGTTTTCTGGATGCTGCTAGGTAATGATTCAGTTTTATTTACGTTATATTTGTATATTAAGTAATTTGTTCATCTTTTCCAAGTTCTTATTGTTGATTTTTTGAGACAAGACTTGGCGCTTGGTACTACAGGTATGTAGATTTGATTGTCTATTTTCTAAATTGATTGAATATGATGTTGTAGTCTAAATATTGCCGAACTAGCATTCTACTTTGAATATCTCATTTGAAAAAAGATTAAAAGGGTATATCTTTATATCCGGAGAAAAATGGTTCAAATGTGTACACGGAATTTCTTTGTTTTGTATGTTCTTTTTTTCTCTTCATGACTTACACATATCAAAATTAAACATGATATTTATTGTATTTGTATATATTTGTTACAATAACAAAATGAATTGGACTTGAACTATGTGTTTTTGTCTAATTTCTGGAGTAATTGTGATGTTTGACAATATGAAAATAACTTATAATGTTGTAAATTTGGATCCATGAAGACATGGGATTGGGGTTGGCATGCTTCTACGCATTTATGATATTCAAGTTGTGAATAGTTGGATTTCAAACTCAGTTATTACAACTAAGATTCTTCTTATTTCGAATTTAGTTTCACATGCTAATTTTGAAATGGTTACCTTTTGTGCAGATGTCACAAATTACCCTAGGACACATTCAAAGTATTTTCTTCAAAAGAATAAAATGTGATTTTTTCGTGTTGTAGGTGGCAAGACACATTAAGAAGTGAACAGTGTACTTTACATACCGACCAAATGTAGCCTTGGGTATGTTAAAAATGCTCTCGTACAGGGATGATTGTGTACATGGATATATCAAGAACAATAAAAGACGTAAGATTATCATTTTTTAGAATGGTTGTGTTTTCTACTTTTTATCTGAATAATCTAAAGAATGGTTTGAAGTCAGGTAGCCTTTGTGATACTAAGCAAGAACACTAAGGAAGTATTGGAGAAGAGGAACTTTAGCATAAATAATGACGACTAAGTTGTTAAATAATGATGAGATCTCATTACATTTGGTCTTTTAGTTTTTTCATTTACTGGGACCAATTTTTTTTTTTGAAAGAGTTACTGGTAACAATTCATATGGTGCACAGATGTAACTATGTATTTTTCTTAAACAAAGCCCAATCATATGTTTGTTTTAATGGTATTTTCTTTTTCAGAGGACGTAGTAGTCATGTTTTAACCATTCCAGTTGTTTCGATTTCAGTGAAGATCTCATCCATGAAGTCGCCTAATCTAGATTATTTATGTGTATGGATGTGTGTATTTGATTGTTGTGTGAAAGCGAGTATGTGTATGTGAATTGGAGTGTCACTGTGAGTTGTATGTATGGACCTTTGTAGATGCTTTCGGTTAAATTTTGTCAAAGTTCTTAAATCGACTCTTTTTTACTAAGACCAATCCTGAGGAGACTTGATTAATTTTTAAATGACCAAGGGTTAAAAAAATGACCCGGTAAATCTTAGTTATTTTCAAAGACCGATTTTTGATTCCAAAAATGCCAAACTTACAAGGTAATTATTTGTTTATTTTAGTTTAAAGTAATTATTACTGTAAAATTTATGAAGTGAAAGTTTGTATGTTTTAAGCTTTTTTTTGAACAACTTACACGTTTTATACTAATTGAAATTATATTTAACCTTTTAACTATGATGAAACATAATAATATATATATATATATATATATATATATATATATATATATATATATATATATATATATATATATATATATATATATATATATATATATATATATATATATTAAAAGTGAGTACCCCTTATGAACAGTATCTGACCAGGGTGTTGTTCATAGGGTTACTCTTCCTCTATCATGGTTGTTGCTTCCAGATCCTTCCCACCACCTCTCTTATCAAATATGTTCAGATGCCGACTCCCTTTCACTAGTTGCTTCCAGCATATCAACCATTCTCTTCCACCGCCTCTTTATTCATTGTCTTCCACCCATTTTTTAAATCCCATTCGCTCATTCTCTAATCCCACAACTTCCATTTTTATTACACTTTTCAATCAATCTTCTTCAAAGATATCTACAGAACCTTCGTTGGCTTCCAAACATTGGATCTTCCATTCTCTGTTTTATTATTTGCTTTCATCTCCTAATTCTTTTCCTTGAAAGGGTTAGTTTTTTTGTGTTATTCTGATGTACAAGTATTCGAGAATGATGAAGTGCAAAAGAGCTTACGACGTTGTTGCAGGCAACAAGTGCAGAGAATGCCACAACCATTTAAATTTGCTAGTGAAATCCACCACCCTATGCATCTTCGCTCTCCACCACCGCCATACAGATTTCTATTGATGCTGAGAAGGTAATGTTCGTTTCTTTTTAACGTTTCAACTTACCCCCTCTCTGTTCTATTAAATTACTCTTCGCATTCTTTGATGTCTCAATTTCTATTTTGGTGGTGTTTAGCTACTTCTGGTGGTGCCTACTTAGGATTTTCAGAATTGTTAATGAACTTTGGTGGGTGTTGATGGGTTTAAATGATACTCAAGAGCATAATAGGGCTAAAATTAAAAACCCGTTATTGATTCTTGCTGGTGACAACATGATTTAAAGGTTAAATGACCTTCATATTCATGTTGATGGTGGTGAATCTCAAAGCGATCTTCGATGATAACTTAAATTTAACCTGAATTTTCTGATAATCTCTTACTTTGTCACTTTGAATCAGACGTGGGTTACTTTTTAACTTTAATCTATGTCAAATTTTCTAATAATTTCTCACTTTCTCACTTTGGATTAGACGTTGGTTACTTTTAAACTTTAAATTTCAAGAACAATTTTCAATTAAATGGAATTGTTTGCTAGAACTTGAAGGACTACTGAACATATAGGATTTTGGGCTATATTAGCTGCTTAAGATGATTGTGAAACCTGCTACAACAGTTTACACTGCTTTGTAGTTAAATCGACCATAGGGTGCGTTTTTGTTACTTTGTAATCATTAATGTTAAAATTCTTCTCTTTCTATGACACTTCATGTTTCAATTCCACCACTCTGTAGGCAAAATCGAGTTTACGTTTCTCAAATTCTTAACCTCAATTGATGAATTTATATTTTTAAGGGTTTTAAATGCAATGTAAAAAATGAAGGCTATTTGTTGATGGAAATGTTTGTAATGGTGATGATTTGGGCTCAGATAATATAGTTAGTCATGGGATCTAATAATATAGTTACTCATGGAAAGGTTACTAATAGTGATATCTTTGGATCAGAGTGAAAAACATATCCATGTACCACTCTATTCTCTTATCCTTATTTTTGATAGGATTTCAAAATTACTTTTTAATAGGGTTTAGTTGTTGATTTTGATCTTAGGGGTAGTTGTTAGAGGGGGGGCTTCAATCATTTCAAGTTTTCTTTTATGAATGTTAGGCTTATGAAAAAGCTATCATTAAATATACTGGAAATGAAGCCATCACCAACATAAAGCCAAGGATTTTCAGGGGAGATATAAAGCAGGACTAAATTGATAAATGTAGAAACATGTTAGTACTCATTTCTTTCAACTCATTTCATTGTTAACCTGATAAAAATGGTAGAGGACTTATATAAAATTGGTAGAGAAATCGGTCCATTTAAGCTTAAAAGTTACAATTCTCATATGTATAAAGCTTTTCTATTAACTTAATGCCTCCTTTGATTTTGATATGCCTACCTTGACTTCTTCCTTCATATTACATCAATCAATGTACTTTGAAAGTAACTGATTTTGGTTTTATTTTCAGAAACCTGTGAGGAAGGAAACAAAAAAAACACTTAATCAAGTAAGAGACCAACATCTAATGAAGACGATGGATCAAAGAAGAGAAAACCAAAGAAGAAAAAAGACCCAAATGCCCCCAAGAGAACAATGGGTGGTTTCATGATCTTCCCAAATAGTGAAAGAGAGGTTGGTTTGTTAGATTATATCTATTTTTCGTAACACCCCTTATGATTACCCATTCACTCACTCAGCTACATTCAAATTTAGAATGGCAAGAGAACATCCCTGGTATCGCATTTCAAACGATTGGAAGGTTTTTTTGTGAATGATGGAACAAATTAACAATCTTTTTTTCATAAAATTTAGTTCCTTTTTTATATTTATATTTTTAAGATGGGTGCATTTTCTTTTGTAGTTGAGGAGAAGGATACATATGAAGCAACGAATTTAGCATACAAAAAACTAAGCACAGATGAAATCATCAATTACAAATCGTAATCAACAAATTCAGCATGACACTGCCTAAATTCGTTCGTAAGGCTTTCTTAATTTCAACTATTTTTTAATTTTTTTTTTGAATTTGTGCTTCATTAAAGGTATTGTAATAAAATACAAAATAACATCTCATTTGTGTGCAAAATCAAATCTGGACGATTTTGCCCTTGGAAGTTTAGGAAGATTGGAGCTACTTTTGTAGAAACAAACATTTTTTTTATGAAATGTAGTTATCTAAATCATAGTGGGGAATATGTTTCCATTGTTGATTGCTGAAAATAATATGTTTCTGTGTTTTTCAACCTAAATATGTTTAAGGATTTTGTACCTATGTGTGTGTTTCTCTTATTTTGGTGTAATTAAAATTTTCACAAAGCTTGAATATGTCTACATGTGATGACTTTTGACATGATATATGTTTTTTCGTTTACTATCACATATGAGTTTTGGATTTGAATATAAAAATTTTCATTATAGGAACAAAATTATGAAGAGAAAATAGTAGCAGGATGGTGCAAAAAATATGGTGGTCTAAGCTCCATTAATCAACCATATATTTTTGCTTATGGATATGTAAAGTGTCTAAAAAAGGTCTTAACTAAATTTTGTTTCAAATCCTTTGTTGTGTCTCTATCACCTAATATGAGATGATATTTCTAACTTTATCCTTCTTTTGATTTTAGTTTTTTCTAACTTGGTGACGAAGATAAGGAGCATAGAAAATCAATAGGGTTAGGCTTCTTAAGGAGCGGCTCCTTTTGAAGCAGAGAAAGGATGAAAGCTAATAAGTGTTGGAATAGTGTCTAAGGCTGCAACAATATTAGGCAAGTATTTAACCCGATTGTGCATGGTCCTTTTGGGTTGCCTTCACGATAGCAACTTGACAGGATGATTTATTATGAGAGAATAAATATTATTAATATATTATGAGAATAATATAAGAAATAATAATATTGTTATTTGATTAATATAAGTCATAGAATTAATTAGAATTAATTTGGTGACTTAAAGAGATTAATTAAATAAGAGGGTATAAACTGTCAATTGTTTGATAGTTACACTTTAGACTGTAAATCCTTAAGGGATAAGGAATGGACGGATTCTAGAGCTTAGGATAGCTCAAAATCGTCCAAGGCTTATCTAAGGTAAGGATTTGGATTGCTTTAAGGAAAGATTATCCAGCTAGGGTTTAAGGGTGTAACCCTAGGAGTCTACAAGTATAAATAGACCCTTAGAGCATTAGAAATCGGCATCTCATCTAAAGTAGAGAACCCCTGGCCGATTTCTTCCCTCAACCTCTCTCTCAACTTATCCTCCTTGTTAGTTGGTGTCTGTAAGCCATTAGAGGAGTGACAATTGTGACTCTAGAGCTCCAAGACAACAAGATCAAACAAGAGATTCAAAGGTAAACTTCCAGATCTGATTTTGTATTGTTCTTATACCTAATTAGTCATTAGAAGTCTTTGATTCAAAGCATGTTTAATTAGAAAGCCTAGATCCAAACATTAGGGTTTTGCATGCGCACATAGGAAAGTTCTTATGGATAAAACTCATCAGTGGTATCAGAGCCTAGATTGGTTTCTATTAAATTGTTGCTTGTTTGTTTGAAACTTGTTTGCAAAATTCGATTTTGTGTTTCTGAGTCATGGACTCGGCGAGTCCCATAGTGGACTCGGCGAGTTGGCCTGACTCGGCGAGTCCCTTGGTGCACTCGGCGAGTCCAAGCGTCAGGAAAGGCCAGATTCAGGATTTTTTGATGATTATCTTATGGAAACTTACCTTAATCATATTAGATCAACCCTAATCCGATTTTTTGATATATATGACTATAATCTTGATCTAATTAAAGATATTTATCAACTAATAAAATATTTAATTTCCTTATATGATAATTAATTAATTATTTTGATTAAATTGGTTATTATCTTGCAAGAAATCTTGAATAAATCAAATATGGATAATTAGGGAATTAATTGTTAATTAAAATTATTTGTTATTTGATCCTCCATGTTTTAAATGTTTAAAACTTGTCCTCAAGTTTTGAAATTTATGTTTTGTGATTAAAAGTTTTAATTTAGACAATTTAAATTTCAAACCCTAGATTTTTAAAAGTTTAAAATACAACCCTATACTAATATAATATTACAAGATTAATATATATATATATATATATATATATATATATATATATATATATATATATATGTATATGTATAAATAAAATGCTAGTCTTACCGTTAGTAAGCCTCATTCACAAAGCCGATCTATAAGGTGGGTATAAGGTTGCGGCCTATAAAATGGCGCTTAATGGGTGTACACTCACACCCACCGCTTGCTTGATCGGTGGAGGGTCGTTAGCCGAACGGGTAGGATAGGGCAACGTCATCCTCTCATTAAAAGTATAATAAAAAAAAATACAAAGTAACTACATGTTTTTATAAATTCACAATCTTAGTTACTTTAGGAAAAGTGAATTGATGCAATCCCATGAAATTACACTTTGCACCCTTGCTAAGAAGTTAGTGGAGCGTGTGTGGTTTACCGGCACACTAATTGGTTCTATACAAAGGTGGAAAAGGGTGATTCATTGTTTATCATAATTCGATGGAGCGTGTCTGGTTTACCGGCACATCGAATAGGTGATCGTTACAATGAAGGCACCATGTGAATTTGCATGGTAATTCACACCTGCTTTGTGATCCTCGGTATCCCAGTCACAAACAAGAGGGGCATGTCGAGATTTAAACATGCCATTGAATAGTTTCAATGAATCTCATCCGAACCTAGGAATTCTCAATACATTTAGGACTTAAAGTTATGTTTTTATGGTGGAGAATTAGTGAATCGTCATTCACTTACCTTCATATTATTTGCATGTTGGATTACGGCATCCCTTTTCTAATATGTAAATATTGATGTTAGATCCTAGCCCTAATTTTTCTTATTGGGTGATAATTAGGGATTCATATTCTAATCTATCTTTGTCCTTTCTATTTGTAGATGTCGAACGCAAACAACGCTGCTGCTAGTTCTTTCACATTGATGAGCCTTTGTCAAAAGGTCACTTTCGATGGGACGAACTTTAGCGAATGGATAAGATACATTCGCACCATTGCTCGCTATGAGGATAAGGAGTGTGTCCTCGATGAGAAGCTCGAGAAAATCAACCCTGAAATCGCTACTCCGGCTGAAATGACCGCTTTTGAAACTCATGAGCGAGATGCAATGAAGGTACATTGCATCATGATAGCCACTATGAACTCCGAATTCCAAAAGTCCTTTGAGGACATGTACCCATACGAGATGCATCAAGACTTATTGGAAAGATACCACCAAAACGCGAGACAAGAGCGTTATGCGATTTTCACTAACATGATTTCCGCTAAGATGGGTCATTGAGAGTCTCTTACCGTGCACCTGCAAAAGATGCAAAGGTATGTCGACCGTCTTCGCAAGTTAAATGTTGACTTTGGGGAAGACTTGGCGATCGACATGGTGCTTCACTCTTTGCCTCCGAGCTACAATCAATTTAGGATGACCTACGACATGAACAAAGAGGAGGTCACCCTAAGCAAACTCCAAGGTCTCTTGAGGGTCGCTGAGAGCAACTTCAAGGACAAGTCTGTTGCACCAACTACCAATCCACCCGCTGCTCCTGTCTTGGCAATTGGACAAGGAAAGGAAAAGAAGAGGAAGGCTTCGTCTAAGAACTATCGTAAGGTTAAAGCCCGAGATGGTGCCTCTTCTAGTGGGACCAAAGTTGATCCTGCTAAACCCTGCCCTAACCCAAAGGAGGCAGAGTGCCACCACTGCCACAAGATAGGACATTGGAAGAGAAGCTGCCCAGAGTACCTGCAAGCCATCAAGGAGGGAAAGATCAAGCCATCTTTCGCAGGTATATACACAATTAAATCTAACGATTCATCTCATGCTATTTCTTGGGTTCTTGATACCGGTTGTGGTTACCACATTTGTTCTAATGTGCAGGGACTAAGAAGAAATAGGGACGTGGAGGCTGGAAGAATAAATCTAATCATGGGGAACAGAAGATCGTCACCTGTGACCAAGATTGGAGTGTATTCTTTAGTGCTTAGAATGGTTTAAGTTTAGATTTGAACAATTGTTGCTATTCGCCAGAAATGGCTAGAAACATCATTTCATTTCATGGTTTGTTTAGACAAGGTTTTAGATTTTCTTTTAGTAATGAGAATGGTTCTATTTTAGCTTATCTAAATGGTGTCTTTTATTTTGAAGCTATACCATGTAATGGAATATATAAAACTGTTATGATTGTTGATAACTTAGGAAATGATGTTTTAAACATAGATTCTTCCAATAGTATGGATAGAGCATCCTTGTGGCATTGTCGCCTTGGACATGTCAACAAGAAACGCATAGCCCAACTCCAAAAGGATGGAGTGTTGGAGTCATTCGACCTTAGGGAAGATGACACATGCGAGTCTTGTTTGCTTGGAAAGATGACTAAGTCACCCTTCACGAGTACGTGCGAAAGGGGTGAGGGTTTATTGGACCTAATACATACCGATGTATGTGGACCGTTTAGATCAACCATGAAGGATGGGAACCGCTTCTACATGACTTTTACCGATGACTATAGTAGATATGGGTATATCTATTTAATCAAGCAAAAGTCAGAAACTTTTGAAAAGTTCAAAGAGTTTAAGAATGAAGTGGAGAATCAATTGGGCAGCAAAATCAAGATGCTTCGATCCGATCGAGGAGGAGAGTACCTAAGTCTTGAATTCCACGATTATCTCAAGGAGTGTGGAATAGTTTCACAATTGACGCCACCTAGGACACCACAATTGAATGGTGTGGCAGAAAGGCGTAATCGAACCTTGTTAGACATGGTTCGCTCTATGATGAGTCGTGCTTCACTACCTATCTCTTTTTGGGGGTATGCCTTAGAGACTGCCACCCATATCCTTAACCGAGTCCCTACTAAGAAGGTTGCCAAAACACCTCACGAGATGTGGACAGGGAAAGCTACCTCGTTGGCACATATCAAGGTTTGGGGTTGCGAGGCTTTCGTAAGATGAGATACTCACGACAAGCTCGAACCTCGTAGTGAGCGATGTATTTTCATCGGCTACCCGCAGAAATCCTTTGGATATCTCTTCTATAGACCGAAGGACAATGTTGTCTTTGTTGCGACGAGAGGAGTTTTCCGAGAGCGAGAACTCATAGGCCAAGGAGACAGTGGGAGGCAAATCGAGCTTGAAGAGATTCAAGAGTCAATAGATAAAGGAACCTCTACCGCTGGCACTCAACCCGAGGAGGAAACTCCGGTTGAACCGATTGACGAGTCCTTACCTCTTAGACGTTCCGAAAGAGTTAGAGTTCAATCCCAGTTTTATGGATTTCATATTACTACTGAAGGGGACACGTATATTAGTGATGGTACACTAATAAATCTTGACTAACCTAATAGCTATAAGGAAGCCATGGCAGGCCCGGAGTCTGCAAAATGGAAAGAGGCAATGGATAGCGAGATCCAATCCATGTATGATAACCAAGTTTGGAATTTGGTTGGTAATGTGCCCGGACGTAAGACCGTTGGGTGCAAATGGATCTTCAAGAAGAAGACATACGTGGATGGAAACGTACACACATATAAAGCGCGATTGGTCGCGAAGGGATTTACTCAAACTCCCGGAGTTGACTATGATGAGACCTTCTCACCAGTTGCGAAGATAAAATCTATTAGAGTGATGCTAGCGATTGCCGCATTTCATGATTATGAGATTTGGAAAATGGATGTCAAGACCGCTTTCCTTAATGGGAAGTTGGCCGAGGATGTTTACATGGCTCAGCCAGAGGGGTTTGTGGATCCGAAGCATCCGAATAGAGTGTGTAAGATTGAGAAGTCCATTTATGGACTTAAGCAAGCGTCTCGCAGATGGAATCTTTGCTTCGATGAGAAAGTCAAAGAGTTTGGATTTGTACGAAGCGAAGATGAATCGTGTGTATATGTCAAAGCCAGTGGGAGTATAGTAAGCTTCCTCATTTTATATGTCGACAACATATTACTCATAGGAAACGACATCCCGACTCTGCAGGAAGTTAAGTCCTGGCTCGGGAAGTGCTTCGCTATGAAGGACCTCGGAGAGGCTTCCTATATTTCAGGAATAAGGATAGTGAGAGAAAGAAGTAAGAGACTAATAGGACTTAGTCAGAACACTTACTTAGAGAAGGTACTAAAACGTTTTAGTATGGAAAACTCGAAGAAGGGAGAATTACCGATACAAAGTAATGCCAAGTTGAGTAAGACTCAAAGTCCGAGTACCAAAGCTGAAATAGCATAAATGAGCCGAGTACCTTACGCTTCCGCAGTTGGCTCAATCATGTATGCTATGACTTGTACTCGCCCTGATGTAGCATTTGCTTTGAGCATGGTTAGTAGATATCAAGGGAATCCTGGCAGAGCCCATTGGATTGCGGTGAAGAATATCCTTAAGTACCTTCGGAGGATGAAGGAATGGTTCTTAGTCCTTGGAGGGAGTGATGACTTGAAGGTGCGAGGGTATAGTGACGCCAGCTTTCAGACCGAAAGGGACAACTACCGTTCACAGTCGGGCTGGGTCTTTACCCTGAATGGAGGAGCAGTGACATGGAAAAGTTCCAAAAAAGAAACCGTAGCTGATTCAACGTGCGAATCAGAGTACATTGCAGCAAGCAAAGCGTCGAAGGAGGCAATATGACTGAAGAATTTCATCGGTGATCTTGGAGTTGTACCTGCCATAAAGGAGCCCATGGAGATTTTCTGTGATAATGAAGGAGCGGTTGCCTTGACCAAGGAACCGAGAGATCATGGTAGATCACGACATATCGACAGAAAATATCATTTTATTAGACATCGCGTAGAAGAAGGACAACTCGTAGTGAAGAGGATATCATCAGAGGATAACCCAGCAGATCCGCTTACGAAGGGACTGAGTAGGGTTAAGCACTTGCAGCATGCTAGGAGTATTGGGCTGAAAGATGATATTAGCATAGATTAGATAGTATTAGAAACGTGTAATAGATAAATGTAATTAACATTTGAAGATTAAATAAAGGAGTTTTATTTATGAGTAATGTTACTGTCTTATGTTAATTGTTTAACTATTGTTTAGTTTTTGCATGTTTTGACTTCCAGAATAATTGAATTTATCAAGAATAATCGAATTATTCAAATTGTCCACAATCGTTCATATGTTGGAAGTAGATATGAATGAGGATTGTCGTGAATTGGTGCGTAGATTGTCTAATTGGTATTATACATAGCAAAAGATTGTTGCGATGTTCATGAGTGCTTATGAACTGGTTTTGAGCATTGGAACAAACCCGCGCTTGCTGGAATCACCTTATGGAATATGATATAGAAGGGTGATCGCAAGACGATAATATCATATAGTCTTAAAACCTAGATATATGGTTTGTCATTTGTTAATTGATTGTACATTGATAATGCGAAAACGCATCAGTAACTCGGTGTTATAAAACACATTGTTGTGTATAGTTGATTAATGAATAAGTAAATGCATATAAGTCGAAGTTTATCTGTAACTTCTATTCTAAGAAGGTAAAATCGATATCTCGGCCGCTCGATGATTTGATTTGACTTATGTGTCGGGCCCGGTCAGAACTGAATTGATGTGTTCGATTAAGTTCTATGTCGAATAAATCAGAGATCGAGAAACCTAAATGCTTGACTAATCATTCCATAGAATTGTCAGCATGATATCTAACAGAGGACTGTAAGATCCCTTATCTAAAGGACAAGATTGATTAGATCAGAGTTTGACAGCGTCTTTAAGAGCTACGATTGCAAATCGAATTGTACTTGTGCATAGAGTTACTAGACTTATCCAAGTGGGAGACTGTTGGAATAGTGTCTAAGGCTGCAACTATATTAGGCAAGTATTTAACCCGATTGTGCATGGTCCTTTTGGGTTGCCTTCACCATAGCAACTTGACAAGATGATTTATTATGAGAGATTAAATATTATTAATATATTATGAGAATAATATAAGAAATAATAATATTGTTATTTGATTAATATAAGTCATAGAATTAATTAGAATTAATTTGGTGACTTAAAGAGATTAATTAAATAAGAGGGTATAAATTGTCAATTGTTTGATAGTTACACTTTAGACTGTAAATCCTTAAGGGATAAGGAATGGACGGATTCTAGAGCTTAGGATAGCTCAAAATCGTCCAAGGCTTATCTAAGGTAAGGATTTGGATTGCTTTAAGGAAAGATTATCCAGCTAGGGTTTAAGGGTGTAACCCTAGGAGTCTACAAGTATAAATAGACCCTTAGAGCATTAGAAATAGGCATCTCATCTAAAGTAGAGAACCACTGGTCGATTTCTTCCCTCAACCTCTCTCTCAAATCATCCTCCTTGCTAGTTGGTGTTTGTAAGCCATTAGAGGAGTGACAATTGTGACTCTAGAGCTCCAAGACAACAAGATCAAACAAGAGATTCAAAGGTAAACTTCTAGATCTGATTTTGTATTGTTCTTATACCTAATTAGTCATTAGAAGTCTTTGATTCAAAGCATGTTTAATTAGAAAGCCTAGATCCAAGCATTAGGGTTTTGCGTGCACATATAGGAAAGTTCTTATGGATAAAACCCATCAATAAGAACCTTTTTAATAACTTACTTGGAATGCGGATGATGCTTATAAAATATTTGAGAAAATGATGCATATTTGGGGAGATTTTTAAATAAGATAAAATTTGGCAAATTTGAATATAGTTAGGAGTTAGGAATTAATGGGAAAGCTTCATCTTCAATTTTTATGTTGCTTACAACTTAATTATTCTCTACTTAAGCTAATTAGTGAAATGGTTTCCCATAAATAACTTTTTTCTTCTTTTATTTTTTATCACAAATATGGAGTACAATGAAAGGAAGCCAAGAACGACCATGGGTTGAGTTGGAGGTTGTTTGGATGTGTAATTTCAAATTCCGTTGTGTAACATCCAACTCAACTAATAAGTTCTGTCTTGAAAGAGTGTTGTAGTTTCAATATTTGTTCAAAATGGTTGTAACATCCATACAAATTCATAAAATTTAAACTTTTCGAAACAACCCTTTTTCTAAAAAAGTGTTTACAAAACCATTGTTCCAGAAACAATATTTTAAACCAGAACCGCTTTCAACATAGTTTTCAAAACATTCACATTATCAGAGTTTTCCAGAAATCATATGTCAAAAACGAGAGGATGTGTACGGTCACGCCTTCACCTTGACAAGATCCACTGAAGTCCCTGAACCCATAAACCAAAACTGTAAGCACAAAGCTTAGTGAGTCTCCCCCAAAATACCAACACACCATAGATAACATATACAACAAACATCATGTATACAGAGCATTCAGCCTGTCTAGATCGCGTTACCGGGCCTTCAGCCTGTCTGGACCACTCACAGAACCTTCAGCATATCTGGACCACCTCACTGAGATTTCAGCCTATCTGGACCGTTCTCAGGGCCTTCGGCCTGACTCATACGCCCGCCTACAGCCTATCTGGGCCACCCTGGGTCTATTGGCCTTCAACACTAAGCAGGACCGCCTCAACCCAACTATACACACAAACATGTCGCCATATACAAAACAGATAAGCATACATATAACATATCGATATAAGTATCACCGGGTTTTTTGACTGGCAGCACAAAGCAGAACAATCTCAACCCAACCACACTACATCAACACATGCGACTGGTAAACATATAGCCAGAACATATAACAGGCAGATCTAACAGATCCATTGGCATAACATCATCCTATCTACCAGGATACAGATTTAGCATATCGCCATAGTACTACATCATACGATAAACTAGGATAACAATCCAAATGCCTACATTGGTGCCTTCGACCCGAAAATATAGTGAGAAGAACTCACCCCACAATGTCGAACCACATTGAAAACCTCCGATTGCTGGCTCACAAAGAATCATGAACAATCACAACAAAACAAACATCCAATTAACAATTGGATTACCATTCTGGACTAATGATCCATACTTAGTGTAAATATCTATTTCACTCTTTCCCGATTTGCGCCAAGACCAAAGCCTAATACTTGATCCAAAAAGGCCCAAACTACTTCAAAGCCGATGATTAGCCTAATTTTCCAAATTGGGCCCAAACTCCTTATTGGACCTGATTCAAAGGTCCAAACCTCTAATAAGCCCAAATATACATATCCAGATAGTCCATTAGGGCTCAAGAACCAAAGCCCAGACTATGGCCCAAAATACGAAGCCCAAATGCGAAAACCCTACAGATGGTGTATGTTAGGCATACCCCGAAGGTACGCAGGGCCTACACGAGCCTTGCATTGACCGCATACGGGGACGCTGACCAAGTACGCAGAGTGTACTTCACCTTACGTAGATCTTGAAATCCTTATAAGTGCTTAATGGATTAAGCACCTAAGATCAAACTTTAGATCCATGGCTCATAAGTACTCTAGAACCATAAAGTCTCAAACTTTAACACTTTGGTCGTCCAAAAAGGCCTTAATACATGGTCTTAGTCCATTAAGACCTCCTACAAAGAACAAGGAACCAAACTAGCTAAAGGGACCTCATTTTATGCCTTAGGACCCATCCTAGGGTCTAAAAGGACAGCCCAACACGTCCAAAACAAAGCATGCACAATATAGGGACTTTTAGGACAAGAAGAACACCAAAAAGTTACCAAAACAAGATCTAAACATTCCAACCATAAAGGTAGAAGCTTTTTACCTTTTGGAGATTCTTTATGAAATGATGATCCAAGATCTACTTGCTTGTTTAACTCTCCAATCACCTTGATGCAACTTTTTCTTCTTAAACCACATAAGAAACACACTCTTAGCTCACACACACACATACGCACACACTAGAAGAGGTAGGGTTTGCCAAAAATGATTCCAGAACTTGGAGGCTGAAAAGATGGGGTAAAGGGTCCATAATGATGCTTAAATATCCACAAACCCTAAAAGTTACAGTTTTCACCCAGACACATGTACGCCTAACATTCATATGAGTATACCCAGTGTACTAGGGCGCGTCCTAGTACGATTCGCGAACCCATATGTACGCCCCAACATACAACTTAAGCTCCCAATAATTACCAATTTGCCACTAGGGCTTCTTAGGGCTAATTCCATCCAATTTCAAGGACCAAAAATGACATAATTAAAACCCAAGGGATGACTTTGAAATTACTTGAAAACTCGGGTGTTACAACTCTCCCCTACATAAATTTGATTTCGTCCTCGAAATCATTCTTTACCATCCCCAGTAAGCCCGACATCCTGAGGGGCACACTTACAACCATGAACATACAACGACCTTCCAAAGGTGACTAAACCCAAAAGAAATCATTTCATACCGAAGAAGACGAATCCATAATCCCATGCAGCAAACCAACCCTTCCTTATCTGAAACCTTAAGACTCGAAATGGGTCTGACTCCCTAACAGACTAGCTTTACTGAACGAATGCTAAATCCATGACACTTATCCATCAAACTATCTATTCAACTCCTGATGATAACAAATCCATGAACACAAAGAGATATAAGACTTGGATTTCCTTACCTCTCGGAACGATACGCGACTTCTATAATTTTGAAAACCCCATGACCTGCCTGACCTTCATACCGATAGAACTATCCCAGAGCACAAACACATGAACTAGCCCCTGACGTTCTAGCTGATGCCTTTGATATATCGATTCCTTAACTCGCATCTCCCTGACTTACAGTCCTTGCATGAATACACTCGAGATTATCGATGCGAGTTCCCACCAAATTCCACCTTGAAATGGCCATCCATAAATTTTCTCATAAGTTCTTCCTTAAGGATAATGAGCATCCATCCATGAATATTCCCCCATTCCCTGACTAGAAACACCACAAAACATGCAGAAAAGATCCTTAAAAAAAGTTGATAGCGAACCTCTCCCAATCCAAACCCATATGATGTACCAAAACCTTAAATAACATTTGACTCTCTGCGATGCCATTATCAACCTCCGACCCGACAAGAAAAGATGATCAATCCAAGAATTTATGCATTTCGTCCAACCCCTAACAACGACTTCAAACAAATGGAAGTACGATGCATACATTCCACATATAATTTCTGATACCTGAATGACACTCCCAATAACCCTTGATCGCTCCCTATCCAAACCAACTGATTTATGGGTCTTCCAATCCCCCCATCAACATGTTAATGCTGAGAGTATCCAAACCAATTGATTTATGGGTCTTCCAATCCCCCCATCAACATGTTAATGCTGAGAGTATCACAAATAGAAGATATGGATAATCATGTCCATTGGGCCCATAGCCTATGATTAGAATGCTCCCAATCTCATACCGACCTTGTCGGCATTACATCATTCACCCAGCTCTCAGAGCTTAATGATACCCACCCCCCTTCTATTTCCCTAAAAGAGACCTAATCAACGTCCCACACAACACCAAACGAGCACAACAATCTTGTAACCCTACCACGCACAATTCACTTTATTGAACAAGATTATACCCACGCAAAACCTTACGAAACCATGGTCGCACACGACCCGGGGATAGGATAATGATCGAACTCTTGATCTAATTCGAAGGCTATAACCCAACCGAGCCATGTACATAAGTCGAACCCAACCCTAATGCTACATTGTACAGCCCACAGATACCTACATAGAATTACCGCCATGCACATTCTTAGGGAACCCTTAACCTCATGATTGTTCGCAACAAGGTCCCATACTTGATTGAGGCTGAACAGATTCTACCAACACGAAACTAGCTCGAGAAGACTTCCAAGCCGATCTCGAAGGTTGCCAAAACCTGAGTCTGCTATGAATCAGAATTCCACTCCACCATTGAGGGTAAACATACACAAGGACCAAGGGAACATAACACAATACACAGGAGGGTAGGTGATGTATTCCTTGATCTTAAACTGTCACCACTTGAATCCTTCAAAGAAGTTAACACAAAAAGACGAACTTAACGACCAATGGTCTAGGACACCTTGACACCTAAACCAGAGAACCACAAACCCACCTGGAGCTGAACATACCCACTTCTGGAAAGGGTTCACCGATCAATAACTGCCCAACAAATCTGAAAGCAGCAATCCAAACATCAAACTGATAAAACCCTCAATGACTAACACTCAACCTGAGAATCCTAACTCTCCCCCACTTAGAACTCGAACCACCACCCACTGGTGGTGAAACCAAAACATAACCCAAGTGAACGAACCAGGTACCACCATTCTTGACCAAAGAATGAATAACATATGCAGAATAGTCCTCCATATACGGATCAAACAAACCCCAAGAGAAACCTGAATTCAAGCTGAAGACCTTTGAATTTCCTAATTATAACCACTTACAAAGCATAAACAACTACCTATTACGATCCATGCATACCTTCCTTCCTTCAAATCCAACTACAATCTGACACCTGGTTTTCTCATCTCCTAAGAATACGGGCCCCTGCTCGCATCGCTAAGGTACTCATGCCACATCAAGCCATCTACGCACACCGGCACTGACATACTGTTGCCACCCACTACGACCAACAGATGAGAATCCAACCTAACTCGGGAGGTCACAAGCCTTTCCACTCGTTCTAACTCATAAAAACTAAAGGGAAAGATCCTTTCCACAGATAACGACAATCTAATCCGACAATCCACCACTTAAATCCCATATGTGATTTCCAAGCCGATCATATCTACCACTTACTTCTCGTGTCTCGAGGCTCAAGGCACGACCTTTAACAAAACCCTTGAGACTTCCAATCAACATACTCATTTGGGTCTGGACCACTCAACCCACATCAATATCGCTACATGGCCTAAACAAACACAAAACCCATCCTCGCCTGAGCAGCCCAAGCCAAAAGATGGACAGATATGGAACCAGTGACTCGAACCATGGTATCCAACCATGCTATCTTCCCTGACCGGTCCTTAGAATCCCCGAAATCTTCCTTGAGTCGAGTATGGATCCTGTGCTTCCAGTAGTATGAGCCCAATACTACCTTCCACACCTATTTATACTTTCCTCAAGATTTATCTCTGGTCCTCTAAGAACTAGTCACAAAATACTCCTGAAACCTGCTCAAAAGCGAAACAACTACTCTAAAATACTCCCTAGGCTATCCTAGGGTTCCACACTTCTCTGTCATCAGCTGCTGAGGAACTCCTCACAATGTCAATTAGCTATTCCATGAATACAATCACATACAACAAAGCTTAGATAATCCTTCGAGTAACAGACTCATCCCTACAATGGTTGGACTCAGACAAGAGTTGTGTAGCAGGGTCAAATCTGTCACTCTGAGATTATCCAACCTTATTCACATATGACTTGATATATTTACTTAATGGCTAACTCACATCACTCATGAGTTCCACAAAGAAAAATGCAAGCAGCATTTGTGCAAAGGAGCCAACTAGCACCAAAATGCAATAAAATCTGACAGATCATCCTATGAAATCCTTGATCTCAAACTCCCAACACCATTGTGTACCTTCGCCCTGCTCCTACTCTATCAAGAGTGGCTGATCATTCCTCGCACTGATTTGCTAAGAACTGAGCCCATTCTAAGGAAACCACCTCCTCCTCATCCAACAACGCGACTGGTCGGCTAACCCCATACGAATCACCATACCACTAATTGTCACGCAACTCTCCATTGGTTCCAGGTGACTATCGATGAATACAATCACATCCCCACAGTTTAAACAATCTTAGACTAAAAGATTCACTCCCATAATGGCTGGACTCAGACAAGAGTTGCACAATAGGACCAAACCTGTAGCACCTGGTTCCTGGTACGTAAATCTTATTTGAGTAACTTCCATTTTTAGCCTTGGACTCGGCGAGTCATAGGTCCGACTCACCGAGTAGATACGGGACCCGGGACATGTTTAAGTTGGCGACTCGGCGAGTCCATATCCTGGACTCGGTGAGTCACCGCTGTTTGATGAAACCCTAAGTTTCAGGGGTTTGCACCCTATTTAAGCCCTCATTTCCGCCCCAAGCCAGCCCCCTTCACCCTCAGGAGCTCTCCATACGTTCTAACCCCTTGTTCTTGTGAGTTTGAGGCCTTTTGTGTGCTTTCTTGAAGATTTTGAGAAGGAAGAGGAGTAGATCAAGAGGAAGGGAAGGAAGTCAAGCATCTTCGTGTTCTCTCAGTAATTTCTTGGAGGTATAACTCGTTTTCCCTCTGTTTCTATGCTTGTTACTCCATTAAAGTCCTTCTTGATCCCTTCCCCAAGATTGCATGTGCAATATAATTCGTAATAAGCTGATTGGCCTCTAGATCTAGGCATGGTTGAGCTCCAGGAGCTTAGATCTACTGCCTTTATGGACCCATATTGCATGAAGACCCTAGATCTACTCATTTGGTGCATTTTGAACCCTAAAACTCTCATTGGTGAATATCTACACGTAAAGTTGGAAACTTTACGTGTTATTCATGCTCTAGGAACCCAGATCTGTGGATAGCATAAGCTGGATTCAAGCAGAATCCAGCATATAGTGATTGCATGGTAACGACTCGGCGAGTCGTTCATCTGACTCGGCGAGTCTGCTCGCGAGTCTCCGAGTTTGTCCCCTTTTCATTGTTTGAGTGGGAGTAGTGAGTCACGGGGTGTGACTTAGTGATTTGGAAGCCAAACTCATCCATGGAGGAACTCGGCGAGTCAATGCCCTGACTCGGCGAGTTCAAGGCAATCTCCTTAGATCAAGAACAGATTCGGCGAGTTGTTCATACAACTCGGCGAGTCGCAGCATATGTGTTCTTCGGATGAAGATGAACTCGGTGAGTTGTTCATACAACTCGGCGAGTAGGACGAAGGACGTGAACATCAGTTTAGAAGGAGAACTCGTCGAGTCAACGTCTAACTCGACGAGTAGGGACGGGATCCAGGGCAATCGATTGGATAGGGACTCGGCGAGTTGGGTCAACTGAAAGTTGACTCTGACTTTGACTTATGACATGATCAGGGGTAAAATGGTCATTTTACCCAAAGGACAGTTAGTAGTGATTGATTGAGTATGTTGTGGGAATTGCAGCCGGAGGATTTCCGGAGCAGCAGTAGGCAGTCAGTTCCCGACCAGATCAGCAGCTACTTCGAGGTGAGTTACCCTCCAGTAGCGGTGGGTCTACGGCCACAATGCCGGCCCACCAGTAGGAGTTGTATGTTGATGATTGTCTCCGTGATATTCATCTAGGGTTACTACTACCTGTGCTAAGTTTATATGCTAGTATGATATGATGCTATGTGTTAGTGGCAGTAGGGGAGATAGTCCCCAAGATAACCGGTCGATAGGGCCGAGGGGTAAGTTATACCCAGTCATGCTAGATAGATTCTGATATTGTGGTACATGTTATGTGGTAGTAGTAGAGGGGAGAAGTAGTCTCCAGTACCCGGTTGAGAGGACCGAAGGGGAGGCCAGCACCCAGATATGCTAGGCAGTATCCGGTCGAGAGGACCGAAGGGGGAGGCCAGCACCCAGCTATGCTAGGCAATATCCGGTCGACAGGACCGAAGGGGTAGGTCGGGCACCCAGATATGCCTGACAATATATGTATGTTATGTGATTATTATGGTATGTGGTACAGTGGGGGAACTCACTAAGCTTTGTGCTTATGTCTTTCAGTTGTTGTTTCAAGTACCTCTTCAGCCAAGGGGAAGGAGCAGGCGCGGTAGCGGCTCATCACACACACTCTTGTTTCCGCAGTTATGAGTTTATTCTGGGACTGACACTCTGATATTCTGGTTGTTTAAATGTTGTGGATTTCAATTTGGTTTTCGATGTGAAATGGTTTAATCAAACAATGTTTTAATTATTAATGTTTTCTAAGTAATGTTTTATAATGAAATTTTTGGACATGAAAACTGGGTCGTTACAAGTTGGTATCAGAGCCCTGGTTTGAGGGATTCAGACACACCTTCGGGGTGTCTGAACTCAAATCGAGGGATTAAAAGATTTTCTAAAGGAAATTGTTTTCAAAAAAAAATTGAGAAAAGAGTTTTGAGAAAGAACAAAGTGTGTGATGTGCACAACAGGCCGAGCTCAAGTAAGTATTCCCCAAAGTACCCATACAAGTTTATGTTATGTTTATCAGCTTTTGTAGAACAGCATGCTAGAATAGGACTAAGGATCTAGGAGTGATGCCTTATGTGCCTGCTTTATGTGATTCAGTTGTATGAAAATTACATGCTAGAGTCGAGTACACAGCAGTAGGATAGCATGTTAGGTTATGCCTGATAGTATGAGTTTAGCTCTGTATGCTAGATCAGTTTTTCTCTATGAGAGCGGATTTGCTTGAGATTGTTCCCTTAGTTCGAATGCTTCTTGCTTTGTGCTTTGTGGGACTCTGACTAGTGGGAGTTAGCCATTAGGTGAATACGTCACGTCACATGTGATCAGGGTTGAATAATCTTAGAGTGCTGGATTTGGCCCTATTGCGCAGCTCTCGTTTGAGTCTAACCATTGTAGGGATGAGCATGTTACTCGAAGGATTATCCGAGCCTCACCACATGTGATGGTATTCAGGTAATGGTTAATTGGCACTACTAAGAGGTCTTCAGCAGCTGAGGACCTGGTAGGGTGGAGCCTGAGATTTCCCTAGGGCAAGCCTAGGATGAGTATAGCAGTGATCAGCTGTAGTGGAAGGGATCTAGTGGAGTCAAGGCAGTCCTTGAAGAAGGTACGGATAGATGTGGAAGGTAGTATGGGCCCGTACTACTGAAAGCAGAGGATCCGTACCCGAGCCAAGGGAGGCCAAGATGAGACCAGGGAACTTGTGGTAGATGTGATCCCTCAAGAAGTATTAGTATCACTAACAGTTATTATTCCTGTATTGCAGAATGGTGGTACTACGTTCGAGGCCGATAGATGGCGGTTCAGGAGAGGGGTCAGGTTCGGGATCAGGTTCCGAGCCAGTCGATGAGGGACTACGCGAGTTCATCGCGTCAGAGATTACCAGAGGCATCCTTGAGTCGACCCCCATCATCTTTGGGTCGATCAAGGAAGGGATCATCGAGTTGATGGAGGATCGCCTTAGGGCGTTCAGGAGCGACATGGCATCTGGCCAGTCGGGACCTCGCACGCTGTCCTTTAAGGACTTCAGGGGCAGTGGTGCGCCAGATTTCCACGGGGTGAAAGACCCCATTGCTGCCAGGCGATGGATTACAGACATCGAGTCTGCATAGTTGACTAGCTTCTGCCCCGAGGGGTCGAAGGTGAAGTATGCAGCAGGGTGTTTACGGGACCGAGCTCGAGATTGGTGGGAGTCAGTGGGTGACTCGTTGGGAGCCTCAGCTGTCGAGGCTATGACCTGGTCGGACTTTGTGACCAGGTTCAGGGCGGAGTTTGCACCGGCTGTCGAGCGTCAACAGTTGGCCAGGGAGTTTTTGGACATGAGACAGACGACGGAGACTGTGGCGGAGATCACCGCCAAGTTCCGGGAGAGGGCACTGCTGGTGCCCCAGTATGCGGGCGATGAGGACATGAGGAGGACCCGCTATCACGACATGCTCCGGGCTGATATCCGGGAGCACGTTAGTTTTTCAGCTTACCCCACCTTGGACTCCATGATTGCCAGGGCGAGGGAGAGGGAGATAGATTTGGAGCACATCCGGAAACGGAAGGCAGAAGAGGGTCAGTCAGGAGGGGCTTCGAGGAAGAATCCCAAGGGATCAGATGTGGGTCCGAAAGGCCAACAGGGACGGGGACGCTGCAGGAAATGCGGCAAGACACACGAGGGGGCGTGCAGGATGAGATCATCCGGCTGCTACAAGTGTGGCAAGTCTGGGCACTATAGCAGGGATTGCACTGCTCCGACAGCAGTTATTCAGACGACTGAGTTGCTGTGTTTCCACTGCAACCAGAGGGGCCATAAGAAGGCCAATTGGCCCCAGTTGACAGTCCCAACGCCAGTAAAGGCGCCAGCTCCAGCGACCCTGCGGATCACGGATGGCCGGCAGGGCAAGGCAGAGGCTCCAGTGGTGAGGAGTCGGGCATTTCAGCTGACTATCGAGGAGGCACGCGTCGCACCCGATGTGGTGACGGGTATGATTCTTTCCCTCTATTTTATTTTTATGATGCTATGTTATTGATATGTGCTCTGTGTGTATATGTATGCATTAGGATCGTTCCATGTGAACGGCATCCCAGTTCAGGTGTTGTTCGACTCGGGTGCATCCCGATCATTTGTTTCCCTTGTGCTTAGCAAGAAGTTTCCTGAGTCTTCGGGCGAGTTACATTGCCCTTTGGAGGTAGAGATTTCTGATGATCGATCGGTGCGAGCATCGATGGTGTTTCGGGATTGCGTATTGCGTTTGTTTGAGGAGCGCTATTTAGTAGACTTGGTTCCCATTCTGTTGCGTGGGAACAAGGTGATTATAGGCATGGATTGGTTGAGCCCCAATGGGGCAGTGATAGATTGCGCGCAGCAACTAGTGCGAGTCAGGACCCCAGGTGGGGGAGAGTTAGTGATTCATGGCGAAAGGCCACAGTGTGTTCGGCAGGGAGGGCTAGACGATACCTTCAGCAGGGATGCACAGGATATGTCGCGTATGTGATAGATACCCGGGAGGCGGGTAAGGCGACGGTGAGCGAGGTTCCGGTGGTGCGAGATTTTGCAGATGTTTTTCCAGAGGAGCTTCCTGGGATACCTCCGGAGCGACAGGTTGAGTTTAGGATTGACCTCGTTCCTGGTGCGGCTCAGATAGCCAAGGCACCGTATCGGTTGGCTCCTCCTGAGATGCAGGAGTTGTCTACACAGCTACAGGAGCTGTTAGACAAGGGATTCATTCGACCGAGTAGTTCACCCTGGGGAGCCCCGATTTTGTTCGTGAAAAAGAAGGACGTGTCGCATCGGATGTGTATAGATTACCGGGAGCTGAACAAGGTAACGGTGAAGAACCGTTACCCACTCCCGAGGATTGATGACCTCTTTAACCAGCTTCACGGAGCATCTTGGTTCTCCAAGATTGATTTGCGTTCGGGTTATCATCAGATGAGGGTCAGGAAGGAGGATACGCAGAAGACCGCATTTCGGACGCGCTATGGCCATTATGAGTTCGTGGTGATGCCATTTGGGCTAACCAATGCTCCTGCCGCGTTCATGGACCTCATGAACTGCGTATGTAGACTGATGTTGGATCGGTCTGTGATAGTCTTTATCGATGACATCTTGGTTTATTCCAAAACACAGGAAGAGCATGAGGAGCATCTGCGAGAGGTATTGGAGACCCTGAGGAGGGAGAGCTTGTATGCCAAGTTCTCCAAGTGTGAGTTTTGGTTGCGCGAGTTGCAATTTCTCGGACACCTTGTCAACTAAAATGGGATTCTGGTCGATCCGGCCAAGGTCGAGGCCGTGATGAGATTGGAGGTTCCGAAGTCTCCATCTGAGATTCGGAGTTTCCTAGGATTGGCATGCTATTATCGGAGTTTCATTCAGGACTTCTCCAAGATAGTCGTACCCCTGACGCGGCTGACGAAGAAAGCTGTAGTCGTTCGGTGGGGACCCGAGCAGCAGGCTGCGTTTGAGACGCTGAGACGGAAATTGTGCGAGGCGCCAATCTTAGCCCTGCCAGAGGGCGTAGAGGATTTTGTGGTGTACTGTGACGCGTCCATTTCAGGGCTGGGCACGGTACTGATGCAGAGGGGACATGTCATTGCCTACGCTTCGAGGCAGCTCAAGCCTCACGAGGCGAACTACCCGACGCATGATTTGGAGTTGGGGGCGGTGGTTTTTGCCCTCGAGATTTGGCGACATTACCTCTACGGGGTTCGATGTACCATCTACACGGACCACAAGATTTTGAGGTACCTCATGGATCAGCCGAATCTGAACATGAGGCAGCGTCGGTGGTTGGACGTGGTGAAGGATTATGATTGCGAGATCCTTTACCACCCGGGGAAGGCCAACGTGGTGGCCGATGCGCTTAGCCGCAAGGCGGCGCCAATCAGGGATATTTGCATGAGAATGACCGTAGTGACTCCCCTGTTGGAGCAAATTCGGGAGGCTCAACAGGAGGCTATCAAGGAGGAACATCGAAAGAGCGAGCGTGTGGTGGGTCAGGTTTCCTCCTTCGATTATGATAGCCGAGGGCTATTGACACTACACTGTAGGGTGTGGGTGCCGTATCACGGAGGCGTGCGCCAGATCTTGATGGAGGAGGTGCACAAGTCCCGATTCTCTATTCATCCCGGGGCGACGAAGATGTATAGGGATCTTCGTCCAGATTATTGGTGGCCCTGCATGAAGCGGGATGTGGCATGGTACGTTGAGCGGTGCTTGACCTGCAGGAAGGTCAAGGCTGAACATCAGAGACCGCATGGCAAGATGTAGCCGTTGGACATCCCGTTGTGGAAATGGGAAGATATCACGATGGATTTTATCACGAAGCTTCCCAGGACTGCGCGTGGAGTGGATTCGATTTCGGTCATAGTGGATCGATTGACCAAGAGTGCTCACTTTATCCCGATTCAGGAGAGCATATCGGCCGAGAAATCGGCCGACATCTATATCAGGGAGATCGTGGCGCGGCATTGGGTGCCAGTATCGGTTATTTCTGCAGGTATGTGCATTTTACTTCCAGGTTTTGTAAGTGATTTCATGACGAGTTGGGCACTCGTTTACATTTTAGCACCGCCTTTAACCCGCAGACGGATGGTCAGAGCGAGCGGACCATCCAGACTTTAGAGGATATGTTGCGGGCATGCGTTTTGGATTTCAGTGGTATCTGGGATACCTATCTTCCCTTGGCCGAGTTCTCATACAACAACAACTACCACGCGAGTATTGACCGTTCCCCATTTGAGATGTTATACGGTCGGAGGTGCAGGACCCCGATATGCTGGGGTGAAGTTGGCCAGAGAGTCATAGGGAGCACCGAGGTGGTGCTCAAGACTACCGAGAGGATTCAGCAGGTTCGTAGCAGGCTTCAGACCACGTAGAGTCGGCAGAAAAGTTACGCCGACAAGCGCCGATCCAACCTGGAGTTCCAGGTTGGGGATATGGTTCTCCTGAAGGTGTCGCCTTGGAAAGGCGTCATTCGATTCAGGAATCGAGGTAAGTTGGGCCCGAGGTATATTGGGCCGTTCAGGGTTGTAGCCCGGGTGGGCAAGGTGGCGTATAGGCTGGATCTGCCAGCTGAGCTCAGCCAGATCCACAACACTTTCCATGTTTCTTAGCTGCGGAGGTGCCTAGTGGACGATTCAGCGGTAGTGTCGTTAGAGGATATACAGGTTGACGACAGCCTGAATTACATTGAGCGCCCAGTCGCAATCCTCGACAAGAAGTCGAAGGATTTGAGAAACAAGAGGGTGGAGCTAGTGAAGGTGCAATGGCAGCACCGCAAGGGTTCGGAATGGACTTAGGAGCTGGTGGAAGAGATGATGGAGCATTACCCCGAGCTGTTTCAGGATCGAGCAGCAGACTTCGAGGTTGAAGTCTAAAATAAGTGGGGGAGATTTGTAGCACCTGGTTCCTGGTACGTAAATCTTATTTGAGTAACTTCCATTTTTAGCCTTGGACTCGGCGAGTCATAGGTCCAACTCGCCGAGTAGAGACGGGACCCGGGACATGTTTAAGTTGGCGACTCGGCGAGTCCATATCCTGGACTCGGCGAGTCACCGTTGTTTGATGAAACCCTAAGTTTTAGGGGTTTGCACCCTATTTAAGCCCTCATTTCCGCCCCAAGCCAGCCCCCTTCACCCTCAAGAGCTCTCCATACGTTCTAACCCCTTGTTCTTGTGAGTTTGAGGCCTTTTGTGTGCTTTCTTGAAGATTTTGAGAAGGAAGAGGAGTAGATCAAGAGGAAGGGAAGGAAGTCAAGCATCTTCGTGTTCTCTCAGTAATTTCTTGGAGGTATAACTCGTTTTCCCTCTGTTTCTATGCTTGTTACTTCATTAAAGTCCTTCTTGAGCCCTTCCCCAAGATTGCATGTGCAATATAATTCGTAATAAGCTGATTGGCCTCTGGATCTACGCATGGTTCAGCTCCAGGAGCTCAGATCTACTGCCTTTATGGACCCATATTGCATGAAGACCCTAGATCTACTCATTTGGTGCATTTTGAACCCTAAAACTCTCATTGGTGAATATCTACACGTAAAGTTGGAAACTTTACGTGTTATTCATGCTATAGGAACCCAGATCTGTGGATAGCATAAGCTGGATTCAAGCAGAATCCAGCATATAGTGATTGCATGGTAACGACTCGGCGATTCGTTCATCTAAATCGGCGAGTCTGCTCGCGAGTCTCCGAGTTTGTCCCCTTTTCGTTGTTTGAGTGGGAGTAGTGAGTCACGGTGTGTGACTCAGTGATTTGGAAGCCAAACTCATCCATGGAGGAACTCGGCGAGTCAATGCCCTGACTCGGCGAGTTCAAGGCAATCTCCTTAGATCAAGAACAGACTCGGCGAGTTGTTCATACAACTCGGCGAGTCGCAGCATATGTGTTCTTCAGATGAAGATGAACTCGGTGAGTTGTTCATACAACTCGGCGAGTAGGATGAAGGACGTGAACCTCAGTTTAGAAGGAGAACTCGTCAAGTCAACGTCTAACTCGACGAGTAGGGACGGGATCCAGGGCAATCGATTGGATAGGGACTCGGCGAGTTGGGTCAACTGAAAGTTGACTATGACTTTGACTTATGACATGATCAGGGGTAAAATGGTCATTTTACCCAAAGGACAGTTAGCAGTGATTGATTGAGTATGTTGTGGGAATTGCAGCCGGAGGATTTCCGGAGCAGCAGTAGGCAGTCAGTTCCCGACCAGATCAGCAGCTACTTCGAGGTGAGTTACCTTCCAGTAGCGGTGGGTCTACGGCCACAATGACGGTCCACCAGTAGGAGTTGTATGTTGATGATTGTCTCCGTGATATTCATCTAGGGTTACTACTACCTGTGCTAAGTTTATATGCTAGTATGATATGATGATATGTGTTAGTGGCAGTAGGGGAGATAGTCCCCAAGATAACCAGTCGATAGGGCCGAGGGGGTAGTTATACCCAGTCATGCTAGATAGATTCTGATATTGTGGTACATGTTATGTGGTAGTAGTAGAGGGGAAAAGTAGTCTCCAGTACCCGGTCGAGAGGACCGAAGGGGAGGCCAGCACCCAGATATGCTAGGCAGTATCCGGTCGAGAGGACCGAAGGGGGAGGCCAGCACCAACTATGCTAGGCAATATCCGGTCGACGGGACCGAAGGGGTAGGTCGGGCACCTAGATATACCTGACAATATATGTATGTTATGTGATTATTATGGTATGTGGTACAGTGGGGGAACTCACTAAGCTTTGTGCTTACGTCTTTCAGTTGTTGTTTCAGGTACCTCTTCAGCCAAGGGGAAGGAGCAGGCGCGGTAGCGGCTCATCACACACACTCTTGTTTCCGCAGTTATGAGTTTATTCTGGGACTGACACTTTGATATTCTAGTTGTTTAAATGTTGTGGATTTCAATTTGGTTTTCGATGTGAAATGGTTTAATCAAACAATGTTTTAATTATTAATGTTTTCTAAGTAATGTTTTATAACGAAATTTTTGGACATGAAAACTGGGTCGTTACAAAACCTCTCAACTTAACACCCTTTAAACCATGAAGCATGTGACTTAGTGTATCCACTCAATAGCCAATTCAGACGTGAAAGAGTCACACAACCACCAAACAAGGGAACTCTATAGGAACTAAGGCATTACATAATCATGCAATTCTATCAAGCAATTCCCGAAGATCCCTAGCCTATCACTAGCATGCTATTCTAACATATCACAATATCAAATAGCAGTATGGTATTTTGGGGTATACTTACTTGCTCCAGTTGATCGTACACATTGCATCCTCCTTAAGTATTTTGAAAATCTTTTTCCTTAGTTTGAGACTGGATTTCCACGAGTGTTCCTCCAATTCATTCAAACCAAGACTCTGATACCAACTTGTAACATCCATAAATATTCATAAAATTTAAACTTTTCAAAACAACCCTTTCTCTAAAGAAGTGTTTACAAAACCATTGTTCCCAAAACATTATTTAAAACTAGAATCACTTTTAACATAGTTTTCAAAACATTCACATTATCAGATTTTCCAAGAATTCATAAGTCCAACACGCGAGGATGTGTATGGTCACGCCTTCACCTTGACACGGTCCATTGAAGTACCTGAAACCATAAACCAAAACTATAAGCATGAAGCTTAGTGAGTCTCCCCCCAAAATACCAACACACCACATATAACATATACAACAAAAATCATGCATACAGAACCTTCACCCTGTCTGGATTGCCTCATCGGGCCTTCAGCATGTGTGGACCGCTCAAAGAACCTTCATCATGCTTGGACCGCCTCACCGAGCCTTTAGTCTGTTTGGACCGTTCTCCGCGTCTTCGGTCTGACTGGTACGCCCCACTGGCCTACAGCCTACCCGGTCCGCCCTGGGTCTACTGGCCTTCAACACTAAGCAGGACTGCCTCAACCCATCCATACACACAAACCATGTCGACATATACAAAACAGATAAGCATACCTATAACATATCGATATAAATATCACCGAGTTTGTTGACTGGCAGCACAAAGCAGTACAATCTTAACCCAACCACACTACATCAACACATGCGACTGGTAAACATATAGCCAGGACATATAACAGGAAGATCTAACAGATCCCTAAGCATATCATCATCCTATCTACCAGGATATAGATCTAGCAGATCACCATAGTAGTAAATCATATGATAAACCAGGATAATAATCCAAAGGGCCGACATTGGTGCTTTCGACCCGAAAATACAGTGACGAGAGCTCACCTCACAATGGCGAACCATACTGAAAACCTCCGACTATTGGCTCACAAAGAATTGCAAACTATCACAACAAAACAAACATCCAAGTAACAATTGGATTACCGTCCTTGACTAATGATCCATACTTAGGGTAAATATCCATTTTACCCTTTCCCGATTTGGGCCAAGACACAAGCCCAATACTTGATCCAAAAAGGCCCAAACTACCTCAAAGCTCATGATTGGCCCAATTTTCCAAATTGGGCCCAGACTCCTTATTGGGCCTTAAGCAAAGGTCCAATCCTCTAATTAGCCCAAAATACGAAGCCCAAATGGGAAAACCTAACATATGGCATACGTTGGGCGTACCCCGAAGGTACGTAGGGTGTACACGAGCCTCACATTGACAACATATGGGGACGTTGACCAAGTACGTGGGGCGTACTTCACCTCACGTTGGGTGTAACCTCACAGATCTTGAAATCCTTATGAGTGCTTAATGGATTAAGCACCTAAGATCAAACTTTAGATTCATGGCTCATAACTCATAAGTACTCTAGCACCATAAAGTCTCAAACTTTAAGACTTTGGTTATCCAAAAAGGCCTTAATACATGGTCTTAATCCATTAAGACCTCCTACAAAGAACAAGGAACCAAACTAGTTAGAGGGACCTCATTTTTATGCCTTAGGACCCATCCTAGGGTCTAAAAGGACAGCCCAACACGTCCAAAACAAAGCATGCACAATATAGGGACTTTTAGGACAAGAAGAACACCAAAAAGTTACCAAAACAAGATCTAAACAATCCAAGCATAAATGTAGAAACCTTTTACCTTCTGGAGCTTCTTTATGAAGTGATGATCCAAGATTTACTAGCTTGCTTCACTCTCCAATCACATTGATGTAACTTCTTCTTCTTCTTCAACCACACAAGAAACGCACTCTTAGCTCACACACACATACACACACACACTAGAGAAGGTAGGGTTTTCCAAAAATGATTCCAGAACATGGAGGCTGAAAAGATGGGGGTAAAGGGTCCATGATGATGCTTAAATACTCCACAAACCCTATAAGTTAGGGTTTTCACCCGGACACATGTACGCCCAACGTTTATATATATATGCCCAACGTAGTAGGGTGCCCTAGTACGCTTCGCGAACCCACATGTATGCCCAGCGTACAACTCAAGCTCCCAATAATTACCACTTTGCCACTAGGGCTTCTTAGGGCTAATTCCAACCAATTTAAAGGACCAAAAATGACATCATTGAAACCCATGGGATGAATTTGAAATTACTTGAAAACTAGGGTGTTACAGTGGTATTGATTACTAAAAAGTTATGTTATTTTTTCTTATTAGCAACTTTAAGTCTATTTTATATAATAGCAATTTCTTTCGGTAATTAAACATGTAAAATGTAAGGTGAATTTCGGTAATTAATAGCAATATACTTTATCTCTTTTACCCATAGTAGCAACATACTTTATAATTTTTTTTTACAAATACTAACACAACTACATTTCATACCAGCAAATCTTAAAACAAATGCCTTCTGACCCATGCGAAGCATGTTTCCCTACACTAATTTGATCTAATTAAGGTGTCCATAACTTCAAATCATTAATACATGAGTAAGTTTCAAAAATGATCCTTATGGTTACGATAAATTTTTAGTTTTAGTACATCTTTCAACAGCGCGACATAAACAGTCCTTGTTTTATTTTTATGCATGGTTGGTCCTTCGGTAAACAATAAACGTTATGTGTTATAGTAAATCAAATATACACTGTCATTCCATCAATATTTTTGGTGATGTCAACTATAGTTAATTGATTATTATAGATTTGTATAATCTATTATTGTTTTAGCTGTTTTGCAAGTTGGTGCATCAACTATTTGATATGTCTTGGATTTTTCAAATATGATAATTACTTTTCAACAATTTTGTTTTTGTGCATGCTGGTAAAATTTTACAAGGAATAAAGCAACCATAGGTTCAAATTGTAAAAGTAAGCAAACATATTATATTATCATATATCTTCAAATAATATTAAAAACAATTAAATAAAAGATCCAACAATAATTATAAAATTAAACTTATAAAACCACACAATCCGCATCGCATAACGCGGTTTACAACTTTTGTGGTGCGGTTTGCGGTGCTCAAAAAACTCAAATTGTATATGCAGTGCGAATTACGGTCTTGACTCTAAACCGCACCACGAACACTCCTAGGCTAATGTGTAAAAATGCCAATTGCATTAACGAAATAAGGAAAAAAACTTTAACCTAATTTCATATTCTTTCTTACTATCATTTATCGACGATAAATCCTGCTTCCATCCATATGACTACTCTTTCTCCTCATCCATCATCATCAAGTTCCCCACTCCAACATCATCGCCTCCGTCTCCACCCACTTCCTCCATCCCACCATAACCGTTTCCTTCATCACCACTGCCTTCCCCTATGCCCCATCACCATCTCTTCATCTCTCTGCTTGTCCTTTACATCATAACTATCCATGAAATAAACTTATTCGCCGAATTGCCTCTCGAAACTAATTTATGAAAAAACTATTCACACCCGTCACTTAGCGCATGAAAACGGCGAGTGTGTGTGTGTGTGTTTGTGTCTATATATGTATATATATATATATATATATATATATATATATATATATATATATATATATATATATATATAAAGATTGTAAAAAACGCTCGACGTTAGCTAGTCAGTGGAATGGGGTCAAGGGATTAATCGGCTAGGCGGAAATATATCAGGGGATTAATCGGGGACTATTAATTGCTAATTTGTTGAATTTTAAAAAATTAAATATGACTAACATCATATCAAAGTTCGTAAATACCACTAATATGATAACAAAATAGGTTAATATGATTAATACAACACTAATCATGCCTCAAATAGTTTCCATTGAAATAAAACTTCTTCAAAATGTTAAAATTTCATCGTTTTATAATGTTTTAATCATTATGTATGAATAGATTAATCGCTAGGCGCCCTCTAATTAGTTGAGTAGCGCCTAGGGATTAATCGGAGATTAGTCGGGACCCAGTCAAGATTTTTACAACAGTGATATATATATATATATATATATATATATATATATATATATATATATATGATTGTGTTATTGTGAGAACTTGTAGTGGTGTTGATTCTGATGGCATGTGCGGAATTAGAAAAGGTCTAGTGATTCATCATACAAATTCAACAACACAAGGAGTAAATAAATCTGTGTAAGCTCTTATTAGATCTAGAAAGAATAAACAAATGGGTTTGTATACAATTTCTCTCTCTAGTCTAACACTCCAAATGGTTCACTACCTAATGGGAGTCACTCACTTCCTATTTATAGGAAAAGACTCAACCCATTTACACATACAAAGAGGAAAGCTTAAAACATTACATCCAAGCATGACTTTGCACCCTAACATTCTCCCCCTCAAAGTTAGGATTGGATGTCCGACTTTAATCTCCAACGAGCTAGCACGATCAAGACCAAACTCCCCCTCAAAGTAACAACGGTCTTCAAATCTGCAAATGAATATTCGACAAACCCGAGAAGCTTCGAATACCCATCATTCTCCCCCTTTTTATAATAAAAAAATGATTATAAAACCCACTAAGGATGAGAAGCGCCCGATGAATAGTCTTCACGATACTCCCCCTTGATGTGTACCAAAAATGAATCACCAAAAATCTTGCACGGAAAAACAATCACGAAAAAGCCACAAAAAAATTTTCAATTTATGAAAAATTTTGACTTTTTGGATGAAAGTTGCAAGATTTTTCAAAATCCGGGTAGAAATTGTCACTTTCTGAAACTTGCAGGGACCCGTTGCGTCCAAAACAGCAAAATATGCAAAACTCTCCCTCTTTTTCAAATCTGGATAGAAAGTGTCAATTTGCACAAACTACAGGGACCGGAAATGCACAATCTTCAATTTTCAGCAAAAATTAGTCCTTTTTCGAATTTGGGTGAAAACTGCAAAAAATTCGAAGTTTCAGGGACCATCTTCGAAATTCTGCTCTTTGTTCACAATTCATACGAAGATTCCGCAAATATTCGAAGCTCCAAAAAAAATCTTCGAAATCGGGTGAAAAGTGTCAAATATTCGAAAATTATGTTAATGTTCGAAGTGCCAAAAATTCGAAGCTTCAGGGGCTGTTTTTCGAAACTTTGTCATTTTCTCAATTCTTTCGAAGCACGAAGCATATGAAGACTCATTAATGAACAGTAAAAGTCTTCGTATGAATTTCCAAAATACCCCCTTCGAAAATTCAGTCATTTTCAAACATATGAAGAGTCTCACTTTCTCTCTCCTCTTCGTAACTTCACACCCTTCGAAAAATACACCCAAAAATATAACCCTTCGCTTTTAGACCCTTCGTTCTTTTTTTTTTTTTTAATTACAGGTCTTCGTTCCAGGAACCCTTCGTTTTTCCCAATTATACCCAAAACACACGAATGCGAAGCATACGAAGGCTATACAGTGAACAGTGATGAACAGTTACCAGTCGTATATTTCCAAACACCCGTCGTTCAAACATCAAACTCAACAAAATTATTACCCCTTCGAATCTAAATCCAAACACCACCTTCTTGACCCATCAACTCTTCAAGATGATTCTTACAGTTCTTCCGCAAACCCAAAGTAAGTACCCTTCAAATCGATCATCTTAAACCAATCATTAACCCTTCGTTAATTTCAAAAAAAAAAAACTTCGACTGTTTCACATCAAATCCATTTGTTCGTCAATTCTTCTCAAATCAAAATTATCACTCATCACAGCAAAAGCTTCGATCATTAATCCTTCACATATGAGACCAAGATTAAGCATCCAGGTTGCCAACTTTGCTTTTCATTCAAGATCCCAAAACCAACAATTAACTATTCTTCGAAAATTATTAACCCAAATTCCAGTTCTTCGTTTTTCCCAAATCAAAATTATCAAACACGTTCATCCTTACAGTTCTTCCCAAAATCATCGATTCCCAAGCCATAGGAACGCTTCGAATCGATCAACCCAAATAAGTGATTTTCATCACCACCCTTCGAATATTCATCAACACAGTCTTCGTTCATTAACATCAATTAACCATTGAAGCATACTCAATCTGTCATCAAACCTTCGAATCCAGAATCAAACTCTATCATCGATATCCAGTAATCGAAACCAAAACAAAATCGAAACATCAAACTTTTGCAAAATCAATAATAGCTTCTTGTCAGATCACAGTCGAGACCTTCTTCCAGATTCCATTAATCGTATCCAATTCTCAATCGAAATTCACTCCAAAATCGAATCAATTTTGAAATCCATAATCAATTCATCGAAATCTCTCAGATTATCTTGCTTTGACTTCGATTTTCAACAATCAAGACATCGAATAAAAAATCATGAATGAACAAAAATCGATTGATAGAAAAGTAATGAAATCATATGCAATTAATCATTCACATTGAAATCATGAATCTGGTGCTTGTACCAGACCGTGAAGCGAGATGAGACATCAGATCGAACAACAAATTTCTCAAATCGATTGGATAAAATACGCCTTTGAGCATTTGCGATTTGAAAAAATTAATCGAGAGATGTGAATAATGGATTAAAATGAGAAGTACGAACTGGATAGAAACCTTGGGTTCAATAAACGGATTATGAATAGAAGTAGATTGAATCCTTAATATTGGGATTAAAGATATGGACTGATGAACAGTTTTAGTTTTGATTTTGGATTGGGTTTGATCTATGAAAGAAAATAGACTGGATCTACAATTAGGCTTGAAACAAATTCGATCCAATCGAGACAAAATGATCAAAAATGAAAAACGTAAATTATGAATCGAAATTATGGACGTTTTGGAATCCATTTGAGAATTTGTGATACCTTTTTGACGAATCGAGTTCCGTTTTCAACGAACGAATCAAATTTAGAAGATCTTGGTTCTTTTGTTGGAATGAGAAAATCTCCAAATCGAACATTGTACCACCCACCATGCGAGATGTACAACTCATTCTTCGTGTTCTTCGTGTTCTTCATCAAACCAAGAACATCTTCAAAAGAACCACCAACACATTTGGGTTTTGACTTCAAATTCAATTCAACACTTGGAGATTGTCGCTTTGGAACCCAAATTTGCTTCACGGATTTTGGCTTCACAACATATGACGATTTTTGTGAGTAAATCCGCTTGTTTTTGCGATTGATCTTCTTCTTCTTTTTCTTTCTCATCTTTTTGCATCTTGAAGACTTGACTTCATGAACAAACCCACTTTTCACAACTTCTTGAGTTTGAATCAAATCTTTTGGAGTTTGATACTTGTGATTTTCTTGGATCACCGGCTTCCGATAAGGAATCATTCCTTCAAACGAATCACAAGAACACAAAATATCATCGGTTTGAACTCCAATTGAGCAAAAAACTTTTTCATCTTGAGAATCAACTTGAACTCCTTTTTCTTGAACATCAAGAACATCACATTGAACTCCTTTTTCTTGAACATCATCATCATCAAGAACACCATCCCGAGCTTCACGACAATCTGCATAATATTCAAGTTTATTGCTTCCATATTTGCATTCAGCACGAGAAATTCCTTTTATGACTTCTCCATCTCTTCTATTTCTTCGTCTCTTTTGATATGTTGTAATCAATCGATCAAACAAATGTTTGGTTCGAAAAATTGGACAACTAATTAATTCTCCAATTTCATTCTTTTCTCCATTTACAGCAATATCACATTCACTTTTCAATCTAACAGTCAAGCTATAAAGAAGATATTCAAAAGTGCATTCACCTTGAACATCCTTACTATGTATCATCCATTTCTCCATGATTACAAGAACTTGAAATTTTCTAGAGAGAGAAAGTGATTTTGAATGGGTTTTCTAGAAAGAGAAAGTGATACAAACAAGTATTCTAGAGAGAGAAAGTCGAATTATGGATCAAATCAAAGAAAATTCGACTTCTAGAATGCAAAAACAATATCTAAACACGAAGATCAATGAACAAAAAGAATCACCAAATCAAAATAGTCATCAAGGATCAATTCTTGATGAGATTCAAGAACACCCACTCTGATACCAATTGTAGTGGTGTTGATTCTGATGGCATGTGCGGAATTGGAAAAGATCTAGTGATTCATCATACAAATTCAAGAACACAAGGAGTAAATAAATCTGTGTAAGCTCTTATTTGATCTAGAAAGATTATACAAATGGGTTTGTATACAATTTCTCTCTCTAGTCTAACACTCCAAAATGGACTCTTTTCATAATGGGAGTCACTCACTTCCTATTTATAGGAAAGACTCAACCCATTTACACATACAAAGAGGAAAGCCTAAACATTACATCCAAGCATGACTTTGCACCCTAACATATATATATATATATATATATATATATATATATATATATGTATATATATATATATATATATATATATATAGAGAGAGAGAGAGAGAGAGAAAAAACTATTGAGAATGTATTAAATGCTTAAATATGACTTAGATACCAATAATTACGTAATGGGATTACTCATAGTCATAATGAACTATACATTAAGAATATTTATATGTGATTCCCCAAACCACAATGTACTCTAACTCTGACGTGTAACTTTAATTAAATTTACATGGAAACACTGTCCATGTAACATCTCTTTATCATAATGAGAAAACGCCCGATTGATAAACATCTAAATTTGTTTGTAAGTTTAGCATATGTGAAACAACTTAAACATACCTCCTTTCAAATAATCTGCATATTAGGAATCTTGCTCTAGTTCTTGCAAGCACTTTATAATGTTGCATTAAGTCACACAATGACTTATTCTCGGATCATGATCTAAGCATATGACTTATTTGGCCTTTATGCATAATTATGACATATATGATTAATCCAATTGTAGCAGCATATGGAATACAATCATATTATCTAGTTCAAAAACATTTGCACTAGGATTTTGCTCAAAATCATGTCGTGTGGTATTTTACAAGATGAATCTCTCAGAATCCGTTATCTTAAGCCCTTTACGATCCTTGGCAATTAATGCAATTTTACTTAATCCTTTAAGTTTCCGTGATCTATCTATGGATCTTTATTCCAAGTATTAGTATGTGGACTACATATAAGACTAGGAATATTACTACACTCCCACTAGATTTGTAGAAAACACTAGATTCATCTTGATTTATAATCAAATCACACTATGTAATTATCTTATAAGAAAGAAGATTCTTATTTTGACATGTTAGCTTAAATCTGAGAATAGTTTCATTCATGTATGTTTTCTCCTCTGAAAAATCACTTACTTTTTATAGTCAAACTATATCAAGGAAGATTAATCAAGAACATACTTGATAATCATACACGAATGCATCTCTATGTGTTCTATTAGTTTCTAATCAACTATTAAGCAGATTTATCTTATGGATCTTTAGCTCTTAAAGTTCCACATTACTCCCACTTAGAAAATGAACTTTCTAAGCACTTGTCTTCTAGAGTGACAATTAGTGGGATTGGTGGAGACTTCATCTTAAACAATTATTTTGGATAGTCTACAAAAATGCAATTAGTAGATGCTAGAGTGGTTAAGCTCATTATCTAACATAAAGCTCCACAACTCCATACCTTTTAGATAAGGAAAAACCATTACATCCTTAGTCTAACGAAAGTATTTAACCCACTTTTTTGGTTGGAAAATATATACATATATATATATATATATATATATATATATATATATATATTCGGTATATATTTGTTGCAGTGAGCATAATTCCAAAATTTTATGAAGTAAATAGTTCTTTTAAAAACATCATATAATAGATTGAAGGGTCTATTTTTCTCCTCTTCAAAACTTGTACTATCAAAATTCATCTAATGGCCAGGTGACCCTATCCCACTAGAGAATACGAAGGCTACCTCGAACATCAAAATATAGATCCAAGTGACCAGGTGATCCTATGCCACAAGAACCATACTAATGATGAGTGAGTGTTTTGACGCAATGAGTTATGAATCGATTCCACAACTCCTAAGATGTTCCAAGAAGACTTGTTTTACAAAACTCATTTTCTTTATCAGAACGAAAGGTTAATGATGATCTCATTAAGTTGTACTTCAATATTCACTTATGAAACAATTTGAGCAAATCAAAGGTCTCAACAATAATGAATAAAAGTCGTCAGTGAAATTGATTAAACATGTATCATCAAATCTAGTCATGGATTGAAAAGATTACCATAAATCACTTATGTATAATTCTTTGTCAAGACCTTTGTTCTTTAACCACTAATAGATAAAGACACTTGTGAGTCATCTTCCCATATAAATAAGATTCACATATATCAAATGAATCAAGCACATTTGCCATCAAGAAATTCCATATTTAGAAGTTGGTATATGTGTTTCATATTTATGTAGTCATGATGATAATGACATAGATAAGTTTCAATCAAATATCATTTGATCATTTAGGTGTTATAATCAGAACTATTAATTTAATGAAAGCTTATAGATTTACGCCATAATCAACATTATGAGAAAATATTCTTTAACACATAATACATCGTTTCAAATAATGAATGTGTACATCCATTAAACGATAAGTAAATCTATATTTATTCGTAAATTTACAACTATTACATCTCCCTATAAGAATAGGTAAAGAAACATATATTGTTTAAATAAAGAGTATAACAATACTTGTTATATCTTCAGCATGAAATACCATTTGTATGTATGCAGTTGATTATTTCTTCCAATAATCAGCACATAATATCAATTATTAGTTTCACTTGAAGTAAATGATGGGTTTGAGTAGTGTTGCAAAAATCGGACTACTCGACCGAGTACTCGGAATCGGGCCTCTATTGAGGGGAGTAGTGTCAACTCGGGGAAAAAATCGGACTAGGTCAAAATCGGTCAAAACTCGGTCAACCTCACTCAAACTCGGTCAACCTCGTTCCAATTCGGTCTTACTCGGGCTACTCGGTCAACAAGTCAAAATCGGTCGACAAAGTCAAATTCGGTCAACGAGGGCAAAAATTGACAAAATCATAAAACTTATTTTGACTTTAAAAAATTACCCTAAAACCTAAAAAATAGGCGGCATTCCCGAATTTGGTTCCCCCTCTTTTCTATGAGAATTCAATCTCCTGTGCTCTCTCTCGTCTTTCTCTTCTTCAGGCGAATCGAATATTACCAGCAGCATCGATCGAGGTTCTATTCTACAGTTCGACTAGCAATAATGTGTTCCTGTCTTCTTGAGTCGTGATACTACTAGCGACAGCGATTGATTGCAGACTGACGAGATCCTTAATAGCGATCAAGGTTTTTTCTCTTCACTCTTTCCGTATCTCTCTATGTCGATTTTGGATTTCTTCTTCAAGAACTTGGTTTTTTATTTGATTTGGTATAACCGTATGTATTTCACATTTGAGTTTTTACAATGGCAAATGATCTATAGTTTATCTGTTAGTCTGTTAATCTATCTCACTGTCGTTTCGGATTGATTCATCAAGAGCTCGTTTTTTTTATTTAAGAACTCCCACAATGTCCTACTGTTACAGTGGGAGTATGTATTTCATCAAGAATTTTGTCCCTGTTTGGCTGTTCCTCATTTTTCCCTTAAGATTATTGGTTTTTGACTTGGTGTGTATCAGTGTATCTATTTCGTGATTTCTTTATAGGACACAGGTGTATCAGTGATTCAATGTATGTATTTAGTGTATTTGATTTCTTTACTAGAGTAGAGACTGAGGTAACTACAAACAAGAGGCAGTGGATATGTATTTGATTGTCCCTGTTTCAGAATTCAGATTTCACAGTTCATAACTTTGTATGTATTTTTTTTCCTGTTTTCTATGTAATATGTATGCTATTCTATTTTATCACTTTACATGACTTTATATATTTGAATGTATTTCAGAATTCAGATTTCCATAATTAGTTTCACAGTTTGTATGTATTTTACAAAATCGTAGAAGTTCTAGATTAAGAGAGCTTGATGAGGAAGAATTTGTGTCGGAGGATGAAGAAGAACTAAATGAAGATGTTGAATATGAATCGGATGGAGTTAACATCAACGAACAAATTGGTGCCACATTGGAAGAGGAATATTAAATGATTAATATAAATAAGTAATATTAAAGAATGGTGTCTATTTTTGAAACAATTTAACATTTCAAAATGTATCTTTTGTTGATATTTCACCTAATTTTGTAATGCATTTCAATCAACTAATATTTTAAATTATGATATTTGACATGTATAATTTCCTTTAAAATATTTTTTTTACATGATTTACCATATCTGAGTACTCCCTGAGTACTCCTCGAGTCATCCGAGTACTCCCTACTCCCCCCTCGGCCGAGCAGGTGCCGAGTAGCGAGTTCTCCAACCTTGGGTTTGAGCCAAAACAACATCCTATGTGCTCATGCAAACCCTAAAGCTTGGATCTAGGTTTCTCTTGAACATTCAATTCATCCAAGACTTATGAATCCTTGATCTAGTATTTCGAAATTATCATATGAAAACAGATCTGGATGATTACCTCTTCAACAATGGCTTGAATCTTCTTGTCTTGGAGCTTAGAGTCACAAATGTCACTCCTCTAATGGCTTACAAACACCACACAAGTAAGAGTATGATATTGGAGAGAGGGGAGAGGCACAATTTTGGCTATGAACTCTTCTAGGGTTTCAAGTGGCCGAAAACTGATGCCCTAGGGGTTCTATTTATACTTATGCTGCTAGGGTTTTAGTCAAAACCCTAATAGACAACTTAGGCCTTAAGCAGTCCAAGGAAGCTTCTGGAATAGGGCCCTTATGGCCGAAATTAAGATGGACACATCCTTAATTTCATCCATGCCTAGTCCATAAGGCTTCTCAGCCCAATATTCAACTATCATACATTTGACAGTTTAGGTCCCCTTTATTTAATTAATGTCTTTTAGCCACATAATTAATTCATAATTAATTCTTTTCTAATATTAAATAAACTATATGATTTCTCTTTTAATATATTATTCATATAATATATTAATAAACCATAATAACCTTTCTCTTCATAAATCACCCTGTCAAGTTGCTCTGGTGAATGCAACTCAAAAGGAACATGCACAACCGGGTCAAGTACATACCAAATATAGTTACGGGCTTAGACACTAATCCAACAGTAAATCATAGTCAAGTGAATGATGGAAAAATAAATAGTTATATCATATAGATATCTAGAGTCTGGATCAAGTCATATGTCTTTAGCTAGATGAGATTAGAGAAGCAGTTCCTCTTCCAATGTCTAGTTTCTTTCACAATAGAAACAACATTAATCATTTAGATCCTTTCTTGATTATTGGGTTTATGTTGTATATCCCTTAACTGAAAAATAAGTCTATTTGAGTCCACCAGATATTCCTTTATTCAATGATTGAACATATTTGAAGCATGTTCTACTATTCATAATGAATATATGCTTTAATTAATGAGACATATGATATGTCTCATAATTATCCAAGACTTTCTTCAAGCTAAGGTTAATTACTCCAGTATGATGTAAGACACATCAGTATTACCAAAATAATACTTCCATCAAAGTATTAAGATCAGACTAACTGTTTTGCAGAGGTTATTTAGGCATGGGATCTTTCATATAAGTTCTATTTATACTTAAGGAAGAATATCAAGGTATTATACCAGTTATAGATATTATTGATGGGTTTTGAGCATAACAACATTCCTATGTGTTCATGAAACCCTAATTGCTTTGGATCTATGTTTTTCTCTAGTTATACATGCAAATAGAAGTTCCGAAGAAATAACCCTAACACTAGCATACAATTTCAAAAATTCCATATGAAACTAGGTTTTGATGAATACCTTTCTTGTTATCTCGTCATATAAAGTAATCTAATGATGATCACGACACTTGAAAGCTTGAGTGCCTCACGTGTTGCACCTCTAACGGAGTCACAAACACCAAAATCAAAGGATGAGCGAGATAGCAAAATTTCGGCTAGGGTTACACCTTGTGAAGCAGTGGCCGAAATTGAGAGGTCTAGGGTTCTTTAAATACTTGTGGTTGCTAGGGTTTCCAGGGAAAAATCTAATTCCTAACTTAGGCTCCAAGCAGCCCATAGACTTCCCTTCTGGAAGGTCTTAGACGATTTCTGTAGGGCCTCCTATAGATCTCGTCTAACCCTTTAAAAGGGAGTCCAACAGCCCAGTTTGCAACTATCAATGATTTGCAAACCAGTCCCCTTACTTTTAATCAGTCCTAAAATTAATTCCAAATTAATTTCTGATTAAATACTAATTAAATAACATGATTTCCAATTAATGTATTATTCTCATAATATATTAATAAATCATTAAATAACCTCTCTCTCCAAAGTCATCCTATCAAGTTGCTATGGTGAAGGCAACCCAAAAGGACCATGCTACTATCAGATCAAGTACATACCAATTATCGTTATGGACTTAGACGCTTAATCCAACAATATCCCACTTGGATAAGTCTAATAACTAAAATTAGTATGACTTCAAAATCTGACCAACAATCATAGCTCTCAAAAGTCGTTGCCGAAATCTGACCTAGTCAATAATGTATCCTTTAGATAAGGGATTATATAATCCTCCATTCTACAAGATATCGTGTGGACATAGTCATGGAACAAAATCATTTTTAATGTCCAACAGTTTGTTTCCCGATTTCTGATTTGTCTGACATAGAACTTAGTTTAACACATCAGTTCAATCCTGACAGAGCCCGACACATAAGTCAACACAAAATCATCGAGGGGCAGAAGATATCGCTTTTACCCCTAGGGATAAAAGGAACAGATAAACTTTGACTTAAATGTTTTTACTATTTACTCATCAAATCATACACAACAGTATGTTTTATAACACTAAGTTACTGATACATATACGCATTATCAATGCACAACCAACTCGTAAACCACAACTCATATATCTCGGTTTAAAGATTATACGATATTATCATCTCGCAATTACTCGTGACAAACTCCATGAAGTAATTCAAATGAGTGTGGGTTTAATCCAATACTCAAATCTTATTCCAGGAGTACTTGTGAACGTTGCAGCAAACCTTTGCTATGTCTAAGCACTTAGACAATCTACAAACCAATTCATGACAGTCTTGCCTCATAACTTACTTCCAAGGCATAATCAACTGTGGATAATTTGAATAATCCAATTATTTTGGAAGTAAAAACATGCAAAAGTGAAACAATAGTAAACAATTGACACAAGATAGTAAACATTACTCATACAAATCTCCGTTATATAATCATCAAATGTCAATTATATTTATCTATTACAAGTTTCTAAACATCTATCTAATCATTAAAACTAATATCGTCCTTCAGACCAATGCTCCTCGCATGTTGAACGTGCTTGATCCTACTTAGACCCTTTGTGAGGTGATCCGTAAGATTTTCTTTTGACGATACCCTCTTGACCACAAAGAGTCATTCTTCTACCCGATGTCTGATAAAGTGGTATTTTCTATCGATATGTATGGATCTTCCATGATCCCTTGGTTCCCTAGTTAAGGCAACCGCTCCTTCATTATCACAGAAAATCTCCATGGGCTCCTTTATGGCTAGTACAACCCCAAGGTCTCCAATGAAATTATTCAACCATATAGCCTCCTTCGACACTTCGCTCGTAGCTATGTACTTTGATTCGCACGTTGAATCAGCCACAATCTCCTGCTTGGAATTTTTCCAAGTCACAACTCCTCCATTTAGGGTAAACAACCAGCCCAACAGAGAGCGGAAGTTATCTATGTCGATCTGAAAGCTGGAATCACTATACACTGTCACTCTCAAGTCATCACTGCCTCCAAGTATAAGGACCCAGTCCTTAGTCCTTCGCAGATACTTAAGAATATTCTTAAATGCTATCCAGTGAGCTCTACCTGGGTTCCCTTGATATCGGCTAACCATACTCAACGCATAAGCCACATCAGGGCGAGTACATGTCAAAGCGTACATGATTGAGCCAACGGCGGAAAGCATATGACACTCGACTCATTTCAGTTATCTCGGCATCAGTAATTGGACTCTAAGTCTTACTCAGTTTGGTATTGCTCTAGATCAGTAACTCCGTTTCTTGGAATTCTCCATGCTAAAATGTTTCAACACCTTGTCCAAGTAAGTACTTTAACTAAGTTCTATTAGTGTTTTACTCTTATTTCTCAATATCCTTATCGCCAGAATGTAAGCAGCTTCCCCTAGATCCTTCATAGAGAAACACTTTCCAAGCCAGGACTTAACTTCCTGCAATGTCGGAACGTCGTTTCCTATGAGTAGTATGTCATCGACATACAATACTAGAAAGCTAACTATACTCCCACTAGCTTTCACATACACACGGGACTCATCCTCACTTCTAGAGAAACCAAACTCTTTGACTTTCTCATCGAAGCAATGATTTCATCTACAAGACACTTGATTTAATCCTTAAATGGATTTCGCAAGCTTGCACACTCTATTGCGGTATTTAGCATCCATAAAACCTTTTGGCTGACAAATGTAAACTTCTTCAACCAGCTTCCCATTAAGTAAAGTGGTCTTGACATCCATCTTCTAGATTTCGTAATCATGAAACGCATTGATGGCTAACATAACCCTAATAGACTTGATCTTAGCCACTGGTGAGAAGGTCTCATCATAGTCAATCCCCGAGGTTTGAGTAAAGCCCTTCACCACCAACCATGCCTTGAATGTATGTACCTTCCCATCCATTTTGGTCTACTTCTTGAAGATCCATTTGTACCCAACTATCTTTCGACCTGGTACATTTTCAACAAAGTTCCAAAATTGATTGTCATACATGGATTGAATGTCGTTGTCCATTGCCTCCTTCCATTTTGCAGACTCAGAACCCGCCATGTCTTCCTTGTAGTTAGTAGGCTCATCCAAATTTACGAGTGTACTATCACTGATAAACATATCACCTTCCATAGTAATATGAAAACCATAAAACTCCAGTGTCATTCTAACCTGAGTGGAATGTCTATGAGGTAATGTCTTGTCAATCAGTTCAATAGGAATCTCTTCCTCTGGTTGAGCACTAGTGTTAGAGGTTCCTTCATCGCTTGACTCTTGAATCTCTTCAAGATCAATTTTCCTCCCATTGTCATCTTGGCATATGAGTTCTCTCTCGCGGAACACCCCTCTCCTTGCTACGAAGACCACATTATCACTAGGTCTGTAGAAAAGATATCCAAAGGATTTTTGTGGGTAGACGATGAAAATACATAGCTCACTACGAGGTTCAAGATTGTCATGAGTCTCTTGTCTTACAAAAGCTTCACAACCCCAAACCTTGATATGTGCCAATGAGGGAACCTTCCCTGTCCTTATCTCATGAGGTGTTTTGGCAACCTTCTTTGTCGGGCCTAGATTAAGGATATGGGTGGCAGTCTCTAAGGCATACCCCCGGAACGATATCGGACGTAAAGCTTGACTCATCATGGAACGAACCATATCCAACAAGGTTCGTTTGCGTCTCTTAGCCAGACCATTTAGCTGCGGTGTCCTAGGAGGTGTCAATTTTCAAACAATTCCACATTCCTTAAGATAGTCGTGGAATTCAATACTAAGATACTCACCACCCGGATCAGATCTTAGCATCTTTATCTTCCTGCCCAATTGATTCTCCACTTCTTGCTTAAACTCTTTGAACTTTTCAAAAGTTTCTTACTTATGCATGATTAAGTAGATATATCCATATCTGCTATAATTATCGGTAAAAGTCATATAGAAGCGGTTTGCATCCTTTATGGCAGATCTGAAGGGCCCACACAATTCTCTGTGTATGAGATCCAACAATCCCTTACCTCTTTCACAAGTACCAGTGAAAGATGATTTAGTCATCTTTCCAAGTAAACAAGATTTGCACGTGTCATCTGACTTTAGGTCAAATGACTCCAACACTCCATCCTTTTGGAGTCGGGCTATGCACTTCTTGTTGACATGTCCAAGACGATTACGCCACACGCATGCCTTGTCAATACCATTAGAAGAATCGATATGCAACACATTATTTCCTAAGTTATCAACAACCATCACAGTTTCATATACATCATTACAAGGCAATGCTTCAAAATAAAGTAAACCATTATAATAAGCATTTATAGAACCAGTTTCATTAATAAACGAAAATCTAAAGCCTTGTCTGTACAAACAATGAAAGGAAATAATATTCCTCGTCATCTCTGACGAGTAGCAACATTCATTCAAATCTAACCCTAACCCACTATTATGCACCAAAGAGTAAACTCCGATCCTGGTAACAGGAGAAGACTTTCTATTACACATAACCAAGTTCATCTTCCCATGCTCCACATCCCTACTTCTTTTTAGCCCCTGCAAATCAGAACAAATGAAAAAACCATATCATGTATCAAGGACCCAAGAACTAGCATGTGATGACTTATTAGATAGAATACTATAAATACCAGTTAAGGAGGGCTTTATCTTCCCATCCTTAATGTCCTGCAAGTATTTTGAGCAGCTTCTCTTCCAATGCCCCTTATCATGGCAGTAGAAGCACATTGCTTCATTAGGATCGGAGGAGGGAGTGGCAGCACCGGTTTTTTTCATTGGATCCACCAGAAAAAGATCAATCATGGGACTTTCCCTTCCAATTATTTGAGGGAACTCTCCTTTTCTTCCCTTTACCTTGTCAAACTTTCATGACAGAAGCAACAGCAAGAGTGGGAGTGGATTCGACACTTTTCCCCTTTAATCCAGTTTTAGCAATTCTTAGCAAGCCCAGAAGCGTGCTCGAGATGACTTCCTCATTGCTCATATGATAAGTAATATTGAACTGATCATAGCAAGGAGGTAGAGAGCATAGGACTATGTCAATATCCAACTCTTCGTCGAAGTTCACATTCAACTTCAAGAAACGATCCACATACCTTTGCATTCTTTGCAAGTGACTCGTGATGGACTCTCCATCCCTCATTTTGGTGGTGATGAACGTGGTGACTATAGCGTACCTTTCTTAAAGTGCTCTTTAATGGTACTTTTCCATCAAGTCTTTTCACATCTCGTAGGGCCAGTAGTCCTCATAGAATGTCACACCCCCAAACCTGAACAGCGGAAACGTTCGGGGGCGGATGACTTCATGTGGTAACGTAACAAATGAATACATAGTAAAGAAAGCAATACAACCATCATATATATAATTGAAAGTTTACATTTGTCAAAAGTTACATGTTCAAAACCAATTACAATATGATGTCAACATATGAGATTAAACTGGCACCGCGGCATCCCTTCTTCAAAAGCATATTAGTACCTGAAATTACTGAATCCCTGGGACATACAAGTAATTTTGAAAGAGTAGATCAGCATTTAAGCTGGTGAGTTTCATAAGTATTAAATGACAATGTTTGTATGAAATGAAATGTTTTGTTCTTGTTTGTTTGCTTCTAAAAAATCCTATATTTTCTACTAGTATAAATGTAGCCTTCTCTCAAGACCAATGTTTGTTTCTAGAAAATGTATATAAGTATAAAATTTCCAATACGTCTGAAAAACCCCGTAAATCAATGTGTTTTCAATACTCCATGTGAGTTTTATAACCATGCTATTGACTAGAAATGCCTATACACAACGTTCTTCAGGCGTTGGAATGTTCTGACGTTTGTCACCCCAAATGGTGGACTGTAGCTAACAGTCAGGGCGCGGGTTGTCAAGCCCGTATAGATCTATACACAAACACCATGCTCCCCCTCCAAGGGATTCTGGTATATAATATAGGACTTGAAATGCGTACTCGAACGTACATGAAGTTGATGTCTCACAAAACTTAGTATAAAACAAACAGATTTACGTGTGAAAATGTTTGTATAAATGATCATCCCCTAAGACTGGGATAGCTATGAAAAACGACGTGAAATCTTTAGATATGCATTTGACAATATTTTACCCTTTGCTCAATAGGATACAAATGGAGTAGAGTTTCGTAAACTATATATGTATATTTTTGATGTAGAAGACAAGTTTGTAAACAAAACATATATATGTATATTTTTGATGTAGAAGACAAGTTTGTAAACAAAACATATATATGTATATGGTTATATATATGTATCAATTTTAAAAGATGATTTGGTATGTTTCGTAATTGTTGTTCATATTCTTACGTTTTTATTAGAAACTTTGTATGAAATAATCCTTAAGTTTGATACTAAAGACCTTTTTGTACTTATCACTTTTGTAAAAATGGTAATTAAACATATTTAAATGATTGTGTTTTAACTTCCTTAATGTATAAACATTGCTCAAAAATGTTAGAAGGTGTTAATAAATCTATAAACCACTTTTGACAGTTTTACCCTTTACTGTCCCTGTTTTTAGAAAACTCATAGAAAAATCCTCGTAAGTCAAAAACTGAATCCGTCACCTCTGAGAGTTTATAAAATGAGTCTACTTTGTTCCTAATTTTTATTATGATTTTTAGCGGTCTCAAACTAGTGTGAAAATGAACATCTTCACAGACTGGTCCGAAATCACTTCTGAAATGACAGACAGTTTTATAAAAATCGCCATAAATTGTAGAAAAATTGTATGAACGCGTGCGAGTAGTCATTAGAAAGGTATAAACTTGAACTATTTGAATATTGTACAGTTTTGAAAGATATTAATTTTAAGATGGTCAAAACAGTCCGTGAACAGGACTCAACTTTTCTGTAGAAAGCTGTCATTTAAATTTAAGTTATGTTTAGTGCTCTAACTTGTATTCCCCCCCTTAAAACTTGAATAAAACATGAAAATGTAGGCTTATGAACTCACCTTATGTGAATACTTGAAGAATGGAAGGTTGAAGATGAACTTTTGGTTGTTGGTTTGATGCTCCAAAACAGCCACTCTTTTGGCTATGTTGCTGTCACGAAAATTTCACAGCAAAAGAGCAAGAAAAAGGGTAGTTTACTCACTGTTTTGAATCAATAATTTTGAGTATCAAAACAATTAACTTCCAGGGGTATTTGGTGGTAAAAATATTAAGCAAAAGGAAGGTGTAGATGGGTGAAATGGTGGCTGAAACACAAAAGGGACAGCAACCCTTTAGTTCATGGTTTTGATGGCTTTGGAAGGAAGTTCTTGTGCTTGAAAATGAGATGAAGGTTGAGAGTAATTCCCTGGAGTATTTGCTGGTCAAATGAGGGTAAAATGAAGATGAAATTTCGTGATTATGAAGGAGAAAAGAGTGGAAGAGGATAAGGGGACAAAACCTAGACTAGCTTGTGATGGGATGTGAGTTTAAGTGATGTGATCTTGTCTAGCCACTTGCTTGGGTGGTTGTTTAGAGATAGAGTTAGTTAACTAACTAACTACTAGTTATTTAGTTAGTTAGGAGTTCTAGTTAAGGAAAGGGAAGGTCTTAATCTCGAAAATTAGAAGAGGGATTAATAAGCATTCTTAGTAAAATGTCTTAAGTGATTAAGCACTTATTAGTTAAGTTGGCACTTATCTCCACCAATTCTCTTATCTTAATTGATTTAGACATCATAAAACTTACATGAAATCACTTTAATTCATGACTCGTAACTAGTCATTCACTAGATAATAATACATATATACAAATACATACATGTATACTTAGTATAAAATAACAATGTAGTTTAGACTCCCGTTGATTTCAATTTCATCCAGTGGAATAACAAGAGTCTCATCAGACAAGCTCTTCTTCCGATCCTGGGATGCCTTCAATCATTCACGGGTTTGAACAATCTTCTCTGTAGTTTCTCGTGTGATCTAGGGGCTGGTGAGAGTGTTGTTAGGAACTTGCCTGTTAGCTATTTGTGTGTCACCTACCTCATCCCATCAAAGAGGTGATCTACACTTGCTTCTGCAGAGAGCTTCGAATGACGCGACCTTGATGTTAATGTAATAGTTGATGGTATAAGGATTCGATGAATGGTTCTTCCTCTTTGTCTTTCAGTTTGAGGGTGATAAAAAGGATTTCTTTAACGACTATTAAAAACACGAGGCGAATCGCCTGTCCCTTATCCAAAATGATAGATAGTGGTATACTATGCAGTCTCGCAATCTTCTTGTGATATGCTCGTGTCAACTTTTCTATTTTTCTTTGTAGCCTTGGTCGGTAGAAAGTGTGTGAGTTTGGTTGATTTGTCTACGATTGCTCAAGTGGTAGCATGTCCATCCACTGTCTTGGGTAACTTGTCATGGAGTTCATGGTATGACTCATAACTGATTTATCTATCATCTCTTTGTGTTTATAAGTCGTATATAATTAAGATTGAAAAGACAGTCGAATCGGTGATTCTATTCTAAGCCCACATCCAAACAAGGAAAAGGATTTAAAGCGGAATTACCAACCCTAAGTCCGTAGAATCTTAATTATATAGGGCTCCAATATATACACTTAGTAATGATAGACTCACTAGTATGGGTCCATAGTCTCTACTTGAGTGGGGTGATTAACTTGGGTGAGATGGCATTTACAACAACCCTTTTCCACAACTACTGCACTTAGGTTGATTTTTGAACTCGGGTTGCCGTACGGATGGTATTCCCAGGAGATTTTCTGGGAATATATCGAGAAGGTTATGGGCTTTTTCAACATCCATGATGTTTTTCTCTTCTTGTTTCTTATCCACAGCACGGGCTAGGATGGCGTGGTACCTCCTGTGTAAGTACTTCTGAGTCTTGTTGTAAAAGGTGAGTCGGGGGATTGTGTCCGGTTTGTCGCCATAGACAACGAGGGTTCTATTACTCGATGGGTTTAGGCGAATGGCCTTTTCGTAATATATGATATCGGTATGGTGAGGAAACTAACTAATACGTTGTTAAAATGAAAATGTCGTAAATTTTTATTGTGACCGGTTTTAGGATGATTTGAACGAATTGGTTGATTTAGTGTTAGAGTGCACCCTATGTACACGTCTCTAGTACTTTTGATTATTCCAATTCTACTGTAAATATTTCGTTTAAGTTTTTGAGGTTTTTGGTTGAGAAATTGATTAAATATACAACTCACAATACTCCTCTCCGCGTTGCTATTATATAGTATCCATGCATATGTGCTATCGGGAATGAATGTACCGGAATCTCAGCGGGGTCTATTACTGCTTTCCCACGCTATGTTGCTAAAACACTTCTAATGCTCCTGACATCTTTGTTTTTAGTCTCCGGGAACTCCTTTATGAAATGGCCTACTTCTCCACATCTGTAGCAAGTCCGACTCATCCCAGCTTTTGTGTTCTGGGCGGTCTGTTGAGCCGGCACCCTACAGAAATCTTTGGTATGCCCTTTTCATTACAGTCCTTGCAGTGCATTTCCCTGCACTTTCCTTTGTGATGAAAGCTACACTTGGTGCATTTTGGTAGGTTTCCAACATATGGTCTTGTCGGCATTGAGGTAGTAGGGATGGTGGTGGTATGGAATGTCACTGTTTGTTGTCTTTTTGGTAGGTCCTTGATTTGGGGCGTCGTTGCAGGAACATACTCGGGGTGTCCCTGGTTGTTATTACAATTGGAACTTTCAGCACCGTTCCCGCTTTTGTTTTTGTTGTTAGCGCCGAGTTGTGCCATGACTGCTGTCACGGCGGCTGTTACCGCAATTTGAAATGTTGTAGGGTCTATTTATAGAACTAGTGTTGCACCAGTATGCTGATTACCTTCATGTGTCGGCATGATTCTATTTTGTGAGTGGCCTCCTCTGTTCTCAGTTCTGTGATGACTGTCCAGGTTGTAGCTGTAAGGGTTCTTTGTCCTATAACGACTATCTCCTTTTCTAAGGAGTGTAGGTGATCCGTATTGTTCTCTTGATCTGCTTTCCGGTCTATGGGTGCTATGGCCCAAAGTACGGTGCAGTGAGTTTATGTCGGTTGTGGGTCATCGGTTGTCCTCTCCAGTCTATATGTGTGGCTAGGTAGTTAATTGCGGGTTGCTTCCTGAAATGAGAGGTGGAGGTTCTCACACTCCTCTTGATAGGGTAAGGTTTATTGATGGTATCTCCCGGACTTCTTTCTCCACCTGGTCCCTTCTCAGAAATCTTCTTCCTCGTATATCGTCTATTGGTACTCTTCGAAATCTTCTTATGGATCCTTCTTGATCCATCTATTGGCTTCGGTGGCAGGAGAGTAGGGGTCTATGTGTTCCACTGTGTAAGTACTTCTGCGTGATCGCCAGGGTTTAGAGTACACCGGGCGAACACATCGTTCACAACATCAATAGGTTGCGAGCCTGCTAGTGTTCCACTAGACTGTCTAGAATAGTCCGTGGTTGTCATCCATATTCTGCTAGATGATGGGGCCATCATTCAGGAAAGGCTTCTCACATCGTACACCTCTTACCCTCACCTCGTGGTCTATAACACCTCTCAACTCATCATCCAACTCATATTACATCTATTACATCTACCCATGTTTTACCCATCATATTATCGTAGATATAATATATATATATATATACACAATTTAAATCATTTAAAACATGTATAAAATCGTTCATCCAGCATAGACAGCAAGTACTCAGATAATATGCACACATAGCACGTAATTTATATAAAATACTTCATATCTATGTGTAAGATGAAAATAACTATGCACTCACCTGGTAAGGTGGTGACTCGGCACTCGGACAACACTTCGTTACTTCTTCAAACAATTTCCTTCGGCAAAACCTAGTATCATTACCACTAGTGTTTAGTCGAATATTCACCGAGACTAATTAATAGTCTAGCTATTATTATTATTATATAAGCGTTAAACAACACTATATAACTTATAATAATAGCCCAAATAATTATTATAAGTTCCTAATAACATTACTTTAGTTAAATAAAAGCTACATTAAAAATTGCGTTGGCGTAGCTCACTTACAACTGGTTTTATAAAAAACCGGGCTTCGCTTTGAGCAGCGTTTCCGAACCGAAATACCCTTTTTCTCGGGACTCTGGGAGCCTCGGGGCTTCCTTCGGGTGCTAGGGAGGTTTCCTAGGGTTTAAGGGGGTTAGAGGGGTAGAGAGAGAAAGTAGAGAGAGAAAGAGTTGCGAAAATGTGTGAGAATCTGGGAGAATTCGCATGGTATTTATAAGGCCAGCAGTTCGGACTTACGCTGGGCGTTCAGCAGGTTACGCGAGGCGTAACTTCCGATAAGGGTGCCAGCTTCGCACTTGCTGTCTCGCACATCAGACGGATAAGACCGAAGGTACGCGGGGTGTATCGGAGCTCGTACGCGGGGCGTAACGCGAGCCGACTCGTCATTCATCGGATGCGAGGCTGATCTTCATCGAACGGCTATGGCGCAGCCATGTCATCACCTTCGCACCAGGTTCGTGATTTTCCACTCTGACTTCTAAAAATTATAACTCTCGTATACGAGCTCCGTTTTTGACGTTCTTTATATCCACGCGTAGGCGGGAACGTATTCTACAACTTTCATTTAGACTCTGTCGGCTAATTTTGATATATTTTTAAAAGATATATTTTTAAGAGGCCGGGACACGATTGGTCCGTTAAAAGTTCATAACTTCTTCATCTGACGTCCGTTTTCGTCTGTATTTTTATCATTATGCTACTATTAACGAGATCTTCGATTCTCGTCTAGGTTGTTTCGGCTAAAAACCACTCGATCTAATATTCAAATTCCGAGTTGTACACTGTTAAGCCGAAAACTTCGAAAAATCATAACTTCCTCATACGAAGTCAGATTTGGTCGTTCTTTTTATGGACGCTCTCGGTTTAATGAATTCTATGACTTTCGTTTAGATTGCTAAGGCTAAAACTCGCTCTATCGTAAATTCACTATTTACGCTTCTCGGTATCGTGTCGGTTCCGTCGCGAAAATTCAACGGGTCATAACTTCTTCGTAATAACTTGGATTTCGGCATTCTTTATATCCCCGGAATCCTTGTTTCGACCGATACAACTTTATGTAAAGGTATCGGGCTTATATCACACTTTAATTTTGACGCTCATTGTCTCTAAATTGACTAGCCTGGATCTGCGGGCGTTACAATTGTCTCCCCTTAGGATGATTACGTCCTGGAATCATCAACGAAACAGGGCTTGTATAATGACTCCGTATGTTATCTCTTCATCCTAGGTAATAATTATAACTTCTATATTCCTTCGAATCTATCTCTTAAACATATTGATTGCAAGCAGTACTCGATCTTGCACCTGCTCTCTATCTCAGGTTAGACTCCAAATTATGACCTACAAGTCACAATCTCGATCCTTAGTGGAGACTCCTTCTTCTTCTTAACAAACTTAAGATAAGTTCTTTTATTACTACAATGGAACGATGTGTCATATTCTAATGACCTGTCATCGTATGTTGCAATGCTTAGACTCAAGTCTGTTAGAGTCTTCTAGAATAGACTATACTTTCCTTCATGTTCTAATCTCATCTTAAAAGGTATCATTTCTAGATACAAGCAACCGTCGCGATACCTCTAATGATCGCTTTGATTAATTCTTCTGACTTAAGTCAGGCGCTACATCGAACTTGGTTCTCTAAACCACGTATCATCCTCACCGTAGTCGGACTCAATTAGATATGACCACTAGGGTTGGAATAACAACAATCTTCTTAGTTATTACCGAAACAATGGTAACAATATACACGAACAAAACAGAATCAATTACTAGCTTCTTGGTAACCTTGTGACTTTCCCTGATCCAAGTGCGAGTCCGGTGCTTCTGGTAGTATATGCATATACTACCATTCACACCTACTCATACTCATCCCAAGTATTGCCTCGCAGTTTTCCAAGTTACCATACAAGAAAATCATATAGCACACCAGATATCAAAACGAAGGTTTTATATTATTTCTTGAAACTATTACATAGGTGTTCAAGTTTACCCTAGATTATGCCTCTAATAGGCTACATCATATGATTTTATCCCCTTGGTTACTTCATGACTTGATCTTCGGTTATGAATTCCTTATCCTTGATTCCTTGCATGGTTTTCTGCTTCGTCAAGGATCATGTGAAATGCCATTGGCCTTGGTGGCGTGTTTGGCCTTGCTGCCTCGTTTTTCTTTGGGCAGTCCCTAGAAACATGCCCTTCTTTGTTACATCCATATCACACCTTCTTGTTGGATGCACACTTGCTGGCATAATGCCCTGTCTTTCCACATTTGTAGCAAGTCATCTCCTCGCTACATTTCCCGAAGTGCTTCTTTTTACACTTCTCGCACCACTTGGATTCACCTCCTCCTCCTTCTTCTATCTTTGAGAATTTCCTTTCTTTGTTGGATTTTGAAGATCCTTCATGCTTCCTTTTCGCACCAACTTCAGCTTTCTCCAGACCCATTTTCCTAATCTGGGTCTCAAAATTCCTGGTTGCCCAGATGGCTCCTTTCAAAGTGGTTGCTTGCTTGACCATTGGTGTAGCGCCCGCAGATCCGGGCTAGCAATTTAGAGGCAATAACTGTCGAAACCGACTTTTCGGCTAAATATTATTCAGAATAAATAATCTTATCCAACTTTTAGTATATGTTACAAGGTTTCTGTACATATAAAGAACGCCGAAATCCGAGTTATAACGAAGAAGTTATGGCCCGTCAAAGTTTCACGACGGAACCGACACGACACCGGGAAACGTAAATAGTGAATATACAATAGAGCAATATTAAGCCTTAATGATCTAAACGAAAGTCATAGAATACGTTAAACCGAGAGAGTCTATAAAAAGAACGCCCAAATCTGACTTCGTGTAAGGAAGTTATGATTTTTCGAAGTTTCGGTTTAGCAATGTACAGTCCAAAGTTCGAATATTAGATCGAGCGGTTTTTAGCCGACACAACTTAAATGAGAATCGAAGATCTCATTATTTTTAGCGTAACAATAAAAAGACAGACGAAGACGGACATCAGATGAAGAAGTTATGAATTTTTAACGGACCAATCGTGTCCCGGCCTGTTAAAAATATAACTTTTAAAATAGATTCAAAATTAGCCAACAGAGTCTAAACGAAAGTTGTAGAGTGTGTTCCCGCCTTCGTGTGGATATAAAGAACATCAAAAACGGAGCTCGTATGAGAAATATACAAATTGTTGAAGTTGGCACTCGATTTTACAAGACCTAATGCGAGTTAGGTGACGTGGCTCGATCTGAGCCGTCCGATGAAGCCCAGCCTCGCATTCGATGATCGCCACGTCGCTCCTTTGCTATGCCCCGCGTCTGAGATTGGGTACGCCTAGAGTTCCTCGATCTTATCTGGGTCTTGTCCGAGTGCGAGCCAGTTGTGCGAAGCTGGCAACCTTATTTGGGACTACGCCCAGCGTAGCTGCTGAACGCGCAGTGTAGTCCGAAGCCCCCAGCCCCTATAAATAGATGCGAAGATGGCCGGATTTATCACACCAAAATCATTTCTCTCTCTGAACTTTCTCTCTCTAAGGGTTTTAACCCTCCCCCAAGCCTAGGTGATTCCCTAGCACCCGAAGGAAGCCCTGAGGCTCCCGGAGTCCCGAGAAAAAGGGTCTTTCGGTTTCGAAACGCTGCTCCAAGCGAAGCCTGGTTTTCTTTAAAACCCGCTGTAAGTGAGCCACGCCTATGAAATTTTTAATATAGCTTTCAAATAATTATAGTAATGTTATTAGGTCCTTAAAATAATTATTTGGGCTATTATTATGAGTTATAGAGTCTTGTTTAACGCTTATATAATAATAATAATAATAATAATAATAATAATAATAATAATAATAATAATAATAATAATAATAATAATAATAAATAATAATAATAATAATAATAATATTAATAATAATAATAATAATAATAATAATAATAATAACTAGAATATTAATTAGTCGCGGTTAACGTTAGATTAAACCCTAGTGGTATTGATACTAGGTTTTGTCGAGGAAAAATTATTTTGAGATAACGAAGCGTTGTTCAAGTGCAGAGTCACCACCTAATCAGGTGAGTGCATAGTTACTTTCATCTTACACATAGATATGAAGTATTTTATATAAATTACGTGCTATGTGTGCATATTTTTTGAATACTTGCTTTCTATGCTGGATGAATGATTTTATACATGTTTTAAATAATTTAAACTTTTTATGTATTTTATAGCTACAAATTTGTTGGGTAAGACATGGGTAGATGAATAATGAGAGATAAAAGATAATGTGAGTAAATTGGCAGCTATATACTTAGTGCCTAATAAATAACATCGGTAGTTATGGACTTAGTGTCTATTGGACAAACACTAGTAGCTATGGACTTAGTACCTATTAAGTAAACACTGGTAGTTATGGACTTAGTACCTATTAGGTGATGGTAGCTATGGACTTAGTGCCTATTAGATAAACGTTGGTAGCTATGGACTTAGTACCTACACTGGTAGCTATGGATTTAGTACCTGATGAATGAACTTTAGCAGCTATGGAATTAGTGCATGTCTTATAAACCCTGGAAGCAAGGGACTTCGAAATGAACGAATACAGGATAGATGACTCTTAGGGTAGACCCTTAAGAGTAAGGAAGATAATGGGGATGGGTAATTGGGTTGATTGTTTGATGTTTAAACATAGTAATTTTATTATTGTGGGTTGAAAACCCTATGTACTCACCAGGTTTCCCAACCTGACCCACTCAATTTATTTGTATCACAGGTGTCGATATGAAGTTACATTACACTGAGAGATTTAAAAGAGATGTAGATCACTAGTGTAAATGAATGTAAGTTCTGTTTATGCTTATGTTTCTGTATTGACGATGACATCCAAAATGTTTTAAAAGTGAATAAAAATACATTTCTTTAGAAATGCTTTGATAACGTATTTATCATATTTTACTGGGAACAAATTCCGCAACACTTTTATGTAAAATGTTACTCTGAATTTCAAACAAGCATAAACAAAATCGGTCTTTTCTGGCCGTGAAAATGGGGATGTCACAATTGGTCCAAAGTCTGCTGGTAATCCATGGGCAAACTTGTTGACCTTGGAAAGCTCAGTTGGAACTAGTTAAGGAAGAAGCTTCATTTTCTCCGTAAAACTTGCAGCATACTCGGTGACACTCATCCTTCCCTTCTTTAGATTCTGGAACTCATTGTTGATCTCCAGAAGATCCTACATAAAGCAATACTGCATTTTCAGTTACACCAGGAAATCTTACCAAGACATCTTGCTTGCTTCTCCCTTGGGCATCGTGTTAGCTAGTAGCTTCCACCAGCTCAGTACTCCAGAATTTAACAGAGGGATCGCGAGAGCGGTCTTCTGTTTGCTGCTACACTCGCAACTCTCAAACATTGTCTCCATCTCGGAGATCCAGTCCATAACTTCCATCGGTGTTGGGCTTCCAGAAAGACACGGTGGTTTAGATGTCATGAAATCCTTGTACTTGCATCTACGTCCGTCATTTCCTCCATCCTGATCGTTTCGTCTAACTATCGGTGGGTTGGCTTGGCCAACCGTCCCACTGTAGTTTCCTCCTTCTGACTGCCCATCATTCAGCTCGGGCTGTTCAATAGGCAACGTAAGTTCCTCTCGATTTTGTTGAAGTAAACGCCTTGTTTCCTTCATTTGACGATCCAACATCATTTTCATCATCCCTTATACCCCGACCATCGTGATTGGCTCAGGTGCGGTTACTACAACATGTATTTGTTCAGCCACTGGGGGTTGTTGATTCCTATCTCCATTCGCATTCCAGACTCCACTTCGGGTTCTTGTCATTTTGATCTATACACCAGATCAGATGTTCGGTGCGAAATGACGAGAATTAAGATATGAAAGATTTTATTTACGAATGACGTGTAAAGCAATTAAATCAATGATACAATTTATCATTATCATAAATTTAACCTTATCCATTTTACTTGGTAAGAAAATTCAAATCAAATTTTACAAATAATTAATTGATCACAAAATCTCATAATTATCTTCAAATTTTACAATTATCTTTCAGTTAGATGAGGATATCCATTACCATATTCGAAAATTCGGATTTAATTAGAAAAAACAACTTATGGTAATTATCCAAATCCAATTTAGGCCAAAAAAAATCCGAAAATCTGCCAACAGACGAGTCTCCACATCATGTCATGCCATAACATGTCGTGGAAGACCAACACGTCGTGTTCATCAGGCAGAGCCAAAAACGATTTTTCTTTTAGCATTGAACAATTCACAAATGCATCAAATATAACATAAAAACACCCTAAGCTCTGATAACACTGATGGGTTTTGAGCATTACAACATTCCTATGGTGCGCATGCAACCCTAATTGCTTTGGATCTAGGTTTTTCTTAAGTTATACATGTATAATAATTTTCCAAAGCAAAACCCTAATCTAGCATACATATTTTCGAAATCAATAACTAAACCAAAGTTAGAAGAATACCTTTTCCATGTTGATTGGTTGATCTTGACCTTCAAGAGCTTAGTGCCCTTCAAGAGCTTAGTGCCTTAATTGTTGTACATCTAATGGAGTCACAAACCCCACAAGCAATAGATGTACAAGAGAGAGAGTGAGAGAGGATGGAGGCTTATTGAAATCGGCTAGGGTTCTCTTAGAAGCATAGGGGGCCGAATTCTATAAGCCATGGGGTCTATTTATACTTATGGCTGCTAGGGTTTTAGGTGGAAACCCTAATTTGAGTACTTAAGCCTTAAGCAGCCCATGGACAGCTTCTAGAATAATCCTTGGACGAATTCTATATGGTCTTCCCATAGATTTCGTCCAACCTTTATTCCAAGGTGATCCATCAACCGAATTGCAACTATCATTGATTTGCAATATCTTTCTCCGTTCTTTTAATCGGTCTCTTTTGATCACTAAATCAATTCCAAATTAACTTCTGATCAATACTAATTAAATAATATGATTTCTCAATTAATATATTATTCTTATAATATATTAATAAATCATTTATCAACCTCTTTCTCATAATTCATCCTATCAAGTTGCTTTGGTGAAGGCAACCCAAAAGGATCATGCTACTATCAGGTCAAGTACATATCAATTATAGTTATGGGCTTAGACACCTAATCCAACATAAACATCTTATGTTATATTTTAAATATTTTTACTCAAACTCTAAGTGATATGATTTTTTGCAAAAATGTTATTTAACATGTAAAAATAATTTTCATACATCAAACATAACATACAAGAACATAAAATAAACATCACAAACATGCATTAAAGCATATATGCATAAACCAATCAATTCTAGTGATATTTTGTGAGCCAACACAAAATGCCAAGTCCATTCCTAAGGGACATTTAAGGGACCAAAATCTTCTTGTAATGTTGTTGTTGAAGCTCTCACTTGATGAAACATCCATTGCTTGCAAAGGTAGAAAAGCTTCTTGAAACGTAAATGATTCAGCAATGCAACACTTTTTAAAAAAGGTTGCAGAAAGTGTTGTATCTTTCGCAACAGCCATCAGTGACAACTTTAGGACACTTTTTAGAAAACTGTCACTAACATTGTTGTACACTTATTAAGGCCAAAAATTACCTTTTGGTCTTCAAAAAAAGGCTCAATCTTCATTTATTGTTACATTTTTGTACAAATAAATAATCTCTAAAAACTAATCTATCACTATACAAAATAAACCAAGAAAACTAATCTATTTAATTTATTGCATACCATATGAATATATAAATACTACAACCATTTTTAACAAAACAACCAACACAATAAACACAATGGTCCATGGTTAGTTTATGCACATCATACATATATCAACTATAATAACAAACAACTCTTTGCTTTTTCTATGTCAAGTTTTATACAACAAAAATACATATAAAATGGTTATATATATAAAAATAAACAACTTTAACCAAGAAGTTGCCAAAGAAGATAAATATGGATTTTTCTTAACCAAAAGAAATTTATGCTTTTTTTCCAAAAACCAAAGGTTATCAAACATAAAAAATCATTCTAACATATAAAAAGATGCCTTTGATACCACTGATGGGTTTTGATACAAAATATAAGTTTGCTTTTCACAAAAACCGCAACAGAAGACTTTAAAAATAACAAGTTTATTTTTAGTTCATAACAAAACCAAACCATTAAGAATCTGTTTATAGAGGTTAAAATGAAATAAAATAACCAAAAAGTTTTAAGAATGATAACATTTGAAGCCTTTGAACCTACTTGGTTTTGGGATGTTAATGAAGATAGCAAAAATCAAAGATTATGGTTTCTCTATGTGTATCCACCATCAAGAGTAAGGCACTTGGAATGTTATTTCATTCTTGTATTCTTGAGTGTCTTAAGCCTTTAAGTGCTTAACTCAAATAAGCACTAAAGGAGACAACTCAAGAGGACTTTAAACCACCAAACTAAATTCAAAAGTGAAAGAGGAGAAGGAAGAAGAGAAGCTACGGCTTCTTGCTTCTATTTGAGAGAAATTGTGCAAGACTTAAAGAACTAGCTCAAAACTCATGCAAAGTAAGGGTTTTACATTAAAATACTCCAACGTATTTCTAGCCTTTAGAAGCCTGGGGAGACAAAGCATGGAGGTTGACAAACAACCTCCACATTTTATAAACTCTAAGTTTATAAAATATAAACTTTGTCTTTAGATTAAAGTCAAAAGAATCCAACTAGTACAAAAGGTTGTGCATGAGTTATTAATTCACACATTATGAAATAATAGTTACACTCTCTTATAATTATAATTTTCACGAAACAATAATTATTCCTTAATTAAATTACAAGAATTGATATTATCTATTAATAATCATATTAATAATAAATATACAAAATGTGTGAAATTGATAAAGATATGACCATATGGAATCATATATTATTAGCAATGTCACTCAATAATGATTCTTGGATATATAGATTCAACAAAAAAACACCAATCTTCTCCAAATGGTGCGTCTAAGTCATATCTAGGCTCAAAAAAAGATTTGATAATTTTTTTTTATTTTTTTCGAAATTTGAATGTATGCACAATGAGCAATCATATAGAGTGTTTATGAGCACAATCAACAGTCATATGAAATGCAGATGTGCACAATCAACATCTATATGAATTGCTGATAAGCAATCAACAGTCAATATGACTGCTGATTGTGCTCATCAGCAGTCCATATGACTGTTGATTGTATTCATCCACAATCATACAAAAAATCAAAAAAAAACCGTCAAATCTTTTTTTTAAGCCTAGATATGGCTTAGATCCACAATTTGGAGAAGATCGATGTTTTTGGTATTGAAAAATGATGATCTAATTATGAGTTCGCAAGTTCTCACAAATCTTTTGTTTCTCAAAAGACCTCTCTCTCTCTCTCTCTCTCTCTATATATATATATATATATATATATATATATATATATATATATATATATATATGGGATAATGAATTCAGAGGGTAACATACTTTAGCTTTTGGTGACATTTGATCATTAAATTATTTTTCGTGATTTATTAACCCTTGAACTTGTTGAAACGTATTCATTATACCAGTATGACCGGTAATAGTGGGTTTTGCCGGTTTCCAGCGTTGTTTCCGGAGATACTTGGGGTTTCCGGTCAAACTCGATTTTCCGGTAATAGGGTGTTTTTTCGGTGTAAACACGAGAGGCAACAACCTCTTGCTCCTCTCCTTTCTGTCAAGTGAAACAACCAAACACCCCTGAAGATTGTTGCTACCCTCTTTCTCTCTCGCATTTTCCTGCCAAAACAGAAAAGAAGAAGGCAACGATGAAGTTGTTGGAGCAGCCCCCCTTACTTGTTGTTGTTTCTCGTTTTTCTTCCTTCAAATTAGTTGCCACCCGCTGAACCCACCGAGGCTAACAGCAGCTCCGCTGCCTGTGCGTTTCTTTTTCTACTCTTGTTTTCTCTGTGTACATTATCTCGTTTTCATTGTAGTCTCCCCCTCCTTTGCCTCTGCAGAAGAGGGCGACATCGAGGTTCTTTGGGCTTACTCGAAAGAGATCAGCAAACGAATACTTGATTACATGAAATCCAGATCTGCTTTTCCGGATACAGCATCACCGGAAATGGCCTCCGCCTTCTTCGCCTCTAGAGTTTGTTTTCGGATTTACAAATTTCTAGGGTTTTGGTTTTCATGAGGTTATATTCATATCAATTTTTTTGATTTAGAATCAATTTCCAGATCTGTTTTTGATTTCAATGTTTGGATTTCTAAGATGTTTTGAAAAAAAAAAATGGTTCTCGACTTCTATTCTTATATGCTTATTTTGATTCAAGGAAATCGAACTTTATCGTACGTCGGAGATTTCGTCGCAAACAACGCCGTAAAATCGAGTTTGACCGGAGTAGATAACTGAAAAACTCATGTTTAGTCGAAAACAACGTCGGAAATCGGAAAAACCCACTATTATCGGTCATACTTGTATAATATATACATTTCAACAAGTTCAAGGGTTAAAAAAACACGAAACATAATTTAGTGACCAAATAAGACCAAAAACTAAAATAGATTATCCTCTCAAAGTCATTATTCTTATATATATTGTTTAAGTAATTAAAGCCTGTTCCCAATGACATCTTGTGTTATTTGGTTTGTTTCAAGAAAGAATTAGCTTTTAAGAAAATGTGTATGTGGTAGGTTTTAAAATATAAATTAGTTGTGGTTTTGGTTTTGGTTCTTGTGATATGTAAAATGAATATTCTTAAAGTAGTTATCAGGTACCTTTTTTAAGTTTTTTAGTTGAAATTATTATTATTTTTATTATTGAATATCTAAATAGAATAATATCTATAATTTTATTTTTCTTATATATTAACAAAAATATAATTTTATACAATGTAACCATATTGTTAACCAATATAAGCATCCACAGTTATCGAATGCTGACAAGCGAAGGCGGCCACAACAGCCATTGTCGTCAACGAAAACAGCTATAAAAACTCCACCTCAAACACCCCTTTTTGTAGCTGTATCAAAACCCCACAACTTTTTCACCATCTTTCCTCCATTAAAACCACCGTCCGCCTCCGCAGTCCTTATTTGAATCAAAAGCCCAACTCTTTTTTCCGTTTTCCATATTTATAAATAATAATCCCCCACGATTTCCATCCCCAATCAAAAATGGACTCTATTTCCGCCATATTCATGTGGCTAGCTCCATACATTCTATCCATGGCTGCATTTCTGATTTTCTTAGAGCAAATCAATTACTTGAAGAAGAAAAGATCCGTCCCTGGTCCGAGTTTAGTGTTGCCGTTCATCGGAAACGCAATTTCACTCGTCCGGAATCCCACCGAGTTCTGGGACCTTCAATCCGCCATGGCTAAATCCTCCGACATGGGGTTTTCCGTCAACTATATAATCGGAAGATTTATCGTCTTCATCCGTTCCACCGACCTTTCTCACAAAGTCTTCGCTAACGTCAGACCCGACGCCTTCCACCTCGTCGGCCACCCATTTGGTAAAAAGCTTTTCGGCGAGCATAACCTTATTTACATGATGGGTCAAGAACACAAGGATTTACGACGCCGTATTGCCCCCAACTTCACCCCTAAAGCTCTTTCAACTTACACACAGCTTCAACAATACACCATCCTCAAACACCTTAAATCATGGATGGAGTCGCCGGAATCCAACACTAAACCCTTTCCTCTCCGGTTGCTCTGCCGCGACATGAATTTAGAAACCAGTCAGAATGTTTTCGTTGGCCCGTATTTGAGCGGAGATTCAAGGAAGAGATTCGAAGTGGATTACAATTTCTTCAATGTCGGATTGATGAAACTACCGATTGATTTACCGGGAACTGCTTTCAGAAACGCTAGATTAGCAGTGTCGAGACTCATCGAAACCCTCGGCGTTTGCGCGGAGGATAGTAAAACAAAGATGAAAACCGGCGAGGATCCTACTTGTTTAGTCGACTTCTGGATGCAAGACACACTCCGTGAAATCGCCGCCGCGGAAGAAGCTGGAGAAAAACACCCACCACCGCACAGCAACAGCACCGAGATCGGCGGTCACCTCTTCGACTTCCTATTCGCGTCACAAGACGCCTCCACCTCCTCCCTCCTATGGGCGGTGACGTTACTCGACTCCCACCCGGACGTATTGGAGAGGGTAAGAACAGAAGTCTCCGGTATATGGACTCCGGAATCCGATACACTGATCACGGCGGAGCAGCTGAGGGAAATGCGGTACACGGAGGCGGTAGCGAGGGAGGTGGTCAGGTACAGAGCACCGGCGACATTGGTTCCACATATCGCCGGCGAAGACTTCCCGCTAACGGACACTTACACGATTCCCAAAGGTACAATCGTTTTCCCATCCGTGTATGAATCTTCATTCCAAGGGTTCATTGACGCAGACCGGTTCGACCCGGACCGGTTCATGGAAGAAAGACAAGAGGACCGGGTTTACAAGAAGAACTACCTGGCATTTGGAGCTGGGGCCCACCAATGTGTCGGACAGAGGTATGCAATTAATCATCTGGTTCTGTTTATTGCGATGTTCACATCGTTGTTTGACTTCAAGAGAGATCGAACGGACGGCTGCGATGAGATCACGTATGTCCCTACCATCTGTCCACGTGACGATTGCAAAGTTGTATTATCACTTAGATGTAGACGATTTCCAAACCTCTCGTGAGTATAAAAATTAAAACATGTTGTTTGTGTTGGAGTTGGATTTATACAATTGTTGGGTTGTGATTAGGTGGTCAACGATGGATGTCTCTCATTTCATTTGTTACAATTTGTAATAATTTTATTTTGAATTTTGATTTCTTCAATGGTAAATGGGTGGATTGATTAAATAATACACAAAAATTGTTTCAATGGTGGTGTTTAACTGTTTGCCAACGGTATACAATATGATTCGATATCCAATAATATATAAAACAAATTATAAGATATTGAATATGTCGGTGTAAAATGTCGTATAACCTTTTGCCAAGTTTCTAAAATCATGAGCACTCGAAACTCGATCTTTATGATTCAGCTATCCTAAATACAACCTCAGAGACCATGTTTTAAAAACCGATTTTTATTTGAATTCGTCTACTGATCGGTTATTGGTTTGACTGGTTAAATTAGTTCGAGCTTCAACAATTTTTATATATTTTATATTTCCTACATACATATGTATATAAAATCAAGATTTTTTACTAGTATTTTGTATTGATCTTCGAGTTGTATACATTCTGGTTAACCTGATTTATGGTGTTTTTCAAGTTGCTTTGAAAACTAGTTGTTTTTTTTAACATACTTGTTTCGTTGCTAATTGTATAGTTAAAATTAGCAACCAAATTAATTCCCACGATAATATGTTACTAAGATAAATTAGCAAATCCATATTGTTGTAGTAATCAATATGGTTGTGTTTGAAAGCCCTACGTTGTGGTCTTCTAAGTCCAAGGGGAATGATCCTTTGAGTAGCCAAGACTATTAAGTAGGCTACTAGAGCCTATTCAGTTTATATGCAGAATTGAGGTCTGTTGATATGCTTACTGCTTACTTTATTCAGTCGCTAATAACTTCCAAAAAAATCGGTTTTGTCAACCTTGTCACTTTTGTTAGTATAAACAAAATAGATATGTCAGATTTTGGCTCTCTTTTCAATTTAAACACTTCATATACTCTCTATAAAATTTCTTATTTTTTGTGTCTAATTCGAAAGTGCATTTGATAGAAAACACAGATTAAAGATTCGTGAAACAAATGCAATATAAGGTGGAAATATTATTCACAGAAAGTGAACAAACACAATTAATCAAAATCTGGATTTTAATTATTGAATCTCAGTTTTATTAACATAAACCACACGGCATATAATGGTTTTAAAAAACTACAAACTATAACCCGTACCACGAACATTGAAAACCACATTGTGTGGCATAGTGCCCTGCGACACAATTTGCGATGTTTAATGTTCGTTAACGTATGCAAATAAATAAGAAATAAGAAATTATTTGTGAAATTGACGATTCAAGTTCATCTCATTAATTACTATTACTTGTATAGGGAAATATATTACGATAACGTACGCAAATAAATAAGAAATAAGAAATTGTTGAAGACTTTTTTCAGAGTTTTTAAAACAAATTTGTTAACAAAGGAATGATTGGTTTAGGATACAACTACTAGGCTATTCAAGATTTTAAAACCTTTCTATAGGCATGTACATTATCTATAAAGTAGAAAGGGAATGGAACATAAGAAGGAGAAAGAGAGTGAAATCATTTTTATACCTTTTTCACAAAATAAAAACCCGAAAATTAATTTGGTTATTGATCACAGAATCAAAACTGATATACCAACTAATCACAACATTTAATTGTGTATTTAATGTGGTTTTAGAAATTGAAAATTCTTACCCAAACAACAAATAAAAGCAAATATCATAATAAGAAAGAAAAAGTTAAGGAGAGATGGACACATTTGACCTTTTGGAATACGGAACACGAAGGTGTTACGTGGCCACGATGGCAACGATCACGATTGTACACATCATCCCGGTGACTCATTGTCTATGGCCGTGATGCTTTTTGGTGTTTACAAGAATTGTGGAACCAAATTGTAATTGTTAAATTTACATTTAAGGGTCTCAAGGGTAGTAATAGAATTTCCATTTTTATGGTTCCATAAAATCAGCTTAATTAATTTGGTCATGGCGTCTCTCTCTCTCTCTCTCTCTCTCTCTCTCTCTCTCTCATTAAATTAGGTTTTTAACCAATTGAAGATGAAAATACGCCTCCATCCAATGTCTCCTCCATTCATGAGACATTTCAACATCCTAGGGTTGTCGGTTGTTAGGCTTCCTCTGTTGAAAGAAAATGAATGGAATTGACGAGGAAGGAGAGTTGGGTCTCGCCTCCAGCAAGGCGATAGTCCAACTGATTTCAATCGTGCTCGGTGTGTATTATGGTTTCCAGTGGCGACAATGGCTCCGGTAATCGGCGACGAAACCGACACAGAAACCTCAAGTCTCCGGCGATCTGCGATTTTTCGAGTTCTCTGGTGATTTTTCAATCTCAAGAGGCGTGTCTAGAGAAGAGGGTAAGCCCTCTCGATCGAGTTTTCTTGTTACTGCCACTTTCTTCATACTTTCTAATACACAAATTATATTCCTTCCCATATGATTTAATCATTCAATCTCATTCTATTTTTCTCAATTTTGATGATGGCGGATGGGTCATCTTCAATTGTGTTCGTTATAATCACTTATTATTGAAAACATCGTCAGTTGTGTTCGCTAGTGCAATGGGCTTCTTCAAGACTTCATGACAGTGAATCATTGGATGAAATTGTTGAAGCAGGCATCAGGAAGACAATTCCCCCAAAGGTTCTTTCACGATTTGTTGATATTGTGTCGCTTTGTACTCAGGTATTGGCTTATGCATATATGATTATGAAGATGAACTAAAAGGAATTGATTTGTTTGTAAACGACAGTTGATGATTAATATAAAGAATATTTGCACAAACCTACTGGACATGATATTGAGAAATTGTATTTGGCACATGAAGCGTGACATGGTTTACAAGGAATGATCGGTAGCCTTGATTGAACACAGTGTATGTTGGGAAAATAACTAAATGTGTGATGCGGTAAATATACCTGAGGTGACATAGGTGAACCGACTATGATAATGGAAACAATTGCATCTTAAGATTTGTGGACTTGACATGCATATTGTGTGGTTGCAAGGTCTAGCAATGATAGGAACGTTCTTAGAAGGTCCCCCGTCTTCAACGATATATGGACCACGCGAGCACCTTATATGTCTTTCACAATAAACGAAAATGATTACAAGAAGCATTACTACCTTTGTGATGGGATATACCCAAATTACTCTACCTTTGTGAAAGTATACGTTGTACCTAGAAAAAAAAAGATATTCACAAAAAAACATGAATATGCTAAAAAGGATATATATATATATATATATATATATATATATATATATATATATATATGTGTGTGTGTGTGTGTGTGTGTGTGTTCAAATTTATTTGAGACCATGCTAATTTTGTGAGATCGTGAAACCAAATATAAAAATAATTTTAAAATGAAAAATAAAAGGAAAAATCCAAATTCTTTTTCAATTATTATTTTCGGAACTTTAATTACCTAAAAAATAATTAAAAAAATAAAAAAATTACCGTTTTTTTTTTAAAAATACGTGAAATATTTTAATAGAATATTACACTATAAATATTCTAATGTGATTTTTAGAATGTTAGAATATTATACTAGATTTCTCAGATATGTAGAATATTCTATTATTCTATTAAAATATATTAAAATATATATATATTTATTTTATTTTATTTTATTTTATTTTTAATTTTTTTGGTATTTTTTTTTAATTTTTTTGGAAAATAAAAATTCCGAAAATAATATTTGAAAAAAAAATTCAAAAATTTTCAATTATTTTGCATTTTAAAAATGTTTCTTGTTTTATCTACCAAATGAATGACTATGATTGCGTCTCACAGTCTCAATTATTTTGCATTTTACAGAAAAGCACAGAGTACCGGTTAAAACTTCGAAAAAACCTATTTCAGCCGGTTTTGTAAATTTAGCCGGTATTTTGTCTTTTTTCGTTAATTTGCTTAAAATTTTGAGACTTTTCTGGTAACTACCTGATGACCAAAATATTGAGACTTTTTTGAAAATTACCATGGAATTAATGAATATTATTATTAACAAATCATTTATAAACATTACAAATATTTTTATTATAAAAAAGAAAATACATTTGTTGCTAATTTCAAGGAATAAATTGGTGGTCTAAGTACTCCTCTATTGCTTATTAACCACATCAAACTCTCTACGTTCCTCCTATACATCGTTGTGGGTATGATGGTGAGATGTACTCAGTGAGTGTTCCTCTAATGTTGGTGTTCCTCTTATGTTGTTTAACCTACATCTATACCTCACACGGTAACAACCATAGGCTAACACACATCTATCAAATATGAAAAAGTGAATCGTGAATGATAGTTTATATGGAAAAAAGTGTAGGGTGATTATCTCTTTAAATTGCTATTCAAAGTTTATTTTTCACTATGTTTGTAATTTGATGGTTGTTACCGAATAAAGTATGAAGGTTAGGTGGTATTTACGTTAAAGAACATAAATGAAAGATATATATGCTCAAGAATCATTATGTAATGATATTTTCTAATAACATGTGATCCTATAGCGTCACACCTAATAGAAAGTAGACACTTATTGATTGTGTATTAATATATATATATATATATATATATATATATATATATATATATATATATATATATATATATATATATTATCAATCCTTGTATTTAATTGAAGAAACGTACATAGTACATCTCACTATGCCACCCACAAAGCTACATATGAGGAACATAAGGAGTTTGAAGTGGTCAACAAACAATAGACCTAGTCGACGATTTTACTCTTAGAAATTAGAAAAAAAATGTATTTCCTTCGTTTATAATAAAAAAAAAATATTTGTTATGTTTATAAATGATTTGTTAATAATAATATCCATTAATTCCATAGTAATTTTCAGAAAAAGTCCTAATATTTTGATTATCAAGTAATTTTCAAAAAAATCATAATATTTTGAGCAAACTAACGAAAAATGACAGAATACCGGCTAAATCTACGAAACCGACCAAAAAGGGTTTTCGAAGTTTTAGCTACTAGTTTCTGCTTTTTTATAAACAAAATTTAGTTTGGGATTTTTTTCATAAATTAGACTAAAATTTTAGGACTTTTCTACAGATCTCTCTCTCTCTCTCTCTCTCTCTCTATATATATATATATATATATATATATATATATATATATATATATATGACATTTGGAGTTCTCAAGCAGAAATGACATGTAGTGAAACACATTGCACGGATTTAGAATAATGAAATATTACAGAAATTAATGTATGCATGTATTATAATGCATAATATGATAGTTTAACATGAAGTTAGAACGATTTGCACGTACGACAATAATGACATAGTTAACCCGGATAAACACTTCATTCCCGATTTGATTGAATTTTTAACGAGAGTAGCTGAAATTCAAAATGCTAAAGTATGTCAATATTTTCAAGAAGACCAAATGGAATATCTATACCAAAACAACATCAATGAATAATAGTAACATCTGTGAATTAACAAAATAAGCCCAATAATTCCACCAAAATTAATGGGTTTATTGTGTTAAATCAACCATTGGAGCATAATTTTGGTGGAATACGTGTCTTAATTGTTAACGGGATTATTTTCCGATGAATATTCTCATTCATTAAATGGCATATAAATAATACACATACAAATACAGAGGGCCAATACATACATGGGCCAAACAAGATTACATGGGCTATACTAAATCATTCATAACAAGCTATAATACATAGTCTAACAACCCCCTACAATTCGAACGGGGGTAGCACACACGTTCAAACTGAACCAATAATCTAAGCATAACGAGGAAGGAAGGTTCTTGGTGAAGATATCCGCATATTGAGATTTTGATGGAACATGAAGCATACGAACATCATCGGTGGCAACTTTGTCTCGAATAAAGTGAAGATCAATCTCAATATCCTTAGTCCGTTTATGTTGAACCGGGTTGGACGAACTAAACAACGCACTAATATTATCACAATACACAAGTGTATGACAATGAGTTGAGTGGTGTAACTCTAGAATAAGATTGTGAATCCAACATGTTTTTCGCAACGACATTAGCAATATCGCAATATTCATCCTTGGAACTAGATCTAGATATGATATTTTGGCGCTTGGAAGACTAGGAGAAAAGGTTGTGACCCAGAAAGACAGAATAACCGGGAGTGGATTGTCTAGTAACTGGACTACTAACCCAATGAACATCAGAATAGGAAATAATATCATGTGATGGAGAGCTAAAGATCCGAATCCCATGATCTGAAGAACCATATATGTATCATAAAATAAGCTTAAGAGCAGTGAAGCATGGCTCACGAGGATCATGCATATATAACACACTTGTTGAACAGCATATGTTATATCGGGTCTAGTAAAAGTAAGATACTTCAAAGCACCAGCTAGAATATGGTATAAAGTAGGGTCAGGAAGTGGAGGTCCAGACCCTCAAACTTGGCAGATAAGTCTGCAGGAGTGGAGGCAGCTTTGCAGTTCGTTATCGAGTCCCGATCAAGAATTTCACAAGCATATTTTTGTTGAGACAAAAATAAGCCATCAGATGTCCGGGTGGAAGTAATACCAAAAAATGGTGAAGATCTCCAAGATCTGTCATAGAAAATTTGGAGCCTAAAACCGAAGTAATGGTGGATAGAAGTTCAGCTGAGGAAGCTATGAGAATAATATAATCCACATATAATAGCAAGTAAGCAATACGAGAGCTCTGTCTGTAGATAAAAAGGAAGAATCACACTTGTTGTTAGTAAAACCAGGCATGATAATAGAGACAGTAAATTGTTGAAACCAGATGCGAGGAGCCTATTTAAGATCATATCAAGATCTCTGAAGGAGATAAACATGATTGGGTTTAGCGTGAACCCGAAAATCAGGTGGATGCTGCATATAATATATCTCATGTAAATGACTATGAAGAAATACATTCTTCTCATCAAACTGTTTGATAGTCCACTTGTACGTGACCGCAATACTAAGGACTGTAAAAATGGTGATCGGTTTGACCACGGGGCTAAACGTCTCATCATAGTCAATGTCGGGCTGCTGACTCCGACTATTAGCTACAAGTATTGCTTTGTAGCGAGACAAAGAACCATATGCATTGAGTTTTTTTCATAAATATCTATATGCAATTAATAACATTGGTGACCTATGGTCATGGTACCAGAACCCACGTGTTGTTAGAGATAAGAGCATAGTATTCCTCTTTCATTGATTTTAGCCAACTAGGATTTTAAAATGCTTGTAAATAATTATTGGGCAATGGATAAGAGGAATCAGCATGAAGATTGAGTTTGTCAATTGGATTTTTAACACCATGTTTTTCACATGTTATCATTGGGTGCTGAGAAAGTGGTTGTAGCGGAAGTAATAGGATAAGAAGATATAGACATGGGAGAAGAAAGGAGTGACAGTTGAAGAGGGAGGATCAACATCAACAAAATAATCAGAATGAGATGGAGACTTGTGACAACCGTCAAATTCTGGTCAATTCAAAGTCAAATAAAGTCAACAAGTCAAAACCGGTCAACTCAACTAACCCTTGTGTACTAGGGCTTACGTTATGTATTTACTAAACAACTCGCTATTCTAACGAGAGATCATAAATCGAAAAGTGCGTATATCGAGATCTCCTTAACCTAAAACTATGGTACGTGGCGAGCCAAACCGATAAAACAATGTTGCATACTCATCGGGAGTATGTAAGATCCTTAAACAAGGCTTAACGGGGTTTACGGACCTTGCATTGCGAAGCCGGACACTCACATTTGTCACACACGAGACCGCTCTCAATCGTTTTCACTCTATCTCTTCTTATCAAGAATCTCTCCCAAATCTCTCCAAGAATGTCAAATCTCTCCCAAATCTCTCTTTATATGAGAAATCTCTCCAAGTATGTGAAATCTCTCCCAAATCTCTCTTTGTATGAGAAATTTCTCCAAGTATGTGAAATCTCTCCCAAATCTCTCTTTGTATGAGAAATCTCTACAAGAATGTGAAATCTCTCCCAAACCTCTCTCAAAAGTTTCTGTAACTTTTTGAAGTCATTCGGGTCATTCCGACCATTAACCGGGTCAAAAACGGCTTAAAACGGGGCAAAAACGGACAAAAAGGGCTTAAGGACTCGAAACCCCTCTTAAGGACCCGAAAGTCCTCTTAAGGGACCGAACCCTTCTGAGCCGAAGGCTGCTGAACCGAACCCGAAGGGTCCTCTCGGGCCCAAACCTCGCCAACACACCCGAACCCGAAGCCTCGGTCCATTTCGCTCCATGATTCCTCCGGTCCAGTTCGCTTCTGACCCTTTGGACCGAGCCTGACCCTCACTTGCTGATCTGCTTCGCCTCGCTTCGGACCTAGCCTCAAGAGGACCGAACCTCCGACCCCTTTCCGTGAAGCCTCGCTGGAAGTGCTTTTCTTCCCGGTTTTCGACTACGACTTCATTTTAGCTTCAACTTTAATTGTTTTAACACGAGATTTTCACCCAAAACTTTATTTTAACATATAAGGACCCATCATTATTAAATTATCACGTTTTTAAGGATAAAACCTTATCCAAGAAGAGTGGGTGAAGTACAAGAGGTGGAGTGTTGACTTTCCTTTATTCTATGACACAAGCAACCACCTATACCCACTCATGTCACTATTCCCCATAAGCCCTTACCTAGTCACTTTATTGTACTTTTCCCACCTTTTTCCAACCACACAATTGGTAAAAGGCTAGAAAAGTGTCCTCTCTCCTCACTTCTCTCATTTTCTCTCTTTTCACCAAAAAGATCAAACTCTTTTCTCTCTCATTTCCCCTCTCTAGAATTCGAGATTCAAGGGCTGATCTTGGGTTTTTCCTCCACATTTGGTAAGCACAATCCATTCTCCTTATGATTATTTCACTTCTTTCTACTCAAATCATGGATATCTTACACAAACTCCATCATAATGGTGTTAGATCTTCGAATCTTCAAGTGATTCTTCAAGTGTTCTTGGGTTGAACACTTCTCTTCTTCAACACTTATCTACTGAAATCACTCAAGGTGAGTTTATACCCCTACATTTTCATGTTTTCTCAAGTTTTCAGGGGGGGAATACAAGTTAAAACACCAAGAACATAACTAAACTTTCCTAACAGCCTTCATCAGAAAAGTTCAACTCCATTCATGGACTGTTTTGGACAACTTAAAAATTTTAGTTTTCAAAACGGTTTTAGTTGCAAGTAGTTCCACTTCTTAGCTTTAAAATGAATACTTTCACATCTCCACATGATTTTTCTACAATTTATGGTGATTTTTACAAAACAGCGTATCATTTCAAACATCAATCCGGACCAGTCTGTGATTATGGACTTTTTCACACAAGTAAGAGGTCATTAAAATTTATAATAAAAATTATGAACAAACTAGACTCATTTTCCAAACTCTCAGAATTTACGGATTCTGATTTGCACCTTTAGTTATTTTTCTATGAATTTTCTAAAACAGAATAGAAATGGCAATACTAGAAAAATGTTTTCAATTTCATATACACCTTGTAACTTGTTGAGCAAGGTGTGTACCTTCATGTGATGATATGTTATTACCATATATGTCCTCTTGTCTTATTATATAGACATAGATCAGAAAACAAATGAATTCTTACCTCCATAAGTATGGTAAATATATAAATGATATTACAAGGCTATATCCATTAAAATACAAACATTGGTAAACTATGACAAGTAAGGCTTATGCTCACTACCCAAACAAATAATTGATAAACTATAATAGGTATAGTTTAGGGTTATTTTACATAACAAACACATTATTAAAGGTATTACTCATACAAAAGAGTTACTACCACTATGAATAATTATGATAAACTATAATAAGTATAGTTAAGCCATTATACCCCCACAAACGAACACGCTAGTTATAATCGGTATAGTTATGGCATATATATATATATATATATATATATATATATATATATATATATATATATATATATTACAAACAAAGTGATAAACTATAATAGGTATAGTTTATGTTTCATCTACACTACGAACTTAATTACAAGAAAGGAATTCACCATCACCACCACTTTTAATAAGCTATAATATGCATAGTTCATGTTCACTACCACTATCACTATTTGATGAAATATGATATGTATAGGTTATATTCACCATCACCACCACTTTTGATAAGCTATAATATGCATAGTTCACGTTCACTACCACTATCACTATTTGATGAACTATGATATGTATAGTTTATGTTCACAGCCACTATTACTATTTCGTACACTACACTAGGGTTTGGTTCCGGTTTTTTGGATTTAAGTTCACATTCAATTTCGCATTTGTTAGTTTTCGGCTATAATTTCTAAGTGTATATGCTAGAGTTATATAGAATCTAGTCGTGATTGGCTTAGAATTGGTGGTTCCGCCTTATTTCCTGTTCCTCGTTTGGTTGTGGGCCTAGGGCAGACCAATTACATTCGACGTTTTATCTAACTTTAATTTTATATAACTTATATACACAAGGTAATTATAGAAGGAATCTATAGGGAATTCTAGGATGCACTATTTCATAACATAGAAACTTACATTTCACATTTTGAGGAAAGGTACCGGGTCTTCATATAAATGGGGTACATTCCAAAGTACCAGGTTTACGTAAAATAGTTATTATGATATTAAAACTATATTTCATCTAGAATTGTTAGAATTCAACTATAATCGTTGAGCGTATATGCTTGAGTCATATAAGAATTTGGTCTTGATTGGCTTAGAATTGGTGGGGCCCGCCTCATCTCCTGTTCCTCGTTGGGTTGTTGACCTAGGGCAGACCCACTATATTCAACGTTTTATCTAACTTAAATCTTATATAACTTATATACGCTGGACGATTACTGGGGAAATCTATGGGTCATTCTAGGGTTCATTAACGCATCATATAGAAATATTATGTTCATACTTAACTAAGAAAATAGTGGATTTTCTGGAAATCAAACTCTATCGATTTTACAAGGAAAATGGTTTCTACTTCAAACAAAACTCTTATGAACTCACCAACTTAATTGTTGACACTTTTTCAAAACTACTTGTATTCTCAGGAAATCAGTGAAACAGGAAAACTTCGGCGCTTTGAGGATGGGATGTTAAACTGTCAACAATTTATTTTTTTCATCATAATGTAATTGATTTTGAAACATGTAAACATATACTTTGGTGTAACTTTTTCAATTATATTTATGATGGTTGTATTTACTTTGAGCACTATTATACACGTTGTTGTGATACTGTACATGAAGTCCTCCACCCCCGGACGTTTCCTCCATCCTTGGTTTGGGGGTGTGACAAGACTAGGAGAGAGTTGATCTAACAATTTCATCAAAAACCACGTGACGAGAAATAACAATTTTTTTGTGTGAAGATTTAAACAATGGTACCCTTTATTGTTTGTTGGGTAGCAAAGGAAGACAGACGGAGTTGATCTAGGAGAGAGTTTATTGGGAGCAATAATATTTGGAAAGCATAGACAGACAAACACATGTAAATGATCATATTGTTAGATTAGTGTCTAAGCCCATAACCATATTTGTCAAGTACTTGACCCGATTGTGCATGGTCCTTTTGGGTTGCCTTCACCAAAGCAACTTGACTGGAGAAATAATAGAGAAAGAGGTTATTATGATTTATTAATATGTTATAAGAATAATATATTAAAGGAGAAATCATATTTCTTTGATTAATATTGGTGAATAATTAGTTAAGAATTAATTTAGTGATCAAGTGTAATTAATTAAACTAGAGGGGCTGAATTGTAATTATGTGATAGTTACAAAATATGGTAATGGTTATCCTAGATATAGGTTGGACGAATTCAAGGGATAAGATATCCTTGAAATCGTCCAAAGGATAAGGATAAGGGTTTTCAAGGCTTATCTTATGATTACTTGGTGGGCAAGCAACTAGATAAGGATAAGGACTGAAACCCTAATCTCTACACCTATATAAATGCCCCTAAGGCCATAAGAATTCGTCCATGCCTTGTCTAGGGTTCCTAGGGACGAATTTCATACCTTTTCCCTCTCTTTCTTGCCTCTCCATTTGCTCTTGGTGTTTGTGAGCCATTAGAGGTACTACACTTGTGGTACTTGCTTTCAAAGACAAGAATATTCAAGATTTAAGTTGTTATTACAATATAACAACAAGAGGTATGTATTTCATCTACTATATGAATTTCGAAATTCCTAGAAGCCTTTTAGGATTCTTCAAGTGTTCATGATGTTGTATAACTAATAGTGATAACATAGATCCAACTCTAGGGTTGCATGCACACATAGGATGTTTGTATAAAACCCATCAGTGGTATCAGAACCTTAGGTTAACTTGTTTTCAATTAGTATTATACAATTGTATGAACTTGACATATTAGGGTTTATTGCCAATAAACCCTAGGAGGCAAGAAATTTCGAGATTAGGGTTTCTATACCCTAATTTGCGAAAATTTGAAATGGTTTTCAAATCCTTTCCTTAAGCCTCAAAATTTCGAAATCTAGGGTTTGAAAAACCCCATGATTTTCGAAATTAGCCTCCTCCCCAAGATAAGATCCTAAATTTTAGGGATTTGGATTATCCTATATCTTGTAATTATCCTTTAATGGTTATATATGATAATTAAAGATTTTGAATTATCTTATCCCATGTTTTTCGAAATTGAGAGGGATTAAAAGGATTAGGATAAATTAATTGTTTAATTTGTAACTATCCTTTATGATTTAGATAATCCCTTATGATTTAATAATTTAATCAAGAGTTTTAATATTTAAAATTTTAATTTATATAGTCTTAAATTCGAAAATTTTAAAGTGAGATTAAAACCTAATTGTTTTGAAAAGTTTCAAAATTTTCCCTCAAGTTTTGAAATTTAAATTGTTTGATTAAAATGTTTAATTTTGAAAAAGTCTAAATTCTAAAACCCTAATTTTGAAAAGTTCAAATTACACCCTTTTGGTTTTATTAAATTAATTACGTGTATAATTAAAAGAGAGTTAATAAATCCATAATGATATGGTTTATATTTAATTAAATTAAAAGTGTAATTTATAAAATTAAACCACCTAGTATTTTAAAAGTGTAAAATACACCCTTATACTATATATATAACATTGAAAGTCTAATATTATATATGTATGTCATAACTAGAAATTTTTGGTGCCTTGTAACTACAACACTTATGTCAATTTTGAATCAAAAACATGAAAGCATGTATGATGCTTACTCTATGACAACAAAATTTCAATCAAACACTTCATAAAAGCACTACAAATAGTCAACAAGCAATTGGAAACCTTAGAAATCCTTGTTTAAGTCCATTATGGATTAGGATTTCCTTATTGGGCCTAATGGACCAATAAGCTTCCAATTGGACTATCTTGGGCTTAGAACTCTTGAATGGGCTCTAATTGGACCCACTTCCATTTATTTCAATATTTTGGGCCATATTGGGCCTAGAATGAAATAAATTATTTAAATGAACCATATTGGGCCATAATTAACCTAATTTAGCCCTAATAGGTCATAAAAATCACATTTATATTTATTAGGACCAAAAATCACTCAACATAACCATGAAAATTAAGCTTAATCATTTAAGGCCCAAACATTCTCTTTTCCCCCTCGATTCTCGGCCCAAGCCCAATCCATGGGGAAGAGCTGACTTAGGCCTTGCCACCTCATTTTTACATGGAGGTTATTCTATGCAAATAACCCAAGTATCCATGCACTATCTCATCAATCTTCTCTCTCCCTCTCCCTCTTTTTCCTTCAGCCGAGAGCAAGAAAATGAACACACACACCTCACAAAACTCTCTCTAAATCACTCAAGGATCATCCACTCTTCTTCATCCAAAATCTCGAAAATTTGGCTTGAAGTCTAAGGATCTTCATCAAGTAATTCATCATCTAAGGTAAGTTAATGGCTAACTTATGATCTAACTCCCTTCATTTCATCAAAATCTCTTCTAAATCCATTAAACCTTGTGATCTTGCACCTTAGAAGCTCTTTAAATTCGAGATCTTCCAAGAAAGGTTGCTAGGGCCGAAAATAACAACAAACTCTTCTCTTTTCTTCATTAAAACCGATCCACAACTCAAGGTGAGTTTTATACCCTCTTCTTTTCGGTTTTTATGAGTTTTATGGGGGAGAATACAAGTAAATGTGTAGATCTATGTGTAAATGTATGCTATGTGTGATTTGATGCATGTATGTGTGTGATATCATGTGTTTGTGATGAATATGTTATCCAAAAAGTGTGTAAATACCGAGATCTAAAACATGAGGAAGGAAATAAACATAACTTTAATTATTATACACTAATCAAGTCAAGAAAAATAGTTTATATGGTTAGGATGATCACTCTTGAACATAAAACTCATTTTTGGGCATAAAATGTCAAAAATACAAAACTTAGGGTCCAAACCGACAAATTATAATTTTTGGAGGGTCAAAAGGGTCCAAACAGATTCTATAATAATTTTTCTGAACAACAACATTTTTGAGGGGCTTAAAATGTAAATTTTGAAGTTAATGGGCTAAATTTGGGCTTTTCGGCCCAATAAGCTTCAAAATGCGAAATTTCTAAATTCGAGGGGCTGAAAATGCAACTTTCTGTAAAACAGGGGATTTGAAGTGTAATAAAACAATTCCAATGGTCAAAAATGCTTTTCAAATTCAAAAAGAATCAAAAATGTAAAAATTTTCTATTTTGGGCCAAAACTGTCAAAGTTGCGAAATTGAGGGTTTTAACTGAGAAAACATTATTCTGGAAGGACTAAAGCTGTTTACAAAACAATATTGGGGTAAAAATGTCTTTTCTACAAGTTTATGACACAAAAGTGTCAAAATAATGTTTTAAGGACTAAAATGAAATTCTTTTATATAAAGGACTAAAAGTGCTATTTTTATAAAAGAAAGGTTGTGAAAAAGTAAAAATCTTACTTTTAAACGAATTAATTCATTAAGACAAAATACAAGATCCACGACTACCGACGAAGCATAAAAAGAAATACACTCTCAACACCCAATATCGTTACAAAACGAATTGATTCAGTCTCGAATCAATAACAAAACAAAAATCAATAAATCATAGGATTTCAATAAACACGCGATAACTACGAGGAGTCAACATTCAATCTTTGGGCTTGAAAGTTTCAAATCGTGCTTGTTGGGCCTTGCTAGCCCAATAACATGATCTTTAGGCCCGAAGGGAACGCGCTTACATGTTAATGGGCCTTCTACGACCTAGTTTCATGTAAAAGGACTTTCAATAGCTCTATTGTGCTATTGGGCCCTAATGGCCCATTAGTAATGCTAGTGAGGTCGAGAAGTTAAATGCAATTTGGGCCAAGTGCCTTACGCATTCCCGATAGCCTTGAATAACTTATGGAAATAAAAGGGGGCTTTGTACCCTCCTTTCTCCTCGGTTGTTGGGCTTATGAGAATTCGAGTAAGCGGATTCGTGACGTTAAACAAGAGAAGTCAGGGTGGTTGGATTAAGTGAGTAGTACGGACGACGCCTCTAGGATCGTTCGTAATTTGTAGTTATAAACTAGTCATTTTCAGTAATGCGTGATTGTACGACTCACAAACCCTAATTAATCCAATGTCACCTGGGTAATCAAAATCAATCGTCGTATCGGTATAACAATAATCAAGACATGTAATTTACGTATTGGGAAAACATCGGGTTTTCCCTGGGAGTTCAACATTTTAACTTATGTGATGTATACAAAGTTCAACAATTATATATGTTTTCAAAATCAACAAGCACATTTATGGATCTCCACACTTTTTATAAACAAATATTCTTTTCAGAAGATATCGGATTTTCTGGGTGTTTCAAACTTCACAAAAATCATTTTTCCATAACATTTCTTATGAACTCACCAACATTTCATATGTTGACGTTTTTCAAAATAACTTGTATTCTCAGGTAACAGGTAAGACGAAGAATAAGTACCAAGTTATGTCATGGTGTTTTGCTTAGATTTCCTAATGAACGGTTTATGTTATGGAATTGTAATGACTAAAACAATGTAATAGATGTAAACAATATCAGTTGTACTATTTCAATGCATGGTGATGAATGATGTTATGATTCATGTATAATCATTGTGATGGTATTCAATTTAAGTCACAAGATCCCTCGAACGTTTCCGCCGTCCGGTTCGGGGGTGTGACAATGTATAACTAATATGCTAGTCTTACCGTTAGTAGGCCTCATTCACGAAGCCGATCTATAGGGGGGGGGGTATAAGGTTATGGCCTATAAAATGGCCGTTTAATGGGTGTCCATTCTCACCCACCGCTTCCTTGATTGGTGGAGGGTCGTTAGCCGAACAGGTAGGATAGGGCAAACCCTTTCCATTAAAAGTATAATGAAGTATAGAGTAACTAATTGTTTTTTCAAAATTCTCAATCTTAGTTACTTTAGGCAAAAGTGAATTGATGCAATTCCATGAAATTGCACTTTGTGCCCTTGCGAAGACGTTAGTGGAGCGCGTGTGGTTAACCGGCACACAAATTGGTTCTAAGAAAAGGTAGGAAAGGGTGACTCATTGTTTGTCATAGTTTGGTGGAGCGTGTGTGGTTAACCGGCACATCAAATAGGTGACTGCAACATTGGGGGCACCATGTAAGTTTGCATGGTTATTCATACCCTGTTTTGTGATCCTCGGCATCCCAGTCACAAATCGAGGGGCATATAGAGATTTAAACATGCCATTGAAAAGTTCAATGAATCTCAAAAGATTTAGAAATTTTCAATAGATTTAAAACTTAAATTTCTTTTTCGTTTTTCATGGTGGAAATTAGTGAATCATCATTCACTTACCTTCAAATGTTCTGCAATTTGGGTTACGACATCCCTCTCCCAAATTGTAGAGTATTGTGTTGGGTCCTAGCCTTAATATCTCATTTGGGTGATTTATTAAGGATTCAATCAATCAACTAACTTGAATTTTTCTCCCGTTTTGTAGATGTCAAAGTATGACAACTATGGTCTTCCCAAATCCCATGGAACAAGCTTTTCACATGAAGATGATATTCCACGATTCGATCGGGGAACAAGAGATCATGCTTCACTTCCTCCACCTCCTCCTATTATTCTCCCTAACCCACAAGTTCAAAAGATTGAAAAGTTCAAACTCACTCAAGTCCTTTTGGCAAGTAAACATGAAGAAGGAAAGTCAGTGTGTGTACACGTCCTAGAGATGAAGTCACACATTGATAGGTTAAGAAAGTTGGGATCTGTTGTCTATGAGGAGTTGGCTGTTGACTGGGTCCTTCAGTCACTTCCTGACTCATATAGTGAGTTCGTAAGAGAGTACTATATGATGAACCACGACGTAACCCTCATCGATCTCACCTATATGCTTATTGCTGCTAAATCAGCAATGATTTGGCGCACTGAAAAAGCAAAGTTGATTGGTGAATCTGCCTTCCAGACCTCTATGGATATAGGCAATGGTGCCGTGTTCGAAAAGTTTGATCATAAGAGAAAGGCAAAGTCAGAAGTAGTTACGTGTGTTGTTCCAAAAGAGTCAATTTGCTTTTATTGCCAATAGAAGGGGCATTGGAGACGAAGCTGCCCTATTTACCTAAGAGGTCTAAGAGATGGGAGAGTCAAAACGTATGACTCTACTTTAGGTAAAATCCATTAACTAACTCTTTTAAGTTCCTATTCTAGATTCTTAATACATAATGTGATAAGATTACATTTCGATGTTTTGTAGGATCAAAGAAAAGAGAGGAAGCTTAAGGGAAGAAGTGAGCGGAATCTAATCATGAAGAAATGGATTTCGATCGCATTACTTGAAGATTAGAATCTTGAGCTACTACTTGGAGTTAGAATAAGATTGCTAAGAAATATGTATTAACATAGTTTTTCAATTAAATTGCATTGTAAGGACAAATTTTTCCGCAATAAAATAAATTTTGATTTAATATTATTTATTTATCCTTGCAATGGCGTGTATGAAAAATTGATGTTTGTAAGTTTCTATTATTAGCAATAATGGATTTGATTCTTAATTGTATTATTTGTGGAAAGGTCAAGAATTTACCAAATAGGGAAAGCTTCTCATCGCCCAAGTTTCAATTGGATAGAAACTTGGAATCATACAACTTGATTGCATGATGAATGAGAAATTTCATATTTGGAAATTTAGACAAATTCTTTGACAAAGTGTCAAGTGTAGGATTAGGAGATCGAGTACACAAAGTTGTGTGTTGATCAAATCCACCACAAGAGTAACAAAGATATTTGTCATGATTTACTAAGGTTAAGTAAATATGATTATACTTATGAGATTAAGTGTAATTCTGAATTGATTGAAAAAGTTTCAATCAATAGCAGAACGAATAAGAAGAATCAAGTAGGCAGAAAGATAAAAGTTTCTCTATTCTAAGAAGAAGGGAGAGTACCTTTTATTATGTTTTATGATAGGTCTTAATGATGAAGAACCATATCTCAATTAATCCTATAAGTGAGTCTTAGTGCAATCGTATGTCTAAGAAGAGGAATCAAGAATTGAAGAAATAGTTAAATCAAGAAGCCAATCATACTTCGTTCCAAAACAAGTCTTAGAGTTAAGATTGTAACATTGAGTGACAAGTCTTAAGAAGGTTTATAACATTCATCAAATGTGGAAAGATGTGATGTCTTGGATAAGACAAAGACCAACTAGGACCAATTTTGTGAAGTGTTTTGTCTTGATAAAAGCTACACTAACTCTTGAATATTTGTTTGTCGAGAAATGTTTATTGACAAGAGAATCTTATATGTCAAGGAGTCCGTGGGAGTCTTAATAGTCTTGAAAGGTTTCAAGATCAAATGAAGAATAAACCTTATCAATCATCACTAGCACACGAATTAAGGTTTACAACCTATCGTGTTGACACTATTTTGTTTTCTGTGCCATTCCAATTGAGTTTTCTGTATACGTGAGTTCTACGAGTTCTCAATGGATTGTATAGGGGCAAGACACCTTGTTCAATGGAAAGTAAATTGAAATGAAGGGGTGAGCTGCTCAATAACTTGGAAGTAATGGTGGGACCCTTGATGGTAAGAAATTAAGAAGAACAAGTTCTATCCATAAGAGTTTGGCTTTGTCACTAACATTATCTTGAGATTATGGTTATGATGAATTCACATGGATGGAAATGTATACACCACTAAGAGAGATTTTGAAGATAGCATTATGTGATTTGGGTTTCTCAAATTCAACTATGATTACGACATACCTCTTCATAGTTCGAATTGTGGGAAATGGCAAATGGGTCTGAACATTTTAGACTTGTTGATATGAGTCCTAGAATCGTTTAGACATATACATATGAGTTGTCCAAGGAAAAGTATATGAGGTTGAGAAGCTTAGTTAAAGTCTTATCTAAGCATCTAGTATTAGAAATATGAACTTAAGAAATTGTTTTCGAGAAGTTCAGCTGATTTCTGAATACATGTCGAAGCTAGTGGGAGCATAAGTATTATGCTGGTAAAGAAATAATCATCATGTAAGTAGGAGCATGATTATTATGGTAAGTATTGCAAGTTAGCAATATTAATTATTGAAAACAAGAGTTATACTTTGTAAAGTTGTAAGAGTTGAAAAGTTGTTTTTCTATAATTAAGGAAGAGAATATTGTACTTCATTCAAAATCTAAAGCTTAGATTGAGAAATTTTAATAAATTTAGTCAAAGGATACATAGTTTCTTCTTAAATTTTGATTATGATTACGGTATCCCTCTTCATAGTTCGAATTGTAAGAACATGACACATAAAATATTATGGCAGAAGATTGATAGAGTATCGTATCTTTATGTAAGACATTATGCATTGTGTCCCATACGCTTCGGGTAAAGGATCGATTGCAAGTGCTATAATATTTGACCATTATAAAATTTTTCTAAATGTCTAGCGCATTAAGAGGGAAAAAGGACAAGAATCGGTTTTGACTAAGATAATTAAACAACTGTCAAATGACGATCCAAAAGTTCGTTGAGGATTGGTCGCTTGTGAGTAGTTGGAAGTATGGTATTGAATGGACCATATCGACATTATTATGAATAGATAAGATTCTATTAAGAATGAGTTGTCATATGGTAAATATGGAAATGTTTCCATAATTGGGAGTTGGAAATTAACAATTTATGTCTAGATTAGAAAATTTTATGCAAAAGGATGTTCAAAGGAATGTACTTTGAGTGAGAGACATCGCATCTATAGAATTGTTCTGTAACAATTTTTGATAGAGTACCTTGTGATTTCGTTGGCCGAGTCTTCGTGATTTTTGCGTCGTGACTTCACAAGAGGATCATTGCATAAAATAATAGAATTTGACATATTCTAAAAGGTGGCAAGAATTTGGTATTCTTACACTAATTATAAGGATTGGGGATTGTGAAATGAGTTGCATTTGAAAAGTTTCAATTGATCTATTTCACAAAGTATGGACCATAGGAAACCAAAGTGTGCATGCTTGGAGCATGGGACAATTGTGGTTATGATTCGAGTTATAAAGTTGAAACATTAAACAATGGATAATGAGTAATCGATATGGTGATAAATAGAAGGTGTTTTATTTATACTCAAAGGTTTGGGACCATATAGGATTAGTATTATTCTTGTGTTTCACTTTGCATGTTTTGACTTCCTGAATAATTAATTATTTCATAATAATCAAATTATTCGAATGGTCCACAGTCGTTCATATGTTGGAAGTAGGTATGAATGAAGACTGTCATGAATTGGTTTGTAGATTGTCTAAAGTGTATTAGACATAGCAAAGGTTTGCTGCAATGTTCATGAGTGCTTATGAATACAATTTTGAGCATTGGATTAAAACCACGCTCACTTGGATCGATTCATGGATTTTATCACGAGCGATTGGTGAGACGATAATATCTTGTATTCTTGAAACCGAGATGTGTGAGTTGTATCTTGCGAATGGGTTACACATTGAGAATATGTAAACGCACCAGTAACTTGGTGTTATAAAACTTATTGTTGTGTGTGATTTTGTGAGTGAGTGCAAGCAAACATTGAGTCGAAGTTTATCCGTTCCTTTTACCCAAAGTGGGATAAAAGCGATATCTGTGGGCCCCTCGATGATTTAGTGATGACAAACGTAAATGCTCGGCCGGGCTAGGGCTAATTTGATTTGTTCAATTAGTCAGTCGTCATAAATCAGAAATCGGGAAACAACACATAGACTAAGAGAATGATTTCAATCCATGTATCACGTCTATATGATATCTAGAATGGAGGAATATATGATCCATTATCTAAAGGACAGGTTACTGATAAGATCAGAGTTCGACAGCGTCTTTGAGAGTTACGATTGCTAATCGGGTAGTACTTACTATTATAGTTACTAGACTTATCCAAGTGGGAGACTGTTGGATTAGTGTATAAGCCTGTAACCATATTTGTCAAGTACTTGACCCGATTGTGCATGGTCCTTTTGGGTTGCCTTCACCAAAACAACTTGACTGGAGAAATAATAGAGAAAGAGGTTATTATGATACATTAATATGTTATAAGAATAATATATTAAAGGAGAAATCATATTTGTTTAATTAATATTGGTCAATAATTAGTTAAGAATTAATTTAGTGATCAAGTGTAATTAATTAAACTAGAGGGGCTGAATTGTCATTATGTGATAGTTACAAAATATGATAATGGTTATCCTAGATATAGGTTGGACGAATTCAAGGGTTAAGATATCCTTGAAATCGTCCAAAGGATAAGGATAAGGGTTTTCAAGGCTTATCTTATGGTTACTTGGTGGGCAAGAAACTAGATAAGGATAAGGACTGAAACCCTAATCTCTACACGTATATAAATACCCCTAAGGCCATAAGAATTCGTCCATGCCTTGTCTAGGGTTCCTAGGGACGAGTTTCATACCTCTTCCCTCTCTTTCTTGCCTCTCCATTTGCTCTTGGTGTTTGTGAGCCATTAGAGGTACTACACTTGTGGTACTTGCTTTCAAAGACAAGAAGATTCAAGATTTAAGTTGTTATTACAATATAACAACAAGAGGTATGTATTTCATCTACTATATGAATTTCGAAATTCCTAGAAGCATTTTAGGGTTCTTCAAGTGTTCATGATGTTGTATAACTAATAGTGATAACATAGATCCAACTCTAGGGTTGTATGCACATATAGGATGTTTGTATAAAACCCATCACATATGTGGGTGTTTTGTGTAATAACTTGTGAAACGGGATATTATTTTTTATGGTAGTGGATGGTAAAATGTTCACGAGATGTTCGACAATTTGAAGAGCCTCAACCGAATACCTGGGAAGGAGATAAGCTTGAAGAAGAAAGGTACGAACAATATTGTTAATTGTACATAACATGCATTTAGATTTACCATTTTGTTGGGCGGTGTTAGGACAAGAGAAACACATATGAATGCCATTTTGATCACAAAGTCGTTGGAATTTATGATTGTGGTACTCACCCCCATTTTCACATTGGATAGTTTAATATCGGTTTAAAAATGGTTTAAAATAAAAGCACGAAAGTGAACAAATTTGGAGTAGACATCAGATTTGATACGTAAAGGATAGATCCACACATAATGCGAATAATCATCAAGAAAGATAACATAATATTTAATTCCACTAATACTAGTGACCGGAGAGGTCGACACCTCGGAGTAAACAAGTTCAAAAAGAGACAAATAAATAGACTTTGACAAACTAAATGGTAATTTGACATGTTTGCACATTTGGAACGAATCACACAAACTATGTAACGTATTATTTAAACAAGAAATAAAACGACAATCAACTAATTTCTTGAACTCATGATAGTCGGGATGGTCGAGACGCTGATGCCAAACAACTGGAGCAATGGAGACAAAGGCTTGAGGATTCGGTTTTGTAACAGGATAGAGTTCTTCGGTGCTATCACATCTCATGAGAATTTATTTGGTGTGTAGATCCTTCACAGAAAAACCAACAGGTCAAATTCAATAGAACAACAATTTTCACATGTAAAATGACGAACATATATTATTTTTAATGATTTGAGGGGTTATTAACACATTTTTTAAAGTAAGAGTACGATATGGATTATAGTGCAGAAGAGTAGCGTGCCTGACTTTATTTATAGGAATGCAGGATCCATCCCCAACTAAAAAGGAACATGGAAACTTGAAATTATCAGAAACAGATTGAAGGATGCCTGCATCCGAATGAAGATGAGTGGTAGCCCCGGTATCCATACATGACATCCCCAATTTCTCGTCCAAAAAAGACCGATTTATTTATGCTTATTTAAAATCAGAGTATCATTTTTAAAGAACAATATTGCGTAATTGATTCCCAAAAACATGATAAAAGCATTTCCAAAGAAATGTATTTTATTTATATTAAAAAATTTGGGATGTAATCGTCAATACAATAAATAAGCATAAACGGGAATAACATAGGTCTTACAAACATCTATTATTCTACCGGCCTAAAATCCATAAATCTCTCATCCAATCATCACACCTATGTTCTTGTGCCACTACCTGTAATACAATAAACAGAGTGGGTCAGGATTGGGGGCATGTTGAGCATATATGGTTTTCAGCCCACAAATCCACAATAACCAAATCTTTTAATTATATTTTATCATTCGAATATCAACCTAATTACCCCATCGCGCTATCCTTACTCCATGTCCCTAACATCTATTTTCAAGGACCTATCCTAAGGATCATCTTCAGTATAGACAATAATGCTTAGGGCATTCCTCATCAATATACGTCAATAAGGCAATCATGGGGGGATGGAGTACGCCTGGTGAACACTAAGTTCAAAAACACCTACAGGTTGCGAGCCTGATAGCATTCCATTGGACTATCTAGAATAGTCTGTGATCATCATCTATACTCTGCTAGACGATTTGATCATCTTTAAAGTCAAGGCCTCTGATCATCTATATCATCTTTCATCTCTCATCATCTATATCATCTTACATCTAGCCATCTTTACCCAATATATTTATAGGTAATAAAAATACATATAAAGTTTAAAATCAAATAAAACATGTATATATCATTCATCTAGCAATGATATCAGGAAAATAGATAATAAGCACATATAACATGTAATTATCTTAAATACTTTATATCTATGTGTAAGATGAAAGTAACCATGCATTCCCTTGTTGAAGTGAACGACTCGAAATCCAGGCAAAGCTTCACTTCTAGCAACTAAGCTTTCCTTTGACGTGACCTAATATCATTAACTCTAAGTCTTAGCCTAACATTTCTAATGATAGACTAAACCTTTCAATCATTCCAATGAATACCGATAGTTCTATCAAATAATGATCAGCCAGGCAGAATAGTTGGGAGGCAGGATCATTTCGGCATAAAGCTTTTATGAAATCCAACAACCAAGCCAAAATGACCATTCTAGATACCTCTCCTGTAAGTAGCTTATTCAGTATTACGACTTGGAATCATTGATAAATCTTATTTATAGGTTCATAATAATGGCTTATGACAATAAATATAAGTTACACTAAAAAGGCTAGAGTGTAGCTTAACATACAAAGGTTTTAGCAAAAACTGGGAAATTTGAACTATTAGAACTATGGTCTGATAACTACTAGATGTCGGGCTCCTAGGGACATCTAAACTTGCCAAAATACCCTAAACTCTAAGATGAATTCGGACCAAAAAATTAGAAATAGAGAGATAGAGAGAGAGAGAAAGAGAGAGAAAGAGAGATGTAAAGAAGTTGTGGGATGGAATGAGCTCATGACATCTATTTATAGTCAGGAAATTGGACATGCATGACACGCAAGGAGGGTGCACGTCGTGCATTTGGGCTACATTGTTCCCCAAGTCTGCTGCCACATGTCAGGTGCAGATTCATCTACGCCCCTCCTTCTAGAACGTCAGATGCGTCGCACCACCCATCTGTGCGCTGCACGCTTCGCATGGATTTCCACTTCTTTAAAATATCATATAATCTTCATACGAGCTCTGTATTTTATGTATTTTATATCTATGCATAGCTATCGACGAGATCTACAACTTTCCTTTTGACTTCGTCAACTAATTTTGACTTTATTTTTAAAGTTATATTTTTAACAGTCTTAGACTGTTAAAGTCCGTTAAAAATTTATAACTATATCATCTGATGTCCATTCTCGGCTATCTTTATATTGATGGAATCCTAACAACGAGATATTCAACTTTCGTTTAAATCGTTTTGGTTAACAATGTAACGATCTAAAATTTTATATCAGTGTGCACACTGCTGCGTCGAATCTTAGAAAAAATCATAACTTCCTTTACTAAACTCAGATTTAGATGATATATATACGTACAAATTCGCTTTTATGATAACTATGAATTTCGTTTATATTACTAAGGCTAATAATTGACCTATCTCTGATTTCCTATTTACGATATCCATAGTCATGTCAGTTCAAGCATGAAACTTCAACGGATCATAACTTCTTCATTCTAAGTCCTTTTTGAGTGCTCCTTATCTCTAGAATTCTTGTTACGACTACTACGTCTTACTCTTAGTGTATCCATCCTAATCAGTAATCTATTTAGATGCAAATTATATTCCTATTTCAATTACGAAGCTAAACACACACACACATACACTATATATATATATATATATATATATATATATATATATATATATATATATATATATATATATACACATACATACATACAAGGTTGTAGTACTCGTTACCGAGTACATATTCGGCCAACTGCCGAGTGGCGAGTACTCGGGAGTATTCAGATTCAGTGATTCATGTTGAAATATTTTCAGGAAAATTATAAACGTCAAAATCATAAGCTAAAATCATAAGTTGATTGAAATATATAACAAAATTAGATACATGTGAATAAACAAAAACTAAAAAACACACAATGGCCTCACATTGTGAATAATTACTAAAAGTTTAAGATATATATGTAGTAATAATCACATTTGTGTGTACTAAATAATAAATCATTATGTATATTATACATATTAATCACCGAATCGGCTGATTTTTATAACACTACTCGCTTTAGTAGGGGCTGATCGGGGAGTACTTGGATTCTGTAACTCGCATCGTTAAGGGGTCGAGTAGGGAGTACTCGGCCGAGTAATCGGCCAACTCGGTGAGTTTTACAACACTATATATATATATATATATATATATATATATATATATATATATATATGTCACACCCCAAAACCGGAACGGCGGAAACGTTCTGGGGTGGATGACGTCATGTCAAGTATCACAACATATGCAGTATAGTAATCAAAGTACAACAACCATTGCATTAATAGTAATAGTTTTACATAAGTTACATTTCATGGCAATATCAAAGTAATACAAGTAATAATATGGGTGCAGCTTGGTACTAGGTTGTCTCCACAAAAGCTCCCGGAATGTACCTGTCTATCGCTGACCTGAGAATACAAGTTATTTTGAAAGCAAGTATCAACATTTTTATAAATGCTGGTGAGTTCATAAGTATTTAGTGTCATTTGTGTAAGGAATCCTTTTATTCAAAATAACTTTATAAAAAGTAGTAGTTTAGAATCTACAGTGTATTAGCGTCCTTTCCAGAAAATCCTATATTTTCTAATTAAAAGCAGTCTTCTACCAAGACTCGACAGTGTTATGTTTTAAAGTGAAATTTTCCCTGAAATACTATCATTACCAAAATACGATATTTGACTTTAAAGAAAGTAGGAGAATGTCACTAGTAAAAATACTAGGGGAAAATAACATATGCCTCAGCAGAAAATATTGCTGACTAAGGCAAAAGAAATCATAGACTCCAGGAGAGTATCGAATGAATGATACGCCTGCTCAGTCTAAAAAAAGGAGACACAGACCCCAGACGGTATCAATTGTACGATACGGCTAGCAAGGTCTAAAACAAAGAAACACGGACCCCATACAGTATCAAATGTACGATACAACTAGCAAGGTCTAAAACAAAGAAACACAGACCCCAGACAGTATCAAATGAACGATACAGCTAGCAAGGTCTAAAACAAAGGGTAATCCTAAGAGTGTCGTTTCAAGAATACAGTGTTAATTCTCGTTACCTTAAGGCCATGAATTATAAGGTAAACATGGAGATACTCGTAACCATACTGATTGACACTAGAGTACTTGACGCCCTGCAAGCGTCGGAATAAATGTGACATTTGTCACCTTTTGGCTTGGTAGGCCGTGGACTGTAGCTAGCAGTCAGGGTACGGGAGTGTCAGTCCCGTATAGATCTATACACACAATGCCCGCTCTCCCTCAGGAGACTCTGGTTACCAACTTGACGACGGGGAGATCCGTGTCCTGAGGATGCATCTCGTATTTTGAATTTTATTAGAGGCGCTGGAGAAATGATATAGACTTGCAAATGATCTGACTCCATTGGAATTCTCGTACTAGAAAGAGTGAATAGAACCTCCTAACTATTCTTATAATAGTTACTAGTGTCTCTGATCTATGAATGATGAATGGAAGGATGCCCTTGCTACCCAAGGGAAATGAACTGGTCGATGTAAACCTTTATGTCTATACGTGTATACATGATATATAACTAATGTTTAAACGACCTTCGGACGGATATCCGATACCCACCAGACCACATCCCAACGAGGAAAAGGAAATAGGGCGAACTAGCCTTCCTAAATCTTTGAAACATTATTTATATAATTATACAAGTACAGTCATGCATTTAATGAAGTAGAAGCCTAGAAGTATAGAAGAAAATTTTGGTAAAACCTTTGGAAAACCTTTAAAAATAAGAATTTACGACTTGATATCGTTATGTAAAACAAGCTTTGAAAACCGTTCATAAACACGTTTTGAACATAATTTAATAACACAATATAAGTAAAGAAAACCTTTGTTTAAAACACTGTTGTAACTGTTTTAGAAGCAAAACATACAGCACGAGAGATAATTTGAGAAAAGATTTAAACAAGTAAAGACATTTTGGAAAACCATCTATAATATTATTCTTGGTAAAACAGCTGAAAGTGTGATAATTCTTGTGCATGCGGGTTATTAATCACATAGGATTGATATGATAACCAGCATGTTTTAACTTGTATTCCCCCCCCATAAAATCATGTAAAAACATTTAAAAGGTTAATTCACGGGTATGAACTCACCTAACGTTGGCGTTCGGATGAATGGACGGTATAGGATGCTAAGTGTCAAGTGAGGACTTGACCACACACGCGAATCCTATTTAACATGTAATGATACATTTAAGTATCCAATTAGTCATTTAACAACTAATTAAGCAAGTAAGGATGTCTTACTACATAAAAACACTTTGCTACAAGTGCTAGAAGTATCAAGGGTTGCATAGAAGGTGGGTATGGACTCACATTGGAGTTTACTCTTCAAATGATGGCCCTTATGGGTGTTTACGGTTTCAAGACCACTTCCCCCATGATTTTACGGCCGTAAACTCATGGTAGTGGTGTCATGGGATGTTTAAAGGTCTTATCTCACTCATAAAATCATGCTAGAGTCGAATCAAGGGCTAAGGAAGTGATTGGGGCTCCAAATGGACACTTTATGGAGTTTACGGTCCTTGGACCACTCCCTTGGGAGTTTACGGCCATAAAAACATGATTTTACAGTCATAAACTCATGTTTGGCCATTTATTTTGTTGTTTGGTGGTTCTAACTCATGCACGCAAGGTTCTAGTCACTTATATGAGCATAGGAAGGTGTTAAAGGCACTTAAACACCTTGGAAAGGAATTTATGGTCTATGAAGGTGTTCTTGGGGAGTTTACTACCTTAAACACATGAGTTTATGGTAGTAAAATCATGTTTGTCCATGAATCATATGTTTTGGTGCATCCAATGAAGGATTACAAGGCTCTAGGCACTCGTGGAAGCATTTGGAGGTGTTTGAGGGGTAGTTTAACACCCAAAAAGGTGTTTATGGTCCTTAAAGATGGGTTTACGGTCTAAGAATGTCCATAGACCATAAACTCATGTTTACTCCCCATATGCTAAGATTTTGGTGTTCTAAGTCCTTTCATGCAAGCCTCTAAGTCATTGTTAAGCATTAGAAGTGGTTTGGAAGGGTTTTTGGGCACCAAAACCCTCTTTCAAGGTGTTTATGGTTTTGGGATGCTCCCAAGACCGTAGACTCTTGTTCTTGGGGTTTTTGGATGTTTAAGCCACGAATTTGCAAGTCAAATGAGCTAAACAACAAGCTAGGAAGGTTATCTTACCGATTTGAAGCTCGAAGGGGCGATTTTTGACCAAAACCCGATTTGTAGAGAGAGAAAGTAGAGAGAGAGACTCCTAAGGTGTGAAAAGGGTTGGAATGAAACCCACTCAACCCTTATATAGGGTGGAGTTTATGGCCTGGTTGGGGGTCCACCTGACACCAACCGCGAACGGGGTTTTTCACGACTATCGTTAAACACGACAAATTTTAAAATTATACCTCCTTAATTTTGGTTCACTTGACGAATATTATTTAAAATATTCCAACGGGTTTAAATCCGGTCATAAATATTTTGGGATAAATTTGGCTAATTTTTGACGTACTTAATTTCGATGTTAAAACTGACGGAAATTTTTGGGTTGTCACAATACATGTATACATACATACACACACACAAATACCACGTAATACTGAAATAAATATCCTTTATTTATCTAAAATGGCTACATTAGTTGACACTAACTAGTACATCATCTTTATTAATGTCTAGCAGGAAACGCGGGCGTTACACCATACACCAACTGGTAGCAGCAACATCGTTAAGAGTAATTGTATTAAACATTTGAGGAATGGTGGTTTGTGATGGAGAATAGTGCCCATAAGAATAACAAGCCATGTACTATTACAATAAATAACAGTGTCCTTTTTACACACAAGAACAAAATAAAGCAAAATTGAAAAGACATTTATTTTAGGGACTTGTTTTGTTAATTAATCAATAGATTAATTAGAAAACATGGAGAATATGGAATATTCAAGAATTGTTTGATTCTTCAATAATTACCAATATCCTAGATAATTATTAATAGATTTTCTAATTATCTTTAACATTTCAAACCACCTCCTTATAAATAAAGCAGTCAAATCTTGGTTTTGGATGGATGAAAACTTATCATTCTTACTCCAAAAGTCGTAACCTGTAAGAAAACCCTAGAAACCTCGAAGGCCTTCGATGTCACGAAATGAAACCTCTTTTGTAACGTCGTGATGATGAATAGTGTCTTCGATTTGATCATGCATCATGTTGCTTCATGGTGGGGTGTTCAAATATACTGGAGTTTTGCATCTTGGGTGCGATTACAAGAGATTAACTCTACTTTTGATTCTTTAGTCCAATCAACTTGATCATCAAAATAAGAATTCTACAATGAATTCAAAGGTATGTTTTTGTTCTATTGAGTTCTAAATGATTTGCATAGATTAGTTGATTTTAGATCCAATTGTTTGGATTGTTAGATCATATTTGTTTATTTTTCCCACGAATCTATGTTTGGTCTAATGAGGCTCGAAACTCATCATTGGTATCAGAGCCTGGTTAGCTTAAATCTATTGCACTTAGATTTTTACTTTTGAGTATGTTAGGGTTTGTATGTTTAGGGTTTTTGTTTTAAATTGTTGAAATGTCGAGACATTTTACTTGATTGAATTGAGTTTCGTAATGCATTAAAAATCAACGGATAAGTCGATTTGCCTCTTCGTCACGACGTGACTAGTTCTCCATCACATTGCGACTGACTTCGCCGCCACGAAGTGACCATATCTTGTCACATTGTGACTTGAAGCTGAGAAATAAAAATAATAATTTATCAAAAATTGGGTGTTTTCTGTGTGTCACGACGTGGCAGATTTTGGATTCATGATCCTCGGCTAATCTAGTCGTGAATGCTGAATTAGCATAAGAAGAGATGAACATGCTATTGTCATGGTCGATTCACCATTTGGATTCATGATCCTCAGCTAATCTAGTCGTGAATGCTGAATTAGCATAAGAAGAGATGAACATGTTATTGTCATAGTGTCAATAAATCTCAAAAGATCTAGGAATCTCAAAAATATTAAGATTGACAATTGGTTGTCTACCTAAATAACTTCTTGGTGTGATTTTTGCTAATCCACTTCACATATTGGAATGAAATATGGATCGTAGCCTTGTTTGAAATAATTTGGTAGTTGGGTAATTATTCATTAAGGATCAATAAAACAAACTAGTACTAATCATTAATTGAATGATATCTTAAATTTTGTAACACTTTATCCGTATCTTTAAGTTTGGTCTTAAAATTATAAAAGCTTTCATTTTGGTCCTTGTTACGCTAGGCGTAACTTGGAGTACACATGGCGTACTCTCTTTAAGTCGGACACGAGGATCCCATAGTACGTTGGGCGTACCTTAGTGTACAGTGGGCGTACTTGCTTAGACCACAAACCCTAATTTTTAGGGTTTTCCCCTATTTAAGCAACATTATGGACCTTGAGGCTGCCCCCCCCCCCCCCCATTAGCCTCCTTACCCTAAAAAGATCCTCACAAAACCCTAGCCTCAATTTGAGTGTTCCTGAGCCTTGGTTGTGTTCTTATGGTGTTTTTGGGTACCTTAAAGAAGAAAAAGCTTGGTGGTGAAGCATTGGTTGAGTTAGAGCTTGAGGATCCAAAATCTTCAACATCTTTGCAAGCCTCAGAAGGTATAAAGCTCTGAACTTTATGACTCTTAGTGTAGATCTTGTATGTGGGTAAAATATTATGCTCTTTGGTCCCATAAGATGATTCTTGTGATTAAATTATACTCTAGAGGTCTTCAGTTGTCTTTTGATGTTTCTGAGGTTCCTTGATGATAAAGTTTGCATCTTGATGGTTGAGGACCAACCATGCAAAAGTTTATGATCATTTTATTAATAAAGAATGCTAGATCTAGGATTTGGACTTCTTGGAGCCATGCAATGGATTAAAGCTTCGGACTTTATGGATTACGACCTTCTTTAGAAGTAGATCTAAGGTTTGAACGTTAAGGTCTTAAGGGATTAAGCCATATAGATGAGAAAAAGCCACTGACCAGTATGTTAGGCGTACTTTTGAGTGCGCTGCACGTACTAGGTTTGAGTCTTGTTTTTTTCCTTGTTATTTGGAATTATATGTTGGGCATAATCTCATGGTATGCATGGCATACTCACTAGCTAGGCTTTTTGGCCTTTAACTAGTTTGGACCATTGTTGGGCCATAATTCTTTATGGATTTAGGCCATTGTTCGTCAATGGGCTTCTTTAGTCGTAAAAATCATTCATTATCTTATTAATTATTGTTGATTTTATATCATTTATGGTCAAAAGGCACTTAATTAGCTTAATATTTCAATTTCAGTAGTAAAAGACATGCTCGGGTGAAAAAGGAAGAGGATTGAGTAATTGGATGCTTAGAGATTGAAGATTAAAGAAAGAAGCTGAAGAAAGAAGGAAGTCGAGGAGTTTTTAGCACAAACTCGACGAGTTGGTTAGTAATTCTCGATTTAAGGATGCCTTGCCGTACACGCTGTATACGCGAATTATTGAAGAAACTCCTCGAGTTATTCTTAAAAACTCGACGAGTTGGATTGATTTTTGGTAACTATAAATAGATAACTTCTAGGCCCGAAAACCTAACTTTTGTTGGAGGCTAGCTGCGAATTTTGAAGATCAGAAGGGTTCTTGGAGCTGCTGTTATCGAGATTTCAACGCAAGAAACAATTTCAAAGAGAATCAAAGGCAAACAATCATTCTTCTTTTATTAATCTTTGCTTTGAACTATGTTTGAATCATTAGGCTTTGAAATTAGGTTATTACTTGCTGTAGACATGAGCTAAAAGCTTTTTACTTCTGTTTGGATGAGATGATCTTATGATCATGGTTCGATTGAGTGGTTGAATTGATATTAATTTGGTTATTTATCTTGTCAAGCTTATTTAAGATCCTTATGTATTGATGATATATGTTTTCAGTTAACAAATAAGTGATTGAGTTGCATGAATATCTTCTTGATTACTTGATTCATATAGTTTTATGAAAATAAGATTGTATGCCTAGGAGTAGTGAATATGAAACTAAGGTTAACTAGAAAATGTGTAAATCAATGTGTGAGCATGTGTGATGAACAACCATACATGAGTTGATTGAATTGAACAAATTTGATTAACTATTGTTATAAGTCTTGCTTGATACGAACTGAACACTAGGATACTTGTTAATTTAATCAGTTGATCACCATTTAAACTAACTTGTCTACTAAAGGATTGGTAATAAGGAACATTAACACAATCACATTAGGAATCAGTAACCATTGATATATTAATTCATTGCACTTACCATGAAATCAACCATAGGAATAAGTGAATCGAATCTAAACAGAAGTCTCTTTTATCATTGAATCTAGTTGTCCTTTCTTGTTCTTCTTAGTTGTTAATTGTCTTTGTTTTAGTTTTAAAGTGCTTGTTTAAGTTTATAGTCTTGCAAAACTAGAGAAAACCCCCCTCTTTTATTAATTGTTTCTAATTAGGTAATACTAGTACTTAATTTGATTGTTACCGTTCCCTGTGTTCGATACCCTACTTGCTTAAACTATACTATTAATTGATAGGTTCACTGCCTTTCGTGTGTTTAATTTGTGTTTGAAGTAATAGGATTAAAACTAGTGCGTTTTACACACATCAAGTTTTTGGCGCCGTTGCCGGGGAACGGTTCTAATAGTTATCTTATTTGCTAATATTATCGACCCTTTGTGTTAGATCTTTCTCGCATAAAGTTACTTGTTTTTAGTTTTTAAATTTTCTTGTTTTCTGTGTTTTTGCATTAAACTCGTCGAGTTTATTATTGAACTCGACGAGTCTCTTCTGTTTTCAGTTTCGTTACTTCTTCGTTTTTGTTCGTTTTATGCTTGTTTTTCTGTTTTGTTTCAGATTTTTATGACCTGAGGCTCTAGTTCTACACTAGTGCCACCCGTAGAAGATCCAGAGTTGATTATTCGCAAAAAAGGGGGAAAAACAATCAAAGAACTTGAAGATCTTAACAAAATCCACAGTAAGAAGGTAGAAGGTCACGAATCCAACACACCCACGTTTGGTGAAGAAAGCGATTCCGAGCAAGAAGACAACATGTCCGACATCTCCGACATACTAATGGGAGACTACAAGAAGCTCATAAGATATGGTACCAGGCCAGGACTCGTGCAACCAGCAATCCCAGCTACCGCCAACTTTGAGCTGAAGGGTCACATACTCGCACAACTAAAAGACATTCCATTCTATGGAAAGGAGCACAAAGATGCTTATAAGCATATTGAAGAAGTTATGTACATTGCTGACTATTTCCACATGCCAAATGTACCTCGTGGTACCGTTTTGCTTCGGATGTTACCGGTTACATTCAAAGGAGCCGCGAAGGAATGGTTGAAGTATTTAGCCCCCGGATCCATTACAACATGGCAAAAGATGCGCGAAGAGTTCATTGACCGGTTTTGTCCACCTTCCAAGATTGAAAATTTGAAGAAAGCAATTGCTAACTTTGAGCAATTTCCGGGGGAATCACTCTATGAGGCATGGGAGAGATACAATGGGTTGATAAGAAATTTCCCTCAAAACGACCTAAACGTGCAACAAGAGGTTTCCATCTTTTATGATGGTGTGAACGTCACAACTAGGCAATTACTCGATTCCCAAGGACCCCTTAATAAGAAAGCACCAGCCGTCATTAAAACATTGGTAGAAGAATTCTCCAAACATTCAAGGGAGTACCATAATCTAAGGAACGATACAACTAGAGGCGTGGTTAACTCAGTTTCTGATGACATGGCGGCAATGATGGCCAAACTAGAAAGTATGGATTGTAGGATGACAAAAATGGACCAATCCATCCACTCCATTAGGGTGGGTTATGACAATTGTAACGGTCCCCATCTTATTAAGGATTGCGATATTGATAAGAATGGCAACCGGAAGGCACAAGTTTGTTACTCAAGTGGCGATAGATTTGAAGATGATTGGCGAAAGCCCAAGAAGGAGTGGCTTCCCTACGATGAGTACAAAAAGGAAAAGGAGCAGTATAGGCAAAAGACACGCGGATTTTATCAAGCAGATATGCAAGAAGATCCTCGCGTCATTCCAATAAATGATGAGCTTCCTATGGATCCTTATAGTGTTGAGCTAAGGGCGTTTCAAGATGAGTTAGAAAGAAGCTTGAATTATGGACATAGAAATTTGGTTCATATGAACATTCCAAGGATGGAAGATGAACCAGATTATCCATATGTGAGGAATTGGAGTGAGAGGTGGAGTATGCGTCAAAGTGGAGCCGGAGGAAGCGAGTTTGGAGGAGAAGAAAGTGAAGATGAAGATTAATTATCCTTTCCTTATCTTTTATTTTGTTTGGCTTGTTTGAATTATTTTTATTTTTGTTTATCTGGTGTTTTTTTTTTGTTTTTTGATATTTAAACTTCTAGTAATTTAGGATTTTATTAGTATGTTTTCCTTTTATTACTTTGTGTTTGTTTCTTTTGTTGTTTTCAGAATATAAGTTGAGGAAAGAATGAAAGAATATAGTGTGAGGGGTATAACGTGAGATCGAGTCTAAAACAAGAAGAGTGAGAAAATTAAGTCTATTCGCAAGATCGGTGAACAAAAGGATTGAAAACATGTGCTTTCGCTGAAGAAGAATGAAGGGAAATATTGCCATAATCATTCCCTTCAAAACCAGAAACGAAAAATGAAGTTGGGGTATATTTTGTTCTCTCAGTAAACAAAACTCATCGAGTTCCTTAAATAAACTCGACGAGTTCCTTTGAAGAAGCCCGACTATGCCAGTTTTAGCAACCTAACTCAACGAGTTCACATTGTACTCATCGATTTTCTCTTTCTCTTACCTTTGAGTTGGTGATTTGATTACATTCTACGGAGGCATTTGGCTATACTATCAACGTTTATTTTCCGAGCATTTCCAAGACCTTTTTCCTCTATATTTTGGGAGCCTAACCACATGAGATTTGACACCCACGGCGTGGATGAGTTGTTCCCATGTCTAAAGTCAACTGAAGATGGAGCTTAACAAGAAGGATATCAACCTCGCAACTACTATCCCATGGGAGTTTGTTCTAATTCTCTCTTTACTTTTATGTTCTTTTTCATGCATAACATGCAATGGGGACATTGCATACTTAAGTGTGGGGTAGGGGGTTGATTACATTTAGTGAAAAAAAAAATTAGAATCCTTTGAATCCTTGGTTTGAAAAAAAATTTCATAAAAAAATTGCTAGGCTTAATTTAGAAAATATTGGTAAAGCAATTAGGATTCCATGCTAGTATTGTGTTTGATGATTCCTTAAGGACCTAAATGTTTAATTGAGCCTATACACGTTATAATGCATTTGTGGTCTCCTTTATTCTAGTGAAATCATGGAACAAAAGCACAACCTCGCTTAGTTTGAGGATCGCAACATGTTTAGCATCGTGTACTTGAAATGTATCCAGGAAGACTTAAGTAGTCATTGCACATGAGACTAATGCCCTTAACCAATAAAGGATGAAGTTAAATCCCATTGCGTAAGCATATGTTTTTTTTTCTCTAGGTTTTTAGTTTGAGTGAAAAAAAGAGAAAAGAAAGAAAAGAAAAGTTGAAAAAAAAGAGTGATGAAATATTTGAATAAAGACTCTACAAAGCTATGAAGACAAAGAAGAATATCATGAAGAAAAGCTACAAAGTAGAAAATATTCAATCAAAAGTTGTATTTGTCTTTTATTTGTAATTTTCTTTTCTAGGTTATTTTTTCGTATGTGTGCTTGGGGATTTAACCAAAAATGACTTGAGGTTAAGAAAGTTTTCTGTGGATGGATTCGGAGGGATGCATAAAATGAGCGTTGTTTGAAAGAATTGGGCGAGTGTTTATGAGGATTATAAGTATTTAGAATTGAGGGGGGTCCTTAGGAAAATTTTTAGACACAAATGCATGCGTTGCGGCCTTATCATAATGGGTAGGTTCGATTGGGATTTTCTTATATGATATTAGTGTGCTAAAATTCAGTTTTGATTGGGGGCAAGCAAAAGTCAAGTGTGGGGTATTTTGATATAGGCATATTTAGTCATAAAAATCATTCATTATCTTATTAATTATTGTTGATTTTATATCATTTATGGTCAAAAGGCACTTAATTAGCTTAATATTTCAATTTCAGTAATAAAAGACATGCTCGGGTGAAAAAGGAAGAGGATTGAGTAATTGGATGCTTAGAGATTGAAGATTAAAGAAAGAAGCTGAAAAAAAGAAGGAACTCGAGGAGTTTTTAGCATAAACTCAACGAGTTGGTTAGAATATTCTCGATTTAAGGATGCCTTGTCGTACACGCTGTATACGCGAATTATTGAAGAAACTCGTCGAGTTATTCTTAAAAACTCGACGAGTTGGATTAATTTTTGGTAACTATAAATAGATAACTTCTAGGCCCGAAAACTTAACTTTTGTTGGAGGCTAGCTTTGACTTTCGAAGATCAGAAGGGTTCTTGGAGATACTGTTTTCGAGATTTCAACGCAAGAAACAATTTCAAAGAGAATCAAAGGCAAACAATCATTCTTCTTTTATTAATCTTTGCTTTGAACTATGTTTGAATCATTAGGCTTTGAAATTAGGTTATTACTTGCTGTAGACATGAGCTAAAAGCTTTTTACTTTTGTTTGGATGAGATAATCTTATGATCATGGTTCGATTGAGTGGTTGAATTGATATTAATTTGGTTATTCATCTTGTCAAGCTTATTTAAGATCCTTATGTATTGATGATAAATGTTTTCAGTTAACAAATAAGTGATTGAGTTGCATGAATATCTTCTTGATTACTTGACTCATATATTTTTATGAATATAAGATTGTATGCCTAGGAGTAGTGAATATGAAACTAGAGTTAACTAGAAAATGTGTAAATCAATGTGTGAGCATGTGTGATGAACAACCATACATGAGTTGATTGAATTGAACAAATTTGATTAACTGTTGTTATAAGTCTTGCTTGATACGAACTGAACACTAGGAAACTTGTTAGTTTAATCACTTGATCACTGTTTTAACTAACTTGTCTACTAATGGATTGGTAATAATGAACATGAACCCAATCACATTAGGAATCAGTAACCATTGACATATTAATTCATTGCACTTACCATGAAATCAACCATAGGAATAAGTGAATCGAATCTAAACAGAAGTCTCTTTTATCATTGAATCTAGTTGTGCTTTCTTGTTCTTCTTAGTTGTTAATTGTCTTTGTTTGAGTTTTAAAGTGCTTGTTTAAGTTTCTAGTCTTGCAAAACTAGAGAAACCCCCCCACTCTTTTATTAGTTGGGCCTTAGGTATTTATGGATTTGGGTCATTTATGGGCGTTGGACCATTTTGGGTTTTGGGCTATGATTAGTTATGCCCAATAAGGTTAGGGAAAATGGTATTTTATCCTAGGAGTCAGGATTAAGGAGTTAGACTCTCGGTTATGGTCTATGGCCTAATTGTTAATTAAGGTTTTATTATTTGTGATTTAGTGCGGGGATTTTCAAGTTCAGCAGCCCGACTGTTATTTGTTTATCAGCGGATCGAGGTGTGTCTTCTCACTGTACTATAGGACACTAGGTGTCATTGTATGCTTGTTGTCTGTGAGACTCTTTCTTATATGTCTGCATGTTATGAATAACGGGCGTACCTCAATGACGTGCAGGGTCCTATGGATTTTGGGCGGGGCTTGAGGGATACTGGGTGGGGCCTGTTGTATGTATGGTATGTGGTATTTTAGGGAAACTCACTAAGCTTTGTGCTTGTAGTTTTTAGTTTATGTTTTAGGTACTTCCGGTTCGAAGGGAAAGAGCTCGGGATGATCATATTGCACACACCATGTTTTCGCATTATTGACTCTGATGTATTTTGGATATGGATGATATGCTCTGATTTTTCCATTTTGGTTTTCTATGAATAACAATTGGTTGGTTTCTTATCTAATATAAAATGAAATTTTTTGTTATAAATTTTGGGGCGTTACCAAAGTATCCACTAAAAGTTAATTGCTATAAAAACCTTTAAAAAGGAAAAGCTAGAAGGATTGACCAATCTTGTTCGTGTTTTGAGAATAGTACTCATAAAAGAAAAAAAAGATTGTACCTTTATCTATAGGAAGGAGAAAGTATCAAATATACATATTACATCGATAACATGAATACTATATGGAACTCCGTCAAGATTATGAGTTGGCTATGGAAATATAATCGACTCATATAATTAGGTAATTCTGATTTAATATGAGAAACTTAGAAAGATCCATCTTAGCAAATGTTAAGTGTACAAACTGAATCAATATTGAATTCCATCGTGTTGGGAGTTGACTATGGTGACATAACCAACTAGCCAACTAGTGCATATAATTAGATGATTCTAATATGAGCTATATGGAAAGATCCATTACGGAACTACATTGCATGTTGAGCACCTTTGGAACTAACATGACAAATTAGAGAGACACCAAGCTTCAAAGAAGTAAGTGCATGAATAATATTGAAGAAACATGGAATTTCATTCGTTGGAAGTAGCAATGATCAACTGATTTTGCTTTAGCATTGATAACCTAAAAACATCCATTATGGAGCTGCATGACATGTTAAGGACTATTTGGAACTAACATAGTTAAAAGCTTCAAATGCTCATACTGATAGTCGTCATGAAAGAAGTGTCAAGATGAAGAAAGCCAATTGTCCATAGGCAAAAGGATGTCCTTAGTTGGTGTATCCAATCACAACATCAAATGCAAAGAACGATAGATAGGCTCATTCTGAGACGTATTCTGATAGGTTGAATTGGTACTAGGAAAAGGACTAAGAAAAGCACAATTGCCCAAATTAATCTGATGTAGACTAAAACCTAAAGATGAGTTTACTGATCATCGATAACGAGGAACCACAATATTTTTAAAGGATCAACTCATTCTTCTAAGTGTTTAGTTTATAATTAGAATAATGAATCCATAACACCGTTGAAATTTTACTTTAAATTCTTGAATGTTTCACTAAAGGATGAGTACTGACTTTTTCAAGAATGTGAACTGGCAAAAATGAAGTAATAGACTATAACATATAGATGTGATTATGATCAAGGACATCGATTCGAGTTCCTTTACTCTCCTTAGAATCATAAGATGACTCTTTCTCTTAAATGTTAAGTCTATTGTCTTATGATTGAAATTGTTCATATAATGTTTTCGTAAAATAGTTCTAGCTTATTTAAATAAAGAACATTTCATATGTTTTCTATTTAAAAGTAAGTCACGAAATCTTTGAAACTAGTGTTGTAACAATAGTTCAATGGAGATTCATTGGTTGGATTAAATGCATTTATGGAGTCATCTTCTTGAATAAGAGTTTCATTGCCAAATATGCAGTTAGATCGGATTTTGGAATTCATTTGACCCTAAGTTTTATGATAAATGCAAATTTTATTTCTCAAGAATGATGAAAACAACACCATAAAGTGAAAAAAAATGTCTGTTGGAATTAGTTTACACTAATTTTCCATTCAGATTAACCATGATGCATGTTGATCCAAATATATCCAAAGTGTTTAGATCATTGTCTTTGAATATGTGAATGAGAAGTGCATCACCAAATATTCAGTTAGATAGAATTTTGGATGTCATTAGACCATAAATCTTTTGACTAATACATATATCATAATATTAAGATAAATAACAAACAAATCACTCCATGATGCTATCATTTGTTGGAATTAGTTCTTGCTAATTTTCCATTCAAATTGATCATGAAACGAAGTTCATAGTCAATTGGGTAAAAGGATAAGAAAATCTAATCCAGTAGGATAATGAGAATCTTGATCAAAAGGTTAACGATCATCAAATGGAATTGTGAAGCAGTTTCACAACTCGTCACAAACCAAAATATTATCATAAGCAATATAGTTGGATAGAGAAACAAAATCATTGTTTGATTTGTAACTGGCGAGTCGTATTGTGCTTACAAACAATTTATGGATTGTACTATGAGTGAGTGTTACAAGACTCCTTGGTCTTGTACAAACTAAGAAAGTTTTGCGCTCTATAAAATGGACTATTTCGTAGGACGCCCGAACTACATTTTTGGAAACCCTATGAGGACAAAGTATTTGTTACTTTAAGGAAATTCTTTGAAACGAGAGAGATAATATCCAAAAGAACTGGTATGATCCATATTGATCTTGATAAGACTCAAGAATCAATTAACAAATAGCCCAAATAAAAACACTAGCACTTAATTAGAGGTTAACACCTATTAAGAAAAGTGATATCTCTCTATCTGTGCGACATAGATCTAATAAGTGATGTCATTGACCGTGTTGACTACATGTCACGTGAGAAATGAGTCACTGATAGATTGTGATCAAAGTATATCGGAAGCTATGGAAGGCCCAACCAGATCAAATTGGAGGAAGATATGAGGAATGAGATTCAGACCATCTATGTTTGAAATTTGAATTTTTCCAACACTTTTTGTTTATGGATCTTCAAAAGATGACAAACATGGATAGGACCACATATATACTTAAACCAAGGTGGGTTGTGATAGTTATGTGGGCTTGAGAAGTGCATTGATGGACTGTAACAACCATCTAATGTTAAGATGATTTTCTTCAATGAGAATTTCAAAAGGTTGAATTAAAATAAAAAAAGATAGACCATACAAATGTTAGAGCTAGTGGGAGAAATGTTATCCCTTGTATTGAAATAGAAACAATGTCCTAACTTTGTTGAGTGTAAAATATTTACATAGGTTAGGAATTCTTTCGCTGTGAAACACACGATATGAACAAGAAAGCATCCTTAGAGTCTATGGAGATAGATGTAAGTTATTCATTGAATTAAGCCAAAGTACTTGGAATCTTGAGGAAATTTAAGACACATAATTCTTAAAGAGTTCGTGCTAGTAATAGTAATGAATCGCTTTCCTTGTGAATGATAAGTCATATTAACATCATTTTGGATATAATCAATGAATCAAAAAATCAATAATCAAGAAATATTCTTTGAATTCCTAAAAGGATGAAAGAGATAATCTTGTTAGTATGGAAGAAATCAATGAAATAGTTACATTGATGGTTAGTTCCTTACTAATACAGACGTTTACGTTTAGTAGTTGGAGTTCATGCTCTTAATTAATAAGGTATTAGCTTGGAAAAGTACTAAATAATACACCTAAGTGGATTTAATAATAAGCTTTGAGTATATTGCAATAAGTTAGCTTGTAATGACAAACTATGTGACTAAAAGAAATTCAAAAGCGACCCTAATATTGTATTCCATCATTGATGGTTCTCTTGAAGTTTATTGTGACTATAAGGGGACTTCACCTCGTGTATGTATCCCATGTTACATAAGATCACATGGTAAATACTCAGTAAGTACCTTCACAAATGTGAGGACGTCATAGTTAACTAAATGGAACCTTGTTGATTCTTACCTTTAAACTAAATCCCTATTCAAGGTTAATAGTCACGTAAAGATATAATGTCATTAGACTTGCATGTGTATTAACTTGAGTATTTTAGTTTTAGCTTGTTTTAATTTAGGAACTGATGCAGTATAGGTCACTATTTGATTTGACGATTATTAAGTGATGAACTTAATATTTGATGGAGACTAGTCATTTCATTTAGGATGTTTTTTTGTTCCAATTTTGCATATTTAGAACCACTTCCAGAGTAATATATTATTCAAACTCCCACAATCAGTCCTACTCTTGGGAGATATTAGTGAATTAAGATTTTCATAGTATTGGTAGATTGTTTATAGAGATGAACATAGCTAAGTCTTGCAACCAATACGGATGAGTACTTGAAAATAGAGATTTTAAGTATTGGAGTAACCATGCTTAAAGATTACTTCATGCATCATGTCATGAGTAAATTAAGACAACTATATTTCTTATTCTTCAAATGGAGATGCATGAGGTTTTGTCCTACAGTCTATTGTATCTTGGTTTTTCCCCAATGTTGTCCGTAACTGGCAGCTATACATGGTTTGACTAGATATTGCATGAGGAAGAGTACTGGCCTATGTAGTCAAAGTTTATTTGATCCTTCTGCCAGAAATGGAGAAGTAGATATCGTAACATCCATGATTACACGGTATTGTTAATTCTTGCATTTATTTGTTTCGGGTCACAAAGTTGTTTGGACTTAGAGGTTGGGCCTCTTCATGTTTGGGCTAGCTGAAGTTGTATGTTGGACATAAGCCTGGTGTACGCGGGACGTAGTAAGATCAAGGAAAACGTGGAGCCATCCATGTACGTGTAACATACTAAATGGTACGCGTAGCATGCATGTGCTGACTCAAAACCCTAACTTTTAGGGTTCAAGCCATATAAATATGTCATTATGTCCCATGCCACAGCCTCCTTAGCTCTGAAACCCTAAAATCTAACCCTTATCATCATTGTGTGTTCATGACCTTGTGGACTTCATTTTTGGTAGCTTGGAGCTTTGGAAAGAAGAAGAGGAAGTTAGTGAAGGAGAGTTAGTGAACCTTGAGCTTGAAGATCCGAAACATCATCATCATTTAGCACTCATTTGAGGTATAAAGTTCAGAAGTTGCGTTATGAATGCTTAGATCTCTTGTGTTTGAGTTTTTAGACCTTTTTGGTCCCATTAATGTAGCTTTATTGATCAAAGTCATTTCTTAATCTTAGGGATACAACCCTTGGTGTTATTTGAGTCCCTAAGTCATAAAATTACCATCTTGGAGGTCTTGAAGCATCTATGCATGAGTATTCATCATTTCTAAGGAAGTAGGTTGTCATATTCCAAGTGTGGGGTTCATTTGGGGGCATGCAAGCCACCAAGCGGTCGACTTTATGGGTTAAGAACCTTCATTGGACTCAGATATGTGTTTGGAGCCTCAGATCATAAGGGTTTAAGTACTTTTTAGGATTTTGGCTTAATAGGAGAGTACGATGGGCGTACCAGCTCGTACACACAATGTACATGCCATGCTGCCTGTACGATTAACGTATATATGACTACGCCCCACATACTCACTAAGTTGGGCTTTGCGTTGTTTGGGCCTCGGTTTGGGTCACTTTTATGGATTAGTGACTTGGGCTGTGGTGGACCATCTGGAACTAGACCAATGGGCTAGCGAAACATTATTGTTCCTTGGGCTAAGGCCCATGCAAAAGGATTCGGCCCAATTGGAAATTGGGCCATATATTGGGCTTCATGGGATTGTTTATCTTTTAGGTCATGGGTTGCGATTTAAGGACCAAGTTATGTTAGGGGTAAAATAGTCTTTTACCCCAAGTAGGGAGTTTTGGTTAATGAGGTAGATCTCTTTGTTGATTAGCTTGTGTCTCGAAATTGTTAGCTCAGAGAGTTGTAGGACTAGCAGTCAGGGATCATTCGTTTCAGTCAGCTTATCGAGGTGAGTTTCCTTATTGGGTTTAGCGAGTCGAAGGCGCCAATTCCAACCTATGTTTATTATATGTTGTTAGTATTCTAGCTATCTTTGTGACTCTTTCATGGGATTGTGTTTATATTTTTTTTGGGCTAAGGCCCGATGCCGGGCGGGGCCTGATTAATAATTGTATGCTATGTATCTCTGTGATTATTGCATGTGTATGTGTCCATTTGATATATGTTTATTGTATGTTTGCTATGTGGTATTTTAGGGGAACTCACTAGGCTTCATGCTTAAGGATTTTAGTTATCTTTCAGGTACTTCTGGTAGTAAAAGGAAGAGCTCGGGATGACTGCATCGCACACACCATTGAGATTGCGCTTATGATGTTTTACTCTAATTTTATGGAAATCGATACATTGGTTTTTATTTGAATGTTTGGATGATGTTGGAAAATACTATTTTATCTATTATAAAAAAAATGAAATTTTTTGGACCATATTTTTTAGTGTTACAAGTTGGTATCAGAGCTTTGGTTTGAGGGATTCGGGCACACTCTCGGGTGTGTCTGAACTCAAACTAAGGACTTCATGGGAATTTTCAAAAGAAAAACATTTTTATAAAAAGGATTTATAAAAGAGAAAAAAGGTGTGGTGCATACAATCAGCCGAGCTCAAGTAAGTTATCCCAAAATACCCTTACATGTTTATGATATGATTTGAATTGTGAATCTGTGAATCACTTGCTAGATTAGGGCTAAGGATCTAGGAAAGATGCCTTTGTATGCCTGCTTTTTGAACATATAGATGTGCATGCTAGTGCTGATCAATCAGTAATAGGATTGTTGGAATAGTGTCTAAGGCTGCAACTATATTATGCAAGTATTTGACCCAGTTGTGCATAGTCCTTATGGGTTGCCTTCACCATAGCAACTTGATAGGATGATTTATTAAGAGAGAGTAAATATTATTATAAAGAATAATAATATTGTTAATATAAGTCATAGAATTAATTGGAATTAATTTGGTGGCTTAAAGAGATTAATTAAATAAGAGGGTATAAACTGTCAATTGTTTGATAGTTAAGCTTTAGACTATAAATCCTTATAGATATATAGTGGACGGATTCTAGATACTAGGATAGCTTCAAAATCGTCCAAGGTGTTATCTAGGAATGGATTTGGATAGGCTTAAGAGAAGATTATCCAATAGGGTTTTGGTTGTAACCCTTAAGGAGTCTACAAGTATAAATAGACCCCTTTGTTCACTCGGCGAGTCCCTTTGTGCACTCGGCGAGTCCCTTTGTGCACTCGGCGAGTCCAAGCGTCAGGAATGGCCAGATTCGGGATTTTTTCATAATTATCTTATGGAAACTTTCCTTAATCATATTAGATCAAAGCTAATCCGATTTTTTGATATATATGACTATAATCTTGATCTAATTAAAGGCAGTTATCAACTAATAAAATATCTAATTTCCTTATATGATAATTAATTAATTATTTTGATTATTTTGGTAATTATCTTAAAAGAAATGTTGAATAAATCAAATATAGATAATTAGGAAATTAATTGTTAATTATTTGTTATTTGATCCTCCATGTTTTAAATGTTTAAAACATGTCCTCAAGTTTTGAGATTTATATTTGTGATTAAAAGTTTTAATTTAGACAACTTAAATTTCAAACCCTAGATTTTAAAAGGTTTAAAATACAACCCTATACTAATATAATATTACTAGAATTATATATATATATATATATATATATATATATATATATATATATATGTATAACTAAATGTTAGTCTTACCGTTAGTAGGCCTCATTCACGAAGCCAATCTATAAGATGGGTATAAGGTTGCGGCCTATAAAATGGCGCTTAATGGGTGTACACTCACACCCACCGCTTGCTTGATTGGTGGAGGGTCGTTAGCCGAACGGGTAGGATAGGGCAACCTCATCCTCTCATTAAAAGTATAATAAGTAATACAAAGTAACTACACATTTTAAATTTCCCAATCTTAGTTACTTTAGGAAAAGTGAATTGATGCAATCCCATGAAATTGCATTTTGCACCCTTGCTAAGAAGTTAGTGGAGCGTGTGTGGTTTACCGGCACACTAATTAGTTCTAAGCAAAGGTGGCAAAGGGTGATTCGTTGTTTATCATAGTTCGATGGAGCGTGTGTGGTTTACCGGCACATCGAATAGGTGATCGTTACAATGAAGGCACCAAGTGAATTTGCGTGGTAATTCACACCCGCTTTGTGATCCTCGGTATCCCAGTCACAAACAAGAGGGGCATATCGAGATTTAAACATGTCATTGAATAGTTTCAATGAATCTCATCCGAACCTAGGAATTCTCAATACACTTAGGACTAATAGTTTAGGTTTTGTGATGGAGAATCAGTGAATCGTCATTCACTTACCTTCAATTTATTGGCATGTTAGATTACGGCATCCCTTTTCGAATACGTAAATATTGGATCCTAGCCCTAATTTTTCTTATTGGGTGATAATTAGGGATTCTTATTCTAATCTATCTTTGTCCCTTCTCCTTTGTAGATGTCGAACGCAAACAACGCTACTGCTAGTTCTTTCACGTTGATGAGCCTTTGCCAAAAGGTCACCTTCGATGGAACGAACTTTAGTGAATGGATAAGATACATTCGCATCATTGCTCGCTATGAGGATAAGGAGTACGTCCTCGATGAGAAGCTCGAGAAAATCAACCCTGAAATCGCTACTCCGGCTGAAATCACTGCTTTTGAAAATCATGAGCGAGATGCAACGAAGGTACATTGCATCATGATAGCCACCATGAACTCCGAATTCCAAAAGTCCTACGAGGACATGTATCCGTACGAAATGCACCAAGACTTATTGGCGAGATACCACCAGAATGCGAGACAAGAGCGTTATGAGATTTTCACCAACATGATTTCTGCTAAGATGGGACATGGAGAATCTCTTACCGTGCACCTGCAAAAGATGCAAAGGTATGTCGACCGCCTTCGCAAGTTAAATGTTGACTTTGGAGAAGACTTGGTGATCGACATGGTGCTTCACTCTTTGCCTCTGATGTACAACCAATTTAGGATGACCTACCACATGAACAAAGAGGAGGTCACCCTAAGCAAACTCCAAGGTCTATTGAGGGTCGCTGAGAGCAACTTCAAAGACAAGTCTGTTGCACCAACTCCCAATCCACCCGCTGCTCCTGTCTTGGCTATTGGTCAAGGAAAGGGAAAGAAGAGGAAGGCTTTGTCTATGAACCATCGCAAGGTTAAAGCCCGAGATGGTGCCTCTTCTAGTGGGACCAAAGTTGATCCCGCTAAGCCCTACCCTAACCCGAAGGAGGCAGAGTGCCACCACTGCCACAAGATAGGACATTGGAAGAGAAGCTGCCCAGAGTACCTGCAAGCCATCAAGGAAGGAAAGATCAAGCCATCTTTCGCAGGTATATACACAATTAAATCTAACGATTCTAATCATGCTATTTCTTGGGTTCTTGATACCGGTTGTGGTTACCACATTTGTTCTAATGTCAGGGACTAAGAAGAAGTAGGGATGTCGAGCAAGGAAGAATCAATCTAATCATGGGGAACAGAAGATCGTCGCCTGTGACCAAGATTGGAGTGTATTCTTTAGTGCTTAGGAATAATTTATGTTTAGATTTGAACAATTGTTGCTATTCGCCAGAAATGGCTAGAAACATCATTTCATTTCATGGTTTGTATAGACAAGGTTTTAGATTTTCTTTTAAAAATGAGAATGGTTCTATTTTGGCTTATCTAAATGGTGTCTTTTACTTTGAAGCTATACCATGTAATGGAATTTATGAAACTGTTATGATTGTTGATAACTTAGGAAATGATGTTTTGAATATAGATTCTTCCACTAGTATGGATAAAGCATCCTTGTGGCATATTCGTCTTGGACATGTCAACAAGAAACGCATAGCCCAACTCTAAAAAGGATGGAGTGTTGGAGTCATTCGACCTTAGGGAAGATGACACATGTGAGTCTTGTTTACTTGGAAAGATGACTAAATCACCCTTCACAAGTACGTGTGAAAGGGGTGAGGGTCTATTGGACCTAATACATACCGATGTATGTCGACCTTTTAGATCAACCACGAAGGATGGGAACCGCTTCTACGTGACTTTTACCGATGATTACAATAGATATGGGTATATCTATTTAATCAAGCAAAAGTCAGAAACCTTTGAAAAGTTCAAAGAGTTCAAGAATGAAGTGGAGAATCAATTGGGCAGGAAAATCAAGATACTTCGATCCGATCGAGGAGGAGCGTACCTAAGTCTTGAATTCCACGATTATCTCAAGGAGTGTGGAATACTTTCGCAATTGACGCCTCCTAGGACACCGCAGTTGAATGGTGTGGCAGAAAGGCGTAATCGAACCTTATTGGATATGGTTCGCTCTATGCTGAGTCGTGCTTCACTACCTATCTCTTTTTGGGGGTATGCCTTAGAGACTGTCGCCCATATCCTTAACCGAGTCCCTACTAAGAAGGTTGCCAAAACACCTCACGAGATGTGGACAGGGAAAGCTCCCTCGTTGGCACATATCAAGGTTTGGAGTTGCAAAGTTTTCGTAAGACGAGATACTCACGACAAGCTCGAACCTCGAAGTGAGCGATGTATTTTCATCGGTTACCCGCAGACATCCTTTGGATATCTCTTTTATAGACCGAAGGACAATGTTGTCTTTGTTGCGAGGAGAGGAGTTTTCTGAGAGACAGAACTCATAAGCCAAGGAGACAGTGGGAGGCAAATCGAACTTAAAGAGATTCAAGAGTCGATAGATGAAGGAACCTATACCGTTGGCACTCAACCCGAGGAGGAAACTCCGGTTGAACCAATTGACGAGTCGTTACCTCTTAGACGTTCCGATAGAGTTAGAGTTCATCCCCAGTTTTATGGTTTTCATATTACTACCGAAGGGGACACGTATATTAGTGATGGTACACTAGTAAACCTTGATGAACCTAATAGCTATAAGGAAGCCATGGTAGGCCCGAAGTCTGCGAAATGGAAAGAGGCAATGGATAGCGAGATCCAATCCATGTATGATAACAAAGTTTGGAATTTGGTTGATTATGTGCCCAGACGTAAGACCGTTGGGTGCAAATGGATCTTCAAGAAGAAGACCGACGTGGATGGAAACGTACACACATATAAAGCGCGATTGGTTGCGAAGGGCTTTACTCAAACTCCCAGAGTTGACTATGATGAGACCTTCTCACCAGTTGTGAAGATAAAGTCTATTAGAGTGATGCTAGCTATTGCCACATTTCATGATTATGATATTTGGCAAATAGATGTCAAGACCGCTTTCCTTAACGGAAAGTTAGCTGAGGATGTTTACATGGCTCAGCCAGAGGGGTTTGTGGATCCGAAGCATCCGAATAGAGTGTGTAAGCTTGAGAAGTCCATTTATGGACTTAAGCAAGCGTCTCGCAGATGGAATCTTTGCTTCGATGAGAAAGTCAAAGAGTTTGGATTTGTACGAAGTGAAGACGAATCATGTGTATATGTCAAAGCCAGTGGGAGTATAGTAAGCTTCCTCGTTCTATATGTCGATGACATATTACTCATAGGAAACGACATCCCGACTCTACAGGAGGTTAAGTCCTGGCTCGGGAAGTGCTTCGCTATGAAGGACCTCGGAGAGGCATCTTACATTTTGGGAATAAGGATAGTAAGAGAAAGAAGTAAGAGACTAATCGGACTTAGTCAGAATACTTACTTAGAGAAGGTACTAAAACATTTTAGTATGGAGAACTCGAAGAAGGGAGAATTACCGATACAAAGTAATGCCAAGTTGAGTAAGACTCAAAGTCCGAGTACCGAAGCTGAAATAGCAGAAATGAGCCGAGTACCATACGCTTCCGCAGTTGGTTCAATCATGTACGCTATGACTTGTACTCGCCTTGATGTAGCCTTCGCTTTGAGCATGGTTAGCAGATATCAAGGGAATCCTGGCAGAGCACATTGGATTGCGGTAAAGAATATCCTTAAGTACCTTCGGAGGACGAAGGAATGGTTTTTAGTCCTCGGAGGGAGTGATGACTTGAAGGTGGGAGGGTATAGTGACGCCAGTTTTTAGACCGACAAGGACAACTACCGTTCGCAGTCGGGCTGGGTCTTTACCCTAAATGGAGGAGCAGTGACATGGAAGAGTTCCAAGCAGGAAACCGTAGCTGATTCAACGTGCGAATCAGAGTACATTGCAGCGAGCGAAGCGTCGAAGGAGGCAATATGGCTAAAGAACTTCATCGGTGATCTTGGAGTTGTACCTGCCATAAAGGAGCCCATGGAGATTTTCTGTGATAACGAAGGAGCAGTTGCCTTGACCAAGGAACCGAGGGATCATGGTAGATCACAACATATCGACAGAAAATATCACTTCATCAGACATCATGTAGAAGAAGGACAACTCGTAGTGAAGAGGATATCATCAGAAGATAACCCAGCAGATCCGCTTACGAAGGGACTGAGTAGGGTTAAGCACTTGCAGCATGCTAGGAGTATTGGGCTGAAGGATGATATTAGCATAGATTAGATAGTATTGGAAACGTGTAATAGATAAATGTAATTAACATTTGATGATTAAATAAAGGAGTTTTATTTATGAGTAATGTTACTGTCTTATGTTAATTGTTTAACTATTGTTTCACTTTGCATGTTTTGACTTCCAGAATAATTGAGTTTATTAGGAATAATCGAATTGTTCAAATTGTCCACAATCGTTCATATGTTGGAAGTAGATATGAATGAAGATTGTCATGAATTGGTGTGTAGATTTTCTAAATGGTGTTAGACATAGCAAAAGATTGTTGCGACGTTCATGAGTGCTTATGAACTAGTTTTGAGCATTGGAATAAACCCGCGCTTGCTGGAATCACCTCATGGAATATGATATAAAAGGATGATCGCAAGACGATTATATCATATAGTCTTAAAATGTAGATATATGGTTTGTTATTTGTTAATTGATTGTACATTGATAATGCGAAAACGCATCAGTAACTCGGTGTTATAAAACGCATTGTTGTGTATAGTTAGTTAATGAATAAGTAAATGCATATAAGTCGAAGTTTATCTGTAACTTTTATCTAAGAAGGTAAAAGCGATATCTCGGCCGCTCGATGATTTGATTTGACTTATGTGTCGGCCGGGTCAGAGCTGAATTGATGTGTTCGATTAAGTTCTATGTCAAATAAATCGGAGATTGAAAAACCTAAATGCTTGACTAACCATTCCATAGGATTGTCAGCATGATATCTAACAGAGGACTATACGATCCCTTATCTAAAGGACAAGATTGATTAGATAAGAGTTTGACAGCGTCTTTGAGAGCTATGATTGCAAACCGAATTGCACTTGTGCATATAGTTACTAGACTTATCCAAGTGGGAGACTGTTGGAATAATGTCTAAGGCTGCAACTATATTAGGCAAATATTTGACCCGGTTGTGCATAGTCCTTTTGGGTTGCCTTCACCATAGCAACTTGATAGGATGATTTATTAAGAGAGAGTAAATATTATTATAAAGAATAATAATATTGTTAATATAAGTCATAGAATTAATTGGAATTAATTTGGTGGCTTAAAGAGATTATTAAATAAGAGGGTATAAACTGTCAATTGTTTGATAGTTAAGCTTTAGACTATAAATCCTTATAGATATATAGTGGACGGATTCTAGAAGCTAGGATAGCTTCAAAATCGTCCAAGGTGTTATCTAGGAATGGATTTGGATAGGCTTAAGAGAAGATTATCCAATAGGGTTTAGGTTGTAACCCTTAAGGAGTCTACAAGTATAAATAGACCCCAAGGCTGAGGGAATTCGACACTCCATCTAGAATAGAGAGCCTCTGGCCGAATTCCTCCCTTCTCCTCTCTCCTAAATCATCTTCCTTGGTATTGGTGTTTGTAAGCCATTAGAGGAGTGACAATTGTGACTCTAGAAGCTCCAAGACAACAAGGTCAACAAGGAATTCAAAGGTATGATTCTAGATCTGTTTCAATATTTTTATTTAACCTAATTAGTCATTAGAAGTCTTGGATTCAAAGCATGTTTAATTAGAAAGCCTAGATCCAAGCATTAGGGTTTTGCATGCGCACATAGGAAAGTTCTTATGGCTAAAACCCATCAAGGATGACCCGATTAGGTTATGTTCTATTTTGATTACTTGATGCTCAAATGCAGCTTGTTTTGTGCTTTTAGGAGTTCTTGCTAATTTTGGCTTGCTAGTAAGCAAATATGCTATGTTACATATTATGAACACTAAATAATTTTAGAAGGTTAAGATTAACTCTATTGTGCAGCTCTTGTTTGAGTCCAACCGTTGTAGTGAGAGGCCTCATATTTGAAGAATTATATAGTTTTTGTAATATGTAATTGTATTTGTGAGCTAGTTAGAGGAGGTTAGCATAAGTTCCTTCTACAGCTGATGACGGATAGTGGTGTGGAGTTTGCCCTAGGAAAAACCTACGATGAGATTTAGCGTTGGGAGCTTTAGCTGTGAAGGATATGTTAGTTATAGAGTAATTTGGTTGAGTTAAGGCACTCCTTGAGGAAAGTACAGATATATATGGAAGGTAGTATGGGCCCATACTACTGGAAGCAGAGGATCTGTACTTGATTCAAGGAGGGCTACAATGAAGCCAGGGAGCTTGTGTGGTTGTGATTTCCCCGATATACGCATTGATGCTTATTCTGATAGTTTTATGGTCTATTCTCAGTATGGCGGTATTGCGAGGCAGGACAGTGGGCAGTTCCGATGTTAAGGAGGGTTCGGGCTTAGGTTCTAGAGCAGGGAAACTTGATGACCATAAGAGGGATTTAATCTCGTCTGAGATTATACAAAATATCTTTGATCACACTCTTGTGATCTTTGGCACGGTCAAGGAGGGTATTCTAGAGATTCTTGATGAGAGATTGAGCGCCTTTCACGCTGAGATTGTGGATTTGATCAGGACGCACTCTTTGACCTTCAGGGAGTTTCAAGCGCGTGGAGCGCCATACTATCATGAGGCTAGGGAACCCATTGCGAGCAACAAGTGGTTGGCAGATGTCGCTAATGCATTCCATACCAACCGTTGTCCCGAGGGGGACGAGGTCAGGTTAGCTTCCTGCCTTCTGAAGGATGGGTCATGTGATTGGTAGGAGGAGGTAGGGCATGCTATAGGAGATGATCTGGCTATTGATTCGATGATCTGGAGTGATTTCTCGACTAGGTTCCAGGCCGAGTTTGCACCGGTGATTGAGGTGCTGCAGTTGGAGCGAGAGTTCCAGGATCTCCGTCATACTACTGAGACGGTGACTGAGATCACCGCTATGTTTAGGGAGCGGGCGCTTCTAGTTTTGCAGTATGTGGAGGACAAGGAGATGAAGAAGGACCAGTATCATGAGATGTTGAGGAGTGATATTCGGCAGTTTGTTAGCCGATCCAGCTACAAGACGTTGGAAGACATGATAGCGAGGGCAAGGAAGAGGGAGATGACTTAGAGATAGAGAGGAAGAGGAAGCTAGATTCTGCTGCGAGTGTTGAGGGTTTTGGGCAAGAGGCCCAAGTGTTGGGAATAAATCCGAGATGACGAATGCGGAATATCAAGAATAATCACGAATCAATAACCATAATATGCAAGTAATATGTCAAAGGATTTGTGTATATTGATTTTGATATGAACGTACAAAGAAAACCCTAATCAGAAAAAAGCTTTCATCAAAAGCTAACATAATGATTATTTATAGGGAACATAAAATATTTACCAAAAATATAAAACCAATGCGTTAGAAGAGCTCGATGAAGAACTTCTACTGTAAAGGCACCGTAGGGAATCACAAAAAGATTAACCCTAAAAAGGCTTCCTTAAATAACTAAACATGCCAAATCAGTTTCAATATCTCAAATACTTAACAAGCTCCCCCTAGATGTTGAAACTGATGAACATCATGATTTCCGATCTTCTTGGCATTTCTCCACCTAAATTGTGAGACTCATCAGCACATGGGGTCTTGAAAGCGAGAGAAACAAATAACGTCCTCCAAATATTGACCCCCCCCCCCCTTGAATAATCATGACTCCCCCTTGAATCTTCAACAAATACCATTGAGAGAATCCGAAAAGTTAAGAAAAATCACCAACAATCTTCGCTATCTCATAGAGTAAGTCGTAAAACCAGCTCTGTCATAATGAGCGATTTCGCCAAAATAGATCTTCAAAACCTGTCAGATTTAATGAAACAAATCCCTTTTGAATATTCACAATTCTAAAAAAAAATAAAACTAGAAAAATAACAAAAATTAACTTTGTATTATTCGACTTTTAAATATTGGACAAAAAGAATGGAGTAAGAAGCAATTATTTAGAAGGGTTTGAAAAGAATAAGATCAAAGAAAGGGATAAGAAATGAAAATAGTTTGGAAAGAAAGGGTAAAAAATGGTAAAACCCACAAAATTGTAAAGGAATTAGGAATCTGGGGTGGAAAATCTTAAGATCTGAAAGACTAGGGGTTGATTTTGACAAAAATAAGGCATCTTCATGTAAATGGAACGGAGAATGCATGATCTTTGACTCCAAAAGTCAAAATCCAGTTTAACGAGCATATTTGAGTCGCAGTAAGTCCCGACGAGCAACGATCCAAACAATTTCCGACTGAGACATATTCCCAGTCATGATTCCGAGACCATATCCAATTCCGATCAACAAATAAATTTTGATTGCTTAAATTCTGAACTCGATTTTGAAGCTTTGAAAGTCCGATTGCAAGTTTCAACAAATCTGAATTACGATGGACTCCAATTCCGATTCTGAATGATGACTCCGATTGGTGCTGATTAATAACTTTATTCACTTGCGAGTTCGATTTTGAGAATGAATTTTCCGATTCCCATGCTAGGAATGATTTGGACGAGAGCAGTTTCGGATGTCAAATATTGGTTCTAAAACCCGATTCCAGAACTCTGATCCCTGTGAATGATTTCCGAGTTCGTGACATTCAATGCCAATTCCCAACGTATACAGATGAAATTCGATTTCTGATTTCGTATACCAACACATCTTTAGAGCTCCGAAGGATTGCAACCTCCGAGCCTAGAATACCGAACGCAGAACTCCGAATGACTCCGAGCGTTCGGAGATGAACAGTGAACTCCGAGTTCTTATGCGAGTCCGATTGTGAATTGTTCCGAATGCTCGGAGTTTGAATCATTTTCCGATTTCAGCTTTGACGATTCGCAGGTATGAACGAATGATTTATTAAGTTTCCGAAAACTAACCTTAACTTTCATTGAATTGGCAGACTATACCCATGACTCCGAAACAAATCAATTGTGTGTATAACTCCGAAAGTAACCCTTAAAGATTGATCAAAATGGCAGATTTCCCCCAAATTCCGAAAGCAACCTCTTTTTGTTAATAACTCCGAATCTAGCCCCTATTTTTCCATAATCCCGAATCTGACCCTCCTGTTACAGTGAACTGACAACTTGCACCCCTTTTGCTGAAATGTGTCATATGGCAGCCCTCTTTTTACAGAAAATGTCATTTTTCACCCACTTTTTAACTTTTCACCTTTTTGTCCTACCAACCATTAAAAATCAATAAAAATTGATTTCTTCAACACAATTTCACATCTTTGATTGAATTTTCACCTTATTTTATCCCCTTTTCGATTTTTTTTTATTTTTTTGTTTTTTAAGACAAAATTTTTATGAGACTTTTGGTACCCATTTAAGATTCAAGATTGAGGTTGGTTTTTTGCACATCCATTTATTTGAAAAAAATCGGTCATCTTCCGAAAAAATACCCGCTTTTTAATTGGAAAACATAATTTTCCAAAAGTTTCATTAAACCAACCAAATAATCTTTTCTCTTTTCTCCAACTTCTAACATTTTATCAGAAGAAAAATTAAATTTTCTTTAAACATTCTTGACTTTAGCTTTCTGAACCTTTTCACATGCATTACGTACTTGTACGTTGGACATCCAAACCTTCTTCATTTTACTCTTCTTCTTCTTCTTCTTCTTAATGTCTTTTCTTATTTCTAGGCTTCATAAACGAATTTCGGATTTGAACAACCTCTTCACCTTTCTGAATCTGAACATTTAAAGACTTTTGAACACAATCCTTAGGAGTTTGGTAAATATGAACATCTTGAATTATTGGCTTTCTATAAGGAACCAATTGTTCAAAAATATCATCAGAACTAAAAGAATCATCTGTTTGAGTTCCAATAGAACAAAATTTCTTTACTTTCACAATTTCAGAAAATTTGCTTTGAGATTCATCTTCAGAACAACTAGATGCAGATGGTGATACTTCTACAAAACTTGAAACTTTAGACTCCCCCGCAACATGAAGATCTGGAGTCACTTTTTCTTCAGAAACATGAAGAACATTATGAACTTCACCAAGACCACCAAGAACATCTTCCTTTTTCTTTTCAGCTCTTTTTTATCTCCAAAATCTGTTGTTTATTTTCCCGATCTAAATGTCTATGGATAATATGAAATTGTTCTACTATTCTCTCATTCTTTTTTAACTCACCGTCATCAACACATGAGAATTCAGATATTTTCTTATCAACAATAAGATTATACAACTCAGTAACATCCCTCAACGTTAATTGACGAAGAATATGAAACATAGTCACTTTGTTAACACCATAGATTGGTTTAGTAACCTTTAATCCAAGTTCTAAAATGGACTCAAACAATAAATTCATTTCATCCATTAGATCTTCAACAAGTGACCTAACTTGAAGAGAAAGAAAGTAGATCTTATAAGAATTCTAGAGAGAGAAAATGGATCTGAGATGGTTTCTAGAGAGATAAAGTAGATCTAAACACAAACATGCAAATAAATACGAAATTTCTCTTCTATTTTACTTCCAAAACACGAATCAAGAACAAATTAAGTAAAATACCAGATCTGAGATGGTTTTTGCAATAAAACGAGGTATTAAACTTTTTCTTTTCAGAAAACTTACAAAACTTGAAGATCAAGGTGAGATTCACGAAAAAAAATCGCCATGAACAAGATCGATTCTAGCAATAATCGCTGAGATCTACAAGAACCCGCTCTGATACCACTTGTTGGGAATAACTCCGAGATGATGATTACAGAATATCAAGAACAATCACGAATCAATCACCATAATATGCAAGTAATTTGTCAAAGGTTTTGTGTATATTCATTTTGATATGAACGTACAAAGAAAACACTAATCAGGAAAAAGCTTCCATCAAAACCTAACCTAATGTTTATTTATAGGGAACATAAAATATTTACCAAAAATATAAAACCAATGCCTTAGAAGAGCTAGATGAAGAACTTCTACTCTAAAGGCATCGTAGGGAATCATAAAAACATTAACCCTACAAAAGGCTTCCCTAAATAACCAAACATGCCAAATCAGTTTCAATATCCCAAATACTTAACACCAAGGTATCTGATTCTAGACCCAGAGGCCAGCATGGCCGTAACCGCTATGGCAAGTGCGGCAAGACGCACAAGGGGATGCGGTAGAGGGGTGAGTTATGGTTGCTTCAAGTGCAGACGGACTGGTCATATTAGTAGAGATTGTACTGTTACTACCCCCATCACTCTGGTATACGATTTGATTTGCTTTTAGTGCAATCATAGGGGCCACAAGAAAGCCTATTGTCAGATTTTGGCTGCGGTAGGACCAGTATTAGCACCCGCTCCTACGACATTAACGATTACTGACGGCCGTCAGGGCCGAGCAGATGCGCCAGCAGCAAAGAGCAAGGTTTACCAGGTGACGGCAGAAGAGGCGCATGCAGCTCCTAATGTTATGACAGGTATGTATCTTCTCCTTATATTTTTATCTATATTAAATTTTTTCTTATGTTTATGTGTTTTATTGTATGATCGTTCCTCGTGAACGGTATCTCTGCCTTGACATTATTTGATTCGGGGGCTACCCGATCTTTTGTATCTCTTACGCTTAGCAAGAGATTTGTTGGAGCTCCAGGGGAGCTGGATTGTCCTTTATATGCTGAGATTGTTGATTATAGGTCGATTCGAGTTGCGAGGGTTCATCTAGGGTGTACCCTTCATTTATTCAGTGAGCAGTATCCGGTGGATCTAGTTCCTATTCCTTTGTGTGCGAACAAGATTATCGTGGGCATGGATTGGTTGAATCCTAATGGGGAAGTGATCGACTGTGAGCAACAGTTGGTTCGGGTTCAGACCCTATGTTTGGGAGAGTTGGTGATTCAGGGTGAGAGACCGCAGTATGGGCCGGTTATGTATTCTGCAGCGAGGGTCCGATGCTACCTTCAGCAGGGTTGTGCGGGTTTTGTCACCTATTTCATGGATACCCGAGATAAGGGTAAGGCGACCGTGGACGATGTGTTGATTGTGCGAGAGTATCCGGATGTGTTCCTGGAGGATTTACCTGGGATACATCTGGAGAGATAGGTAGAGTTCAAGATTGAATTTGTTCCAGGTGCAGCTCTGATAGCCAAAGCACCGTATCAGTTGGCTCCCCCTGAGATTCAAGAGTTGTCTACATAGCTACAAGAGCTTTTAGACAAGGGATTTATCGGGCTGAGCAGTTCGCCTTGAGGATCCCCGATTCTGTTTATGAGGAAGAAGGATGGATCTAATTGGATGCTTATCAACTATCCAGAGTTGAATAAGGTAACTATGAAGAACCATTATCCCCTCCCAAGGATTGATGATCTTTTCGACCAACTTCAGGGTGCATCTTGGTTCTCTAAGATTTATCTACGATTGGGTTATCATCAGATGCGATTCAGGGATGAGGATGTGTAGAAGACAGCTTTCCGAACTCGCTATGGCCATTATGAGTTCGTGGTGATGCCAATCTTTATTGATGATAGCTTGGTCTATTCCAAGACGCAAGAGCAACACGAGGAGAACTTGAGGGAGGTGCTTGAGACATTGAGGAGGGAGAGACTTTTTGCAAAGTTCTCCAAGTGAGTTCTGGTTGTGTGAGGTGCAGTTCCTGGGGTACCTCATCAATCAGAAGGGTATTCTGGTCGATCCTTCCAAGGTCGAGGCTGTGATGCCGTGGGAGGTTCCAAGGTCTCCATCTGAGATTCGAAGTTTCGTGGTTTGGCTGGTTATTATTGAAGATTCATCCAAGATTTCTCCAAGACTGTTATTCCATTACCCCGACTGACCAAGAAGTCAATGACGTTTCGTTGGGGGCCTGAGCAACAGGCATCCTTCTAGACTCTTAGAAAATGTTTGTGTGAGGCGCCGATTCTGACCTTGCCAGAGGGTGTCGATGATTTTGTGGTTTATTGTGCTGCCTCGATCAGGAGTTTAGGAGCGTTGTTGATGCAGCGGAGTCGCATGATTGCTTACACTTCGAGGCAGTTGAAGCCTCATGAGGCGAATTATCCGTCACATGATTTGGAGCTGGGGGTTGTGATTTTGGCCCTCTAGATTTGGTGGCATTACCTCTATGGGGTCCGTTGTACTATTTACACGAACCACAAGAGCCTGAGGTATTTGATGGATCAACCGAACCTGAATACGAGACAACGTCTTTTGTTGGATGTGGTGAAGGATTATGATTGCAAGATCCTTTATCACCAGGGGAAGGCCAATGTGGTGGCCGATGATCTCATCCGCAAGGTAGTCGTGGCTCTGATTCATGGTATATGCTTGAGGATGATAGTGATTACTCCATTCATGGAACAGATTCGGGAAGCATAGGTTGAGGCTATAAAGGAAGAGCGCCGGAAGTGTGAGCAAATTGTGGGTCAAGTGGCTTCCTTCGATTATGATAGTCGTGGATTGTTGACTTTGCATCGGAGGGTCTAGGTTCCGTATTGGGGCGGGGTGCGCCATGTTCTGATGGAGGAGGCTCACAAGTTGAGATTCTCCATACATCCCGAGGCGACGAAGATGTATAAGGATCTTCGCCCTGGTTATTGGTGTCCTTGAATGAAGCGGGATATAGCATGGTTTGTGGAGTAGTGCTTGACTTGCAGGAAAGTGAAGGCCGAGCATCAGCGACCTCATGGCAAGATGCAGCCATTAGAGATTCCCATATGGAAATGGGAAGACATCACAGGATTTTATAACGAAGCTTCAAAGGACTACGCACGGAGTGGATTCTATTTGGTTCATCGTGGACCGATTGACCAAGAGCGTGCACTTCATTCCAATCCAGGAGAGTATTTCTGTAGAGAAGTTACCCGAGATTTATGTTCCTGAGGTGGTGGCACGTCATAGGGTGTCGGTGTCGGTGGTTTCTGATGGGTTTTGGACCTAAGAACATCCTATGTGCTCATACAAACCCTAATGCTTGGATCTAGGTTTCTCTATTGTACATGCAAGTTGTCCAAGACTATAAACCCTAATTCTAGCATTCAAGTAATCATATTATCATGAGAATAGGTTTATAATGTTACCTCGATTGTTATGTAGTAATAACAATCCCAATTCCTCCTTGAATTGACTTTGGAAGGCTTAGAGTCACAAGTGTCACTCCTCTAATGGCTCACAAACACCATAAGCAAGAGGGTGAGGAGGAGAGAGGTTAGAGGCGGCCAAAAAACGTGTGAAACCCTAGCAAGAAGCTTAGCCACGTTTTTGGTCCTTAAGGGATCTATATATAGTGAGGCAATTAGGGTTATCTAACAAGGAAACCCTAATTTGGATGCTTAAGCCCTAAGCAACCCATGGAGCCCTTTCCTTAAGGCCTTGGACGATTTCATATGGGCTTCCCCCATAGAATTCGTCCACCTTATAATAAAAGGCAATCCATGGCCCAAATTGCAATTATCTTATAATTACAATTCCAGTCCCTTAAGTTTAATTAATCTCTTTTATTCACAAAACTAATTACAAATTAATTATTCACTAATATTAATTAAACAATATGATTTCTCCTTTAATATATTATTCTCATAATATATTAATAAATCATATTTAATCCTTTCTCTCCATAATTCATCCTATCAAGTTGCTTTGGTGAAGGCAACCCAAAAGGACCATGCACCATCGGGTCAAGTACATATCAAAATAGTTATGGACTTAGACACTAATCCAACAGTCTCCCACTTGGATAAGTCTAATAACTATTATGCGTATGACTTCAGATCCTGATCTGCAATCGTAGCTTTCCAAAGCCGCTGTCAACTCTGATCCTATCAGATACGCGTGTCCTTAGATAATGGATAATATATTCCTCTATTCTAGATATCGTATGAGATATGATTTCAAATCATTCTCTTTGTACTATATCTCAATTCCCGATTTATGACGACTGACTAATTGAACAAATCAAATTAGCCCTAGCCCGGCCGAGCATTTACGTTTGTCATCACTAAATCATCGAGGGGCCCAAAGATATCGCTTTTATCCTACCTTGGATAAAAGGAACAGATAAATCTTGATACAATGCTTGCTTGCACTCACTTACCGAATTACACACAACAATATGTTTTATAACACCAAGTTACTAGTGCGTTTACATATTATCAATGTGCAACCGATTTGCAAGATACAACTCACACATCTCGGTTTCAAGAATATAAGATGTTATCGTCTCAGCAATCACTCGTGATACAATTCATGGAGTGATCCAAGTGAGCGTGGGTTTAATCCAATGCTCAAATCATATTCATAAGCACTCATGAACGTTGTAGCAAACATTTACTTATGTCTAATGCTCTTTTAGACAATCCACACACTAATTCACGACAGTCTTCAGTCATATCTACCTCCAACATATGAACGACTGTGGCCCGTTCGAATAATTCGATTATTCTTAATAAATTCAATTATTCTGGAAGTCAAAACATGCAAATGTGAAACACAAGAATAATACTAATCCCATATGGCCTCAAACCTTTGAGTACAAATAAAACGCCTTTTATTTATCTCCATATTGATTTGTAACGACCAAAAATTTCAACCAATTTAAAGTTTTCGAAAACAACTCGATTCCATTAAAGTTTTTACAAAAAGGTTTTCATGACAGTTTATTTTAAGTATTCCCATAATCTCATCACAACATAAACACGAGGTGCGGTACGATCACGCCTTCGCCTTGCCACGGTCTCCTGAAGAACCTGAAAAACATAAAACCACAACTGTAAGCCCGAAAGCTTAGTGAGATATCCCCAAAATACCAACCACATATACCATACACGCATAACATGCCATAACATATCCGATCACAGAACAACCATGCACTTCGGGTCTACTGTGAGACTGGTCCGCCGCACCGGCCAACAGTCCACCTGGTCCACCCTCCGAGTCTAGACATATACCTCGAATCTACAGTATGATTGGTCCGCCCGCACCGGGCCTTCAATCCACCCGGTCCACTCTCCGAATCTAACCACATACATCGAGTCTGCAATGTGATTGGTCCGCCTGCACCGGGCCTTCAATCCACCTGGTCCACTCTCTGAGTCTACAGTATGACTGGTCCGCCCGCACCGGGCCTTCAGTCGGCCTGGTCCACTCTCCGAGCCACGGCACATCTGGACCGCCCTCTTGGGGCCTACAGCCTATCCGGACCGCTCGATGGGCCTTCGGGACAACCAGTCCGCCCTGGGTATCTTGGCCTACAGCACAAAGCAGGAGCTGCCTCAACCCAACTCCAGTCCAAACAACCATGTGCACATAAACATACAAACATATAACAATTCACAGTCAACAAGCGGATCAAACAGATCACATAGCATATCACCATCCTAACCAAGATACCGACCTAACCGGTCACTAGCATAACATCACCCTATCTCTCAGGATACCGATCTCAACCAAGTCTCTAACATATACCATCCTAGCTACCAGGATGCAACATATCAAAGCAATAACATACAACAAATACCCGGATCTCAATCCGAGAAAGGGTCGGCCTTGGTGCCTTAGACCCTGTTGCTATAGTGAGGATAACTCACCTCGAAAGTGCCGACTGAACAGATAACCCAAGCTGCTCCGATCACTGATACGATCTCCACCACTGGACAATCACCAAGGCACTGAACTGAAAACAATAACCAACAATTACCAAAATGCCCCTGGAAACCACTGGTCAACCCTTGGTCAAAGTCAAAGTCAACCTCTGACTGACTCTACTCGCCGAGTCAACCCGATGACTCGCCGAGTCCCCATACTCCGAACTTCCCTCAATCTGCGACTCAACTCGCCGAGTCACCCCGAGACTCGCCGAGTCCAACAACTCTGAGTCCACTCACACACAACTCACTGAGTCATCCCTTGACTCACCGATTCATGGCTCAACCAGAAAAGATTCGGACTCTTCGACAAGACTCGCCGAGTCCAAGAACAGACTCGTCGAGTCTAAGGCTATCTTCAACCTACTAGCCAAGTTGTTCATACAACTCGCCGAGTTCCAGGCCATCTTCATCCAACTCGCCGAGTTGTTCTTCCAACTCGTCGAGTTCCAGCTCATCTTCAAGCAACTCGTCGAGTCCACCCATGTGACTCGCCGAGTACCACCGGTCTGAATCCATACAGAAGCACTCCAGGCCATGCAATTGATCCAAAACATAGATATAGCCTCCTACATCCCATCCATCACGTAAAGTGTCAAACTTTACGTGAATCCAAAGAGATCTATGCATTTTGCACATTAGGGCTAGGGTTTGGGACATGATAGCTTCACTCAACACTCAACACAGGGAATTTATGCACATTTGGACCATCACTACTCCAGATCTGAGGTAGCATCCTTAGATCCATCTTCCAATCTCGAATAACTCATGAAATGCACCCAAAAACCCCAAAACAACCCCCATAGAAGACAACAAGGGGAAAAGAGCTCAAGACAGAGGATCCTTACCCCAAAGATGAGCCTAAACTGATGTAGACTCCAGATCTCCAAGCCCTCTTGATGCTATCCTCGAATTCCTCCCACTTCTCTTCGCAAACCCTTTCTTCCAAGCTTCAATCCTCTCAATAATGGAGTTATTACGTTTGGGGGTGTTCTCTGGAACTCTCAGGGGGTATAGAGGCTGAAAAGGATGCATAACATCCTTTAAATAGGTGGAAAACCCCGAAGGTTAGGGTTTTCTTCACCCAGCACCAACTCGCCGAGTTGGCCAATTAACACGCGACCAATTCGCGACCCTACTCGCCGAGTCCACCCATGGACTCGCCGAGTTCCTCTTTTCCAAATTACCCTTTTTTGCCCATCAACTCTACTCTTGATATTTTGGGATGTTACAATTCTCCCCCACTTAAATTAGGCTTCGTCCTCGAAGCCTATGATAACTCAACTCCAAAATACTCCCACAACGCGCCTTCTGGCCTTAACCGGACCAGGTTCCTCAAGGCATAACCATCGAAACTCGAACTCAATTTCTCTTTCCTTGTGGTGTCCTGACCACCGTCCCAAGTCGGCCATCGGCTTTACCCTCTGATAATCACACTCAACCATCGGGTACTACCCATGATGCAGCACTGCTCCAATTCACAATCATCACTCGACCCATATGAGCTAGAAAATAACTATGCACCACCGGATTCCCTGATCCAAGTCCAACTCTAATCATTCTGCTGACAGAAAGACACATTCTTCAGAGCAGTCCCCATGAGTTCTCCTCTCGCAATCACATACACATGTTGAACTAGCTCTAGCACCCTCAGGTTGGAAAACCCGATACACTGATGACATCTTCAAACATCTCCCAGGATGAACCACTACTACATACACAATTCCCTGATCAGAATCACACTAAGAGACCAAGACTCCTTCCCTGCATCCCTTCCGAGCCTCTTGGCTCTACACCCGTGGAATTCCTTCCGCGACCACAGCAGACATACCAAACCGGATGTGCTTCCATTCCACTGCCGCAAACACGCAGCTCAATAACCATACTCGGATCACTCTAATCATAACTCTGCTCTGCCGCTTTCACTTTCGTGAACTTGCACTCCCTCTCAGAGTTACATTCCTCTCTCTTTCCTTGCCAAAGAAAACCACTTGGCTGCCTTGACACTACCAAAAGTGCCACGACGCTCGCCCAAGGCTACACCACCCCTTTATAGCATAACCGCTATCCATGCAACACACATGCTCTGAATCTGCTCGCAAGGACTCTCGAGTCCATGCACCATCTCCACTAATCAAGATCAATACCCGGGGCCAGACCTTCTGATGCTAACACATCGCAACATACTCAATCCATCTCCTAAACCGGATTAACAATACCTGCAGAGTCTTCAGCATGACTGGACCGCCTCACCAGGCCTTCAGCCAATCTGGACCACTCTCAGAACCTTCAGCCAATCTGGACCGCCCTCCCGGGCCTTCAGCCTGGCTGGACCGTTTTCCGACTCGAGCCTTCGGCTTGACTGGTACGCCCACCGGCCTTCAGTCTATCCGGACCGCTCAACCAACATTCATCATTCCGAGCTATCTCTCCCGGAAATCCCCCCATGCATATTGTTCTAGCCCCTTAAGGGTTTCAAACTCTATCTCAATCGTACATGCTCGATCTCGGCCTGCTCCCAGGCCCTCCACAATCGAATGCCCTAGGTTTGTATCCCACCCTGCATGCCTGCCACTTACTCGTACCAGCCTACACTCTTGGCTGACAGAACCACTGCTGAAACCCAAGCAGCTAATCAACCTCTCATGTCCATCGACCTTCCGGAGAATCCTCAATTCTCCCCCATTTAGAGCACTAACTATCAATCACCGGTGGCCAACACTGACCTCGCTAAACAACCTTACACAACACAATCACTTACACGTGAACTGCGCCCCACAAGCACGAGCAACCTTCCCAAAAGCACATATCGACATTGATCCACCCGAGCTCAAAAGAAACTCAATCTGCAGCTAAGTACTCCTCGGAAAACAATACTATCCAATCCTCAAATCGGACGCCAGATTACCACTAAGATACCCCCAAGAAAGATAACCGACGAAATTCGCAATACTAAACCCATAACCATACCACAACCCACAAAGAACAACGAATACCACACCGAAAGCCACACAATTAGACTCGCAGATACACAATACTCCATAATAATCACAGATAATGAAGACATCAAGAAAGAGACATACCCACGGCTGCATCCGGCACTGCTCTGACCTCCTCTGCTGTAAGCTGAAAAGCACGACCCTGAGCCCTTGGGGGCTCCGCTCCACCCTGACCTCCACCCGTGATCCTCAAAGTGGCCGGCGCTGGAGCCTGCACCGGTCCTGCAGCAAGCTGTGGACAGTTGACCCTCAAATGTCCAACCTGATGACAATGGTAACAAATCCTCAAATCCCGAGCCTACGCTGACTGTCGACAATCCCTCGCATAGTGCCCCTCCTTTCCGCACTTGCGGCATGCACCACCGGACCTACAAACTCCGGTGTGACGCCTCCCACACTTCCCACAAGTGTGGCCGCTCAAATCCCCTACTCTAACATCAACGGTCTTAGACCGTTTCGGCGCCGGCTGCGACTGCACCGGAGCCTGCCTCAGCTCACGCAACTGCAACTCAATCTCTAACTCACGCCGCATAGCGGCCTCCTGCAACTCCAACAAGGTCTCGCACCTCTGCATAGACACAAACTGTCTGATGTCCCTCTTGAACATGATCAGATATCGAGACATCTGAGCCCGCTCCGAAGCGAACTCTGGGCAGAACATCGCCCTCTCAGTGAACATCCTGGTGATCTCAGTCACCGACTCCGAATCCTGCTTCAGCTCAAGGAACTCCTGAGCCAATCTCTCCTTCTCAACTCGCGGAACATAGCGAGTGTTGAACATCTCCCTGAACTGATCCCATGAAACCGCAGCCCTCTGCGCATCCGAATATGACTCCATGGTCAATCTCCACCAATCCTTCGCCTCAAGCCTCAACAGGTTCAGAGCACACCTCACCCTCTGATCAGCAGGGCATGAACACGTGAAGAAACACCCCTGCACGTCTAAAAACCATCTCATCGCGACAATTGGGTCCTGAACTCCATCAAAGGTGGGAGGCTTCGTATTATCGAAGTCCCGATACTAAAAACCCCAACTAGCTCTTCCCCCTGCCGCAGCTATAGCCGCTGTAGCCGCCGCGGCACCCGTCTCAGTGAGAGCTGCATAGCGCTCATCAAAATACTCAATCATGGCGGTCTTGATCGACCCAAACAGCTCCGGCAACTCAGCCCGGAACAACTCAGCAATCTCATCATGCAGGATATCACGAATCCTTGCATCCAACTCGCACGTGCTCATCTGACCGATAACCTCGGGCAGTACTGACCCGCCCGGAATTCCCTCTCCTGCTCCCAATCCTGACCCGGATCCACTCCCAGCATGCCTTGGAATCTCCATACTGAAAATCACCACAAAACCTCAGATACTTCTCACTATCCCGGGAACCAACTCTCTCTCAACCCACCCCTAGAGGCCATGGCTTCCCTGATACGCGTATGGGTCCTGTGCTTTCAGTAGTATGGGCCCATACTACCATCAACACCTACCCATATTTTCATGAAGTACTACCACAACACCCTAGTGAAAACATGCATTACAACTCTCAACCCTCACCACTAGAGGAACACTGAAAATCTCCCACAAGGAAACCCTAGGCTACAGGCATTACAAATCAGGCAACATTATCATGAAATCCTGAAGATCCCTAGCCTAACACTAGCATGTTGTTCTATCAAGCTCAAAAACAAATAACATGCATGGTATTTTGGGGTTACTTACTGGTTCCGGCTGATCGTACCTCCACGTCCTCCTTTACTCATTTTGAAAACCATTTTAAACTCTCTTTTGAAAATTCTCCTCGATTTGAGACTAGAGTCACACGAGTGTTTCTCCAATTCACTCAAACCAAGGCTCTGATACCAACTTGTAACGACCAAAAATTTCAACCAATTTAAAATTTTTGAAAACAACTCGATTCCATTAAAGTTTTTACAAAAAGGTTTTCATGACAGTTTATTTTAAGTATTCCCATAATCTCATCACAACATAAACAAGAGGAGCGGTACGATCACGCCTTCGCCTTGCCACGGTCTCCTGAAGAACCTGAAAAACATAAAACCACAACTGTAAGGCCGAAAGCTTAGTGAGATATCCCCAAAATACCAACCACATATACCATACACGTATAACATGCCATAACATATCCGATCACAGAACAACCATGCACTTCGGGTCTACTGTGGGACTGGTCCGCCGCACCGGCCAACAGTCCACCTAGTCCACCCTCTGAGTCTAGCCATATACCTCGAGTCTACAGTCTGATTGGTTCGCCCATACCGGGCCTTCAATCCACCTGGTCCACTCTCCGAATCTAACCACATACATCGAGTCTGCAGTGTGATTGGTCCGCCCGCACCGGGCCTTCAATCCACCTGGTCCACTCTCTAAGTCTACAGTATGACTGGTCCGCCCGCACCGGGCCTTCAGTCGGCGTGGTCCACTCTCCGAGCCTCGGCACGTCTGGACCGCCCTCTTGGTGCCTACAGCCTATCCCGACCGCTCGCTGGGCCTTCGGGACAACCGGTCCGCCCTAGGTATCTTGGCCTACAGCACAAAGCAGGACCCGCCTCAACCCAACTCCAGTCCAAACAACCATGTGCACATAAACATACAAACATATAACAATTCACAGTCAACAAGTCGATCAAACATATCACATAGCATATCACCATCCTAACCAGGATACCGACCTAACCGGTCACTAGCATAACATCACCCTATCTCTCAGGATACCGATCTCAACCAAGTCTCTAACATATACCATCCTAGCTACGAGGATGCAACATATCAAAGCAATAACATACAACAAATACCTGGATCTCAATCCGATAAAGGGCCGGCCTTGGTGCCTTAGACCATGTTGCTATAGTGAGGATAACTCACCTCGAAACTGCCGACTGAACAGATAACCCAAGCTACTCCGATCACTGATACGATCTCCACCACTGGACAATCACCAAGGCACTGAACTGAAAACAATAACCAACAATTACCAAAATGCCCCTGGAAACCACTGGTCAACCCTTGGTCAAAGTCAAAGTCAACCTCTGACTGACTCTACTCGCCGAGTCAACCCGATGACTCGCCGAGTCCCCATACTCCGAACTTCCCTCAATCTGCGACTCAACTCGCCGAGTCACCCCGAGACTCGCCGAGTCCAACAACTCTGAGTCCACTCACACACAACTCACTGAGTCATCCCTTGACTCACCGATTCATGGCTCAACCAGAAAAGATTCGGACTCTTCGACAAGACTCGCCGAGTCCAAGAACAGACTCGTCGAGTCTAAGGCTATCTTCAACCTACTAGCCAAGTTGTTCATACAACTCGCCGAGTTCCAGGCCATCTTCATCCAACTCGCCGAGTTGTTCTTCCAACTCGTCGAGTTCCAGCTCATCTTCAAGCAACTCGTCGAGTCCACCCATGTGACTCGCCGAGTACCACCGGTCTGAATCCATACAGAAGCACTCCAGGCCATGCAATTGATCCAAAACATAGATATAGCCTCCTACATCCCATCCATCACGTAAAGTGTCAAACTTTACGTGAATCCAAAGAGATCTATGCATTTTGCACATTAGGGCTAGGGTTTGGGACATGATAGCTTCACTCAACACTCAACACAGGGAATTTATGCACATTTGGACCATCCCTACTCCAGATCTGAGGTAGCATCCTCAGATCCATCTTCCAATCCCGAATAACTCATGAAATGCACCTAAAAACCCCAAAACAACCCCCATAGAAGACAACAAGGGGAAAAGAGCTCAAGACAGAGGATCCTTACCCCAAAGATGAGCCTAAACTGATGTAGACTCCAGATCTCCAAGCCCTCTTGATGCTATCCTCGAATTCCTCCCACTTTTCTTCGCAAACCCTTTCTTCCAAGCTTCAATCCTCTCAATAATGGAGTTATTACCTCTGGGGGTGTTCTCTGGAACTCTCAGGGGGTATAGAGGCTGAAAAGGATGCATAACATCGTTTAAATAGGGGGCAAACCCTGAAAGTTAGGGTTTTCTTCACCCAGCACCAACTCGCCGAGTCCAGCCGCCGACTCGCCGAGTTGGCCAATTAACACGCGACCAATTCGCGACCCTACTCGCCGAGTTCCTCTTTTCCAAATTACCCTTTTTTTCCCATCAACTCTACTCTTGATATTTCGGGATGTTACATGATTACTCATTATTTGTCGTTTTGGGTAATCAACTTCTTAGTTGAATTACAACACTTGTCCCATGCTCCTTGCATGTACACAATGTTTACCTATGGTTCTTACTTTGTGAAATAGATCACATTGAACACATTTCTAATTATTCTTATTTCACAACTCCAAATCCTTTTCATATGTGAAAGAATATCAAATTCTTGCTACTTGTAGAATATGCTAGATTCTAACATTTTATGCAATGATCCTTTCGTAATGTCACTGCACCAATGTCACAAAGACTATTGCCAATGATATTGCAAAGTCTTCTATCGGATATTGTTACAAGACAATTCCTTAGATATGATGTCTCTCACTCAAAGTACATTCCTTTGAACATCCTTTTGCATAAAAGGTTCTAATCTTAGACATAGATTTTTTCAATATTCAATTCCCAATATGGACACGCTTCCATATTTTCCATATGACAACTTATTCTTAATAGAATATTTTCTATTCATAATAATGTCGATATGGTCCATTCAATACCATGCTTCCAACTACTCACCAGCAACCAATCCTCGTCGAACTTTGGATTGTTCTTTGATAGTTGTTTAATTATTTTAGTCAAAACTAATTCTAGTCCCTTTTCCCTCTAAATGCGCTCGACATTTGGAAAATTTTAGAATGGTCAAACATTAAAGCATTTGCAATCGATCCTATACCCGAAGCGTATGGGACACGACGCATAATGTTTTATTTGCTATGTTCTCAAAATTCGAATTGTAAAGAGGAATGCCGTAATCATAATCGAAATTTTAAGAACACACTATGTACTCTTGACTAAATTTATTAACATTTCTCAACCTAATCCTTTAGATTTGAAATGAAGCATAATATTCTCTCCCTTAATTATAGAAAAACAACTTTACAACTCTTACGACTTTGCAAGGTATAACTCTTGTTTTCTATAATTGATATTTCCAACTTGCAATACGCGCCTTAATAATCATACAGTCATAACATTTATGCTCCCACTATCATGATGATTATTATAAAACATAACACTTACGCTCCAACTAGCTTCGACATGTATTCATAAACATCTTAACTTCCAGAAAGACAATACCTATTGAATTTCTTAAGTCCATGTTTCTAATACTTAGTGCTTTGATAATCTTTTATCAAGGCTTCTTGAACTTATACACCTTTGCCTTAGATAGTTCATATGTGTGTCTAAACAATTAAGACTAATTGCCAAACCTCACAATTCAAATCATGGAAAGGGATACCGTAACCATAATTGAATTCGAGAATGCAATTTTACAATCACTATCTTCTTAAAATCTTTCTTAGTGAAAGCATTTCCTCACAATCATTTTCATGAAGGTGGAAATCTAATGACACTTAGATTTAAAATGGTGTATTTGTTCCTATCCATGTGAATTTGTTAAAACCAAAGTTCACGACAAATTCAATCTCATATGGACCGAACTTTCTTAATCTTTATTTCTTGCCTTATGGTAGCACAGCTGCCCACCATGTCTTCCAAGTAGCTAAGCAGCTCACCCTTTCCTATCAATGTACTCTTCATTAATCAAGGTCCTTGCCTTTTATGCATTCGAACGAGAACTCATATAACTCATATGCATAATTAACTCAATTGGAACGACATATAAACAAAATAATGTCAACACGATAGATTGTAAACCTCAACTCGTGTGCTAGTGATTATTGATAAGGTTTATATGATTTGTTCTTGAAACCTTTCAAGACCATTAAGGCTCCCACTGACTCCTTTGCATATAAGATTCTTTTGTCAATGAACATTTCTTGACAACCAAATATTCAAGAGTTAGTGTAGCTTTTATCAAAACACTTCATAAATTGGTCCTAGTTGGTCTTTGTCATATTCAAGACATCACAACTTTCCTCATTTGATGAATGTTATAAACCTTCTTAATACTTATCACTCAATTTCACAATCTTAACTCTAAGACTTGTTTTTGGAACGAAGTATGATTGACTTCTTGATTTAACCATTTCTTCAATTCTTGATTCCTCTTCTTAGACATACAATTGTACTAAGACTCACTTAGAGGATCAATTGAGATATGGTTCTTAACCATTAAGACCCATCATAAAGCATAAAAGGTACTCTCCCTTCTTCTTAGAATGGAGAAACTTTTATCTTTCTGCCTTCTTGATTCTTTTTATTCGTTCTACTATTGATTTAAACCTTTTTCAATCAATCTAGAATTACACTTAATCTTGTAAGTATAATCACATTTACTAAACCTTTAGTAAATCATGACGAATATCTTTGTTACTCTTATGGTAGACTTGATCAACACATAACTTTGTGTACTCGATCTCCTAGTCCTTCACTTGACACTTTGTCAATGAATTAGTCTAATTATCAAATATGAGATTTTTCATTCATCGTGCAACCAAGTTACGTGATTCCAAATTTCTATCCAATTGAAACTTTGGGCGATGAGAAACTCTCCCTATTTGGTAAATTCTCGACTTTCCATAAATAACATAATAAGAACCAAATCCATTATTGCTAATATTCAAACATCAATTTTTCATATACGCCATTGCAAGGATAAATAAATATTATAAAATCAAATTTTATTTTATTGCAGAAAAATTTGTCCTTACAATGCAATTCATTGAAAAACTATGCTAATACATCTTTCTTAGCAATCTAATTCTAACACTAAGTAGTAGCTCAAGAATCTAATCTTCGAGAAATGCGATCGAAATCCATTTCTTCATGGTTAGATTCTGCTCACTTCTTCCCTTAAGCTTCCTTTCTTTTCTTCGATCCTACAAAACATCAATTGTAATCTTATCACATTATGTATTAAGAATCTAGAATAGAAGCTTAAAAGAGTTAGTTAATGAATTTTACCTATATTAGAGCCATACGTTTCGACTCTCCCATCTCTTAGATCTCTTAGGTAAATCGGGCAGCTTCGTCTCCAATGCCCTTTCTCTTGGCAATAACATCAAATTGACTCTTTTGGAACATGACATGGAACTACTTTAGACATTGCCTTTCTCTTATGATTAAACCATTCGATCATAGCATGTCTTTCATTGCCATTGTCTATATCCATAGATGTCTTGAAGGCAGATTCACCAATCAACTTTGCTTTTCTATTGCGCCAAACCATTGCTGATTCAGCAGCAATAAGCATATAGGTGAGATCTATAAGGGTCATGTCGCGGTTCATCATATAGTACTCTCTTACGAACTCACTATATGATTTAGGAAGTGACTGAAGAACCCAATCAACAGCCATTTCCTCACAGACAACGGATCCCAACATTCTTAACCTATCAATGTGTGACTTCATCCCTAGGACGTGTGCACACACCGACTTTCCTTCTTTATGTTTACTTGCCAAAAGGGCTTGAGTGATCTTGAACTTTTCAAGCCTTCGAACTTGTGGATTAGGGAGAATAATTGGAGGAGGAGGAGGAAGTGAAGTATGATCTCTTGTTTCTCGATCGAATCGTGGAATATCATCTTCATGTGGAATGCTTGTTCCACGGGATTTGAGAAGACCATAGTTGTCAAACTTTGACATCTACAAAACGGGAGAAAACAAATTCAAGTTAGTTGATTGATTGAGTCCTTAGTAAATCACCCAAATGAGATACTAAGGCTAGGACCCAACACAATGTTCTACAACTCGGGAGAGGGATGCCGTAACCCAAATTGCAGAACATTTGAAGGTAAGTGAATGACGATTCACTAATTTCCACCATGAAAAAAGAAAAAGAAATTTTAAGTTTTAAATCTATGAAAACTCCTAGATCCTTTGAGATTCATTGAACTTTCAATGGCATGTTTAAATCTCGATATGCCCCTCTTGTTTATGATTGGGATGCCGAGGATCACAAAGCGGGTATGAATAACCATGCAAACTTACAAGGTGCCCTCACATGTTACAGTCACCTATTCGATGTGCCGGTAAACCACACACGCTCCACCGAACTATGACAAACATTGAGTCACCCTTTGCTACCTTTGCTTAGAATCATTTAGTGTGCCGGTAAACCACACACGCTCCACTAACGTCTTTGCAAGGGCACAAAGTGTAATTTCATGGAATTGCATCAATTCACTTTTGCCTAAGTAACTAAGATTGGGAATTTTATGAAAACATTTAGTTACTTTAATAATTCATTATACTTATAATGGAAGGTTTCGTCCTATCCTACCCGTTCGGCTAACGACCCTCCACTAGTCAAGAGTGCGGTGGGTAAGAGTGGATACCCATTCAATCGCCATTTTATAGGCAATTTCCTTAAACATCTCTTATAGACCAGCTTCGTGAATGAGGCCTACTAACGGTAAGACTGACTTTACTCATACATATATATAATGTTAGACTTTTAATGTTACATATATAGTATAGGGTGTATTTTATACTTTTAAAATACTAGGTGGTCTAATTTAATAATTATACTTTTAATTGAATTAAATTGTATACCAAGACTTTATGGATTTACTAAATCTCTTTTAATTATACACCTTAATTAATTAATAAAACCATAAGGTTGTGATTTGAACTTTTTCAAAACAATACTAGGGTTTTAGAATTTAACATTCCTAATTAAACTTTTAATCAACTTTTAAATTCCAAAACTTGAGGGCAAGTTTTGAAACATTTCAAAACATTAGGGTTTAGAATTTAAATATGCATCAAAATTAAACAATTAATCAAAAATTAAATTCCAAAATTTGAGGGCAAGTTTTGAAACCTTTTTCAAAACATTAGGGTTTTAACTATTTAAATTTCAAAACAACAAAACTTTTGGGTTCAAATTTAAACTATAAAACCTAAAGCGGAAAATATGAAACTTTTCAAAGCACAAGTATCAAATAACAAATAATCTAAATTAACAATTAATCACATAATTATCCATATTTGATTTATTTAATGATTTCTTGCAAAACAATTTATCAATTTAGTCAAAATAATTAATCAATTATCACATAAGGAAACAATTATCTTATTAATTGATAAATATCTTCAATTAGATCAAAATTATAGTCAAATATATCATAAAATCGGATTTATATTGATCTAACATGATAAGGTAACTATCCATAAGCAAAAACAGCAAGAAATCGCGAAATACCCTCCATTTGACGAGTTGACTCGTCGAGTCAAGCATGGACTCGTCGAGTCTGCATGGACTCGGCGAGTTCAGCTATGGACTCGGCGAGTCCAGCCTCCAGAACATTAAAAATCGAATTTTTTTGAACATGTAATGCATCAATACAACTGAAACCAATCTAGGCTCTGATACCACTGATGGGTTTTGGTCCTAAGAACATCCTATGTGCTCATACAAACCCTAATGCTTGGATCTAGGTTTCTCTATTGTACATGCAAGTTGTCCAAGACTATAAACCCTAATTCTAGCATTCAAGTAATCATATTATCATGAGAATAGGTTTATAATGTTACCTTGATTGTTATGTAGTAATAACAATCCCAATTCCTCCTTGAATTGACTTTGGAAGGCTTAGAGTCACAAGTGTCACTCCTCAAAATGGCTCACAAACACCATAAGCAAGAGGATGAGGAGGAGAGAGGTTAGAGGCTGCCAAAACACATGTGAAACCCTAGCAAGATGCTTAGCCACGTTTTTGTTCCTTAAGGGATCTATATATATTGAGGCAATTAGGGTTATCTAACAAGGAAACCCTAATTTGGATGCTTAAGCCCTAAGCAACCCATGGAGCCCTTTCCTTAAGGCCTTGGAAGATTTCATATGGGCTTCCCCCATAGAATTCGTCCACCTTATAATAAAAGGCAATCCATGGCCCAAATTGCAATTATCTTATAATTACAATTCCAGTCCCTTAAGTTTAAGTAATCTCTTTTAGTCACAAAACTAATTACAAATTAATTATTCACTAATATTAATTAAACAATATGATTTCTCCTTTAATATATTATTCTCATAATATATTAATAAATCATATTTAATCCTTTCTCTCCCTAATTCATCCTATCAAGTTGCTTTGGTGAAGGCAACCCAAAAGGACCATGCACCATCGAGTCAAGTACATATCAAAATAGTTATGGACTTAGACACTAATCCAACAGTTTCAAACTGGGATGTCCGTTTTACTTCTAGGTTTTGGAAGCGGTTTCATGACGAGATGGGCACTTGTCTCCATTTCAGTACGAATTCTCATCCACATACCAACAAGCACAGTGAGCGGACGATTCAGACTCTTGAGGATATGCTGTGTGCGTATTGGATTTTGGTGGGAGTTGGGATACGTATCTTCCGTTAGCGGAATTTTCGCATAACAACAGTTTTCATTCTAGCATTGATTGACCTCCTTATGAGATGCTCTATGGGAGGAAATGCAGGACCCAGATTTGTTGGGGTGAGGTCGTTCGGCGAGTCATGGAGATTACCGAGGTAGTACTCAAGACTACTGAGCTGATTAAGCAGGTTCGGAGCAGGATCCAGGTAGATCAGAGTTTGTAGAAGAGCTATACCGACAAGTGTCCGTCAGATTTAGAGTTCCAGGTAGGAGATATGGTTCTCCTGAAGGTGTCACCTTGAAAGGTGTCATCCAGTTCAAGAAGCGGGGCAAGCTGGTCCCCAGGTATATCGGTCCCCTCAGGGTTTTGGCTCGGGTGGGCCAGGTTACGTATCGTCTAGATCTTCCAACCGAGCTTATTTAGATTCATAGCGCATTTCATGTCTCCCGGTTGCGGAAGTGTTTATTAGATGACTCTGCAATGGTACACTGGTACCCTTAGAGATTATTCGAGTGGATGACTGCTTGAATTATGTTGAGGAACTAGTGGTAATAATAGATCAGAAGACAAAAACCTTCAGGAACAAGGTTGTAGAATAACCATGCAAACTTACAAGGTGCCCTCACATGTTACAGTCACCTATTCGATGTGCCGGTAAACCACACACGCTCCACCGAACTATGACAAACATTGAGTCACCCTTTGCTACCTTTGCTTAGAATCATTTAGTGTGCCGGTAAACCACACACGCTCCACTAACGTCTTTGCAAGGGCACAAAGTGTAATTTCATGGAATTGCATCAATTCACTTTTGCCTAAGTAACTAAGATTGGGAATTTTATGAAAACATTTAGTTACTTTAATAATTCATTATACTTATAATGGAAGGTTTCGTCCTATCCTACCCGTTCGGCTAACGACCCTCCACTAGTCAAGAGTGCGGTGGGTAAGAGTGGATACCCATTCAATCGCCATTTTATAGGCAATTTCCTTAAACATCTCTTATAGACCAGCTTCGTGAATGAGGCCTACTAACGGTAAGACTGACTTTACTCATACATATATATAATGTTAGACTTTTAATGTTACATATATAGTATAGGGTGTATTTTATACTTTTAAAATACTAGGTGGTCTAATTTAATAATTATACTTTTAATTGAATTAAATTGTATACCAAGACTTTATGGATTTACTAAATCTCTTTTAATTATACACCTTAATTAATTAATAAAACCATAAGGTTGTGATTTGAACTTTTTCAAAACAATACTAGGGTTTTAGAATTTAACATTCCTAATTAAACTTTTAATCAACTTTTAAATTCCAAAACTTGAGGGCAAGTTTTGAAACATTTCAAAACATTAGGGTTTAGAATTTAAATATGCATCAAAATTAAACAATTAATCAAAAATTAAATTCCAAAATTTGAGGGCAAGTTTTGAAACCTTTTTCAAAACATTAGGGTTTTAACTATTTAAATTTCAAAACAACAAAACTTTTGGGTTCAAATTTAAACTATAAAACCTAAAGCGGAAAATATGAAACTTTTCAAAGCACAAGTATCAAATAACAAATAATCTAAATTAACAATTAATCACATAATTATCCATATTTGATTTATTTAATGATTTCTTGCAAAACAATTTATCAATTTAGTCAAAATAATTAATCAATTATCACATAAGGAAACAATTATCTTATTAATTGATAAATATCTTCAATTAGATCAAAATTATAGTCAAATATATCATAAAATCGGATTTATATTGATCTAACATGATAAGGTAACTATCCATAAGCAAAAACAGCAAGAAATCGCGAAATACCCTCCATTTGACGAGTTGACTCGTCGAGTCAAGCATGGACTCGTCGAGTCTGCATGGACTCGGCGAGTTCAGCTATGGACTCGGCGAGTCCAGCCTCCAGAACATTAAAAATCGAATTTTTTTGAACATGTAATGCATCAATACAACTGAAACCAATCTAGGCTCTGATACCACTGATGGGTTTTGGTCCTAAGAACATCCTATGTGCTCATACAAACCCTAATGCTTGGATCTAGGTTTCTCTATTGTACATGCAAGTTGTCCAAGACTATAAACCCTAATTCTAGCATTCAAGTAATCATATTATCATGAGAATAGGTTTATAATGTTACCTTGATTGTTATGTAGTAATAACAATCCCAATTCCTCCTTGAATTGACTTTGGAAGGCTTAGAGTCACAAGTGTCACTCCTCAAAATGGCTCACAAACACCATAAGCAAGAGGATGAGGAGGAGAGAGGTTAGAGGCTGCCAAAACACATGTGAAACCCTAGCAAGATGCTTAGCCACGTTTTTGTTCCTTAAGGGATCTATATATATTGAGGCAATTAGGGTTATCTAACAAGGAAACCCTAATTTGGATGCTTAAGCCCTAAGCAACCCATGGAGCCCTTTCCTTAAGGCCTTGGAAGATTTCATATGGGCTTCCCCCATAGAATTCGTCCACCTTATAATAAAAGGCAATCCATGGCCCAAATTGCAATTATCTTATAATTACAATTCCAGTCCCTTAAGTTTAAGTAATCTCTTTTAGTCACAAAACTAATTACAAATTAATTATTCACTAATATTAATTAAACAATATGATTTCTCCTTTAATATATTATTCTCATAATATATTAATAAATCATATTTAATCCTTTCTCTCCCTAATTCATCCTATCAAGTTGCTTTGGTGAAGGCAACCCAAAAGGACCATGCACCATCGAGTCAAGTACATATCAAAATAGTTATGGACTTAGACACTAATCCAACAGTTTCAAACTGGGATGTCCGTTTTACTTCTAGGTTTTGGAAGCGGTTTCATGACAAGATGGGCACTTGTCTCCATTTCAGTACGAATTCTCATCCACATACCAACAAGCACAGTGAGCGGACGATTCAGACTCTTGAGGATATGCTGTGTGCGTATTGGATTTTGGTGGGAGTTGGGATACGTATCTTCCGTTAGCGGAATTTTCGCATAACAACAGTTTTCATTCTAGCATTGATTGACCTCCTTATGAGATGCTCTATGGGAGGAAATGCAGGACCCAGATTTGTTGGGGTGAGGTCGTTCGGCGAGTCATGGAGATTACCGAGGTAGTACTCAAGACTACTGAGCTGATTAAGCAGGTTCGGAGCAGGATCCAGGTAGATCAGAGTTTGTAGAAGAGCTATACCGACAAGTGTCCGTCAGATTTAGAGTTCCAGGTAGGAGATATGGTTCTCCTGAAGGTGTCACCTTGAAAGGTGTCATCCAGTTCAAGAAGCGGGGCAAGCTGGTCCCCAGGTATATCGGTCCCCTCAGGGTTTTGGCTCGGGTGGGCCAGGTTACGTATCGTCTAGATCTTCCAACCGAGCTTATTTAGATTCATAGCGGATTTCATGTCTCCCGGTTGCGGAAGTGTTTATTAGATGACTCTGCAATGGTACACTGGTACCCTTAGAGATTATTCGAGTGGATGACTGCTTGAATTATGTTGAGGAACTAGTGGTAATAATAGATCAGAAGACAAAAACCTTCAGGAACAAGGTTGTAGAGATAGTGAAAGTGCAGTGGTTACACCGCAAGGGGTCAGAGTGGACTTGGGAGCCCGAGGAGGAGATGAAAGAGCATTTTCCAAATTCGTTCAGCGCAGCGGACTTCGAGGACAAATTCTGATTCAAGTGGCGGAGAATTGTAATATCCGTGATTCCAAGGTATTGCTAAATTGTTTAATCTTGCAATTATTTGTTTCGGGCCATTAACTTGTTTGGACTTAGAGGTTGGTCCTCTTCATGTTTGGGCTACCTAAAGTCGTACGATGGGTGTAAGCTTGGCATACGTGGGGCATAGTAAGATCATGGAAAACACGGAGCCATGCACGTTTGCGCAACATACTAAGTGGTACATGAAGCGTCGTTTTCTGACTTAAAACCCTAAGTTTTAGGGTTCAAGCCATATAAATATGTCATTATGTCCCATTCCCTAGCCTCCTTTGCTCAGAAACCCTAAATTCTAACCGTTATCATCCTTGTGTGTTCTTGACCTTGTGGAATTCATTTTTGGCAGCTTGGAGCTTTGGAAAGAAGAAGAGGAAGTTAGTGAAGGAGAGTTAGTGAACCTTGAGCTTGAAGATCCGAAACATCATCATCATTTAGCACTTATTTGAGGTATAAAGTTCTGAACTTCCCTTATGAATGCTTAGATCTCTTGTATTTGAGTTTTTGGACCATTTTGGTCCCATGGATGTAGCTTTATTGATCAAAGTCGTTTCTTAATCTTAGGGCTACTACCCTTCATGTTATTTGAGTCCCTAAGTCATAAAGTTGCCATCTTGGAGGTCTTGAAGCATCCATGCATGAGTATTGGTCATTTCTAAGGAAGTAGGTTGTCATATTCCATGTTTGGGTTCATTTGGGGCATGCAAGTCACCAAGTGGTCAACTTTATGGGTTAAGACCCTTCATTGGATTCAGATCTGTGTTTGGAGCCTCGAATTTTAAAGGTTTAAGTGCTTTTGGGGATTTTGGCTTAATAGGAGAGTACGATGGGCATACAAGCTCGTACGCACAGCGTACACGCCATGCAGCCTGTACACTTAACGTACAGATAAGTACGCCCCACATACTCACTGAGTTGGGCTTTGCGTCGTTTGGGCCTCGGTTTGGGTCACTTTCATAGATTAGTGACTTAGGCCACGGTGGACCATCTGGAACTGGACCAATGGGCTAGAGAAACATTATTGGGCCTTGGGCTAAGGCCCATGCGAACGAATTGGGCCAAATTGGAAATTGGTCTGTATATTGGACTTCATGGGATTTTTTATCTTTTGGGCCATGGGTTGTGATTTAAGGACCAATTTATGTTATGGGTAAAATAATCTTTTACCCTAAGTAGGGATTTTTGGTTAATGAGGAAGATCTCTTTGTTTATTAGCTTTTATTTGGAAATTGTTAGCTTAGAGAGTTGTAGGACCAGCAGTCAGGGATCATTCGTTTCAGTCAGCTTATCAAGGTGAGTTTCCTTACTGGGTTTAGCGGGTGGAAGGCACCAATGTAGGCCCATGTTTATCATATGTTGTTAGTATGCTAGCTGTCTTTGTGCCTCTTGCATGGGCTTGTGTTTATATGTTTTCTAGGCTAAGGCCCGATGTCGAGCGGGGCCTTATGAATAATTGTATACTACGTATCTCTGTGATTATTGCATCTGTATGTGTTTATTTGATATATGTTATTATATGTTGGGTGGGCCCATTTACCGAGCTCAGCTCGATGTCGAATGGGGCCCGATGACAAGGCGAGGCGCACTATATGTTTATTGTATGTTTGCTGTGACATCCCCATTTTCACGGCCATAAAATTACAAATTTTGTTTATGCTTTATTTGAAAAATCAGAGTAACATTTTAAATAAAAGTGTTGCGGAATTTGTCCCAAAACAAAATATGATAAAGATTTATCAAAAGCATTTCCATAGAAATGTATTTCATTAAAAAGAGTCGGGATGTCATGTTCGATACAGATCATAAGTATAAACAATATAACATAGGCCTTACTACATTATTCTGTATTTACAGGCCTAAAATCCCTTAATCTCTCGTCCTAAGACATCACATCTATGCTCATGCGCCATTACCTGTAATACAAGAAACTGAGTGGGTCAGGCTTGGGAGCCTGGTGAGCACATATGGTTTTCAACCCAAAATAATTAAGTTTATTAACTTTATCAAACCAAACAAACCCGATTACCCGTTCCCGTTATCCTCACTTTACATCCCTAAAACATCTAACACAAGGGACCTAGTCTACAGACTTTCATCAGGATAGACACTACTGCTAAGGAGATTCCTCAGAAATAAATGTCCTTAAGGCAACCATGTGGGGGATGGAGTACAACTGGTGAGCACACAGTTCAAATAAACACCTACAAGTTGCGAGCCTGCTAGCATTCCACTGGACTGTCTAGAATAGTCCGTGGTCGCCATCTATACTCCGCTAGATGACTGAATCATCAATAACATCTATAATGAGGCCTCTCATTATTTTATTTTGTCACATAACAACTATTAAATCTACCCATGTTTTACCCAACACATTTTGTAGATATAAAATACACATACAGTTTAAATCATTTAAAACATGTATAAAATAGTTCATCCATCATAGATAGCAAGTATATAGATAATATGCACACACAACACGTAATTTATATAAAATACTTCATATCTATGTGTAAGCTAAAAGTAACTATGCACTCACTTGAAAGGTGGTGACTTTGCACTTGAACGGCGCTTCGTTATCTCAAAACAATTTTTCCTCGACAAAACCTAGTATCAATACCCTAGGGTTTGGTCTAATGATAACCGCGACTAATTAATAGTCTGGCTATTATTACTATTATATAAGCGCGACATAATACTTTTCACCCACTATATAAAGACGAGGCCAGACATGAAACACCAGAGGGCATGGTCATTTCGGCATAAAAGCACTTCTGAATCCAACAACCCAAGCGGCCCTCCAAACCGGAACCCCCGTACCACGAGTGGTTAATAAGATATTATCACGGCATTATATAACCCATAATAATAGTCCAAATAATTATTCTAAGGTCCTAATAACATTACTATGATTATTTAAAAGTTATATTAAAAGTTGCATAGTTGTAGCTCACTTACAGCGTGTTTTAAAGAAAATCGGGCTTTGCTCGGAGCAGCGTTTCGAAACCGAAAGACCTTTTTTCTCGGGACTCCGGGAGCCTCGGGGCTTCCTTCGGGTGCTAGGGGTTAACCTAGACTTTAGGAAGGGTTAAAACCTTAGAGAGAGAAAGTATTTTAGAGAGAGAAAGAGAATGGTGTGATATTTTCGGAAGAACTCGCATCTATTTATAGGAGCCAGCAGCCTCGGTTACATTGGTCGTCCAGCAGTCTACGCTGGGCGTAGGCTTCGGACGGCCCAGATGCTACTACGTCATCAAGTTCTTATCAGACTTCGCAATTTCGACTACAAATTTTAAAAATTTGTATCTTTCGCATACGAGCTCAGTTTTTGACGTTCTTTATATCCACGCGAAGGCGGGAACATACTCTACAACCTTCGTTTAGACTCCGTTGGCTAATTTTGACTTTATTTTTAATTTTATATTTTTAACAGGCCGGGACAGGATTGGTCCGTTAAAAATCCATAACTTCTTCATCCGACGTCCGTTTTCGTCCATCTTTTTAACGTTACGCTACTATTAACGAGATCTTCGATTCTCGTTTAGGTTGTGTCGGCTAAAAACCGCTCGATCTAAAATTCGAATTTCGAGCTGTACACTACTAAGCCGAATCTTCAAAAAATCATAACTTCCTCATACGAAGTTAGATTTGGGCGTTCTTTTTATGGACGCTCTCAGTTTAATGTACAATACAACTTTGGTTTAAATCACTAAGGCTAAAAAGTCCACCATCGTATATTCACTATTTACGTCTCCTGGTATCATGTCAGTTTCAACGCAAAACTTCGACATGTCATAACTTCTTCGTTATAACTCGGATTTCGGCGTTCTTTATATCTCCGGAATCCTTGTTTCGACCACTACAACTTTATGTAAAGATATCGGGTTTATCTCACACTTTAATTTTGATGCTTATTTTTATCCCTTATTTATTATACTTTTATAATTAACTTATATGCACACAAATACACATAATTCACATAGTATTCAAATATTTCATATTTATTACTTCAAAAGAGTTACAATAGTTGACCTAGACTATTATATCGTCTATAAATGCTTAGCCCCGAAACACAGGGTTACAATTCGCTCCCCTTAGGATGATTCCGCCCCGGAATTATGCATCAGCAAACAGATGCGAGTAGCGACTCATCATGTCACTTTCTGTTTCCCAAATGAGATTCAACCCATTTGAATGTTTCCATCGCACTAGCACTAAGTCGACCGTCTTGCGTCGTAACTTCTTAGTCTTACTGTCAAGGATTGCCTCGGGCTCTTCAATTAGCCTCTTATTCTCATCCATTCTTAATTCTGAGATTGGAATTATGTCGGGAACTTCTCCCGTGAACTTCCTCAAATAACACACATGGAAATTGTTATGGATACCATCCAGCTCTTTGGGAAATTCGAGCTTGTAAGCTTGGTTCCCAATCTTCTGAAGAACTTTGAACGGTCCAATAAACCTTGGACTCAGCTTTCTCTGTTTCCCAAATCTTATAAGTCCCTTCCACGGTGATACTTTCAGCAAAATCGAATCTCCAACTTCTCAACTAATCACTTTCAACTTCTCAGCAGTCTCATGAACTATCTCAGGGCCCATAAACTGCTTTTCTCCGACCTCAAGCCAACAAGACGACATACGACACTTATGTCCGTACAAAGCTTAGTAGGGAGCCATCTTGATGCTCGAGTGAAAACTATTGTTGTAGGAAAATTATACCAGAGGTAAGTGTTCGTCCAAATTCCCTTAGAACTCGAGGGTACATGATCTCGGCATATCTTCCGGTGTCTGAATCGTTCTTTCGCTCTGACCATCAGTATATGGATGGTGAGTCATACTCAAACATAATTTCGTACCCAATTCCTCTTGTAGGCTTCTCCAGAACCTTGACGTGAAATGACTATCACGATCTGATACAATCGTTAGAGGAACACCGTGAAGTCTTACAATTTCCTTCACGTAAGCATTTGCGAGCTTATCCATAGACCACTTCTTGTTGGTTGCTATGAAGTGTGCACTCTTAGTGAAACGGTCCACGACTACCCAAATCATGTCGTGACCATTCTTCGTCCTAGGTAGTTTAGTCACAAAATCCATGGTGACATCTTCCCCTTTACCCATGGGTACAGGCAAAGGTTCTAAACTCCCATACGGTTTCTGATGTTGTGTCTTAACTCTTGCACATGTCACACACTCAGCCACATACTTCGCAACATCGAGTTTCATCGTCGGCCACCAGTAGTAGGGTTTTAGGTCCCTATACATTTTAGTGCTACCGGGATGAATTGAGTACATGGTATTGTGCGCTTCTTCCATTAGAAGTTCTCTTCTTCCTCCCGTCTTAGGCACCCAAATCCGATCTTGGAATACCTTCAGTCCTTGACGGTTTGTACCGAACACCAACGTTTTTGCCAAACATTCTTCATTTCAGTCACCCTTTTCTGAAGCTTCTTCTTGAGCTTTCCTGATACTTTCCACAATCTTCGAGACAACTTCTATTCTCAAGGATCTTGGCCTTTTTCTCTCAAGGTTGATTTTTCGACTGAGTGCATCAACAACAACATTTGCTTTACCGGGGTGGTAAAGTATCTCACAGTCGTAGTCCTTGAGTAATTCCAGCCAGCGTCATTGCCTCATATTTAATTCCTTCTGATTAAAGAGATACTGGAGACTCTTATGATCAGTGAAACGTTTACACTTCGTGCCATAGAGGTAATGTCTCGATATCTTTAAGGAAAACATTATCGCTGCTAACTTCTGATCATGAGTGGGGTAGTTCTTTTCATACTCTATCAATTGTCGAGATGCGTATGCTATCACCTTTTCTCTTTGGGTCAGAACACAACCCAAACCGACTCCAGATGGGTCACTATAGACCGCGAAGTCTTCAACTCAATTGGGTAGAGAAAGTATCGGTGTTGCGCATAACTTCTTCTTTAGCTTCTCGAATGCCTCTTTGTGTTTCTCGCTCCATGTATATGTGGCTCCTTTATGGGTCAAAGCTGTCAATGGAGTAGCTATCAAAGAAAAGCCTTGGATAAATCGTCGATAATATCCAGCTAATCCAAGAAAGCTTCGAATCTTTTTTGGACTCTTTGGATGTTCCCACTTCATTACAACTTTGATTTTTGCTGGGTCAACCATTATTCCCTCCTGGTTAACCACATGACCCAAGAATTGGACTTCTCGGATCCAAAAATCACATTTGGAGAACTTTGCATAAAGTTTCTCCTTCTTCGGCACTTCTAATACTTCCCGTAGATGTTTTCCATGCTCCTCTTGGCTTTTCGAGTAGATCAGAATGTCGTCGATGAACACTATCACAGATTTATCGAGGAATGGTTTACAAACCCTATTCATCAAATCCATGAATGCTGCTGGAGCATTAGTTAGTCCAAACGACATAACCAAGAACTTGTAGTGTCCATATCTCATTCTGAATGCAGTCTTCTCAATATCCTGATCTCTCACTTTTAGCTGATGATACCCTAACCTAGGATCGATCTTTGAGAAGTAGCTCGAACCTTGTACTGATCGAATAGGTCATCAATCCTTGGCAAAGGGTACTTATTCTTTACCGTCGCCTTGTTCAGCTCTCTGTAGTCTATGCACATTCTCATGCTCCCATCTTTCTTCTTCACGAATAGGACCGGAGCTCCCTACGGTGATGAACTAGGTTGAATGAAACCATTGTCCAACAACTCTTGAAGTTGCATCATAAGCTCATTCATCTCCGTCGGTGCTAATCGGTAAGGCGCCTTTGCTATCGGTGTTGTACCTGGTAACAAGTCTATCCGAAACTCCACTTGTCGATCAGGTGGTAATCCGGGAAGATCTTCGGGAAAGACTTCCGGATAATCACATACGACCGGTATATTTTGCACCTCCTTCTTTTCCTTCTTAGCATCAATCACAAATGCCAAATATGATGCACATCCTTTGGATAAACATTTTCTGGCTTTCGTCAGGGAGATGATTCCAGAATTCACTCTGTGTTTGTCCCCGTACACCATAAATGACTCCTTTCTAGGGGGATTTGCCCTAACTATCTTCTTTCAACATAATATCTCGGCATCGTTAGCGCTAAGCCAATCCATTCCCAAAACGATGTCAAAACCATTCAACTCTATGGGCAACAACTCTTCGTGGAATTCATTTCCATTTAAGTCGATGACTACGTTCTTAAGACGATTACTAACAGGTACAGACTTGCCACTGGCAACTTCTACAATCAGGGCATTATCAAGTTTTTCTACAGGCAATGCTAAATTCCCACCAAATTTACACGACACAAAGGAGTAGTTGGCTCCGGAATCAAATAGTATACTAGCAGGAAAACCATTTACAAGAAAGGTACCTAAAGCGACATCTGTTTCCTCCTTCGCGGCCTCGAGCGTCATCTGGAAGGCTCTCACCTTCGGCTTTGGTGGAACGTTGGGCCTTCCCACATCTTTCTTCTTTGGGCAATCCTTAACAATATTCCCTTCTTAACAGCACTCGTAGAACACCCTCTTGTTGATGGCGCACTCATTGGCATAGTGCCCCGTTTTCCCACACTAGTAGCAGGTTACTTCCTCGCTACATTTTCCCGAGTGCTTCTTCTTGCACTTCTCGCACCATTTCGATTCATTTCCTCGTCCCCCGAACTTCTTTGAACCGAACTTGCTCTTCTTTTTTTTGGGTTTAGCAGACCCTTCAAATTTCCTCTTCTCACCAACCTCAACCTTGCTGGCAGCTCTTCCCTTAACCATATCCTCCACAGACTTGGCAGCCCAGATAGCTGCCTCCAGAGTATGTGCCTTACACACTAGCACCGCGTACTCCCATGGAAGTCCCTTTGTGTACTTATCGATTTTCGTCAGCTTGCTCGGAACAGACTATTAATTAGTCACAATCATCGCTTAACATTCTAAGTTTAAGTCTAGAAATCCTACAAATTCCTAGTGCGCTTAAACTAATGCTCCGATACCAACAGTGACATCCCCATTTTCACGGCCAGAAAAGTCCGATTTTGTTTATGCTTTGTTTGAAAAATCAGAGTAATATTTTAAATAAAAGTGTTACGGATTTTGTCCCAAAAAAAATATGATAAAGATTTATCAAAAGCATTTCCATATAAATGTATTTCATTAAAAAGACTCGAAATGTCATGTTCGATATAGATCATAAGCATAAAAAATACAACATAGGCCTTACTACATTATTCTGTATTTACAGGCCTAAAACCCCTTAATCTCTCATCCCAAAACATCACATCTATGCTCATGCGCCACTACCTGTAATACAAGAAACTGAGTGCGTCAGGCTTGGGAGCCTGATGAGCACATAGGGTTTTCAACCCACAATAATTAAGTTTATTAACTTTATCAAACCAAACAAACCCGATTACCCGTTCCCGTTATCCTCACTTTACGTCCCTAAAACATCTAACACAATGGACCTAGTCTAGGGACTTTCATCGGGATGGACACTACTGCTAAGGGGATTCTTCAGCAATAAATGTCCTTAAGGCAACCATGTAGGGGATGGAGTACACTTGGTGAGCACACAATTCAAATAAACACCTACAGGTTGCGAGCCTGCTAGTGTTCCACTGGACTGTCTAGAATAGTCTGTGGTCGTCATCTATACTCCGCTAGATGACTGGATCATCAATAACATCTATAATAAGGCCTCTCATTATTTTATTTTGTCACACAACAACTATTAAATCTACCCATGTTTTATCCAACACATTTTGTAGATATAAAATACATATACAGTTTAAATCATTTAAAACATGTATAAAATAGTTCATCTAGCATAGATAGCAAGTATACAGATAATACGCACACACAGCACGTAATTTATATAAAATACTTCATATCTATGTGTAAGTTGAAAGTAACTATGCACTCACTTGAAAGGTGGTGACTTTGCACTTGAACAGCGCTTCGTTATCTCAAAAAAAATTTCCCTCCACAAAACCTAGTATCAATACCACTATGTTTTAGTCTAACGATAACCGCAACTAATTAATAGTCTGGCTATTATTACTATCATATAAGCGCGACACAATACTTTTCACCCACTATATACAGACAAGGCCAGACATGAAACACCGGAGGGCAGGGTCATTTCGGCATAAAAGCACTTCTGAATCCAACAACCCAAGCGGCCCTCCAAACCGGAACCCCCGTACCGCGAGTGGTTAAAAAGATATTATAAAGGCATTATATAACCCATAATAATAGTCCAAATAATTATTCTAAGGTCCTAATAACATTACTATAATTATTTAAAAGCTATATTAAAAGCTGCATAGCTGTAGCTAACTTACAACATGTTTTAAAGAAAACCGGGCTTTGCTCGGAGCAGCGTTTTGAAACCGAAAGACCCTTTTTCTCGGGACTCCTAGAGTCTTGGGACTTCCTTCGGGTGCTAGGGGTTCACCTAGACTTTAGGAAGGGTTAAAACCCTTAGAGAGAGAAAGTATTTTAGAGAGAGAAAGAGAACAGTGTGAGATTTTTGGAAGAACTCGCATCTATTTATAGGAGTCAGCAGCCTCGGTTACGTTGGGCATCCAACAGTCTACATTGGGCGTAGGCTTCGGATAAGTGTGCTGTAACGCCCGTAGATCAGGGCTAGTCAATTTAGAGACGATAAGCGTCAAAAATGACTTTTTTATAGAAGATTATTTAGAATGAATAATCTTAACTAAGTTGTAGTATATGTTACAAGGATTTTGTAATAAAGAATGCCCAAATCTGACTTCGTATGAAGAAGTTATGATTTATCGAATTTTTGGCTTAGCGGTATGCAGCCTGAAATATTCGATTTGAGATCGAGCGGTTTTTAGCCAAAACAATCTAAACGAGAATCAAAGATCTCGTCGTTGGTATCGAAGCGATGAAAATTTAGGCGAGAACGGACGTCAAACGAAGAAGTTATGAATTTATAACGAAGTTTTTCTGTCCCGGCCTATTAAAAATAAATAATAAAAATAAAGTCAAAATTAGCCGACGGAGTCTAAACGAAAGTTGTAGAGCGTAGTCTCACCTACGCGTGGATATAAAGAACGTCGAAAACGGAGTTCGTATGAAGAAGATATGAATTTTCGAAGTTTATTAAATAATTAATATTTAAATATAATTATAAAACCTGGTATTATCCGAAGGGGGAGTCACCGGGCATATCCGAAGTACGCCTAGCGTACTGCTGTACGCCCCGCGTACAGCGAAGCATGATGACCTTCGCACTCAAGTTCTTCGGATGACGAACGCAATGACGATTTCGGACCAGTATACCCCACGTACTCCGAGGCTCCAGCCTTCTATAAATAGGATGCGAGGGCAGCCGACTCCTTTGCTGTTTTTCTCTCTTCTCTCTCCCGTTTTGCATCGTTTTGCGTGCTAGAAGTACCCCAAAGCCCCGATAATATTCTCGAGCCCCAAAGCAAGTCCCGAGATCCCGAAGATCCCGAGAAGTGCGGTTCCCGAACCGAAGCTCTGCCCGCTAGAAGTTCGATTTTTGTGGAGATCTTCCAGATCTACCGAAGAATACTACTTCTACAAGTCGTAGTGCTGTTTGATCGTCTTCTGATCAAGTGAGTGTATACTACCTTTCATAAACACGATAATAATACAAGTATGGTTTGAGTGTATTAAGTATATTGTTGTTTATATGCGTGAGTGTGTAGTTACTTTCTTCTAACACATAAATATGAAGTATTTGCTATGAAATACGTGCTATGTGTTTATATATTATTTGTCTATTTGAGATGGGCGTGGAATTGATGTTTTATACAAGTGTTAAATGATTTAAACTGTGTAAGTATTTATATCTACGAAAATGTTGGGTAGAACTTGGGTAGATGGGATAGTTGGTGACTATGGAGTTAGCGCCTATTGTATAAACCTTGGCGACGATGTGACTTCGTGCCTATTTGATGAACCTTGGCGACTATGGAGTTAGCGCTTGTTGAGTAAACCTTGGCGACTATGGAGTTAGCGCTTGTTGAGTAAACCTTGGCGACTATGGAGTTAGCGCTTGTTGAGTAAACCTTGGAGACTATGGAGTTAGCGCTTGTTGAGTAAATCTTGGCGACTATGGAGTTAGCGCTTGTTAAGTGAACCTTGGTGACTATGGAGTTAGCGCCTAATAGCTATGGATTTAGTACTTGATAAATATACTTTGACGGCAATGGATTTCGTGCCAATTCCTTAGGAATAAATGAATAAAGGATAGTTGGTTCTTAGGGTAAAACCTTAAGAAGATAATGGGGATGGGTAATTGGGTTGATTGTTTGCTGATTAAATGTAACAATTATATTATTGTGGGTTGAAAACCCTATATGCTCACCAGGCTCCCAAGCCTGACCCACTCAATTTTCTTTTCATTACAGGTAATGGCACAAGGTTATAAGTTGGCGGACTTGACGAGAGATTTTGGATTATAGATCAGTAGTCATAAATAACTATTCTAAGGTCTATTTTATATTGTTTATGCTTTTGGTCTGTATCTGACATGAGATCCCAAGGTTTTATTATTTAATGACAATACATTCTCTTTGAGAAATGTTTGGATAAATGGTTATCATATTTTTGTTTTTGGGAACAAATTCCGCAACAGTTTTCTTTAAACGATTACTCTGATTTTAAAAACAAAGCATAAACAAATCGGTCTTTTCTGGCCGTGAAATTGGGGATGTCACACGTGCCAGGCGGATCCAGTTGGCTCGCACTCGGACTCGGACGGATAAGGCCGAAGGTACGTTGGGCGTACCATCCTCAGACATGGGGTGTAATAGAGAGGGCTACGTGGCGTGATCCGAAGCGACTCCTGAACCAACATCGGACGGCCCAGATGTTGCCACGTCATCAAGTTCTTATCAGACTTCGTAATTTCAACTACAAACTTTAAAAATTCGTATCTTTCGTATACGAGCTCCATATTTGACGTTCTTTATATCCAAGCGAAGGCGAGAATGTACTCTACACCTTTCGTTTAGACTCCGTCGGCTAATTTTGAATTTATTTTAAATTTTATATTTCTAACAGGCCGGGAAAAGATTGGTCCGTTAAAAATCCATAACTTCTTCATCTGACGTCCGTTTTCGTCCATCTTTTTATCGTTATGCTACTATTAACGAGATCTTCGATTCTCGTTTAGGTTGTGTCGGCTAAAAACCGCTCGATCTAATATTCGAATTTCGGGCTATACATTGCTAAGCCGAATCTTCGAAAAATCATAACTTCCTCATATGCAGTCAGATTTGGGCGTTCTTTTTATGGACGCTCTCAGTTTAACGTATACTACAACTTTGGTTTAGATCACTAAGGCTAAAAAGTCCTCCATCGTATATTCACTATTTACGTCTCCCGGTATCGTGTTGGTTTCATCGCGAAACTTCGACAGGTCATAACTTCTTCGTTATAACTCGGATTTCGGCGTTCTTTATATCTACGGAATCCTTGTTTCGACCAATAAAACTTTATGTAAAGATATCAGGTTTATCTCACACTTTAATTTTGACGCTTATTTTTATCCCTTGTTTATTATACTTTATATTTAAGTTATAAACACACAAATACACATAATTCACATAGCATTCAAATATTTCATCTTTATTACTTCAAAAGAGTTACAATAGTTGACCTAGACTATTACATCGTCTAAAAATGCTTAGCCGCGAAACACGGGCGTTACATTTTCTATGTGGTATTTTGGGGGAACTCACTAAGCTTCGTGCTTACGGATTTTAATTTATGTTTTAGGTACTTCTAATAGTAAAGGGAAGAGCTCTGGATGACTGCATCGCACACACCATTGGCATTCCGCTTATGATGTTTTACTCTGATTTTATGGCAATTCATACATTGGTTTTTATTTGAATGTTTGGATGATGTTGGAAATACTATTTTATCTATTATAAAAATGAAAATTTTAGGACCATATTTTTTAATGTTACAGATATCTCTAGGCCCCTCAAAGATTTGGTGCTGACATCTAAAGTACTGGGCCAAGTCCTGACTGAAATTGATGTGTTCAATTTAGTAGTTAGAAGTAATTGTCACAAATCTATTTCAGGAAACATAATCTTGATTTATTAGATTGACTATTATCCATGTCTCGAATTCATACATATATCATGAAGATTAAAGGAATTTGAAGTCACTACTCTTAGGGCTGTTTATAGCAAACTTGCTATAAGTACAGTAGTTGCATTGGACTGTGACTCACTGTTATTTCTAGTATGTATTGGCCAGGTCGATTGTCAATGCCTATGTGCAAGTGGGAACTAATGAAGAATAGTGCCAATAGCCATAACAGGCGCGATAATATTACTATAACTAGTAGTGTCCTTTTGGGTTACATATAAGAACAAAATAAAGCAGAACTGAAAAGACATATATTTTAGGGACTTGTTTTGTTAATTGATTAATTAGAAAACATGAAGAATATGGAATATTAGAGAATGGTTTGATTCTTGGATAATTATCAAAAGCCTACATAATAACTAATATGTTTGGTAATTATCTTTAAGGTTTCAAACCACCTCCATATAAATAAAGCGCTCAAATCTAGGTTTTGGATGGATTAAAACTTAGCCCTCTTTCCAAAAGTCAGAACCCTTAGGAAATCCTAGAAAACCGAACGACTCGATGTCACGATGTGAAACCTCTTATATGGTATTGTGGCGATGAATATTGTCATCAATTTGAGCTTTTATCGCGTTACTTCATGGTTGGGTGTTTAGATCTGTTGGGAGTTTTGCGTCTTGGGTGTAATTACAAGAGAGGAACTCTACTTCGGGTTCTCTAGTCCAATCAAATGGATTGTCAAAAGAAGAATTATACGTTGAAGTCAAAGGTATGTTTTCATTCTATTAAGTTCTAAATAAGTTGCGTGGATTAGTTGAGTTTAGATCCAATTGTTTTGAGTGTTAGATCAAACTTGTTTATTGTTCTGTTGCCTTATGTTTGATCTAATGAGGCTCGAAAACCATCAGTTGGCTGATCATAAACTGATGGAGAAGCTATTGGTGATGTGATAAGCACCTGTTGAGGTGGAGTAGATGTTGGTGGGTGGAAAAAAAATGATCCTGGTGGGCTGGTGCTGACGAGGGGTGTTGAATCTGAGAGATGGTCTTTATAGGAGGCCTTTGGCATGTTGAATTGGAGCACCTGGTGCATGGACTTGGTGGCAGCCATAGCCCATGCGACTAGAGTTGAAGATCGAAGGTTGTTGCCCTTGGTTGGAGCCCATGTAATCTTCTCATTCATTAAATGGCATATTATTTTCCCATGAATATTCTCATTCATTAAATGGTATATAAATAATACAAAAACAAATACAAAGGGCTGATACATACATGGGCCAAACAAGATTACATGGACCATACTAAATCATACATAAAAAGCTATAATACATAGTCTAACATTAATATACTAGAATATGTCAAAGTTGAGTAATAGGTAGTCCCCTTTTTCCGTGATAATTGGAAAGGACTCAATTCCTTCTTTCTTCCCCAGCGAAATGTAGCAAGAATTGATAAAATATTTGAAATATAAATGATAGATATACATTTTTAATGGGAAATACTATTGGTGCTTAACTAGTGGCTATATAAAATAAGACTAATATGATGAGAAGGTGAATCTTAGACCAACATTCTGCTAGTGTGATGTAATTGTAGGTGTGACTTATTGGTGTCCTTGTTGATAAATTGTCTAAGTGTTAAACGTTCACAAGTATCCAAGATTTTATAGGATGCAATCTAAAGTACTTTGGCAAGTTTTATCTAAACTTATAAAAACTGGTGTATATCGACATACGTTTATATACATATCTAATGCACTGATGAATGTAAAAAAAGTTGGTCGTGTCCACCAATCCCAAAGTCTAAATGGGAGGTGAATCACAAAACACTAGGAATATTTTAGTTGTGTCAAGATCTTTTGTTGTGTCAGGATCTCACATTACGACCTACCTGTGGAATTCAACATCTCAACTGCGAGGTTGTTATCATGGGGACATGTCCTGATGATTTTATTTATCTTGTCGTTAAGAACAACTTATATTTTAGAACATATTAGATGAATTATTAAAATATTATATTTTATTTGTCTTGTGCATGCGTGTTTGTGTTCTATTTATTAACACACATGCATAAGAATAGATGAATTGGGGTGCGATCGATGAGGTATATGATAGATTTTGGGCATCAAATATCAATGTAATTACTTGGATAAATCAAGGATCGTGTATGAGAAATATTTTCCAAAATTTATGATTTCGATCTTATTGATGGGTTTTGGCCATATGAACATTCCTATGTGCACATACAAACCCTAATGCTTGGATCTAAGTTTCTCTAATTAAACATGCATTGGATCCAAGACTTCTAATGACTAATGGAGTATAAGAATAATACAAAATCAGAATTAGAAGCATACCTTGAAACACTTGTTTCATCTTCTAGTTCTTGGAGCTTTAGAGACACAAATGTCACTCCTCTAATGGCTTACAAACACCAACCGGCAAGAGGATAATTTGAGAGAGAGGAGAGGGAATAGAAATCGGCCAGAGTTTCTTTGCTTTAGCAGAGGTGCCGATTTCCCTTGCCCAAATGGTCTATTTATACTTGTAAGGCTCCTAGAGTTTCACCCTTAAACCCTAGTTGGATAATCTTTACTCAAAGCAATCCAAATCCTTTCCAAGATAAGCCCTTGGACGATTTGTGGCTTATCCCAAGCCCTAGAAATCGTCCAACCCTATCCATGAAGGATTTACAGCCCAAAGTGTAACTATCAAACAATTGACAGTTTATACCCTCTTATTTAATTAATCTCTTTAAGTCACCAAATTAATTCTAATTAATTTATGACTTATATTAATCGAATAACAATATTATTATTCCTTATATTATTCTCATAATATATTAATAATAATTATTCTCTCATAATAAATCATCTTGTCAAGTTGCTATGGTGAAGGCAACCCAAAAGGACCATGCACAATCGGGTCAAATACTTGCCTAATATAGTTTCAGCCTTAGACACTATTCCAACAGTCTCCCACTTGGATAAGTCTAGTAACTATATGCACAAGTACAATTCGGTTTGCAATCGTAGCTCTCAAAGATGCTGTCAAACTCTGATCTAATCAATCTTGTCCTTTAGATAAGGGATCATACAGTCCTCTGTTAGATATCATGCTGACAATTCTATGGAATAATTAGTCTAGCATTTTGGTTTCTCGACCTCTGATTCATTTGACATAGAACTTAATCGAACACATCAATTTAGTTCTGACCGGGCCCGGCACATAAGTAAAATCAAATCATCGAGAGGCCGAGATATCGCTTTTACCCTCTTGGGATAAAAGTAACAGATAAACTTCGACTTATATGCATTTACTTATTCATTAATCAACTATACACAACAATGCGTTTTATGACACCAAGTTATTGATGCGTTTTCGCATTATCAATGAACAACCAAATAACAAACCATATATCTAGGTTTTAAGACTATATGATATTATCGTCTTGCGATCACCCTTTTATATCATATTCCATAAGGTGATTCCAGCAAACGCGGGTTTGTTCCAATGCTCAAAACCAGTTCATAAGCACTCATGAATGTTGCAGCAACCCTTTTGCTATGTCTAATACCATTTAGACAATCTACACACCGATTCATGACAATCTTCATTCATATCTACTTCCAAAATATGAACGATTGTGGACAATTTGAATAATTCGATTATTCTTAATAAACTCAATTATTCTGGAAGCCAAAACATGCAAAAATGAAACAATAGTTAAACAATTAACATAATACAGTAACATTACTCATAAATAATACTCCTTTATTTAATCATCAAATGTTAATTACATTTATCTATTACACGTTTCTACTACTATCTAATCTATGCTAATATCATCCTTCAGTCCAATACTCCTAGCATGCTGCAAGTGCTTAACCCTACTCAGTCCCTTCGTAAGCGGATCTGCTGGGTTATCTTCTGATGATATCCTCTTCACTACGAGTTGTCCTTCTTCTACACGATGTCTAATAAAGTGATATTTTCTATCGATATGTCGAGATCTACCATGATCCCTTGGTTCCTTGGTCAAGGCAACCTCTCCTTCATTATCACAGAAAATTTCCATGGGCTCCTTTATGGCAGGTACAACTCCAAGATCACCGATGATGTTCTTTAACCATATCGCCTCCTACGACGCTTCGCTCGCTGCAATGTACTCTGATTCGCACGTTGAATCAGCTACGGTTTCCTGCTTGGAACTTTTCCAAGTTACTGCTCCTCCATTTAGGGTAAAGACCCAGCCCGACTGCGAACGGTAGTTGTCCCTGTCGGTCTGAAAGCTAGCGTCACTATACCCTCGCACCTTTAAGTCATCACTCCCTCCTAGGACTAAGAACCATTCCTTCGTCCTCCGAAGGTACTTAAGGATATTCTTAACCGCAATCCAATGGGCTCTACCAGGGTTCCCTTGATATCTGCTAGCCATGCTCAAAGCAAAGGCTACATCAAGGCGAGTACAAGTCATAGCATACATGATTGAGCCAACTACGGAAGCGTATGGTACTCGGCTCATTTCTGCTATTTCAGCTTCGGTACTTGGACTTTGATTCTTACTCAACTTGGCATTACTTTGTATTGGTAATTCTCCCTTCTTCGAGTTTTCCATACTAAAACGTTTTAGTACCTTCTCTAAGTAAGTGTTCTGACTAAGTCCTATTAGTCTCTTACTTCTTTCTCTCACTATCCTTATTCCCAAAATATAAGAAGCTTCTCCGAGGTCCTTCATAGCGAAGCACTTCCCGAGCCAGGACTTAACCTCCTGCAGAGTCGGGACGTCGTTTCCTATGAGTAATATGTCATCGACATATAGAACGAGGAAGCTTACTATACTCCCACTGGCTTTGACATATACACACGATTCATCTTCGCTTCGTACAAATCCAAACTCTTTGACTTTCTCATCGAAGCAAAGATTCCATCTGCGAGATGCTTGCTTAAGTCCATAAATGGACTTCTCAAGCTTACACACTCTATTTGGATGCTTCGGATCCACAAACCCCTCTGGATGATCCATGTAAACATCCTTAGCCAACTTTCCGTTAAGGAAAGAGGTCTTGACATCCATTTGCCAAATATCATAATCACGAAATGTGGCAATTGCTAGCATCACTCTAATAGACTTTATCTTCGCAACTGGTGAGAAGGTCTCTTCATAGTCAACTCCGGGAGTTTGAGTAAAGCCCTTCGCAACCAATCGCGCCTTATACGTGTGTACTTTTCCATCCACGCCGGTCTTCTTCTTGAAGATCCATTTGCACCCAACGGTCTTACGTCCGGGCACATTATCAACCAAATTCCAAACTTGGTTATCATACATGGATTGGATCTCGCTATCCATTGCCTCTTTCCATTTTTCAGACTCCGGGCCTGCCATGGCTTCCTTATAGCTATTAGGTTCATCAAGGTTTATTAGTGTACCATCACTAATATACGTGTCCCCTTCGGTAGTAATATGAAAACCATAAAATTGAGGTTGAACTCTAACTCTTTCGGAACATCTAAGAGGTAAGGATTCATCAATCGGTTCAACCGGAGTTTCTTCCTCGGGTTGAGTGCCAGCGGTAGAGGTTCCTTCATCTATCGATTCTTGAATCTCTTCAAGCTCGATTTGCCTCCCACTGTCTCATTGGCTTATGAGTTCTTGCTCTCGGAAAACTCCTCTCCTCGCAACAAAGATAACATTGTCCTTCGGTCTATAGAAGAGATATCCAAAGGATTTATGCAGGTAGCCGATGAAAATACATCACTCACTACGAGGTTCGAGCTCGTCGTGAGTATCTCGTCTTACGAAAGCTTCGCAACCCCAAACCTTGATATGTGCCAACGAGGGAGCTTTCCCTGTCCACATCTCGTGAGGTGTTTTTGCAACCTTTTTAGTAGGGACTCGGTTAAGGATATGGGCGGCAGTCTCTAAGGCATACCCCCAAAAAGAGATTGATAGTGAAGCACGACTCATCATAGAGAGAACCATGTCCAACAAGGTTCGATTACGCCTTTCTGCCACACCATTCAATTTTGGTGTCCTAGGTGGCGTCAATTGTGAAACTATTCCACACTCCTTGAGATAATCGTGTAATTCAAGACTTAGGTACTCTCCTCCTCAATCGGATCGAAGCATCTTGATTTTCCTGCCCAATTGATTCTCCACTTCATTCTTGAACTCTTTGATCTTTTCAAAAGTTTCTGACTTTTGCTTGATTAAGTAGATATACCCATATCTACTATAGTCATCAGTAAAAGTCACATAGAAGCGGTTCCCATCCTTCGTGGTTGATCTAAACAGTCCACATACATCGGTATGTATTAGGTCCAATAGACCCTCACCCCTTTCACACGTACTTGTGAAGGGTGACTTAGTCATCTTTCCAAGTAAACAAGACTCGCATGTGTCATCTTCCCTAAGGTCGAATGACTCCAGCACTCCATCCTTTTGGAGTTGGGCTATGCGCTTCTTGTTGACATGTCCAAGACGAGAATGCCACAAGGATGCTCTATCCATACTATTGGAAGAATCCATGCATAAAACATCATTTCCTAAGTTATCTACAATCATAACGGTTTCATAAATTCCATTACATGGTATAGCTTCAAAATAAAAGACACCATTTAGATAAGCCAAAATAGAACCATTCTCATTATTAAAAGAAAATCTAAAACCTTGTCTAAACAAACCATGAAATGAAATGATGTTTCTAGCCATTTCTGGCGAATAGCAACAATTGTTCAAATCTAAAGATAAACCATTCCTAAGCACTAAAGAATACACTCCAATCTTGGTCACAGGCGACAATCTTCTATTCCCCGTGATTAGATTTATTCTTCCATGCTCCATGTCTCTATTTCTTCTTAGTCCCTGCGAAAGACGGCTTGATCTTTCCTTCCTTGATGGCTTGCAGGTACTCTGGGCAGCTTCTCTTCCAATGTCCTATCTTGTGGCAGTGGTGGCACTCTGCCTCCTTTGGGTTAGGGCAGGGTTTAGCAGGATCAACTTTGGTCCCACTAGAAGAGGCACCATCTCGGGACTTAACCTTGCGATGGTTCTTAGATGAAGCCTTCCTCTTCTTTCCCCTTCCTTGTCCAATAGCCAAAACAAGAGCAGCGGGTGGATTGGGAGTTGGTGCAACAGACTTGTCCTTGAAGTTGCTCTCAGTGACCCTCAAGAGACCTTGGAACTTGCTTAGGGTGACCTCTTCTTTGTTCATGTGGTAGGTCATCCTAAATTGATTGTAACTTGGAGGCAAAGAGTGAAGCACCATGTCGATCGCCAAGTCTTCCCCAAAGTCAACATTCAACTTGCGAACACGGTCGACATACCTTTGCATCTTTTGCAGGTGCACGGTAAGAGACTCTCCATGGCTCATTTTAGCGGAAATCATGTTAGTGAAAATCTCATAACGCTCTTGTCTCGCGTTTTGGTGGTATCCTTCCAACAAGTCTTGGTGCATCTCGTACGGGTACATGTCCTCATAGGAGTTTTGGAATTCGGAGTTCATAGTGGCTATCATGATGCAATGTACCTTCGTTGCATCACGCTCGTGAGTTTCAAAAGCGGTCATTTCAGCCGGAGTAGTGATTTCAGGGTTGATTTTCTTGAGCTTCTCATCGAGAACATACTCCTTGTCCTCATAGCGAGCAATAGTGTGAATGTATCTTATCCATTCGCTAAAGTTCGTCCCATCGAAAGTGACCTTTTGACAAAGGCTCATCAATGTGAATGAACTTGCAGCAGCGTTGTTTGCGTTCGACATCTACAAATAGAAAGGACAAAGATAGATTAGAATATGAATCCCTAATAATCACCCAATAAGAAAATTAGGGCTAGGATCCAACAACAAGATTTACATATTAGAAAAAGGATGTCGTAATCTAACATGCAAACAATTTGAAGGTAAGTGAATGACGATTCACTAATTCTCCACCACAAAACATAACTTTAAGTTCTAAATGTATTGAGAATTCATAGGTTTAGATGAGATTCATTGAAACCTTTCAATGGCATGTTTAAATCTCAATATGCCCATCTTGTTTGTGACTGGGATACCGAGGATCACAAAGCGGGTGTGAATTACCATGCAAATTTACATGGTGCCTTCATTGTAACGATCACCTATTCGATGTGCCGGTAAACCACACACGCTCCATCGAACTATGATAAACAATGAATCACCCTTTGCCATCTTTGCTTAGAACCAATTAGTGTGCCGGTAAACCACACACGCTCCACTAACTTCTTCGCAAGGGTGCAAAGTGTAATTTCATGGGATTGCATCAATTCACTTTTCCTAAAGTAACTAAGATTGGGAAATTTTTGAAAAACATGTAGTTACTGTGTATTTCATATTATACTTTTAATGAGAGGATGAGGTTTCCCTATCCTACCCGTTCGGCTAACGACCCTCCACCGATCAAGCAAGCGGTGGGTGTGAGTGTACACCCATTAAGCGTCATTTTATAGGCAGCAACCTTATACCCACCTTATAGACCGGCTTCGTGAATGAGGCCTACTAACGGTAAGACTAGCATTTTAATTATACATACATATATATATATATATATATATATATATATATATATATATATATATATATATATATATATATTAATCTTTTAATATTATATTAGTATAGGGTTGGATTTTAAACTTGTAAAATTCTAGGGTTTGAAATTTAAATTGTCTAAATTAAACTTTTAATCATAAAACATAAATTTCAAAACTTGAGGGCAAGTTTTAAACATTTAAAACATGGAGGATCAAATAACAAATAATCTTAATTAACAATTAATTCCATAATTATCCATATTTCATTTATTTAATGATTTCTTGCAAAATAATTTACCAATTTAATCAAAATAATTAATTAATTATCACATAAGGAAATTAAATATTTTATTAATTGATAAATATCTTTAATTAGATCAAGATTATAGTCATATATATCAAAAAATCGGATTAGCGTTGATCTAATATGATAAAGGCAAGTTTCCATAAGATAAATATCAAAAAATCCCGATTTTGGCCCTTCCTGACGCTCGGACTCGCCGATTTCCCAACTGGACTCGTCGAGTCAGGCCAACTCGCCGAGTCCACCATGGGACTCGTCGAGTTCATGACTCAGAATCACAAAATTCGAATTTTGCAAGCAAGAAACAAACAATCATGCATCAATTTAATAGAAACCAATCTGGCTCTGATACCACTGATGGGTTTTGGCCATATGAACATTCCTATGTGCATATACAAACCCTAATGCTTGGATCTAGGTTTCTCTAATTAAACATGCATTGGATCCAAGACTTCTAATGACTAATGGAGTATAAGAACAATACAAAATCAGAATTAGAAGCATACCTTGAAACACTTGTTTGATCTTCTAGTTCTTAGAGCTTTAGAGTCACAAATGTCACTCCTCTAATGGCTTACAAACACCAACTGGCAAGAGGATGATTTGGGAGAGAGGAGAGGGAATAGAAATCGGCCAGAGTTTCTTTGGTTTAGCAGAGGTGCCGATTTCCCTTGCCCTATAGTGACAAAGAACATGGTTTGGCATGCGGAATTAAATCTTGCACAATTGAACATGGTGATTTGGGTGTTTAAGAGATATATTGAATGTATATGGTGTTACACAAAAAGGATCTAGATCTAGACTACATAAATAACACACACTTACACACTCAACTTTTACATCTCTCAAGCACACCTCTACAAGTTGTATGAACCCACTATTTATAGAGGTGTTTACATGTCTCTCTCTCACTCTAAGTAACAAATGGGTCTAAAGGCTAAAGCACCACATGCAAGTGGGTTTTATAAAAGTCAAACATTTACAAAGTCATGAATGAATAACTTTGCACCCCAACATTCTCTCCCTCAAAGTTAGGAATGAATGACCCACTTTAAAACTTCCAAAATCAAGCACTACGTGGTTCGAGCCTCAAAGGTGACACATGACGAAACGAACTTCAATCTTCAATTCTTCCATGACTCTTCAATTTGGGCTCTAGGATGTGAGACCATACAATCCGAGCAGCAACGAATGATCAAGAGTATTCCAAACTCCAAATAATCACCCTAAAGTTGCGCATAAAAACACACCCCAAAAATCTTCAATAATTCCAAACCCATTTCGAATACATTACTTCCGAACTTCGAATTGCATCATCTCGTGGCTTCAAAACTTCAAGATCACTTCGGTCTTCAAATCCGCGTAATATGAAAAATTCAAGTTCGAATTTCCATATAAAACTTCTCCCCCTTTTTATAATCGAAATTTGATTATAAAACTCCAAAGGAAAAAGAACGTGCTCTATTTGGAATTTTTCATGTCAAAACTCCCCCTTAACATGTGGCATAAACTTTGTGCTTCAATCCGAAAAATCCAAAAAATATTGAATTTTTAGCTTCGTTCACGGATCGCCTTTGACAAAATTTCTCAAAAATGGGTAGAAATTGTCAATTTCAAAATTCTGCAGTGACCCGTTGCGTCAAAAACAGTCAAATATGCAAAACACACCCCCATTTGCGAAACTGGGTAGAATGTGTAAATTCGCACAAACTGCAGGGGCCTGAAATGCACAATCTTCAATTTTCAGCAAAAACAATCCTTTTTCGAATTTGGGTGAAAAGTGTCAAACATGCGAAATTTGAGTTAATTTGCAAAGTGTAAAATATTCAAAGGTTCAATGTCCGTTTTCGAAACTTCTTCCCTTTTGTTCTCCAAACATGAGCGTAGGCTCTTTTCTTCCTTGTTACATTCGTACGAAATCTCTTGTCAAACCAACAAAACTTTAAGGTCCGGTTTTTTAAATTCGACTTCTTCTTTTTCAATTCATATATTTCACAGTGACACACTTCGCAAGTTCCAGTCAAACAAATTCTTCGCACATCACTGATGCGAACCATGGATGAAAATACTTCGCATCTTACCCCAACTTAACCAAATGCGAAATATTGAGACCCAAATGCGAACTCATGTTTGAAACCCAGATGCAAACTTGATTTTGATCTCATATGCGAACCATTCTTGATGCGAACCCAACAGAAATCAATCAAAAAATTTTATTATTCGCATTTCAACAATCGAACTTGCGAACTGATTTTGTCCTCAAATTTGTTTAATCAAATGCGAAGTGAGTTTAAACATTAACCCCTTTCGTTATCACGGCTCAAACACAAGCAATCAATTGTTCGTTCTCCTGTATCATCTTCCCAGTTCATTCTTTGCAATAACGAACTCTATTTTGACTTCAATCGATTGACTCCAACCCATTATAAACAACGAAATACAGTCAATATCGATTTCAAAAACAACCGATTCCAATTTCTTTTGATTTCGTCTAATAATCATTTGTTCTTCAATCAATCGTCCTTTGACTTTCGAAAGTCAATCAAACCATTTTAAACATAAAATCGAAATCTGATCTTTACATATTCTTCGATGCTTTTAATCACAAAACACCAAATTAACATCTTTTTGTTGTTTCCAAGATCAAATCGAGATCTTCAATAGTATTCAACAGATTCACCGATTGTTATTATCACAAAACCAAGAGATAATCTCAATTTGTTTCATGAATCAAAAAGAAACTTGAACTCTCAGTGAATAATGATGAAGTGAAATCGATATCAAACATATAGATTGAGAACAAAATCGATTATCAACAGATTCAAAACAAGACTCATTCAACTTGATTTTAACAATGAATCATCGGTGAAATTAAAACTCAAAGAAGTCGAAAATTTTGATTATCATGAGCAAATCGACTAATCTGAATTGAATCAAAAATCAAAAAATAATTTTCACCACACAAGAGATACTGATTATAAATCGATTCACAACAATTAATCAATAGAGAACATTGATTCACAAATTGCGTGAAAAAAAAAATATGTGCGAATTGAATAGAACAGATCGATTATCAAACAAATAATGAATTGGGACTAAATCTTGGGTTGAATGAATAGTAAAAGTTATGGATCGAAAACAATTGGACCATTTTTTTAAAAAAATATGGATCAAATTTTTGAGTTTAGAACTTGTATCCAATCAATCAATTTAGAAAAAAGGATTGGGCCATATGAATTTACACATGAACATTAAAATAAAATGAATTGATTGGGCTTGATCTTAAAAAAAATTTGTTGAATCACCAATGGGGTAAAAACGGATTAGATTCAACGAAACAAATTGATCAAAATTCAAAAACGTAACGCACAATTCAATGAGATTAAGAGAGATCATAGAGAGAGACTCACCAGAATTGATCAAATTGCGACAAAATTTGCCAAACCGAGAATCGTTCTTCAAATATCACCTTGATCTTGAAGACCCGCTCTGATACCAATTGTAGTGACAAAGAACATGGTTTGACATGCGGAATTAAATCTTGCACAATTGAACATGGTGATTTGGGTGTTTAAGAGATATATTGAATGTATATGGTGTTACACAAAAAGGATCTAGATCTAGACTACATAAATAACACACACTTACACACTCAACTTTTACATCTCTCAAGCACCCAAAGGGTCTATTTATACTTGTAAGGCTCCTAGGGTTTCACCCTTAAACCCTAGTTGGATAATCTTTACTCAAAGCAATCCAAATCCTTTCCAATATAAGCCCTTGGACGATTTGTGGCTTATCCCAAGCCCTAGAAATCGTCCAACCCTATCCATGAAGGATTTACAGCCCAAAGTGTAACTATCAAACAATTGACAGTTTATACCCTCTTATTTAATTAATCTCTTTAAGTCACCAAATTAATTCTAATTAATTTATGACTTATATTAATCAAATAACAATATTATTATTCCTTATATTATTCTCATAATATATTAATAATATTTATTCTCTCATAATAAATCATCTTGTCAAGTTGCTATGGTGAATGCAACCCAAAAGGACCATGCACAATCGGGTCAAATACTTGCCTAATATAGTTGTAGCCTTAGACACTATTCCAATACTTATAGCCTGAGGCATCATGAAATGTGATTTGGGATATCCAAGAGAATCGATTTGGAGTTGCAGGCCTATTTCAAATCGTAAAACAATTAATTGCTTTGCTTTTCTTTTAGATGTGTTTGTCAGAGACAATTTTGCGGAGAGAAGAAAACAGTTTTAGTGATGTTCTAAGTATCCTGTAACGTCAAATTTTCCAATATATACGGAGAAGATGATGGTTATGTAGACTTTAACATATATAGAGACATAAAGGACCGTGTTACACTAATATAAGATACACTCACACTCCCCCCCCCCCCCCCTCCCCCTCTCCACAGATGGGGGACGATGGTTAGATGAGGTCAGACAAAGATGTGTTATGCCACAAAGGTGTTGATGTTGACTCTGATATCAAGTAAGATATATGTGTAATGTAACCTTGTGTCTCCGAAAAAGCTCTTAAGGAGAAAGATGAGACTCCAATATATAAAGAGATATAAACAATAGTGTTGCACCAATATAAGATACACTAACAAACGTATTTGTTTGTTTGTGATGTACATTTTAAATGGCATAGAGGAAAGCCTTAGCATATATTATGGGTTATTCCTTGTAGGGAAACATGCCCTTCAATTATAAAGAGGGGCGTACATTAGTAGAGCCCGGGGACATCTGAGCCACTGCTCTGATTCCGGGAATTAGTGTAATTTTTTTATATGTAATGCAATGTCTTGAAATATAAATGTCACGACTAATTTAGATTTATTCGGAAGTTTTTTTAAATGTCACCCTATTCAAACTTTATGCATCTGCCACTAATTATGAGCTTTGTTGTTATTTTACAAGCTAAAATGATAATTGTCCCAAAGGTGTTAGTTATTGTCTGCATTTAAACCTAGCATCAGTTTTATGATCAGTTGACTAGTCGGTTTTTATAAAAGAATGTGCAAGTGTTGAAAGAAATAGAAGAAAAGAGGTGATGGCGTAAAATGCTTTACATTGATTTGAAAGTAATGTCGAGGTGTCACGCATAGATTAGAATAATAGGAGAAAGAAAAAGTTAATGACTATTTTAATATAATAATCTATATAAACTGAGTGTGAGATTGTAAATATATTATGTTTCACAAAGCTATAGCCCAATAATTCCTATAATTAACTCGAGTACAAATCATAAGTTAGTCTTGGAGATAGAGACGTCATAATTGACAGTTCATCTACTAATAAATCATATATTCTTATGATTTTCATTTAAAAGATGGACATGTAATGATCTTCGTAAATTTGTAAAATCTGATTATCGTAATTGTTGGATAATTTAGATTGGAAATAAGTTCTTTTTATGTTAGTTCATAAAAATAATTGTATCAATAGTTGTGTATTGGCAGGAAGAACCTTTTATATTTTTTTTTCTTTATATGAACTTGATTGCCGTCGTTAATGGTTAAATCTAGGGGTGCAAGCGAGCCAAGCTACTCGCGAGCTACTCGGGATCGGATCGTTAAAAGCTCGATTCGAAATCGATTTTAAAACGAGCCCGAGCCGAGCTCGAGCTTAATATTAAGCTCGTTTATTAAACGAGCTCGAGCTCGAGCTTATGTCATTAAGCTCGATTAGGCTCGCGAGCCTAAACGAGCCTTTACATAGTATAATTTATTATTATTTATATATATTAAAATAAAAATATATTAGAGGAATTACGAATTTAGGGTATTAGTAAACGAGCTTCTTAACGAGCTCGAGCCGAGCTTAAGCTTATTTAGGCACGTCAGATAAAAAATGAGTCGAGTCCGAGCCGAGCTTGGATAATTCTTTACGAGCTCGAGCCGAGCTCAGTACAAGAAAGCTCGAATCGAGCCGAGCTCGATCTCGAGCCTCATATAACTTAAATGAGCCCGAGCCGAGCCTGGCCAGGCTCGGGCTCGGTTCGGCTCGTTTGCACCCCTAGTTAAATCTCGGCAGGTTTGGTCGGAAAAGAAAGTAACACCGATCAACGGCAGTTATCGTTCTGTTTTGTTGGGCTGCTGTGATCTATGGTGTTTGGCCAGAGCTCATTAGACTTTTATAAAGGAAAAATATGGCAGATCTCAACAAAAGGGTATTTAAAGCCTTAAGGGGCATGTCCAAAACCTAAAGCCTAAAGCCCACTCATTATAACTTTTAAATTTAGATATTTGTTTAATTAGAAATTTTGGCTAAAAATATATAAGTTTATTAGACATTTTATCAAGCAAGTCTGCCTTATTAGACATTTTATCGCCAAACAACAAAGAATTTTGATCCAAATATGCCACCAAACATTATAGTAAATCCCTTGAAGATGATATTCTACTTTTCTCTACGACCAGAGCTCGTCAAACCAAATAAACCATTCATGAAATGGGAAAAACATAAGTGTAGGCAACCCCCACCATCTAATGACCGCAAACAACAAATCAATAGCCACAAAGCAAGAGAAGAACAAATAGGAAGTCGATTCCACTCTAGAGTCACACAACGAGCACAAGAGAGATACGACATCAACACCTCCACGGTTCAGATTACTCCTCGTTGGGAGTTTATCTAACCGCAACCACCAAGCCTAAAAATTGTCTTTAACTGGAACCAATGAAGGTCATCTAGTCGGTCCAAAGGTCGAGTCTAGAAACAGTAAAATCTCCAGAACCACATAAAAACCAACACCGACGATCTGTTATCGAGGACTAAGAGACCGTGTTAAACATGTCTTCGAGGTGAGCCCACTAAAGGCCATTAGCTCCACCCTAGGCCTCCTTTGTAACGAATCAAAAAAGCGATAATGACCAATCTTTGGTTGCATCGTAATTCGAGTATCCAATTCCAAGCCAAGGCATACACTCTTAGACATTGAGAAATAAGAGGAATGTTATCCAACCAAACATCTTAAAAAAAAAAAAGGAAGTTACAGAGCTATCCACAATTATTTTTTACACTTCAAGAACAAATCAATCTCTTTATCTTTCATATGCAGGGGCGGATCCAATGTAGAGTCCGGGGTAGTTCGGGATGTCCCCTTATTATTATTTTTTTAGTAGTGTATTTTTTTCGAAAATTTTCGTTTTATGTTGCAGTGATACCCTAGAAAAAATTTGGGCTACCCTAAAAAAAATTATGCTACCCTTTAATATGAATGAAATCCTTAATAATAACCACCATGGAGAGGTTTGATGTCTATGCAAATCACTCCCAATGAGGCCTTTGATTTATTTAGTTGTTAGTGACCCATACATAATTCTACCATTTTGAAAGTTTTATAACATTCATATTTATGTTATTAAATTTTATGTTTTGGCACAATTAACCGAACTATGAGATTTACCAATTAAAATTTAAAAGAAAAGAAATTGACAACGATTGCTTTCATAATGACAAAGACCTCTTCAATAAAAACAAATTATAGATGAGGCTTACTAGTTAAGGTCACTATCAATGTAGGTATCATTCTAGAACTATAGCGATTTAGTAGACGATATAATCTGAAATACTCAAACCATTATAATAGTGTCTTAGGTTATCCGCATATCATATTAGAATTTTAGACTGTACAAGGTGAGTTCATGTGATTTACAAGATGTGATACATGTTTATTATTGTGAAATAAATTGTTAAGTGGCTAGTTATGTACATTTTGCAAAAGTAAAGTTATGTGCTATTTTAGTATGATATATGTAAAGAAATTATTTTTTTATATGATTTTTATAAGCCCATGACACTTATAAAGTATAGTCGAAGCGGGTTTTTTTTTTTTTTTGTTCACATAGGACTCGCCGACAATAGAACCCGGTTCAAAACCGGGTTATTTAATGGATATAACCGTCTTCTATAAGCCTTTTTGTACTAGTGGGCTATGATCTAACATAATGTTTACTTGCATAATATATCATGATGCACATAGTTTTCCAGTATGAAATCTCGATAAGTTTTTCAATATATATTTAGTTCTAAATGATATCCATTCAGTATGTTATGATGTAATGTTTGATATGCTTGTTTTTCAAATGAAATACGATATTTAGTTAGTATTAAATCTTGAGCTCACTAACATAAAGCTGCCCTAACATGTATCTAAAGAACTACCGTAGCAATAGCATTGACGTCAAAGGAAAGGAGAAAGTTTAGAATAAAGTCTTTTTTATTACATTATTAGTAATGAATTACGTAGTAGTCACAACCCTGTGTGTATTTTTGGGTGTGAGTAAGCCAAAATGAGATGGTCAGTTATGGTGGAAGACCTCATGGTAAAGTAAGGCAACACCATGTAATGAAGGTTGTTTGATTTTTATTGTTAGTATACTGTTATTATACTAGCTAAGTATTTATTTACCATTGTATATGTTAGACTTAATTTTATATGCTTTTAAGTTTGGGTGCCGAATATCCATTTAGTCAATTAACTTGGGAGTAACTAGTAGAGAAATTATTGTAGCGTGTAATTACTTTAAACAAACTACAATTAAGTTTCTATGAGATTTAAGGTGTTAGGGATGGGTTAAGGTTGGAAACCCAATATGTAAAATAGGGAAATATCCAATCCGTACGATGCAAAATAGGGAAATATGCAAGCTTATGTCGGTGGGTCGTACGACCATGGATTTAATTTTGTGAGTCCATGCTAAGGGCCCACACATGTACTTAGATGGTGTATATATGTACCATGTGTACAAGAATAAGGGGCTACTGGGTGGTATTGTACGTCCACATATAGAAGGTGACAAGACCATACTTGGTCCCCCATATGGATTAAGACCTGTCAGGATGAGGGCTTTCTAGACAAATTTGGTATGGCCATACAAGTGTTTATCCCCGACCTTACCATAGGAAAGTACATTTGTATTAGTTATCTTTTAGGTCGTATAGTTTTGATTGTAGTGTAATTTTTGTGATAACCTTTATAAAGTGAAATGTAAGTCTTATACATCATTATTATGCCTTACAGATGGTTAAAGGACACTCTAAGGAGTAAGAAGAGTTCTTATACAAAGGATTGAAGCGAGTACATGGTATTTTCAAGGAAATGTCCCCATATAGAAGCATACTTTCGTTTTATGCCCCTTTGGTGTTATATAGTATGCCTTTACTTGTTATTATATGCATTTGCCTATGCATTTTACAACGAACATCTTTTGTGAAATAAATTTGGAGAAGAGGCATCTTTTAAATGATTTTTCATTTTCAAAAGATATACTTGGTATTCCATATATCATGATAATGTTGCATTATTCCGTAGGGTGTTGTGTGTGAGACTATACGTGTTTTGGAGACTAGATGAACTTGATATCTAAAATAAGGGACAAGTGATTTTATGTCGTTATGGATAAACTCGTGTCATGTGGAGTCTTGAAAAACCTTCATGTGCTGATGTGCTATATATGTGATAGTTCATGTGGTAGCCACCATACTATCTTTTGAGCATGTGTGATAGTTCATGTACTAGCTACCATACTATCTTTTGAGCAGTTGGGTAAGGGATGTCATTTGTGCTAACTATCAATACAATTCCTACTCAACCATCATGTATTGTAGAAAAAGGAATCCCTTAGTAGAAAAGTGAGTGTGTGTGTGTGTGTGTATATATATATATATATATATATATATCAAGGTTGTAAAAAATGTTTGACGTTAGGTAGTCGGTGGACTAGAGTTTGTAGAATAACGTATTTCCCATTCCTCACAATGAATTACACAAAGCGTACATATACATGAGATGTGAGCCGATTATATAACAAGGCCAATATAAAGAATACAAGTACAAATTGGCCAAAGACACAATATAATACATATATCTATCCGTCCGCTAACATCCCCACACAGTTTGATGGGGAGGGGAATTCCGAACGTTCAAACTAAAATCATCGAATGAAGTAAATATCAATCTCGATGTATTTCATGAGCTGGTGTTGAACTGGGTTCGATCTCATTTAAATGGAGTTGATGTTCTCACAATAGACAATAGTGTCTTTCGTAATAGGACACTAAAGTTCTCGAAGCAGATTATGAACCCAACAAGTCTCGACAATGGCGTTGGTAATGCCACAGTACTCTGCCCCAGCACTAGATCGAGATATGACCCCTTGTCGCTTAGAGGACCAGGAAATGAGGTTTTTGTCGAGAAAAATGCAGTAACCCGAGGTCGAGCAGCGAGAGACCAGACACCCGCCCCAGTCGGCGTCCGAATAAGCATGAAGATTTGTAGTAGGGGAAACATGAAGTTGTAAGCTATGATTTAATGTCCCTTGGATATACCGTAGGATGCGCTTGAGTACATGCAAGTGAGGTTCCTGAGTGTCGTGCGTGAATAAACATATCTTCTGAGCCGCAAAGGAGATGTCCTGGCAGGTGAATGTAAGGTACTGAACAAGGTTGTGATACATAGACGGATCAGCGACAGGTGGTCCGATGGCATCCAGTTTATATGTAGTCTCGGCTGAAGTACGGGCTGGATTATACTGAGACATATAATCTCTCTCTAGGATCTTATAGGCGTAGTTACGTTGAGATGGACCTTGAGAAGACTGGGTGGCAGACATCCTAAGAAAATAGTTAAGTGCTCCAAGATTTGTCATTGCAAACTCTCGACTAAGCTAAGTGATAAGAGACTGAAGGAGAGTTATAGAGGACGCAGTCAACATAATTTCATTGAAGTATAACATGAGATATTGTGTGTCGGATCAATGGTGGTAGATAAAAAGAGATGAGTTAGTAAGACTATAGTGAAACCCTATGTGAAGAGCATGCTGAGAAAACCGCTAGTACAAGGCCCTCAAGGCCTACTTTAGTCCATAAAGAGATCGATGGAAATGGAAAACATAATTTGGATGCTGAGGATCATAAAAGCCTAGGGGTTAGTGGATGTAATTGTCTCTAGAAGGTGACTGTGAAGAAATACATTATTCACGTCAAGCTGATGAATAGGACTGTCTAGATGTCGCTATACTGAGCACAATATGTATGGTGGTCGGTTTGACAACTAGGCTAAATGTTTCTTCATAATCAATCCTCGGTTGTTGACTGCACCCGTTTGGCACTAGAAGAGATTTTATAATGAGAGAAGGAGCCATCAAAATTAAATTTCTATTTAAAAAGCCACATGGAACAAACCACATTTTCCCCTGGTGGTCATGACATGAAAATTCGAGTACCGTTAGTAATAAGAGCATTATATTCCTTTTTCATGGCTATGGAAGAGGTATGAAGATTGAGACAATGAATGGGTTTCACAATTCCACTTTTAGAGTGTGTGTATGTGTGTTATGAGCAATAGGAGGTAGATGAGGGGAAGTCTCATGATGCGAAGATCTCAAGTGAAGAGGGGAGTCATTGTGAAGAGGAGATCCCAAATGAAGATGGGAGTCCTCATGAGGAGGAGACTCCATAGGAGGAGGTAAGTGATGTGGGTCGACGTGAGGGGAGAAAAGAGAGTTTATTGGAGGGTCAAAAGCATGTGATGATGGGTGAAGAATGTCACACATAAGGAGAGATATATGAGTCGTCTAAAAATCATAGGATGGGGATTTCGTGGGGGTGATCGAACCGTATAGGAAGATAAACTCGACAAAGTGATGTGTCGAGAGATGATGATCTTGCGAGTGGAGAGATCAAATCATCATAGACCACAATGGCAAGTAGGGTACCCAAGAAAGATGCATGGGGTGGAGCGGGGTTGAAATTTATGAGTGGGGTGAATTTGGGAAAAGCAAAGATAACCAAATACCCAGAGGTGATCATAGGTTGGATGTTTTTGAAAAAGGCGGTAGTGGGGTGTTTCATTAGATACGGAAACAGAGGGAAGTATGTTGAGAATATGGGCTTCCATATGGAGGGCCTCAGGCCAAAAAGTAAGAGGTAGATGATAGTGAAAGAAAAGGGTCCGCATCATATTATTGATGGTGCGAATCATGTGTTTGGAATGAACATTTTTTTGAGATGTATGTGGGTAGGAAAAATGAAAGATGATTTCGTGAGATGTAAAGTGGTTGTGAAACTAATTATTATTGTATCCCCCCGGTTATCACATTGGAATTGTTTGATGGTACCCCCGAAGTGAGTTGAGATTATGTTGGAAAGATGAATAAATTTAGAAAAAACTTTAGATTTTTGTTTTAAAGGGTACACCCATAATTAAAGAGTGTAATGATCAAGAAATAAGATATAATATTGCAAACCACCATTACTAGAAATATGAGATGTCTATAAATCAGATTGAATAATATCAAAAGGTGCACAAACAATATAATCAAACAAATAAAATGGAAGTCCAATATGTTTCCAGGCTAACCAGCATGGCAAGTAACATTATTTTTTGATGAAGGACATTAAATATAATTTCTAGTTGATAAATGCTTCAAAACTTGATCTCTGTGGTGAGCAAGTCGTTGATGCCAAATGGTTGGAGAGATGGAGACAAAAACATGACTTGAAGATCTTGTGACAGAATATATAGGGGGCGGAGTTATCACAATGGATGAAAGGACGAAGAATCTGATAATCAAGAATAGTAAAACCGTAAGGATCAAAATCAATAGAGAAATTATTTTGAGTAGTAAATTTACAAACCGATATATGATTTTTAATAATATTGGGTGTTACAAGGATGTTTTTAAATGGAGAGGACGATATATATTAAGGATAGGAAAAGTGGAGTGTCCCAATGTCACAACAGGTATTATAGAACCTTTATCTATCGCCCCGGTATCCATGACCCATCCACCTGTTCCGGAGTCATTAAGAGTCATTATGTTGAATATGTTTGGAAGTGAAGTGGCCTGGTCAATACTGCCTAAAAAGGATCATGGGGTTGATATGGTATCAAGACTTGAATGTGATTCTATGATCCATAAGATGATAGTTGGTGAGGGATATTGGGTCGGCTGTCGAGTAGGCCTAGGCTGGCGAAGTTGGGTCGAGTCCATGGTTGATCCTTCTGGGAGAATTATGCCACTAGGAAAGAAGACGACGCAATCCAAGGTTGTTGTTGTGTTTTATATGGATGATGGAACGGTACAGAAGGGCCATATAACGAGAGTTGATGGTGTATAGGAGCAGATGAAAAACCCATCCATATTGAGGTCCTCCTAGATTAGAGGATGAATATGACCCAATGTGGAGAAAATAATAGGAGGACGGATAGTAGTCATTGGATGGGGAAGAAGCAACTCGTTTGTTTCTTAGGCGGGTTTCTTCAATAGAGAGCATGAACCGCGTTTCGGATAAAGATGGAAAAGGTTTGGTGTTCTGTATGATGTTATAGATGTTGTCAAACTTGCTTAGAAGGTCATTTAGTGTATGGATGATAACGTTCCTTTCTTTGACCTTCTCCCCGAGTATCTCAAGAAGGTCCGTCGGATCCTTAACCTTATCACAATATGCATGGATTAATAAGTCTCCCAAATAGATAGTTCTTTGTTCCATTTCAAGTTGCATGGTAATGGATTCCTTGTTGTCATAAAAGATATAGTGAAGATTCTGCCACACCTTACAAGTTGTGGCTTTAGGAGAGTGAGCTGATGTGATGAGAGATTAAGAAATTGAACCAAATAGCCATAGAGTAACCATGTTGTCCAACTTTTCCAACTGTGGGTCTGATGTCAGTTCATTTGGAGGATCATATGTTGTATCAATTTGATCCAAAACATCATAGTCATTGCAGTGGTCTTGAAAAAAGCACTCAATGGTTCATAGTTGCATTTGGTGAGGTCGAGAATGAGGGGAACATAGGTCTTTATGTTCGTGATCCCATATGCTTTATGAGCATGTTTGGATTGTGAGGATTCTTCACTAGGCATGATGAATAAAAGGGTATTATTGACAGTGATATGAGAAGAAAAAAGAGGATAAGCAGAAAGAAATAAAAGGAAGAAGAGTGGAAGGAGCGTCGACAAAGGGAGAGAGTATGATCGACTAGGGTTTAGCTCGATACCATGTAGAATAACGTATTTCCCATTCCTCACAATGAATTACACATAGTGTACATATACAGGAGATGTAGGTTGATTACATAACAAGGACAATATAAAGAATACAAATACAAATGGGCTAAATACACAATACAATATATATATATATATATATATATATATATATATATATATGTGTGTGTGTGTGTGTGTGTGTGTGTGTGTGCGCTAATAGGGTTAAGGCATTAATTGGCTACGTTGGGATTAATCCGGGACCCTAAATTTCTAATTATTTGAATTTTTAAAAATTGAATATGAATAACAGCATAACAATTTGTAAATTACATCAATATCAATATGATTAATACAACAATTATCATTACTCAAATAGTTTCTATTGATATAGAACTTCTTCAAAATATTAAAATTTTATCGTTTATTACTACTTCGCTCATTGTATAGGCAAGGGTTAATCATTAGGCGTCTTCTAGTCGGTCGGGTAGCGCCTAGGGACTAATCGATGATTATTCGGGGCCTAGTAGGGATTTTTACAACACTGATATATATATATATATATATATATATATATATATATATATATATATATATATATATTCATTTGGATTTTACTTTTTTTTTACAATGTATATTGTTTGCATGAAATGTTTCCCCAAAAATGTGGTTCCAAAGGTGTTTGAAATGTTCCAGTCATATGCGTTATTAAAACATACTGAATATGGTATGTTTTTATATATTATTTTTCTTGAGATGACATTTTGATTACAAGAGGTGTGAAAGGCTCTAACCAACTTATCAAATATTATAAATATCATCAAGTGAGCTAATTTTCATTATACCGTTTAGAACTCCTTAGAACACCTTATTGTATACATAACATTTGAGAGTTCTTTTTGTTATTGAGATATTACTTGTCAAATTCTCAATGATCTTTCATAAATAAAAAACAATCAACATGTATTTTTGAATTAGATCTGCGAGTATTCTTAATTATGCTAGTTCATATTGGTATCTTGTTGTGAGGATCCAATAGGTTGTGGCGTTGTGTGGATGGCCTTAGTGAAGGTGGGTTAGGAATATCACCCTCAAAACTCTCTTTCATAGTTTACTCACTCTTAATTAGCTCAAGTTTCCATTTCCTTCTCATATCCTTCCTTTCCTTCTTATGTTCTATCCTAATCCATTATCTAGTTCAAATTCTTCTTCCTTTGATTTACGTCCTTCACTAGATACATCAACTTTTCTCTTCTTTCTCTTCTTCTTCTCACCATTATTTGCTTACATCCTTATTATGCTCACTTGACTTTCTACCGTACTGTAACATCCCAAAAAATAAGACACAAAAACTTCATTTTTGATTTAACAAAATCATTAATCCAAACATTGTCATGCAACCCCAAAAGATCAATGTATGTCACTACATCAAAACATATCATACATAACTGCCCCCGCCCACTGAGTATAACGGGCCCCGCCCAAACTCGCATAATGGGCCTCGCCCACTGAATGTAACGGGCCCCGCCCACACTCACATAACGGGCCCCACCGATTGAGTATAGCGGGCCCCACCCAAACTCGTATAACGGTCCCCGCCCAATGAGTATAACGGGCCCCACCTAACGTACAAGTTATGTAAGTATATACACATACAAGAGTCACACAGACATGTAGTATCCTAGCATAACTGATCACGGGTCGGCATTGGTGCCTTAGACCCGTTAAACAGTGTGACGAAACTCACATCACACTGCTGAATCTCACAAAAAAATCCCCGGCTACTGGCCCGCTAAAATCCCCGCGCTATCAATCATGAAATAACATCCAATTAATAATTGGATCCCAACCCACACTAAGAGTCCAAACTTGGGTAAAATACCTTTTTACCCTTTCCCTAAATTGGCCCAAGACCAAGGCCCAATCCAATTGTCCAAATGCCTAATTTCCAAAATAATCACCCAAAGCCCAAATATAGCCAGATTTTCCAAATTGGGCCCAAACCCCCATCATGGGCCTTCAACCAAAAAAGTCCAATAAAATATTAACAACCCAACAAGAGAATTTTGATGGCCCAACAAGTCCTAAGACAACAAAAGTCCAACAAGGCCCAAAACTAAGAAGCCCACATATCTGAAGCCTATTGTTGAGTACGCATGGCATACTCAGCTCGTACGCTTAGCGTACTCGCTTTAGGCCTTGTACGTGCAGAGTACCTATTTGTACGCCCAACGTACTCCACCAACTTGGCCAACTGTCTCATTCAACTCTTAAATGGTTAAGACTTCACTCTAACACTTACATATGACTTCCTTAAGGTGGTTTATCACGTAAAGTTGCCAACTTTACGTGCATGCATGGCTTAAATGAGGCTTTTAGAGCTCAAAAGAGCTTAAAAATGACTTAACACATGCATGAGACCAAAAATACCATAAAGCTTGCATTTTTTGGACAAAGGTACCTAAAGGACCCTAGATCTACCATCAATCACTTTTGGAGTGAATCAAGAGGCTCAACAACCAAACCATGGCCTCAAAAGCACAAAATGGCATCAAACTAGATCTAGCATCATGGATTAGCAAGATGGAAGCTTTTTACCTCACAAGGAAAGAAAATGAAGAACTAATTTCAGATCTTCAAGCTTCAAGCACCACTTTAAATGGTTCACTTCTTATTCTTCTTCACAAAGCACCAAGAATCAAACTTTAAGGCTCAAACTCTCAAGATCCCACTTAGGGTTCGATTTTCTAGACAATAAGGGATGGAGATTGTCTAAATATGACCTAGTAAGGCTATCACAAGGTTTAAATAGGATGAAATACCCTAAAATTAGGGTTTCACTTAATCGTATGTACTCCATGCGTTCCCTTTGCACACCCAGCGTACGTGAACCAAAGGCGAGATCAACCCGGGCTAGTATGCCAAGCGTACCTCTTAGTACACCCCACGTACTAGCTTAGAGACCAATTTGCAAACTTTTTAATTAACAAGGGTGGAAAAAGAAACCTACAAAATCTAAGTGTTACAATTCTCCCCTACTTGAATCATAATTCGTCCTCGAAGTCCGCTGCACCGAATAACTCTGGATAGTGCTCCATCATCTCATCTTCTGGCTCACAACTTCACTCTGAACCCTTGCAGTGCTACCATTGCTCCTTCACTAACTCCAAAACCTTGTTCCTCAAGGCTTTCATCTTCTGATCAAGAATCGTCAACGTTCTCTCGATATAATTCAGGCGGTCATCCACCTGAATATCCTCCAACGGTACCACTACGAAATCATCCACTAAGCACTTTTGCAGCTGAGAGATATGGAACATGCTATGAATCTGGCTGAGCTCATATAGAAGATACAAACGATATGCAACAAAGGCCCACCCGAGATAAAACCCTAAAAGGACCTATATACTGGGGCCCAGCTTGCCCTTCTTCCTAAAGCGGATGACATATTTCCAAGGTGACACCTTTAGGAGAGCTCTATCCCCCACCTGGAACTCTAAGTCTGATTGGTGCCTGTTGGCATAGCTCTTCTCCTGACTTTGAGTTGTCTGGAGCCTACTATGAACCTGCTAAATCAGCTCAATGGTTGTGAGTACCACCTCGACACTCCCTATAACCCACTAACCGACCTCACTCCAACAAATTGGGGTCCTGCATGTCCTCCCATAGAGCATATCAAAAGGAGGTCGATCAATTATGGCATGATAACTGTTGTTATACGAAAATTCTAGTAACAAAAGATACGTATCCCAACTCCCACCAAAGTCCAACACACACGCCCGCAGGATATCCTATAGGGTATGAATAGTCTGCTCGCTCTGACCATCGGTCTGCGGATGGAATATAGTGCTGAAATGGAGACGAGTACCCAAATCGTCATGGAACCTCTTCCAAGACCTGGAAGGAAACTGGACATCTCTGTCGGAAACCACCAAAATTGGCACCCCATGGCATGCCACAACCTCCCTGATATAAACCTGACCCATAATAAGCTCACTTTTCCAGTGCTCTTCCTTCATATCCTTGAATTGAGCCTCAAGAATCTACTCCAAAAGTGGAGTAATCACAGTCATCCTCAAACATATGTCTTTGATTGGAGTCGCGACCACCTTGCAGCTGAGAGCATCGACTCATATTGGCCTTCCCTAGGTGATAAAGTAATCCACAATCAAAATCATTGACCACATCCAACCGTTGGTGTTGCCTCATATTCAGATTCGGTTGATCCATCAGCTACCTTAGGCTCTTATGATCCGTGTAGATGGTACAACGGACCCCATAGAGGTAATGCCTCCAAATCTTGAGGGAAAAAACCATAGCGCCCAACTCCAAATCATGCGTCAGATAATTTGCCTCATGAGGCTTCACCTTCCTCGAAGCATAAGCGATCACGCGAACCCTCTACATCAATACTGCTCCCAAATACGTGATCGATGCATCACAATAGACCAAAAAATCTTCAACACCCTCTGGCAGGGTCAAAATCGATGCCTCTCACAACCGCTGTCTCAAGGTCTCAATAGTTGCCTGTTGCTCAGGCCCGCAACGAAATGTAACTGTCTTCTTTGTCAACCGAGTCAATGGATCAACTATCTTGGAGAATGCCTGGATAAACCTCTGATAATAACCTGTGAGAACATGTAAACTCCAAATCTTAGATGGAGACCTTGGAACCTCCCACTCAAGGTTCTAAATAATGTAAGGCGTGACATGGCGGCAATGTCAAGCCTTAAATTTTTACGAGCCTTGGCGAGCCATATCGTTTGTAAGGCATGACTTATGGAGGAAATTTTGTATATAATTGATAATTTTATATGTATTTTCAACTATTATTCATTTTTAGATACATATATGACTTAAGGTGACAATTTGTCAAAGCTTGGCGGCAGGTACAAGCTTTGGAGCCATGGCGAGCTTTTTAGAACCTTGCTCCCGCTGCATCACGACATCAACCATGGCCAGATTGACCAGAATATCATTATGGTTGACAAAATGCCCTAGAAACTGCAACTCACGCAACTAGAACTCACACTTCGAGATCTTTGCGACAAGTATCTCCCTCCTCAAAGTCTCCAGCACTTCCCTCAAGTGCTCCTCGTTCTGCTCCTGGGTCTTGGAATAGACCAAGATATCATCGATAAATATAATCACAGACCGATGCCACATCAGTCTGCACACGCAGCTAGAGCATTGGTGAGCTCAAAAGGCATCGCCACAAACTTGTAATGACCATAATGAGTCCGGAAAGCTATCTTCTACACATCCTCCTCTCTAACCCTCATCTGATGATAACCCAATCACAAATCAATCTTGGAAAACCAACATGCACCCTAAATCTCCTTAAAAATATCTTCCATCCTAGGGAGTGGATAACGGTTCTTCACTGTTACCTTATTCAGCTTCCGGTAGTCAATGCACATATGATGAGACCCCTCCTCCTTCTTCGTAAACAAGATTGGTGCTCCTCATGGCGAACTGATCGGTCGAGTGAATCCCTTGTCTAACAGCTCCTGCAGCTGTGTAGACAACTCATGTATCTTGGGAGGAGCCAATCGATATGGTGCTTTGGCTATTAGAGGTGCACCTGGAACCAGGTCAATCCTGAACTCAACCTACCTCTCCACAGGCACCCTAGGAAAATCCTCTGGAAATACATCAGGATAATCCCGCACAATCGGCACATCATCCATGGTTGCCTTACCCTTATCCCGGGTATCTATAACACAGGTAAAAATCATGAAAAACCTTGCTGAATATAACGTTTGGACCTCGCTCCTGAACACAACATCAACCCATTCTAAGCTCTCTCTCCTTGAACCACTAACCCCCCCCCCCTTGGGGTTTAAATCCAGACCAACTGTTACTCATAATCGATCACCGCCCCGTTGAGGCTCAACCAATCCATACCTACAATATCCTTGTTCCCACGCGAAGGGATGGGAACCAAATCAATCAAATACTTCTCACTGGACAACTAAAAAGCACAACCCCAATGAACTATCGCAACCCGAATAGATCTATCATCCACGATCTCGACATCTAATGGACAATCCAGCTCTCCTGGATCTCCAACAAACCTCTTGTTAAGCGCAAGCGATACAAAGGATCGGGTAGCCAACGAATCAAACAACACCAAAGCAGAAATACCGTTCACGAGGAACGATCCTAAAATAAAAGACATAAATATAAGCATACAATTTAATATAAAAAGGAGAAAAAGAGAAGATACATACCCTTCATCATGTCAGGAGCTACACGAGCCTCCTTGGCCGTCAACTAAAAAGCCCTGCTGTAACGCCCGTAGATCAGGGCTAGTCAATTTAGAGACGATAAGCGTCAAAAAAAATGACTTTTTGATAAAAGATTATTTAGAGGGATTAATCTTAACCAAGTTGTAGTATATGTCACAAGGTTTCCGTGCATATAAAGAACGCCAAAATCCGAGTTAAAACGAAGAAGTTATGACCTGTCGAAGTTTCGCGACAGAACCGGCACGACACAGCGCGACGTAAAAAGTGAAATTACGTTAGAGCGATATTTATCCTTAGCAATCTAAATGAAAGTCGTAGAATACGTTAAACCATGAGCGTTCATAAAAAGAACGTCCAAATCTGACTTCGTATGAGGAAGTTATGATTTTTCTAAGTTTCGACTTAGCGGTATGCAGCCTGAAATACTCGATTTGCGATCGAGCGGTTTTTAGCCGAAGCAATATAAACGAGAATCTAAGATCTCGTTGTTGGTATCGAAACGATGAAAAGTTAGGCGAGAGCGGACGTCAAACGAAGAAGTTATGACATTATAACGAAATTTTCTGTCCCGGCCTATTAAAAATAAATAATAAAAATAAAGTCAAAATTAGCCAACGAAGTCTAAACTAAAGTTGTAGAGCGTAGTCTCACCTACGCGTGGATATAAAGAACTTGAAAACGGAGTTCGTATGAAGAAGATATGAATTTCTGAATTTATTAAATAATTAAAATTTAAATTTAATTATTAAATCCGGCATTATCCGAAGAGGAGTCATCGGACTCATCCGAAGTACGCCCAGCGTACTGGCGTACGCCCCGCATACAGCGAAGCATGACACACCTCGCACTCGAGTTCTTCGGATACGTAAGCAATGACGATTTCGGAGCCTTACGCCCCGCGTAAGGCAGTACGCCCCGCGTACTCCGAGGCTTCAGCCTCCTATAAATAGGATGCGAGGGTTCCGGGCTTATTTGCTCATTTCTCCTCGTTTTTGTGCCGAAGCTTTGCGTGTAAACCCCTGAAGCCATCCCGACATCCCGGATCTCATATCCAAGTTAAGAAGGAAGTTTTACGCTCCCGAGATCCCAAGAAGTGCGATTCCCGAGCCGAAGCTCTGCCCGCGAGAAGTTCGATTTTTGTGGAGATCTTCCAGATCTACCGAAGAATACTACTTCTGCAAGTCATAGTGTTGTCCGATCATCTTCTGATCAAGTGAGTGTGTAGTTACTTTCTTCTAACGCATAAATATTAAGTATTTGCTATGAAATACGTGCTATGTGTATAATATAAAGTTGTTTATATGTGTGGGTGTATAGTCCCTTTCATAAACACGGGTATAATACAAGTATTGTTTGAATGTATTAAGTATATGTTTGGGTGAGTGTTGGTTACTTTCTTCTGACACATAAATATGAAGTATTTGTTATAAAACACGTGCTATGGTTTTATATATATTGTTGTTTATTTGAGATGAGTGTGGAATGGATGTTTTATATAGTTTTTAAATGGGTTAAACTGTATATGCATTTATATCTACAAATATGTTGGGTAGAACATGGGTAGATGAGATAGTTGGTATGTGATAAAATGATGAGGTATGAAAGATGATTAAGAATGATATTGGCAGATGCACCAATTAGAGAATGTCATAATGCTAGCAGATGCGCTCAAGCATAGTATTGGTAGATGCACCAAAGAGAGAATGACATAATACTAGTAGATGCACTTAAGTATAGTATTGGTAGATGAACCTAAAAGAGCATGCCATAATGCTAGCAGATGAGCTTAGGAATAATATTGGTAGATGCACCAAATAGAGAATGTCATAATACTAGCAGATGCGCTTAAGGATAATATTGGCAGATGTGCCTAGTGAATGTCGTAATCCTGGCAGAGGCGCTTAAAGGATAATGTTGGCAGATGCGCCTTATGTAGAAATGGAAGTTTGTGCTAATTCCTTAGGTCAATCCTTAGGAATGAAAGAATGACGGGTAGTTAAATTCCTAGGGTAAAATCCTAAGGAAGATAATAGGGATGGGTAATTGAGTTGATTGTTTGATGGTTGAATATAATAATTATATTATTGTGGGTTGAAAACCCTATATGCTCACCAGACTCCCAAGCCAGACCCACTCAGTTTCCTTTGTATCACAGGTATCAATACGAAGACATATTTCACAAAGAGATTTAAAGGAGATATAAATCATTAGTGTAATTGAATGTAAGTTCTATTTATGCTTATATGTCTGTATCGGGACATGACATCCCGAGATTTTGTTATATAATAAAAATACATTTCTCTAAAGAAATGCTTTGATAAATCTTTATCATATTTTGGGAACAAATTCCGCAACTGTTTTCTTTAAAAGATTACTCTGATTTTAAAAACCAAGCATAAACAAATCGGTCTTTTCTGGCCGAGAAATTGGGGATGTCACACCTTCTCTTCACCAAAGGTGCAACCGCTTGGCCCTGGCGGCCATCAGTAATCTGAAGAGTTGTAGGAGCGAGTGCTGACACCAGTCCTGCTGCAGCCAAACTCAGACAATGGGCCTTCTTGTAACCTCTCTGATTGCAATGAAAGCAAATCAGATCAGATATCGGGATGGTGGTTGTAGTAGCAGTGCAATCCATGCTAATATGACATGTCCGGCCACACTTGAAGTAGCCAGAACCGCCCATTATGCACTCCTCATCGTTCATCCTACCACACTTGCCACAAAGGCCCTTCCTTCTCACATCAACAACCTTGGGCCTCTTGCCTGAACCCCCCGATACTTGAGCCTCATCCAGCTTCCTTTTCCTCTCCATCTCGAGATCAATCTCCCTCTCCCTAGCCCTTGCTATCATATCCTCCAGGGTTTTGCAATTGGATCGGCTCACAAACTGCCTAATATCGCTCCTCAACATCTCGTGATACCTCACCTTCTTCATCTCCTCGTCTGCCATATATTGCGGAACCAAAAGTTCCCTTTCTCGAAACATCACGGTGATCTTAGCCACCGTCTCAGTAGTCTGGCGGAGATCCTAAAACTCTCTCGCTAAATGTTGCACCTCAATCACCAATGAAAACTTAGCCTTATACCTGGTCACAAAATCATCCCATATCATCATATCAACAGTCGGGTCACCAACTGCGCGTCCCACCTCCTCCGACCAATATCATGACATGTCCTTCAGAAGACAGGAAGCAAGTATATCCTTTTCCCCCTCGGGGCAACTGCTGGTGTGGAAGGTGTTAGCAACATCCACTAACCACTTAATGCTCGCTATCAGGTCCTTCGCCCCGTGATAGTCCAGAGCTCCACATGCTCGGAACTCCCTGAAGGTCAAAGAACAAAACGAAACCAGCTCAACCGCTCATCCAAAATCTTCGGAATGCCCTCCTTGACCGTACCAAAGATCACAGGAGTCTGTTCAATAATGCAACGCATAATCTCAGATGAAATGAACCCCCTCATCTGATCATCCAACTATCCGACTCCAGAACCCAAGCCCAAGCCCTCTCCAACACTAGAATTACCAACAGGTCTGCCCCGCAGAGTCACCATACTGAAAATAATGTTGGATTAGGTGTCTAAGACCATAACTATTTTTCGTTTGTACTTGATTTCATTATGATCATACTCAAAATGGTTTTATTAATATATTACAAGATTAATATGTTATTTGGAAATCATATTATTTAATTAGAATTGATCATAAATTAATTTGGAATTAATTTGGTGATCAAAAGAGACTGGTTTAATAAAGGGGACTGATATTGTAATTATTTGATAGTTGCAATTGGGCTAATGGATTACCTTGGAATAAGGTTGGACTTATTTTATGGGAAGACCATAAGGAATTCGTCCAAGGGCTATTCTACAAGGGGTACATGGGCTGCTTAAGGCCTAAGCAGTCACATTAGGGTTTCCATGTAAAACCATAGAATCTACAAGTATAAATAGACCCCATTACAAGGGATTTTGGTCCAAGGCTTTATGAAACCCTAAGAGTGGCAAAAATCCTTCTCTCCTACTTCATCCTTTGCATAGAGTGTTTGTGACTCCATTAGAGGTGAAACACTTAGGGCACTAGGCTTTCAGAAGTCAAGTTCAAGAAGGATTAAACTTGCTATTGCTATATAACAAGAGAGGTAAAGTTTCTAACCCTAATCATATGTCAATTTCGAAATATGTATGCTAGTCATAGGGTTATTTGCTTTGGTATTCAATGTTGTATGTTCAAGTTAGAAAAACCAAGATCAAAGCAATTAGGGTTTCATGTACACCATAGGGATGATGTTATGCTCAAAACCCAACAGTGGTATCATATCCTAGGTCGTTTTTCTATTGAATAAATGCAAAGGTGAACTGCCAAATATCAAAAAATCGAAATTTTTTGCTATCTGACTGGCTGACTCGCCGAGTCCATGTATGGACTCAATGAGTTGCATGAAATCGACAAGTTCCATAGTGGACTCGACGAGTCCAGGGCTCTGGTGCCGGGATTTTCGATTTTCTGGCCAAATTTTGATGAAGATAACTACCAAAACTCGTTTTTCTTGCCAAAATTCAATTTTTTCAGTTTGGTGTGGATATCCTTATCAAAATTGGTGGATTTGGTTAAATATGGATAATATAGGATTATTGTGATTCAAATATTATACCTAGTAAGTTTGAAAAGTTTCAAATTACACTGTTTAGGCTTTATAGTTTAAATTTGAACTTAAATGTTTTAGTTTTTGAAATTTAAACAGTTAAACCCTAATATTTTGAAAATTTTCAAAATTTGTCCATAAGTTTTGGAATTTAAAATTTGATTAAATGGTGTTAATTTTGAAATATTAAATTCTAAAACCCTAGTATTTTGAATAGTTCAAATTACACCCTTATGGTTTTATTAAATTAATTAAGAGTTTAAGTAAAAGAGATAATTAATAAATCCATAATAATATGGTTTAAAGGTTAATCAAATTAAAAGTATAATTTGTTAATAGATTAAACCACGTAGTATTTTAAAAGTATAAAATGCACCCTTATACTACATAGAATTAAAAGTTTAATATTATATATGTATAAGTAAATGTCAGTCTTACCGTTAGTAGGCCTCATTCATGAAGTCGGTCTATAAGAGGTGTTTAAGGAAGTGGCCTGTAAAATGACCCCCATTGGGTATCCACTCTTACCCACCGCACCGTTGACTAGTGGAGGGTCGTTAGCCGAACGGGTAGGATAGGACACAACCTTCCATTATAAGTATAATGAAGTATGAAGTAACTAAACACTTTTATAAATTCCCAAATCTTAGTTACTTTAGGGAAAATGTGAATTTGGTGCTAATCCGTGAAATTGCACATTGCACCATATTGGTCGTTAGTGGAGAGTGTGTGGTTAACCGGCACATTAATATGGGACTAATAAAGGATGTCAATGGGTAGCTCATAGATTGTCATAGATCAATGGAGCGTGTGTGGTTAACTGATATGTGCATAATTAGTTCATATTAAGTATACATTTTTATTCATTTATTAGCTTAATTATCGCATATTATGGACAAAAGGTACTTAAAAGTGTTAAATTATGTTTTTCAGTCCAAAGATGAAGCTCGGAAGCGAAAGGAAGCGGGAGAAACAGTTAAAAGATCGAGAATGGAATAAAGAAGAAAAACACTAAAAATGGCACTTACTCGGCGAGTCAGATCGGCTACTCGACGAGTCCAATCGAAGAATCGAGAAGATTATGACTCGGGATCCCAGAGAGTTATCCTAATACGGGGAATGTGAGAGGGACTCGACGAGTCACCACTTGACTCGACGAGTCGATTCGTATATTTAAAGATAATTCCACAGATCGATTGAGAGGAGTTCTGGGATGATTCAGAAGTACTTTGCTACGATTGAGAAGCCAGAAAAACCCTAGAAGACGACGAAGGAAGCTAGAATTCAATTCCGGAGAGTAATTAAGGCAAAATTTCATCATTCCACTTATTCTTTTGTTTTGTCATTATGATTAAGCAACTTGACTTTGTTTGTTTGCTGTTATTTACTTTAATTATGAGCTAAAACCTTTAGACTTCTGTTTGGGGATACAAAGTTGACAATATGGTTTGATTGATTGGTAGGATTAATTCCAAGTTGGTGAATTTTTGTTATTTTAGCTTGCTAAAGAACCTTGTGTGTGAATAATAATTAATTTTCTGTTAATAGGAAGATAATTGATTAGCATGAACATCTATTGATTATTGACCTCATATGTTATGTGATCACTATGCTGTATGTCTAGGATTAATGAATATGAAACTAGAATTAATAAAGAAATTTGAGTAAATTCATGTGCAAGCTTGTAAGATGACCATCAAACAAGAAGTTAATTAAAAGAATAAATTAGTTAACTATTGCAAGTCTAACTTAACCCGAATAATTAATCTAGTGAATATAATTAAATTAGACAATTGGCCACTGTTTAAGTTAGTTTATTTGCTAAGGATTAGGGTAGTGAATACGAATGTAATCACTTGAATCGGTAACCAACGAAAGAATTAATCCATTGCACCATTACCTTGAAATCAACCATAGAGTTAACCAAGTTGAACTAAACAGAAGTTCCTTTCCAATTATTGAATCTAGTTAAGTCGTTATTTTCTAGTCTTAAATTAGTAATAGTTAGTAAGTTTCTAGTCTTGTAAAACTAGAGAAACATCCCTACTTCTTAATTAACTTAGATTAGATTAGTTTTTAGTTTAATTTGCCGTTCCCTGTGTTCGATACCCTGCTTATTTAGCTATACCACAATTGATAGGTTCACTGCCTTTTGTGTGTTATTTGATAATTAAAAGTAGGTTTAAAACTACGTGAGTTTGCACACAACAAGTTTTTGGCGCCTTTGCCGGGGAACGGTTCTAAAATTAGTATTAAATTCTAGTTTAATCGATCCTTTGTGTGGGATTTATCTTACACAAAGTTATTTACAAAGTAATTCAGTAAGTAGAATTAGTTTGAATAAAATTCTGTTTCTAGAATAACTAGAAATTTTTTTTTCAGTTTTTGCTTTGAACTCGCCGAGTGCATTCGTGCCGACTCGGCGAGTACATCGCTGTTTCAGCTTTATTTTTTTTTCCGTTTTTGTTCTTTTTACGCGTTTCATTTCTTTTGTTTCGTTTTTTTACAGTTGTTTCATGACCCGAGGATCTGATACACCTCTGGTACCTCCTTTGGAAGACCCGAAATCCGCACTAAGAAGAAGCAGAGGAAAAGTCATTGGAGAAACCACATCTTCAAAGAACTCACCACTCAAAAACTTAAAATCCGTTTTCAGCAAGAAGAAGAGTAGCAAATCAGGAGCATCCAGTGCCTCGTTGACAGTTGAAGAACCAATTCAAGAAGATATCGAGTACGAGACTGAGGAAGAAGAAGAGCATACTTCCGAGCACGAAACCGATTCCGAAGAAGAGTTAGCTATCACAATGGCTAACATTGATGAAGTCCCCATGGGGGAATGGAAGAAAAGGATGCGTGATGACACCGGGCCGGGACTTGTGCAACCCGCAATTCCCGCAACCGCCACTTTCGAACTAAAAGGCTATATTCTCGCCCAACTCAAGGATATTCCTTTTTACGGGAAGGATCACGAAGACGCTTACAAGCACTTGGACGAAGTGAATGATGTGGCCGATTACTTCAACGTCCCGAATGTTCCACGCGAGACCCAGCTTCTTCGCATGCTTCCTGTCACATTTAAAGGAGCTGCGAAAGATTGATTAAAGTCACTTCCTCCCGGATCGGTCACCACATGGGCCAAGATGAAAGAAGAGTTCATAGACCATTTCTGCCCGCCCTCCAAGATAGCCAAGCTAAAGAAAGCCATTGCCAACTTCGAGCAACAACCCAGAGAATCTCTTTATGAAGCTTGGGAAAGGTAAAAGAGCCTACTTAGAAATTGCCCACACCATGAACTTAATAGCCAACAAGAGGTCTCCATTTTCTATAATGGAGTCAATGTCACCACAAGGCAATTACTTGATTCTCAAGGCCCACTCACAAAGAAGGCGCCCCCGGTAATTAAAGAATTAATTGAAGAATTCTCTAAGCACTCTAGAGAATACCACAATCCGAGAAACGAAGTGAGTCGAGGGGTAGTAAACACGGCAAATGATAGCATGGCGGCGGTGATAGCAAAGCTTGATAGTCTAGATCGAAGAATGACAAAAATGGATCAAGCAATCCATGCTATTAGGGTAGGATGCGAAAATTGTGGAGGGCCCCATCTCGCAAAGGATTATGATTTGGATGAGAATGGAAATAAGAAAGCTCAAGTCTTTTATTCAAGTGGTGATCGGTATGATGAAAATTGGCGAAAACCTAAGAAGGATTGGCTACCATACGAGGAGTATAAGAAGGCAAGAGAGGAGAAATACAAGCAGAAGGAGAGGGGACTATACCAAAAGGAAGAACCGGTAGAAAAGAAAGCTGATTTAGAAGAGTTATTCACTAGACTCATAGCCGCGTCCGAAAAAAGACACAATGATCACGATGCTGCCATACACGAGACCAGAAACATGCTTAGGAATCAGCAAACATCAATTCTCAACATTGAGAAACAGCTAAGGCAGCTTGCGCATCAAGTGAATGATAGAAGACCGGGTCAACTTCCAAGTACCACCGAACCCAATCCAAGAATGGAGAATGTAAGTGTGATAACCTCCAGCAGTGAAGAAACAGTTACAGAAGCACTGAGAATCTCCAAGAAGAAGGCAGAAAAGGTAGAAGAATCGGACCCAGCAAAACCCGATCCGACTCGCCGAGTCACTCCAATGGACTCGACGAGTCCATGCGTAAATGAGAAAACTGTCAGTTCTTTGAAGCCTTATAATCCTCCTCTGCCATACCCAATCAAAGCCATGCCTGCAGAAAAAGTAGAAGCATACAGAACCTTCATGACGCATGTTAAAGCTTTACAAGTCAATGTGCCATTTGTGGAAACAATGCTGCAAACACCTAAGTACTTCAACTTGCTTAAGGGCCTTTTTGCTGCTAGGAAAGATTCGGCTGAAATCGCGGAAATATTGATGAGTGAGCTACCTGAAAAGAAGGGTGATCCAGGAAATATGGTGATTCCGTGCCAATTTGGTAATGAAGTTTTCACCCGAGCATTAGCTGATTCGGGGGCAAGCATCAATTTGATGCCTTTGTCATTCTTTAAGAAGTTGAATTTACCAGAACCAAGGCCGGTAAATATGAAGATCCACTTGGCGGACAAGACGATAATTCATCCACAAGGCGTTTGTGAGGATCTCCTAATAAAAGTCGACGAGTTTATTTTCCCAGTAGACTTCGTGGTAGTTGATATGAAAGAAGACCCCAGAATTCCAATTATTTTAGGGAGATCATTCTTGAACACCGCGTGTGCTTTAATCGATATATGTGAGTCTACATTGACATTAAGGGTGGGTGATGAATCTATCATGTTTAAAGCTATTCCAGAAGCAAAGCAAGAAGAGGAAAAGAATGAAGAAATCTCAATTATCTAATTGGATGATGAGATATTACAAAGAGAGCTTGAACTTTTGCTAAAAGATGATCCAAGCAAGTTTTTGATACACTCTAAAGAAGATTTTGATGTTAACAAGGACTTGGAGTAGTTAGAAAAGTTACTGGAAGGAGCCAACTCAGAAAACACCCAAGAAGTGATGAAACCCGATCAGACTCGCCGAGTCACTTTAATGGACTCGACGAGTCCAGTCGAATTTGACAAAGACTTTGCCGACTTAAATCTTTTTGTTACTAGTTCTTCACATACCTTGGATTTAGATATTATTCATGATTCTTTAGAAGAACAAATAGCAGAAGGAGGAAAGGGACGGAAAGTTCAATACGCCGATGTAGCATGTCTTGATACAATTCCGTTTGAAGATGGGTTGAGCGCTGGAAAGGATGAAGAGACAAAGGAAAGGAGGGTGGAATCTGATCAATCATTCGCTACTAAACCTAAAGCACGAACCATCATGAAATGTGAAGTAATTAAATTTAAAGAGAAGGAGGTGCAAGAGAAGGTGAAAAAGAATGGGGTAAAGAAGAAAAAGAGGAAAAGGGAAGCCCAAGCAGCTGAGGATGAGGCTGTGAAAAGGAAAAGAGATGCATTGAAAGGGGCTTACAAGAAGAAGATTCACGCTTACAAGACCAAGTACAAATCACAAAAAGTTAGGCGTGCGTTCCCGATGCTCGGAGATGACGAAACATTGATGGGAAGGAGTCTAGCTAATGACTCCTTAAAAAGAAGCCCTTGGCGGGAGGCAACCCGTTATATAGAGTTTGCTTTCTTTTACTTTTTAGTTTTTTTTTAATTTTTACTTCATTTTTAGAATTTTAATCTTCCAAATCATCGGACATGTCTGCTTGAGAGTGTGCATAGGTTAAGTATGGGGTGAAATGATTTTAAATAAATAACAAAATTTTGAAAATTATGAATTTTTTGCAAGAGACTCGCCGAGTCTGACCACGACTCGACGAGTCCATATGGATTTCAGAAAAAGTTTGACTTCGCGACCAGACTCGCCGAGTCTGAGCCCGACTCGACGAGTCGGTATTATTTACAGAAAAAAAATAATTTTGAAATTACTTTTACAACTGGTAACTAGGGTTTTAACCCTAAGAATCAGTTTTTCACATACACACTCGCCGGGCGCCTCACTCTAAACTTTCTCTCAAGCATTCATCCTTATTCTTCAAGTTTTCTTCAAATTTCTCAAGTTCAATCTCAAAAGGTAACAAATTTCTTCTTGTTTTCTGTTAAGAACGTGATTATAAGGCCATCTATGGTAGCAATTGCATGAAAAACCCATTTTTGAAAAGTAGTAAATTTCTAGGGTTTTGATTTTTCATGAATTATGTTGTTTTGACTGCGTATTCTGGCCTTAATACCTTAATAGTAAGTGCCTAGACAAAACCCTTGACGAAATTTCCAGGTTTCATGGTCTAATTTTCATCGACCCGCCGACTGACTCGTGCAGTTCGCGCGACTCGCCGAGTCATGCCTGGACTCGACAAGTCGAGTCGGGAAGCATATGCGAGATTTTTTTTTTAATTATGTTTTGTGTTTTCTGGGTTTTGTGTATTTGTTTTGCAGAAATCATGTTCAGAAGGGGGCAAAGTTCCAGTGGCAACCAAGGGGATTTTCCATGGCTAAACTTCCCACAAATCGAGTCCGCTTCGACATTGCGGAAATGGAAGAAGAAGCTGGCTGATATCAAGAAGAAAGAGGTCTATGTGCCCAACCGGATAGATTGGGATTGGCTGCAGAATGTTCGTTATGAGGAGGAATTAGCTCCTTATCTCTTGAAGGAGTTTCACCATGAAGGCGAAACAATGGTTTGTGACGGGTGGAGCTGGGTCTTCCGTATTCAAGAGCCGGTTTATTTGGAGCTTTGTTTGGAGTTTTTCTCCACGGTATCTTTCACCGGGGGAGTGGATGCTTATCACCCGTCCAACTTCAGTTTTTGTCTTGGCGGAGAGTTTCGTCAATGCTCTATGGTGGATCTTGCCTGTCGATTAGGGGTTTATGATCAGCCCTTGGTCTCAACACCCATCTTTCGGGCCTTTTTGGCACAAACCCATATGGTGTTTCCCGAGGGAGTTACAAGTACGGGCTGGTGGAATACTATTGGTAACAAAGTCTATATTCCAAAGTCGGCACAGGAAGGGAGCATTCGATCCCCAACACACCGCCTCATACACCGCCTCATTTCATCCACCATCAATCAACGAAAGGATGATGACAAGGTTTCCAACCTTGACGTTTTCTATTTATGGAGCATCATTACACCCGACGTTTTTTGCAACATTCCTTGGTGTCTAGCTTCATATCTCTCGGAGGGTGCGGTCAAGGATCGCAAAACTTCCCGAATTAATGGTGGGATGTTTGTCACCCGGTTGGCCAATTCATTCGGGTTGATGAACCACGGTGCGTGGAACTTCATGACGTTGATCCCTACACCTCCGTTCAATCCAATTCTTTTCCGGAGAGCGAGGATTATTGAAGATTATGGTGGTGGCCATTATGCCATCCCGAATGATGATCCGGTTGTTGGTCCCGAAGCACCGGGGAGGAGGGTTCGTTCGAGGAGAGAGCGGGATATTGAGGAGGAGCCGCCGGTGATTCCGGTTGAGAATGACGAAGTACCAATGGATTGGTACAATGTGGAGATGAGGCGACTCCAGGATCAAATGGCACGGGGCTTGAATTTTAGCAACCAATCTCATATCCGACTTTTTGACCACTTTAACATTCCACACATTGATGGTGGTAACTTTCCATATATTCCAACATGGGAAGAAGTGATAAGTGTAAGAAGAAGTGGGGCTGGAGGAAGTGGAGTAGGGCTTGATGAAGATGAGGAGGAGGATTGATGTTTTATGCATTTTTATTGAACGATTTTTAATTTTGTGTTTGTTTTATTTGGTTTGTTTGATGTTTTTAAAACTTGCTTTTGATGTTTAATTGATGTTTGATGCTTTGACAATTTTTCAGAATTGAATTAGGAGTGCTAGCTTCAAAAAGGTTTAGAGTTATAGAATCAAAGTGAGAAAGAGAGTCAAGAAAAAGGAGCGTTAGAGTTAAAGTATTGAGTCCGGTCCTTAGAGATGTTGGCAAGGGAGTCTAGAAGTGAATAGAAAGTATAGAGAGTTTATTGGAAGCTGGATCAGATGCAGAATTCTATAATTTTCATTCAATGACCAACTCGTCGAGTGCACTAAACTGACTCGACGAGTCGCCCTTAATTCTAAAAAATCCGAAGATTTCCCGAAGTAACTCGACGAGTCTGGTATATACTCGACGAGTCGTTTGGTGTCATGTCGAAGGGGCTGCTGATTTGATGCTAATTAGAGTACCACTTGACTATTTATTCTTTCCATAATCATTCCTGAAGATCTTACACTGTTTTCCGCGTATTTGGAGCGACCCACACGAGATTTGACGCCCAAGGCATGGATGATATGTTACCATGTCTAAAGTTAATTGAAGTTGGAGCTAAAATGAAAGTGATCAACCTATCCACTGCTATCCCAGGGGAGTTTGTTCCAATTCCCTCTTTAGTTTCTTTTTATGTTTTTATTATGCATAATATGCAATGAGGGCATTGCATCAAATAAGTGTGGGGTAGGGGGTTGGTTACATAATAGAAAATTTAGAGTCTTAATTTAGGCTATTTTTAAAAAAAAAAATTGCATACCAAAAGTATTACTTAGGACTTATTTAGAAAATTTTGGTAAAAGTAATTAGGACTCCATGTTAGAGTTGTGTTGATAATTGCATAATAACCCAAATGTTTAGTTGAGCCTATATACATTCTAGCGCATTTGTGGCTTCCTTATTCCAGTGAAATCATGGGACAAAAACACAACCTTGCTCAGCCCGAGGGATGCAATATGTTTAGCAGCCTAAACTTGAAATGTATCCAGGAAAATTATTATCGTTAGCCAATAAAGGTTGAGATTGAGCGCCCCTGCTTAAGCATGTAGGGATTTGAGTGAAAAAAGAGAGGTACATGTTAAAGAGAGAGAGAGAGAGAGAGAGAGAGAGAGAATTACAATAGAAATTGTATGAATTTTGGAGCAATTAAAGTGAAGATCAAAAGATCAAAATTCCAAGAAATCCAAAAAAGTTGAAGATACCCGAAAATCAAACAATAAAGGTGGTGAATTCAAAGAGATCAAAGCAAATATCAAAGAAGAGATGAATTCAAAAGAGCTCCATAGTGGTATCAAAAAGTTGTAATTCTAGATTATGTATGCTTGGGTTGCTCAATTAAAAACACCTTGAGGGTAAGAGGTTTTCTGCGGATGGATTCGGAGGGTTGCATAAAATGAGCATAGTTCGGGGTGAGTGGGCAAGTGTTTATGAGGATTGTGAGTATTTGGAGTATGGGAGGTTTTTAGGAAAAATTTTAGACACAAATGCATGCGTTGCGGTCTTGGCATAATGGTTGGGTTAGATTGGAGTTGTTATATATGATTCTAATATGTTTAAAATTCAGCTTTGCTTGGGGGCAAGCAAAAGACAAGTGTGGGGTATTTTGATATGTGCATAATTAGTTCATATTAAGTATACATTTTTATTCATTTATTAGCTTAATTATCACATATTATGGACAAAAGGTACTTAAAAGTGTTAAATTATGTTTTTCAGTCCAAAGATGAAGCTCGGAAGCGAAAGGAAGCGGGAGAAACAGTTAGAAGATCGAGAATGGAATAAAGAAGAAAAACACTAAAAAATGGCACTTACTCGGCGAGTCAGATCGGCTACTCAGCGAGTCCAATCGAAGAATCAAGAAGATAATGACTCGGGATCCCAGAGAGTTATCACAATACGAGGAATGTGAGAGGGACTCGACGAGTCACCACTTGACTCGACGAGTCAATTCGTATATTTAAAGATAATTCCACAGATCGATTGAGAGGAGTTCTGGGACGATTCAGAAGTACTTTGCTACGATTGAGAAGCCAGAAAAACCCTAGAAGATGACGAAGGAAGCTAGAATTCAATTCCGGAGAGTAATTAAGGCAAAATTTCATCATTCCACTTATTCTTCTGTTTTGTCATTATGATTAAGCAACTTGACTTTGTTTGTTTGCTGTTATTTACTTTAATTATGAGCTAAAACCTTTAGACTTCTGTTTGGGGATACAAAGTTGACAATATGGTTTGATTGATTGGTAGGATTAATTCCAAGTTGGTGAATTTTTGTTATTTTAGCTTGCTAAAGAACCTTGTGTGTGAATAATAATTAATTTTCTGTTAATAGGAAGATAATTGATTAGCATGAACATCTATTGATTATTGACCTCATATGTTATGTGATCACTATGTTGTATGTCTAGGATTAATGAATATGAAACTAGAATTAATAAAGAAATTTGAGTAAATTCATGTGCAAGCTTGTAAGATGACCATCAAACAAGAAGTTAATTAAAAGAATAAATTAGTTAACTATTGCAAGTCTAACTTAACCCGAATAATTAATCTAGTGAATATAATTAAATTAGACAATTGGCCACTGTTTAAGTTAGTTTATTTGCTAAGGATTAGGGTAGTGAATACGAATGTAATCACTTGAATCGGTAACCAACGAAAGAATTAATCCATTGCACCATTACCTTGAAATCAACCATAGAGTTAACCAAGTTGAACTAAACAGAAGTTCCTTTCCAATTATTGAATCTAGTTAAGTCGTTATTTTCTAGTCTTAAATTAGTAATAGTTAGTAAGTTTCTAGTCTTGTAAAACTAGAGAAACATCCCTACTTCTAAATTAACTTAGATTAGATTAGTTTTTAGTTTAATTTGTTGTTCCCTGTGTTCGATACCCTGCTTATTTAGCTATACCACAATTGATAGGTTCACTGCCTTTTGTGTGTTATTTGATAATTAAAAGTAGGTTTAAAACTACGTGAGTTTGCACACAACATTAACCGGCACATTGATTAGATGATATACTTCTTCGAGAGTACCAAGCTAATTTGCATGGTTATTCACACCTTGTTTGTGATCCTTGGTATCGCAGTCACAAACTTGAAGGGCATAATCAAGATTAAACATGCCAATGAAAAGTTCAATGAATCTCAAAAGATATAGGAGTTTCAATTAATTTAAAACCTAATTTTCATTTTCTATTTTCATGGTGGAAATTGGTAAATCATCATTTACCTACCTTCAAATATTATGCAGCTGGATTATGACATCCCTCTTCCGAGCTGTAGAATATTGTGTTGGGTCCTAGCCTTAATATTTCATTTGGGTGTTATAAAAGGATTAAATCAACTAACTTGAATTTCTCCCGTTCTGTAGATGTCAAAATCTAAAAACTATGGTCTTCCCGAATCTTTTGGAAAAAGCTTTCCACATGAAGATGATATTACACGATTGGATCACAGAAATGGAAATCATGCTTCACTTCCTCTGATTCCTTTGCTTCCAGTAGTACGGGGCCATACTACCTTCTACATATATTTGTAATTTCCTCAAGGATTTCCTTGAATCCGCCAAGTCACCTTATATCCATACAATTAACCCTCATCAAGACAAGGCTCCCAGCACTAGATCTCATCCTAGGTTTTCCTAGGGCAAACTCCACACCACTCTCCGCCATCAAATGCATAAGGAACTCCGGCTAACTTCCTCTAACTAAATCATGAATATAATTACATATCACCAAGACCAGATAATTCTTCGAATGAGAGGTCTCACACTACAACGGTTGGACTCAAAGAAGATTTGCTCAATAGAGTAAAAACCTAACCTTCTAAATTTATTTAGTTCCCATAATATGTAACTTAGCATATTCACTTACTAGTTAGATGAAGCCAGTGAGAACTCCAAAAAAGCACAAAGCAAGCAGCATTCAAGCATCTAGTAATCAGAACCAAGCATCACCTAATCAGGCCATCCTATCAATGACTAATCAGTACTAGCATGCAAGTCTACAAACTCATATAATAGGCATACAAAGGCATCTCTCCTAGCATTCTATCATGCAAATATTTAGCAGATCCTTAGCCCTAACTAGCATGTGATTCACATATTCACATATCAAATCATATCAGTTAACATGTATGGGTATTTTGGGAAAACTTACTTGAGCTCGGTCGATTGCATGCACCATGCCCTTTCTTGTCTTAGAAAACTATTATCTTAAAAATACATTTATTTTTGAAATAAATTTACCAAATCCTCAGTTTAAGTTTAGACACACCTGAGATTATGTTTGAATCCCTCAAACCAAGGCTTTGATACCAACTTGTAACGTCCCAAAAATAAGACCCAAAAATTTCATTTTTGATTTAATAAAAACATTAATCCAAAAATTGTCATACAACCCCAAAAGATAAAAGTATGTTGCTACATCAAAACATATCAAAGTAAATGTCAAAATGTGGAAAAAGGCGGTGCATGCTCTGCAATCATCTCGGGCTCTTCTCTTTCGACCCTGAAGTACCTGAAACAAAAACTGAAAACCGTAAGCATTAAGCTTAGTGAGTTCCCCAAAATACCTCATGTCATACATAAATAAACACATCATTGGCCCCACCCAATGAGTGTAATGGACCCCACCCAAACTCGCATAATGCGCCCCACCCAATGAGTATAACGCGCCCCGCCCAAACTCGCATAACGGGCCCCACCCAACATATAAGTCATATAAGCATATACACATACAAGAGTCACACAAACATCTAGTGTCCTAGCATAACTGATCAGGAGTCGGCATTGGTGCCTTAGACCCGCTAAACATGGTGAGGAAACTCACTTCGCACTGCTGAATCTCACAGAAAAATCTCTGGTTGTTGGCCCGCTAAAATCCCCGCTCCATCAATCACAAAATAACATCCAATTAATAATTGGATCCCAACCCACACTAAGAGTCCAAACTAGGGAAAATACCTTTTTAGCCTTTCCCTAACTTGGCCCAAGGCCAAGTCCTAGTCCAATTGTCCAAAGGCCCAAGTTCCAAAATAATCACCAAAGCCCAAATATGGCCATCTTTTCCAAATTGGGCCAAAACCCCCTTCATGGGCCTTCAACCAAAAGAGTCCAATAAAATATTAACAACCCAACAAGAGAATTTTGATGGCCCAACAAGGCCCAAGACAACAAAATTCCAATATAGCCCAAAATAAGAAGCCCATATATCTGAAGCCCATTGTTGAGTACGTAGGGCGTACTCAGCTCGTACGCTTAGCATACTTGCTTTAGGGCTTGTACGCGTAGCATACCTGCTTATATGCCCAACGTACTCCACCAACTTGGCCAACTTTCTCATTCAGCTCTTAAATGGTTGAGATTTCACTCCAAAACATAGACCTGACTTCCTTAAGGTGGTTTATCATGTAAAGTTGTCAACGTTACGTGCATGCATAGCTTAATGAGGCTTTTAGAGCTCAAAAGAGCTTAACAAATGACTTAAGACATGCATGAGACCACAATTACCATAAAGCTTTCATTTTTATGGACAAAGAGACCTAAAGGACCTTAGACCTACCATCAATCACTTATGGAGTGAATCAAGAGGCTCAACAACCAAACCATGGACTCAAAAAGCATAAAATGGCACCAAACTTGATCTAGCTTCATGGATTAGCAAGATGGAAGCTTTTTGCCTCACAAGGAAAGAAAATGATGAATAAATTCCAAATCTTCAATCTCCAAGCACCACTCCAAATGGTTCACTTCTTCTTCTCCTTCATAAAGCACCAATAATCACACTTTAAGGTTCAAACTCTTAAGATCTCACTTAGGGTTCGATTTTCTGGACAAGAGGGAATGGATGTTATCTAAATATGAACTAGTGAGGCTATCATAATGTTTAAATAGGATGAAACAACCTAAAATTAGGGTTTCACTTAATCGCATGTACGTCATGCGTATCCTTTGTACACCCAACATACGTGAACCAAAGCCACGATCAACCCGAGCTAGTACGCCATGCTACATACTAGCTTAAAGACCAATTTGCAAACTTTTTAATTAACAAGGGTACAATAAGAAACTTACAAAATCCAAGTGTTACACTTACCCCCTCTTTCGTTTCCTCTCATTAGGTTGTAAGTCTAGGTTAGAAGTCACCAGTTCTAATGACTCTATAGTCTTCTATAGTCTTCTTATATTCACTTAACACATAACTATTGACATCTAATCAACATATAATACACTCATGGATATGATTAAATGTTTCTAATTTTCTTTGTTCCTAGATTGAAAACTTAATCATATTCTTAATTACCACTAAGTTCCATTCTGAAGGAATCTCCATGTTGTATTGAAAAATGTTATGACCATAATATACAATCAGTATAAATATATATAACTAAAATAAAAACAAAACACACTTGAATGTAGAATTAGTACACAATATAATCATCAAATGTATAGATATTGAGGTTTGTAAGCACTGTCATAAGACAAAAATTTCCAACGTATGGATCTGCCTTGAGGTTACAACAATCTATTCAAAATCTAATCTTGAATTTGTTAAATCATCGCAGTGTCTCCATAAGTATATTGGAAAAATGAGAATTTAGAGAGTCGGAAAGATGAATCATCAGTCTCTCAAAATCTAGAACATATTTGGTATATATAGTTTTCCAGATTAGCAATTGGTAACTCCCAACTGAATTTAACTGTCAAAAATTGCCAAGTGGGATAATTGTCATGACCATGAACATATATATATATATATATATATATATATATATATATATATATATATATATATATATATATATATATATATATATATAAGCCTTTTAAGGCTCTTTAAGTTTTGTTCTCCTTCCTATGTTGGACAAGTCCCATATTGTTATTTCCTTACAAACAAAGTTCCAACAAAACATGCATAGATAATAATTGTCCACCAACTATGATGTGGGATAAATAAGTATGTAACTTAATAAGACAAAAACTCTTCATTACCATAATCAACATCCTTTCTAGTAAATATAGTATATCTCATATGTAACTATCCATAAAGTTTTAAAACAAATATCTAACCCTCCACTTTTTCCAAAAAGATACCTAAGCAAAACATGGCTAATGTTAAGACTAGGAGGGGGAGAATTCCTTATTGACTAGATGGAAACAAATCGTCTTTATAACCCATTTTAATAAGCATACTTAATAAGTTGTCATCGGGAGAGTCTGTGAAATTGTACAATATATCTATATAGTTGATACAGGGCAAGTGGTCTTGTAGAAGGAGCGGGTGGCTGGACACATAAGGATGATCCTCATAGATAATTGCTATAACAATGTGGGCAAGTAGGATCCGTAAAGGTAACATGCCATCTATTTTTGCAACACTCGTATGTTTCCAACATGTTCTTATAATCCGCTTTAGATTAGGGTTGAAATGGTGGAAACAACGCTATACATGCCTAATAGACGACTCGAATCTAAGAGTAGAAAGTTAACTAAGATCATATTGCAGTTGTTGATCATCAGGGGAAGAGATAGGTAAATTGAAATCATAACATCCATATATATAACATGTTTATAGATTTTCCAGTTGTTTTAATATATATATATATATATATATATATATATATATATATATATATATACTATTTTAAAAACTATAACCTATTTATTATATCCTAATTCTCTTAAATAGAGTTTATGTCGTTTTTCACGGATAAAAATTGCAAGGTGCAAGGAGATATCAAGGTGTAACGTCTCGAAAATCATGGCATAAAATTTTTTGTTTTTAGATTAATAAATCGTTAGTACATATTATTTCCATAAAACAGGGTGACCAATATTTAGCAAAACATCATCAAATGAGAGTAATTCACAGAATGCGGAAACATATGGTGTGTGCTCTACAATCATCCCGAGCTCTCCTATTTAAAAACCGGAGTACCTGAAACATAAACTGAAAACTGTAAGCACAAAGCTTAGTAAGTTCCCCAAAATACCATAAAACATACAGCCACAGATTATCATGCAACATACATAAAGTTGCTATGGGCTCCCCCCACCCCTCATGGTCTTTATCTGGAATGTCATGGGCTCCCCCGTGGTCTTTACTAGGAATGCAATGGGCTCCCCCAATTGTCTAATATCCAAGTACCATGGGCTACTCCCAAGGCCTTCCATGCAAGTATCACATAGACAACTAGCATACCACATATCACGTAATGGGTCGGCATTGGTGTCTTCGACCTATGTATACAGTGAGAAGACTCACCTCATACTGCCGAATCAAACAGAAAATCCCTGGCTTCTGGCTGACAAATCCCTAAACTAACAAAGTGAAAACAACACCTAATCAACATTTGGGTTCCAATCCATAACCATAAATCCATTACTAGGGTAAATGACCAAGAATTAGGCCCAAAACTAATTGTCCATAAGGCCCAAATACCAAAATCTACCCAAGGCCCAATTTTCCAAATTGAGCCTAAATCCATAGTGGGCCTCCACAAATAGATATCAACCCAAAACCTAATGGCCCAGCAGGGTTCAAAACAACAAAGCCCAAAAGATGGCCCAAAAATCAAAATCTTACTCTGCTGAGTACGCAGGGCGTACTCCGCTTATACGCTAAGCGTATTGGCTTAAGAGCTTGTACGTTGCACGTACATGCTTGTATGCCCAACGTACCCCCCTGTTTGACCAACTCTCAGTTCTAGCTCTTAATCCATTAAGCCAAGACGTCCAAAACCTCATAATAGCTAAATATAAGTGACTTGATCCATAAAGTCGAATGCTTTAAGCCTTTGTGTGGCTTAATGAAGCCCAAACACCAAAGATGAATTCCAAAGGTCAAAATTACTCCAAAATGTCTTAAAAACCTCTTAATACCTTAAGAACTTAGCCCAAACTTCCAGATCTTATTCAAAAGGACTTCTTAAGTCATAAAGTTCCTGACTTTTATGACTTATCTTGACTTAATGGGACCCAAATCAAAACCCTAAGTCCCAAGCTTCACCAAAAGGCTACCAAATTATGCGTGGAAGATTTAAATCATCAAGATCCAAACTTTATGACTATATAACCCCAAAAAAGGCCAAATATGAAGCTCAAAGTTTCTAGAGTAACTTCTACCCACAAGAACCACCACAAAGGGACCAAAACCATAACAAAGTGTCACATAGTTAGATCTACAAGAAAGAGTTGCCAAGGTTTAGACTTTATACCTCCAAAAGTTAGATCTAGGTGCATAAAGCCTAGATCCAAAAGCTCCAAGTCAAACGATGACTCTTCAAGAAGTTCCTTCTTCCTCCTAAGCACCAAAACACACATAAATCACTTTGAAGCTCTAAAATCACTCAAATGGGGGCTAAGGGTCGGTTTCTAGGGTTTAGAGGGATGGAGGCTGAAGATATTAGGGTTAGGTTATGAGATAAGGAGCTTAAATAGGGTCCAAGACCTTAAAATAGGGTTTGGGTCTGATTGGAGTACGTCCAACGTATATATGGTATGCCCAGCGTGCTCCGAAGAGCACCCACGACCATCCTGGTTAGTACGCCCATCATACGATGAGGTACACCTTGCGTACTAGTCTCTTCACTAGTACGCCCCGCGTAACCTTTGTGTACGCCCCGCGTACCCGGCTAAACCTTAACACCACCAAACTTCCGAAGGCCATAACTTCTTCGTTATAAGCCCGTTTCTGACAATACTTATATCCACAAAAAGGTAACAAGAAGACCTACATTTCTATCAACGCATACCATCCTTAATACCTTCCGAACAAAAATCTAATTTCCACAAAAACCCAAACTGACACTTTACCGAAATACCCCTATGCTCTAAAACACGAATCGAGCACTCTGATCACTTCAAATACATCACTCGCACCCAAATGGGCCTTGATCTCACCTTTTCAAGGGCCTTAATCCTTATGATGACCGATCTTAGGGCCACAACCTCGAATTAGGAATCGATTTGGAACGGGGCGTTACACAAGGTCCCTTACTTTAAAATTTACAACAGTTACATTTGAAACATGGAAATATTATTTACGCACTACAAACAAATTTACATTTAATGGCACAAACTTTTAATGACATATTTCTTTTTATGCCACTATAATAGATTTTTAGTGGCACATTTTTTTTGTGCCACTGTATCTCACTGAAAATTCTAATTTTTAAGTTGGCGCTGCAAATTCCCTCCAACATTGAATTTTTTTTAAAAGCATCATTGTATCTTTTCCCTAATCAAACGCCAAAAAAAGAAATCTACTTCTCACTTTTCCAACTTTCATTCCTCGATTCCTCCACGAGGACCACAATTCCTTGGACGACGCAACCCACATCGAACCAACAATTCCTCCATGATTGATGACAGTATATTTAATTCCCCAATACCTGTAATTTCTACTTTCTTAAAAGCTTATGCCTGTACAACTAAATTATGAACCCTAGCACAATGTGGAATAGCGAAATTCATGTTGGATTGGGGTTAAATGATTTCTTTCAATGCCGACAAGGTTTGCTTTCATTGATTTTTCTTTTTCTTTGAAAACATTCAAGTCTATACTAGTCAAATCTATTTAATTTTGAAACAATATTGTCGATTTATTAGTTTTTGAACTTATTTCGCATGTTGACTTGATTATAATATAAGATTCAAACTTGTAATTATTGGTAATTTGGGGTTTTTCATCGTAGAAATTTTGGGTGGGCAAGAGGACAAGGGCGTGTGTTTATGGATTTCTGTCTTGGGTAGCTTGTCGCTTTATTACTTTTCTATTTTCAAAGCGCCAAATTCAGTTATTGATCTTTTGGAGAAAATTCATAGAAGATTTTTGTGGGGTGGTAGTGATGAAAAGAACAAAATTCATTGGGTGGCTTGGAAGAATGTTTTACCCCAAAAGAAAGGGGGGGTTAGGAATTTATTCCTTGGCTTCTCTCAATTGGGCTTTGAATATTAAATGGATATGGTGTTTTAAAACTAAGACTTTGGCTCTCTGGAGAAAGGTTATCTTTGGGACACACAATCTCCATAGGAAACCTATGGATGCTCTCTCTAAGAAGACTATTCATGGAGTTTGGCAAAATATCACAGGTGTGATTTCTGTCATGAAGGAATTGGCATTCCTTTCTCTCATATTTTCAAAATAGTTATTGGTTTAGGTAGGTCCACGTTGTTTTGGCTCGACAACTGGACAAGTGATGGGTCTTTGGCCAACAGGTTCCCCCCTTGCCTTTACTTTGGATAAGAGAAAAGGTTGTTTCATTTATTAGTGGATCTATTCTGGTCAGGAAGGGTGGGCTTGGAAGAGGCGTCCAAGGTCTAGAGAGGAGAATGATGATGTTGATGCTTTGAAGATCACAGTATCCCATTTGTCACTCAACAATAAGGAAGACTCTTGGAAATCGGTGTTATCCAATGATGGGAAGTTTTTCGTTCATGATTTGAGGTCGCTTATCGACTCCTTTTTTATTGTGTCGTTGAATAATGGCATGATCTGGGTGTATCTTGTTCCTCTGAAGGTTAATTGCTTCATTTGGAGGGTTTGTATTGGTAGAATCCCCACAACGAAAGCCCTCTTGCATAGGGGTGTTTCAATTGACGACTCATCTTGTCTATTGTCTTGCGTGGGTGTTGACGGGGCATACCACATTTTCACTGGCTGCTCTTTTTCTCGAGATGTGCTGGTGTTGATTATGAGGTGGTGCAATATTTTTGCTCGTGATTTTACTTCCATAAGGGAGGTGATTGAGTTTGCGGCTAATTGGGGGAATTGCCCAAAAAACGGAAGATTCTTGTCGCCATATTCTACGGGACCCTTGGTGTATTTGGAATGCAAAAAATGATAAATTGTTCAACAAAAAATGTACTTATCCGGCCAAATTAGTAGACGAGATGATCTCTTTAGTTTTTAGTTGGGTCAAGTTTAGTGTGTATTTGGGGAATTTTAGGTGGATTGATTGGTGTTGTCTTCCCTTAAATATTATGTAATTTGGTTTTGTTTTGCCCTGCATAGTTTCTTCTATGCAGTGGTTAATAAAAGTGTTGCCATTTCCAAAAAAAAATTAATCAAGGTAAATACAACTTAATAACCTAGTGCATAAAATTTTTACTTTTCAAGGCTACATTTATGTGGGTTTGTATGAGGCTTTTGTTTATGGTGGGCACTTTTTTATCTTGGAAGCTATCGAAGGTATGTTTGTAGACAATCACTCTTCTAGTCAAAGTTTGGAGCCCATGACATTTCTAATCTCTAAATAGTTTATCTTAAATATAATTAATTTAATATTCATCTATCTATGCAAATTTCTATTGGATTTGTTGTATATCTTTGTTTTGGTTTCATCCATTCTTTTGATTTGTTTTTATGGGTTAAGAAAACAGGTTCACACTTCATAAAGGCATAAATAGAAGAAAAGTTCCAGGTAACATGGTATGCATATGTTTTTCTTAAAGTAGTTTATTTGTTTCTTATAAATTATATTCAATTATCTAATTTACCATGAGCTACTTCTTAGCTATCTTGTCGGAGTAGTGTTAGGTTTTAGTAACAAAATTTTAGAGTTCTAACATGATAAAAATTGCATACTAAAATAGAAAGAAATTTGGAAATTCATATCAAAATGGTTTACAAGATAAAACAAAGTTGGAATGAGCCTAATGTAGTGTCTTGATAGCTCCTTTTTTTGGATAGAAGTGTTAAATCATTCTCTTAGACAGTTTTGTTGGTCCCCAATGGTTTTCCACTTGATGATTATTGGATGTTAAAAAAGACTTCGACTGATTTGCTAGCTTCTAGCTTGATCGTCTAAGTGTAAGTTAAGTAAATACATACATCTTCACTTAAATAAACAAAGCATAATTAACTTATTTTGCATGAACATATGACCATGTCTAAGTTCTTGATAATTATATTAGTTTAATAAAATCACTTTTTCCTTAATCGTTGTCTTATTGTTCCATTATTCCCCATTTATCTTTTGAGCACTTGGTAGTGTTTCAATATGATACTATTGTAATAATCATAGTTAATTGTATTGAATATATATATATATATATATATATATATATATATATATATATATATATATATATATATATATATTCAATACAATTAACTATGATTATTACAATAGTATCATATTGAAACACTACCAAGTGCTCAAAAGATATATATATATATATATATATATATATATATATATATATATATATATATATATATATGAGTATGTGTGTTAGGTTCAAATGTTTCCAACAACTATTGTGTGCATGATTGCACCAATAGGAATTTAGGAATAATTAAATAATTAATAATTCTTATAAGGGTAGTTATGTAACTTAACATATGATAATTAAAATAAAATTCCTTAAATCATGGGAATTACCATAAAAAACTGTTTGACCAACTCTTTAACCCTAACCTCTCATATCGTACGTATTAAAATTTTGCCTCCTCTCATTTGCTTATTGACGAACGAAGCTTCCAACCATCGTCGGCGATTCGAAGATAGAAAAATTGATGTCGGTGATGACCTTTCTCTCATTATCGTCTTCTTCCCTTTAGTATCAGCCAACCTCGCACCATAATATCCGATTTTTTTTTGCCTCCATATGATGTCGCTATGCCTACTAGTGGTGCAAAATCCACAGCAATGGTTAATTGATAACACAGGTAGGAAAAAATGGTAAACAAAGTTGTCTTTGTGAATGAAAGACTTTCAACTTCCTTCCTTTTTGGTTTGTACCAAGTAAATATTTTGAAAAGAACATCTTAATTTTTTAATTTTTGTTCTTCTTTCTATTTTAAATTTAAATTGGTTTAATTAGGATGGTTTGAATTTGGTTGTTTTTTTCTTCGATTTTATTCTTTAGGAAAAAGATTAAGTTATGATGATCATTTATTCTTGATGTTTTTTGTTTCATTCTGTGAATTATTGATGTATATCTTTGATGAACAAGGATGTCGTGTAGTCCTTCCAGAATATCATATTTGTATCTAATATCGTGTAGTCCTTCCAGAATATCATATTTGTATCTAATATGATTAGGGTATTTCTGCCATAATGGAATCTTGAATTCCAATTCTGTTAGAATGAAATCTCGAATTCCAATTCTGTTAGAATGAAATCTTGGATTCCAATGCTTAAGTTCCAATTCAACCTAAGCATTGAATTTTGTATGAGCTATCATGTCTAAAACTTGTTATTTTTTCTGCACTTACTCATTGGTTTGTGCATTTTCTTCAATTTTTACTTATGGGTTTTTTTGCACTTTCGTTCTATAAAAATATAAATATTACATAACGCATGTGTTGCTAGTAATTCTGACAGAATACATTTATACATGCTTTAGAATGTTTATGAATATAGAAGAAAATACTATGATTTAAGTGCTTCTGTAATGTATTCTGTTAGAATTTATTTATATAAATGCATTTCATTAGAATGTCTTTGAAAATGTTTGTTAACAATAAGTATATTTGTTTAACCAGTAATACTAACGAGTAATGCATCTTATTCTTTTAGAATTGCATGAAGAAAGAATTCAATATTGATTATACAAAAGAAATATTTGGAATCGAGTTCCACAACAAGTATATATGTGAAGATCAAGTTGATTATATGGACCATTGAAGATGATCAAGTGTATTTGTTTAATAATTGTATATTCACGAATGGTGTTAGAATATGTATAACTATATTAAAATGTATAAGGATATTAGTTTGTAAGAATATGTATGAATTTGTATTTAATTCCGGATGTATATTAAGAATAAAATCATAGACCTAAGTTGGATGTATATGAATAATATCTTATTCTTAAATCAGGTCAATTATCAAATATAACTGCATTGAAAATGTATTCTGCAAGAATAAAATCGAAAATATATTTACTAGTTTATAGTTGGCATTCTCGCATTCTGACAGAATAAAATCGGATTTTTAAATTTGAATTAATTTAAAGTATTCATATTTTTTAAAATAAAGGAATTAATTATCCCTTAAAATCCGGAAATTTTCTTTTTTAATATAGGTAAATTGACCAAAATACCCTTATGCTGAAAATTGTGTGATTATATGGTGCATGTTACCCTATTGTAATATCATAGACTCTTAGATCATGACATTTGATTCTATTCCATCTGGTGGTCCAGATGTGTGCATTCTACCACACAATAGTTAGTAGAAACAAAATAACCTCTCTCTCTCTCTCTCTCTCTCTCTCTCTCTATATATATATATATATATATATATATATATATATATATATATATATAAGTTATGACTCTTTCTTGTTGCTTGCTTATAGATGTTATGCTGCTATGACATTAGAGGTTTGTCAAGTAGTAAAAGAGTCTATCAAGACACAAGCTTTACCTGCAACATCAAGTGAATTTGAAAAGTTAAAGAAACAAGATTTTAGTTGTACGAAGGTTGTTTATCTAAAATCAAGTTTGGTGCTCCTTCCAAAACAATATTTAGTTTGCTAGTTTTATGTTTTGAGTTTTACTAGTGCAACATTTAGAATTTTTAAACTTTTTTAAGACATTTGTGTTTTAAATATTGACAATATTGTTATATAAGTTTGAATTGATTTAATGATATTGTGTTTATTATCTTAATTGTATTATTATTTTTTTATATTTTATATAAAGTTAAAATAAATCGAACCTAATTTATTAATATATTTTTTTATGTTAAAAAAGTCAATAAAAACATGAAAATAATATTTACTTTAGATTAAAAACAATGGCATACAAATAGTGCCACTAAACCTATAAGTACTATAGTGGCATAGTAAAAAAAATGCCACTAAAACTCAATAAGCCTGCAACACAATGAAAAAGTGTCACTAAAAGCCTTTAGTGACACTTTTATTTTGTGCCACTGATTCCTTAGAGGGTTTTTAGTGGCACTTTTTCGGGTTTTAATGTGACTTTTTCTGTGCCACTAAATGTCATTTTATTTATAGTGACGGGTTAATTTGGTGTACTTGGAAAGCGCAGAATGATAAGCTTTACCACAAGGTGTGTACTCCCTCGACAAAGTTGGTGGATGGTGTTCTCAATTTATTGTTTAGAGTAAATTATATGAATAGTCCCTATGGTTTGTGGTAATTTTCACGCTTGGTCCCGAACTTATTTTTTTTAATTCGAACAATCCCTATGGTTTAGTTTTGTTGCGTCTTTGGTCCCTTCCAGACATAAAAGAATATGTTACCCTAATTAATTTCTTTTTTAACTTACTTACATCTTATATACTTATAAAATCCAATAGGTCCCTCAATCTCTTTAGCACTCCACCAACTCACCCCTTGCCTTTTTATTTTTCCGATAATTCCTTTACTCCAACATCTTTCTGAAATCCATTTCGGGTACTCCGACATCTCTCCAGCAGCAAATACAGTCAAACCAAATACATTCAAGCAACAATCGATAGAAATACAATCAAATCAGAAATCCTACGAAGATGGTTTATGAACAAGGAAACTAAAATACATTCCTTGAAATTAAATCAGAATGAACCTCCTGAGACATAAAAATACAGTCCCTCAAATTAAATATGATGAACTTTAATTCATGAACAAGGAAACCATAAAAAAAAATGTTGACGTTCTTAGACATTTAATTAAAACAAACATTTGACCTATGTTGAAATCAAACCGTTAGATCTTATGAATCGTAATCAAAATTCTTTAAAATCATACACAAGGCACGAAATCCCAAATTGAACCATTGGACTTGAACCATCGATCCAGAAATTGAAATGCTTAGCCGAGAAAATCAAATACACTAATCATGTCGTTGTCATCAACTGCACTGGTCTTGGGGTTTGCTGGCAAATGAAAAACCAGGTTTTCTAGGTTCGCTAGCGTTTGATAGCCCGAGAAAATATGGCATAGCCGGAGAAAACATGGCAGATCTAGAAAATAAATATGTCGTTGGCAAGAAGAGAAGAAGAGACGATGACAGATCTCGACAATCTACAGTTTCTTGAGAGATCTGGTGAGTAGTTTTGGTGAAGGGTGGTGACTTGTTTTAGTGATGAACTCCCGTGACTTCTTTTGGTGATGAACTACGACAATGAATTTTGGTGAAGTAAACCTTCAGGCGAGAGTGTGAAGAACGATCAGAGAGACAATGTTTGAAGATTTAAGACCCATATCTCTCATAGTCAAAAACTTTTTTGTCTTTTAATAAGGACAAAATAGTCTTTTTATGTTTGAAATTGATCAAACACGCAACAAAACCAAACTATAAGGACCATCCAAGTTATAAAAAATAAGTTAGAGATGAAATACATAAATTACCCAAACTAAAGTGACCATTCATATAATTTACTCTAATGTTTAATCGGGTGAAACATAAAAAAGTATATTTGAAAATTGCAAGTGGATGGTTTGGTGATGCTTACCTTTTAATATTCCGTAAATGTTGTTGTGGTTTTGTTTTTTGCCCTCTCTAGTCACTTTCTAAGCACTTGCTCTTATAAAATTTGCAGTTTCCAAAAAACAAATTAACTCTTCACGAATACCAACTACAGTCTAGTAGTCTACAGTCAGTTGTATGAGAAAGATGATAATATTAATATCTCGTGAATGAATAAATGTCACGGAAAAAGTTATCAGTTTGCTTTTGTAGAAAAACAAATACTCAAGACAAGCTTCTCGAATTATGCTGGCATTTTTTTTTTTTGTTTTTTTTATAAATCTGGAAGAATATGATTTTATGGTAACACCGATCATTCATTCCTTCCAATGAATAAAGTTAGTCCAAATATTCAAAACTCGACCAATTTAATAAAAGACGACTTTTATAACCTTGATAAACTTTTGTTTTAAATAATATTAATATAAAAACGAAATAAATGAATAAATGTTTTCAGAGAAGGGTTATGACGAATATATCCAAAATAAAAACATCACTTGATAGTTGTGGATACACTCATTCACTCACCTTCTGAGTTCTGTCTGTGTGGACGAAAAGTAAAAATGGTGGTGAAGGTGTACGGACCTCTTTACGCATCGCCAAAACGAGTCATGGTTTGTCTCATCGAAAAACAAATCGAATTCGAAACAGTTCATGTCGATCTATTCACGGGAGAAAATCATACTCCCGAGTTCCTGAAGTTACAGGTATCAACCATCAAATCCATTAATTTGTGGTTCGATTTTGAGTTATTTACTGAATTTTATACGATGAACTACAGCCGTTTGGATCTCTTCCAGTAATTCAAGATGGAGATTACACTCTCTTCGGTAAGTACACAAAATCCCTAATACAGCAAAACTTTTGGGGGAGAATTGTTCATACTATTCATCAATCTACAACTCACAGTTGTTCATCAAATTGTGGGAAAACGAGAATTTTATGATGTTTTGATATTATTTGGTTGTGTTTCTTACTGAGCAGAATCACGAGCTATCATCCGATACTACGCCGAAAAATACAAGACACAAGGAACCGATTTACTAGGAAAGACAATCGAAGAACAAGGTCTGGTACAACAATGGTTAGAAGTCGAGGCCCATAACTTCCACCCACCGGTTAACAATCTGGTGATCCAAATTATGTTCAGCCCGAAGTTTGGGATAACGAGAGATGAGAAAGTGATCGAAGAAAGCGAGGGGAAGCTTGCGAAAGTGTTGGATGTATATGAAGATCGACTGTCGAAAAGCAAGTATTTGGCTGGAGATTTCTTTAGCCTTGCAGACCTGAGTCACCTTCCTTTTACAGACTACTTGGTTGGTCCCTGTGGGAAAGGGTATATGATGAAGGAAAGGAAACATGTGAGTGCTTGGTGGGATGATATTAGCAGTCGGCCTTCTTGGAAGAAATGTTTGGAGTACGGATACCCTTTTTGAGTTCGAACTTCAAAGGTGATGTATGTTTGATAGAATAAAGCTTTAGCTTCGAGTGATGAATTGAATGTGTAACATGTCTACTTTGAGTCTTGTGTCAATCTATCAATAAATTTGTATGCCACTTAAAAGGTAACTAAACTTTTAAAACATTCAAAAAAGAATATTGTTTTTAGTACAAAAAGATACATTTAAATTATACTATTTGTATACAGAATATCAATGGAGTGTATATTCCTGTAAATAAAACTTTGTTGTAACTAGTTAATATCAATGGAGTGTATATTCCTGTAAATAAAACTTTGTTGTAACTAGTTACTTGGGATAAATAGAAAATGACCTAAAATGATAATAAAGTTTCCAAAAAGTTAAAAAAATACATCATTATTATTTTTTAGTATAAATATCATTGAAGTATCTATTTGTAAATAGGATACCAACAAAATACACATTTAATATAAAAATACCATTGAAGTTTCCAAAATATTCAAAAAAAATATCGTTTTTTCATAGCACTTTTTGTTATCTTTATTGTTCTCAAATTATGTAGAACACAGTCATCGAAGATTATGTAATGTCATATCAGTTCACAACAGTTTTTCACTCTTTCCTCACTCGATCGTTCTTACGATAACATAATAAGTAAGTGGGTAATAACCTCAGTTAAACTTTCTTGCTTCCCGATTGCATTATATGCGTCAAACATAAAATGTATATATGCTACATAGATACATATATTATACATCTGGTTTATCCTTTCATTAGTGTTGCGACACAAGAGAAATACAAAAAAAAAAAAAAAAAAAAAAAAAAAAAAAACTAGACAAGGAATGGTTGCAGATTTTCCGGCACTACAATGGTTGTCGAAGGATGATGCTTCGCTTGATCGGTGTTGTGCATATATGTAAGATTTCTATTAGTCCATGCTTCTTTAGTGAACATTGGTTAAATATAAAAGCATGTGTGACATTATGCCATGAGAATTCTTAAATGTGGATGTGATAACTCAAAGTTAAAATATATATAAATATATATGTAATTAGATTATATGATTATAATAAAATGATTAGTTCAATGATTAATGAGTTAATTAGTAGAGAGTTATGAGGTTTAATGTCCAAACCCGTCACCTTCATTGTGGAAATAAATTCGAGCATTTGAAGGGTTTATAACTTCCAAGGCCTTAGGCATTATAAAGAGCTCGAAAAATCGACTAGAAACCCCACCAAAATTGCAAGAAAGGTTGGAGAAACGAAGTAGAAATCGGGGTTTGAAGTTCGTAAAGTATTTTCGGAAGTGGTGCTCAAAATTAAGGTAAGATTCTTTAGTTTCAGCTCGTTATAGTTGCTTAGATAGGTTTATATACATATTAAACGTATTTTGGTTCAACCTACTGTCTCAATTTCGTCCAACCAAAATCAGTTTGACAAAGAATTTTAAGGAATGTTTTTTTTTAAATAATTTGTCTAATTCAGTGTGTTATGAAGTATGAGCTTGAAAATTGTTTATGAATAATTGTTAGTATGAAGTGGAGATAGTTGATGGAAGTTTTAGTTAAGCATTTAAAGTAATTTTAGGAGCTTTATGGTTTTCAAAAAAAATGGCTGCAAATGGTTATTTTTCAGGTTAAGAAGATGCGAATTCGGATCCACAACATTTAAACCAAAGTATAAATTGGGGCGTGTTTCCTACTTTCTTTGTTTTCTTTTTCTTTTTCAAAGCCGTAGTTTCAAAGGTTAATTTTTTTTACTTGGAATTGAAATGATATTTACATAGGTGGTCCTTACATTTTGAATGATTTTAAAAACATAACCCTAAGCCATGTAAAACAAACCCACCTAATTGTCGAAAGATTTGAGTTCACGGAATTGCAACTTTAGTCCTCGGAGTTTTCATAACATGCTATTTCGTTAGAAATTACATTCTGCATTTTCACACTTTTAAATTTTGTTTATTCGGGAAAAGATTTTTATTAATTAATTAATTTTTATTTCAAAAAGTAAAATTCTATTATTTAACTCGTAAGTCAAAGATGATATGTTTCGTTGAAAAAAAATAATATACGGGCAATGTGGTCATATAATGCGGTACATTTAAAATAAAATTGTTATAAAAATGGTGAATATGTTAGTTAATAATTATTGGTTGGTCGAATAAGACATGTGGATAATTGAACCAAAATAAACATATAGGATACTTATCTAGTATTGCGACCTTAGAAAGATTTGTTGGCAGAATATACGGTGCAGGTTAGCAACAAAGCTTCGATTAGGACTTATCGGTTACGAGGTGAGTTTTCTCGTGTTCTGTGGTTGCTCGCACATAAATGTTTATCATGTGTGTATTATGTGGTTTTTATTTATTTATTGACAATATGTTTCATGACAAGTATGATTGCGTGCAAATGTTATTTTGGATTTGTTATCTATTTTGTGTGTTGTTGGATGACATGTTTAGCGGGAATGGGTGAGTGTTTAATCGTCATGATCATGACGGATGTGTGTGATCGGCGGGGATGGGAAGTTAGAATCATACTCATTTCCTTGGATATTTAAAATACTTGAGTACAATGGATGATGAGTTGTCTCAAGGAGAAGGGAAACGAACCTTTAGTTCTTTCTCTGGATAATTAATCGTTCCCCTAAATTATGTCATCAGGTGATATGTTTGTTGTATGATTTATTGAACATATATGATAAAACTATTTGTTTTTTTTAAGTGATGAACATGTATGTGCAACACGAACTCACTAGGCCCTAGGCTTACCCATTTAGAAACTTTAAATGTGCGCAACCCAGGGAACTATTTAACAAGTGGCAGTAAGAAGGCTAGGGAGAAGGATTGATCAACAAGGCGACAAAGGATTTCTGTGTGACATCCCCATTTTCACGGCCAGAAAATACCGATTTTGTTTATGCTTTATAAAAATCAGAGTACTTCATTTTATAAAAATGTTGCGGAATTTGTTCCCAGAAAAACATGGTAAATACGTTATTAAAACATTTTCGATGAAACGTATTTATTTCATTTTAAAACGTTTGGGATGTCATCGTTAATACAGAAACATAAGCATAAACAGAACTTACAATTATTTACACTAGTGATCTACATCTCTTTAAATCTCTCAGTGTATTGTGACTTCATATCAACACCTGTGATAAAAATAAACTGAGTGGGTCAGGTTGGGAAACCTGGTGAGCACATAGGGTTTTCAACCCACAATAATATAATTATTATTTTTAAACATCAAACAATCAACCCAATTACCCATTCCCGTTATCCTCACATTACGTCCCTAAAACATCTAACACAAGGGACCTAGTCAAAGGACTATCATTGGGATGGAGTATATCTGGTGAGCACACAGTTCACACAGTTCGAATAAACACACAGTTCGAATAAACACACAGTTCGAATAAACACACAGTTCGGTTAAACACAAAGTTCGAATAAACACCTACAGGTTGCGAGCCTGTTAGTGTTCCACTGGACTGTCTAGAATAGTCCGTGGTCGTCATCTATACTCCGCTAGATGACTAGATCATCAAGAACATCTATAACGAGGCATCTCATTATTTCATTTTATCACACAGCAACTAATACATCTACCCATGTTTTACCCAACACATTTTGTAGATATAAAATACATATACAGTTTAAATCATTGAAAACATGTATAAAACGTTCATCTAGCATAGATAGCAAGTATACAGATAATATACACACACAGCACGTAATTTATATAAAATACTTCATATCTATGTGTAAGCTGAAAGTAACTATGCACTCACCTGAGAAGGTGGTGACTCGGTACTCGGACAGCGCTTCGTTTACTTTAAAATAATTTCCTTTGACGAAACCTAGTATTATCACCACTAGATTTTAGTCTAATATTACCGTGACTAATTATTAGTCTTATTATTATTATTATTATTATTATTATATAAGCGTTTAAACAATACTTTCCAACTACTATGTACAGACAGGGGCCAGACATAAAACACCGGAGGGCAGGACCATTTTGGCGTATAGCACTTCTGAAATCCAACAACCCTATGCGGCCCTTTAAACCAGATTCCCCGTACCGCGAGTAGTTAAAAGATATTATAACGACACTTATATAAGTCATAATAATAGCCCAAATATTTATTATAAATTTATAATAACAATACTAATTTTAAATATAAACTATATTTAAAATAGGGTAAACATAACTTACTTTCAAGGGGATTTTAGCTAGGAGTCGGGCTCTGCAGGGGCAGAACTTCGTCGCTGAATCTTTCTAAGAAAGATTCGTGCAGCGCTTCAGCGCTCACCTTACTATACTAAAACTACAGAAAGAGAAGTCGAATCACGAGGGACCGAAATGCTCGGGGGATAAGGAGAGAAAGACTCTTGAATCAAGAGAATGGTGCAAGAAATATGAGAGCCCAAGGCTCTTATTTATACTAATTGAATTTTCAAAAACTACCCTCCATAATTACTTAATGACCTTTTAGTTATATAAACAACTAAACACCCCTCTATAATACTATTTTAAATGGATTTAATGATCTTTGTACTAAACTAATGTCGAAAGAACTCAACATTAGTTTTATAATAACCGCATCGTCGATACCTTTCTAATGATATATACATATGTATATATATGTGTACGTATACATGATTTATACTTTATTTTAATACGTAAATATACTATTATAATTTGTAACTCGCTCATACGAACTCCGTTTTTGACGTTATTTATATCCACGCGTAGGTGGAGACATACTCTACAACTTTCGTTTAGACTCCGTTGGTTAATTTTGACTTTATTTTTAAAGTTATATTTTTAACAGGCCAGGACAGGATTGGTCCGTTAAAATCTCATAACTTCTTTATTCGATGTCCATTTTCGTCTGTATTTTTATCGTTACGCTACTAATAACGAGATCTTCGATTCTTGTTTAGGTTGTGTCGGCTAAAAATCAATCGATCTAAAATTTGAATTTCGGGCTGTACACCGCTAATCCGAAACTTCGAAAAATCATAACTTCTTCATACGAAGTCAGATTTGGGCGTTCTTTTTATCGATGTTCTTAGTTTAACATATTCTACGACTTTTGTTTAGAGCGCTAAGGCTAAATCTCTATATATCATAAATTTACTATTTACGCTTCCCGGCGCCGTGCCGGTTCCGACGCGAAACTTCGACGGGTCATAACTTCTTCGTTATAACTCGGATTTCAGCGTTCTTTATATGTACGGAAACCTTGTGACATATTCTACAAATTGGTTAAGATTATTTATTCTAAATAATCTTTTTGTCAAAAAGTCGTTTTCGACCCCTATTGCCTCTAAATTGACTAGCCCGGATCTGCGGGCGTTACAATTATCTCCCCCTTAGGATGATTACGTCCCGGAATCATCAACGAAACAGGGCTCGTATAATGACTCCATACGTCATCTTTTCATCCTAGTTAATAATTATAACTTCTATATTCCTTCAAGTCTATCTCTTAGACTCATTGACTGTAAGCAGTACTCGATCGTGCACCTGCTCTCTACCTCGGGCTAGACTTCAAATTATGACCTATCATCATGTGATGCACATTTAGACTTAGGTCTCTTAGAGTTAAATTCTAAAATAGACTATGCCTTCCTTCATGTTCTAATGTGATATAATCACACTTTAACATGTAGCGTTTCTGGCTACCAACTTCTTTAACAACGAACGCGATACTTCTATTGATTGCTTTGATTTCAATCGTTTGGTTTAAGTCGGACGCTACATCAAACTTGGTTCTCTGAACCACGCAACATACTCATCGTAGTCAGACTCAATTCGGTATGACCACTAGGGTCGGAAATCAACAATCTTTTTAGTCATTATCGAAACGATGGTAATGACATACTTGAAAAAAAAAACAGAATCAGTTACTAGCTTCTTGGTAACCTTGTGACTTTCCCTGATCCAAGTGTGAGTCCTGTGCTTCCGGTAGTATAGGCCTCTACTACCATTCACACCTACTCATACTCGTCCCAGGTATTGTCCCGCAGTCTCTCCAAGTCACCATACACGAAAAAAAACAACTTAACACATCAGATAACAAAACAAAGGTTTCATATTATTTCTTGAAATGATTACATAGGTGTTCAAGTTCACCCTAGACTATGCCTCTAACAGGCTAAATCATATGATTCTATGGCTACATTATAACTCGATCCTTGGATGTCAAGCCGTCATTCCTGAATCCTCGCATTGTCATCTGCTTCGTCTAGGATCATATGGAATGCTCTTGCCTTCGGTTTTGGCGGAATGTTTGGTTTTTCCGCCTCTTTCTTTTTCGGGCAATCCTTAGCAACATGCCCTTCTTCACGGCATTCATAACACACCCTTTTGCACTCGTTGGCGTAATGTCCGGTCTTCCCACACTTGTAGCAAGTCACTTCTTCGTTACATTTCCCAAAGTGATTCTTTTTGCACTTCTCGCACCATTTCACTTTGTTTCCTCCTCCGCTAGACTCCTTTGAACCAGACTTGATCTTCTTATTGGGCCTCGTAGATTCCTCAAACTTCCTCTTTTCGCCAACCTCAATCTTGTTGGCAGCTCTTCCCTTAATCATATCTTCCACAGACTTGGCAGCCCAGATAGCTGCCTCCAGAGTAGGAGCCTGACGCACTGGCACCGCGTACTCCCATGGAAGTCCCTTTGCGTACTTGTCAATTTTCGTCAGCTCATCCGGAACAAGACGCAAGGCAAACTCCATCTTTTCTGTGAAGTTGTTCGTGTATTCATCGATTGACATGCTTCCCTTCTTCAGGGTTAGAAACTGGTTCTCTAGCTCAAGCAGGTTTTGAGCTGAGCAGTACTTTCATTTGAATTGCACCAAAAATTCTGCCCATGTCAGTTGCAGGGGCTCATTAGGGCTCAGAGTCTTCCCCAAGGTATTCCACCAACGTACAACACTTCCTCGAAACTGACGCACTGCAAATGTGGTATGTAGCTTCCCTCTGCAACCGCATGTCATGAAGGCTAACTCCATCTCCGAGATCCAATCCATGACCCCGATCGGATCCTCCTTTCCAGTGAAAGTCGATGGCTTGCAAGTCAGAAAATCCTTGTACTTGCATCCATTCCTCTCGACTTTGTCATCTTGGTTGTTTTGTCGAACTATTGGTGGGTTGACTTGACCAACAGTCCCACTGTAGTTTCCTTCCTCAGTCTGCCCTTCGTTCAACTCGGGCTGTTCGATCTGAATAGTGGCTTCCTCACGATTTTGCTGGAGCAAACGTCTAGTTTCCTCCATTTGACGATCCAACATTGCCTGGATCATCGCTTGCACTCCGGCCATCGTTATTGGTCCGGCAGCGGCTTCCACAACTGGTATTTGCTCGATCACGGGGGGTTGGTGTCCGTTCCCATTTGCATTCACGTTTCCACTACAGGTTCTTGCCATCTTGATCTATACACCGAATAAGGTGAATCCAGATCTTTACTTAGGATTGACGGTTAAATCATCCTTATCACTCCGAAACGTTTATATGCTAGTTCTAATATCGTAGTCGTACGTTTAGAATCCTAAACACATAAGGTTTCCAGATCCGGTCGGCAACAGACCATAGATCCGAACAACTAACAGCATATCAGGCACAAGTATTTAGCACATAAAAGCATTTTAGGCACAATTCCTAAAATAAGCTAGTGCTCACACCTCACAATCATCGCTTAGCATTCTAAGTTTAAGTCTAGAAATAAATCCATATTCCTAGTTCGCTTAAACTAATGCTCTGATACCAACTGTGACATCCCCATTTTCACGGCCAGAAAATACCGATTTTGTTTATGCTTTATAAAAATCAGAGTACTTCATTTTATAAAAATGTTGCGGAATTTGTTCCCAGAAAAACATGGTAAATACGTTATTAAAACATTTTCGATGAAACGTATTTATTTCATTTTAAAACGTTTGGGATGTCATCGTTAATACAGAAACATAAGCATAAACAGAACTTACAATTATTTACACTAGTGATCTACATCTCTTTAAATCTCTCAGTGTATTGTGACTTCATATCAACACCTGTGATAAAAATAAACTGAGTGGGTCAGGTTGGGAAACCTGGTGAGCACATAGGGTTTTCAACCCACAATAATATAATTATTATTTTTAAACATCAAACAATCAACCCAATTACCCATTCCCGTTATCCTCACATTACGTCCCTAAAACATCTAACACAAGGGACCTAGTCAAAGGACTATCATTGGGATGGAGTATATCTGGTGAGCACACAGTTCACACAGTTCGAATAAATACACAGTTCGAATAAACACACAGTTCGGTTAAACACAAAGTTCGAATAAACACCTACAGGTTGCGAGCCTGTTAGTGTTCCACTGGACTGTCTAGAATAGTCCGTGGTCGTCATCTATACTCCGCTAGATGACTAGATCATCAAGAACATCTATAACGAGGCATCTCATTATTTCATTTTATCACACAGCAACTAATACATCTACCCATGTTTTACCCAACACATTTTGTAGATATAAAATACATATACAGTTTAAATCATTGAAAACATGTATAAAACGTTCATCCAGCATAGATAGCAAGTATACAGATAATATACACACACAGCACGTAATTTATATAAAATACTTCATATCTATGTGTAAGCTGAAAGTAACTATGCACTCACCTGAGAAGGTGGTGACTCGGTACTCGGACAGCGCTTCGTTTACTTTAAAATAATTTCCTTTGACGAAACCTAGTATTATCACCACTAGATTTTAGTCTAATATTACCGTGACTAATTATTAGTCTTATTATTATTATTATTATTATTATTATATAAGCGTTTAAACAATACTTTCCAACTACTATGTACAGACAGGGGCCAGACATAAAACACCGGAGGGCAGGACCATTTTGGCGTATAGCACTTCTGAAATCCAACAACCCTATGCGGCCCTTTAAACCAGATTCCCCGTACCGCGAGTAGTTAAAAGATATTATAACGACACTTATATAAGTCATAATAATAGCCCAAATATTTATTATAAATTTATAATAACAATACTAATTTTAAATATAAACTATATTTAAAATAGGGTAAACATAACTTACTTTCAAGGGGATTTTAGCTAGGAGTCGGGCTCTGCAGGGGCAGAACTTCGTCGCTGAATCTTTCTAAGAAAGATTCGTGCAGCGCTTCAGCGCTCACCTTACTATACTAAAACTACAGAAAGAGAAGTCGAATCACGAGGGACCGAAATGCTCGGGGGATAAGGAGAGAAAGACTCTTGAATCAAGAGAATGGTGCAAGAAATATGAGAGCCCAAGGCTCTTATTTATACTAATTGAATTTTCAAAAACTACCCTCCATAATTACTTAATGACCTTTTAGTTATATAAACAACTAAACACCCCTCTATAATACTATTTTAAATGGATTTAATGATCTTTGTACTAAACTAATGTCGAAAGAACTCAACATTAGTTTTATAATAACCGCATCGTCGATACCTTTCTAATGATATATACATATGTATATATATGTGTACGTATACATGATTTATACTTTATTTTAATACGTAAATATACTATTATAATTTGTAACTCGCTCATACGAACTCCGTTTTTGACGTTATTTATATCCACGCGTAGGTGGAGACATACTCTACAACTTTCGTTTAGACTCCGTTGGTTAATTTTGACTTTATTTTTAAAGTTATATTTTTAACAGGCCAGGACAGGATTGGTCCGTTAAAATCTCATAACTTCTTTATTCGATGTCCATTTTCGTCTGTATTTTTATCGTTACGCTACTAATAACGAGATCTTCGATTCTTGTTTAGGTTGTGTCGGCTAAAAATCAATCGATCTAAAATTCGAATTTCGGGCTGTACACCGCTAATCCGAAACTTCGAAAAATCATAACTTCTTCATACGAAGTCAGATTTGGGCGTTCTTTTTATCGATGTTCTTAGTTTAACATATTCTACGACTTTTGTTTAGAGCGCTAAGGCTAAATCTCTATATATCATAAATTTACTATTTACGCTTCCCGGCGCCGTGCCGGTTCCGACGCGAAACTTCGACGGGTCATAACTTCTTCGTTATAACTCGGATTTCAGTGTTCTTTATATGTACAGAAACCTTGTGACATATTCTACAAATTGGTTAAGATTATTTATTCTAAATAATATTTTTGTCAAAAAGTCGTTTTCGACCCCTATTGCCTCTAAATTGACTAGCCCAGATCTGCGGGCGTTACATTCTGCAAAGACGTAACACCCGAAGCTCTTCGGTTGAAGAAATTATATTATTTTATTTTGCTTCCGTTGTAGTTTAGTCTATAAGTAAATTCATAATTGATCTTGGGAGATGTTGGAACGACAATTCGTCATTTAATCGATATTTGAAAATTGGGGTGTTACAAGTTGGTATTAGAGCGTTGTTTAAGCAGATTAGGTGTTTCCGTAAACACTTAAGCTTAGACGGAAGGAGCGAGAGGTAACCTAGAAACTAATTTAGACCATATCTGACTAGTAGGAATCATGTCCTCAAGGATATGAGGGAGGCTTACTAAGGTAACACTAGAGCGGGAAGACATTCCAATTTGGAGCCGATGTTTCTGCACCCAAAGAAGTACTAGATACTCCCGTAAACCCTACTTCCATTTGTTGGCGCGGTTAGGGTCGAGGTAGAGGTAGGTGTAAGGGAAGAGGTCTAGGAGTCATCATAGCACCGGACGAGCATAATTGGTGAAACTGAGCTCTAACTCCAATCGAGGTTGTGGTCCGGGTCAAGATTGCGGACAAGGTCGTGCATCAAATATGGTTACGCGAGAATAATTAATTGATGAGATTGCTCAAGATATGCAAGCTACATTGTCGAATGTAAATGTTCAGGACCGAGATGCACTATAGAATCTGAACGGTGGTAACAGGGTTGATGAAGAGAAAGGCTATAGATATGGTATGTCGCTACAATTTCTGACCCTAGTGGTGCACTACGATCACAGAAAGATGTAAACTACAAATGATGAGGTAATTGTTACAAGACGTTCATGACTTGTAAACCACGAACGTTTCATGGGGACGTTGATCCTATCCTATCATCAACGTGGATAATAGAGAGAGAGGAAACATTTGATTCTGATAAGTGTGCAAATAAGGACAATGTGGTTTATGTGTGACGATGTTTAAAAATGAGGCTTTATATTGATGGGGAGGGTAAAAGAAGTTAGGGTGTCAGATACAATCAATAGGATGTCATAGGATGAGTGTGCCAGAATCTTTAGAGAGATGTTTTGTCCTCGAACGACGATCAAGCAATTGGAGGAAGAATTCTTGAGGATGGAACAAGGAAATGTGATAGGGAGAGAGTAAACCAACAAGGATGAAAGAATTTAATAACCGTTGCAAGATCTGCTTGATAAGGTTTTTATTCGACATAGTACATCACCATGGGGTGCACTAGTAGTGTTCGTCACGAAAAAAAACAAGGGGACGATATATATGCGCATGGATTACCAAGAGTCAAAGAAGGTGTGAGATCGGTACAAATTATGGAAGATTAATGTTGTCACTTATTCACTAAGTCGTATGTAAGGAAGGAACCAAGTAAGATTTATTTGATGAGGATTGATGTAACCTTCGGTGTATTGGGTGGACTGAAGAGGAGTCGGAAGAATCCTAGGTAGAGGAGAAGTGGAAAAAAAATTTAGAATTGTTTTCCTAATATATGATGACACGTTTAATGAGGACATAGGTGTATGATAGTCGGGAACATAACGAGTGTGGTGTGACCGGCGGGAGATAGGAAATTGAGACGTTACTCATTTCCTTGGATATTTAGATGCTTGAGCACAACGGACGGGTTGTGCCAGGTGGGAAGGGAAGCGGACCATTGGTTCTTTCTCTGGATATATAAAATGCTCCCTTAAACTGTGTCATCGGGTGAAATATACTTGTGGGAAAAATTATTAATGAGATCATATGCTTGTCTATTTATGATCAGAACCTTAGTTTCATGTCATAATTTTGTAAGAGATTACAACGAGAAATGGATTAGTTGGTCAAGAAGTTAGGGAATGTGGAGATACAACTCATGAATGCTCAGTAAAACTAACATAAAGGGTCAGATGCAACATGGGGAAACATATGCGATAAGAAGACCAAATACCCTTTTCTAGTTGTTTAGTTGAAATTTCGAGGACGAAATTTTTCGAAAGGGGGAAGTTTGTGATAACTCAAAGTTAAAATATATAAATATATATGTAATTAGATTATATGATTATAATAAAATGATTAGTTCAATGATTAATGAGTTAATTAGTAGAGAGTTATGAGGTTTAATGTCCAAACCCGTCATCTTCATTGTGGAAATAAATTCGAGCATTTGAAGGGTTTATAACTTCCAAGGCCTTAGGCATTATAAAGAGCTCGAAAAATCGACTAGAAACCCCACCAAAATTGCAAGAAAGGTTGGAGAAACGAAGTAGAAATCGGGGTTTGAAGTTCGTAAAGTATTTTCGGAAGTGGTGCTCAAAATTAAGGTAAGATTCTTTAGTTTCAGCTCGTTATAGTTGCTTAGATAGGTTTATATACATGTTAAACGTATTTTGGTTCAACCTACTGTCTCAATTTCATCCAACCAAAATCAATTTGACAAAGAATTTTAAGGAATGTTTTTTTTAAATAATTTGTCTAATTCACTGTGTTATGAAGTATGTGTTGGATTAGTGTCTAAGTCCATAACTATTTTGGTATGTACTTGACCCGATGGTGCATGGTCCTTTTGGGTTGCCTTCACCAAAGCAACTTGATAGGATGAATTATGGAGAGAAAGGATTAAATATGATTTATTAATATATTATGGGAATAATATATTAAAGGAGAAATCATATTGTTTAATTAATATTAGTCAGTAATTAATTGGTAATTAGTTTTGTGACTAAAAGAGATTAATTAAACTTAAGGGACTGGAATTCTAATTATAAGATAATTGCAATTTGGGCCATGGATTGCCTTTTATTATAAGGTGGACAAATTCTATGGGGGAAGCCCATATGAAATTGTCCAAGGCCTTATGGAAAGGGCTCCATGGGTTGCTTAGGGCTTAAGCAACTAAATTAGGGTTTCCTTGTTAGATAACCCTAATTGCCTCACTATATATAGATCCCTTAAGGACCAAAAACGTGGCTAAGCTTCTTGATAGGGTTTCACACGTTTTTGGGCAGCCTCCATCCACTCTCCTCTTCATCCATTTGCTTTTAGTGTTTGTAAGCCATTAGAGGAGTGACACTTGTGACTCTAAGCCTTCCAAAGTCAATACAAGGAGATTTGGGATTGTTATTGCTACATAACAATCAAGGTAACATTATAAACCTATTATTATGTTAATATGATTACTTGTATGCTAGAATTAGGGTTTATAGTCTTGGATAACTTGCATGTACAATAGAGAAACCTAGATCCAAGCATTAGGGTTTGTATGAGCACATAGGATGTTCTTAGGACTAAAACCCATCAGTATGATCTTGAAAATTGTTTATGAATAATTGTTAGTATGAAGTGGAGATAGTTGATGGAAGTTTTAGTTAAGCATTTAAAGTAATTTTAGGAGCTTTATGGTTTTCAAAAAAAATGGCTGCAAATGGTTATTTTTCGGGTTAAGAAGATGAGAATTCGGATCCATAACTTTTAAACCAAAGTATAAATTAGGGCGTGTTTCCTACTTTCTTTGTTTTCTTTTTCTTTTTCAAAGCTGCAATTTCAAAGGTTAATTTTTTTTACTTGGAATTGAAATGATATTTACATAGGTGGTCCTTACATTTTGAATGATTTTAAAAACATAACCCTAAGCCATGTAAAACAAACCCACCTAATTGTCGAAAGATTTGAGTTCACGGAATTGCAATTTTAGTCCTCGGAGTTTTCATAACATGCTATTTCGTTAGAAATTACATTCTGCATTTTCACACTTTTATATTTTGTTTATTCGGGAAAAGATTTTTATTAATTAATTAATTTTTATTTCAAAAAGTAAAATTCTATTATTTAACTCGTAAGTCAAAGATGATATGTTTCGTTGAAAAAAAATAATATACGGGCAATGTGGTCATATAATACGGTACATTTGAAATAAAATTGTTATAAAAATGGTGGATATGTTAGTTAATAATTATTGGTTGGTCGAATAAGACATGTGGATAATTGAAACAAAATAAACATATAGGATACTTATCTAGTATTGTGACCTTAGAAAGATTTGTTGGCAGAATATACGGTGCAGGTTAGCAACATTCGGTTACGACTTATCGGTTACGAGGTGAGTTTTCTCGTGTTCCGTGGTTGCTCGCACATAAATGTTTATCATGTGTGTATTATGTGGTTTTTATTTATTTATTGACAATTTGTTTCATGACAAGTATGATTGCGTGCAAATGTTATTTTGGATTTGTTATCTATTGTGTGTGTTGTTGGATGACATGTTTAGCGGGAATGGGTGAGTGTTTAATCGCCATGATCATGACAAATGTGTGTGATCGGCGGGGATGGGAAGTTAGAATCATACTCATTTCCTTGGATATTTAAAATACTTGAGTACAATGGATGATGAGTTGTCTCAAGGAGAAGGGAAACGAACCTTTAGTTCTTTCTCTGGATAATTAATCGTTCCCCTAAATTATGTCATCAGGTGATATGTTTGTTGTATGATTTATTGAACATATATGATAAAACTATTTGTTTTTTTTAAGTGATGAACATGTATGTGCAACACGAACTCACTAGACCCTAGGCTTACCCATTTAGAAACTTTAAATGTGCGCAACCCAGGGAACTATTTAACAAGTGGCAGTAAGAAGGCTAGGGAGAAGGATTGATCAACAAGGCGACAAAGGATTTCCGCAAAGACGTAACACCCGAAGCTCTTCGGTTGAAGAAATTATATTATTTTATTTTGCTTCCACTGTAGTTTAGTATATAAGTAAATTCATAATTGATCTTGGGAGATGTTGGAACGACAATTTGTCATTTAATCGATATTTGAAAATTTGGGTGTTACAAGTTGGTATCAGAGCGTTGTTTAAGCAGATTAGGTGTTTCCGTAAACACTTAAGCTTAGACGGAAGGAGCGAGAGGTAACCTAGAAACTAATTTAGACCATATCTGACTAGTAGGAATCATGTCCTCAAGGATATGAGGGAGGCTTACTAAGGTAACACTAGAGCGGGAAGACATTCCAATTTGGAGCCGATGTTTTTGCACCCAAAGAAGTACTAGATACTCCCGTAAACCCTACTTCCATTTGTTGGTGCGGTTAGGGTCGAGGTAGAGGTAGGTGTAAGGGAAGAGGTCTAGGAGTCATCATAGCACCGGACGAGCATAATTGGTGAAACTGAGCTCTAACTCCAATCGAGGTTGTGGTCCGGGTCAAGATTGCGGACAAGGTCGTGCATCAAATATGGTTATGCGAGAATAATTAATTGATGAGATTGCTCAAGATATGCAAGCTACATTGTCGAATGTAAATGTTCAGGACCGAGATGCACTATAGAATCTGAACGGTGGTAACAGGGTTGATGAAGAGAAAGGCTATAGATATGGTATGTCGCTACAATTTCTGACCCTAGTGGTGCACTACGATCACAGAAAGATGTAAACTACAAATGATGAGGTAATTGTTACAAGACGTTCATGACTTGTAAACCACGAACGTTTCATGGGGACGTTGATCCTATCCTATCATCAACGTGGATAATAGAGAGAGAGGAAACATTTGATTCTGATAAGTGTGCAAATAAGGACAATGTGGTTTATGTGTGACGATGTTTAAAAATGAGGCTTTATATTGATGGGGAGGGTAAAAGAAGTTAGGGTGTCAGATACAATCAATAGGATGTCATAGGATGAGTGTGCCAGAATCTTTAGAGAGATGTTTTGTCCTCGAACGACGATCAAGCAATTGGAGGAAGAATTCTTGAGGATGGAACAAGGAAATGTGATAGGGAGAGAGTAAACCAACAAGGATGAAAGAATTTAATAACCGTTGCAAGATCTGCTTGATAAGGTTTTTATTCGACATAGTACATCACCATGGGGTGCACTAGTAGTGTTCGTCACGAAAAAAAACAAGGGGACGATATATATGCGCATGGATTACCAAGAGTCAAAGAAGGTGTGAGATCGGTACAAATTATGGAAGATTAATGTTGTCACTTATTCACTAAGTCGTATGTAAGGAAGGAACCAAGTAAGATTTATTTGATGAGGATTGATGTAACCTTCGGTGTATTGGGTGGACTGAAGAGGAGTCGGAAGAATCCTAGGTAGAGGAGAAGTGGAAAAAAAATTTAGAATTGTTTTCCTAATATATGATGACACGTTTAATGAGGACATAGGTGTATGATAGTCGGGAACATAACGAGTGTGGTGTGACCGGCGGGAGATAGGAAATTGAGACGTTACTCATTTCCTTGGATATTTAGATGCTTGAGCACAACGGACGGGTTGTGCCAGGTGGGAAGGGAAGCGGACCATTGGTTCTTTCTCTGGATATATAAAATGCTCCCTTAAACTGTGTCATCGGGTGAAATATACTTGTGGGAAAAATTATTAATGAGATCATATGCTTGTCTATTTATGATCAGAACCTTAGTTTCATGTCATAATTTTGTAAGAGATTACAACGAGAAATGGATTAGTTGGTCAAGAAGTTAGGGAATGTGGAGATACAACTCATGAATGCTCAGTAAAACTAACATAAAGGGTCAGATGCAACATGGGGAAACATATGCGATAAGAAGACCAAATACCCTTTTCTAGTTGTTTAGTTGAAATTTCGAGGACGAAATTTTTCGAAAGGGGGAAGTTTGTGATAACTCAAAGTTAAAATATATAAATATATATGTAATTAGATTATATGATTATAATAAAATGATTAGTTCAATGATTAATGAGTTAATTAGTAGAGAGTTATGAGGTTTAATGTCCAAACCCGTCATCTTCATTGTGGAAATAAATTCGAGCATTTGAAGGGTTTATAACTTCCAAGGCCTTAGGCATTATAAAGAGCTCGAAAAATCGACTAGAAACCCCACCAAAATTGCAAGAAAGGTTGGAGAAACGAAGTAGAAATCGGGGTTTGAAGTTCGTAAAGTATTTTCGGAAGTGGTGCTCAAAATTAAGGTAAGATTCTTTAGTTTCAGCTCGTTATAGTTGCTTAGATAGGTTTATATACATGTTAAACGTATTTTGGTTCAACCTACTGTCTCAATTTCGTCCAACCAAAATCAATTTGACAAAGAATTTTAAGGAATGTTTTTTTTTAAATAATTTGTCTAATTCACTGTGTTATGAAGTATGATCTTGAAAATTGTTTATGAATAATTGTTAGTATGAAGTGGATATAGTTGATGGAAGTTTTAGTTAAGCATTTAAAGTAATTTTAGGAGCTTTATGGTTTTCAAAAAAAATGGTTGCAAATGGTTATTTTCGGGTTAAGAAGATGAGAATTCAGATCCACAACATTTAAACCAAAGTATAAATTGGGGCGTGTTTCCTACTTTCTTTGTTTTCTTTTTCTTTTTCAAAGCCGCAGTTTCAAAGGTTAATTTTTTTACTTTGAATTGAAATGATATTTACATAGATGGTCCTTACATTTTGAATGATTTTAAAAACATAACACTAAGCCATGTAAAACAAACCCACCTAATTGTCGAAAGATTTGAGTTCACGGAAGTGCAACTTTAGTCCTCGGTGTTTTCATAACATGCTATTTCGTTAGAAATTACATTCCGTATTTTCACACTTTTATATTTTGTTTATTTGGGAAAAGATTTTTATTAATTAATTAATTTCTATTTCAGAAAGTAAAATTCTATTATTTAACTCGTAAGTCAAAGATGATATGTTTTGTTGAAAAAAAAATAATATACGGGCAATGTGGTCATATAATACGGTACATTTGAAATAAAATTGTTATAAAAATGGTGGATATGTTAGTTAATAATTATTGGTTGGTCGAATAAGACATATGGATAATTGAACCAAAATAAACATATAGGATACTTATCTAGTATTACGACCTTAGAAAGAATTGTTGGCAGAATATATGGTGCAGGTTAGCAACAAAGCTTCGGTTAGGACTTATCGGTTACGAGGTGAGTTTTCTCGTGTTCTGTGGTTGCTCGCACATAAATGTTTATCATGTGTGTATTATGTGCTTTTTATTTATTTATTGACAATTTGTTTTATGACAAGTATGATTGCGTGCAAATGTTATTTTGGATTTGTTATCTATTGTGTGTGTTTTTGGATGACATGTTTTGCGGGAATGGGTGAGTGTTTAATCGCCATGAGCATGACGGATGTGTGTGATCGGCGGGGATGGGAAGTGAGAATCATACTCATTTCCTTGGATATTTAAAATACTTGAGTACAATGGATGATGCGTTGTCTCAAGGAGAAGGGAAACGAACCTTTAGTTCTTTCTCTGGATAATTAATCGTTCCCCTAAATTATGTCATCAGGTGATATGTTTGTTGTATGATTTATTGAACATATATGATAAAACTATTTGTTTTTTTTAAGTGATGAACATGTATGTGCAACACGAACTCACTAGGCCCTAGGCTTACCCATTTAGAAACTTTAAATGTGCGCAACCCAGGGAACTATTTAACAAGTGGCAGTAAGAAGGCTAGGGAGAAGGATTGATCAACAAGGCAACAAAGGATTTCCGCAAAGACGTAACACCCGAAGCTCTTCGGTTGAAGAAATTATATTGTTTTATTTTGCTTCCGCTGTAGTTTAGTCTATAAGTAAATTCATAATTGATCTTGGGAGATGTTGGAACGACAATTTGTCATTTAATCGATATTTGAAAATTGGGGTGTTACAGTGGATGTAGAGAGTAAGACTTGTGTTTAATTCTCTAAGATCAGTAAGAGATGGATAGTCAGGAACACTCAACGTCATGTGGCTAATTTGATGTAACATCCATAAAAATTCAATTCAATTTAAAACTTTTTAAAACATTTAAAACCATTAAGTTATTACAGTTTGTTTTCAAAATAGTTTAAACATCAGAGTATCCCTATAATCAAATCATAAAATCGTGAAATATGAGGAGCTATACGATCATGCATTCGCCTTTCCACGATCATTAGAAGTACCAGAAACAATAATTGATAAATGTAAACTTTGAAGGCTTAGTGAGTTACCCCCAAAATACCAACGCCATACAGTTATAACCATATCATATAAACATATAAGCAAACAGCATGCACAATGACCCATCAGTTTGACTGGACCGACTCTCAGTCCTCAATCTACCTAGACCACTCTCTGAGCCCTCGGCATGTCTGGACCGCCCTCCTTGGGGCCATCAGCCTATCTAGACCGCTCACTGTTCCTTCGTCCTGACAAGATTTGTCCAGCCCGGGCTTGCAGTCTACCTGGTCCGTCCAGGGTGTCTTAGCCTATTGCACACAACAAGACCTCCCTCAACCCTTTCCCAAACCAACAAACATGTGCACGTACATATAAACAAGTAAACCTGCAGATCTAATCAATAATCACGGCAACCATCCTATAACCAGGATACCGATTTAACCGATCACTAACATAGCAACCATCCTATAATCAGGATACTGATCTAACCGATCTCTAACATAACAACCATCCTATAACCAGGATATGTATCATAAACCATAATGTGTAATAAACCCGGATACAATTTCGAAAAGGGTCAGCATTGGTGCCTTAGACCCTACTAATATAGTGAGGACAACTCACCTAGCACTGCTAAATTCCTGCAGATAAAACTCCAGCTGTTGGTTGACAGATTCATGAACTGTTAACATCAAATAATACCCAATTAATAATTGGGTTCCAAGCCTAAGGTCAAACTCACACTCCAAAGGCCCAAAAGTCAAGTAATGGGCCAAAGCCCAACATATGGCCCAATTTTCCAAATTGGACCCAGACCACTATATGGTCTTTCCTTAAGGCCCATCCAACTATTCTAGTCTAAACTCTTGGTATTCCCATGGCCCAATATCACATAATCATCAAGGCCCAGTTATGGCCCACCTATGGCCTAATTTTCTAAATTGGGCCCAAGTCCTTCACATGGGCCTTATCCTAAAGCTCATCCAATTATTTTGGTCCATTTACTTGTTCTTGGATAGCCCGTCAATATTCCACTCACCAAAACCCAATAGGAAGGCACAACTCAAGGCCCAAGTGAAATTAGGGTTTTCACATGAAATGACGATTAGGGTTAAGTGTTCCTACTTAACCCATTAAGGACTTAATCCATTAAGTTTAATATTGCCTTAGGTTAATTTGTAATGATTATTAATTAATATTTTAAGTTTATTAAATAATTCCAGTGCGGTCCCGATAAAATCCCCAAAATTAGGGTTTCATGATATTAGGGTTTTCCAAAACCTAATTAGGGTTTCCTACCCAATACTAGCCCATTAGTTACATGGTTGGGATTTTAGGTCAATTAGGGCTTTATTGGGCCCATTATCGTTAAACAAGTCAGGTACCACCCACTACCACCACAAGTAGTGGTGGCCAATGGCGGCTCACGGCGGCGGCGACCACCTCACGGTGGTGGTTATGGTTCTAGTCCAATCGTATCCAAGCACTCCAAAAGCAATTCAAACACAACTAAGCACACCGCCACCCAACACGGCGGGTGGCGGCGGCATCCACCACCTCACGGTGGTGGTTATGGGTTTTCTTTATTATTCTAATCACAATTTACAATTTACAATGCTTTAACCCAAAAATAAACGCACCCACAAATAGATAAACACACACACACACACAACCACCCTTGTGGTGGCCGGTGGTGGCACATGGTGGTAGCGGTGACTTTTGTGGCCAAATGAACACCAAAACACCACTTCACTATAATAAACACACATGTTTTAGTTTACAAAATGGACCTGGCCACCCACATGGTGGCGTACGGCGGTGTTGACGGCAGCAGCGACCATGGCCGGTTTCCATGGTGGTTCTTCACGGCTTCACTCGACAGAAAACCCACACACACACGAGCATTCACATCTCAAACCACGAATGTTGCCACCATCTTGTCGGAACCATCCAGCAACAGCGGCGCTACGACCTGCGGTGGGAGATGACGGCCATAGATGGCGACACCGGAGTATAACATACGACAGGTTGGAGAAAGGAGGGGGTTTACGCAACCCACGACAGTGGCAACAATAGCCTCCCCAATTCTTGTCTTCATCGGTGGCAGGAGTTACATCGGTGGCCTCTTGGTGGTTATTACGTGTTACTGGCGAACAAAAGAATAAGAATGAAGGACGACGACGCTAGGAGGTGGTGGTTATCCGCCACTGGAAACAACCGCAATGGCAGCTCGATCTTTCACTGCTACGACGTCCCCGAGTTCCTAGCTGTCAACATGGGCCACTGGTGGACGTCTGGTGGCTTGGGGCTTCGACCAATCGGAAAGACAAGAGGGAGTTGGGGTGGTGATGGCGGCTGGAGGGATAAGGTGGCGGCTGGAGTTGCATTAGGGTTAGGGTTTAGACATTTACGTTATATACCCGCCTCACATAAAACATCTTCCCATATTGACACAACCCGCTCCTCCTTCTCCTTTTCCTTTCATATTAAGTCCCAAAATTACCATTTAGCCCCTGACTCCATAAAATCCTTTCAACTTTGATCCAAGATTTACCATATAACCCCCATATCATAATTCATTACAATTCAAGTACAATACTTACCAATCACACCCTAACTTCTGAAATCCTTTCCAAAATAAATCTTGAAATTACACTTTAACCCCTGAACTAACATCTCGATAATTATTATTTGATTTTGGGCTATAATAATCTAAAATAATCATAAAAATTACTTCTTAGGGTTCCGGGTTTATTATTTAATTATTTTATTTTAAACGAGATGTTACATTTGATGTTGGCTTGTAGTCAAATTAAAGAGGAGAAGCATATGTCTTGGATATGTCTTAGTTATATATTTTTGGGAAAATGACACATATAGCCTATGAAATATTTAGGGTTTACCCTTTTAATCACTAGATTTTTTATGGCTTTATGAGGGAACTAAGTTGTGGGTAACCTGTGTTAGACTATTTACTTGTTTTAGCCTGTTTGGATAATAGATAAATACAACACTGGCCCCACCCAACTCACACACACACACAACTTGTTTCAACAAGGAAGAAAGAGCTTCATCTTCTCCTTTTCTCTCCCGACCACACAGCAACCCCAACACCACTGCACCACCACAACTACGTCATAGACCACCACAGACCCACCGTGAACCACCACCATTAGTCAGTTGTTGTCAACCAACAACCCCTTATTTTCATCATATGTTCAGAAAATCAATCACCACCACCGTTTCAGTTGTTGTGACCACTAAATACCACCCAACACCACTTTCCAGCCACCACCCACCACCATTAAACGTCCATCACTGCCACTACATACCACCCAACCCGGCACAACAAACTTTGTTCCCTTAAAAGACATAGAAATAACATTAGAGACTGAATGAGTAAACCCTAAAAAGTTTGTGGGTTATATATGTCATTTTCCCTATGTTTTTCAATGATTGTATTTAGATACAAATCGATTGAGGGAAGGAATAAAAGAAAGTGAATAATTGGTGTGAATTAATATGGCGATGCATGATCTTCGGTGATTGAGTTCTACGTAATACTAAAACAACGAAGTTAACAAAAGTAATCTGAAAAAACATGGTGTTTTTTGAACATGTTAGAAACTTCAACAGTATTTTTGTATTAAATGTGTACTTCGTTGGTATTCTGTGTACAAATGGTATACTTCGATGGTATTTGTACTAAAAAAATAACAATGGTGTTTTTTTAAACATCTTGTAAACTTCGTTACCCTTTTAAGTTATTTTTCCATATATTTGAGAGATAACCGGTTACTACACTGTCTTATTTGTTATTTATGTTCAAATAGTATACTTTAGGGTTTTCTAGAGATCGAAACTTCCTACCCCCAAAGCAGCCACCCATAGAACACAACAACTACCCATGTTATGTGTCTCTTGACCTCTCAACCGGGGATCTATTAGTTCTGATTTCGTTTGGCTGCCACGTTCTCCTTTCTACAGTGTTGCAAAAATCGGCCTTGGCGGCCGATTAATCTTTTGACGGCCTTGAACCGGTTACAATTAGGGTGCTTGGCGGAAATTGGTCAAAATCGGGCTTGGCAATTCTTAGCGGTTATAGGCGAGAAATATTTAAAAAGTTCAAAAATTTTAATTTTTAAACTATTAATCACTAAACGCCAGTCGACCGCCGAATGATTTTCACAACCGTCCAAAACCCAACGTATTATGGAGCTGCATTTGTGTTCGCAAGTCGGACTCATGCACAAGTTCGATGAATTTGGCCTACGAAATCCAAGATTTGCACCCCCTCCCCTGCATGTGGGTAGGAGTTGGAGTAAAATCATAGACATAAGCTTATAAGCATATCATATATTCAAGCTTATAAAACTCACTTGAGTATGGTTTTCCTACCAATATGGGATTCATTCTCACATCCACCTCTTTTGCTAACTTTTATTTTATTCTTAAATACCTAACTTTGAGTATCAATATCTTATTCACATATACTCTATTTTAGACATACGATATATCGTTTTAAAGCTCTCATGGAGTAGAACACAAACCCACTTAGAGTTAGTTATATATACAATATATGTATATATATTTATATATGTCCAAAGTTAGTAAAAATTCACATATTTATACTAAAAATTTCCAACATGCATTTAGTTCTAAACACTAAAGTTGTTGTCACCGCCGCCACCTCAAGATCTAGTCGCCGCCACCCACAGATTCATTCGCCACCGGTGTTATCCATGATGATTTAAGTTATTGATCTCTGCCGGCTTCCTTCTTCTATTTTTTTTTATCTTCATTTATGTTTTTATTTTTCGAGTGTAATCGTCTCTTCCGATCAAACTGTATGAGATGTTAATGATTAGGGTTTAGACCCAAACCTTTTAGAATTTAATCATTATAATTTAAATATTCTTTATATATTCTTATATAATTATCCTTAATCAAACAATTTTTACATTTAACCCTGCACACCTAACACAACCCCCTTTAGTGTTTGGTGAAAGGATTTTACATGTAACTATGTTCTAATTTTGTCAGCTTTGAATTTTCAGTCTCCTTTTGACAATTCAATTATTCAAGCGTTTTAACCCTATGTCACTTCACACTTCAGCCACCCCCTGAATAAACAACAGCATTCCAGATTTGACTCTTTCTTTAGCATGTGGACTTATCAACACCCTGAACGGATTAGACCAATAGCTAGTTTGGGTGTAGAATATTTTACAATTCAATTACTTGTACGTCTAAGATTTATACATTACTTCTTAATTAACGTCCTACTTTCGTACACATAGTTCATGCATTAGAATAAATGGTTTTACCAAACTTGTAAAATCTTAACAAAATATCAGCTCAAACATGTATTTATTTGTTTATTATTTGAACTCAAAAAATATTTCATCATGAAAATAATAATTTTCCGATTTAAACGATTTTAATCACTCTATTTTTTATATGTAATATTTCAAAAGGATTGTGATATTTCCTTTTACATTTACATCTTCTATTTTAATTTTTTTTTTAAAAAGAATCATGATAAAGATATATAAATCAAAACACAAATGGATGTCTTATTCCTATTTGAATAACTTAAACACGGCCTCCTATAAGATTCGCACATTGCTTCTATAATATCCAAAATAAATTTCTTACATAAACAAATAAAACACACACTCTCTCTTCGAAAAAATAATATAATAAGGAAAGATGGTGGTGAAGGTGTATGGACCCGTTTACGCATCACCGAAAAGAGTCCTGGTTTGTCTTCTTGAAAAAAAAGTCGAGTTCGAGACGATTCCCGTCGATCTACTCACCGGCGAAAATCGGAGGCCGGAGTTCTTGAAGTTACAGGTAGTAATTCATTAATTTCTGGTTTGCTTTTGACTGCTTTTTGCTGAACTTTTGACGATGAACTACAGCCGTTTGGATCTCTTCCAGTAATTCAAGATGGAGACTACACTCTCTTTGGTAAGAACAAAGAAAAAACCCCTAAAACAGCAAGTTTCTGTGGAGAAGTGTTTAAGTTTGGTTTTTGTTTCTATTGAGCAGAATCACGAGCCATTATCCGCTACTATGCGGAAAAGTACAAGTCACAAGGAACAGACTTGTTGGGAAAGACGATGGAAGATCAAGGTCTGGTGCAACAATGGCTAGAAGTCGAAGCACACAACTTTGAACCACCGGTTCTGAATCTTGTGCGACAGATTATGTTCAGCTCGTTCTATGGGTTAACAGGAGACAAGAAAGTGATCAAAGAAAGTGACGAAAAGCTTGGGAAAGTGTTGGATGTATATGAAGATCGGCTTTCAAAAAGTAAGTATTTGGCTGGAGATTTCTTTAGTCTTGCAGACCTTAGTCATCTTCCATTTACGAACTACTTGGTTGGCCCTGTTGGGAAAGAGCATTTGATAAAGGAAAGGAAGCATGTGAGTGCTTGGTGGGATGATATTAGCAGCAGGCCTTCTTGGAAGAAGGTCCTTGACACCTACGGATTGCCTTTTTGAGATTATATAATATAAAGGTTCTATATTCCTATATGTTTGTTAAAATAAGACTTTGGTTTGAGTCATGAAAGTGATGTTCTGAATAATTTCAATCAATTTGAGAACATTTATGAAAGAATCATGTATGGATTATTGCCTTATTGCGCGTATAAGTATTCCGTTCTTACTTGATGCTTGAGTGCAAGGATTCATAGCTTGAAATTGCTTCTTAAAGTTCATTGCAGATTCCCAAGTGTTCCTGATCATCAGCTGCCTCATGTTTCTATTTAAATCAGCCACTAGGCCTCCACAAAGAAATAAAATGAGTTAATGACAATTCAGTCGGGTGAAACTCGTGTTTAAGTAATATTTTACCATCAATCTATAATGTAAATGTGACTATGTGAGATATATATGATCAGTTCGAGTTAACTTGTTTCTAACTGGTGAACAAAATACTTAAGAAAGCCAACGAGAAATTGGGAGAGAGGTGCCGGTGGTAGTTTCATCGAACCAAGACGGTTGTTTCAGGTTTAAAGACATAAATCGGATGAAATCTTGGTGTTGTTATGTGAATCGAGTGGTCATTTATTAGAAGCTAAAGTATTCTCATATTGACTTAAACGTGTAAGGGAAACAAAACAACATAAAAGATAGACAAAAATGCAAAAATGGTCCCTGTGGTTAGTCATTTTTTGTGTATATGGTCCAAACCTTTTGAAAATTGGATTTTTGGTCCTTATTGAGAGGTTTGTATGTGGAAAAGGTCCCTGGAGTTAACCACCGTTTGTTTTTGGCTGTTAAACCCCTCATGTGCATTGCACACGAGGGCATAAATGTCTTTTTAATCGAAAGGAAACGATGGGCATAAATAATCTTGCACATCACAATTGAACATATTATGTGCACAGTTTCTTCAACCCAATACAACACTCAACCACAAACTAACAATGATAAAATCAATAATCCAAACAACCAACAACAATTGAACCCTTACAGTAAAAATTGATTGATTCTTTGTGTCTGTTTGCATCTTCATTCCCAACCAAGAACAAATTGGTTCTCGTTCTTGTGTATACCTGCACCAAAACAAGAAGAAGCTTCATGGAATCCCCCTTTCCCTCCCGACCACACAGCAACCCCAACACCACCTGTCGTCTCGCACAACTCCAACACCATCTTCCTTCCATTATTGTGACCAGAAAAGAAAGAGAAGAAACAACTGGATTAAACCCGCCACAACCCTCTCAACCCACCCTCGGCCTCCCTCGTTGTCACAGAACACCACCAAGACCGACGAGACCCCCGCTACTTCCATTCTTCTTTCTCTCTTCGGTCCAGCCAAGCATCACCGGTAGTGGCGGTGTTGTGGTGAACCATCGAGGAGCTACCCCTCCTCCTCATACTGAAAATATTGCCCCAAAACACCCTTGATATTGTCGTTCTCCCTCCCTCTTTCCTCTTAATTTGCAGTCGAAGAATCTCCACCTAAGTCGAGGTTTGTCGGCGATCAAGAGGGCGATGACCCTCTTAAGTTTCCCTGTGCTCCTAGTCGGCTCCATAGCATCAAACACCCCCAAAATCGTTGTCGATCTGCCCTGTTCCTTCCCCTCTCGTGATGTGATCACCGATCGACCCATTCATTCTCTCATTCCTGATCAAACGACGATTAAGCCCACAAGGGTCGCCGGAGATCGACGCCCTTCCCTCCCCTCGTGATATCAGCCACCACTAGAGCTTCCATCGATGAATTTGATTCATCCGTTTCCTCTCGAGTAAATAGACATTTATGCCCTCATGTGTAATGCACGTGAGGGGTTTAACAGCCAAAAACAAACGGTGGTTAACTCCAGGGACCTGTTCCACACACAAACCTCTCAATAAGGACCAAAAATCTAATTTTCAAAAGGTTTGGACCATATCCACAAAAAATGACAAACCATAGGGACCATTTTTGCATTTTTGTCTAAAAGATAAGATGAATGCAAAAGGATACCTAATTATAGCTAAACACTGACATCCCCTCTCAAACTCAAGATGATATGAAAAGCCAATTTGAGTTCGAAAAGATGAGGATATGTGAAGATAGATTAGCTTAAACATCTCTTCAACACTCCCAATAGTATGTTTTGCAAAGTTATAAAAAACGCTCGATCGTTAGCTAGTCGGTCGATTGAGGTTAAATGATAATTAATCGGCAGTGATAATCAGGTACCCTAAATTATTAAAGAATTTATTCAAAAATTAATAATTGTTAACAATATTCTAAGAAAATAAGAAAATAAGCATAAAAAAGTTATAAACTAGATTTCATTGATTGTCAATTGGTAATTGGATTAACATAAAAAAAAAAAAAAAAAAAAAAAAAAAAAAAAAAAAGTTATAAACTAGAGGTCATTGATTACCAATAGGCGGATGCAGGATTTTAGGATAAGGGGGGTTTCAGGCAATCAAAAGTTCATAAACTAAGCTTGTTGAAAATTGCGCAATAGACCGTTAAGACAACTAGAATGGAGTTATACTTTGATTTTTGAAGTTGGTATGATCCAAGTTTAATATATAGTCGTCGTATCTCAATTGGTGACTTTGGATAGCTTAAAATTAAAAGTCGTTCATCGGGATCACGAATCAAAGAATCTAATGTTACATCTCTTAAATTTGGCAAATCATTCTTTTCAGGTTTAATATTGACTGACTCTTCGATATTATTATTCCTTTCATGGGTGTGTATTATGAATATCGTCTTTAGTAGTATCACCAACCAGATACAATTGTGGGTCACACACATCTTTTATCAGCATGGATGGGTTGACCAAGTTGTTGAAGTCGTTGACTAATGGCTAAAGTTATATATATATATATATATATATATATATATATATATATATATATATATATATATATATATATATATATATGTATATATCAGTGTTGTAAAAATCTCGATTAGGTCCCGATTATTCTCTGATTAATCCCTAGGCGCTACTTGACTGATTAAAGAGCGCCTAGCGATTAATCAATGCAAACAAAATGACTGAAACAGTAGAACTCGATGAAATTTTAACACTTTGAAGAAGTTATATCTCAATAGAAACTATTTGAGGTATGATTAGTGTTTTATTTATCATATTAACCTATTTTGTTATGATATTAGTGGTATTTATGAACTTTTATATGATATTAGTCATATTTAATTTTTTAAAATCTAACAAATTAGCAATTAATGATCCCCGATTAATCCCTCGATTAATCTCCGCCTAGCCGATTAATCCCTTGACCCTAGTCCACCGACTAGCTAACGTCGAGCGATTTTTACAACCTTGATATATATATATATATATATATATATATATATATATATATATATATATATATATATATATATATATATATATATATAAACACGCTACCACAACTCAAGAATTTACACCGCCCTTCTTCTTTCCTATCTACTCTCTTACATTTCAATTCTATACTTTCAAATCAATTACAATGGATGTCAGTCGTGGAAAATCCAAAAAAATGGTGCTACTCAAAGAATAATCATCGACTTGAAACCGATACCCAAATGCCAAATATGATTCCTGAAACCCAAATGTCATTGCCAAATTATACCAATTCATTCCTAACACTATCAACCCTAACAATATCCTTCCTAACCATTTCAAACCCAACAAACCTATAGCCAATTTCAAGGCTCTCAAGACTACAACCAAGGTTTTAGTTTATTGCCAAATGAAGTGTATATTCCGGACACTTCGCATTTTCAAAAGCTTGTAAACGAAGTATCTAGCGATGAAACCCAACCCTCATCCGATAACAAAAATGATGGTGTTGATGAAGCCCAACCCCCACCTAAAACCCGAGCCCCATCACAATATAGAACAACTCAATCGATGATAAATTTTACACAACAGTTGAAACATCAACAAGAGCCCATGCCTAACATCAAGTCGGTCCATGTTATTTTATCTTGCCACTCATACCGAAGCACTTGATCGAAAGAAAAATATACACTTTAAGTCAATGACATGGTTCAGTAAAAATATAATTAAACATCATTTCCAGAGCTACATATGAAATTATCTTACCATTATGCAAAATGAAGTCTATAAATGGGGTGTGATAAAATGATATAAAATTATTATGGTTTATGTTCTATATATAGAGGTTTGATTATGGTGGTAGGTATGGTATTAGTCGTGATATACTTGTAGGAAATGACAATTCATAATTAATGTTTGGATTTCGTAGTCAAAGTATATGAACTCATAATCAAAATACCAATCCATGTTAAAGTTTATCTTTTAAAGATTTTTGAAAAAACCCCAATTATCCTACTGTAACGTGTCGAAATTCAAACCAAATTTTTCACTTTTAAAAGATAATATGTCATTCAAACATTTATTCATTCATAAGGAAAATCATTGTTTGATAATCAAAACCCAGCTATTTAAATTAGAGTATAAAACAGAACATGCGGAAATCTCAAATGTAATGTCGATGCACGTGTACAGTCAATCATTTCCCTTCCCACGATCTGAAAAAGTATTTGCAAAACAGTTAATCAATAATTGTAAGCTAAAGTTGGTGGATTAATGTCTAAGTCCACAACTATAATTGGTAATACTTGACCCGACCCGGCATGGTCCATTTGAGTTGCATGGCATCGGGACAATTGGATAGACAAGATGAGGAAAAAGGATACTAGTGATTTATATTAATATATTATAAGTTCTAATATATTAATATATAATCATATTATTTAATTAGTATTAATCAAGAATTAATTTATAATTAATTAAGTGATCAAAAGGAACTAATTAAATATGGACTCTTATATATATATATATATATATATATATATATATATATATGTGTGTGTGTGATGGGCCAAGTTCATTTAGGTTGGGCTAAGCTTCCATGGATAGTCCATGGAGTGTTTAACCCATGGATCATATGAAATGAAGGTTCATGAGTTTAACCCTAATCTCCACACTATATAAAGATGTCCTTGGTTGGTGAAATTTGCACTAGTGTGTGTACACAAAAGGGGCAAGGCCGATTTCACTAGAGAGAACCAAAGTATCCTTATTCTCAAGGTTATTCCAAGTGTTCATGGTGTTGTGTGAACCATTTGAGGTGTCACACTTGGGGCACTAGGCACTCAAGCTTCATGAAAACAAGTCACATCAATAAGATATGTATTATATCCATTTTATTACCCAAGTATTGAAAGATTGTATGCTAGTTAAGGTAATACCTTGGAATATTCTAATTTGCATGTATAATAGAGAAAACATATATCCAATGTATTTACGGTTGCATGTACACTTAGGAGTGTTAGAATGCTCAAAAACCCAGCAAAAGTTTAGTGAGTTCCGCAGGATGAATGGAAAACCTAGACTTGTGTGCCTCCTCCATCAAAACTGACACACACCGCCCCATTACAGAGCTCATACTCTCCGATGAAGAGTCAACAACCCATAGCTAGCATAATCGAAGGAAGCCACTAGACCCATAATACACTCACTCTTCCGGTGCTCTTCCTTTATAGCCTCGATCTAAGCCTCACGAATCTGCTCAATAGCAGGGTAATCATAGTCATCCTCAAACATATATCCCTAATCGGATGGGCGACCGCCTTGTGGCTGAGAGCATCAGTCACCGTATTGGCATTGCCTGAGTGATAAAGGATCTCACAATCATAATCCATCACCACATCCAACCATCGACGCTGGCTCATATTCAGATTTAACTGATCCATCAGATACCTCAGGCTCTTGTGGTCTGTGTGAATAATACAACGGACCCCATATAAGTAATGTCGCAACATCTTGATGGCAAAAACCATAACCCCCAGCTCCAAATCATGCGTCGGATAATTCTCTTCATGAGGCTTCAGCTATCTCGAAGCGTAAGTGATCACGCGACCCCTCTGCATCAACACTGCCCCCAAACCCGTGATCGACACATCACAATAAGCCACAAGATCCTTAATACCATCGCACAATTGCCGTCTCAAGGTCTCAGAAGTTTCCTGCTGCTCAGACCCCCAACAAGATGTGACCGTCTTCTTTGTTATCCGAGTCAAATGAATAACTATCTTGGAGAAATCCTATATAAATCTCTGATAATAACCTGATAGACCAAGGAAACTCTGAATCTCAGATGGAGACCTCAGAACCTCCCACCACATCACGGCCTCGACCTTGGCCGGATCGACCAGAATGTCATTCTCATTAATAAGATGCCTTAGAAACTACACCTCGCGCAAACAGAACTCACACTTGGAGAACTTTGCAAAAAGTCTCTCCCTCCTCAAGGTCTCCAACAACTACCTCAAGTGCTCCTCGTGCTGCTCATTGGTCTTAGAATAGATCAAGATATCATCAATAAATACAATCATATACCAATCCAGCATTGGCCTGCACAGGCAGTTCATGAAATCCATGAACGCGGTTGGAGCATTGGTGAGCCCAAAAGGCATCACCACGAACTCGTAATGATCATAACGAGTCTGGAAAGCTGTCTTCTGCACATCCTCGTCTATAACCCTCATCCGATGATAAGTCGAACACAAATCAATATTATAAAACCAATATGCACCCTGAAGTTGGTCAAACAGATCATCAATCCTCGGGAGTGGATAACGGTTCTTCACTGTTACCTTATTATGCTCCCGGTAGTCAATGCACATACGATGTGACCCATCCTTCTTCTTCACAAATAAGATCAATGCTCCCCATGGTGAACTGTTCGGTCGAATGAATCCATTGTCTAACAAATCATGTAGCTATGTAGACGACTTCTGCATCTCGGGATGAGCCAATCGATACAATGCTTTGGCTATTGGAGCCGCACCTCAATCCGGAACTCAACATGTCTCTCCAAAGGCAACCCAGGCAAATCCTCCTGAAACACATCCGGATACTCCCGCACAATAGGCATATCATACACAGTCGCTTTACCCTTATCACGGGTATCCATAACATAGGCGACAAATCTGGAACAACCCTATTGAATATAGAGTTTGGCCCTCGCTGCTGAACACAAAATCGGTCCATGCTGAGCTCTCTCTCCCTGAACCATTAACTCTCCCCCACTGGGGTTCGAATCCAAACTAACTACTGCTCACAGTCGATCACTGCCCCACTAGGGTTCAACCAATCCATGCCTACAATAACCTTATTCCCACACAAAGGAATGAGAACCAAATCGACCATATATTACTCGTTGAACAACTGGAGAATACAACCCCGATGAAACCTTGTTACCCGGACAGATCGATCATCTGCAATCTCGACATATAAAGGACAATCCAGATTCTCCGGAGCTCTAGCAAACCTCTACTAAGAGCAAGCGACACAAAGGATTGGGTAGCCACCGAATCAATCAATACCAATGCAGAAATACCGTTCACGAGGAACGGTCCTAAAATAAAACACATAAATATAAGCAGACGATTCAATATAAATAAAGAGATAAGGAGAAGATACATACTTATCACCACATCAGGAGCTACATGAGCCTCCTCAACTGTAAGCTAAAAACCCTTGCTCTTCGCCCCAGGTACATCCGCCTTGCCCTGGTGGTCGTCAGTAATCCGTAGAGTTGCAGGAGTAGGTGTTGACACCGGTTCTGTTGCAGTCAAACGCGGACAATGGGCCTTATTGTGGCCCTTCATATTGCAATGAAAGCAAATCAGATCAGATAATATGGTGATAGTGGTAATAGCAATACAATCTCAGTTAATACGACCCGTCCGACCGCACTTGAAGCAGCCATAACCACCCACCCTGCACGCCTCATCGTGCATCCTGCCGCACTTGCCACAACGGTCCCGACCCTACTGGCCCTTCGGTCGTGTATGAACAACCTTGGGCATCTTGCTCGAACCCTCTGCACTCTGCACATAATCTTTCTTCCTCTTCTTCTCCATCTCCAGATCAATCTCTCTCTCCCTAGCCCTCGCTATCATATCCTGTATCGTTTTGCAACTAGATCGGCTTACAAACTTCCAAATATCACCCCTTATCATCTCATGGTACCTCGCCTTCTTCATCTCCTTATCCACCACATACTGTGAAACCAACAATGCCCTCTCACGAAACATCATGGTGATCTTAGCCACCGTCTCAGTAGTCTGGCAGAGATCCTGAAACTTTCACGCCAACTGTTGCACCTCGATCATTGGTGCAAACTCGACCCTAAATCTAGTCGTAAAATAATCCCATGTCATCGAATCAACGACATCATCACCAACTGCACGCCCAACCTCATCCCATCAGTCTCGGGCTCTATCTTTCAAAAGACAGGAAGCAAGTCTAACCTTTTCCCCCTTGGGACAACTGCTGGTGTAGAAGGCGTTAGCAAAATCCGCTATACACCTCCTACTCGCTATTGGGTCCTTCGCCCCGTGATAGTTTAGAGCTCCACATGTTCGAAACTCCCTGAAGGTCAAAGAACACACCCCAATCAAGGTCACCATCTCATAACGGAAACAGCCCAAACACTCCTCTAACAGCTCCACAATACCCTCCTTGATCATACCGAAAATCACATGAGTCTGCTCGAGAATGCAACGCGTAATCTCAGACGAAATGAAATCCCTCGTCTGATCATCCAACTGCCTAGCTCCATAACTTGAGCCCGAGCCCTCACAAGCACCAGAACTACAAATTGGTCCACCTCAAAGAGTCACCCTATTGAAAATAAACCATATAAACCATCAAAATATATCAACGGATCACAAACTCTACAATCTTCCCGGTTTCATCGCAACTCTCCTTGATTCTAGTACGGACCCTCTGCTTCCTGTAGTACGGGCCCATACTACCTTCCACATCTATCCGTACTTTCCTCAAGGATTTCCTTGAATCCGCCAAGTCACTTTATAACCATACAATTAGCCTTCATCAAGATAAGGCTCCCAACACTAAATATCTTCCTAGGGAAAATTCCACACCACTCTCCGCCATCAGCTGCATTAGGAACTACCGCTAACTTCCTCTAACTAGCTCATGAATACAATTACATATCACCAAAACCAGATAATTCTTCGAATGAGAGGTCTCACACTACAACATTTGGACTCAAACAAGAGCTGCGCAATAGAGTTAAAACCTAACCTTCTAAAATTATCTAGTCTCAGTAATATATAACTTAACATATTCACTTACTAGTTAGCTGAAACTAGTTAGAACTCCTAAAAAGCACAAAGCAAGAAAAATTTGAGCATCGAGTAATCAGAACCAAGCATAACCTAATCATGTCATCCTATTACTAATTGATCATTACTAGCATGCAAGTTTATAAGCTCATATAATACGCAAACAAAGGCATCTCTCCTAGCATTCTATCATGCAAATACTGAGCAGATCCTTAGCCCTAACTAGCATGAAATTCACAGATTCACAAATCAAATCATATCAGATAATATGTATGGATATTTGGGAAAATTTACTTGATCTCAGTCGATTGCATACACCACACGCTTTCTTGTACTAAAAACCTTTTTTAAAACATTTCTTTTTGAAATTTTTTACCAAATCCTCAGTTTGAGTTCAGACACACCTGAGAGTATGTCTGAAACCCTCAAACTAAGGCTCTGATACCAACTTGTAACGTTCCAAAAATAATACCCAAAAATTTCATTTTTCAACTAATAAAACAATATCCCAAAACATCATCATAAATCCCAAGTGGAACAAATGTATCAAAACATCATGAAATATCAGAGTTTTTATGAAATGTGGAACAATATCGTGTGTGCACTGCAATCATCCTGAGCTCTTCCCTTTTGCACCAAAAGTATCTGAAACATAAACTGAAAACCGTAAGCACGAAGCTTAGTGAGTTTCCCCCAAATACCGCATACCACACATATCAAACATATAATGGGCCCTACCCGGTGAGTGTAACAGGCCCTGCCCTAACTCGAAAAATGGGCCCCACCCACTGAGTATAACGGGCCTCGCCCTAACTCGCACAACAGGCCCCACCCACTGAGTATAACGGGCCTCGCCCTAATTCTTACATCGTTCCCCGCCCAACATCCAAACATACAAGTATAACAAACAGTGGCATACGGATTACCCATTAGGCCCCGCCAACTAAGTATACAAACACACACACATATATATATATATATATATATATATATATATATATATATATATATATATATATATATACAAGAGTCACGCAGACTTCTAGCACCCTAACATAATAACCCATGGGTCGGCATTGGTGCCTTCGACCCGCTAACCATGGTGAGGAAGACTTACCTCGGATTGTTGAATCTCACATATAAATCTCTATCTACTCTTCGAAAATCCTCGTGCTATTGTCATAAAATTACATCCAATTAATAATTGGATCCCGACTCATACTAAGAGTCCAAACTATGGTAAAAGACCATTTTACCCTTTACCTAACTCGAACCAAGGCCAAAGACCAAACCAATTACTCAAAAAGGCCCAATTCCAGAAACAGACAGCCAAAGAATTATGGCCCAATCTTCTAAATTGGGCCCAAAACCCTAAGTGGGCCTTTATCCAAAAGAGTCCAAACTAGAAATCTGATGGCCCAACAAATCCCTAAACTCCTAAGGTCCACACATGACCTAAAACCAAGAAGCCCAAAATCGGAGCCCACCTGCTGAGTACGTTAGGTGTACTCGGCTCGTAAGCTTAGTGTACACGCTCTGGGGCTAGTACGCGCATCGTACTAGCTTGTACGCCCAATGTACTCCCCAGTTGTACGCCCAACATTCAGCCCCGGTTGGCAAATTTACGTGCATGCATGGCTTAATGGAGCTCTATAACTCAAAAGAGCTTAACCAAGGGTTTTAACACATGCATGAGTCCATATACACCATAAAGCTTGCATTTTTATGCTTATGGGACCCCTAAAATGTCCAGATCTACAAGGTTAAGCTTCTGAAACGACCTTAGTTCACAAGGACCAACCAAAAGGGACTAAAATGACCATAAACAAGCCCAAAAGAATATTTATACAAGGAGTTGACAAGGTATGGACTTTATACCTCAAAAGTCACGAAATGAAGAAGTTGAGTCTGGATCTTTAAGCTCCTCTCGAAAGAAGGAGTCTTTAACCTTCTTCTTCCACTTCAAGATGCACAAAACACACCAAAATTCTTTACAAAAGCTCAAAAGAACCACACAAAGGCTAAGGGACAAAATTAAGGTTTTAAAGATATGGAGGCTAGTCTAAAATGTCCAAGAGGTGGGTTAAAAAGCTTAAATATGGCACAAACCCTAAAAATTAGGGTTTGTCCCAAGCCAGCATACGCCTCGCGTAACACCACATACGCCTAGCGTACGTGGTCGATGCCCGCCTTCCTGATCCAGCTAGTATGCTAAGCGCGCGTACTCATAGAATACGCCCTACGTACTAGCCAAAGGACCAAAAATGCAAATTTTCTATTAAGCAAGGGTTAAAAGGAACTTACAATGTCTGAATGTTTACACATTGCCACCAAAACGATCCCCCCCTAGAAATTGATTAATACAACTTTCTATTAACATGATTAACAACAAACATTTGTACTATGATAGAAGGCATACCACTAACAAAACTAGGAAAACATTTGACATTACTATCATCAATAATCTGCATAACTATATTTCATCCAACATATTGAAAAGATAGACGTATTTGATTAGTGTATAACCTAAACTTGGATGAAACCAACATAAATAACCCGTAAAGTTTATATCATTAGTTATATCTACATAAAAACATGTATAGTTTGCAGCAATATATTGTATATATCACTCGATTTGTGTCCATTGCCCTCCACTAGAAACATGTATCTAAAAATTTTCTTTATATGAACTCATTTTTTTAGTATCCAAAAGTTTTATGAGTTTATTCAACAACAATGGCAATACAAATACGCTAATATTAACAATCCGAAACATTACTCCAGACTATTCATACATTCTGGTTACACTTTTTCATTTCGGAATATACGAGTGTCCCGGACAAGACAACTATAAACCACCATCAACTCCGTAATTATAATAAGCACTCAAGAATGTGGTATTTCAAAATAAATGGTCATTTTCAAAATGTAAAAATAACTGCTTATTTTTTTTAAATGCTTTATTTATAACGCTTATTTTAATGAATTTCCTTTTAAAAAAATGTCAAACTTGCTTACATTGTATTAGTATCTTTCTGATTAAGCTAAAAAATCAAAATTAAACCGGTTCAGAGTTGAAACGCGCATTCTATCCAGCGAAGCAAAACCGCAGAAGCACCGCCCATCTCTCAAAACCAACACAAGGGAAGGAAACCAATCAGGAAGAAACTCCAGCGGCAGAACCCCAAAGAAACTACCGCCGGCGACGACTTTCCTCCCATCTCCGATCATAAAAACGAAAAACATGACCGAAGAAGGGAAGACCAAAGGCATCGCTTTCCCCGGCGACCATCAACCCTCGGCTCCGCCTCAGCCCCACCCGGCTTATTATTACGGTACGTTTCAAGGGGTTGCGAATCACCAACCACCATATCCTCCGCCGCCGCCGACTTACCAACCTTCCGTAGGCTTTCCTCAACCCAGTCCTCCGGCCAACATTCACAACCACATCCATCATCCGTACTATCCACATGGCTATCAAACTGTTCCAGGTACGTTTGTATACCTAATTAGCCTGATTATGCGTTTTACAATCTCCCACTTGTTTCCTTCTTCCCAATTCTCATGATCCTTTCTACAAATTCTCGAATTAACATATATCTGTATACCTAATTAGCCTGAAATCCGAGGCTTGGAAGTGGATCTTGTGTTAGTTTACTTGTATCCTTTGTTTGTAGTAATTCCCTTTATTCTAATCTTGTTACCATTCATCATCTAGCTATAATTGGAAAAAAAAAACGTATTCTTTAAAGTCTCTGAACAGCTCTGTATGATTAACTCCTTGGATATATAATATATTCATCTCATTTTAATGGTGAATCAAGTCTTTGAATACTTTTTTGGGTTTCTTGTTTACTTGAAGCTTATGAATGTTTCACTTCTTCAGGCATTGTGGTTGCTTCCGGGACACCTGTGATAATAGAGCAAGCTGCTCTTCCTTGCTGTGGTTTCGGGATTGGTTGGGTCCTGTAAGTCTACACTATATCTTTTAACTATTATCTTTTTAAGTTTTATAAATTTAAGTTTCATGAGTTGTGTCTGAATGCAGTTTTATTGTTGGTTTCGTGTTTGGGGCTATTCCATGGTACATTGGAGCTTTCATTCTTCTCTGTGTAAGGACGGATCGCAGAGAGAAAGCAGGACTTGTTGCGTGCACAATAGCAGTAAGTCTGTCTGATAAAAAAAAATTACAACTTTTTGTGTAGACCAAAAAGGTGGGACAGAGGCTTGCTTTTTATGTATTGTGTAAAAGCCATAAATGTCCTCTTCTATGTTATTTTGAAAATAGCCCTAAAAGTTCTATCTTAATAGTTAATTGATGTTGGAATTGGTTGTGTTGTGCAGGCAGTTTTGGCTGTGCTTGCTCTGGGTCTTGGTGTGAGGAGGGTGGCATACTGAGTTATCTTCTAGATTTGCATTATGTTGTGTTGTATAGTCATCAAGAAATTGTGAAAAAAAAAACATGGGTTGCTTATTGTAAAGCTACAATATGGTCTTTATTGTTATTAATTTATGTAAACATGTTTTTTTTTGGCTATGTTGTTGTGAGAACCTTTCTTTGGGCGTCCAAATATGGTCTTTACCTTTTTATTGTAGCAACTATTGAAATTTCTTGAAAAAGAGGGTAAAAGCAAATGTTTTTGTGTATTTTTAGGTATATAGTTTGTGATATTAATGATTATTAAACATAATTAAACGAAACATCATTTTAGTTGAATAAGAGTTAAAGATAACATTGATGACTTTATTAGCATTTGAAAATAGAGGTTGATGTTATTTTCAAGCCATCTCTATTTGTCTAAGTACAAATTTAAGCAAAACAGGGTATGTTTGTCTAAGTACAAATTTAAGCAAAACAAGGGTATTTTATTTTATTTTATTTTTTTAGAATTTGGTTATGTTCCATCTTTAATGCTTGAAATTTTCTCACTTTCAAATTATTTTTCATATATGTCAGTCAAACCATTCGTCTTATAAAGTTTATAATAAAAGAATTTTTCAATACACAACAATTTATGTTTGATAGAGTTGTACAATATAACATTTTAAAACACAAAATGTTGTGTATGAAGAAAAAATGTTGTATACGAAATCAACTCCCTTATAATAAGCTTTATTCTATGAGAGTCAACTAGATGAATCTTTAAATTAGGGTGTATGTCATATATGAGCATTAATGTATTAGTGGTTTACTTTTTATGATAAGTTTTTTAGAGAATATTATATACTAGTTTATAACCCGTGGGAATCACGGTTACAAAATTAATTAAACTTTTATAGTGACAACACAAAATTATTAATCAATTACTGTAAATAAATTATTAATTAAGAGATATTTTTTAGTTATGTAAAATTATAATCGTTAATTTAAATAAATATGTGAAATTATATCACCTTATAATTTATATTGATTTTATTTTAATTTTTATTCTAATGTTATTAATTTAATGTAATTGGAGTGAGAAATTTAAATTTTAAAATTTAAAACTGAGAATTAATAAGTTGATAAGTGACATGCAATAATTAGGAAGCTTAATAGAGTGACACATGTCAAAAGTAAAATAAATATGCATTAATTAAAAGGGCTAATAAGATGACAAGTGTCAAAAGAAGATTAAAACTATTCTTTTATTAGAATAGGGAGATTTAACTTATATTCTGTATTTATTAATACCAATAAGTTATTTTCTATTTATTATACAAATATAACTAATGGTTTGTGGTGTTTTTTACATGGTAGTTTATAATGTAAAATGTTTATGGCTCCGTTTGATAGTTTCTGTCCAGGAAAATACTGTCTGAGAAAGTGTTGTATGGGAAAGTTTTCTGACCGGAAAAGAAACCATGTTGTTTGATTGTACATCTGATTGAATGTGCTGAATGATGAAAATGGCAATATTACCCTGTTGTTCTATATTGTGATGGATGACGTTGCTGAATAATTAAAAAAACATACAAATTGTCATACAAAATCAAAACTACACAACAATCATTTACAGTTCAAATAAAATATCGATTAAGTTGTTTTTAGTTTTTTTTTTTTCAAGTTAATGTTACATCGTTATTTTTTTTAGCAATTTTAATTATTTTTTTATAACTCAACATGTGATTCTTGACTTAGTTTATGTCCGATAGTGGTAGGATGGATGAATATTTTCAAAATATATTAGGATGATGGTAGTGTTGTCCAAAAAAAGAACTAATCCAATAAAAATTAATTAAAAATTTTAACTAAAAGAAATTAATAATCCAATAAAGTAATCTTTATTACTATATAAATATTATATATTTATAAATAATATTTCTTAATATATAATAATATAATAAAAAGAATTAATCCATTAAAAAGAAATAGAAAAATAATTATTTAAAAGAAATTAATAATCCAATAAAATAATACTAATTAATATATAAATATTATATATTAAAATAATATTTATTAATATATAATAATTTAATAAAAAAGAAATTAAATTTTTTTTTTATAAGAAATTAATAATGCAAGAAAGAAAGAGACAGAGTTTGGGACATAATTGTCTTTCCAGCCTATTCAGCCAGAAAAATATGGTTTTGGAGCTTTGTGGGAAAGACATATCTTACCAGGAAATACCCATTTTTTTGTGCATATTAAACAATATTTCTGGTTCATTCAGCCAAAAAGATATGTTTGGACCTGGAAAGATATCTATCAAACGGGGCTTATATCACATTTTGAGTATTTTTTTAGTCTTTGACCATTAAAGTTTTAGAGTTGTGTGATAGTTGCTATCGAGTCATTCTTATTGAATTAGATTGAGTCAGTCATAACCAACCCAATAAGTAAGAGGCATATCAGAGAATATAGGACTGAGTCAGACCTAACCTCTTACCTGACAAAGTAAGAGACAAGTCAAACAACTATCCTTTTTATTATTTAAGTTTTGTTTTTTTTTTCGAATAAGTATGCCCTTAACTTGTGATTTTGTATTTATCATACAAAAAACAGTTTAGGTTTTTTGTAACGACCCAAATTTTCAAATAAAAATTTCATTTTAGGTCAGCAAAACATTCCTGTAACATCCCAAAAATACCGGAAAAAAATTTTCATTTTTAAATTAGGTTAATTCGTAAAAACATCATTACAAAGCTTTCATAATAATACTCCATTTTTGAAAACCGGTAATAACATAGTATATTTCAGAGTACATCCCAGAAAATCCCTAGTGCGGAAAACAAGAGTGTGTGTGACATGCTGCTACCGCGCCGGCTCCTTTCCCTTAGCTGAAGAGATACCTGAAACCAAAACTGAAAACCGTAAGCACGAAGCTGAGTGAGTTCCCCCACTGTACCACATACCATATAATCACATAAAATACATAAATTGTCAGGCATATCTGGGTGCCCGACCTACCCCTTCGGTCATCTCGACCGGACACTGCCTAGCATATCTGGGTGCTGGCATCCCCTTCGGTCCTCTCGACTGGATACTGCCGAGCATATCTGGGTGTTGGCCTCCCCTTCGGTCCTCTCGACCGGATTCTGTCGAGCATATCTGGGTGCTGGCCTCCCCTTCAGTCCTCTCGACCGGATACTGGGGAACTATTTCTCCCCTCTACTACTACCACATAACATGTATCACAATATCAGAGTCTATCTAACATGGTTGGGTATGCCTACCCCTTCGGCCCTATCGATCGGATATCTTGGGGACTATCTCCCCCTACTGCCACTAGCACATAAACACAACACAGGTAGTAGTAATCCCTAGATGAATATCACAGAGACAATTATCTACATACAACTCCTACTGGTGGGCCGGCATTGTGGCCGTAGACCCACCGCTACTGGAAGGTAACTCACCTCGATGTAGCTGCTGATCTGTGTGGGAATTAACTGTCTGCTGCTGCTCCGGAAATCCTCCGGCTATAATTCCCACAAAACACTCAATCAATCACTGCTAACTGTCCCTTGGGGTAAAATGACCATTTTACCCCTGACCAAGTCATAAGCCAAGGTCAGAGTCAACTTTCAGTTGACCCGACTCGCCGAGTTGGCTCTCCAACTCGCCGTGTCTCTATCCAATCCATTGAATTGTATCCCGCCTCTACTCGACGAGTTCTCCTTCTAAACTGATGTCCAAGTCCTTCATCCTACTTGCCGAGTTGTATGAACAACTCACCGAGTTCATCTTCATCCGATGAACACATTATGTTGTGACTCGCCAAGTTGTATGAACAACTCGGCGAGTCTGTTCTTAATCTAAGAAGATTGTCTTGAACTCGCCGAGTCAGGGCATTGACTCGCCGAGTTCCTTCATGGATGATTTCGGCTTCCAACTCACCGAGTCCACCCCGGACTCACTACACTACTCGCCATAACGAAAAAGGGGGAAAACCCGGGGACTCGCGTCTCGACTCGCCGAGTCCGATGAACGACTCGCTGAGTTGTTACCATGCAATTACTATATGATCGATTCTGCTTGAATCCAGCTCATGCCTTACATAGATCCATGATCCTGGGGCTTGATTAACACGTAAAGTTTCCAACTTTACATGTAAATAGGCAACCATGAGGGTTTTAGGGTCCAAAATGCACCAAAAGGGTAGATCTAGGGCTTTCATGCAATATGGTTCCAAAAAGGCAGTAGATCTGAGCTCCTGGAGCTCAATCATGCCTAGATCTAAAGGTCAATCAGCTTATTACGAACCCTCAAACATACACAAGCTTGGAAATGGTTCAAGGAGGACTTTAATGGAGCTATGAGGGACAATAACCATGAAAATAAGGGAGAAACGAGTTATACCTTAGGAAACACACTGAGATAGCTCAAAGATGCCTGACCTCCTCTTCTTCTTCTTCTTGATCTACTCTTCTTCCCACTCCAAAACTTCAAGAGGACACACCAAAAGCTTCAAACTCACAAGGAAACAAAGCTTGAACGAGATATAGGGCTCTGAGGGTGAATGGGGGCGAGATTGGGGCGAAATGAGGGTTTAAATAGGGTGCAAACCCCTGAAACTTAGGGTTTCATCCAACAGCGGTGACTCGTCGAGTCCAGAATACAGACTCGCCGAGTCGCCAACTTAAAACGTGTCCCGGGTACCGACTCTACTCGGCGAGTCGGGCCTACAACTCGCCGAGCACAAGGCTAAAAATGCAAACACTTATACAAATTTCCACATACCAGGAATCAGGTGCTATAATTCCCATAAAATGTAAAGTAACACTAACCATCGTTTTCAAATTTCATAACGTTAACATTTTATTCAATACAAAGTGTCCCATCAAACAAATGTCGGAGAGTGCACGTCGCGCCGTCAAGCCTTGCCTTTGCCCTTAGGCTTAAATGTACCTGAAACAAATCAACAGATTGTAAGCTAATGCTTAGTGAGTTCCCCATAGCATACCCCACACACAAACCACATAAACACATATTGTATTGGCTATAAAAGCTACATATACCACATAAGCCATGCATACAAACATATAAGGATGTCGTGGGTTTCTCCAAGGTCTTAATCAAGGATGTCATGGGCTCCCCCACATGGTCTTACACCTAAGTGCCATGGGCTCCCCCCATGGTCTTTAGCTGGAAATCCATGGGCTCCCCACATGGTCTTACATCTAAGTTCCATGGGCTCCCCCATGGTCTTTACTTGAAAAACCATGGGCTCCCCACATGGTCTTACATCCAAGTGTCATGGGCTCCCCCATGGTCTTCCCTGCAATTATCACATATATAGCTAGCACAACACTAAGCATAACTAACTATCATACCATATATCTCTACAACAACGAGTAAACAACATATCATAAAATGGGTCGGCCTTGGTGCCTTAAACCCATTGGTATGGTGAGGAGACTCACCTTTGTCTGCTGAATCCGAAAGTTGCTCTCCTAATAGTCTGTGACCATCCGTGCTGAACAGTAATACCATTAACCCAAGTTAAGGTCGTACATAATCCAAATTAAAGGACCCAAACCCCAAGTCCTTTTTATAATGGCCCAAAAGTCTTCCTTTGCTAATGGGCCCAAAGTCCAAGTCCAAAACCATTAATGGGCCTCATGGCCCAATAAAGCCTAACCATAGTATCTATGGCCTAAAATAGATAAGTTGGCCCACTAACTCCAAAACATGACCAGACCCAATGACTAATTAAGGCCCAAAAGCTTAAAAGCCCAAAAAAAGTTTGAGTCCGTCTGTTATGCGTACGCCTTGCGTACCACCCTGGTACGCGCAACGTACTGAGTCCCTGAGCTGTACGTACGGCGTACTCTAACTTACGCCTAGCGTACAAACAAGTTAAGCACTTTCTTCCATTAAGTGCTTAATACTCGATGTTCTAACGTCCAATATCAGATATGAGCTCATTAAGACGTCCTAGGGCATACAGTTGGCAACTTTATGCCCTTTCATACTATATGGGACTTAAAAACTTCATTCTTCACATTAGGACTTCATACAAGGCTTCAAACTCATGCATGGATACTCCCCAAGCTAGCACCTTTATGCATCTAGCATGCTAACAAAGCTCAGATATAACCATTTCAACCTCTAGAGTTGCACAACTCTCAAGAGGAGGTGCAAAACCAACTAAAAGGACCAAATAGAAAACCCTAGCTAGATCTAATGTATAATATGACAAGATCAAAGCTTTATACCTCTAGAAGTTCTTCAAGGTGAACTAGATATATATTCTTGAAGCTTAATGTCACTCCAAGCTTGCTTAGCAATTCCTTCTTCTTGAATGGACACTAAAATGGCCACAAACGCACTCCTTAAGCTTAAAACACACTCTCTAATGATTTTAGGGTTTTCAGGGACGTTTAAAGGTGAAAGAGGCTGATTAGGGTGAAGCTTACATGAGATAAGGATGCTTATATAGGTCTTAAGTCCGGAAATTAGGGTTTGAACATCCGTTACGTACGCCCCGCGTACTCTTTGGTAAGCCCAGTGTACGTGTAGTTGTTGGGTTTTGAGCATTCTAACACTCATAAGTGTACATGCAACCCTAAATACCTTGGATCTATGTTTTCTCTATTATACATGCAAATATAAACTTTCCAAAGTATTATCCTAATCTAGCATACAAAACAATGAATATAACAAGATAGAATACATACCTCTTTGATGTATAATGTCTTTATGAAGCTTGAGTGCCAAGTGCCTCAAGTGTGACACCTCAAATGGTTTACACAACACCAAATACACTTGGAATAACTTGAGAGAATTCTACACTTCATGAAAATCGGCCAGCCCTTCTATTACACACACTAGTCGCCGATTTTGGTGAATAATATGATGCTTATATAGTGTGTTACAATTAGGGTTACACCATGTAAACCCTAATTGTCATGACCTTTTATTTCCATGACCCATGGGTTATGTAACCTCCATGGAGCATCCATGGAGCATCCTATGGGTTTAACCCAACTTGATAATCCATGGAGCTTTGGCCCACTATATAAGTTATGGATGATTTGCACAATCAACCCATATATTTAATTAGTCTTCTTTTGATCACATAATTAATTCTAAATTAATTCTTGATCAATACTAATTAAATATTATTATTCTTATTATTAATATACTAGAACTTATAATATATTAATAACCATAAGTGTCTTATTTCTCTCATTTAGTCTATCCAAGTGCATGATGTCATGCAACCCAAATGGACCATGTCGGGTCGGGTCAAGTCTTACCAATTATAGTTATGGACTTAGACATTAATCCAACAGTAGTGCCTCCGTGATCATCCATGCATGGTATGCTAAGCGTACCCATGAAGTACGTCTAGCGTACTTAAGGGTCTTATTATGCAACATTTAAAATTTCAAGGGCTTCAAAGGTAATACCTGATTTGGAGTGTTATAGTTTTGTTTGTCTATGTCACATTCCTACAAGATGTAAACCACATTTAACACAAAAATAGTATTTTCCATTCACTTTACATATCCATAGTCCCTATTAAAATTACATTCACAATTAAAATTAAATGATTAATTAACTTTGTCTTCATCAACCTTACATTAATTTTCTCTTATTCTTAGTTAGACACTCCCATTTCAGTTTCAATTGCTTTAATTTCCAAATCTTTGAGGTTATCATATATTTTTTGTTGACTCCAAATTCATATGCAAAATGTACATAATGGCTTTATATTACAGGTTATATAGCTTGGGCTCAATTTAACGAAAGAATTTGATTTTCTTCCTATTTCCTTTCAACCTACAAATCCATAAGCTACATAGTCCTAATTTTAGTTGCCATACAAAATTATATTTGTTTTGGGGACTTATCTCATATTCACCTTCAACTTTGAGGAAACTAAGAAGATGATAAAATCTTTTTTTTTTTTGAAAGAGAAGAAGATAATATATATATATATATATATATATATATATATATATATATAACTTCAAAAGGAAAAACGGACAACAATTTGTGCCGTTAGTCCTTTCTCGACCACAAAACTATTTTTTTTAAAACAACATCCATGGATCTAGGGATAATATTACTATGCATGACCTTTTGGATTTTGTTGAGGAGCTCCATTGCCACTGGTGTGAGAAAATCAAATGTATCAAATGTGAAATGTATAAACACATGTTGATTTTCAATGCATGCATTCTCATGTTATGTCACTTTGCATGCGGCGACTTTCAAAGTTGTTTGTCCAGTTGTGGAACCCCCACTCCTCAAACTGTAACGTCCCACAAATAAGACTAAAAATTCCGATATGTAAATTAATACAACCATTATCCAAAACAACATCATAAAAACCATAGTGAATCAAAGTGTATCAATAACCATCCAAGTACATCAGAGTAATACAAAAAGCGGAGCAATGTGGTGTGTGCACTGCAATCATCCCATGCTCTTCCCCTTCGAACCAGAAGTACATAAAACATAAACTGAAAATCGTAAGCGCAAAACTTAGTGAGTTCCCCAAAATACCACATACCATACATATCAAACATATAATTGGCCCCGCCTAACATCGAGCCCCGCTCGAAACAAATTTGTCAGTCATCAGGCCCCACCTAACATCGAGCCCCGCCCGGTCTACATATAAACATATAAGCATATAACACATGCAATAATCACAAAGATAAATAGCATATAGGATAGTCATTGGGCCCCGCTCGGTAAATATATAAACACATAACATATGCAAGAGTCATGCAGACAACTAGCATCCTAAACATAACAAACCATGGGTCGGTATTGGTGCCTTCGACCCGCTAAACACAGTGAGGAAACTCACCACTAACTGCTAAATCTCTCAATGAAATCTTGGTCTGCTGGTCTGAAAAATCCCCACGCTAACATCATCAAATAATATCCAATTAATAATTGAATCTCGACCCATAATATAGAATCTAAGCTACTTGGCCCATATCCAGGGTAAAAGACCATTTTACCCTTTTTCTTACTTGGCCCAAAGCCAAGGCCCAACCCATTTACTCAAAAGGCCCAAATTCCTAAATGGCATCACGAGGCCTAATAAGACCCAACTTCCAAATTGGGCCCAAAAATCATCATGGACCTAATCTCAAGAAAGTCCATAGTGTATCCATGGCCCAAATTCAGAAGTCCAATAGCCCAACAAGACCTAAACCCTAAAAGCCCCAAATATGGCCCAAACCCGAGGAAGTCAAACTGAAAGTCAATATGTTGAGTACGCGGGACGTACTCAGCTCGTATGCTTAGCGTACTCCTTCCGGGGCTAATATGCGCAACGTACCAGCTGATATGCCCAACGTACTCCCCAGATTACCAACCCAACTCAAAAAACACTTAATCGATTAAGCCAATAAGCTAAAGTTCCAGATCTGATCCTAAATGGTGACTTACCATGTAAAGTTGGCAACTTTACACCCATGCATGACTTAATAAAGCCTAAAACTCAAGAACAAGCTTGATAACAATCTTAGCACTTGCATGGACCAATATCTTTCATAAATTTTGCGTTTTTATGAATAGAGGACTTCAATGGAGCTGAGATCTAGCAACCATGGCTTCTAGAGTATATCAAAGGCTCAACTTTAGCTCAAAAGACCCAAAAAAATGCATAAATAACACCCTAAGTTGGATCTAGAATAAAGAATCATCAAGATGAGAGCTTTTTACCTCAAATGGCTTGCTAAGGTGAAGATAACTCTGGATCTATCTAACAGACATGAGGCGGTATCGAAAGATAATATGGTATTCCACAAGAGACATATGTTGGCCAAAACTATCAATATAGATAGTTAGCAGAAGTCCTAAGCATAAGGTGCTCAGAGACACTAAAAAATTGTTTTCTATCTAACAGGCATGTCCAAGTCGACTTCCATATCCTTGATGATTTTGCTAAAATTGGCACACACCAATGTTTTTTGGGATTTAAATGGTCGGTGTCCTTATTTTTGAAACCACTATAGTCAATTCCCGAAATTGTATCACGAAGATGATGTAATCTTCCATAATCAATCAATGATTCCTTCATTCCCCTAAGAAAGTGCTTCACGCCTTGCCCTAGGTTAAAACATGAGATCATTAGGTTATAGAAATAAAATTGTTTATTATATTACAAGTTCTTTTCATTTTCATTCAACTTGTAGGTTTTCATGTGGGAATAAAACCCTATCAAATCATTGGTTACATTAGGATAATAAGTACAAAATAACAAGTTAAGTGATACACTTGAATAGAATACCTAAATTGTAACAAAGGTAAATGTCTAACATTTTAATGGTTAAACGTGACACATACCTTTTTCATTTTACATTTGATTTGATTTGATTTTGAGTAGTTCAAAGACACTACAAACCCTTAAGAAAAGGAAGATATACACCCATGAGCTGAGCTACACAACCAATAAAAGGCCTACTTATCCAAATGCAAAACAAATACAAACTACATTCAATATTCTCCTATAGTTTTGGTCATGAGAGGAACAAATGTTCAAAATGGAACAAAAAAATAGTAACTAGACAAAAGGAAGACTAGTGGTGAGGATATATGAATAATGAATATACAAAGTGACATGAAAAAACACATATTATGCTGATGTTGAAAAAGATTGGTGGAGCGGCAGACCACATCAATACTATCGTAGCAAAGAAAGGTAGCTTTACAAATCAAAGACCGGAGTTCACAAAGTTCACCTTCTTAGATATTCTTAAGTTTGAATTCTAAATTAGCCACTCACCATTGAACCTAAATATAACCTAAGTTATCAAACATATTATCATGTGTTAAATTAAAAGGGTCAAATATTATCAGTTTGACTTGTTGATCCATTTTTAGCAATACAATCCATATAATTTATGTGTAATTCATAAATGGGCTAAATCTCTTTCTATGGGCCATCTGTTTCGGCCCGGTTCAAGAACTAGGGTTTTCTCCCGGCCTGTCTACTCGCTTATATACAACTCTATGCCCTAAACCCCTTTTGTTAGCACCTCAACCACAGCAGCAGCCATCGTAGAAGACTCAGCACGAGGTAGCCGCGCCGGAAAAATGAGTTACAAGGTACATACATTACCATCACATCTCTGATTTTATGTCGAATCGTTTGATGCAATCTTCATTCCCGTTTTCACTTTCTTGTCGATCGAATAACATCGTCGTTCTTTATAGATTTCGTTTCTCTTCCAAGTCAAGGTTTTATGAAATGATTGGAATTAATTGTGTTTGTATATGGTGTAGTTCCATCAGTTTCAGGTCGTCGGCAGAGCCCTACCCACCGAGTCCGATGAGCATCCTAAGATTTATCGTATGAAGCTCTGGGCAACAAATGAAGTCCGTGCTAAGAGCAAGTTCTGGTGTGTTCTAGTTAATCTTCCTTAGATTTTCAATCTAATCGAAAAAAACGCGAATCTGTTTTTGATCGACGTTTTTTGTTCAATTTTGTTGTTGATGAAATTCAGGTACTTCTTGAGGAAGCTGAAGAAGGTCAAGAAGAGCAATGGTCAGATGCTTGCTATCAACGAGGTAAACTTGTTAACATGATGAAACTTTCATACATAACATGTTTATGTTCAATTTGCTTATATTTTGGGTTTGAGGTCTCTGATGCAAATCCTATTTCAACTGTTTTTGTATAACATTGTTCTTTAAACAAGTGTTACCTGATTATCACTATAGAACATGTTTTAGATCATTAACTTGATTCCCAAAAACTTCTAAAGTCAAAATTTTCATTATCTAGTTGCAAACCATGATTACAGTTAATCAAATTTTGATTAATGCATGATATAACCACATGAACGCAATTTTCACTTCTGTAATCATGTAAGATTTTGAAGACTAATGTCAAAAATTATAATGATTTATATATGATTGTTGTTTCATGTGCAGATTTTTGAGAAGAACCCAACAACCATCAAGAACTATGGTATTTGGTTGAGATACCAGTCAAGAACTGGATATCACAACATGTACAAAGAATACCGTGACACCACCCTCAATGGCGGTGTTGAGCAAATGTACACTGAAATGGCCTCCCGCCACCGTGTCCGCCACCACTGCATCCAGGTCATCAAGACCGCCACCATCCCCGCCAAGCTCTGCAAGAGGGAGTCCACAAAGCAGTTCCATAACTCCAAAATCAAGTTCCCGTTGGTGTTCAAGAAGGTTAGGCCACCCACTAGAAAGCTCAAGACCACTTACAAGGCTTCAAGGCCAAATTTGTTTGTGTAAGTGGAATGAGAAATTTTATGATATGTTTGTCTTTGAGTTATTGAAAGTTTTGATTTTTGTTTTGAGAGACGGGTTATGTTGTTTACTTGATCTTGAATGTTTTGGTTATGTGTTAGGAATCTTGGATATTTGAGATTTTGATGTTGAATTTTATGATTAGGGAAGTGATATTGTTGGATAAAGATAATTAATGGTTGTTAAACTGAGTCATAAACCAAAGAAAACTGATGTTTTTTGGGATAAGTCATCTGTCTATATTTTAATTAAATCCCTTGAAGTTAAGTTTATATTAATTGACCCTTTTGGTATGGGATTATGTCAACTAACTCTTGGGTTTTGAATAAGGTTGCATATGTTATTTTCTGTAGTCTAGAGGCACAAACTTTATTTTAGATTGCTAAAAAGTAGTATGCTGTTTTTTTTATCAAAAAATGAAATTCAAGTAAGATGTGCATCCTTTTTGAAGAAAACACATACGGGTTCATTTTTCTGAAGAAAACGAGTCTAAACCACAAATCCATTTCATCCTGTCAATCAACTGATTCGGTTTCATCCCAGATTTCCTTTCATACTTTTGTGTTCTTATTATTTGGGTTTATTCTTTGTACTTGATGGTTTGAAGAGCATGGCGAATTAGGGTTTCAGGCTTTCATAATCACCTAACAGAGCATGGTGATTTAGTGTTAAGTTTTGGGAAACAATACATTATGGTTTCTCCCGAAACATTTTAGTATATTGCTTCCAAATTTTGATTCTCTCTTTGTTGAGGAAGTGGTGTCACAAGAACCATACTATCATACAAAGTGTGGTTCTTTGCCGAACATGTGTGTGAGAGAGAGAAAGAAAGGCAAATTTTAGATGGATAGATAGAAATAGGGTGGGGGCGGTGTTCTTCCTATCTTGACAACCACACTCTCTTATTGTATCCACTCCCTATAGTCTAAGATTCAAACACGTTGAATATATTGATATGAATCATATGATACATTTCATCTTATCAACCTGGATATATGTTACATTTCATTTTGTTCATCTTGTTAATTTGGGTTTGATCTCATATTCAAACAACTAACTAAAAAATAAGCATTCCAAACAGAAACCGAAAGTATGCTTCTTGTTTGATGAATAAATACCAGCCTTATGCATTTTTTAATTTTTTTTCCCTTGGTTTTGGCGGTGCAGTTGTGTTCAAAAATATTAATCACGATAATCTTACATAATAATTAAATAACTTTTTCCCACATGTCCTTTTTTCTTTTACCTAGACACATGACATTTTTTATAATTTTTTAAATCTCTATTTTCCATTTGTGATTTTATTGTATTTTTCATTTTATTAAATTAAAATTTTACATTTAATATGTAAGGTAATATATATCTAAGGTTAAGGTATGTATTAGAAATTGTTTATATATATAATGTATTCAATACATTAAATCCTCATTAATTTTAATAATTCAAAATTTTTCTCATTTTTCTTATAAATTCAAAATTTTCAAATTGTTAAAATTTCATATTTACTTTTTTTAAATAAACTCATGTAATACATGGTTCTTACACCTACTTATACTATATATTATTTACAAAGGCCTTATGAACAGTAAAGTACTTTGTTTTTGGAGCTTTGGCACAAAAATTTTAGATTGTTGATAGATTTAGTCCCTATAATTTTTTAGTTACAGAAAAGTTACTATAAAGTTTTATTTATTTATTTCTTTTTCTTACCAAAATAGTTAATGTCTAATATTTTTGTATTTTGGCAGGTTTGACCCCTGTGTAGAAAATTATTTATCAAATTGTCCCCATAATTTACAGAAAATGTTAGTGTATTTTTTTTTATTGAAATGGCTCATGTGTTTTAAAAAATTACAAAAATTATCACTATAATTTATAGAAAATATCATTGTGTATGCTATAAAGTTTCTCAAGTCTCGTTTCTATTTACTTAATCTAGTATCAAGCTTACCCCCCCCCCCCCCCCCCCCCCCTTCTCACACATTCGATTGTTAATGATTGGGTTCTTCTGTAACATGTATTTGTGATTCCATCATGTTTAATCAACATGGGTCATTAAGTAGTTATCTTCCATAGGGGTGTGCAATAAACCACACAAACTGCCCGCACCGCAAAATGTGGTTTTGGACGGTCACGGTGCGGTTTACGGTTTGTAATTTTTCTAAACCGCACTACGCGGTGCGGTTTGTCTTTTATATTTCTAAAACCGCGGTTCAAACCGCACCGCATTATATATATATATATATATATATATATATATATATATATATATATATATATATATATATATATATATATATATATTGAAGTCATTAGTATAATTTTGACATAGATTTTTATAACGTGCACCTCATAACATTCATTCTTGCAAGTTAATATATAAAACTATTCACAAACATATATAAACACGTTACTACTAAATTGTTTGTTAAACCCACAACTCAATTGATTCACTGTTAAATTTAGTTTAGAAATTACGATGCAATACTTCTTTATGATTAATATATACACATAGATCTACTTTAGTTAATTTTACGATACATGCTTTATAATTTTTAACTAATTTAAATTATCAACGTATCATGGGTGTAACTGTCTCTAAAAGAATAATTACACTGTACGATTTACGAAGTAGAACAACCGGTACCGCATAATGTTGAAAAACTAATCAAACCGCACAAACCGCCCACACTAAACCACACCGCACAACGCGGTTTAAGGTTTCCGTGGTGCGGTCCAACTATATACGAGCTTGATGAAATAGAAAATGGGCAACATGGTGGAAGAGGAGCTGCTCAGATTAGGTTGCAGTCCAAGTGTACCTGTTGTTTTCATTGGGAAAAAGCTGATTGGTGGTTCTAATGAAGTGCTTAGCCTCGGTATTAAAGGCGAGCTCAAACCACTCCTCATTGAGGCTAAGGCTATATGGATCTAATTTAGAGTCATATTTAGGAAGCTTAACATATGAGTGTGTGGTAGAAGAAGGCATGCTTGCCCTCGTGCATCACAATGCATAGTGTCTTTATATGTGGGATGTTTGAACAATACGGATTTGCCTCGAAAAATATTACTACTATTTATGATATCATAATTAATGTTGTGCATTAGACATATATACGACGGTGAATCATTATATATAACCAACTTGCAAACAAAGTTTTAGCTTAGCATTTATATATAAGTAGAGGAGGATCACACACTAGCCCGAGTGAAACTATTTTTTTTTTTTGAACAAGAAATATTTATTTAAAGAAAACCTATCGAGGAGCTAGGAACAACCACAATCAATACATAAGAGAAACAATCCAACTATCCCGATTCAAAGAAACAAACACTTTAACTTTGTATTTTAGCCGCTCTGACTTTATCTTCATGACAATGACATTTATATTTCAATTTTTGTTGTAAAAAATAACTTGATTTATCACTCTAAAAAAACTCATAGATAAGCCTTGGCAATGACCCTAAGAGCAACATCTTTCTTGTTGCTACCCCTCCCACCATCAATCCAAGAAATTCATTTTTCCCCAAATCCCATGTGAGCCAACACACTAAAGAGGAAATCCCAGTTAAGCAAATCGAAAGCTTGCTCAATATCAAGCTTTAACATCATCATTTTCAATTTAATTTGAAGTTCTGAGCTTCTGAAAAAGTGATACACATAGGTTGTTGCATAACCTCTTGTGTTGCCCATTCTCTAAGAGTCTTCTCCTGATCGTCTCTTGTGCCACTCATGATTGATTATAGTGGAAAATACATTCGCCTCAGCAGAACAGAAACTGGCATAAAAGGCACCTTTGATGTCAGCTAGCCATCGACTGCTCACTAACTGATCTTCTTACCACGAAAAAAGTGGCGGTTTTCACACCGAGAAGTCTCGATAACTCCATCCCTTAAATGGTACCTAACCTAAACCCCTTGCATTATGCATCACAGTAGCAATCTTCCCGCCAACCAATTCTTCCATCTTAGTTTTGAGCTGCATGAACAACTCTGGAAAAATCTTCTGAATGGCTTCGCGAACCTGACTCGCAATCAATTCCATAAGATTAGGGTCTCAGAACTCTTGGACCCATTTGAAGGTCTATTCTGAGCCATATTTTATGGGTATTAGTACATTATTACTTTAATCATGTATAAATTACTTTTATTACTTTAATCATTTAAACATTTATGTTTTTCATAACTCATGAGTCCTTCATCCTTCAGGCTTTTTCGTGATTCTTCCTGACTCAAATGTGTATCTTGTGCTTTAGATAGTATGATTCCTTACTATCTTTCACACCGGTAGCTGTTCCGAGAGATGATACAAAACTTCCCTATCTACATGATGGGAAAAATACTTATCTACTTATTTATCGTTTTATTATTCTTAGCTCATCATGAGGATATATTCCTACTCTAGCATTTCATGTAATCTCAAGTTTTCTCCTAGAGGCAAGCGTACACCATGGATGCATGATGATGCATACCCTCGAACCAAAATAGGCCTTTGAAGAAGTTGATTCTACCCTAAGGCCACAACCAAACGAGGAACAAGAAGTAAGGCCAAATCAGTTCTCTAAACCTATATGATCCTTTATGTATACAATTATAACATACAAGATACAAGTCGTCCATAAGGATCTAACTAATCATTACTAAAGCACATACTTCACATAAGGTACATGTAAGGCATGTAAGCACATAAACATCATAAGCACATAAGCATCATAAACACATAAATATCCGCATAGGCAATTCTAGCATGCAAAGCATAAAACATTACATAAATCTTAACACTTTTACATAAATAATTCTTTTGAGTAAGTGGCTCACTACCAACTTGTAACCCCCTATTTTTTTAAAAATAAAAAAACTAGTAAAGCTAGTCGTTACCCTTTTAAAGACATAATTAAAGCTTTCAAGAACATTCCACCATATTTATAAAATACTAATTCTAAAAATATTATGGAAGGAGAAAACATCCCAAGTTTAAAACATAATATAAATATTTCATAAATGTTTAAGAAAATGTCGCATGTAGTCATGTCGGTCTCTTTCCCTTGTCAATACATGACGATCCTGAAAATGTTAAATAACAATGGTAAGCATATCACTTAGTGAGTATACACATTACTCTATCATTATATAGATCACTTACTTACACATATCACAACATTTCACATAAAGAATAAGACATAAACATTTCTAGCACATATTGTTGGTACCAACTCTACATCATCAGGTTGATTCCCCTGAAGGGTCTGTCTTTAACACTACCATATTAGGGATTAATCACTTTCCACGAAGGGTCTATTATGATCACCCAAACCTCAACCACTTCCCCCCAAGGGTTTATCATGGTCAAGAACATATCATTGTCCACTTTATTGGATTAGGGTATCCGTGAACAATAACATAATACAAGTAATGCCTTTGTAATATAAAAGTTAGTGTAACTTACCTCCTTGAACTTGAAACTTAACTAGCAGAAGCTAGATGGATCCTTTCCTTTCTGAGAACCTACACAACAATTATAACATTATTTAGCTTGTGATTTGTTGTATTACCCTTATAAAACTTATGCACATATTTCCTTATTTTGTATTGTAGTGTTCTGTTCGGGACCTATTTTCTTACCTTTCAACACATTCTTAAATTCTGATAAAATTATATTCGTAAAGTTCCCTCTATTATCTTTTCGAAATATAAAGATCTAGCTCTAATTATTTTTGGTTGATATTATATTGAATTTACAAGTTAGTAACTTTAAGTTGTCACTTTCTGGACCACTCAACACTCTTTGAAGAAATTGTACAAATCTACTGGGAATTACATTAAGCCCTTGATATGGGAGAAACTAAACATCCATATCTAACTATAGGTGTAACATCCCAAAAACCATGACACATTTTTTGATTTTTAAAAGACATTTTCATAAAACCATAAGACAGACAAACATTGTTTTCAAAACAATTCAATAGAAATATGAGTATCAAAATAATCCCTCAAAACATAAAATAATAGGAAGGTGTGTATGATCATGCCTTCTCCTTGTCTTGATCATCTGAAGCACCTGAAAACGTTGAAATCAACAACTATAGGCCAAAGCTTAGCGAGTTCCCCCAAAATACCCCACATAATAGTACATATACAATACATGCACATTATACCCACATCATAAGACTGGATTTCCCTCGGGCTCATAGCACAACGACTAGATTTCCCCTGAGTCCATAGCCACAAAGACTGGATTGCCCCTTCGGGCCAATATCCATAAAGATCGGATTGCCCCTCCGGGCCCACAACCATGTCATGACACTCTTCTTGTCACATCGTGGCGTCCATCCAAGGAATGCGTTCATCACCTTGTATGCCACATCGTGACAATAGGCCCAAGAATTTTGACAATTGGAGTCCTAATGATTTTTTTTGAAAGACAATTTATGAAGTTTGTGACAACACAAACCACTCTGATGACTTTGAGCATTATACCCTCAAGGATTAAGAATTTGGTAAAATGATTCAAAGTTCGGATAAACTAGACTCAAAACCCAAACTTTAGGCACTGGCCTCGACTAAAAATGATTCTCCATGAGTTTTCTATGATTTTTACAAGATAGAGGCAAAACAGTGAAATTTTCAGAATGATAAAACTAGGGTTAGGGTTAAATCTACTCAACCCATTAAGTCTCAAAATTTAATTTAGAACTTCCAAGTCTTTAACACATTAGCCCTAGGTCCTATAGGAATTTTCAAAGCAATGGGGAAGAAATCATACCTATGTTATTAAGATTGAAAGCTCCACACAAGTCTTGCACCTAAACGATTTCGACAACAACCTTAAAACTTCTTCCATGATCGACGATCTATAACTTGAGTTCCGCAACTTGAAATGGAGATTCCAATGGTTAAAATCTCAATATATGTCTTGGGAATCTGTACTCCAAATTTCTCGACGATTCGACGGTTCAATCTCCAGGGATTGTCCAAACACTATTTTAAGGTCTTTAAATACGGGAATTATATAGTAAAATGGTTATTAGGGTTAAGTTGTGTTTAAGGGTCGTTAAGTGGCTGGTCAAATTCGGCCCTAAGGCCTCCAATTCAACCCAAAACCTTTCCACTAAATCCCTAGGTTTGAAACCATAACCTCATTGACCCCTCTTTGCTATATTATGGCTTTTAAGTCCCCAACTCTCATTTCGGTTCCTTTTAACTATCGTTGATTTGACCTTCAAATAATTATAATTTCATTCCACATTATAATCAGTCTTAAAATATAACATTAACTATTAAAATTTAAGGTTATGAATTTATAACTTCACACTTTAATTCTATGACTAGTAATTATAACCATTTAAATAATATGGAAATTGGGGTGTTACAACAACCGCCATCATTCTTCCATACGTCTTCAACCAGATTCTACAAATCATCTTCAAGAATCCAAGAATGAAGCATATGGAAAGGTAAGGGCCATTATCAACACTAACCCACTTCAAATAATAATTCGATGATGTGATATGTAAAGAGAGAAATTGAAAAAATATCCATAATGCCACTAGAATCCAAAAAATGGTCAAGATTGCTCATTTTGGTAGTCCACTTATCCGTCCAAGTAAAGGAGTATCCCCTAAGAGGAATGTAATCAAATCCACATCTCTAATGAAATCATTAACAATGTTGGTTTGATTATTGTAAAACACCGACCTATATTATTCTGCATAAACTGACACTTCATTAAAATCAACTAAAAGCTCCAGTTCACCAAGCCAACGTGTAACTAAACCTATAATATAAGACCAAGACAACTCCTTTAACCCTACATTTAGCAGGAATAAGCCAAAAAGATCTGAAAAAATAAGTAGTAGTAGGAACTCATACTCCTTCCACCACTACAAAATAATCATAAGAGACCAATCTATGATCACAAGAAAGCTCTTTAACCCAAGTTTTTTGCCCATCTTCCTAACTCATGAATATTTATGGAAAAGAGGTTCATTTAACATGATCATTATCTCTATATTCATTTATCATTCTCTACATATCTTTTTCACAATCTTTCATATCATACCCCATTTCACGTCAAACTCCAATTATAAGAGTAAGCTTATCAATTAACGAAAACCCATCAAGAGGCCCTCTCGAACTAGAAAACGACCCATATGTACCATATTTGGAATCAAAAACCATATCTGGATTTCTTCTAGAAATAACATCTTTTTTTGGAACCTCATCAATGTTGGATCATGATGAATATTCAAACATAACAAAACAGAAGCAACAAAAGCATACAAATAAAAACATCATGATTAAACCATGGATTTTTTATTTGTCGGTTAATAGCAACAAATTATCTACAAGAAGGAAAAATAACACCTTAGAGAAGTCAAGAAGATCAAGAACTCAAATTATATTTCCTCTAATGGAATCACATCCCTTGGCTTCAAGCAAGCAAGATCCTCCTTATTTTCTTCATAGTTAAGAAAATTCGACAAAATCCTTTAGGGTCTTCTTTCTTTCCATCAAACTAGAGAGATGAGAGGCTAGATATGATTTTTATACGGTTTTTCATAAGGGGCATTATTTGTTCTTCTATAAGGCACAAACCGTAGGTGTAACACCCTGTTCGGAAAAGCATTCATTTATGGATCCAGGAGTCAAGGCTAGGGGCATTTTGGTCATTTATGGGTTTTGAGTTTTATTCAAGAAGGTTTCGGGCCGGGGTGTGTCACTAGAAGAGTAGGGCTTATCACCACCTTTTCGTGGATATAAAGTTCGTCGGAAACGGACATGGAATGAAGGAGTTATGACACTTTGAAGATATTGACATTTATGGCCCTTTAATGGAAAAGTTGACAAGGCAAGCCATGCATGCAATTTGGGGCACGCATGGGTACGCCCAGCGTAATCTGGGTTACGCCCAACGTAGCGGAGAAAATGATCACGGGTTGGAGGGGCGTACACCCAGCGTATGAGAAGTACGCCCAACGTACGCTAAAAGCCATTAAACCCTAATTTTGGGTTGAGCCACTATATAAAGAACATAATGGCTTCAACCCTAGCCCCATATCAGCCTCCCCAACTTCATAAGAAACCCTAGAACGTCCCAACCCTTCATTTTGTGAGATCTTGACCTTGGGAAGCTTAGTTTGGTGGTTTAAGGCTTGGAAGAGAAAAGGAGAAGAGTGGCAAGGAGGAACCTTGGAGGGCAGAGCTTGTAGATCTGAGACAACATCATCTTCTGGAACACTTTGAAGGTATAAAGCTCACAACTTTACTTATGGGTGCTTAGATCTAGTATGGTTTAGTTTTTGGTCCAAAGGTGAAAGCTTTATGGCTTAAATCCGATTTCCAGACCAAGGGTTGCCTCCCTTGGTGCTAAATGACTCCCTTGAACAGAAAGTTGATATCTTGAAGGTCCAAATGAGTTCATGCATGAGTTAAGACCTTTTTCCTTGGAAATAGATTATTTTTTTTGGAGTTTGAGCTTATGTGAGTCATGCAAGCCATCAAGTAAGCAACTTTATGGTTTAAGACATGGAATAAGACATGGATATGAGTTTGTAGCTTCTAAATCGGGGTATTAAGATCTTAATAGAAAGTTGGCTTGCCAGGGTTGTACACTGGGCGTACAAGGAGGTACGCACGATGTACAAGCCATCAGCCAGTACACTCAGCGTACCTAGAAGTACGCCGCGCGTACGCTGCCAGGTTTGGGCCTTGAGCTTTTGGGCCTCAGTGTGGGTTGTGCTTTGGACTCTAGGTCTTTGGGCCTTAGTGGGCCATCATGAGTCAGTAATGATGGGCCAAGTATATGTGTTGGGCTTAGGGTAAGGCCCAATAAAATGATTGGGCCCAATGTAGCAAATTGGGCCAATAGTAGGCTTGGGAAGCCTACCTAGTGTTGGGAATTTTTTTATATTATGTTTTGGGCCCTAGATATGGACCATTATGGGGTAGGGGTAAAATGGTCATTTTACCCTGAGAGTGAATATGATATTGGGCTAAGTGATATTGTGAACTTAATAGCTTGGGGAGCCGAAGAAGCAACAATCGGGGAAGTTCCAGTTAGCAACAGAGGGTTATCAGCAAAGTTCAGCAGTATAGGTGAGTTTTCCCTTTGTGTGGATGGGTCTACGGCCATAATGCCGACCCATGTAATTATGAGTAGGAAGACCCGGGGGCTAGCCCTAGGCGTTGTATGCTAGTATGATATTCAGGACCAAGGTCCAGTGTTTGCGGGCGGGTGCCCAAGGAACGGTTTACATGATAGTTTATACTTGTTGTCTATGTGATACATGTATGTGCCTGGTAGGGAGGTGAGTGTGGGCGAGGTCCCATATCTCACCAGTAGCAGAGTGTGGACAGTGTTCCATATACATTAGCAGCAGAGTAGGGGCGAGACCCAAGGTAGGAAGGGAGTGAGTGTGGGCTTGGCCCGTATCTCACTATCAGTAGGAGCGTGGACGGGGTTCCATGACTCCTCAGTAGCAAGACAGGGGCGGGGCCCAAGATAGGCGAGGCCTTAGAACAAGATCTAATAGTATATGTTTAGTTTATGTGTTATGATATGATTGTATGTTAGTATGTGTTAGCGGGCGGGGCCCAGAGACATGCGAGGCCTAAGAGAAACAGATATGTACACCGAGCGGGGCTCGAAGCCAGGCGGGTCTTGGGGCAGGCGGGGCCCGAGGTAGTGGGCGAGGCCCATTATTTCCAATATGTGATTATGTGCATGGTATGTGGTAGGTTGGGGAACTCAGTAAGCTTCGTGCTTATAGTTTTCAGTTTTGGTTTCAGGTACTTTCGGTAGCGGAGGGGAGAGCTTGGGGTGATCGCATGGCACACACCATAGTTAGTCAGCCTGTGATGTTTACTCTGATAATAAGAACATGTTTTGGATTGATACTCCGAATTTATGTTATGACTTAAGTTATGGTTTTATAACTATGGTTTTAGTAATGAACCAAAAATCACGACTAAAAATTTCCTTTAAAAACATTACTAAAATTGTAAGCATAAAACTTAGTGTCGCTAGAAGCATGTTTTGCATGCATGACCTGCCTTGTCAACTTTTCCATTAAAGGGTAATAAATGTCAATATCTTCAAAGTGCCATAACTCCTTCATTCCAATTATGTTTCCGACGAACTTTATATCCACGAAAAGGTGGCGAGAAGCCCTACGCTTCTAGCGACACACCATGGCTCAAAACCTTCTTGAATAAAACTCAAAACCCATAAATGACCAAAATGCCCTTAGCCTTGACTCCTGGATCCATAAATAAATGCTTTTCCGAACAGGGTGTTACAGTAGGAGCCTTTCTTAGCCTCCAAGTTTGATCAATGTATGATAAAACTACCATAATCTTGTAAGCTCTACTTCATAAATTTTCCCTTTTACTTAATTTCTAGTTTTTCACTGATTATCAATAAATAACAAAAATGATCCTTGTATTTAGTTATTCTTTCTTTTACAAGGTTGACCTAAGTATGTTACCTAAAAGGCTAATGTATTTTAATGTGTCATTATGTTTGTTGTGTTAGTGAGTATATCTCCAACAATCAACATTACTCACATCATCTTGAGCTACTGTTGGAGCTGAGTTGTAAGACCAAACATCAACATGCCTCGAAACAGTTCCACCCGAGGAGTATACTTGATGTTGGACTCCAAGCCTTGGTTCTGAAGCTGCTTAACTATTAAATGCATTGTTATCCTTAGTGATAAATGAAAATTTGTCACATAACTTATTGAATTATTTAGGGCATACTTATTATACCTATTTTTGAGGATGCTATGCAAGCCTTGAACTTGGTGTGGCGTAACATGTGGCATGAATGAGTCCTTGAACGAATGAGTCCTTGAGAAGTCTATTTATTCTCACATTAGATTTTCAATGACATAATGTTAAATATCTAGCTATCAAATATTAAGTTTAACATTGTCGACTTTAAAAATGCATTATGCACTATATATAAGAAGTTGTTTGCATTTTGTAATTTCAAGTTACAATAACTATACAGAAACACTAAGTTAATTTGAGTGGAGTTTTTATATAAATAACAAATAAGAGTATGTCAAAGTTCTTGTATCAAACTTAAATAAGTTTTCTATACCATGGATGTGCTTTACAATGAACTTTTAGGAGCTTAAACTTCTAGTTTTTGAAGGAAAAAAAAATCTAAATTAAAAAAAACTTTTGAGAGTACAAACTTAAAACTTTTGTTATAGAACAAAAAAATCATAATCCAAAATCTATTTAAAGTAATGTTAAAAGAAAAATCTTATGCATATTATAACAAAATTACCAAATTGCCCTTAAAAAACCACATATCTTTTATTCAAATGTCGTTTTATGTAATTTTACATCTTTCAAATGTTTACAAGTTACAACCACTTTTGCCAAACACTTCTATTTCTATAAGGCTCAATGACTAATAAGGATAATAGACTTTACCTCGTGTTTGTAACTTTGGTCGACCAAATATGATTTTTCTGGCTAAACATGAATTTTACAACGATCACGCACACATGATGTGTGTGTGTGTGTTCTTCATCTTCATCTATTTAAGAAACACACACACACATTATATGTATGTTCTTGATATTCATATGTTCTTCATCTTCATCTATTCAAGAATACACATATGATGCTCAAACCCATAAACCTAAAACAAATCCAATGAATAACTTAAGAACTCAAACCCAAAAATCATTTGATGCTTAAGAATGTATCAAACTGATCTTCATCTTGCATTTTGCTATCCACATTAAGAGCACAATAAATTTGTTCTGGAACTCAATAACACAATGAGTACACATACATCCATCAAATTTGGAAATCAATTTCACATTTACAGAACTCAAGTCCCATCTCTCGTTTCTAGAACTTAAGAAATTGTCTATGGAACTTAACAACACACATATGTTTCTTTTTTTGAGTTCTTCAAACCCAAGAACATGACACATATATGAAAATTAATTGTGTGGGTGTTTGTTTTAGACCTAACTTAAAATTGATTGTATTGATACATGTGTGTGTGTGTTTTAGACCCACAAACACATATATGAATGTAGGTTTTTTCATGTTCTAGATACCTAAAAATGGAATCTTGAACACATGAACTTGTGAAAATCTTGTGTTTAATTTTTAGAGTTCATCGAGTTTGGTTGTTGGGGTTTTCATGTTCAAGAAATTCGGAAAGAGTTTAAGAAACACATATATTCGAACACACACACACACACATACAAAGGATGAACATAAACACACTCTCATACAAGAACAACATATCAAAAAAACTTCGTTGATAAAAAATCATATTATGCTGGAGAATATGATTGGAGGCTCATCGGAGCTACCATGGACACCGTAAAACGTCTAAATCTACAATAACCAATTATAATGATATATATATATATATATATATATATATATATATATATATATATATATATATATATACACACACACACACACACAAAATAACGACTAAATATGTATATATGGTAAATTTCATTAACCCAATATAAAAATTACAATTTCTAGCCATAATAAAAACTAGCTATTTTTGTTAAAACACCCCATGTATTTTGAAGATTTTCGATTTTCCTTAACATTAGTTTGGTTTAAACATATTTAATTACTAGTTTATAACCCGTGAGAACCATGATTATAAAATTAAATAAATTATTAATTAAGAGATTTTTTATTTATATAAAATTATAATCGTTGGTTTAAATAAATATATGAAATTATATCACCTTATAATACATACTAATTTTATTTTATTTTTTATTTTAATGTCATTAATTTAATGTAAGTAGAGTATGAAATTTAAAATTTAAAATTTAAAATTTAAAATGAAAAATCAATTATAATTAGAGTAGGAAATTTAAAATAAAAAATTAATATGTTGACATGTGTCATATAATATTAACGAAAATTTCTAATATTATATCTTTAATAAACTTATTCAGAATAGAATTTATAAATAACAAAAATAAAATTATAAAATAAAATGTAAATCAACAAAAATACACTATTGAAGTTGAAGTTAATCCCCAACAGTCATTTGTTTGCTTGGGATAACGTTATGCAAAATATCCAAATACACTCAGAGTCCCCGCTCCCCAAAACCCTTCTTCAATCTCCCTCTCTCCTTGCAGCTTCTGGGTTTATGGCGTAACAGGTAATCCTTCGAAACTCTAAGCTTTTATTACACAACAATGGCTTCCACTTTCTTCACTGCAAATTCATTAGACCTCAAACATCATCACAATCAAATCCCCTTCACCTTCACCTTCACCTTCAACTCGCCAAAACGAACAAAGAAATCGCCATTTTTCTACTGCAATTCCTCCAAATCACCACCTAAACCATCGATTCCAGACCTATCAGAAGACACCAAGAAGCAAAACCCTTCTTTAGCCGATCAACTCAAAACCTTATCCACAACAACCCTCTCAGACCCCCCACAAAAAACCACCCAATTGTTGACAAAACCTAAGTCGATTTGGGTCAACCCGACGAAGCCTAGACCTTCTGTTCTTAACCTTCAAAGACAAAAAAAAACTTCTTATTCGTATAACCCCCAAATTAGAGACCTTAAACTGTTTTCTAAGAAGCTTAATGACTGTGAAAACTCCGAAGAAGCTTTCCTGAAAGTTCTTGAAGACATCCCACATCCACCCACTAGAGAAAACGCACTTTTGGTACTCAATAGCTTGAAACCATGGGAAAAGGCTATGTTTTTCTTCAATTGGCTCAAAACCCAAGATTCATTCCCTATGGAAACCATATTCTACAATGTTACCATGAAATCTTTGCGATTCGGAAGGCAATTTCAGCTCATTGAAGATCTTGCTAACGAAATGATCAGTAACGGAGTTGCATTAGACAACATAACGTACTCAACCATCATTACATGCGCAAAAAGATCAAATCTTTTCGATAAAGCAGTCGAATGGTTTGAACGAATGTACAAAACAGGACTAATGCCCGATGAAGTTACTTACTCTGCTGTTCTTGACGTCTATGCCAAGTTAGGTAAAGTTGAAGAAGTCATGAGTTTATACGAAAGAGGAAGAGCAAGCGGGTGGACCCCAGATGCAATCGCTTTTGCAGTGTTAGCAAAAATGTTTGGTGAAGCAGGTGATTACGATGGTATACGATACGTTCTTCAAGAAATGAAATCTCTAGATGTAAAACCAAACTTAGTTGTCTTCAACACATTATTAGAAGCAATGGGGAAGGCCGGAAAACCGGGATTAGCCCGGAGTTTATTCGAAGAAATGGTGGCTGCCGGAGTTTCACCGGACGCAAAAACCCTAACTTCATTGGTCAAGATTTACGGGAAAGCAAGGTGGGCCCGGGATGCATTAGATCTATGGCAAAGAATGAAATCAAACGGGTGGCCAATGGATTTCATTCTTTACAACACCTTATTAAGTATGTGTGCGGATCTTGGATTACAAGAAGAAGCCGAAAATTTGTTTGATGACATGAAACAATCGGTAAATTGTAAACCCGATAGTTGGAGTTACACTGCGATGCTTAACATATACGGAAGCGGCGGGAACGTTGAAAAAGCGATGAATTTATTCGAAGAAATGTCACGAGAAAATGTCGCGATTAATGTCATGGGGTGTACGTGTTTGATTCAATGTTTGGGTCGGGCGAAAAAGATAGACGAATTGGTAACGGTTTTCGATACATCGGTCGCGCGTGGGGTCCGCCCTGATGATCGGTTATCCGGATGTTTGCTTTCGGTTGTGTCGTATTGTGAATCGGGTGAAGATTTGGATAAAGTTATCACGTGTTTACAGAAATCTAACCCGCGATTGGTTTCTTTTGTGGATTCATTAGAATCGGAAGTCGGGATCGAAACTTTAAAGAATGAATTCAAAACAATCTTAAATGAAACCGAAGTTGAGGCGCGAAGACCGTTTTGCAATTGTTTGATTGACATTTGTAGAAAAAGAAACTTAATCGGGCGGGCCCACGAGTTACTTTACATGGGGACAATGTACGGGTTGTACCCGGGGTTACACACGAAGACACCCGAGGAATGGCGGTTGAATGTTCGGTCACTATCGGTGGGTGCGGCTCACACCGCGTTTGAGGAATGGGTGCGGACTTTGAGTGAAATGGTTAACCGTTATGAGCCGTTGCCCGAGTTGTTGTCGGCTAGTACGGGTGCGGGGACTCATAAGTATTCACAAGGGCTTGGGAACGCGTTTGAGTCACATGTGGCGAAGCTTTCGGCTCCTTTTAGGGCAAGTGATGAAAAACCGGGTGTTTTTTTCGCGAGTCGGGAGGATATTGTGTCATGGGTGCAATCGAAGGTGGTTTAGGGTTTATGGGTTATTGTTTTAGGATTTGAGTATGTTTTTATAGCTTTAGATACGGAGTTTATAATGATTCTTATTTGAAACGAGCTATATGTTGAAGGTTTTACTAGAATATGTTGTGCTAGACGTGGGGTTAAATGCAAAAAGTAGCGACATGTTTTTTTGATTGATTTGTTTCTTTTACAACATTGGAGTTTGAATATCTAACCAATTATGTCAATATCATTTGATGAAAAGCTAAGAAGATCATGTTTTGGATCTTCGCTGTAGGCTTGAAAGGCAAATTCTAGGTAGTTAAGGAACCAATAACATAAGATCATTAAGTTTGATAAAAGTGTTCTGTAGAAAGTCTTTGGAGTTGGTTATGCATTTTGAAGTTGTAACAACTAGATAATTAACTCTTTGGCAATTTCTAGGTACCTAAGGAACCAATAAATAAAGTAACTAAAAGACATATTTTTATGTAACTCATAAATTTGAAACATGACACATATTTTCTATCACATATAATACTATTTTCGTGCAAGGAGACGACTTCAAAAAGCTTCAATATATGCTACCCATCAAAAGAGGCTATACACTTAGGTTTGGAGGAGTGGTGCAGATAACATCGAACTCCACCCCCTCCCAAACATACACCCACATCAGCCTAGGCTTGCCAAGAGGAGAGAGATTCAGCAAGGTTTTGCCGAGTTGTGTGGGCGGTGTTCCTTTTATTGCCAAGCTCCATGTCACCCTCCACCTCACCCTTGTCGAGTTCATTTTCTTTTCATTCCATTCAACCTTATGTTTAGGCGTCATTTATCGCAAAATTTAAAGGGGTGACTTCTTACAGCATAAAGTTAGAAAAAAACATTAAGAATATTAAACTAAAATTGAGTTGTAAGCCCATGAATCTAATTCATTTTATAGTTTTCCAGGTGTTTGTGATTGTTTATTTTAAACAATTTTTGTTTTAATTTTATTTTATACGAGTGTTTATTAGTTTATCCGATGTAAAAAATAATGTTTTTGAAAAAAACTATGATTAATTTTTCTGATATCAAAACATAATAAGTTGATAAGTTTTTAATGTTTGACAAATTTTGTTTATATGTGTAAATGAACGAAAATGACATCTTATATTTACCATTTCTTTAAATTAAGGGTAAAAGTGGAATTTAGTATATGTCATTAATAAATAAATCTAATAAATTAAGGGGGTGTTTGAGATTTCATCTAAAAACTCATTTTTAATTTATGGACCGCTTGAAAAGTCAATAATTTAAAAAAAGTGTTTGGATATCTAAGGACTTTTAAAACAACTTTTGGTTTAGCATTTGAAAATGAGTTTTGAAAAAGCTACAATTTGTGACTTCTTAGAATGACTTATGACTTAGGCTGAAAGGAATGAGACTCGCTACCCCACTCGTTAGGCTTGCTATCCATGGTGGAACGCTCGCTAGGGGGGTCGCTACCTCCGACTCGTTGCAACCTTGGCGACAAGAGAGAGAAACCTTTTGTGCAATGTGATTGGTGGAAGACAAATTGGTAAGAGGAAAGAGAAATTTGAGAAAGAAAATAATGATTTTGATTGATTCTTTTCTTTATGTGTGTGTGTGTTTTATTTATTTATTTTTTAGTTTTTTTTAGAAAAAATCAAAGGATTCTGATCGACTCTTTTTCATTTGAATTTAATTTTTTTTCTAAAATCCAAGTGTATATGAAGCTTAGGTGGTAGGTAAAAATATGATGTGGCAAGGTGTTAAACGTGTTATCACTCCCTATAGCATTATTAGAATAAAAAACAAACAAATATCAATAAGTTAGCCAAACACTTTTTAAGTTATTGAATTATTGACTTTTACTACTAAAAAACTAATCTAAACACTTTTTTAAAATCTCTTTTTCCCACATTGATAAGTCAATAAATCATTTTGATAAAAGTCATTTTTAACTTCAAAAAAAAAAATCTCAAACACCCTTTAAATCAAAGTAACTTATTACCGATACTTCAACGAAATGGTTATTACCGGTACCACACCGAAATAAACAAAATATTTTTTCCGTAACCTAAAAACTTGAAAGTGCTTATTACAATTGTGAAATCGGATTAAACTAACAAACAATTTAAATAAACAATCTTAAACACTCCTTACTCCTGTTACAAATCCATAAGAACGATTGTGTAACAATTTTCTGAAATATCAAAGCCTTTTTTCGGCTTGATAGGTACGAACAATGCAACATTGTGAAACCTCTAAAGAAACCATATAATTGTAAGAACGACAACTTATAAAAACTTTCTTTACAGATCACCTGCTTTTGATAAGATTCAACCAAGAGAAAATGTCAACCATAATATGCATATTAGGCAGATAGACACATCACCACGAAGTAATCTTTTTCCAAATTGCTATATAGCTAATTCACAAGAAATGAAAATATGATCTCCTTGTTCTCGGAATTGATCGCAAACCGAGTAAAGGAGGGAGTCAAAATCCAAGCTTCATTTGTGCAAAGTCTCTCTTTTAGACGATCAAAATTCGTCAAGCAAAATATTCTAATTTAATGTGAACAAGCTTGATCAATTTAGTAGCATCGATTATGACCATTAAAAAGCCACTATCAATAAAAATAAAAATGACTTAAAAAGGTAATGAAGTTTCCAAAATATATAAAAAATACAATTGTTGTTTTTTCAGTACAAAAACACCATTGAAATATACAATTTGTATACAGAATACCAACAAAGTACACATTTTTTCAAATAAAACCTTATGGTAACCGGTTGTAAATGGAAAAATGACTTAAAAGGGTAATGAAGTTTCCAAAAAGTTCAAAAAAATACCATTATTGTTTTTTAGCACAAATACCATTGAAGTATATACCATTTGTACACAAAATACCAACGAAGTACACATTTAGTACAAAAAATACCATTGGAGTTTCCAACATGTTCATAAATATCATTGTTGTCCTTTTAGAGCACCTTTTGTTAACTTCGTTGTTGTCAAATTATGTAGAACATAGTCATCGAAGATCATGCACCGTCATATCAGTTCACACTAGTTGTATACTCTCTTTCATTCCCTCACTTGATCGGTTTTTTTATCCGAATACAATCAAATAATACCAACGAAGTACATATTTGTTCAAATAAAACCATGTGGTAACATGAGAAGTAAGTGGGTTATAACCTCAATTAAACGTTCTTGCTTCCCGATCATATTATATGCCTCAAACTTAAAGCTTATATACATTATATATATACACACATATTATACATTCGGGTTAGCCGTTTATTAGTGTTACAACACAAGAGAGACACAAAAAGAAAACTAGACAAAGGAACGATTGCAAATTTTACGGCACTACAAAGGTTGTTAGATGATGACGCTTTATATGATCGATGGTGTGTATGTATGTATGATTTCTATCGATTCATGCTTCTCCGACGTGAACATTGGTTAAAGAGAGAAGCGAGTGTGACGTTATGGCATGGGAATTCTTAAATATGGATGCAGAGAGTAGGCATTACATTTAATTCTCCAGGACCGCAATATTTTATTTGAACAAATTTGTACTTCATTAGTATTTTGTGTACAAATTATATGCTTTAATGATATTTTTTGTACTAAAAAAAATAATGATATTTTTTGAACATTTTAGAAACTTTGTTACCCATGTAATACATTTTCCCAAATAGTAATAACTGGGTTACCTACTATAGTTGGTCAACATAAGCTTTAATGCTATTTTTGAACTAAAAAACAAAAATTGTATTTTTGTACATTTTGGAAACTTCGTTACCTTTTTAAGTCATTTTCCCTCGATAAAACACCAAGTAGAAATATCATGACATCTCTAACTCCCAAACCCATTTGTTTTAGCAAGTGTACTCCAACATCTCACTTTCATTTGTTTAAATCTAACATATAATGTACAACATATTTACCTCTATACGCATGCCCCATGTAAGACTCATTTTAGTGTTTTTAAAACACATTATATGTTATTTCTATAGTATTGTTGGTAGTGGCCTCCAAATATACATTTCTCTAATTGTAACGTCCCATTTTCACAACAAAAAATTGTCATTTTTATTACGGTAAAACTTCCGAGTTATGAATCCATTTTAAGAAAACAATTTATTCCAATTTACATTCATCGAAAATCAAAGTAATATAATAAACGTGAAATCCTCAATGTTGTTGATGAGTGTGTAAAGTCTCTGTAACGCCCGCGTTACCTGCTAGATTAATAATAGTCTGTAATCACTTTGGTAAATTATTGTGTGACAACCCGAAATTTCCATTCTGAACAAACCATTTGAAGCCAATAGAAGTAGAACAGTTACAGTGAAAACTCATATTTCGAGTATAAGTTTGGCAGTTTTCAGGGTTTTACACTTAAGGAGATATAAGGAGAGTGGATGCACTAGGGTTTTGTGCAACACTGTTATTCCAATACTCTAGGATATAAGAGTTCATTCCGAGAATAGAAATATTTTCTGCCAAAAATCCCAGGACTATATATAGAAAACTGAACCAAATTGGTTCATTAGTTGAATTCCAATTAGAGAAAAGCCAAAATTCTCTCTCATGGATCTTCGGGTTTTTATCCCAAATTGTGAGTACTTCGATCTAGTTATGTTATATAGCTTAGATTGTGTTTAGAAACGCCAATTACATATCAAATCTGTGAGACTCGGGAGTTTACTGCCCAAGAACGTTTTTGGGGAGTAAACTCCAATAAGTGGCTTAAATGCTACCTACTCCTTTCCCCGTGAATTGTAACTACCTTAGACTTGTATTCTAGTGAGTATATGACAAGAAAACATCAAAAACGGATTAAGATCCCAAGATTTGGGAGTTTACCGCCCAAGAACGTTCTTGGGGAGTAAACTCCATTTTAAGGTCCTAAGGTGTCCCAAAGTCCCTCAAAGCCTTGGAACTCCAACTAGAAGCCTCCATTTCATGCTTTAGACCACAAAACAATTAGGAATCATGGCTAGAAGAGAGTTCACGACCAAGGAAGTACTTGGGCCGTGAACTCCATGTTTAAGTGCCAAAGTGCCCTAAATGCCTTCATTGAACTAATAGACTAGCATAGCACATTACCTTGATGTGTCTAAGACCCAAAGCAATCAAAATACCAACACCTAGGGGTGTTCACAGCCGTAAACACATGGCCAATTGGATCATGGGCCGAAAACTCTAAATAGGGGTGTTTTGATGCCACAAACACTTCCTAAGGCTTAGGCTTAAATTAGGACAAGTACTCTAAAGTGTTTATAGCCTAGAAAACATAAGGAATCACTAGTATTGAGGAGTTTACGACCAAGACAATTTCTTGGGCCGTAAACACCTATAAAGGGGTCAAATGACACCCTAACTCCTTCCTTAAGCCAAGAGACCAATTTGGGCATGTACCTAAATGAGTTTTGGACTAGCTAACACACTTAGAACACCAAGAGTAAGGGAGTTTACGGCCCAAAAGGTTCTAGGGCCGTGAACTCCATAAAATGGTGCCATAAACTCTCCTAAAGCCAAGTACAAAAGCCTAGTTTAGTTCCTAGTTAATTTAGAGACTTGAAAACACCATAAACACCCTCCCAAGGGAGTTTACGGATGTAAACTCCAAGGGAATATGGTCCCAGGGCCGTAAACTCCTCAAAGGAGTTATTAGGAAGCCCAAACACTTGTTTAAGCCTTGAAGCAATTCACCACATGAGTTGTATAATTGTTAGACTTCATTTAGGGACTTGGTTGAGAGTTTACGGCCAGGAGTTTACTCCCCTGGGCCGTAAACTCCAAAACATATGGCCATTAGACCATAAACTCCCATTAGGGGCATTGCACTCCTTTGTTGCAACCCATTAGCCTCCTAGCACTTGACCAAAAGTGTTTTCCTCGCGTTTAAATGTTTATACTTGTATAATTAGTGTTTTAATCACTAATTATTTATATACATATGTCTTCATATGTAATTAGGATCATTGTGTGTGTCTAAAGTCTTCACTTGACACCGAGCACTTGCCCGATCCTTCCTTACGATAACAGTCCGTTCAATTCCAGTCACTTACTGCAGGTGAGTTCATACCCCTTAACTAATGTTTTAAACTATTTTAAATGTTTTATGGGGGGGGGGGATACAAGTAGAATCATGCTAGTTATTATATCAATCACATGTGATTAATAAGTAGAATTATGCTAGTTATTATATCAATCACATGTGATTTATATACAACATTCAAATGATTTGGCTACTCATTAGCCGTTTTACCAAACAGTTTCCTTCAAATGATTTTTATAAACATTTTATATGTTTTAAACTCCTTATTACACTGTACATTTTACTTTGTATATTACATTTCAAACTTATTTACAATTGTGTTTCAAACAAATGTTTCTTTATACTAAACTGTTTTATCAAACCCATGCCTTCAAATTGTTTTATAGATTGACATCAAGTCGGTCTTTTCTTAGAAAATATTTATGTTCAAAGGTTTTACAAATCTTATTTTATGCTTTTAAATTATAAATTGCATGCCTCTATATGTATAGTTATATAAGAAATGTTTAAAAGACTTAGGAAGGCTATCCACCCTATTTCCTTTTCGCGCTTGAGATGTGGTCTGGTGGGATATTGGGTACTCGTCCGAAGGTCGTTTAAATATTAGTTATATAACATATGTACATATATAGTCATAAAAGGTCCTTCTAGTTCATCCCATGCCCTTGAGTAGCAAGTGTATACATCCATGTCCATACGTACCAGTTAGATTACTAGTAAACTACCATACGGGTAGTTTAGGAAGATACTAGAACAATTACTAGAACGCGATATCATACAATGAGTCAGTTCATTCATGATTCAATACTTTCTAGAACATTACAGTACATTACATATACTACGATACTAGGAATAGAACATATATAACGATATTAGAACGATTACATTACTATACTTGCTAGGTAGAGAGCACATACATTACAGCTAGAACAGTTCATTACATTACACTTACATGAATACGTTAAAAATTGTGATCCACTGTATCGGAGCATGCCTTAAATGTCATGGCCCGAGTTGTAGCCAGAATTCTCTTGGATGGAGAGCGTGAGTTTGCGTATAGATCTATACTGGATTGACTATCCTACACCTTTCTGCTAGCTACAGCCAGACCTGCAGGTCTGCGGGTGCCAAACGTCATTCCGTTATTACGACCATTCGTATGTCGTTGTTACCAGTCGATAGTATGGTGCAATTAATCACATGATGCCTTAATATAAATCCGGTTTAAGGTAGTTAGTACAGCAGTAGTTCTTATAGCGCTACGTTTTAGTACTACATTAATTTTCCCTGTACATATATTTAGTGATCTTTTCACTTAAACTATAAATGTAAAAACTATATTTTGATAATGATAGTTACACTTGGGAAAATTACACACTTTTACAAGAGACGAACATATAGAACAGTTAAGTCTTGGTAGAAGACTACATTGAGAACAGTTAGGTCTTGGTAGAAGACACCCTTATATAATAGTAGGAATCATAGGGATTTCTAGAGTTTTTCAAACGTTTACAGTTGTTTTATAAACATTTTTATACTTACAGTTCATATACAAATTCTTACATACAAATTAAGACACTAAATACTTATGATCTCACCAGCTTCAAAGCTGATACTCGCTTTCAAAATTACTTGTATCCTCAGGTCATCATAGACAGGTACCGATGCAAGGAGAAAGGAAGATGGAGCTTGTTCAAGACTCATCTTTCATTTTGATTTATGCTTTAGTGTTTATCAAAATTTGATAGAACATACTTGTATAATAATTCTATTATTAATGCAATGGATGATGTTGTTGCTTGTTTACTACTTTTCATTGTTGTGATACTGTACATGACGTCCTCCGCCCCAAAACGTTTCCGCTGTTCTTGGTTTTGGGGTGTGACATATTGTAATCTTTATATGAATGAATAAGAAAAGTGTAACACCCCAAGATCAGAAGCAAGAGTTCAGGGGTGAAAAGTGTTACTAGAAGGATGGACTCGGCGAGTTGGAGCTATGACTCGTCGAGTCGGAGCGTGTGAAGAGCACGTGATAAGTGGCCTGACTCGCCGAGTCGGCGGCTGGACTCGACGAGTCAGTGCTGGAAGAGGAAAACCCTAATCTTAGGGTTTGCACCCTATTTAAAGGACTTAATGTCCTCCCCTCAGCCCCCTTACTACTCTTTGAGATCCAAAAACCCTAAAATCGTGAGTGAGAGTCCTTGGAAGCAATTTGGAGCTTAGATAAGTGATTTTGTGAAGAGATCTTGAAGATCAAGGAGCTTGGATCAAGGAGATCTGTGGAGATTCGGCTTATTCTTCACTGGAGGTCTTTTGGAGGTAATGATACGTTATACTAGGCCTTCTCCTTTCTAGATCCATCTTTCATGGAGTTTTAGGGTTGTTTGGAGATAATATGATGGAATCTTGGTGCATGAGTTAGATCTGGAGCTGAAACTCCAGATCTGAGTTCTATTTGGATCAAATATGTAGAAAGCCCTTCTAATTGTTATGCAAAAGCCATCCCCCATGAGTTAAGTTCCTTTCTAGCTTGGTTTTTGGAATTATGGGACATGAAGCACGTAAAGGTAGCAACTTTACGTTGCTAATGCACTCTAGGGACCCAAATCTATTGTTTGGAGCAAAGGAGTAGATATGTATCTTTCGATTATGGGTATACCCATATTAACTCGGCGAGTCTGGGAGATGACTCGGCGAGTTAGGCTAGGGCTTCAGGCATTAAGTCGTGTAGTGACTCGGCGAGTCGCATGGGTGAACTTGGCAAGTCATATGATGATGAGCTTGGATCGACGAGTGGAAGAACAACTTGGAGAGTTTGATGAAGATTGTCGTGGACCCAACGAGTCTGTTCTTGGACTCGGCGAGTCAGAGTGCACCCCCCAACCTCTTCTGGTTAGACTCGTTGAGTGGTGACTCAGTGAGTCGGACAGGATATGACTCGAAGATTGTGGAACTCGACGAGTCATGGGGTGAATCAGCGAGTTGAGTCGTGTTATGAGAGTTTCCTGAGTTTAGGAACTCGGTGAGTCAATGGGTTGACTCGACGAGTAGGGTCAATCAGGAAGGTGGACTTTGACCAGTTTGACCTTCAGGAAGGTGGACTTTGACCAGGAAGGTGGACTTTGACCAGTTTAAGATCTCATTAATAGGATTCCAACGATATAAAAAAGTCAAAAAGTCAAAGGTGAACGGTCAACGAAAGTTAAAGTCCACATCAGGCTGACTACACCCTGCATACTCCATTGTTATGCATAGCATACATGACTCAAATCTAGTAGGCCCTGCATACTCCTCAGGTACGTCATGCGTACCTAAGCCAGATTAATCACTTATTCATTAAAGACCTTTCATGCAAACTCAGATCTAATTCCCAAATAACATCCTAAATCATAAAATTTCCATCTTTATGACTTTGCATGACTAGAAGTGCTCAAAATCCACACCCTAACCTACTATTACTACCCAAAACTTGTAACGTCCTAAAAATACGAGCCAAAAATTTCATTTTTAAAACATGTACTTAGCAAAACATTAGGAATAAAACGTTCAACGATCATATCATTTCACAAAAGATATTGCATGTCTGGAAAACATTTTTATAAAACATAAAAGTGTCAGAGTACAAATCCCCAGGAAGATCTCATGATGCGGAATACAAGCATGTGTGTGATGGGTCGCTACCGTGCCAGCTCCTTCCCCTTCGAAGAACAGGTACCTGAAACCAAAACTGAAAACTGTAAGCACGAAGCTTAGTGAGTTCTCCCAACATACCACATACCATACAATCACATAACATACATATATTGTCAGGCATATATGGGTGCCCAACCTACCCCTTCGGTCCTCTCGACCGGATACTGTCTAGTATATTTGGGAGCTGGCCTCCCCTTCGGTCCTCTCGACCGGATACTGACTAGCATATCTGGGTGCTGGTCTCCCCTTCGGTCCTCTCGACCGGATACTGACTAGCATATCTGGGTGTTGGTCTCCCCTTCAGTCCTCTCGACCGGGTACTAGGGACTATTTCACCCCCTACTACTACCACATAACACATATATCATATAATTTATCTAGCATGGCTGGGCATGACCACCCCTTCGGTCCTATCGACCGGTAATTTGGGGGACTATCTCCCCCTACTGTCACTAGCACAATAACATCATATCATACTAGCACAATAACATAACACATGTAGTAGAAACCCTAGATGAATATCACAAAGACAATCATCTATCATACAACTCCTACTGGTGGGCCGGCTTTGTGGCCGTAGACCCACCGCTACTGGAAGGTAACTCACCTCAAAGTAGCTGCCGATCGGTTTGGGAACTGACTGTCTTCTGCTGCTGCTGCTGCTCCGGAAATCCTCCGGTTATAATTCCCACAAAATACTTAGTCAAATACTGGTAACCGACCTCAGGGTAAAATGACCATTTGCCCCTAACTAAACCAAGAGTCAAAGTCAAAGTCAACTGCCAGTTGACCCGACTCGCCGAGTCCCTATCCCTTTGTATGACCATAAACCCGTCTCTACTCGTCGAGTTAGGCATTGAATCGACGAGTTTTCCTTCTAAACCAAAGGTCAATAGTCCTTCATCCTACTCGCCGAGTTGTATGAACAACTCGTCGAGTTCATCTTCATCCGAAGAACACTCTATGATGCGACTCGCCGAGCTGTATGAACAACTCCCCGAGTCTGTTCTTGAGGCAAGAAGATTGCCTTGAACTCGCCGAGTCATGGCATTGACTCGCCGAGTTACTTCATGAGTGAGTCTGGCTTCCGACCCACTGAGTCACACCCCATGACTCACTACTCCACCCCACAAACGCGAGAAGGGGGAAAACTCGGGGACTCGCGACTCGACTTGCCGAGTCCGATGAGCGACTCGCCAAGTCTATCACATGCAAATACTATATACTCGATTTTGCTTGAATCCAGCTCATGCCATTCATAGATCTGGGTTTCTAGGGCAGGAATAACACGTAAAGTTTCCAACTTTACGTGTAAATAATCACCAAAGAAGGTTTTAGGGCTCAAAATGCACTAAAATGGTAGATCTAGGGCTTTCATGCAATATGGCTCCATAAAGGCAGTAGATCCAAGCTCCTGGAGCTCAATCATGCCTAGACCTAGAGGCTAAACAACTTATTACAAACCCTAATACACAATCAAGCTTGGGGAAAGGCTCAAGAAGGACTTTCATGGAGCTATAAGGGACTATAAGCATGAAAACAGAGGGAAACCGAGTTATACCTCAAGGAAATCACCGAGATAACACAAGGATGCCTGACCTCCTTCTTCTCTTCTTGATCTACTCTTCTTTCTTATCAAAATCTTCAAGAAACTCACCAAAGCACTTCAATCTCACAAGAAATAAGGGTTAGAACGATGTTGGGAGCTCTGAGGGGGAAAGGGGCGAGGTTGGGGCGCATAAGGTTGGTTTAAATAGGGTGCAAACCCTTGGAATTTAGGGTTTCACTAGACAGCGGGGACTCGCCGAGTCCAGAATGTGGACTCGCCGAGTCGCCAACTTAAACGTGCCCCCAAACCCGTCTCTACTCGACGAGTCGGGCCTATAACTCGCCGAGTCCAAGGCTAAAAACGTAAAATACTTAGATAAATTTTACGTACCAGGAACCAGGTGTTACAAAACTCATGCTTCATAACTCTTGCATGGATAAGAGAAAGGGACCAAGATCACATTTTTATGACTCAAAGCACCCAAAAACGTCTGAAAATGGTGCCCATAAGGTATGGAGTTGCTCATACTCAACTTGACCATGAATATGGGACAAAAGGACCTAAACTTGACATCATAGCTAGATCTAACAAATTATTCACCGACTTCAGAACTTTATACCTCTTGGAGAATGCTAATGAGATGAAAGTTCTAGATCCACAAAGCTTGAAGTTCCCCAATTGCTTTCCAATGGAATCCTTCCTTCAAATATGAACACAAAACACTTACATAGCTCAAATACTCTCAAATAGACATTAGGGTTTGCAAGGGGTCGTTTGGAGAGATGGAGGCTGAGAATGGAAATGATTTGTGGAGGTTAAGGTGTTTAAATAAGGCTCAAAACCCTGAATTTAGGGTTTGCACATTGGTCGAGTACGCCCAATGTACTCTTATTTACGCCTAACGTAAATAATTAAAAGCCTGTTATGTCATGCGTAACTTCTATTTATGCCCATCGTAATCCAAGAATCCACAACTTCCACATGAACTTCAATCGACCATAACTTATTCGTTTCAACTCCGTTTTCGGCATTGTTTATATGCACAAAAAGGTATTGAAGAGCCCCAAAATCCTATCTAATTATTTTTTACTAAAAACATATCGAACTAAAATCCTTAATTCATGCAAGAAACCTGGTCTATAACTTTTTCTATTTTTACCCTTCGATCTAATACATAATTCAAGGGTTGGATCTCACAACCAACATTATCACCTCCCAAAAGGTATAAACTTTACTTCTTTAAGGCCTAAAGGTTTCATGATCGACCTTCGATCCACAACCCTAAATTAAGAAATGACCAGAGACCGGGTGTTACACCAATAAAGGATCTCATTCTATAAAAGATGCAGACCAGGCATCTATCCCACCACTATTGAGGCTGAATATCAAGATGTAACCAACAATGTGGCAATAAACAAATGAGATAGGTAACCTCCTACATGAGCTACATGTTTCACCCACCGAGGTCATAAAAACATGTTGGATAAGCAACCTATCCAGTCCGGTTTGAATATGAGAACCAAATCCCTCGATTAAACTACCGGGGGATGTTAATGTATATCGATGATACGTGTATATGACCATATATATATATATATATATATATATATATATATATATATATATATATATATATATAAGGCATTTAATATATACCCCGTCATTTTCTTTGTATTTATTTCGATTAATGAGAATATATAGTTACATGACATTTATTAATCAACAACTAGGAGTAGTGGTGATCGGTAATAAAGGCGTTCACTAGCAGCCGGAGGTGCTTGAGGAGACAAGTTGGAAACGTTGTTATTGGTTGAGAATAGTCGACGAGTTTGACAAAACAAAATATAACATGGATATGTGAGAGAGATTGGGTCATCCAACTAAGAGGGCGGTGTAAGCCTCATAAGTGGTAGTTACCTTATATGTGGTGAGGAGAAGAGTGAAGGTAGGCAATACATGGGGGTAGTCATGTGACGCGTAATATGGGGGGATATGAGGGATAAAGATAAGAGATAGGTAACGAGAGGGTGATGTTGCGGTGGTTGGGTGGGGTAAGAAGGTGTGGGGATGTTATAAGTTTCGATTATGTTGGTAGGAAGATGTGCAAGAGGATGGAATAAGGGAGCCTTACCGACCATCGGCAAATAAAAAGTAGTCTCGCAACATAAAATGATTTTACAATGGGTTTATTGTGAAATATGTAATCATTTTATGTAAAAGGGTTGAATAAAAAATTTGATTATTTCTAAGTTACTCATTTGTATATTATGAGACTTAAACCCTAAACACTTTAGGGATGAACACATTTACAAACATCTTATACTTTTAGACCAATTGCCTTTCAACTGAAAAAGAAAAAAGATAGAGTGTACATAAGCTTTTCACCGTGTAAAAAATACCAAATGACATTCTGTTGTCCACACCTAACATTGCTACATCAACCCACCATATATGGTTGGTGTATAACTATTGTATTATATAATTTTAAACATCAAAATATAATATTTTTAAATATCATATTTCTTACATAAACTTTTAAAATATCGTATTTCATTAGATTCATATTTTCAATTTTTTTTTAAACTTTATATCTTTATTTTTATCCATTCATTATAAATTAAGTTTAAAATATAAACATTAAAAACATCCTATTTAATTAAATTATCATTTATATAGTATATTAATAAACATGGTCACTAGTAATAGTATATTTTGTATGTTTTAAGATTTTGCCATTATATATTTTTAGTTTGACATTTTAGTCCATGTTTTATATGTTTCAAGATTTTGCCCCATTACTTTGTATAGTTTGACAATTTAGTCCCTAACATGTTGTAATTAGAGATTGACCCATGTCTTTTAATATTTACCATTTTAAGTCCCATTATGTTGTATGTTTCAACATTTTACCATAATATTTTATATAGTTTGACAATTTTAATAAATGATATGTTGTAATTAGAGATTGACCACATATCTATTAATATTTGTCACTTTAAGTTTTCTTTGACCATTTTGGATTTCTTTTTTTCCATTTTTTCGTCTTACTACTTATATTTCATTAGGAATTTGCCACAGTGTTTTAATATTTCTCACTTTCAGTCATTTTGACCATTTTTTACATTCATTTTGTCCCTTCCCCATTTATTGATTTGTGTTTCTGTTTTGGGCTACGTTTTGTCATATTTTTTTTCATTGTCATTCTTTGTAAATAAAATAAAAAGGATCTCATTGCCACAAAGGTGATGGTGAACCACACTAGTTTTAATTAATTATAGTGAGATAAAAGCTATAAGCCTAAGCCTATAAATAGCTAAATAAATATACCTATTGAATACTGTAAATTTGATAAAAACGTGAGGCCTATATAAATTATCAATTTGGGGGAGTTAACGCACATACACAGACAGGGATAGCAAAATCAAAATCCTAGGGTTTCCACTTCCCTGTAGATCAACGCCATGCCGAAGAACAAGGGAAAGGGAGGAAAGAATCGCAAGAGGGGTAAGAATGAAGCCGATGATGAGAAGCGAGAGTTGGTGTTCAAGGAAGATGGTCAAGAGTACGCCCAGGTACTCCGTATGCTCGGAAACGGCCGTTGCGAGGCCATGTGCATCGACGGCACCAAGCGTCTCTGTCACATCCGTGGTAAGATGCACAAAAAGGTCTGGATCGCCGCCGGTGACATCATCCTAGTCGGTCTACGTGATTACCAGGATGACAAAGCTGACGTCATCCTCAAGTACATGCCTGACGAGGCCAGGCTTTTGAAGGCTTACGGTGAGTTGCCGGAGAATATTAGGCTTAATGAAGGTATCGCTGGTGGACTTGATGAGGAGGATGATAACGCCGGTGATGATTACATTGAGTTTGAAGACGAAGACATCGACAAAATCTAGGGTTTGTAAACAATTTCACTCTTTTCCAATTTCATGAGATTTTTCCTTGAGTATTTTGTCTCATTGTTTCAATTTCGGATTACAGTGTCTGGAACAACGAAATCTTTGGTTTGGATTGGGCTATCACAACAGACATTGTGCGAGTTTGAAGAAAAAGGTAAAGATTAGCGTTTATACAAAATGAGGTCATTTAATATGATTTGCTTTATGATTATGAAGTATAAAGATCTTTATGTGTAAGCTTATGGTTTATGTTCTTGGTTGTATTGCTTATTAAATTCAATAATCGATGATCTGCTTTCAGACCAATCTTTGTGTGGATGATTTTTCTTCAAAATTAAATACAATTTGCAATATTCTGTTAGATCCCATTTCAATTAGTGGAATTTGTGTGTTGAATCTATTGTCTAATCATTTCTATTATATAATACAAAATCATCTAATGCTGACCAAATACTGCTAATTTAATCTGTGCATTTTCATCTTAAACAATTTGAATGCAAGCAAACATTCTGCAATTCCATTGTTGCTGGAGCTAGTAAATATGGATTATGATTTAACCTGATATGGCAAGTAGTTTAAGGTACATGTTTACAGGAGTTCAATCTGTAGGGTAATCTGTGAAATTGATTTTGGATATTAGGTGGAATCATATTCTTGAACTTTTAACCATTGTTCAAGAGATAATTGAGAATATGTGTTTTAGTTTGATCCTGAGAATCTGATTCCATTCCAGTGATTTTGAGAATTATTGATAGGCATTCCTATTTCTAGTCATATTGAAAGTGAATCTTATTCCCTGAATATGATGCCTACCTACTTGAGGCAAGTTATTGTAGGAATTTTAGGCAAGATGTCTAATGAATCTTTTCCATCAAAGCACAAATCTCTTGAGTATATCTTCTTGTTATAGGGAGCTTTGGTTTACCGGATTAGGTCAAAAATGTGATTCCAATTCCATTCCAGTCACATGTTGCAAATGAGTACGGCATTGAATTCTGTTGAATTTTACAAAATCATTTGACCAATGGATGCCAACTGAAACACCTTTTGCTTCTCCATATGCTTTTTCCCTTCTTGCTCTTGAATTCCATTCCCATTTCCTGCTAGCTGAAGTCGATTCTTTAGAACCAATGCCTCTAAATTTAATTTCTTTCAACATATTTCTATTTCCTTTTAAAACATTTTGAGAAATGAATACCCTTTATTGTTTCATAGCATCCAACAAGGGTTGGTTCTAAAAATACATATTGGATAGTAAAAATACGCTTCGGGTAATCAGTTGTAGTCGTGGGAGGAGGAGCAGGTATTTGGTATTCCATTTATGATTTAAAAATGTTAAAATTACTTGTTGAAATCCTGATCACAATCTCAATGACCAATGTTATGTAATTATAATAATAACACCATACAAAATTTGTAATATCCGAATTTAATGAATTTAATGACAGGCTCATCAAGATCATAAATTATATATAGGATTGTTTCCGTTTTGTAATATCGTGATTGTTTTGTAATATCGTGAATTTGTGATTGTGAAACAATTTAACATATAAGAAATACATTTTTGACCATCAATTAATATTTCTGCTAACAGTAAATAGTTTAAACACTAAATAGTTTAAAGACAATTGCAAAAAAGGTTTGTAGTTCGGTAAAATTATGTGGTTTTGGTCCAAAATTTTTTTGTCGGTGCACAAGTGGTTCAAATTTAGGTCTTTTTAATGATTTTGGACTGTGTCAGCTTGAATAGATGATTATACTATATATATAGTCATAGGGGTGTTCGTTTGGATGGATTGGTTCAATCCGATCCAAGTAAGTAAATCCAAATTGATTTCGGTTTTCAACATATGGATCCGAATAATCCAAACTAAATTCAAATCTAATCCGATCCAATCTAATTACAATTCGGTTGGATCGGTTTTTATAATTTGGTTTTCAAAAACTAAAACATTTTAACAGGACCAAACGGGAGCGGAAATAGCTGCCCCCGCTCCTGCCCCCGAAATCAATTATTGCCCCCGCTCCCAGTCCCGCCCTCGGCTCCCCCGTTTACATAGCCCCGGTCCGGTCCCCGATCCCACCCTCGTTCCCCCGGTTTATAGGCTTAGAATTCGTTTTTTTTTTGCTAAACAACTACTTTGGTTTAGGCTAAAAAGCTTATTTTTAATAAAAAGCTTATTTTTAATAACTTTAAAAGTTTAAAACATAATCTTTTAGAAACTAAAAAATTAAAAATTAAACATTACGAATCCAACATTACAAAAGGACAATTCCAACAATCTTAAAAATATAAAATATAACAAATCCAATATTACAAATATAAAATACTTACATATCTAAAAATATATGATCAATTCACTACCTCTTCAATATCCATTAATTGGAAACGGGAAAGTGAAACCTAACCTAAACTTAAAATTAGAAAATCTATTTTGTATATGTATTTTATATTAAATATATATTTTTTACATAAATGTACAACCGGGGCCCCCTCGGGAGTACGGGACAGAAATACCCACTCCCGACCCTGGTCCCGAAAATAATCGGGGTTTAATTCCGCTCCCGCTCCCGGTTTTTTTAAAAATTTAGTCCCGTATGGGATCGAGGTCCCACGGGGGTTTTTGACATCCCTATTTGCAGCGAGGATTACACACACACACATACAAATCCTCCTTAACACATACAGACATACACAAATAAACAATCAATTTTCAAGGTTGTCTCTTTAAGAACAATCGAATTTATGGGTTTGTTTCTAGAACTGGAAATCGATTTCTAAATCTAAAAAAAGCGTATGGGTAATTGGTTTTCCAGAACTATTTCTGAAAAATTGATTTCGTTTGTGTATTTTCATATCATTTCTAGGTTTAGGGATTGATTTAGAAGAATGGTGGATGAATGAACATTTTGGTTGATCGGAGGTACTATCGCTCATTTGGTTGCTGTTCTTCAAGGACTTCTGAACGTGGGTGTCGGAATCGAAATCTCGTTCACATTGGCGTCAAAATCCTGTGGAGAAACATTATGAAATGTGAAATGGACATCCCTGATGATCCCATCGATAACTATAATGATGGTGAATTTGATTGCAATAACTGTAGTTTAAGTGGACAATCTACTATACAATAGTGGATCTTCATGTAGGTGCGTTCTTCAATTTTTGGGTTTTGGCATATCTATGTGCCCATTTGCAAAAGGGTTGATGGGAAGAAGAGGAAGAACACCAACAATTATGTGTGTGTGTGTGTGTGTGTGTGAGAGAGAGAGAGAGAGAGAGAGAGAGAGAGAGAGAGAGAGAGAGAGAGAGAGAGAGAGATTTTTCCCCTTTTTAATTAAAAAATAAGAAATTAATTAAAAGAATTAAAAAGAAATTATCTAAGGGTATATTTATTATTTTATGTTAGGTCTGAACCAAAAACACACAAAAATAATGTAAGGTATTCCTATGTGTTCCTTTCTTTTTATTTATTACTAGTTTATAACCTGTGGGTACTACGGTTCCAAAATTAATTAAATTTTCATAGTAAAAACTTAAAACTATTAATAAATTATTTTAAATAAATTATTAATTAAGAGATATTTTTTAGTTATATAAAATTATAATCGTAGATTTAAATAAATATATGACCTTATAATATGTATTAATTTTATTTAATTTTTATTCTAATGCTATTTAATTTAATGTAATTAGAGTGTAAAATTTAAATTTTGAAATTTGAAATGGATAATCAATAGATTAACATGTGACATGACATTAATTATGAAGCCTAATAAGGTGACACATGGCAAAAGGAGAACCAACCTATTCTTTTATTAGATTAAGGAAAATGATTCAGATCTAGTATTTATTGTTGTCTAGGTCATCATCTTCTTAGGTAAGCGGGGATGCTATACGTGCACTACTTTTTTTTTTTTTTTTGGTAAATTACACGGATGGTACCTATGGTTTGGGGAACTTGTGCGTTTAGTCCTTGAGCAAGATTTTTAACTCGGAAGATCCCTAATGTTAAAATTTGTAACCCGCCTAGCCCATCCCTTAACATGCCATCTGTTTTGTGGTCAGAACCCCCCCCCCCCCCTACGTATTGGGGATATTTTTGTCTTTTCATATCTCCTAGGCTTTAGCCTGGTTTATTTGCCTTCCTCCCTCATTTCTTTCTCAATCGTGTTCTTTTCCTCCTACCTTTCTTCTAACAATCGATAGAAAATCAAACTTGGTGAAATGCAATTGTGGTGCTATAGGCGTTCTACAGACTTCAACTACGAAAAGAAACCCAGGTAGGGCGTTTTATGCTTGCCCGTTACATGTATGATGTTGTAATTGTTTTGGGAGATTTTCTATTGTAACCCTAGTATGTGTATGTGCTAATCGAAGCTATTGACAGTACAGGGACCAAGGTCTAGATTTATTAAGTGGGTAAATGAAGAAAAACATGGTCATGAGGCAAAAAATGAAAAATGAGAGAGTTCAAATCCGAATTCAAGAACTTAAAGTCCAAAACTGAAATCTAAAGACATTTTTAATAATCAGTTGGTTTTTGTTTTTTGGGATAATTGTTTACAAGCTGTAGCGTTAGGTTTAAGATCAAGTGAGTTAGTTGCAGTTGTTTACAATGCATTGTAATGAATCTTATTTGTATCTAGGGTACCCTTTTAGCAATAAAAATGATATTATGTTGAACTTTATTGTATTTTACAATTTGTGAAGTATATTGGGACCATATTATGCAGACGAGCAAAACAAATGACCAAAATCAATCACCAAAAAATGATTAAATCAAACGACCAAAAAAAGCAATCCCAAAAGCAATCAAAAGATTACATTGTTTGTCAAAATCAAAGTACATTGCTAAAACTAGATACTACAATTAAAACATTGTTTGTCAAAAGCAATCAACACAACCATGACAACATATAACCTAGTTCAAAATAAAACAATGTTTGCCAACATCTACCACGAAGTGTTCCAAAATATTTTTACTGACTTGATATTTCCTATTCCCACAGAAAACAATCATTAATTGTGTAGCCTCTTTCTTCAGTTTTCCAACCTATATGGCAGCTGTAGGAGTCAAGGGATCTGTAGATTTATCAATTTCCTTTTGCACATGTATAATTTTCTTCATCATGTACTCTCTAATGAACTAAACATGTAATGATTGGTACATCATGGCTTCACCAATCTTGCTATTCAGAGATTCACACATATTGTTAAGCATAACATTTGCATTAGCTCTACCTGATCAATCATTAATAATACATCAGTCATTGTAACAAATTAATGATCTAACATTAAAATCTATCTGTGAAGTGTGAACGAGACCGATGTTAGGAGAAATCTTTTTAAGCCACTCATACGCATCATTATTAAGTTTTCTAAGTTCTTTTATTGATGGTTGAAATTGTTGAACATTAGATGCTTTTGCACAATCCCATAGCAGATCTTTGAATTGCTTTGCCATCCAACTACGTTTCATGTTGTCATAGATATGGCAAAGACAATAACGATGCTCAACGCATGGAAACAACTTTGCTATAGCATGTAAAATCCTTATACATGGAAAATATGTATTAAAATATACCCTATATAATGTATTAATTTGATATTCTAATTAATACCTTTTTTCTGTCCGTCATAAATGTAAAATTTGAGTTGGTTCCTTAAACCAGATCATCCCCTAGACAAGTTAGAAACCAAGTCCATGAGTTGGTACTCTCAGTTTCCATAACAACATAAGCCAATGGATATGTTCCATTATTATCATCAATTCCCTACACAAGTAAACATTTCACAATTAACCTAAACTACATATGTTTAAAAAAATAAATGTAGTTCATATGAAAAAAGGTTACCACAGTTGAAAGTATGTGTCCTAGGTATGAACCCTTCATAAAAGCACCATCGATACCAATAAAGTCTCTTCTTCCAGCATCAAATCCCCTTTTTAAAGGACCAAGAGAAATGTATACACGTTCGCAATTTATAGTTTTTGTATTTGGATTTGGTTCACTCTCTACATCAATTTTCACAGTCGTGTCTGGGTTATGTTTTTGAAGTTCGAGAACATAATCTCTCAATAGAGCATACTGGCCCACATAATCCCCTCGTACTTGATTGAGAGCTTCAGTTCTAGCCCTAAACACTTTAATCTTGGAAAGTCCCACTTGTTAATCCCGTTGTAGTTTTTCTTGTAAAGCACAAATTGGAATAGTTGGGTTAGATTCCACCTGAGTTGCAATTTGTTTGGCGAGAAACTTATAAGTACAAGCTTTAACATTCCAAGTTTGGAGACAATGATGTGTTCTTTATTATAAGATTTGACCATCCAGTTTATATCACGTTTCCATTTACTAACATAGAGGCTCCATAGACACTTCTCTTCATCTTTATTGTTGACTTCTTGTTAACCTTCCCTACTATTGTCTTAGTTTCCCAGTTTTGGTATTGTCCCCTACACACAACTCTTAACCTATTCTTGTCATTTTTTTTTCAACTCGTGGGCTGTATTAAAGGCTTGAAGGATATAAAATGGTTCAACCACATTTGCTTCATCATTCTCGTGAGCTCTTTAGATACCTTTGATGGTCTTCTTTTTTTGAGCAACCAGACCTTCATACGAAGATGAGCCTGGAAAAAAACCTCATTATTTAGTACTTCATTAATCTCCCCAACTGTTGGATTAGGTGTCTAAGCCCATAACTATTTTGGTATGTACTTGACCCGATTGTGAGCATGGTCCTTTTGGGTTGCCTTCACCATAGCAACTGATAGGATGAATTAAGGAGAAAGAGGATTAATTATGATTTATTAATATATTATATGAATAATATATTAAAAGAGAAATCATATTATTTAATTAATATTAGTCAAGAATTAATAAGAATTAATTTTGTGGCTAAAAGAGATTAATTAAATAAAGGGGACTGATATTGCAATTATATGATAGTTGCAATTGGGCTATGGATTCCTAATGGAAAGGACATTGGACGAAATCTATGGGAAGCCCATATGATTTTTGTCCAAAGGCTTTCTAGAGGGACTCAATGGCTTGCTTAAGGTCTAAGTAGAGAATTAGGGTTTCACCTGAAACCCTAGCAGCCCACACAAGTATAAAAGGACCCCTAAGGCTTCTAAAAACCTGGATAACACTTCTAAGAGAACCCTAGATGTTTTTGGAGCCTCCTCCTCCTCCTCCTAAGTCATCTTGTTGCTCATGGTGTGTGTGACTCCATTAGAGGTGCAACATTTGAGGCACTAAGCTAGGTCAAGATCAAGAGGAATTGCGATTGTTATTACTATATAACAATCAAGGTAATACCTAAACCCTTTTATTATGATAATATCGATTATTATATGCTAGATCTAGGGTTTATGAGCTTTGGATGATTATTGCATGTTCATTAGACAAACTAGATCCAAAGCTTTAGGGTTTGCATGCACACCATAGGATTGATGTAGTGCTTATAACCCATCAGTGGTACCAGAGCCTAGGTTGTTTATCTAATGTATTTGATGCTAATGTGAATTGTTCAAAGTTGGAAAATTTTTGTTTTTGCTTTCTGCCTGATCACCATGAGGTGGTGGGCCATCACGAGGTGGTAAAATCACCACGAGGTGGTGTCGGGTCAGATGGCAGTTTTTTTTTGGGATTTTGACTTATTTTGGCTTGGGATAATTACCAAAAACGTTTTTTAACAGATAAAATATGATTTTTTCATTATGGTATTGATTATCCTAATTCAAATAGTAGATAATTGTCAAAATTAAGATAATTACTTGTTTTATAAGATAAAGATTAATTATTTGTAGTTTTGATTTGAATTATCTTGTAAGGAAATTGAATTAAGTCAAATATAGATAATCACCAATTATTTGATGAATTGAATTATTTGTAATTTGATCTAGATAGTTTTGAAAAGTTTCAAAATTTTCCCTCAAGTTTTGGAATTTAAAATTTGATTAAAAGTTTAATTTTGAAATATTAAATTCTAAGATCCTAGTATTTTGAAAAGTTTAAATACCCTTATGGTTTTATTAATTTAATTAAGAGTTTATTTAAAAGAGATAGTTAATAAATCCATAATTATATGGTTTAAGTTAATCAAATTAAAAGTCTAATTTATTAATTAAACCTTAATGTATTTTAAAAGTGTAAAATACACCCTTATACTATATAGAATTAGAAGTTTAATATTATATATGTATAAGTAAAGAGTCAATCTTACCGTTAGTAGGCCTCATTCACGAAGCTGTTCTCTAAGGGGTGTTTAAGGAAATTGCCTATAAAATGGTAATTGAATGAGTATCCAATCTTACCCACCACACTCTTGACTAGTGGAGGGTCGTTAGCCGAACGGGTTGGATAGGACACAACCTTCCATTATAAGTATAATGAGATACGAAGTAACTAAATGTTTTATAAATTCCCAAATCTTAGTTATTTTAGGAAAAATGTGGAGTTGGTGCTATTCCATGAAATTACACTTTGTGCCCTTGCTAAGACGTTAGTGGAGCGTGTGTGGTTAACCGGAACACTAATTGGGCTCTAAGCAACGGTGGAAAATGGTGACTCGATGTTTGTCATAGATCGATGGAACGTGTGTGGTTAACTGGCACGTCGATTAGGTGACTATAACATTGGGGGCACCATGTATATTTGCATGGTTATCCACAACTTGTTTGTAATCCTCGACATCCCAGTCACAAACGAAGGGCACACTCGAGATTTAAACATGCCATTGAGAAGTTCAATGAATCTCAAAAGATCTAGGAGTTTCAATTCATTTAAAACTTAATTTTCAATTTTCGTTTTTCATGGTGGAAATTGGTAAATCGTCATTTACCTACCTTCAAATGTTCAGCAATTTGGATTATGACATACCTCTTCCAAATTGTAGAGTATTGTGTTGGGTCCTAGCCTTGATATTTCATTTGGGTGTTATATCAAGGATTCCAATCAACTAACTTGAATTTCTCCCGTTGTGTAGATGTCAAAGTCTGACATCTATGGTCTTCCTGAATCCGTTGGAAAAAATTTTCCGCTTGAATATGATGTTCGACAATTGGATTGTGGAAATGACAATCATTCTTCACTTCCTACACCTCCTCTAATAATTCTCCCTGACACACGTGTTCGAAGACTTGAAAAGTTCAAAATCACTCAAGCCCTATTGGAAAAAAGACACAAAGATGGAAAGTCTGTATGTGCTCATGTCTTGGATATGAAGTTGCATATCGATAAATTGGGAATGCTGAGTGTCGATGTCTCAAGGAAGTTGGCTATTGACTTGGTTCTTCAGTCACTTCCCAAATCATATTGTGAGTTCATTAGAGAGTACTATATGATGGACCACGACCTGACCTCATTGATTTGACTTATTTGTTTATTGCTGGTGAATCAGAAATGATTTGGTGAACTGTTCGAGCAATTTTGTCTGGTAAATCAATATCCCAACCTTCTATGGGCAATGGCAACATTGGAAGTCTAGAAAAGTTTTCTTTACGTAAGAGAAATGCTGAGTCTAAGATAGTCCTGTGTACCATTCCAGAAGAATCCATATGTTTTTACTAATAAAAGAGGGGGCATTGGTTATGAAGCTGCCCTAACTACCTGAGAGATCTAAGAGATGAAATCCACTACCTAACTCTATTATGTTTTCTTTTTTAGATTCTTAATACATGATGCGAGAAGATTGAATTTTGTAGGATCAAAGAAAAAAAAGGAAACTTAAAGGAAGAAGTGAGATGAGTCTGATCGCGAAGAAATGGATTTCGATCGCATGATTCGATGATCGGATTTTTGGAGTTGCTACTTTTAGAGTTATGATAGATTGTTTAGTAATATGAAATAGCATAGTTTTCCTTTGAATTTGCATTGTAAGGACAAGTTTTTCCGCACCTTTTTATAAATAAAATAAATTTTAAGTTTTGTCTTATTTATATATCCTTGCAATGTTATTTGAAAATTGATGCTTGTGTGTTTGTATTGTAAGCAATATTAAGTAGATGTGATTCTTAGTTATGTTATTTATGGTAGTGTCATAATTTTTCTAAGTAAGGAAAGATTACCATCGCCCAAGTATCAATTGGACAGAAGCTTGGAATCATATGATTTGAATCATGTGATGTATGAAAATCTTGGTACTTGGGAAATTAAGACTAATTCCTTGATCACACAAGTATGTGAGTCAAGTGAAGGACTAAAGGACTAGAACACAATGTTGTGCACTAGTCAAGTCCACCACAAATAACAATAAGATTATTCGTCATGATTTACTAAAAGTCTAGTAAATGTGGTTATGCTTACAAGATTAAGTATAATTCTGAATCATTGAAAAAGGTTGCAGAACGAATAAGAAGAATCAATTAGGCAGAAAGATAAAAGTTTCTCTAATATGAAAAGATGGGAGAGTACGTTTGTATCATGTTATATGATCGTCTTATTGATTATGAAACCATATCACAATTGATTCTCTAAATAAACCTTAGTGCACTAGTATGACTAAGAAGAGGAATTGGAAATTGTTGAAATGGTTAAATCAAAAGGTGAATCATACTTCGTTCCAAAATCAAGTCTTAGAGTTATACTCCAAGATTGTGACTTGAGTGACACATCTTAAGAAGTTTTAACACACTCATCGAATATAGAGTAGAAAATTGTTTTCTTACTCTTACACGTTTGAAATTGGTAAGTCGTGATGTCTTGGATAAGAAAAAGATCAACTAAGACCAATTGTGTGTAGTGGTTTGTCTTGATAAGAATCCGCACTAACTCTTGAATATTTATTTTTCAAGAAATGTTTCTTGACAAGTGAATCTTATATGTCAAGAGGTCAGTGGGAGTCTAAATGATCTTGAAAAGGTTCAAGAACTAATCAAGAGTAAACCTATAAGACACTAGCGTACGACTTGAGGTTTGTAACCTATTGTGTTGACAAGATTTTATTTCTATACCATTCCAGTAAAGTTACTTATGCATGTGAGGTCTACGAGTTCTCAATTGACTGCATAAGGGCAAGCACCTTGTTCAATAAAAGTACGTTGACTAGTATAGGTGAGCTGCTAAATAACTTGGAAGCAATGGTGGGACCGTTGATGGCAAGAAATAAAGAATGAACAAGTTCTGTCCATAAGAGTTTGGATTTGACACAAACATTATCTTATGATTATGGTTATGACAAATTCACATGGATAAGAGCACATACACCATAAAATCTAAGTGTGATAATGTTTCTCTCCATCATGAAAATGATTGTGAGGAAACGCTTTCACTAGGAAGATTTTAAGGAGTTAAATGTTGTGTAAATTGCATTCTCAAATTCGATTATGATTACGAAATCCCTCTTCATAGTTCGAATTGTGAGATTTGACAATTAGTTTAAACATTTAAGACTTATTGCTATAAGTACTGAAATTGTTTAGACATACATATAAGCTTTCTAAGGAAATATGTATGAGGTTGAGAAGCTTAGATGAAGGTTTATCGAAGCAGGTTGTATTAGAAATATGAACTTTAGAAGTCAATAAGTATTGCTTTCTAGAAAGTCCAACTGTTTTTTGAATACGTGTCAAAGCTAGTGGGAGCATAAATGTTATGCGGGTATGGATATAATTATCATGTTAGTGGGAGCATGATTATTATTTTAAGTGTTGCAAGTTAGCAATATTAAGTATAGAAAACAAAGTTTCAATTCACAAAGTTACAAAGGTTGAATAGTCGTTTTGCTATAATTAAGGGAGAGAATATTATACTTCATTTCAAATCTAAAGGCTTAGATTGAGAAATTTTAATCAAATATAGTCAAATGAAATATATGGAGGTAATTTTGAAAAGATTCAACTAAAAAGGATTCTATATATGACAATATTATAGCAAGAAACTGGTAAAGTATCACGTTTTTCGATGTGAATCGTGTCCCATACGCTTCAGGTATAGGATCGATTGCATATGCTGTAATATTCGACCATTCTAAAATTTTCTAAATGCCTAGGGCATTAAGAGGGAAAAGGGACAAGGACTGGTTTGACTAATATAATTGAAAAACTGTCAACGACAATCTAAGGTTTGCTAAGGATTGGTCGCTTGTGAGCAGTTGGAAGTATAGTAACGAATGGACCATAATGACGTTATTATGATTAAATATGATTCTATTAATAACGAGTTGCCATATGGAAAGTATGGAAATGTTTCCATATTGGGAGTTGGACGATAATAATTTATGTCTAGATTAGAAACTTTTATGCAAGAAGGATGTTTAAAGGAATGTACTTTGAATGTGAGACTTCACATCTATGGAATTGTCTTGTAACAATCCCTAATAGAGAACTTTGTAATTTCATTGGCAAAGTCTTGATAACTTTTGTGCAATAAGATTACAAAAGGATAATTGCATAAAATGTTAGAATCTAACATATTCTAGTAGTGACGAGAATTTTGTGTTCTTACACTAACGGTAAGGATCAGGGATTGTGAAATGAGTATCATTGGAAATGTTTTCAATTGATCTATTTCACAAAGTATGGACCATAGGTAAACAAAGTGTGCATGCTTGGTGCTTGGGACAACTGCTGTTATAATTCAAGTAATAAGTTGATTATCCGAAACATTATGCAATGAATAATGTGTAATCAATATGGAGACTAAATAAAATGAGTTTTATTTATACTCAAAAGTTTAGGGCCATATTGGATTCGATTATTCTTGTGTTTCACTTTGCATGTTTTGACTTCCTGAATAATAAGATTATTCGAACGTTTCACAGTTGCTCATACTTTGGGAGTAGGCATGAAAGAAGATTGTCATGAATTGGTTTGTAGATTGTCTAAAGTGTATTAGACATAGCAAAAATTTGCTGCAACATTCATGAGTGCTTATGAATAAGATTTGAGCATTGGAATAAACCCATGCTCACTTGAATCACTTCATGGATTTTATCACGGGTGATTAGTGAGACGATAATATCTTATATTCTTGAAACCGAGATGTATGAGTTGTATTCTACAAGTCGGTTGCACATTGATAATATGTAAACGCACCAGTAACTTGGTGTTATAAAACATATTGTTGTGTGTGATTTGATGAGTAAGTACAAGTGAGCATTTGAGTCGAAGTTTATTCGTTCCTTTTACCTAATGTGGGATAAAAGCGATATCTGTGGGCCCCTCAATGATTTAGTGATGACACCCTAAGCGCTTGGCTAAGCCGTGACTGAGTTGATGTGTTCAATTGTAGTCTGTTGTCAGTCGTCATAAATCGGAAATCGGGAAACAACACATGAACAAAAAGAGTATGATTAAAATCCATGTCTCAGTTCATACGATATCTAGAATGGAGGAATATATGATCCCTTATCTAAATGAAACGATTCTGATATGATCAGAGTTCGACAACGACTTTTGAAAGCTACGATTGCTGATCAGGTTCCGAAGTTATATGCAATATAGTTATTAGACTTATCCAAGTGGGAGACTGTTGGATTAGGTGTCTAAGCCCATAACTATTTTGGTATGTACTTGACCCAATTGTGAGCATGATCCTTTTGTGTTGCCTTCACCATAGCAACTGATAGGATGAATTAAGGAGAAAGAGGATTAATTATGATTTATTAATATATTATATGAATAATATATTAAAAGAGAAATCATATTGTTTAATTAATATTAGTCAAAAATTAATAAGAATTAATTTTGTGGCTAAAAGAGATTAATTAAATAAAGGGGACTGATATTGCAATTATATGATAGTTGCAATTGGGCTATGGATTCCTAATGGAAAGGGCATTGGATGAAATCTATGGGAAGCCCATATGATTTTCATCTAAAGGCTTTCTAGAGGGACTCCATGGGTTGATTAAGGCCTAAGCAGAGAATTAGGGTTTCACCTGAAACCCTAACAACCCATACAAGTATAAAAGGACCCCTAAGGCTCCCAAAAACGTGGCTAACACTTCTAAGAGAACCTTAGACGTTTTTGGAGCCTCCTCCTCCTCATCCTCCTCCTAAGTCATCTTATTGCTCATGGTGTTTGTGATTCCATTAGAGGTGGAACATTTGAGGCAGTAAGCTTTCAAAGGTCAAGATCAAGAGGAATTGAGATTGTTATTACTATATGCTAGATCTAGGGTTTGTGAGCTTTGGATGATTATTGCATGTTAATTAGACAAACTAGATCCAAAGCTTTAGGGTTTGCATGCACACGATAGGATTGATGTAGTACTCATAACCCATCAACTTCCTTCTCTTCTTGTACCACATTCTTATTCTTACCTCCAACTAACTCTACATCCATATCAATGTTATCATTGAAATCATTCAAGTCAACTTTTACATCATTTAAGATATTGTCAATGTAAATAGAAAAGTCTATGTCATCGGACATACTGGATTCATAACCACTATCATCCCCAAATTCATCTTCATTTATGTCCTCAAATTTGTCCCCACTTTCAAATTCATCCCATGGATCTTCTCCATCCTTGTTACTATCCCCAAATTCAACTTCATTTGTATGCTCAAATTTGTCCCCAATTTCAAATTCAACACATGGATTTCCTTCTTTGTTATTATCCCCAACTTCAACTTCAGCTTCCTTAATTGTGTTGTCCCCATTATCAATAACAATTAAGTCCATATCAATAATAGTTAAGTCCAATACATTGGCCCCTTTAGAAGCATCCCTAACAACACTTTTGTCCCCAATATCATACCAATCTAAAAAAAGCCTACGAGAACGTGTTGGAGGTTCAGTAATTTCCTTTATTCGAATATTTGATTGATTTGGGGACATTGTGTACATATGCAATTGGGTTTTTCCATGCTCATTATAGACTTCAATCAACTTATGCTTAGAAATGAAGGTATCCAGATGTCGCACATCCTGCTCACTACCCAAAGCAAATAACCTAAAATCTAAATCTGAAAAGGTTGTCTGAAGTGATTGTACAAAGGTATACGTTCATCAACGTAGCCTAATTGTTCCATCATTTCATCAATGTCATGCACTGAGTATCCATGTTGAGTAAGTCCACATACGTCTGTTTTCCTTTGATGTACTTTCTTCCATGAAAGTTGGTGAACTTTCCACCATGGTACAAGCTAATGGAAAAGATGGTCGGATCACCCCCACCTCAACTTTGAAATAACCCACTTCAGATTAGGTTCCAACAAAATCAAAGTTATAAAAGATTGAGTGATAAACTGCTTACAGTAACAACGTCCAACATCAATTTCCTTCATATTTGCACATATACGCCACAACACCATGGTGTTTCAGAGAGGAAGATACAATGATTAGGGTTTTTGTTTTTTGAATGGAGAGATGAAGTACTGAGAAAATGATCGCTCATTCATATACAACATGGCGGTAACACTCTAGAATATTAAAAATACAAAAATGCCCCTGCGTGCCTTGCACATGGGGTGTTTAACGGAGAAACTAGACAGAATGTTAAGTAAGGGACCATGCGGGTTACGAATTTTAACATTAGGGATCTTTTGAGTTAAAAATCTTGCTCCAAACCATAGGGACCATCCGTGTAATTTACCTTTCTTCTTTTTTTTAGTTGCTCCCTCGTTCAATTTGCCTTTTAAGCGAAACAACATTTTGTATCAATTTCATGGTATCCAAGTAATCGTTTAACCAAATGCATTCTTTCACCGTGATGGTCTTCATTAGTCATGTATAACATAATTGTCATAAATGGTTGACAACTTTTTTTTAATTATTATTATTATTTTTTTTTACAGAACACGATTGTTTTAAAAAAAAATACTACAAAAGAGTAAACTGTAAAAAGTATTTGTTTTTATTCATGGAATATCATTTAAAACCATTAAGTAATGATATTTTATGAGTACAAAGTTACAATTGTAAACATTTTGATGGTATTTCTTTTAAAGCAATAGTGTTTTCTGAAAAACAAAGTACTTCATTACCCATTTAAGACATTAAATGTCAAATAATTTTGTAAATTATTTTTAGATCTATTTACTTGGTTTTGAGCAATAGAAAAATCTTATTTGATGAAAACGTACATTGTGGATGGTTAAAGAGTGCCAGGTTTCCAATTGTTACATCTTTGGGAATTTGTTTTCGGAGTGCCATAGAGCTTTACATACGTGCAGGGATTAAGCCATAATATTAATGGCATCATTAAGCTAATTGCTTGATGGGGTTAATCTCAACGATACAATAAGAAAAATGGGTGGGATCTTGCCTTTTCCAACACTACACGATGGAAGAACAAATTAGTTTTATTAAAGGTGAACAGTCTCGCTTGGAAAATTGACTTGGATTGTTTACCAATGAGAACTAATTTGGAGAAAAGGGGCATTGATTTGGATACGTTTGGTTTCCTCGTGTCGGATGCGGTGGAGTATTCAAAAGAATTAGTTTTACTATACAAAAAAGTTTAATGGCACAACTTGTTGTCCGTTTGCCATCTCATTTAGTTGTATGTTTTCCATCTCACTTCATTGTATGATGATAACCAATATATATTGTTATTTTCCATCGATTTAGATTATACTCTTTATCCAATTTCCGATATGGAGATTGAGACATTAAATTATGTTTTCATTCTTTGCCCCTTGTTAAAGAGTTATGGGATAAAATACTTCGTTGGTATGACATCATGTGTTTGTGATCCTCGTTGATTAGGGAGAGATTGAATAGTTTGGACTACATACAATTGTACATGACTATAAGGAAATCAAGCAAATTTTTTATATAGTCACATTGGTGTTTTTCTGGGTGCTTTGGAGACATAAGAATGACACTCATTTTGCATCCTCCAATAGGGATGTCAAAAAGTCCTTAGGGACCCCAAATCCATGGGACTCAGATCCCATATGGGGGCTATTTGTAAAAATAATCGGGGGGCGAGGCAGGGGCATGGCTAACCCCCATTTTAATTTTGGGGGTTAATAAATTGATACTAAACATTCCTTTTATTCAATTTGAACGAGAGATTACAAAGGCCTATATATATATATATATATATATATATATATATATATATATATATATATATATATATTGGAAAATAAGATAAACTAAGAAAACTAGATAAACTAGAAAATTTGAATAAAGATAACTTAGGCAAAAAGAAACGTAATCCTAAACAACTCCAACACTCCATCTCAAGTTGGAATGTGAAGATTTCGAACACCCAACTTGCTATGTAAACATTGAAAATGTTTTGCACCATGGGCCTTTGTAAAAATATCTGCTGGTCGTAACTCTGAACTAATATCATAAGTCTTTATTTCGCCACTATTGACCCGTCACGGACGAAATAGCAATCCATCTCAACATGCTTAGTCCTTTCATGATAAACGGGGTTAGCAGCTATGTGTCTTGCTGCTTCATTATCACACATAAAGGGAGTAGCTTCACTTTGAACTGCATCCAAGTCAAGAAGTAACCTTCTCAACCATAAAACTTCATAGACGGTAGTAGCCATGGCTCTATATTCCGCTTCAGCAGAAGAACGAGACACCACACTTTGCTTTTTTGTTCTCCATGAACGCCTAGTAGTGGGACAACTCATCCAACTGGCGTAACAATAGGCTTCAAGAGTTAAAATTCCAAACAAAGGTAACAATAAACCTTGTCCAGGAGTAGACTTCAAGTAACGCAAAACTCTCATGACAACATTCATATGAGACTGTCGAGGATTGCTTAAAAATTGACTAAGCTGATTTACACTAAAGGATATGTCTAGTCTCGTCATAGTAAGATACAATAGTCTCCCAACTAACCTTCGATATTGTGAAGCGTCAACCTCAGAACTGTCATCGTTTTTAGTGAGCTTCAAATGTTGTTCCATAGGAAAATCACTTGGTCTGCATGCTTGAACACCACAATCTTCAAGTATATCAAGTGTGTACTTTCTTTGACTTATAAAAAAACCTTCTGAGGAATGTGCAACCTCAATCCCTAGGAAGTATTTGAGAGACCCAATAACTTTAATATTGAACTGTATATGCAACTGGTTCTTAACTTCTTTAATCTTGTCAACCTTATTTCCCATTAACAAGACATCATCAACATATATCAAAGCAATTATGTGTGTATCATTTTCTTTGTAAACAAACATCGAATGGTCAAACATGGATTGTAAGAAACCATAACCAGTAAGAGCTTTAGTAAAAGTTTGATACCAGTTTCTAGAAGCTTGCTTTAGTCCATAAATGGACTTCTTTAATTTGCATACATGAGTTTCTTCTACATTCTTGAATCCTTGAGGTATATTCATGTACACTTCTTCTTCAAGATCACCATGCAAAAACGCATTATTTACATCAAGTTGGTGCACTTCCCACCCTTTCTTCGCAACAACGGCCAAAGCACACCTTACTATCACCAACTTTGCAACAGGAGCAAATGTTTCGTGAAAATCAACACCTTCTATTTGCGTATATCCTTTCGCAACCAGACACGCTTTATATCGCTCCAGTTCTCCATTTGGTTTGTACTTTATCTTATAAACCCATTTAGATTCTATAGATTTCTTTCCTGGGGGTAGTTTGGTAATAGTCCACGTCTTGTTCTCTTCCAAGGCTTTTATTTCTTTCATCATATCTTCCTGCCATTTTGGATCTTTACTAGTCTGTGCAAAAATCTTAGGCTCATCAAGTGAAGTGATGGCTGCCAAGAAAGCTCAATGATCATTAGAAAACTTATTATATGAAACATATTAAGAGAGAGGATATACCGTACGAGAACTTGATTCATGAGTGGGTAAGGAATCTGAAGAGATGGTGGTAAGTCTTTGACATATTCTTTCAAATGCTTGGGAAGAAATCTAATTCGGGTACCATGTCGGAGTGATTGACCCTGATTATCGTACCTATCATTAGTTACTGGTGATTTTGGAGAATTATTATCGGGTTCTTCATCATTTACTGTGGTTTCTGAATCACTATTGCCTGATCGTCGTGTCTCATCATTAACTTCTGTATTGTAATCCCAATTTTCATTGATCTCTTCATTTGTGTTGCTTTCAATAACATCTCTCCGTTGGTACTTGTCATCAAAATTTGGTATTTCTTCCAAAGCATCAACCAAATACTCATTCTTAATTGTTTTGTGACCTTCATAATCTTCTCTAAACGGAAATTTTGTCTCCATAAAAGTCAAATCTCGGGTGGTATGAATCTTTTGGTTTTTATGATCATATTACCGGTAACCCTTTTGCCCCATTGGATAACCAATAAAAACACATGGTCGTCCTCGTTCATCAAACTTATCACTTGATTTCATGTTATCGTGAGCATAGGCAGTACATCCAAAACCTTAAAATGATCATAGGATGGTATCCTTTTAAGTAAAATCTCATGTGGAGTCTTGTTTTCAAGAACTGGAGTTGGCAGTTTGTTTATAATATATGCTGTTGTCATTACACATTCTCCCCAAAATTTAATGGATAGTGATGCTTGGAATCGTAAGGCTCTAGCCATTTATAACAAGTGCCTGTGTTTTCTTTCCACAACACCATTTTGCTATGGTGTATAAGCACATGAAGTTTCAAGCATGATTCCTTTTTCTTTATAAAACTCAATCATGTGTCGAGATTGAAACTCAGATCCATTATCTATTCTTATACGTTTGATATGGTTTTCAAATTGAGTTTCAATCATTTATAAAATGTTATCAAATGTTGTGAAGCTTCTAATTTGTTTTTCATAAGGTATACCCATACTCCACGACTATAATCATCAACGATAGAAAAGAAATAATGAGAACCATCAAGTGAAGCATGCTTGTAACGACCCCAAATATCAACATAAATTAACTCAAAACTTTTACTTGTTTTTGAAAAACTAGTAGGAAAATGTAATCTACTTTGTTTTTCCCTAATACATGAATCACAAAATTTGTTTGGTGTACCTAATTTTCCTAATTGTTGTATTTTCTTGAGAACTCCCTCTGACGCGTGACCCAACCTTCTGTGCCAGATCTCATGCTTTGTTAATACCATCATCGCCACCCTTTGTCTTTTGAATGGTTGGAGATAGTACAACCCATCTCTTTCCTTACCTGTCCCAATCAAGTTCCTCGTACATAAGTCCTATATGAAACAGGTTTTAGGCAAAAAAGTTAGTGAACATTGTAAGTCATTTGCGAGTTTACTAACAAATAGTAAATTGCACTTGAATCCGGACACATTTAACACACTTTTCAAACCAAAACCATTTGGTATATGTATGTTACCAACTCCTTCGATGTTGATTGTATCCCCATTGGGGATTGTAACAGATGTGCTATTTAGATTCTCTTTCATTGTTTTGAATAATGCCTTGTTGTGAGTAACATGTTCACTAGCACCAGAATCTATAATCCATTCATCATGAGTTTTAGTTTTACCTGTCATGTTTACATTGGGAGTTGTTTTAGTGTCATAGATCATCTTTATCAGCTTCTCATATTCACCTTTTGTAAGACCAAGGCCTTGAATTTGTGGATCTTCAAAAGTAGTGGTTGCTGCACGTGGCTGCACCTGTGGCTGCACCTCTGTTTTTACAGCGAAAGTCTTTGTGATTGGTGTTCTTGGTGTCCACGATTCCGGGTATCCAATCAGTTCGAAGCATCCTTCCATGTTGTGTCCCGCCTTTTGACAATGGGTACACCAACGATCATCATTCCTTTTCTTATTTGTTGTTTGATTTGTGTTTCCTTTATTCTGATTCTTGGAGTAATTCTTTGATGTTTGAAACGTAATAGATTCATTAGTAATTACACGTGAGCTTCCAATTTGCTTTTGCTGTTCATCTTGACTGATAAGGTGGAATGCAACTCCTAAGGTGGATAAAGGATCAATGCTTAGTATTTGAGTTCTTAGCACACTATATTCCTCACTTAGCCCCATCAAGAAATCATATAGCCTTTCCTTTTCACGCATCACATTAATTTCTTTTGTGATATCGCAGGAACATCCTTGACACGAACAAGTTGGTGTAGGATTGATCGATCGTATCTCATCCTATATTCCTCTTTGTTTTGTGTAATAAGCAGACACCTTCATGTTTCCTTGTTGAATCATAGTAACGAATCTTCTGAGTTCGTATGCTCTTGGAGCATTCTCCTTCCTAAATCTTTCTTTCAAATCTTCCCATATCTCTTGATCAGTAATAGCAAATTTCACACTGTTCTTGATTTCTTTTTCCATGGAACTAACAAGCTACCCTCGAACCATAGCATTACACCTCGTCCAATTCATGACATCTTTTGATTTATCTTCTGGTTTGACAAGTGAGCCATCAACGAACACGAACTTGTTTTTGGCGTGAAGAGCATTCGTCATCTCATTCACCCAATCATTGTAGTTCCCATCGCTTAATAGGTTATCACCAACGAAGTTTAAGCTTGGATGATCAGCCGATGATAGAAAGTATGGGGATAGTATGTCGATGGGTTTGTCAGTCAATGATGACGACGCAGGGGTTTCTCCTTCCATTATATTATGCGAATCTTCAGTTTATTAGAGATCTCTGCTCTGATACCATAATAAATTGATACTAAACATTCATTTTATTCAATTTGAACGAGAGATTACAAAGGCCTATATATATATATATATATATATATATATATATATATATATATATATATATATATATATATATATATATATATATATATAAAATAAGAAAACTAGATAAACTATAAAATTTGAATAAAGATAACTTAGGCAAAAAGAAACGTAATCCTAAACAACTCCAACAGGGGCATGGTGGGCATAGGTAGTCACGTCCCGAACTCCCATGGGGGCCCCGTTAATATTATATATTTGTATATATTAATTATATAAATATAATAAATAACAGAAATGATTTTGAGCTTCTAAAAAGTCAACAAAAACATAATGTTTTTAATTTGTTAGTATAAGGTTTTTGAGATGTGATAATATTTTTATTTTTAACATCTAAAATTATGTTATAAATAATTATTTTTAAGCCAAAAAGTAGTTGCTTTAAGCCCTAAAAAACAACTTCATTTAACCCAATAAAAAATATCCCAAAATGGGCGGGGAAACGGGGACGAGGGCGGAGAGTATCCAGGAATTCGGGGGTAAGGAGGCGGGAAATTTCGACGGCGGGGGAATGGGGAAATTTTGGGGGCGGGGGTCGGGGATGCAATCCCAGTCTCGTTTGCCCCCATTGACATCCCTACCTCCCAGGCCAAGCTTAGGAATGACATAATTTTTCATAAGATTTTGATACTAGGATTTTTCTTGGATTTAGTAGACTTAAAAAGGCCATCTAAATTGTTTAGCTTGGCTTAATAATCACTAGGTGTGAGACCCGTGTATTACACGGGTTGATTTAAAAAAATTAAACATTAAATTAAAATGTAAATAGAAAATATTTTTTAATGTATAACTTTAAAATAAGAAAGGAAAAATGTATTAATTGCAATTTAATATCATATATATGATATTTAATACTTTACATATTATAAGTATATGACTTTAATTTTAAAAATTGAAACAAATAAAAAATTGACAAATGTATAATATTTATTTTAAAAATACCACAAAATGATAAATGTCAAAACTCATGAGAGATTGACATGTGGCAAAAAAAACCTTTCATTTATTAAGGAGGACTATTATTCGGCTATAAAAAGGATTAACTTAGTATTCTTTAACTAATTTGTTGCTAATCTTTCTCTTTTTAATTGATCATTGCTATCTTTCCAAAAAATTAATGTTTTGTTATGGAAAATCGGTCAGGAACGGATTCCTACTATAGAGAGGCTTCCGGTTAGAGCCATCGATATTCCTTATCTTCTTCGTCTAGTTTTTTTGTGATTCGCAGGTGGAATGATGACCCATATTTTAATTGAGTGTATCCTTCCTTCTTTGACTTCTTTGGGATCGTATTGCAGCTTGGTGATAGATTCCTGTGCCAAAGATGTTCTCGATTTGTATATCTTGGGCTCTTGGGCTGATGGTGCTAGTATGTCTTCTTCGTTGTAGAGGAAAGCTTTTGATGCAACCACTATTACCACATTTTTGATCTCTCTAGAGGTTCCGTAATAATTTGGTCTTTGGAACGGCTAAACCTTAATTTGGAATCCATGATGATGTTGTTCGTAACGTTTATTTATTTATTATTTTATTATTTTTATTTTTAATTATTTATTTTTTCTTTACGTCTAAGAAAGGTTCTTTGAACCAGATGGGTTTGCTACAAAACCCAACCCATTCGTTGTAATGTTTCTTTGCTAGCTTCTTTCTGGTCGTTTTCTAATAAGCCGTTGTTCCAAAAAATTCAAACCATTTTAAAGATAAATGGATTGTTATTTTTAGTTTTTCTTGCATTTGAGTTCTTCTGGTGAACATGTTTCTTAAAAGTGGTAGTAGGAATTGATGAAATGTATGTATATAACAAATTATGTGCTATACGACTTGGAGTTGAATTCAAGTTGTAGGTGTATATTAGTGTATCTCACATTTATACGACAGAGTCTTTCTTATGCTTCTATATATGTTGGAGTCTCCTATTTATTCTTAAGGGTTTTTGGAGAGATAATATGAGACTCCACATATATCTTATATAGTATTGGAGACCACCCACCCTAATGGCTTAAGACTGTCTATCCTCATTGACCTTCTGTCTCTAAAGGTGAATGTTAGTGTATCCCATATTGGTGCGACACACTCTTATAAATGTCTATATTTGTTGGAGTTCCTCTCTCTCCGCAATGGTTCATTTGGAGAGACAATCTTGGACTCCACATATATCTTTATATATGTTGGAGTGTTAGTGTATCCCACATGTGCGACACGTCATTTATGTCTCTATATATGTTGGAGAGTGGTTAGTATGTGTGAAATGGTCTTTAATGTTTTTATATATGTTGGAGTCTCTTATCTCCCCAAAAGGTTTTTTTAACGAGTTATTATGAGATTCCATATATATGTCGGTACATCAATCTTTTTTTACGAGGAAAACTTTAAAATTCATTAAGAGTCTTTGTGCCTATAAAGTAATGTATCAATGATAAAATATTTGATTGCTGGTTGCCTTTATGGCTAGAGAAGCATCATGATCAAATATTCGACGGCCACTTTTGTCTCTATGGCTAATATTTGAAATCGAAATATCAAGACTATGTATAATGTACCACTATAACATTAAACACGTATTCTGAAGGGTTAAATACATACAATAGTTAATATAGATTTTTATAGAAACTAATAACATACAATAACTGGTATCATTAAGGTTAGTTTAGTTTGCACAAATCAATGGATACGCTTTTTGTACAATGTGATGAAATACATTGTCCGCAATAGTTGAAAACTTATATTATTCAAATCCTAAGTTTGAAGACAAACGACATTTATCAATAGATTAAAAAGCCCAATTGGTAACAAATAGAATATTATTACCAACTGAAAATCGTTCGAAATGATAACATTTGATTCGTATATGATGGCTTTGCACTTGTAATCTTGTGGTCCACAACTTATGTAAACATCTTTATAACAAAAAACTAATAGAAAAGGAAACGCAGAAAGCAAAAAAGGGGCTAGCAATGTGTGCGTTGATTCTGGCACATTAGGCTTAGGTGTGGGTGTGGGGGACCATCCTTCACTCTTGTATTTTTTATTAGATTGAACTTGGTTTAGCCGTAAGGACTGTAAGGTCACATTCTATGAGACACAGTTACACGCTATCTATTTAAGGACGATTTATCTATCTTGCCAAATCTGTTGTGTTGTTGATTATAAGGTTACATACAAATTTTATAAGATCATATATTAGATTAGGGGTGTCTAAGGTCTTAACTAAATTGATATAAATGGTTGAATAATGGCAAAGTCCTATTTGGATTGACTTCATACCAGGAAAATGACATGAATAGATTATTTGAGAAAGATAATTAATGTGTTAATATATTATGGATTGATATATTAAATAGAAATGGAAATTTTTAATAAAGAATTAATTGAATTAAATGTGCTAGATTAATTAGAATTAATTATTGAGTCTAAGGGTTTAGAGTGTAATTGTTCAATAGTTGAACAAGAGGCATTCTAGAACCTCCCTGAGAGGCACAATTATGGAGCTCTCTTTGGAGGGTTCGGAAGTTCCTTGGTCACCAAGGAAACTGATAAGGTAACAAGGAATATTTAAATTAGTTGTATCAGAGTCTTATGCTTGTTTTATAATTTGCACATTTGTGAAACCCTAAAAGAAACCAGTAATTTCGAAAATTACCAAGTCCTCTAGGGTTTTGGAAATCCCTTGTCTCCTTGTCTTTTTTTGAAAATTGGTAGGGTTTGCTAGAGTTTCCTAGTTTCCAGATTTGTTATTTTAAATGTATTAAAATTTAAACAACTAAAACCTAAAACCCCAAACCCTAATTTTCGAAATCTATATAAGGAAGGACTAAGATTAAATAGATTAATTAATTAATATTCAAATTAAAGATAATTATTTAACTCGTAAAATGATTTAATTAATTTAATTAATTGGTTAATTAAAAGATAAAGATAAATCATAAAATGGTTTAAAAGATTAGTTAATTAACTGTTAATCAATATAATTAAATTTAAACCTTGTATTTTCAAAAGGTTTTAAAATACACCTTATATATATATATATTAATACTATATGTATAACTAAAAGCCAGTTGAATCTCTAGCACGTCTCATTCACGAAGCCATACTATAAGAGAGGTATATGGAAACGACCTATGAAATTACTGTTGAATGTGTGTCGTCTTCACCCACCGCTTATTTGTATGGTGGAGGGTCGTTAGCCGAACATATTTGTGAGGGTCGTTAATATATATATATATATATATATATATATATATATATATATATATATATATATATATATATATATATATATATATATGAGAGAGGTATGGTGGAGGGTCGTTAATCAATATAATTAAATTTAAACCTTGTATTTTCAAAAGGTTTTAAAGTACACCTTATATATATATATATATATATATATATATATATATATATATATATATATATATATATATATATATATATATATATGAGATTATTAATACTATATGTATAACTAAAAGCCAGTTGAATCTCTAGCACGTCTCATTCACGAAGTCATACTATAAGAGAGGTATATGGAAACGACCTATGAAATTACTGTTGAATGTGTGTCGTCTTCACCCACCGCTTATTTGTATGGTGGAGGGTCGTTAGCCGAACATATTTGATAGGAAATAATCATATTAAAAGTATAATATACAAGTACTAGAACATTCCAAAATCCCACTTTAGTAACTTAGGATAAAATGTGAAATGGTATGCTAATCCATGAAAATCCACATTGTTTCTTTATGAGTCGTTAGTGGAGTGTGTCTGGGTAATTGGAACACTAATTATGGACTACAAAGTTGAACAATGATGGAGTGTTGTGGTTAACCAGCATATTATCGAAAACGACCTCAAGCATGTCATGCGAGTTTGCATGATTATTCACATCTTGTTTGTGATCCTCGACATCCCAGTCACAAATTGAAGAGCATAATCTGAGATTAAACATGCCTTTAAATAGTTTAATGAATCTCAAAAGATCTAGGAATTTCATAAAAGATTGAAATTGGTAAAGTGCTTTACTTAATTTAAATGAATTCGTAATTAGATTACAACATCCCTCTTCTTAATTTTGAATTTCACTTTTGGATCCTAGCGTTGAATGTAAATTTGGGTTAAAATATTAAGGATAAATCAACTAACTAAAATCTTATCTCTTGTTTACGATGTTTGGAAATGGCAATCTTTCTTTTGCCTCATACTTACAACTTCTGGACGCTCTTTCACCTCATCTTCCTACTGAGCAACCCTCGATCCTTTCTATCCTTATGAGGCTCGAAAGTTTTGATTTGAAAAAAAGCCTTATTTGCATGCAAGTATGATGAAGGAACTTCTGTGTGTGCGTTTGTCAACAAGGTGAAGACATCCATTGACAGTCTCAGTAACACGGGTTGTGAATTTCTTATGGAGTTTGCTCTAGATTTGATTCTATTTTCACTCCCAGATGCTTACAAACAATTTGTAACTAATTTCCATATGAAGAACATCAAGGTTACCCTTATGGAGTTTTCAGATTTGTTAGGAGCTGAAGAAGCTAACATCATTGAAAAGGAAACTCTATCTCGTTCTAAGGCTATTGAAACTTGAAATGAATATGAGCAAAAGATGATTTCTCTTCTAAAAGAAAATGAGAAAATCGTGATGGAAGTGTTCAATAAAAAACTCAAGAGAAGGGATGACCAATAAATTGGTCTAAACCATGATTCAGTTGAAGCTTATTGTCCTTGTTGTCAAGAGAAAGGCTCATGGAAAAGAAGTGAAGAGTGTTTGAATCGAGTTTAGAAAACGAAAACAATAACATAATGCATTGAGAACACGATCGTAAATAATATCTGTTTGGCTCATTGATTTGTCCGAATGAGTACAAAAGTTCTAGAGAGATAATAAGAACAAAAGTGCCCAAAAGCTCCTCTCTACTTCTATACTAACTCTATTTATGGAGTAATACAGATGCTCAAAAAGTACGCAAGGACTAGATGTTAGACTTTGACACAACAAATGCCTTGAAAAATACATACACTGTGAAGTACTAGACTTTGCACATATACAGATCAAAACAACTTTCGACCTCTCACTAGACATTTTGCACTCAACAATCTCCCCCTTAGTGAGCCGATTCGAAATGATGTCATCATATTCATGGTCTGGAGAAGTACTCTATGAATTTCCATATACCAAAGAATAGTCTTCTATATTTCAACCTTATCCTCAACATTATTCTTCTTGAAATTGTTAATTCGAACTAGAAGGCTTGTATACTGGACATTCGTGTACCTCTCAACATCATCCACTTGGAACAAAAACTTTTTCACTCTTTGGTTCTTGTTCTTGCCACGAAATACTACCCCTAAAGGCTTATGAACAATTTATCCATCTTCATATTTTTCAATATTAATCTTCCCCTTTAGCAAGGACTAGGGAACTTTTGAAGTCTTGTTGATGGCCATGGCAAGCTCGATATCTATGATTGAGAGACAATCATAATAACTATCGGTGGAAACTTTGATATGTGCGAAGCCAATAAGAAAAAACTGCTCTTGTTATTCTCTGGTAGTTTCGTTACATCCACATTGTTTAGAATCTACGTCACTGTAACCAAGTCATTCAGGTTCATCAATGGGAAGTCAACAACTAAAAACTCACATACTACATTGTTCTCCCTTACTACAACATAGCGAAAATTTTGAAGAATCCCTTCGAACAAGTTTTCCCGAGTGATTGACATCACTTTAATGATCTTCACAGAACACCAAATATTGTCTTCAATTTTTCCTAAGACTGCATAAAATCTTATTTTCAGTCTTTTATACTCTTCTTTGTCTTTGAAGTGATCAACCAACTTGTACTAAGAGGAAATTTAGGTCATGTGATTGATAGGAAAATCGAGTTGATTGAAGTCAGAGTTTTCAACATCATAACTTTTCTTTGGAGATTTGCGAAAATCATCCATCTTCCCTAATGAAACAACTTTCTTAATAGTTTCATAGCACCAATGTTTGTTGGGACCACCCATGTTCAAACCTGGAGGATCATTCTGTGTTTGCCTCAAAATACTGTTGATCCATATTTGTCTTTCAATCTCCATCTTTAATCTCTTCTTCTTTTCTTCTTCAGACATAGTTACCTCAAGACCTTTCCCTTTATCTCCTTGATTGTCTTTTGAAGGAGGTGGTTTAGAGCTTGACCCAGAGCATCCAACACGTTCATTAATGACAATCCATTTTGTTATCGGTCTTGAAGTGGTGGTTGTCGAAGTTGTTGTCAAAGAAACTAGAAGTGAAGTGGGTATTTGTGTAGACATAACCTTTCCAACAACTGCACCCTTATCAACATGTTTGAAGATCCAACATCTCCACATCCTTTTTCTCCCCCTTACGACACTTTCTTCGTTGGTGGAGCATTTGTTGGTAGAAGAAGAACCAACTTAAGGATAGGAGCCAGTTCCTTTTTGAGATTGGGTTCAATAGACGAAATCATCTGAGTGATTGCTTCTTAGGAAACAAATAATTTGTTTGAAAGAGCTGCTTATGAAATGGATTCCTTGATGTTGCTTAAAATTTCTTCCAATTTTTCGAAGAATTTGGAATCTGATTCTGTCTTTGCATCCAACTTAGTTGAATAATATCAACTTTTCCATGAAGAACATAATGAATTTTCTCTAACTTCTCAACTTCTTTTGCGATCTCTGCTATAAGATCAGTCATCTTGAGATGTAGAGACTCTTTTATCGTCTTCACTTGTTCAAAAAAAAAAATTTCATGACGCTCTTTTGCAACATCACGAAGCTTTTTAACCTCATATTCAAATTTATCAGCATGAATTTTCTATCTTTCAGCTTGTTGCTTTTCAATGTTTTCCACCATACTCCTTAGACGATTCTCTACTTCAACCCCATACACAAAATTTCGACCCCTTGTGTCGGCTTGTATCTGTAATAGAGAATTTAGCTTGTTGTTGAGGATTTTGAAATGTCTACCAGCCATTAGCATGTTGTCAGGAACATTATCCTCCTCAGGATCAAATTCTAAGTTAGCAAAAGAAACCATTACATCATCGTTATTAGGTTCATCTTCTTGAACTATCTTTTCTGCTTCTGTGGATAGTGAAGAGAAAAGATTAGTTATTGGTTCATGCATGATTGTGGAGAATGTTGGTGAGATTGTGGAAGCAGGAAATGATGAAGGGATAGGAGAAGATAATGGTGGCAATGAAGTTGAAGTATCAAGAATTGTGGTTTCAATTGTAGATGAAAGAATTAGTGGTGTGGAAACAGTTGTTGTTTCAGGATGGGAAGTACCAAAGGCTTCATTGTTCATCACCCCTTCACCCATGGTGACATTTGTGTTCGTATCAGATACGCGCACATGGATGCTTGAGGTGCGAACCTCCTCCGTGTAGGCCTCAGTTTGAAAAACCTCGAGTGGTATGAGTATTGTCTTCTTAGGGATGGAAGTGGATGGAGGATCACTCAAATTGGTGTTTATATCTGTATTAGATATGTGTACATTGACACCAGGATTTCCAGACTTCTCGAAAATCGACTGAACTGGAGAATCCCTTTGAGGTGACCACTACTAGAAAAAAGGCCTTTTACGACGCTCATTGCGCGTCGTAAAACGCTCAGACGACGCGCAAATGCGTGTCAAGGAAGGCCCTGTCATAAAGAGAGACGACGCGCATTTATGACGCGCATTTACGACGTGTATTTACGACGCGCGGTTATGACACACAATGCGTATCAAGGAAGGCCCTGTCATAAAGGAATACGACACGCATTTGCGTGTCGTAACCTTACGACGCGCGTGTTTATGACACGCAATGCGTATCAAGGAAGCCCCTGTCAAGAAAGGCCATGTCATAAATGAAGATGACACACATTTTTGCGTATCATAATTTTAAATGTTCTAAAAAAATATTTATATATTTATTAATTTTTAAATTAAATTTGCATTTAATGTCTCATAATAGAAATAAAATATCATATACAAAAAATACAATCCATTGCATAAAATTTATTGTCATACAATTCTATTTTTTACAATATCTAAATTTGCATCTAATCTACTCTCTACATCAAATTCCAACTAAGTAAAGTTGCATCTTGCCTTTCATAATTCTTTAAGACTAATGCTCCAAACAGATGTTATATGGATAAGAAGTTGTACATTGGCCCATCTACTCTGTGTTTCATACTAACAATTGAAATGAAGAATGCAACACTTGCATTTGCAGCATCTTATCTTTTTCGGCTTGAGCTTTCTTTTCCTCTTCTAACTCCAAAGCTATTCGCTTTCATCAACCCTATAAACACAACACAAAATCACTTGTCATTTTCATTCTACTTTTAAAATTAATTCTTATCAGGACATTCTGCTTTTAAACCTACCAATCTACAAATTTTTCAAAGAATATAATTTATAATTTTTATGGAAAGTACATTGCTATTTCTTGAATACAAGATGTTACAAATCAAGAAACTTACATGGACTGCCGACCACCATGAACCTGCAAGACACGAGACATCAAATAAATCAAAATTAAATTTTGATTTTTTTTGCTTTCAGTAACGATTAACATTTAACAAAAAAACAAAAGGTCAACCCACTCCCTTTGCCTCATTCCAGCTGACCCACTCCCTGGAAACAAGAAAAAAAAACTATCAACCAACATTTTACTTATATTTGAGAGGTTTTCATATTGATTTATTTATTTGTTAATAAATAGTTTACATACTACACCTATGGTATGGATTAAGTATTCAGGGGAGGATTTACTATCAAGGAAAATGTCGAGGGTAAATTGTTCACATTGGTTTGAGTGATCTGCAATCTCTTTGAATTTGAAAGTATGACTTCGTCTTGAAGCTGCATAAAATAAATATCAATGAATACAAGCACATAGGTCATAATCACATCTATTATTGTGTGCACATTAAACTAACACTGATTGCTAAAAGAATAAAGGTTTTGACATGTGCTAAGGACTTATTCACAAGTATCAATCAACTATGAAAAATGGTTTTATTATTGAACCTATTTAACATATGCATGGACTTATTAAGTTTATTCATGAAAAAGAATAGAATAGAAAAGCACCTTTAGCAAATCTACCCAGTTTTAGCAAATGTATTACAAATACAAGAGTTGTTGTACCTTAACTGCTCTTGCTTCAAAAAAGTGATCAGGTCTGGGCGCATGACCACCATTATGCTGAAGGATTCTAATTTTGCCTTCCTACAACCAAAAATAAATAATAAAAATAAAAATATAGACTAAAGTTTTTTTTATTAGATAAAGTACAGACCTTGGTTCCATAAACAAGACCACCTCCAGCAAGAGGATGAAAGCAAGCTACATTGACCTCATCTTCTGCACTCGGAAGCGCACTGACAAGTTCCATATCTGAAACTCTATATACCTGAAACCCAAAACCATATGTTCAAATAATAAACAACCATCAATCGACAAATGTGGATAGAAAATTAGAAAAAAAAATAGTAACCTCTAAAACTGTGTAAATGGATAATGAGGTCTCCCCATTAATAACAATGCTTTTAAGAGGGGAACTGTGATGTCGACCATAAGCAAGCAATATGTGTTCAGAGGTTGGCGAAAACTGCAAACATTTTTTAATTAATTAAATTACATTCAAACAGAACGTAAATTTCTTCATATTAGATATAATAAATAAACCTACTTACCTGAATAGATGTTAAACAATGAGCAGCTCTAATCGGTCTCGACTTAAGTATAGTACCAAAACTACACCAAACCAATATCAATACATTAAAGAAATATATATATTAAAATATAAAATGATAAATAGAAAAAGAAATTGAAAATTTACGTTGCATCCTCGAGCAAATATATCCAAAACAATTATAAGTAGAATAACATAGTAGGTTGTTCGACTTCAGCAGCAGTAATAAAGACTTTACACCAAAATAAGAAACTGGGACAGGAAAGTAAAGTTCACAGGGCACAAAATATGGTAATGACAGGGAAGGGCAAAACTGGAATATATGCAGTTTTGGTAATCTGAACAGGGAACAGAGTATACCAAAGTTTTAGAGGCTTTTCTATAGAAATAGAAGATGATCTTACTCTGTCCACATCCACATTATTCTCTGCCTCTAGCTATGTTGTTGAAGTTGGAACCTTAAAAGAAATGTTCTTAGCTACATTAAGTTGTGAAGCTTTTTAAGCAAAAATGGAAAGGCATGAGATCTGATTGGTTAATTCATCAACCGAAATGTCTTCTGTAAGCAAAAAGTAAAACATGAACTTCAACTTGAAAAAAACTAATATAGAAAAAGGCATAAATTAAAGGAGAATATGTTATATATCAATGGAAACATACCAGATTGGATAAGTTTCTCAATGGCAATGATATCATATGTTTTATCATTACATGACTCCTTAAGTAGATCAAGCAAAGAAAGAACTGTTTATTTCCAATACCGAATGTTGAACTCCATTGGTCATGCACTCATGCTATGAATACAAATGAAAGTCTTAAGGAATTCAGAAAGATAGCTTAACCATACCTGGGAGATCTTGTAGTCAATGAGTGTCTCCCCTTGAGATGAAAACTTTAAATTACTACTACCCTCACTTCTTCTGTTATTAAATCAATGCAGAACCTGCTGCACCCATTAATGCTTTAATCATTTTGTTTCTTCAGAAAAAAAAGAAAAAACACATCAGATCACTCACTGATTCAATTAGATATCATAAACCAAATCGAATCTAGGCAACTCTTATCAAACACAACTAAGTTTTTCAGTTTTCGCATTTCTAAAACTCTAAAAAATCACTTCAAAAAATATAATAATAATAATAATAATAATAATAATAATAATAAATGATCGTGAAAAAAATATAAAAATGGCTACATAAACCAGAAGAAAAGGAGACAAGTCAGTAATAGACCATCCAAATGAAAACCAGCTATCCTTTTTTTCATCCTCTACTTGGCTTCTTCCATTGATTTTACATATTCAACTTTTGCATGTGCAAAGAACCTGAAAGATGAACGCAAAATCTCTAAAAGGTCACAATCAGATATTACAAAAGATACAAGTAATTATTAAACCAAAAAAAACAGTAACACGTGCTTGTGTAACCAGAACACAAACCTCCATAGAAGAATAACTTTTGGATCAAGATCTCTCTCAATACTTCTAGCTTCTAGGTCATCAGAATCCATCGTTTGTTGGAGTATACCAGCATATAACTTAATATATCAATTACGAAGATGACAGAAGTGCTAAATTTGGCTCCAAGATAACCTATAGTGAAACTAAGTAGTGGCGATCTCGAGCCCATGCAGAAACTGCATGACCCTTGGCAGGTTCATTTATTCCATCTTCAAATATCTATCATTTGTGAAAATTGAAGCTTAGAAATCTTGCACATCAAAGGGTACTTACTACTTCCATTACAACTGTTTAAATATGCAAAGAACAAGGATCATACCTCAACCCAATCCTTAGGACTGAGATCTTCCCATTTCTTATCCACCATCCAAGGAGGTTGGCTGGAATCGTGATACATAACAAGCCTTTCAAGTTGCAATGACTGAAAAAAAAAACATGTGAGATATCAAAAAGACATAAACTTAATATTTTTTGGTAAATGATGAAAAAGTAGAAGACATATATCATGACTAGGACATAAAGAACTGGACTTTGTTAAGAATTCATTTCCTGTTTCTAAGACCTAAAAAGGTGTCAATGACTAAATATTTAAATGGAAAAGCAGGATACAAAAGATGGAAAAAGGGACTGACCTTTCGTAATTTATCTAGTGCACCACTGGTGTCAAATGTTTCATTCCCCTTTTCATCCATTGTAAAAGCAGCAAGCTTTGCCAGAGTAAGACCAATAACAAAAGGATGTCCTGGATTGCTGAACAAAAAAAATTGTTCAAATCAGGCAAATGAAGAAATATGGACTGAGAAGCTGATTTTTAGGCAACCTCATCCTCCATCCTTAGAGATTATTAAGAAAATGTGCAGAAATTATTAACAAACCTTTCCAGAAACCGATTCTTAAGGCCCCTGATGAAAATCCATGGACATATTCACCCAAATATCGTCGAAGCATTAAAAGGATTATAGTTATTTGCAATATAAAGGAATAAAATAATGTTCAAGACAATAACAAGCCATTAATAAATTATAATTATACTAAGAAAACTGAATAAATTGTACCAATAAAAAGATTATAGTTATTTGTAATATAAAGGAATAAAATACTGTGATATGGCAAGGAGATATTGTTGCTGAAGCCCTCCACTCTAGGTTCTTTCCATCACAACCAGAACCAGATGATTTGAACGATTGGTGTAAACAGTCAAATGTCACTCCCAATACTTCAGAAGCATCAATTTGCTAAGCTGCATTTCTGAGAAAGTGAGATGAAGTAGGAAAGAAAAAGATTTTAATCATTTTTTAATGTAAAAAACAAAATCTTTTTATAAATGTAACTAACCTCGACAGACAGCTGTTCCTTTTGTTTTTGGATTGCAACTTCTATGCAAGAATCGAACTGATGGAGAAAGTCGTTCACCCTCCAACTGTCTAATTGTGGAGGGTGGCGACATAGAAACACGCTGACAGCCTAGGCTGCCGACCATGGCGGTAGATGGTGCTTGGCGGGGAAAACAGAAAAGAATGAGAAGAAAATAATAGGAATCGATAGCTTAGTTTGGAGAAAATTTTGTCTCGAAGTCCTCTTCCCCCTCTTCCCTCTACGGTGACTCATAAATCCGACAGACCCACACAAAAACCTTGAACAATTCCCTCTCTAGCCGCCAAGACGAACGGATAGAAGATTAGGGTTGTTTTGCGATGCTAGTGGTTTGGTTAGAGGGGATGTATGAACTAAATATGAGCAATCGTCCCTAATAGAAGATCTCAAAGGGACCCTGGTTTCAACAGAAGGCTTTAATCCAAAGGATACCTGATGTCAAAACGTGGTCGCCAATTAGGGTTTTTTTTTCATGTGGAGGATGTAGTTGGAGGTTTTCATCCAGAGAAATCCCAAGTTGTGTTGGATGAAGGACTAGGGTTGGAGGCGTTGGAGGTGGGTGAAGATGAAGTCGATCCCTAAGGCTTTTTTCTTGCTAATTCAAAGATTAGGGTTGATGGCTGAGAAAGGATCGAACAGGCGGGGGTTTTGATTTTTATGGATTCCATTTCCCTCTGGTTTTGATTTTTATGGATTCCATTTACCCCCTTAGCTATTAAAACACGCGTTTCATTAAAATTATAAAGCGACAGCCACAGACGACGCACGTTTAAGATAAAGCACCCTCCGTGTTTTTAATTTTTTTCTTCAGACACTAATTCAAGGGCACGCAATAATGCGTGACCTAAATCCTTAAATTTTTTGAAGAGATGGCACTTTTTTAACGTCATTCTCTTTTGCGTAACATAAATCTCCGAGTGTCATTGTTTGCGCGTCGTAAAAGGGTCTTTTTCTTGTAGTGGACCCAAAGCTAGTATCATGAATGCGAATGTCATAACATTCTCTATTATTGCTTTGAGTTGATTCAACAAAAACTTTATCAAGCGGGTCTTCAAGTTGTCTTTGTTTCTCCTTAAGCCTTTTCAACTATCTCTTGTGCTTGACGCTTCTTGGAAGCTGGTGAAATAAGAGTAGGAATTTCATGAACAAACACATATCTTCTGTTAAGTTGAAGTTTGCGAATTTTCTTTACCCCCTTAGAAGAAGAATAAGTGTGCTGGATTTGGTAGGGGTTTCGACTTTAACTTCTGGAATAGATGGAATAATAGGAGAATATTGAGGCCTTTTAGTAGTCTTTTTTGTGCGTGTGAGAATGCCTGTCATCAAAGGAATGACTTCCTTAGAAACTTCCTTCTCCACATTCTTGTGAACAAGTTTTGAAACTTCCTTCTCCACATGCTCTTGAACAGATTTTGATTGTTTAACCTTCTTCTTTTTCTTTGTTGAATTAACAACCTTTGACGAACCCTCACCCCCATTTGGCAAAAGAGCTCCAAGTGTGACATTGGTGTTGATAGATGCGAAATAATGAACCATAATTGGGTTTGCTGGATCAATTCGTCTTAACATTGCGTCTGGAATGCGAGCCACATTAGGAAAAAGAACTGGATCATCAATAACCACTTTAGGAGCTTGCAAAGTTGAAAAATTTGCCTTCTCATCTTCTGAGGGAACCAAAATCCCTTCCTATATCCTTTTCCAACTTTGATATTATTCTTGACATGAAACTTTTCGAGGTGATAAGGAGACTTACGATAGTTGACATCGATATTATAAATAAACAGTTAAGGGCTATTGTAAAATAAAATCTATCAAGTGATACCGTAAATAGTGTATTAATACCTATAGAGTGGTGTTGTACATTCAAACTATGTTTGATGAAATAATAACACCTTTGGAGGAATGTTGAGTGTTCAAAGTACATTCGGATGAGATGAATGTTTTGGTGTAATCCATGAAGTTGTTCCACCGCTGACAAGATTGAAGCAGTGACTGCTTATAGAGTTAGAAGAGCTGAAGATGGTGATAAATACTTCGACAATATCGAAATTGATGTTGTGCAAGATTTATAAGAATTCAATGAAGATCAAAGGAAAGGCTAACAAAGTTTTTAGAGTCAATAGGCTAAGACCTTGCCTAACATTGTGATGTAGTATGCAGTTCGATTGGTCTGGTAAGAGCTGACATGTAACCCTATACAAGATGCTCAGACATAGTATTTAATAATACTGATTGACAATTGACTTCTATCACATCCTTATGAAAGTTCCATAGTGTGTTAAGCTGACTTTAACATACATGATTAGGATGGTGAAATGAGTCATTTAGTTGTGAAAGGCTGAATGACTTACTAGTCAGAGTAAGATAAAGTATATAGTTGAAGAAGATATACACTCATAGTCTTGTATCAGAAGAGATGTTGCTGTTAGGAATGACAGAGAACCAAGTCGAAGCTAGTATAACATGCTGAGATGCAGTTAAAATGCAGACTTCCTAGGATAGATTCCTATAAAGTAGATTTAAAAGATACACCCATGAGAAGAAAATTTCCTCATATAAAGGAATGACGATTTCATGAAAGGATAATGAAATGAATAAATGTGCATGGTGACTTGAATGCGTTAAAAGATGATACATATAGTTGGAGACCGTTTGTCACCACACTACTAGGGTAAATTCTGGTATAGTGGGTCTTGCAGAGTAGACACTATCCGAGAAATAATTTATATGAAGAATTTGGAAGTGAAATTCCTATTGACCTAGGAAAAATAATAGGATATGCTAGATCGATCTTATGCAGAAAAAGAATTCTAGAAGGTGAATTTAAGAAATCCAAGATATGTTTGATAGAAACGTGAAATCCCTAGTTGAGTCTAGGACAAATTGTTGTATGTACTTGTTTGAACACACTCAGGTGTGAAAAGTTGCTTTGTGAAAACTTTTGAATAGTGACTTGGAAAACTGCTAGACAATATTTGGGACGAGTATGATTAGGTGTGAATAGTGGTAGAGGCCTATACTACTGGAAGCATAGGACTTACACTTGGATCAGGGAAAGTCACAAGGTTACCAAGAAGCTAGTATTGATTCCATTTTTGTTCAAGTATGTCATTACCTTCGTTTCGGTGATGACTAAAAATATGATTTTCATTCAAACCTTAGTGGTCATAAAGAATCGAGTTCGATTAATATAAATCTACGAAGTGAGTTGATTGGTTCAGGGAACCATGTCTTGTGTAGTGACGAAACTTCAGTCGGAAGATTGAAGAAGGAGATGGTCGAGATAGTCAATAGAAGTATAATAATATTCATTAAAGGATTAAGTAACCATTAAATAGAAATGCTACCTACTATGAAGATATTATATCACATTAAAATATGACGGAAGATTTCTTCCGTAATAGTATTAGACTAATAGAGACAAGAGTCTGTTTTTGTTGTGTGTCTTTTGCGTTATGAAATCAATGGTCATTAGAATATGACCATTTGAGTTGTTGTTATAGAAAAAGTGAAGACCTTATCTTGGGTTGAGTCTGTAACCCAAATTGAAGAAGGAGTAAGAGTTTGCAATGAGAATTGATTTCTCTTTAACGCAGAGATTAGGACAGAAAGCCCCATAGATAATAAAAAGAGGGTGCAAGTTTGAGCACCACCATCAAGACACCACTGATAAGATTCAAATTGTACGATAAAGAATGAAAGCGGCCCAGGATCGACAAAAGTCCTATGTAGAAAAGAGAAGACAACCTATAGAATTCTAGGTGGGTGATTTTGTAATGTTGAAGGTATCTCCCTGTAAAGGCATTATACGATTTGGGATGAAAGGAAAATTGAGTCCTATATTTGTTGGACCTTTCAAAATCATCCAGAGAATCGGTAAGAAAGCATACCGTTTGGAATTGCTAGAAGATTTGGCAGATATTCATGATGTGCTTCATGTGAGTTATCTGCGAAAATGTTTAAGCATATATGATGAAACAATCCCGTTATCCGAAGTGAAACTGGATGATAAATTAAGATATGTTGAAGAACCCGAACAAATTATAAACGAGAAAACAGTTGAATAGTGTAATAAAGAAGTGGAATTGGTGCTTGTCAAGTGGAAACACCATCGAGGCCCAAATTATACTTGGGAAAATAAGAATGAAATAAGAGTGAAATATCCCCATTTTTTTAAATTGTTGTGATTTCGGGAACAAAATCCTCAAAAGGAGGAGGTATTTGTAACATACACGTACAATTATCATGTTTTGTTAGTTTAAAAAAATGAATATTATTAAATATTATATGGTTTTGAGCATTGAGTTCCAATAAGATAATTTTATGAGATTTGAAGTAAAACTATGTTTAGAATCATTCGGGAAGTATTGGAAGTCATATGAGATTCCGATCAAAAGTCAATTATCAAAATTAACGAAAATATAACATTTAAGTTGGAAATAAGTAAAAATAATGTAATTGAAAGTTGTAAATTATCTCGTTAGGAACATTTAGGTGAAAACCTCACCGATATCCGAGTTATAACGAAGAAGTTATGACTTATCAAAGTTTCGCGACAGAACCGACACGACGCCATATGACGTAAAAAGTGAGTTTATGATAAACTAATTTTTATCTTTAGTAATCTAAATGAAAGTCGTAGTGTTCGTTAAACCGATAATTTTCATAAAAATAACATCGAAATCTGACTTCGTATGAGGAAGTTATGATTTTTCTAAGATTCAGCGTAACAGTACACAACCCGAAACTTGAAATAAAGATCGAGTGTTTTTTAGCCGACACAAGTTAAATGAGAATCGAAGATCTTATTAATAGTGGTTCAACGGTAAAAAGACAGATGAAAACGGACGTCAGATGAAGAAGTTATGAATTTTAATGGATTTTTCCTGTCCTGGCTTGTTAAAAATATAATATTAAAAATGAATTCAAAATTAGCCGACGTAGTCTGAACACAAGTTGTAGAGTATAATCTCACCTATGCGTTGATATAAAGAACGTTAAAAACGAAGCCCGTATGAAAAAGATATGATTTTTGGAAGTCTTAAAATTTAAATTCGAGACTTATCCGAAGCCGTACGCCCAGCGTATGAGATTACGCCCTGCGTACTCAGACTAGATCAGATGTTGGCGATGTTGCCTCTTTCTCTGGACAGAGGACACTAATCTCTTAACATTGACACGTCCTAGGCCCAAGAACCGAGCACACATCACATTTTCTCCTACGCCCAACATAGCGTACGAGGGTACACTCAACGTAGAGCTTCTCAAGGCAGTATGCCCCACATACTCTAAATTTACGTCCAACATAAGCTGGGGCTTTGACCACTACAAATAGAGAGCGATTCTTCCCGATTTTTTTACAAAAATTTACACTTTTACACCCTAAAACATCTCTGAAAATATCCTAACACCCCCTCCCCCGAAGCCTACACTCGAAGCAAGCCCCAGAGCACCCGAAGACCCCAAGAAAATAATATTTTCAGTTGAAACTCTGCCCGCATAAAGCCCGGTTTTCTACAAACACTCCCGGTTTCGTCAAAGAAAGTCATTTTTAGACATGAAGTGTTGCCCAAATTACCATTCTATCATTCGGTTATTTCACGGTGAGTTCAATATAGGGACAATTGTATGTTATGTGTTATATTTGCAATGTGCTTTCCTGTGTTATTCAAGTAATAGTTTTAATACATTTGGCCATGTAGAGCATGTCTCGTATCCATTTGGTATTGGCTTTGTGCCTTTGGCCATGTATAGAATGACTCGTATCACTTTGATATTGTCAATGGGCTAGGTAGGGCTGAAAGGCTATATATACAAGCAAAATGATAATCAGAAATCGTTTATTTTCTCTGTCTCTTGGGTTGGAGTTTTTATGATGTATATGATGTTGAAATCATTGTATCTCATTGATCGCAAATCTTTAAATCAAATCATTGGTTGATACAGAGAGCCTGTAATATGATACACTTATGCCTTTGTTGTTCTTTGTTCCTCTTTGCTTCTGTCATATTGTTATATTTAAGGCATAACGTATATTGTAACTATTGTTGAACTCACTAAGTGTCACCGCTTATCCCTCTCAGTGTTTAACTATTGCATGTAATAAGCATCCAATATAGACATGTACTGTTGGAAGATTTAGAATAGTTAATACTATTACTTTTGTACTTAGTGTATAAATTCTTAGGTAGTTATGTAATATATATATATATATATATATATATATATATATATATATATATATATATAAACATTGTAAAAACCTCGTTAGTTGGTTTGTATCCAGTCTTTTGTAATAAGACCATATATGTAAAATATGAATATGCTTGTAGCATGCTTGGAGTAATAATGTTAAGTTTAGAGAAGGGGTTCTCTCTCATATATATACAGAATAATATAACAGCATAAGTCACAAGACAGAATGCATAATAACACGTAAAGCAGATAAGACCCTTCAGTCAGTAATATAATTAAGACCCTTCGGTCAACAACATAAAAGAGACCCTCCGATCAATAACACAAGTAAGACCCTCCGGTTATAACTCAAATAAGACCCTCCAGTCACTCATGCATTACCAAACAAGTAAGTATAGTGAGAAGACTCACCTCAACCGCTACACGAGAAATCCTACACCGCCGCCGCTGCTACGCACTGGCTCTTGAACTGGCAAAAACAACCCAACACCATAATCAAAACTATGCAAGGCTACACCCTAACACTAAGCCCAAGGATGGCCTAACTAACCAGGGCCACTACTGGCCCAACTCATTAGGCCCACCAAGGCCCAAGACCAAAAAGGTCCACATAGATCCACTAATGGCCCAACTTTCCAAATTGGGCCCAACCCCCATATGGGCCTTGTCCTAAGCCCAAAGCTTCTATTAGTCCAAAAATACTCCATGATGGCGCAGAAGCCCAACAGTAAGTCCAATAAAACGGCCCAAGTATGCGAAGCCTAAAACGCAACAAGCCCACAATGAGACTACGCAGGGCGTGCCTCCCCTGGTACGCTCAGCATACATGCGACTCCTGATCGGGGAAAGTAGACCAGTATGTGGGGCGTATTGGGACTTACGTGGGGTGTACGGCTCGGTTCCAAAAACCTCAATTTTCGACTTAACCACTTCAGCCCAAAGCATCCAAACCTCAGGGAAGCTTCATTACAAGTCCATAATTGATAAAGTTGGCGACTTTATCAGTGTGCATGTCTTAATGGGACCCAACTTCCAAAAATAACCATTAAGACTCTCTTTACTCATCTTAACACATGCATGGAGAGGTCTACATGACCAAGATCTCATTTTTGTGAATCTAAACCATCAAATACTTATGAAAGGACAGGGGATTTGCTACGGAGTTCACCAAAATCACAATGCTCAAACCTTGGGACATAAAACCCTAAAAATGGAACCAAAAACTAGAACTATCACAACAATGAGCAAGTTTCAAACTTGATACCTCTAGAAGATGCACCAACAAGAGTATAACTGAGATCAAAGAGCTTGGACATCAAATCTCCTTCCTTCAAGGTTCCTTCTTCACAAAAGAACTCCATAAGAACGCTCAATAAGCCCCAAATACTCATATAAGATATGGAAACAAGATTTAGGGTTTGAGGGGAGTTGGAGGTTGGAAATGGTGGCTGAAAATGAGGCCATCATGTTCTTTAAATAGGGACACCTCAAAATATTCGGGTTTCTTATTGGGCCTAGTACGCCTAGCATACCCTCTGGTACGCCCAGCATATTAGGCGGCTTCCGCGATCATGCAAAGCACATGAGTACGCTGCACGTACACAAGTGTAAGCCCCGCGTACCCAATTACCACTCATTTCTCAATAAGGACTAATCTTGCCAAAACTTCATACTATCATAACTTCTTCGTTACAAGTACGTTTCTAACAAATCTTATATCCACGGAAAGGTGGCGAGAAGCGCTATACTTCGAGCAACTCGTCACATCCTCAAAAATCCACAAACAAAACCCAAAATTCATAAAAGATCGAGCCAACGCCTTCACTGATATTCTTGGGCTCTAAAGCACAACCCGAACCCTTTCATCACACCACCTACCTTATTCATATTCAAAAAGGGCCTAAGCCTTTCTCCTTCAGAGCCTCAAAACCTTCTCATGCCCGGGTTACAACCAATGAGCCTTAAACTATACACGATTTGAAACAGGATGTTACTCTTCTCTCCCACTTAAATTTGATTTCGCCCTCAAAATAGCTCTTTATCAATACTTAGATCAAATCAGACAAATCGAGAAGAACGAACCCTTCGTCGTTGCAGAACCACTTCTGTCTCTCCAAAACCTAAAGTCTATATTTGTCTGTTTCCCCGACAGACCGCCCATGCTGAATATCACCATGATGATACCTCATCGAATAACCACCCCAATAAAACATTCCAACCCTGGTTATCTTAATGCGACTGATGGAGAAAAGTCGTTGGCCATAATCAACTATTGAACACTTATGCTCGTCATACCGGTCGATCCTGACCAAAACCCAGAAGAAACAGAAGGGTCTCCTCACACCAAAGACCAACCACCGATGTTGCTATCAAACCCATTCGAAGAATAAACCTCGATACTTTGCCCCCAGACATTAAAATAATACCCTGTCTTTTTGCATTGAAGCTCAAACTCTTCTCAATGTCTGACCTCCCATCAGACATGACCATCCTACGCGTGCTGTGGTCCTCCCCCAAGCCAAACGAACCGCCCCACTTAGATCTAAAACATTAGATGGAAACCATAACCACTCAAAATAAGATCCATCTGAAAATCCGAAATTCCTACCTGCCAATCCTTTACACATATAGAGCCAACTCACACACAAGAGTCTAGTCCGACAGCATAAATGAAACCACTCATATCCAATTTGATACTCAACTCGGGACCCGAGGCCCGCGAATCTACGCGTGCACTACACTGAAAACCCTCCAACTTACGACAACCCTCTCTAAATCGAGATATAACAGTTCCCGACCATGACTGAGACCCCAGTCTCGCACCTGGTCTGGCCACCAGGTTCCCAATGACTCAAATAGCAAGGCTACCCAATCCTAAGATCCCTTCTATGCCACACACTAGCTAGTGAATGCTACGACTCCCAGGAGTCTTACAACACTCTCTCACTGACTAGTGAATGCTACGGCTCCCCACAGTCTTACAGCACCCCCTTACTTTCCATGGGCTCACCCTATGGTCCTTCTCGACATACATAAATGATTATTCCCACCTTGATCCATCCACTCTCTTTCAACCTCATATTTGCTAGTTTACCGAACAATCTCACAATCTAATTATCAACCCATTACCATACTGAGTTCACTAAACTCATGCTCCGCGATCCAACATAAATAGGTGCACACACCCACCCAAATTAAGCATCATTACTCTTGACAAAAATTATCGTAAACAAATCACTTTCCCTCAATACAATTTACACCCTTGGAAAATCCCCTTCTGGTGACAAATAACTGATGGATCCACAACTGGAATAGATAATAGTCACTCGATGCTCCACTTGTCATCTAATAAACCCGAGTATTATAATAATCCTACATTCCAACAATTCAGTGCATCATACTCGGAAATCCCGATACACCATCACAGAATCTCACGATAGCTTGTCACGACCACTGATCTTCCACTACACAACTTGAAGCCTTCGAAGTACTCCAAATCCTTAATGATGTACGGAAAATCATCAATCACTGAAAAATCGTTGATGACAATCCAAAGCCCCAACATTTATTGATCAAACCCATGCGAAACTACACATACCGATCTCTAAAGTTGATTGAAAAATCAACTGCTTCCCCTCCCGAAGTATAGATAGCAATCTATACGTTGAACGAGAAAATATCTCAACCATTGAAACTTGATCTCAACGACCCAACCGCCTCGAAACTCGAACATATGCGAACCTGAAAGAAATATTGACCATGATACGATCCCTGATGAACAACTACATGCTGTGAAGATACTCATTCATTCCTGTGCATACACAACCTGCATCATCTCCCTCTACATTTTACCTTGACCTCATGTAAACCCAAGCCTTAGCACCCGAACCGCTGATCTCAATAACCCAACCTTTTGAAGCCGGAACTCAACAGAGTGATGATCTTCCCAACAGAATACCTAGTTCTCCCCCACTCAGGGTTCGAACCAATGCCAACTGACATTCCAAACAGACCGAACTGCAATTGGCTCACTAAATATACCTTACCCGACTCTTGGAGTGTACCGCGTAACACTCGATGACCTTCCAGGTAATGACCAATCAACTCCAAGTATGCCGAATCTCAGATGGAAACCTCGGGAATTTTCCCAACGTGACTACCTTCAATCACCAAGAATCTCATAAAGTTGCACAGGAAGATGTTATGGATAGATATAAAATAGCACTGGTTCTTCACCTGATAAATATGGACTATCACACACTTCATCTCTGAATTCTCAACCAACATCTCATCGCAAGAATCGTCATAGAAATAGGAGAACTCTCTCTCACTGTCGTCTTGCAGCATATACAACTAGGATCGTCGTCCCGACGTGCTCCTCCTGATTACCTGGGATTATGGCTAAAATACACCTTACTATACCCACTTAAAGCATATCTTGGTCCTCATCTGCATGACCGCCACAGATGACTCTCTTACAACATAAGAAACTACCTCATGACAGATATACTACAAAATCCTTTGGTGCAAATACTGCCACTATCTGCTACTCCACAGGGTTTTCCTCCAAACTCTGAAACCAGAAGCTCGCTCTCCCTTCTGTCCAAAGCGGAAAACTGGAATGATATAATCCTCGTCATAGAAATGAAATCTCAAACCATTGGCTGATCACCCAATTCAGGCTGCAACTCCTCAAACACTCATCACATCCACTTCCTTTTTGAGTCATGCGACTTCAACAGGCACCTCACCGGTCAAATCCCCCTAGACCTAAACTCAATTTCCTCTTAATGCCTACTCCATTCAAACCCGACCGACATGGCCCTCAGGCCCAACAATTTCTAGACGCACTCTCCGTCTGAACAACCATAGCCAGTTAACCCGTAACGATGGAAACACACTCTGCTCTGAATCATGGTACCCAAACCATGTTATCTCCCCTTAACCTGTTAATTAGAATCTCTAGAATTCTCCGTGTTTTGAGTATGGGTCCTTTGCTTTTAGTAGTATGTGCCCAATATTACCTTCCATATCTACTTATACTTTCCTCAAGGGTCGTCCCAGATTTTCTAAGTAGCTACTCAACTTTCCTTATCGACCAATCCCATTCCACATGCTCGCTCCCCCAACGAATACTCACTGCTAAACAGCGCACTCATCGGATTGAAATTACTCCCTAGGCTCTCCTAGGTTCCCACACTCCTCTGTCATCAGTTTCTGAGGAACCCCTATCGTTAATGAGTTCCATAAAGCACAAAACAAGCAACATTCAGGCATTAAGCAACCTTCACCAGCACATAAAACCACTCTAGCATACAACTCCAACTGCTCTATCCACAACACAAAAGGCATCACCGGACTCAGAAAATTCTACCTCACAGCTCCTCGAAGATCTCTAATCATACATATGCAACACTACTAGCTCACATAACAAGCATAAAGATATCCCTCCTAAGCAGACAAACTAGCATGAAATACTGAGCAGATTCCTAGCCATAAACTAGCATGCAGTTTTATCAACTCAATAATAACAACACATAATCAAGTAAGGGTATTTTGGGAAATCACCGCTCAGTCTCTGGTTGATTGTACGCACCGCTTTAGACCTGCTTTCAAAACTCTTTAATCTCCTTGGAAAATCATGTGATTATAAATTATTATCTTTTGAAAAGTTATCAACTCCTCAGTTTGAGTTCAGACATACCCAAGGGCGTGCCTGAATCCCTAAAACCAAGACTCGGATACCAAACTGTAACACCTCAAATTACAAGACAAAATTTTCATTTTTAATTCTCAAAATATTACTCATATTTTCAAGTCATCACAAAAATTGTAGGTTGTTATCAACACAACATCAGAGTATCCCAAAATCCTCAAATCTTCATAAGTCAACAGATGTGTACAATCATGCCTTCGCCTTCCCGGAATCTACAGAAGTACCTGAAACACATTTAACTCAAGAAGGTAAGCATGAAGCTTAGTGAGTTCCCCAAAATACCACATACACAAATAATCAGCCTCTCATGGCTATGTCTTAATAAGGACCCTCCAGTCATGTGTCTCAGTGAAGATCCTTCGGTCCCACTGCTTGGTATGGACCCCCCGGTCATGTGTCTCAGTGAAGACCCTCCGGTCTCACGGCTGGGTATGGACCCTCTGGTCATAATTCAATATGTGGACAGGATAATGTAACAACACAAATCAAAAAGACAGACTGGATAATAACACATAACTCAATATAAGCAAATAGGACCCTCTGGTTAATAACACAAATAAGACCCTCTGGTCATAGCTCAATATATATACAAAATAATATAACAACATAAGTCACAAGATAGAATGCATAATAACACGTAAAGCAGATAAGACCCTCTGATCAGTAATATAATTAAGACCCTCCAGTCAACAACATAAAAGAGACCCTCCGGTCAATAACACAAGTAACACCCTCCGGTTATAACTCAAATAAGACCCTCTGGTCACTCATGCAATACCACACATGTAAGTATAGTGAGAAGACTCACCTCAACCGATACATGAGAAATCCTACATTGCCGTTGCTGCTACGCACTGGCTCCTGAATTGGGCAAAACAACCCAACATCATAATCAAAACTATGCAAGGCTACACCCCAACACTAAGCCCAAGGATAACCCAACTAACCAGGCCCACTACTGACCCAACTCAATGGGCCCACCAAGGCCCAAGACCAAACAGGTCCACATAGATCCACTAACAGCCCAACTTTGTAAATTGGGCCCAACCCCCATATGTGCCTTGTCTTAAGCCCAAAGATTCTCTTAGTCCAAAAATACTCCATGATGGCCCAGAGGCCCAACAACAAGTCCAACAAAACAACCCAAGTACGCGAAGCCCAAAACGCAACAAGACCACAACGTGACTACGCGGGGTGTACCTCCCCTGGTACGCTTAATGTATACGTGACTCCTGATCGGGGAAAGTAGACCTGTATGCAGGGCATACTGGGACTTACACAGGGCATACGGCTCGGGTCCAAAAACCTCAATTTTTGACTTAACCACTTCAGCCCAAAGCATCCAAACCTCAGGGAAGCTTCATTACAAGTCCCTAATTGATAAAGTTGGCGACTTTATTAGTTTGCATGTCTTAATGGGACCCAACATCCAAAAATATCCATTAAGACTCTCTTTACTCAATTTAACACAAGCATGGAGAGTTCTAGAAGACCAAGATCTCATTTTTGTGAATCTAGACCACCAAATACTCATGAAAGGACAAGGGATTTACTCTGGAATTCACCAAACTCACAATGCTCAAACCTTGGGACATAAAACCCTAAAAATGGACCCAGAAACTAGAACTATCACAACAATGAGCAAGTTTTGAACTTGATAGGCCTGGAAGTTGCACCAACAAGAGTATAACTTAGATCCAATAGCTTGGACACCAAATCTCCTTCCTTCAAGGCTCTTTCTTCACAAAAGAACTCCACAAGAACACACAATAAGCCCCAAATACTCACACAAACTATGGAAACGGGATTTAGGGTTTGAGGGAAGTTGGAGGCTGGAAATGGTGGCTGAAAATGAGGCCATCATGTTCCTTAAATAAGTACACTCCAAAATATTAGGGTTTCTTACTAGACCTATTACGCCCAACGTACCCTCTGGTACACCCATTGTACTAGGTGGCTTCCGCGATCATGCAAAGCGCAAGAGTACGCTGTGTGTACCAAGTGCAACCCCTGCATACCCAATTTCCACCCATTCTCAATATGTACTAATCTTGCCAAAACTTCAAACCATCATAACTTATTCATTACAAGTCCGTTTCCAACTAACCTTATATCCACAGAAAGGTGGTGAGAAGCCCTACGTGTAACGCCCGGGTTTCGGGGCTAAGCATTTTTGGCAATGTAATAGTCTAGGTCAACTATTGTAACTCTTTTTGAAGTAATAAAGATGAAATATTTGGGTATTATGTGAATTATGTGTATTTATGTGCTTATTATTTAATTATAAATGTATAATTAATAAAGAATAAAAATAAGCATCAAAATTAAAGTGTGAGATAAGCCCGATATCTTTATATAAAGTTGTAGTGGTCGAAACAAGGATTCCGGGGATATAAAGAACGCCGAAATCCGAGTTATAACGAAGAAGTTATGATCCGTTGAAGTTTCACGACGGAACCGGCACGATACCGGGAAGCGTAAATACCGAATTTACGATAGAGCGAGATTTAGCCTTAGCGATCTAAATGAAAGTCGTAATATATATTAAACTAAGAGCGTCGATAAAAAGAATGCCCAACTTTGACTTCGTATGAAGAAGTTATGATTTTTCGAAGTTTCGGTTTAGCAGTGTACAACCCGAAATTCGAATAATAGAACGAGCGGTTTTTAGCCAACACGACCTAAACGAGAATCGGAGATCTTGTTAAGAGTAGCGTAATGAGAAAAAGATGGGTGAGAACGGACGTCAAATGAAGAAGTTATGAATTTTTAAAGGACCAATCCTGTCCCGGCCTGTTAATAATATAACTTTTAAAATAGATCCAAAATTAGCCGACAGAGTCTAAATGAAAGTTGTAGAGTAAGTTCCCAACTTCGCGTGGATATAAAGAACGTCGAAAAAGGAGCTCGTATGCGAAAGTTATGATTTTTAGAAGTCGGAAAGTAAAATTACGAAGTCTGTTGCTAAATCGATGACGTGGCTGCATCTGAGTCGTCGCTTGCTGACCACGATGCTCGCTTCAGATGATGACACGTTGCTTCGCTACGCCTCGCGTCCGAGGACGAGTACGCCCCGCGTACTCTGGTTCTTATCCACTCCGAGATCGGTCCACGTTTGAAGCCAGCTGGAAGCCTTATTCGAGCCTTACGCCCCGCGTAGCTAAGGACTACGCCCAGCGTAGTCCGAGGCCTCGCAGGCTATAAAAAGGCAGCGAGGGCAGCCGGTTTTCTTGCACCAAATCTCATTGTCTCTCTAAGAACTTTCTCTCTCTAGCCCCTTTTAAGTCCCCTAAAGTCTAGGTGAACCCCTAGCACCCTAAGGAAGCCCCGAGGCTCCTGGAGTCCCGAGAAAAAGTGTCTTTTGGTTTTGAAACGCTTCTCCAAATAAAGCCCGGTTTTCTTTAAAATCCGCTGTAAGTGAGCTACGCTTACGTAATTTTTAATATAGATTTCAAATAATTATAGTAATGTTATTAGGTCCTTAAAATAATTATTTGGGCTATTATTATGAGTTATATTGAGTGTTATTTAACGCTTATATAATAATAATAGCTAGACTATTAATTAGTCGCGGTTGACGTTAGACTAAACCCTAGTGGTATTGATACTAGGTTTTATCGAAGGAAAATTGTTTTGAGAGTATCGATGTTGATGAGTCACCACCTTTCAAGTTTGTGCATAGTTACTTTCAGCTTACACATAGATATGAAGTATTTTATATAAATTACGTGCTATGTGTGCATATTATTTGAATACTTGCTATCTATGTTGGATGAACATTTTTATACATGTTTTCAATGATTTAAACTGTATATGTATTTTATATCTACGAAAATGTTGGGGGTAAAACATGGGTAGATGTAATAGGTGATGTGTGATAAAATGATGAGAGACCTCGATGTTGATGTTGTTGATTCATTCATCTAGCGGAGTATTGATGACGACCACGGACTCTTCTAGACAGTCAAGTGGAACGCTAGTAGGCTCGCAACCTATAGGTGTTTGTGAACGATGTGTTCACCGGTGTACTCCATCCCCCCACATGGTTGTCTTTAGGACATTTATTGCTGAGGAATCCCCTTAGCAGTAGTGTCCATCCCGATGATGATCCTTAGGCTAGGTCCCTTATGATAGGTGTTTAGGGACGTAAAGTGAGGATAACGGGAACGGGTAATCGGGTTATTGTTGATTGATGAAATTAATAAACTTATTTATTGTGGGTTGAAAACCCTATGTGCTCACCAGGTTCCCAAGCTTGACCCACTTTGTTTCTTGTATTACAGGTAGTGGCGCATGAGCATAGTTGTGATGTTTTGGATGAGGGATTACGGATATAGGCCTGTAGATATGAAATAATGTAGTAAGGCTTATATTGTACTGTTTATGCTTTTGATCTGTATCGAACATGACATCCCAAGTCTTTTAATGAAATACATTTCTTTGGAAATGCTTTTGATAAATCTTTATCATATTTTGTTTCGGGACAAAATTCCGCAACACTTTTTATTTAAAATGTTACTCTGATTTTTAAACAAAGCATAAACAAAATCGGTCTTTTCTGGCCGTTATTTTGGGGATGTCACACTACACTTCAAGCAACTCGTCACAGCCTCAAAACTCCACGAACAAAACCCAAAATTCATAAAAGATCGAGTCAATGCCTTCACCAATATTCTTTGGCTTTAAATCACAATCTAAACCCTTTCATCACACCGCCTACCTTATTCATATCTAAAAAGGGCCTAAGCCTTTCTCCTTTAGAGCCTTAAAACCTTCTCTTGCCCGAGTTACAGCCCGTGAGCCTTAAACCATAAATGATCTGAAACAGGATGTTACTTATATAATATTTGATTTCTCCACTTTACATTAATAATTACTCACCGCTCACCATCATTGTAATTATTAAAGTAATACCTCTTAGTTAGGATCTATTTATTCACCACACCCCCCCCCAAAGCAAGACCCTATTTGCTACTAACATGACCGGCACGACCCAATGCACTAAGTGAGGCGTGACTCTCACCCATAATTATTGCTCCCGGTGTACTGCGTTCGCTACTCTGACTTTGCACATACATATACATGCATTGTCTTTAAGGATTGGTACGAGCGGTTCCAATTCCAACAAGTTAAACCTCCCAATTCCCACGTGATGTTTGCACCAGTCCTACCACTTGACCAACATCACTCCAGTTCACCTATCTTTAGGTGAACCATGTGTCAGATTGGTCGCCTAAAATAACCATCCGATTGGATTTCATCGTAGAGCCAAAATTAACTGACTTTCCTCGTAGAGTCAGCCCTAATCAACTATCCTCATTGAGCCGAAGCTACTTGGCTATCCTCGTAGAGCCAACACCTATTGGCTTTTCTCATAGAGCCAACCTTAGTTGGCTACTCCGAGGTAGCCAACCCCAATTGGCTTTCCTCGTAGAGCCAACACTACCCTTGGCCCTGCTAGTGTATTCCCCTTTTAATCTAATATTAATTAATTAATTAAGGAGTTACACTTTATACCCTCTTCAGGTAATCGTGTAAGCTTTATGAATTTACTTTTATTAACACATTACCACTTTAAGGTTTCATTCCATGCAAACATGTAATTTTGTATAGTTATTACATTTTACATCACACACTACTTGTATTCACAACACTTTTATAAAGATAATACTACACTAGCATGCTAGTCCTAAAACATTTTAAGCAAATATTTCAAACAAGAATTAACATGCTCACATTATCTAATATTCATACACATCCCTCAATCTAGCATGACCCCAACTCACATTTCACATCAAACAAAAAGGAATCTAACATGCAACATCCTAGATAACGTTACATATATAACATCTCAACAATCACGACACAACACTCCATCATAAAAAGGTCACATAGATCCTAGATTACTAGGTTCATCCCATTCCATCTAAGATATGGGATACTCCTAACAATGTACTTTTAAAAACCCTGAAGCTGACTCACCTTTGCCAAAGATGTGACCAACTCACACTTCAAGTCTTGTAAAGGTTGAAGTATCACCCTTTCCCTATTACAATAAAAATAAAATGGTTATTGGAGTTCTAAAATGCCAAATATGACAAATCCATACCCCAAACACATAAATCAACTAACAAGCAAAGTTCCCATTTTTGGACCCAAAACACCACTTGTTTAGAGCTATTTTAGCGCACTTGGGACCTGTAGAATTTCTGTTTTTATTTCATATTCCAGAATTTCAGATTTGTAGATTTTCAGAAACTACTTTTAAAGGTCCAAACAAATTTTCTACAATTTTATATGATTTTTACAGAACTGCCTATCAATGCAGCTAAATTCTGACCAGCTGGTGAAAAAGGCGATTTTCAGTTAAGTTGAAGGCAACAACAGTTCCTGGAAAAATTAATGGACAAACTAGACTTAAAATTCAAACTTCGAGAATTTATGGGTCATTAATCCGACTTTTGGTGATATTTCTATAATTTTCAATACAGGGACAAATTGGTAATTTTGCTTAATTTTCCAGGTTTAGATTTTAAGGACTTTGTGACCACTTAACCCATTAAGTCATCGCCCAAATCAACCAAATGGCTCAAAAACAAGTCTATATCAGTAGCAATATGTCATGGATGTAAGACGATAGTTTCACCCTCCAACCATGGTCCAAAGTACATTGTCTTTAAAGGAAAGACAACATATGATGTTAAAAAGAGAAAACAAACTTGGGTTTGAATTTCTCCCACTAGTTCTCATATTTGAATATACTTGAAAACTATTTTGAAGATCTTATGAAGAGTCCAACACATAACCATTCACCAAAAATTCCTTTATGAATATGAGATAACAAAAACATGAATTTTAAACATCAACAAAAGAGTAATTTAAGGACATATCAAATTCTCGGTATGGCTGGTAGACAGCCAAAACACATGAATGACGACATCACGTGACTTGATAACGTTCGGAGTCCAAGTAAAAAGGGAAACGTGTGTTCAACCACCACATTAGAACACTCCTCGTAACTTTTGCCAAAACAGGAAAACAATATTCCCTACCGCTATCACAACGTCTAACACAAAAATCCAGGAAACTATGAATTAACACAAAACAAGCACAAAAACAACCAACAAAAAATGAACTACCACCACTAGCATCAAACATTATTGCAGATAGCAAATAAAACACTTCGACGAAAAGTTCTGAGAGTACCTCACCATCAAGTGTGACTTCCTCGGTGGTCATCTAAAATGCTCATGTTTGCATCTTTGGTGCTGTAGTTTCCTTACCACCGATACGTGCATCAACCTTTGCATTCGGGCATAGACGACTAATATGGCCCATTTTTCTACAATTATAACATACCAAGTCAGGACTCTTACAATCATACAAGAAGTTCTCTTAAAGCGCAGCAGCTTCGCTAATAAGGACCTTACTAGTCTTGTATATGAATGACATACTTCTCAAAGGCAATAACATTCCAATTATATATATATATATATATATATATATATATATATATATATATATATATATATATATATATATATATATATCCAACCAAATACATACCTATTGCATCAATTATTATTAAACCTAAAAGTTTACATTAAACTATTAGAAATTATACCAATACACACTCTAATACCCAATCAAATGAAAAATAACAAATATATATTCAAGTTAAATCAATACAATGCTTAAATTACAAGTTAAAACCAATGTTTTAAAACCCGGGTCGACCCGGCCTGTTCAACCGGTTGGACCGTGACTCTGGATAGAATTGGACCGTGACCTGGGATAGAAGGTAGGTAAATTGAGAACTGGTTTTTGTAAATATGCGGACCGGATCGAATCGTTCGGTTTCCTGTAAACCGCGGTCGAACCGGTTAAATCCGGATTGACCCGTTTTGATAGGGCTTGGATCGATTAATTGATGCTTTCTTCTCCTATCGCCTGTGAATGTGACAGTTTTGGTTAGTTTACTGATTATTTATTGATAATTGATCACTGTTTCAAAGTTTCTGATTTTGTAGATTATGTAATTAGGATCCAATTAACAAATAATTATTTATTGTAACATTGTTTTTCAATGCAGTTAAATATGGAATCAAGGGAAGAAGAACCGTTACAAGCACAATCTATAACATGTTTTGATATTTTTTCAATGTTTAAACTTTGAGGACATCAAATTATTTGTTTTATATGTCTATGCATTATGCACGAAAATAAAAATATACGAAAATAAAAAAAGACCATAAACCGGGTTGATCCGACGGTTCAACCGGTTGACCCGTGAACCGGTCATCACACCGGTTTTAAAACATTGGTTAAAAGTTAAAACTAAAGTACAGTCAAATTAATTTGAATTTATTTCCACATTTCAATTTATCTAAGTTTATACACAATGGAAACGCTAAATCACACGTAAAGGAAACGTGTGTTTCCTTCTAAAACTGTCAATGAATCACCAAATAACAACATCCGGTTTTCTTTCTCCCTCTCCTTCGTTCCAGTCAAGAACACCTCCATTGGAGGTGTTGTCCTTGTGAAATCAGTCAAAACAAATGGACTTCAAGCCTCCCTCGTCCAGTCGTCCTACCCCATTCTTTTGTCGAATAAGCAACGCAAACACCACCGTTCTTCATTTTCTTGCTGCCAATACCAAGCAACAAAACACCCACCTAAATCTATTGATTAAACCCATCGATTTTAGTCAAAAATTAAACCCAAACACCCACTTAGGTCCTATCCGCTACTGTCAAACAGTAAAAAAAAAAAAAAAAAGAAGAAGAGATCAAGCGAACCTGTTATTATCGAGCAAACAGTGGAAGGGAGGCACCGAAGAACGGCTATGCCCTCCATCACTCCTTTCCCGTCGACCTTCACTACCAAGCCTTACCATCTGTGGTACTAATGCTGAATCATTTTCCCCATCGCACCCCACACCTCCTACGGTGGAGCAAAACCCCCTCTCACCACCGATCTGCTTTCATTTCCCTTTCGCAAACACCACTGAATCATCCCTTTCCCCTCACTCTCTTTCTCTTCTCTTTCCCGTTGGCCCCAGACCTCCGAAGGTCTCGTCTGCACTGCACCCACCGAGACCGCAGCCGCTTCGCTACTTCTCCCCTTCGGCCCGTCGAACCCCGGAGACATCACACCATCTCGCGATCGATCACTGAAACCACGCATGCTTCGGTGCTACTTCTGCTTGCGACTCCCGGACTTGTCACCTCGCAGCCGGACAAAGAGAGGGAAACTTCGTTGCTTCAGCCTCGCCGGCCCCGGAGACGACGACCTCCCCTCGCCATTCGATCGGCGAATGCCACCTGCGAGCCTCGTGATCCTTTCAGTCGCCATCGTTCTGCTTTCGTAACTTTCCATTTCCTTCGCCCGATTAAACAATGAAACGGGGGCTTAAAAGCCCTAATTTCATTTTAGCTTGTGAAAGGACCAAACTACCCCAATTATTAAAACATTATTTCTAAATCAGTCCCAATCCCCAAATATTGATTCCATTTATTCAAAAACAACCCATTCTTTGGTAATTATTAACCAAAGCAGTCCCATCTATTGAAGAAGTTACATACCAGCACCTATAGTTTGTTCAAGTTACAAAATCAGTCCCTCTCTTGATTTATTCTAACCAAATCGGTCCCATTTTGGTTAATTAAATTTCCCAACAGCTCTTAATAGTTTGAATTCGTTACAAAACGGTCCTGGTAATATTTCAAAGTTCAAGACTTATCGATTTGCGGTTTCACACGACAAGTTTTTCAAAAGAATCCGAATTCGAACAACTCGAACTCACGCTCAAGGGTGAGTGCTTACGACCCCTTTTTAATATTTTAATTATTTCGGGGGGAGGGGGGAGATACATGTGCCTATATATTTTGTTTATACAAACCAATTACCTTTTTATACAAAAATACAATAATCCTAGTGTATAAAAATATTACTATTTAAAACTTACTATATTGTTTCAAATAAACTAGTATAAACTTTTCGTATACGTATTATGGTTATTTTATCGTAAAATAATTAGTCTACAAAAAATTGCTACATGATAAAAAAAATATATGATTTTTATGTGACATTGTGTATTATAGCAAACACGTTATAAAACTTTGTAGTATTTTAAGGATTCAAGCTATTACTTTTCATGTATATTCAACTGTTTAAATACATAAAGTTTATACATGTATATCTGTTCATCACTTTGAAACATACATCTTTATAAAAGCGAGTACATTACACCTTTACATACATACCAAGCATACACAACTTTTATAAACTTTATACATTGAAATTCATTATGCCTAGTGACTTAATCGCAATTAAGTTAGGGCTGGGAGCTATTCACAAACTTTTTAGTTAAGGACTTTTTAGTGAGACATTATTCATTAGCTGAATCTAAACACATAGCATACCTGCACTACTATAACCGTTAATCTTCGGAGCAAGATACACATGTATAGATCTATACGAGGTTGACATCCCCACCTACAGTTGCTAGCTACAACCTCAACCTTTGCATTCGGGCATAGACGACTAATATGGCCCATTTTTCTACAATTATAACATACCAAGTCAAGACTCTTATAATCATACAAGAAGTTCTCCTAAAGAGCATTTTCAGTTAATGAGTCTAGGGACCAATTTTGAAATTAAATTTTATAATAAGGGTATAAATGGAAAATACGTGGATCAAGGTGTTACAAGTGGGAGGATAAGGACCTTACTAGTCTTGTATATGGATGACATACTTCTCAAAGGCAACAACATTCCAACTTTGCAAGAGGTTAAGTCTTGACTTTGAAGGTGTTTCTCTATGAAGGATCTAGGAGAGGCCACATATACACTTGGAATAAGAATTTACAAAGATAGATAGAGACGATTGATTAGATTAAGACAGAGTACTTATTTAGATAAGATATTGAAAAGGTTCTGTTAGGAAGTAAAGTGGATAACTAGCAAAACTATAAGCACGCAAGATACATTATTTACATGGTTAGGTCAGGTGACCTACGTCACGGGAAGGAGGGGAGTATTCTTTTATTTCAGAGCTCTCAAACAGAGGTTACAAGTACAATTACACAGAGATTCGCCTATCGTGCTAGAATTCAAGATACATAATGGCCTAACATGCATCCCTATTTATACTTGAGGGATCAGTCCTAAAACCCTAATGGGCCAAGCCTATTGGCCCATAGGCCCATGAAAGGTGTCAAATAATCACAATCTGCCATGCAACATCTTCTTGGAACATTCTTGAGCATCATCATCTTCTAGGCATACTTGGATCAACATGGCACAACAAAGGAATCAATATGGCACATCATGTACCAAGATGGTCTATGATGGCACAACAGCTTCTTCATGGCGCTACAACAACTCTAGATGGCGCAGCAGGGATATAAAGGGCGCAAGAGCATCAAGGATGGAACAGAAACATCAATCTTGGAGCAACAACATTACCATGGAGCAACAGGCACGTGTATGACGCAACAAGGCCATACATTGCGCAATAAGAAGCATCATGGCGCAATAGGAGAACAAGATGGCACAAGAGAGAGTGCCATGGCACAAAGCATCACTCTTGGCCCATCCGTTTATTATTTGGTGCAACAAGGACCCTTTGTTGCTCCATATCCCTCCTAAGTGCTCCAAACCTCTTCCAAGTGCTTTAAACATCTTCCAGGTGCTCCTAACCCCTTGCACATGATCCGTTCCTTTGGCACATGCTCCATTAACCCCAAGTGCTCCATTGATGTCCAAGTGCTCCAAATGCTCCATGAGCATGATCCAAATGCTTCAAATGCTCGAGTCACATTTAATAGGTTCAATATGGAAAATTACAAGAAAAAAGACTTACCCATTCATCATACTGTTAAGTTGAGCAAGACTCAATGTCCGAGTAATGATAAGGATATAGATAGGATGCGTTGAGTCCCATATATTTTGGCTATAGGATTGATCATATATGGTATGACCTGTAATCGACATATGTAGCCTTTGCTTTGAACATGGTTAGCAGATATTAGGGAAATAATGGTATGGCTCATTGGAAAATAGTGAAGAATATATTTAAGTATTTGCGAAAGACGAAAGATATGATTTTAATCTTTGGTGGCAAATATGAACTTAAGGTGAGTGGATATAGTGACACCAATTTTCGAACAGATCGAGGTAATAGTTATTCACAATCTAGCTAGTTTTCTTTTTGAATGGTGGAGTGGTTACTTGGAAGAGTTCCAAGTAACTGGCAATGGCTGATTCTACTTCTGAATTAGAGTACATCGCAACAAGCGAGGAAGTGAATGAAGTAGCATGATTAACAAACGTTATTCGAGATGTTGGAGTTGTTTCTTTAATCCAAGAACCAATAGACATTTTCTGTGACAACAAAGTTGCGGTTTCTTTGACCCAAAGAACCAAGGGATCATGGTAGATCAAGGTACATCGACATAACATACTCTTACATTCGACATCGAGTAGAAGAAGGCAAAATCATGGTGAATCGAGTATCGAATGAAGATAATCCACTAATTTTGTCAAAAATGGATTAAGAAAGATCAAGCACTTCATGCATGCCAGGAGCATTGGGCTAAGAAATGATGTTAGATTTTAGATTTGTAGTTTGTTGATAATTTTAAAATAATGTAACTGAATGGTGATTAATTGATGGAGATTTATATATGTTCAAAGTGTGTAATACCATTTGTTAATTAGTTTACTCTTGCGTTTCACATTGCATGTTTTACTTCCTGATTATTAACTTACTCAAATTACCATAGTCGTTCGTGATGGGTTTTACATGTAATAGTGCGGAAAATACCTTAAACACTTAACAATACATGTAACCTAATTAGATCTATGTCATAACTCTGTTGAAACAACATACTATTGAACAATAAATGTGACATCCCGAAATTTAGGTCAAAGACTGTGAACAGTCAAGTTCCCAGTAAATCTCTTTGTAATTTTATTCATTGAGTTTTATTACATCTTATATGAAATAAATCAAATAGCTTAAACTGCAACCATAACAATGTGTCTGAAAAACTAGAATTTCGTATTAAGCAGTTGTTAGAAAATCTAGCATTCTAGTCTCGTAGTACATGTTTCCCTGTTTACGAAAATATAAAGAACGTCCAAAACGAAGTTCGTATACAAAAGATACGACCCTTTTAAGAATCCGAAACCAGTATAATATTGATTTTCTTAAAAATCGTCAAAATCGTTTCTAACCAATGAACAACTGCACACATCAGATGGAAAATTCAAAAACATTTTTGGACTCAAGTCATAGTCTAATATTTAACTTCATGTTTGAAATATTTTTAGTAAAAATATTTATAAAAATTAAAAAATCAGACGTTTTCATATTTATAAATCACGAAACCTTAAACTATTTATTTCGACAAGATTTCCATTATTGGTAATGTATTCCTGAATTATATATATATATATATATATATATATATATAGAGAGAGAGAGAGAGAGAGAGAGAGAGAGAGAGGTTCATGTGTTAAACTAAGTATTGTGTTATAGTATGCATAAATGTGGGCCAATCAAAATTAAATAATTAAATAGATAAATAAGGGTAATTTAGTCATTTGTTTAATAACTTCTAAAAATAATCCCTAGAATCATGGTATCTCACCAGTTTAAATGTCGTTCCCCTCTTTATCTAAAACCAATTCTGAATTAGAGTACATCGCAACAAGCGAGGAAGTGAATGAAGTAGCATGATTAACAAACTTTATTCGAGATCTTGGAGTTGTTTCTTCAATCCAAGAACCAATAGACATTTTCTGTGACAACAAAGTTGCGGTTTCTTTGACCCAAAGAACCAAGGGATCATGGTAGATCAAGGTACATCGACATAACATACTCTTACATTCGACATCGAGTAGAAGAAGGCAAAATCATGGTGAATCGAGTATCGACTGAAGATAATCCTACTAATTTTGTCAAAAATGGATTAAGAAAGATCAAACACTTCATGCATGCCAGAGGCATTGGGCTAAGAAATGATGTTAGATTTTAGATTTGTAGTTTGTTGATAATTTTAAAATAATGTAACTGAATGGTGATTAATTAATGGAGATTTATTTATGTTCAAAGTGTGTAATTCCATTTGTTAATTAGTTTACTCTTGTGTTTCACATAGCATGTTTTACTTCGTGAGTATTAAATTACTCAAATTACCATAGTCGTTCGTGATGGGTTTTACATGTAATAGTGCGGAAAATACCTTAAACACTTAACGACACATGCAACCTAATTGGATCTATGTCATGACTCTGTTGAAACAACATACTATTGAACAATAAATGTGACATCCCGAAATTTAGGTCAAAGACTGTGAACAGTCAAGTTCACAGTAAATCTCTTTGTAATTTTATTCATTGAGTTTTATTACATCTTATATGAAATAAATCAAATAGCTTAAACTGCAACCATAACAATGTGTCTGAAAAACTAGAATTTCGTATTAAGCAGTTGTTAGAAAATCTAGCATTCTAGTCTCGTAGTACATGTTTCCATGTTTACGAAAATAT